>NC_141673.1:128118957-129438957 GCF_028749965.1 Puma concolor
AAAAAACGAGGCCAGGTGAGCTGGGGTGTCTTCCCAGTTTCTAAGCACACTGAGAGAGATCAAATTACAAGGTGCATAAAAGGCAGGTTGCAGCTGCAAGTCAAGCTGGGGAAGTACCATATTAGGAAAAAGACTGGCCCTTAAGTCAGTGGATGCAGGCCAGTGCCCACTCCAGGACCAACACAAAGCTCTTCCCCTCCTCCCCAATTCCACAGGGACACAGAAATCACCCTCCTCCCTCCATGCACCTGAACAACATCTTAGAAAAGAAGGGGAGATGGAAATGATCTTAGAGGCTGAGTGCCATTGTCCGAGAGATATTCAGCGAGAGATGTAAGGACTGTGTAGATGGTTAGATAGAACTGTGTTTTAAACCAGACTCGGCATTTAGTTTATCTTTGCTCCACGGATAGCTATGCCAGTATAAAAAGGCTGAGTTAAAGACCAAATTTAGGGGTACAGTTTCTCTGCATAAAAGAGTTATGATAGGAGTTTGAAAAGTGAAGCCTCACAACGGACTCTTCCCACTTTCTGCCTCTTCTGCTACTACCCCATTCTGCATATGGGTAATTTTTTAAACATTTGCTTATTCTCTTGCTCCCTATGCATCAGGTGCAGTCATTCAGTGCTCTCCATGGTGCTGCCCTAGCCTACATATTTAAGCGTGGTCCCACAACCTTGTAGCATACCTTTAATCTGCATACAGTCAGCACCCCTCTCCCCCTACCAACCTATGTCCCCAAATGGTTCAAGTTGCTGTTTCTCTCCAAATCTAAGGTCATAATGTTCTTTTTGCTAAGGATACTCTTCCTCCTTTTTTGTTCAAGCACTCTGACCCCATTTGTGGTCAAGTTTAAACCCAAAAGTCCTTTCCAACTAGTATAATTTGTTCTAAAGCACCTTATTGTAAATGTTATTTTTTCCCCTAATTATTTGATGTGTATCAGCCTATCTTATGTTTCGGGAAACTCCCTTATACAGTTTTGTATTTCTCCATTATAGTTACCATGGCAGCAGGATATAGTATAGATATTCAACATGAAGCTGATGATGGTCTAGACTATTTAAAAAGTAGAGGAGAAAAAAAATAGGACCTTTACTTTCTTTTTTTTTTTTTTTAATTTTTTTTTTTCAACGTTTATTTATTTTTGGGACAGAGAGAGACAGAGCATGAACGGGGGAGGGGCAGAGAGAGAGGGAGACACAGAATCAGAAACAGCCTCCAGGCTCCGAGCCATCAGCCCAGAGCCTGACGCGGGGCTCGAACTCACGGTCCGCGAGATCGTGACCTGGCTGAAGTCGGACGCTTAACCGACTGCGCCACCCAGGCGCCCCTAGGACCTTTACTTTCAATTATAGGTCGCAATTATACGTTTTAATTATTCCATTGTTGTTGACCTTAACTTAGACTGATGTAATTGTTTTCACTCACTTGGGACTTGTTTTCACATATATATGTGTGTGTGTGTGTGTGTGTGTGTGTGTGCCTAGGTAGTAAGAAAAATGTCTTTAATTTACCCCTCCTTACTCTAATAGTATTTAGAAGGAATGTGAATATTGTTATCATTTACTGCATATCACTTCACTCCTCTAGGTGTGCGCCTCATTTAGCCAATGAGGAAACCGGGGTTTTGATTGGTTATTTGTCTAGTCACACCATGAGCTAAGTGTTCAGGAATAGGGATTAGAACATGGGTTGGCTAACTCTGAAGCCTAACCTACATAGCCCCCTCTATAATGAAATGAAATTGAGAGCTTAAGAATTAGAATCAGACGGAGCCAATTGAGCCAAAGATCTATGAAACTTGAGAGAAGGTGAAGGGTGGGAGTTGGGACAGTTGCAAAAAAACTTTCATTTGCTGTACTGTTTATTCCTGCACCTTTGTTGGCTATGAAGCTATGGTGTGCCCTTTGGAGGCACAAAGTAGTCTTTTGAGAAACTCTTCCAGAAGCTCGTAAGTCTTCTAAGTCTTCTAACTCTAAGTCTCCCCAGAGTCCTTGTGACACAAGGGGGAATACTCTAATTTTAATTTAAGAGGTAGTGAGACTGAAAGACAAAGGAATGCAATGATTTTGCAATATACTATCTCATGGTGAAGGCTAAAATGAGAAATAAGAAGCAACCCGATAACGTTCCCTACCACTGTGAGTCCAAGAAACCATTGTTCTGCCTGCTGAAGCTGAGGATTCCTATCAGGTCCTTACTTCAAACTAATGTGATATCACCAGCTCTTTGCTAACTGATAAAGTTAAAAAAGTAAATAAATAAATAAATCAGGGGTATACTTGTGTATAACTGTTTTGGACCATGAAAGTACATTCAGAAACATATCAAAACAATCATAGCATAAGTGGCTCTCTATGACGCAAGAGAATGGGAGAAATGAAATGCCACGCTTACCTGCCCATGTTTTTTACTGTGCTAGGGTTCACATTAATTATTGTGCATGCTCAGTGTAAGAAGGTTAAAGACTATGAAGAATGTGAAGCAAATATGATGCTGCTAAAGTGGTAGTGGCTTGATTTTTTTAAAGAGGAGCCTGGAGTTTCCCTCCTGGCGTTGTGCAAATCTAGGGATTCCATGCAGCCAGCTCATTCAATGTTCCTGACTTAGACATCTGTGCAATTCATGCCTCCTGAGCCTCCAGAGCCACACATCAGGCAGGAGTGACTATGTACTGCCTGCTCATGAGAAGATCACTCACCTGGGGAGGGGGCAGCACTCAGTAACTTGTAGGAATTGAAGATCTCATAGAAACCTAAAATCTTCACTTTGGATACCAGAAAGATGTAAGATACTAATAGTTTATACTGAGCTGTTAGATTGTAGGTGTTCAATTACTATTACGTGTACTTACATATAATATTGTGATATTCATAGCAGGTACTACAAATACAGGGTGCTACACTAATATATACTTTTTAAACTTCGTCACTGCTGAGCAATTATTTTGATCCCTTCCATGACTTCTATTCAGAAGCAGATTGCAGGTCCATTACAAAATGGGGTAGTACTAGGGCAAACACAGGAGGCAATTTCAGAAAATAGGAATCTAAATTTGTAACTTCCAAGAGACAGGAAATAGAAGTCATCTTCTCACTGACTTAAACAGGAGAGAGAGTGAAATAAAGACACACACCAACTCATTCATGCATTTATTCATTCATGCAACATATATGCACTGAGAACCCACTCAGCTCCACGTGCTGAAGCTACCAAGGTGAGGCAGATGACCGATCCCTGCCCCCACGAGGTCTAGTGAGGCTGGGGCAATCTTGACAACACACCATGTAGCCCACTAAATGTGTATGACTCATTTGAGCAACACGTGGAGTAGGCACTGTGGTTATACCTGGAATGGGGAATTGGCAATTCTTAAACTGAACTGGTCATCTACACTTCAAGTATCTCACCCACATTTCACAAGCAAAGGAAGGATTCCTATGTAATCCTACCTTTTGGATAGACCTCCTCCATCTCCTATAAAGGAGTTCACAATTTTAGAATAAAATGTTCCCTGTAACTTTTTTTTTTAATGTTAGAGATTTGGGCAAAATTCAGGGCCAATGTTCACTTTGCTATGTTTTGATTTCTGTGCCTTGGCAAAGCAAGGGATTTTTGTGGGTGAAAATTCCTCTGAATATTTTTTTCTGGATGAGACATGCCACCTACACTATCCTTCCCTAATCATCACACTCTCCTATTAATTTTTACTTTGAAGTTCTTAATGTGTATGAATACATTTTCTCCATTTAGGTATGAACTTATTTATCCTATCCTCCATTATTTGTGATAGCATTACATCATACATCCATAGCTTAAAAATACCCATTCCTTTCAAATGCAATTTGAATTCACTAGTATAAATATTTTGGCATAGGGAAAGCATTTTTAATAAGAGGGTGGCATTTAAACTATTTTATGAAGATGGCATGAGCCCAGAAAGCTTGTTGGAATTTACAAATAATCTTTTGATTTATATTTTACTTTGTAAACCAGGACCAGGAGAACCACTAATTAGAACCATGACTCAAAGCTATAAGGAGTACTTACTGATTCAGATCATGAAAAGACTGGAATGATCAAAAGCAAACATCCATCTCCCTCTTCATCCAGAGTTCAGGGGGTTAAGTGCTATTCGTCTCAAATCCTTGGCATTAACTCCATCTTTGTAACAGAGAAGACAATTAACATCTCTGTCTAGTCACAGTTAGGATGTAGTATATTAATTAGCAAAATCGTTCAATTAGCAGCACTCAGTGAAATACACCACTTGTTTCTCACCTTTACTCATCTGTTTGAACACACAAACAATAGTCACATTGAAGAAAGTGTCTAAAGCCCTAGAATGTGTACCTACTAATGTTTCAACTGCACTAAGAATATGTGGCCTGGTATTTAAAGCAAGGGCTGGTAGAGTGTGTGTGTAGGCATAATCTACGTAGACATGATCTATTCACTCTTTACTAATTATATCACACAATTGTAAACTTGTACCCACAAATAAGCATATATAGAAATGTCTTCTCCTTTTATACATTTCTGAGGCTCAGAAAAGTTAAGTAACTTCCTCAGGACACATAGCTATAGTTAGTAGTAAAGCTCAACTTTTTTTTTTTTTTTTAATGTTTATTTATTTTTGAGACAGAGAGAGACAGAGCATGAACGGGGGAGGGTCATAGAGAGAGGGAGACACAGAATCTGAAACAGGCTCCAGGCTCTGAGCTGTCAGCACAGAGCCCGACGCGGGGCTCGAACTCACGGACTGCGAGATCATGACCTGAGCCGAAGTCAGACGCCCAACCGACTGAGCCACCCAGGCGCCCCGTAAAGCTCAACTTTTAACCTAGGATGGGGTGTCTTCAGAATCTGGAATTTTTCTCTTACTGCTATGCTAGATGGCCTCCCAGGAATGCATAAAAGTCACAGAATAATCAGAGATGTGGTTAAATATTTATGTACAGGGTTAGTCATCTTAGCATTACTTCAAGTAGTGAAAAATTAGAAATCTCATAAATGTCCGACAGTTGAAAATGGCAAATGATTTATGGTACAAGAGAATATTATTACCCCATTAAAAATCATGTTTTTCAAAAACAGCCATTTGAAGATACTTGTTGTACAATGCAAAGCAGAGAAATAAAAACAGCTTACAAGTCAACAGCAGCAATATGAGTCTATTTTCTTTAAAAAATGCACATAAAAAAATGCATAGGGAAAAAAAACAAGACTAGAAGTAAATAGACCAAAACATATTCAGATATTATTTTTGTTTCTTGATTTGAAATAATGAGTGATTTTAATTCTGTATGCTTTTCTGTATTTTAAAAATTATCTACAATGATCATATATTAGTTTTATGATTAGATGATGGTAAATTACATGATCTAAAAGAAATGTACAAATAACTCTTTAGCTTACTGAAATCCTTTCTTTAACTCATTCGGCAAAGGGCTGCCTAGATGGTTCGGTCAGTGGAATGTCCGACTCTTGATTTCAACCCATCATCCCAGGGTTGTGAGTTTGAGCCCCGCATCAGGCTCTGCTCTGGGCATGGAGCCTGCTTAAGATTCTCTGTCCCTCTCCCTCTCCTTCTGCCCCTTCCCTGCTCTCCCTCTTCCTTAAGAAAGAAACAAAACTAAAACTAAAACTAAAACAAACAAAAACCCATTCAGCAAATATTTACTGAGTATCTACCATCTTCCCTGTTCTATGACTCAAGACAGGATACAGAATTGTAATACATGGGCTCTGCCTTCAAGGATCTTCCAGTCTAGTTAAGAAATAGAGAAGGGCATACATGTTGAGTATGAAAATATATGCACTAAATATATACTCAACATATCCTATGTTCTGTTCTGAGTTAATCATATACTCTTTTATTCCAGACCACTGTTCTGTGAAGCTGATGTTTTGATTCTCCTTTTACTTAAGAACTGAGGTACAGAGAAAGCTGCCTGAAGTAATGGTGGGCTGGAATTCGGAGTCCTGGCATTCAGAGTCCTGGCCGAGTGGCTCCCAAATGCCTGCTATTCCAACTGCTCATGTGGCTTCTCGGGCTGAGAATCTGGAGCCCAGAGAGATTTATCTTCTGGTGAAACTAGAATCGCAGTTTAAATGGAGAGATTGATCAACTTTGACAAGTTTAATGAACTGATCCCTACTCCCCAACCGTGGCCCCTATAGCATTAACTGAGTCGACAGTTGTTTTATTGTCACCTGAAAGCCAGAGATGGATAGGAAATGAGTGAGTAGGTGTGTGTGTCTCCTCTACAACCTCTATAGAATGACCATGGGATTATATTTAATCATTGGCTTGTCCATTTATTCAATCAATATGTATCTTCCACCTTGTGGATAGCAACAACTAAGAATGCTACTGGGGATACAACATATATAAGATGGAGTTACTACCCTCTAGATGCTCACAGAGTGGGTGATCTTCTGAACAATTAGTTATACAGTGTATGTGAGAAGTGCTATGACAGAGGGGTACAGATGGGCTGAGACCCCACCAAGAAGGAGGCCACTAACTCTTCCTGGGGCAATCAACTCTATTAGAAGCTCCTTGAGAGTAGCAGCTCAGTTTATTTACTCACCTATCTTTGGAACACTCAGTTCCACATCACAACAGAAGCTCAGCAAATGTGTGTTAAACTATTGAAGTTGAGGAAGATAAGAGTCTAGGAAGGTCATCATTTACATTTACATAACCACTCTAAGCACTTTCCCCTTGGTGAGTTTCCATTTCCCCACACTGCCATCAGTCCACGTCTTCTGAAGATAAGACAACTCAAGAATAGCATCAGGAGACCCGAAAGAACAATGACTTTTTCTTCTCTCTTAATCTCACATCAGTCACAGAAGCAGGGAACGTGTAAGTGTTATGGTCTTTCACCCTACTCTATCTGGATCCATGGATATGATGACCTTTTCTATGTTCTATAAACCTACATTACCATTCTCCCAGTTAAATTACACACTTACTTTGCTCCAGCCCACTTGGTGTTGGCACTCAATCTTATGCATGTCATTGAGGTTCCCACTCTCAGCCTTTGCTCAAATCATTTTTTTTATTACAAATGCCCTCTTCTTTCCCTTCTCCCACTCTTATCCATGATATCCACTTTGCTGTCAAATTTTAAAATGCCTATAGTGCTTGACCCACTGCTAAGAATTTACCTTAATAATTTACTTCCAAAAGTTTGTCAACATACTTACATGGGGGCTATTACAGGAGCTTTGCCTGTAAATTAGAAAATCTGGAAATAGCTGAAGTACCACCCACTGAAAAGAGTTAAAATAAATTAGGAACCATCAACATGGTGAAGGTATTGTGCAGTCATCAAGGATTGCCATTTTGTCGCCTTGTGTATTTTAAATTGAATTATCTTAACTCTCTCAGGCCTGATTTGTACTGTGTAGATCCACCCCCCTCCTTTATCTCTGAATTCTTCCACTGACTACCCTCTAGCTACATTAGCTTTCTTTTTTTTTCTTGGAATATGTCATTCCCATTTCCATTGTGATTTCTTTTTATTAGCAATTTTTCTCCCTACATCTCTCCATGGCTGACTCTTCTTTTGCTATTCAGTTCTCAGTTTGATCATCTCCTTCACAGAAAGCCCTATCCTGTCACCTGCTTTAGGGGTCTGCAAACTTTTCTGGTAAGAGCTAGATAGTGAAGCAGTTTGGCTTTGCGGGCCAAGAGGCAATGTCTTCAATGCTTTGAGCAACTGTTCTCATGGAAAACCAGTGATCTTTTTTGCATTAAAAATTGTAAAAACTGTTTTTAGTGCATGGGCCATACAGAAACAAGATGGCAGGCATTATTCAGCACAGACCATCGTTTGCCTGATCTCGGATTTAATTTAAAGAAGTGTCTCTCGTCATTCTTGATGACAATGTCTTACTATGTTTTTACCGTAGCTCTCATTACTACCTACTATTTTATTTGTTTATTAATTGTTTATCTTCCTGCAGTAGAGCAGGAGCATTGCTTATCTTTTTTTTTTTTAATGTTTGTTTATTTTTGACAGAGAGCCAGCGAGCACGAGCAGGGGAGGGGCAGAGAGAGAGGGAGACACAGAATCTGAAGCAGCCTCAAGGCTCAGGGCTCAGGGCTGTCAGCACAGGGCCTGATGTGGGGCTCGAACTCACAGAGTCATGAGATCATGACCTGAGCTTAAGTCGGACGCTCAACCGACTGAGCCACCCAGGCACCCCAGAGCACTGCCTATCTTGTTCACTGCTATATGCCCAGTACCTATGAGAGTGGTTCGCACATAGTGGCTACTCAACAACCATTTGTTAAATGCATAGTTAAATTTCAAGGCAGACAATATGCTCTTTGGGGACAGGGGCCATAAGAGAATCATCTCTGCATGATTCAGAGTACCTAGGAGATTAGCTTGGATTTTGATTCTATGAATGAAGAGCTCTTCAAATTTAGCCTGTGCAATGATTTTGTGTAAGCTCACTTCAAATAAATTGCTCTATTTTCAAAAGAAACAAGACTAAAACCTTTGTCTTCATGAATTTAACATTTGTGGTAGTCTCTTTGCAGGTAATGCATAAGTTCATGACATGAGATAATTTGCAATTTTGCTGAGAGATTAATTTGAATCCTAGAAGTTGGTGAAAAGGACTCACTCTCTTAGAGACTAATGTGGCCAGAAGCCAGTATGCAACCCAGGATGTGCGTGTTTGGTGATGGGGTGGGTTCAACTTACGATCTTGTGTGTGTAGGAAAAGATTTTTCTTCTGAAAGGTAATATATGTTGACTGAAATAAAGAAAACTTCTAGAATGATAAGGTAGGTGAAGGAGACTAAAAAGGTATTAGTTCTTTGCCAGAAAATAGACATTTGGATAAAGAGTGAAATGTTAAATTCCTTGGTGACTAGAAGCTATGATAGAAACAAGCCAGCCATATGTTCTTTATGAAAATACAAAAAGCAAGATTTGTGAAATGGATTTAGTAAGTGTTTGCAGCCAGGACATAAGCTGATCATCAAGAGAGTTGGATCATTTACATATACTTTTGCGGTTATATGAAACTACATTGCATAGAGAAAATGGTATACCATGATGGTCTTTATGAATTTGCAATTTCCAAGGGTTTCAGGAACTCTCCCTCATGAGTTAAAGAATCTGCTGTTGTTTAATAAGCACACAAGGAGTTGGCAACTTTATAAACAGGAGGTAGAGATTAACCTATAAAAATAATTAATTAGGTAGGATGGTAACAGAGGCAGGATTTGAAGCTAGGGGATGCTCTGCCCTGTTATTGAAGTATCTATTTCTCTCTTCCCTCAGCCCCCTTCACATTTCATTCTCCTTACTGCACACTGTTGATCCCTGCCCCTCAATTCTCCTGCCAGCCATTTTCCCCTGGAAATGTTCTACCATTAGCAAATGCCTTGCTGTTTAATGTTCTCTCGGAAAGTTCAGAAAATGACATACACGACGTCTAATTATTAGCTTGCGCAGTACGACCAGTGTCAACATTGTTAGGTTTTGCATAATTTCGTGGACAGTATCTGTTTTACTTAAATACCATCACACTAATTTACTCTGGATCAATAGGCAAACTGATAACAATTACAAGATGATTGTGCAGATGGAGCCTATTCCAGGGGCAAATCTGTTTCATCTAAATGATCAAAAAGTAACAACATAATATTTGATACGTTAACTGGTGTATTTCATTCCTGGCATTCTCTTGAACCACTTGCCTTTCCCCAGTTTGGTCACTGGCATGCCACGGGTTAATACATTAAAATATTAACCTGCCATATTTGGATCAATGGATTTAAACTCAGAAAATAAAAGTATGATTCCTTGTTGTTTTTCAAAGGTTTGTTGTTAAATAATCTCTTCCCCCGATGTGGGGCTCAAACTCATGACCCTGAGATCAAGAGTCATAGGCTCTACCAGCTGAGCCAGACAGGTGCCCTGAGAGTATGATTTTTAACTCTCATATTTTCAAAGCTGAAAAACAAGCATAAAATCTTTGGATTTGAAAGACTATACAATTAGGCTTTTTTCCCCCCTGGAAATAGACAAAAGTTGTCTGGACTGGTGGATGGAAAAGGATAGCTGGAATGGAAGCCAGGGAGCTGAGATATGTGTCTCAGAGAATAGAGCTAGTACTCTCCCCCATACTAGACTGGCAATCCCTGGATGGGAGTGAAACAGGGCGAAAGAACTTCAGATGGTTTGGGAATCTGCAGACACTAATTTTGCCTTGTGCTTTCTGACAGCAAGCAGCAAGACCTCAGGTTGTCTGCCCTGTAGGGATTGTATTTAATAATCCATTCACTCATTTGCTCACTCAGCATGTATTTTCTGCCTACCTGGTGGTGGGTACTGTATCTGGGAATGGGAATACCAGTGTGTAGAAACCTGGGATAAGAGCAAAAGTGTAGGATCTAATGTTGCTCAACAAAACTCTTTGCCCATAGTTTGCCCTGTCAGGCTGATGGTAATTCACTCCTCCAGTGCTCGGGATACAAATCTTGACATCATCTTTGACTCCTCTTCTTCTCACACTCTGTATCCAATCCAACAAGAGATTCTTTTGGTTCTGCTTTCAAAATATATCCAGAATCCAAAAACTTCTCTCCACCTCTACTGCTACTGAAATGAGTCTCCTTGCTTCAACCTTCCTCTCATAGTGTGATCTCAACATACTAGCGTGGTCACTCTTCTGCTCAGAATTCTCCCTGAAGTCCCCATTTCACTCAGAGTAAAACCAAACCCAATTGTCTTTCTGAATGTGTCTCTTGCTTTTCTCACCCTTGCTCACTGTGCCACGGTGACTTTCCTGCTATTCCTTGAGTAGACTCACTCCTATCCCCAGGCCTTTGCACCTGCTGTTCCCTGTGCCTGGAAAGTCCTTTTCCCAACACCCCACTTGAAGAACCTCTTCACTTCTCTCATCTGCCCACATATTGCCTTCTCAGTGAACTCTATTCTGGACAAACCTGTTTAAAATTTCAAACCACCATCCCTAGACTGCACTCCCAAATCTCCTTTGCCCTGCTCTGCTTTACTCCATAGCACTTACCAACTTCAAGCATACTGTGTTATTAGACTTATGTATTATGCTTATTATTTATCACTTATTCCCTCATCACTTATTCCCTCATCCAAGAATGCATGCTTCATGACGTCAGAGGCTTTAGTTAGTTTTGCTCACTGAAGTTTCCCAGGAGTCTAGAAAAGGGCTCAGAACATAATAGGTGCTCAGAAGATACTTGCTGGCAGAGATGGTTGAATGAATTCTTCAAAGTATAGTGTAGGAAGCACTGGAATGATTGCTCAAGCACATAAAAGCACAATTTTAGTGGCAGGTCTTAGTCCCATGACGTTCCCTGACCAGTGAGGCATGGAGGAGGGCTAAGAAATGGCTGAGAGTTGAACTGAGAGATTGTGAGGTCAGAACAAAGGGTGTGACAGTGGCCAATGCTGTGGATTAATGATGGGGACCAAAGGAATGGGGGTCATTGAAGTAAATGAGTGTAGGGCAGGGAGAAATCAGACAGGGTTGGCCCCCAGTAGTCAGACAGCTCATACCATGGCAGCACTCTGTAAGAGTCCAGTTATGTAGATGCAACTTTGGGTGAAAGGCAGATTAATTTTTCTTCCCCTGGCAGAATATGGGTTATAAATAGAAAGTAATATGACATATACAAAACATTACATGCTTTGTGCACTTGAGTTGTATGGAGATTTGTACCTTCTACCAAAACAACCTGGCTGATTTCTGTGATCCCTCAGTAAACTTGGATCCAGTTAACTATCACGCAGCAGACACATGAACTGTGTGACTGAGAAATGAATACATGAAGTAGAGAGAAGAACTGACTGCCTTTTACCATTTTTCCTTCATGCAAAAACTCAACCTTTCATGTCCTGCCCTGTTTTGACAGTCTCATTATTCAGATTTTCAGGTTGTGGTGTAATTGCAGAAGTCTGGTAGTAGAATTGTATCATTAGGTTTTTATCCCAATATCCTGCCTTGCTTGTTCCAATAGTGTGTTTACTTTGGAGACAATTAAATAGGAAGTTTGCTTCCATCTATGCATTGAAAAAAACCTTACTAGGGCCACTTGGGTGGCTCAGTCAGTTAAGTGTCTGACTTTGGCTTAGGTCATGATCTTACAGTTTGTGGGTTCAAGCCCCGTGTCAGGCTCTGTGCTGGAGAGCTCAAAGCCTGAGCTCCAGCTCAAAGCCTGGAGTCTGCTTCGAATTCTGTGTCTCCCTCACTCTTTGCCCCTCTCCTGTGCTCAAGCTCTGTCTCTCTCTCAAAAATAAATAAAACATTAAAAAAAAAATTTTTTTTAAACCTTACTAAATACCTACCACATATGAGACATTCTCTGCAAATGAAGCGCATACAAGCTGAACGGATTTCTCCATCCATGTTTCATTGGGACATCAAGAATAACATATCTAAAATGAAACTCATCCTTCATCCTCTAAATCCACTTGCCCTCTGTTCCTTAACTTGGCTTAAGTCCTCTTCACCCATCTAGTCATCCAAACCAGAAACCCTGGGGGCCTAGTAGTGCAGGACTACTCAAGGTGTGGTCTATGGATAAGTGTTGGACCACAGATTACCACTGTCACGAGATAAACACACAAATTGAAAGTACGCATTAGAAACTCTTAGAGCGATTTGCCATTTCTGCAACATCCAAGCACATGATCATTTTCTTTTGTTTTGTTTTACAAAGGTATTACTCCACAGTGGTTATGAATTCTCTAAACTGGACTTCACTGTGACAGTTTGAGAAGCACTGTTCTAGACTGCTTCTCTGCCCTCACTATCTATCCATGCAGACATCAGTTCTGCGATCCCATCCCAAATATATCTCAAATTCATTCTCTTCTCTTCGTTCAGTTTAGGCTCTCATTGTTTACCTGGTATATGACAATGGTTAGGTAACTGCTTTCTTTCTCCTTAAGCTACTGTGTTCTTCCAATCATGTACCATATTGCTTCCAGAGAAATATTTGAAAATGCAAAGATGATCATATGCCTCTCTGTTTAAAATCTGACAATGGTTCTTGACTAGCCACCGAATGAAGTACATTTTCCTTTACATGATTTTCAAGCTCCTCCACAATCTTGCTCTTTACTAGTTTTTAGTTTAATCTTCTGCCATTCTTTGCTCTGTAGTATATACACGATCCATATCAAATTTATTTGGGGGAACTAAACCCACCTTACTTTTTCACACCTTTGCAACTTCAAACATTACATTCCATGCAACTGTAATAACTGTCTGCATTTGTTCCTTGGAAAAATCTTTGTTTTCCATAACACTCTATTCAACAGTATCAAATTTGGATTGCAACAATAGGACAAAGGTACAAGTCGTTGGCACCTATAGGTCAGAAGTAAGGAGGTGAGCATATTAGAATCAGCTAAGAGAAGATCTAAAGCTTGGGGTGAGGGTTCTGAACTAAATGGAAAAGTCAGCATGGCTCTAGGGAAGTCCAGAACTGAAAGAGAAGAACCAAGTCAGGTCTAACAAAGAATAAGTTGTGATGGTGTTGAGGCGCCAACTCTGAGGTCAAGAGAAATGTCACAAGACATTCCCAAGAAGCAAAAGCCGGGAACCAAATAGGATCCAGAACAAGATACTATCTGAAATCTCCAACAAGAGCAGGGAAAATGTACACTCTGCCCACCCTGGGGTCTGCTTAGTGCCTTTGTTTTTGTTTCTATATGTCCATATGCAGAGGCTTTCACTCTGGGATGCTTTATGTCAAGGAATCCAGTCTGTTCTTCTCAGATACCACCTTTCATCTCCTTGCTACAGTTTGCTTATGTGTGTATGCTTATATATTCATTAGCTGTTAACTCACTGAATTGTAATTATTTATTTCTTTGCATATTTTCCCACTCTGATAGACCACGAACTTCTGAGTGCAGCACTGTTTGTCTTCATGTTCTTAGTGCCTAGCACAGTACATTGCCATATAGCTGGTATTTAGACACATACTTGTGAGATGAATTACTAAGTGAAAACATAAGTGCTTATTTAGGACATTCAAGTAGTAGACTTAGAGCAACCTTTTTGACTGTCCATTAGTATGCTTCATGATTCACTGTGAAATCTTGGGTCATGTCACACACCAGGCCGTGATCATTGGATCTCAAGCTTCCATAACCTACCACTGGTACACAACACAATATTGACCTGTTCTAGGAAAATAAGTCCGGGACGAGATTTGTATGAGAAATTCAGTTGTCCACGTTATAAATGAATCTAGTTCAGAGGTCAACGCACTTTTTCTGAAAAAATCCAAAAAGTAATATTTTTAGGGTTTGTAGGCCATACAGTCTCTGTTGCAGCTGCTCAGCTCTGCATTTTAGTGTGAAAGAAACCATAGACAATTCATAAATGCGTGAATGTGGTAATGAGCCAATAAAACTTTATTTACAAAAACCACACAGTGGGCCATATTTGGCTTGTTGGCTGTAATTTGTTCACCCCGATCTTGTCACTTCTAGTAATACTTCGTTATCAGAAGGGATCAGAGTAGGAGAAACAAATAGACACTGATGGTTACTACAAATCCTGGGCTAGATACTTGAAATTAGTTATCTCTTGTATCTTTCATAGCATCCTGTAAAATACATAGTATTATCTTGTTTCATGGATGAGAAAAGTAAATTGTTCAAACTATCTAAGTAGTTTTGTAAGATTGTATGAACAATAACTGATGAACCCTCTACTGCAACCAGATCAAGGTGACTATGAAACTCATGCTTCCTTCACTCAAATACACTGTCTCTACTTCAATCAGTTGACCCTTTGTTGTGAGAGATGTAAATTGTGAGAAGTTTAAAGTTGTCTTTTATCCATCAGGAGAGGTGTGGCTGTACTTGGTAATAACCCCAGTAATCTCAAGTATCTTAAATGCCAGTGTGGTCTGTGAAATATAGCACAGCTGTGAAAGGGTGTTTAGACCTTAGGGCCATGTGGGCATTTGTGTGTATGTGTGTGATTCTTAGGAAGGTTTAGTCATTCCCAGAGAGAGCAGAGAAGGTAAGCTGAGTGCATGTAGTGTGGTTCTTACTCATTCTGCATGTTCATTTCAGATTAGCATATTGTCCTCACTCTGGTCCCAGGCTGAGGGTGACCCAACCTCTAGAATATCACTGGTACCTATGGCAGGGAGTTGGGAACAAAGCAGATCATGCATACAGCAGCTTCAGCCCAGAATTGATACATATTAGTTCTACTCACTCTTCAGTAGCTAAAGTAAGTCAGATGGTTTTATCTGACTTCAGGGGGACATGTAGCTTGCCATGTACCCAGGATGAAGAAAACTATAAATATATGTGAATAGCACTAATGACTACCAAGGCTTTAGTAGGAAATTAGGATTTTTGCTAAGTAGATTAAATGTCAAAAGTTTTTGTATCTGAAATTATGCCAATGTGTGTGGGAGAAAGTGAAGGTCCAAACGCCTTCAGAACATATTAATGTTAATATCACCTTATGTATTAAATACAAAAACATTCTTTTCTGGCTTATTTACTCTGTTGTATATTTGGATGGTGAATATCATCTCCAAATATTTTGGCAATGGGAAATGCAGACATTCTACAAAGCACTAGATATTATTTAACATCTTGTAGAATTGTCAAATCAAAGTTTAAAGAAAATTTAGTAATGTTAGAACTAGCATTTATATGATAATAAATATTGTTGATTCTTCTATTTGGAAAGGCAGAATGAAAATAATATAGCCAATTTGGAAACAAATGATAATTAGGAAATTGAATATAGGTAAACTTGGCTTTTTGTATGTGTTTGATACCAAGCCAAGTTCTGTCCTCAGTGACCCCCTACACAATTCTCATCATCAGAACTGGGTCCTTTATTACTATGTATAAATATACCTAAGGCTATGTCCAACCTCTAACACCAAGGAAATTAATAACTGCTGGAAAACTGGAGGGTACTTTGCAAGGGCTCTAAACCTATGGCCCTTTTCCACTGGTTACAACCCACAGGGGGCTGTTCACACATTATGAGACATGGCTTCACTCATCACCATGGCCACAGGATGATGAAGGATCTCCAAGACTTCAGGGTTCATGCTAATCTCAGTGCTGCTTCTCTCTTGTGCTTATTAACATTTAGGAAGGAATGAATTGGAGGATTAAGGCAGCAGAACTTCTTGCTTTCATCCAGTAGCTGAGGTGGAATGACTACATTCCAGGGTTTATGTTTCAGCGTGATAGTGTTGTGCACACTGATTTCATATTTCTACCCCTGGAGCTTCTCTTTGTACAGGTCAATAATGCTAAAGGGATTCAGCATATACAGTGGGGGTAGAAGTCTGAGATGATTCCAAGTTTAGTGATTCTGTATACTGTGACCTAGTATACACCAAGGGTGGATGTGACAGAAGTTGGTCAGAAGTTGTAGCATCTCTTTAGATCAATGGCACTTTTGACTAAGAGCTGTCAAAGTATTTGTTTTTTGTTAGGAAGGGTAAATGTCTTCTAGTCAGTTTAATGCTAGTAAGTGTATTAAATTTACTACCTTGGATTCATTCATTCTTGGTCCTTAGGTGATTTCTTGTCTATCTTTTATTTTCTGTAGGTATAACAGAAAAGTTCATAAACATTTGTCCTACTGCAACATTAGAAGGCCCAGTAAACAAATTTCAATAAAAGTTTTGTTATTTCTTGGCCAAAAAATTATAATCCTATAAATCATAGCACTATAAGAAACGGCATGCTGGGTCAGACTAATGGTACATCCAGCCATCATCTTATCTTTGGCATTGGTGGTTCTGACCAACATTTTTTGAGGAGAATGCAGGGTAGTGTCCTTTTATTAAACTAATCTCAAATGTGCCAAAATATTCTTAACTTTAAGGAAGTTTTGTTACCATCTACGTTTTCTGAAACCATTGTATGCATTGATAGTAGTAGAAAGAGCCTTATCCAAATGCTTCTGAAATATTTTTCATTTTCCCATAACATGTTATCTTTCCACTATATAAGTTAATAGCAAGTCCATTTGACCTCTCATATCATGGAAAAGGGGAGAAGGGTCTAGTGAGTTGAAAAGAGGATGTTGTATTTCTCTGTTTGGTCTTCCAGATTCATGCCTCTCCCTTCTCTCCCAGGTCTGTGCCCTGGAAGGTTGACCTTTGTTGACGACATCAACTACTCTTGCTGCCTTCTGACTTCCATTAGGTTTCAGCCAATGGGAGGAACTAGTAGGAAACCAGAGTGTAGGAAGAGAGAAAGGTCAAGGTATTTATTCCTCTGGCATCCTCTCTCCATGGTCTGTGGTTGACTCGAGCTCTGTTTGTCTGTCAGAGCCTATAGCTCTTACCAGACCATCCTCTCTACAGCATCAGGTCTCCCTGAGTTTTGGGAATGGCCTCCATGCCTTGTCCTTTTAATCCTAGGCTTAATTTCTCTCTATTGCTCGTCCCTGGGTACTTTATCATCCCTTCTTTAGTACTATTTCTAACTCTGCCTATCCTTTTGCAAATAGTCATTTTAATAAGCTGTCTTCAATTAGTCTTTTTAAATGAACCATCTGTTCCCTGCTACACCCCCTGACTAATACAAGGTGGTTTGTACCTTTTATTTGGGTGCTATGCTGCTTAGGGTGGGTACAGAAACACTGAGTGACTGATGGAGCTAGATGGGTCTTAAATCCTAAATACCGATTTTGTTGAGCTGTCGAGTATTTGCTGGGGGAAATAATTGATGGGAGTTTTTCTCCTCTGTGCCTAGCAGGAGGAAGCAAATTTAGTGCCTTCCTATACACTAAAGAGGAAATTGAACTGAATACATCCTTAGACAGTGTGTTAGTTTCCTATTACTGTTGTGACAAACTTCAGTGACTTAAAACAACACAAATTTATTATCTTACAGTTCTGGAAGTCAAAAATCCAAAATGGGTCTCAGTGGGATAAAATTAATATGTTAGCATGGCTGCATTCCTTTGAGACTTCTAAGGGAAAAACTATTTCCCTGCCTTTTCCAGCCTCTAAAAAGTGCCACATCCCTTCGTTCATGTCCCCTTTCCATCTTCAAACCCAGCAATAGACAGTTTAGCCTTTCTCACATAGCATCACTGACTCTCATGCCTCCTCCTTATATTTATAAGGACACTTATGGTCACACTAGCTCACCTGGATCATCTAGGATACTCTACTAAGCTTCAGGCTAGCTGATTGTCAGGAACTTTAATTTAGAAAGTATGGATTCTGAGAGCTATTGCATCTCCAACCAGCCATGACCCCTTGAGAAAGCAAGAATTGTACCAGCCCAGCTCTGGATTTTCTCCTAACTCTGACAGATAGTGATTGTTTTATTTTATTTTATTTTTAACAAATTTTTAATGTTTGTTGATTTTTGAGAAAGAGAGAGAGAGAGTACGCGTGCAGGAGGGGCAGAGAGAGAAAGAGGGAGACACAGAATCCGAAGCAGGTTTCAGGCTCTGAGCTGTCAGCACAGAGCCCAACACCCATGGGCTCAAACCCATGAACCATGAGATGATGACCTGAGCTGAAGTTGGAGGCTCAACCAACTGAGTCACCCAGGAACCCCTATAGTGATTATTCTAATAGATTAAAGTAGCATTTTAAATTCTAGTACTTTGAAAGAGGACCAGAATTTCTGTTATTTACTTAAGATGTTGGCAAAAAGTTTCAAAACTTATGAGCCATGTTTGCCAATGTCTTCCAATACTACTAATAACACAAGCCAGGAGTTATGGTGGTATATTTATGGGACCAAAAGTAGTGGTTACATGGACGCTGACCTATGAGGTTTTCCTATGCCACCTACTTACTGACGTAGAAGCAATGCCAAGTTTTGCTAGAAACTTGATTTGCATGTATTCAGTGAGATTGTTAACTTTGCTTAAGACCAGAATATGCCATTCAAATAATAGTTTGACTGGTTTTTCCTCCTTAATAAAAGATTTCCAAGGCTTAGGAATCAGTTCTCATCTCTAGGCTCCCCAGTAGGAACCAAAAAAGCAATGTGATAGTGTGAAAATAATAAACCAAAAACAATCCTAGAGCATCTCCAGGAGTGAAAAGTATTTTCCAATTCTCTTAACACATCATCTATGAATTAGATGATGTGACATTAAGACTGCTGATACACAGAAAGCTGGGGCCCTTGTCCAAAATGCATTGAAATTCAGGGCCATGTTTTCTGTGCTGAGATAGGTGCTGAGAATTTGGAACATGTCTATTTTTTGAAAAAAAATGATATCATAACTATTTCCCCAACCATTTATTTTTACTTTCCAAAAACCATAGTAATAACCTTTTCTAACTACATAAAAACTGCATTCATGCCAAAAAATTGCAACAGCATATGCTAATTCAGTGCTGTAGTAACTTTATGACTTGGTACTGCCTTAGAAATGAAGTAAGCCCTGATACAGGGTTTGAATTAGACCCTCTGAGAAAATTCTAACAAGGAAGGTAAGTGGTGCTGCCTGTATCAAAGCCCAGGACTCCATCTCCTGGCCAGGGATGGACAACATTCCTTTGAAGCGTCTTGTCACACTGGAGAAAGAAAAGGCCACAAAGAACACAGAAAATGAGCAGAGGCACATGTCACATGTTTGCATGAACATATTCTGGTACTAGCATGCTGACATGTCACGACCGGTAACTAAATCATTTGGGATTTGGAGGTAGCTGTAGGACCCCAATGGAAACACTTTGACTTTGAGGGTGTTGTAGGGTTCCTTTCCTTGAATACTGGAAGGTGGAGTAGATCTTACCTGCATGTATTCTCTGAATTAATCTAGTCCAATCTGGATTTCAAATCCAGCCATTTGATACACGTACATATGACCTTGTGTGTCATTTGATGTGGGAGTAACAGGAGATTAAACACAGTCTCTGTGGCTGTCAAGTAGATGGGGAGATAAGATGTGAAAATGAATAGACAATGAACAACACAAGGCCATACCTAACTCTGCTAAAACCAACAGAACTTGTGTTTTCCTGTCTTACTTTGTGCTCTTGGTCAAAATGCCATCCGTCCTTTAAAGCCCATCCTCCAAGAAGTCTCCTTTGATCCTGCTGAAAGGAGACCTTTTCCCCTTTTACAGCTTCATGGCTTACCTACAGTACGAGTCCAGTAAGTACTTATTAAATGGAAAAGTGATACATTAATTCTTGTTAAATGAATAAGTGAGAGATGTAGTAAGAACTTAGAGGTTAAGGTGATTGCTTCTGTTTGGAATGTTGAGGGAAAAAATTTAATGGAAGAAGTAACATTTAATTCCCTTTTGGGATTGTTACAAGAGTAGAGTCTTTGCTAATATGTCAAATTCATGGTACATAAAAGGGTAAGATTTATACATCTCTGAAGAGACATCCACGGATAGTATCATGTTCCTTCTCTATCAACACCCCACACACACACCCCCACCCCCACACACAGCAAGGATTTCTGACTTGGAAGATTTAGCATGGTATCTGGCCCACAGAAAATGATCAGTGCAAGTTGAATAAATGATTGAAATATTTTGAAGAAAAAAAATTCATCTTAAATCTATATTGCCAGTCAATAATTCTTCATCTTTAAAGAACAAAATTAAGATTTCTTAAGACCTCTGTTGCAGGAAATTTCACGTGTATCTCCTAATTTCAGTTCTTGCAACAATGCTGGGAGTCTGATATTATTCCCACCATTTTTGTAAACAGAACGTTTGGCTCAGTGGGATCAAGTAACTTGCACAGGTCACAAAGGAAGTAAAAGAGTGGCAGTTCAAATCCGAAACATGATCTTTCCATTATGCAGAATATGTGGAAAACGCAGATAACATAGGTACTCTGTGTGGTTGGTTCATCCTTTAAAACAGCGTTGTCATGTTTATTTTTAACCTTGCCCGCCATGAATTAAAACTTTGTTTAGTCCTCTCCTTAAGAAGCTATTGTGGTCTTTCTGGTGAAACCACCCGAGTCTCCCATCTTAACCAAACCCATTGGGTTTGGAGAAATGTTCCTGAAATCTTTCCATCTTTTCCCCAGCATTATTGCAAACCTGGTTTCATTTTTACATTAACACATCCTCTGGTATTATATATATAAATAAAATAAACTAAATCCGGTGCTTCTTGTGCATCCTGATTGGCCAGGCCAGATGGAGTGATTTCTGCACTAGGATTGAAAATCAAAACACAGTGCTTTTTAAAGAGGTGGAAGTTTAGAAACAACTGTTCATGGCAGACTTAGCTTTAATTCTAAGGGGGCTAAGGTTTGTTTTCAAGCCACGTTTGATGATGGAATATTGGGATCTCCACCCTGGAGCTACTATATATGTATCACACGTCTATATTGCCCTTGACAAAGAAGGGGGGCATAGCTAGAGCTGAGCTGTAGAGGGTTGCAGAGCAATGTAGCTGCTATTATCACAGTTGTGGTGAAGTGACGGTTGTTTTTACTTTTGATTTTTAAGAGCCTGTATGGAGAAACCAACTGATGAAAAGTCCCTTTGTTGCATAGATTCTGGGGGCCCCCCCCGAAGAACAAATTCTGAAGAGCACTACATGCTTATTTCCAAGCACTTACTAATGGTTAGGGCCCTTGCACTAGCTACCTGATTTAATCTTCAGGATAATCCTATGAAATTAGCATGACAATTCCTGTGTTGAGGATACATGAGATCTTTAGGGTCACACAACTAGTGTAGAGAAAAGCTGGGGTAACTAGCAAATTTATGATTCCAAAACCCTTACTTGATTGCAACGCCAGCTCTGAACGTACCGTCAGGAATGTAAATGCATCAGAAGACAGGTTTCCTCTGTCACCGAGAAGATAGGGCCTAGAATATCTCTAAGTAACAATATTAACATTTTGGGATGTATACAGGTTGGGGATATCTGATGCTTGTTTTCACTTTTCACCAAGAGAAGACAAAGGATGTCATGCAATAGGACAGTGTAATAATGATGAAACCAATATGGAAAGCATTGTGGCATAATAGCTTATATATAGGATTTGGATCCAGAAAGTATTAAAGGTGGACTTCCACTTATTTTCCTAGCTAGATAACCTTAAGCAAATTATTTACCCCATTTACCTGTTTCCTCATCTCTACAATGAGGATAATGCAGTCAATGATTAATATACAATTAATGGTATGATTAGTGCATTAAAAGCAGTTGATATTTAATGCATACATCTGGAGTTGGGAGATAAATATACACCTGTGAAACCATTTCCACTCTCTGGGACATAAATATATCCATTACTTCCCAAAGTTTCTCCCTAACCTCATTATTGTTATTGTTTTTGTTATTTTAATGCACGAATACCTAACATAAGATATGCATTCTTAGCAATTTTAAGTATACAATACAGCATTGTTAGCTATCAGCACTGTGGTATACAGTAGATCTCCAGATCTTACTTATTGTATAACTGAAAGCTTCTGCCTTTCATCCATCACCTCCTCATTTCCCCCAGCCCCTGGCACCCATCATTCCACTCTCTTCTATGAGTGTCAATTTTGGATTCTATATTAAAATCAGATAATGCAGTATTTGCCTGTCTTATTTCATGAAATATAATGCCCTCCAGGTCCATTCATGTTGTTGGAAATGGCATAATTTCATTCTTTTTCAAGGCTTAATAATATCCCATTATACCACAATTTCTTTATCCATTCATCTTTTGATGGACACTTAGGCTGCTTCTATATCTTGACTGTTATAAATAATGCTTCAATAAACATGGCACTACAGAGATCTCTTAGAATGCTGATTTCACTTCCTTTGCATATATACCCAGAAGTGGGGTTACTAGTTCATATAGTTGTTCTATTTTCAATTTTTTTGAGGAAACTCCATAGTGTTTTCCATAATGAATGTACCAATATACATTTCTATCAACAGTGTCTGGGAATTTCCTTTTCTCTACATCCTTGCTACCACTTGTTACCTCTCTCTCTCTTTTAATAATGGCCGTCTTAATTAGAGTAAGGTAAAATCTCATTGTGATTTTGATTTATAGTTCTCTGATGATTACTGATGTTGAATATCTTTTCATGTACTTATTGGCCTTAGTTTTTGGATACTAACCCCCCATGAGATATGTGGTTTGCAAATATTTTCCCCCATTCTGCAGGTTGCCTTTCCATTTTGTTGATTGTTTCCTTTCATATGCGGATACTTTTTAGTTTGATGTAGTCCAACTTGCTTGGTTTTGCTTTTGTCTTCTGTGCTTTGGTGCCATATCCAAAAAATTATTGCCAAGACCACTGTCAAGGAGATTTCCTCCTATGTTCTTCATCTAGGAGTTTTATGGTTTCAGGTCTTGAGTTCAAGTGTTCGATCCACTTTTTTTTACTTTATTTAAATTCTAGTTAGTTAACATACAGTGCAATATTGGTTTCAGGAGTAGAATTCAGTGATTCATCGCTTACATACAACAGCCAGTGCTCATCATGACAAGTGCCCTCCTTAATAACTATCACCCATCTAGCTCATCACCCACCGACTTCCCTCCATCAACCCTTAGTTTGTTCTCTATCATTAAGAGTCTGTTATGGTTTGTTTCCCTCTCTCTTTTGTCTTTGATCCATTTTGAATTGATTTTTGTCTACGGTGTAAAAGTCCAATGTCATTCTTTTGCATCTGGAATCCACTTTCCCCAACAGTATTTGTTGAGAAGACTATCTTTTCTCCATTGTGTGTTCTTGGCACTCTGGTCAAAAATTAGTTGACCATGTATGCATCTGTTTATTTCTAGGCTTTCTATTCTCTTTCATCTGTCTATATGTCTGTATGCCAGTAGCATATTGTTTTGATTGCTTTAGCTTTGTGATATAATTTGAAATGAAGTTTTGCTCTTTTTTAAGATTGCTTTAGTATTGTTTTTTCTGTTTCTGTGAAAAATGCCATTGGGATTTAGATAGAGATTGTATTGAATCTGTAGATCCCTTTTGGTAGTATGGACATTTTAACAATATTAAGTCTTTTAACCCATGAGCACTGGGTATCTTTCCATATATTTGTGTCTCCTTTAATTTCTTTTATCACTGTTTTATAGTTTTTGGTATACAGATCTTTTATCTTCCTGGTTAACTTATGCCTAAATATTTTATTCTTTTTGATTCATATTACCCCCAAATCAGTGCCTGTTTTGAGACCACAGAGCTGCAAATAATGTGAGTTGCCTCCTGTGCCCGTTCCCTGCCAGCTGAGGCTGAGCAAGGCAACACTCTACCTTCCTGTTTCAGCATTCATACTGTAAACACGTGTCTTTTTCGTGGTATGTTTAGTGGCAATTATTTCCACAATTTTTGCTTTTCATGCTTGTGCTTTCTGGCGATTTTGCTGTTTAAAATGGACACTAAGCATAATGTTGAAGTTGTGTCTAGTGCTTCTAAGTGTAAGAAAGTTACGATGTACCTTACAAGGAAAAATGTGTGTTAGATCTGCTTTGCTCAGGCATGAGTTAGTGTGTTGGCTGTGCGTTCAGTGTTAATGAATCAACAATAGAGTACCTCCAGCAAAAGGAGGAAGACATTTTTCTGTCTTGATGTAAGTCCACGCTGGAAAAAATGCTAAAGTAGTATCTGGAGTGTATGATGAAGCAATGGGAAAAGATGGAAATACAGATACATTTGTGGATCCATGAGTTAAAAATCGTGGCCCCCACATATTTCTATTGGTGAACGGATGCTCCCCTCATCAACATTACTTTCTCAGTTTGTAATTTTTCTCTTTTAGAGAATTTGTGTCACTAGAGCAGTTGAATTGATTGGACTAGTTATTCAAAATTCAGCAGAGTCTTTGGCAAATAGATTATAGGAGGGATAGATCTGGCAAATATCTGGGTCACTGACCCAGGGTAGTGATAGAATGTGCAGTTGAAGGAGTTTTTTCAGAAGGGGCAGGACAGCTTTGAGTGCCTATTATGGGTTGGAGGGCACAGTTTAGAAGGTGAGGAGAGAACACATCAGTAAATAATAAGAATTTAAGAGGACACATTTACTGGCTTTATTTCACAAGTTTGTCCAGAGTCTCATTGAGGCTCACAAGAAATTATTTTATTGACATGCCTGATGCAATGAAAACTCAGTCCATTTGGCTCAAACTAACAATCATAGTTGTTCAGAATTCATGCTATGTGCTATTTGTGTTGCATCAAATTGCTTTATAGTCATTAATTAAACAATTACTCAAATTGGAAATGTCTCTCTTAGGGGAATGTTAAAACATAACGATAAAGAACATAATTCTCATTAAGAACTATTAGTCCAAGTGTGACAAGCTTCATTTTTGTCTTATAGAAAACAGAGATGTGATTTGGTATTTAGTCAAAATAAATGGGTTATGACACATTCCACCCTTTAAAATGTTCCAAGGCTGGTGGGATAAAAGAAGGAGATCTGCAGATGGTATGCCGAGCAAAGGCATCTAATGAACCTAGCGTTGCTACATAGCAACAGCATTAGCATTTCATTTGTTGGAATGAATTATTTGAGTTTTTCACTTTTTCAAAAGGTTTATGCACTGATCTTCATGCAACGGTATAACTAATGATTAAAAATGAACAAAGGCTTGAAAAATAGGACTTATTAACAAAGGTTACAAGACCTGAAATAATTAAATCTGCGAGAAGGCTGATGGAATTATTTGGTCAGGATTTTTCAGTGCCTGAAGGAGGGCTGTCCAGAAGATAGTAACTAGCTGTTCTTTCTCTCCATGGAATATATTAATAAATCTCAAAGGATGTCAATCTGAACTACAATAGGAGTTATTGGGGTGAGTTATGAGAAAGAACTTCCTGCCTGTTTTGGCAGGAAAGACTAAAATAATTTAGCAAAGAAGGTGTTCAGTCTTGTTCCCCTAAGAGTTTTTCCTGTCCCTCCCCGCAAATTAGAATCAATTCTCTTTGGCCTGAGAGATATCGGAACAGCCCTGTCTGAAGATAGGGGACCAAATGGTGTTTTGATGTCTCTGTTTTCAATAGGTTTGGTTATTACAGTCAATGTAGTGTGCTCAATGCTATATAAGCCTACTACTATTCTAAGACTTCACGGCTTTATTCTTTTTATAAGAAAGATCTCAAATTAGAGGTTGAAAATGTAAAAATAACAATTGCTTTAGCCCCGAGGAATTCTTAAAGCATGTCCATTTTCCTTGCCTCCTATAACTACGAGTTCATTATTAGCAAAAGCAGTTTTATTCATATTTCCTCACTTGCTTCCTCCTCCTTTGTCCCCCTCCTTTTTCCTCTCTCCCTTAATCTAACCCATGCAGGGTGGTTACTTGAGGGAATGGTTTTATGAATAAAGACCTTTGCTCAAGAGCCTTGGTGTGCGATTATAGATTAAAGCTTTCATTTTGGAAGTCAGAGCAATATACATCCATAAAAATAGCAGTAGCAGCATTACTTTAATTACTGCACGTAGGAAGCATAAGAAGGATTCAAGACAAATACAGCACTGTAGATTGTAGCCTTTAAGAGCTGCACTCTGGCTAATTGTACCAGCGTTCATGCTGGGGCCAATGGACACCTCTTGGGGAAGGTCACCGAGGTTATTTCCATGTCACACATACGTGGCTCTGATTCTGTGCTTGTGATCATCCCTCTGTCCCGTTGGCTGGTTTTGTTTTAGATCCCTTAGTGACTCATTTTCCTGCCACATGTAGGCATTGTGGCCCTTCTAATCCTCCACCATAAGAATTTCCTACGTGGTCCTCAACTGCAGTTTCCGGGTGATCATCTAAGACACGTAGGCCCCGTGCAATATTTGGACCGTATCTACACTAAGAAATTACTTGTTGTTTATCTGAAATGCAAATGTAACTGGGCGTCTGTTCCGTATTCTTATTTGCTAAATTTAGCAACACTATTCTAGATGGCATTTTCACTAATTTGACGGTGTTAAATGGGACTATTTCATATGAATGGTGTCTACTGCAACTCCATTAATAGCGAATGCTGGAAATTCCTCAAACAAAACAATGAAGGGCAAACTCAGAGTTTAATTTAGAGGGATTTAATGATTTAAGAGTGAACATCACACCTTAGAGTGAAAGACAGTGAGTTTGGTTTTGTTGGCTAACCAAACAAAGCAGACTAAGAGAATACAATGTGTGGATTGATCTATAATTTTGGTCTGGAGCACAGATTTTCCTAGCAGAGTAGGCACTTTGTGATTATAACTGTTTAAAGAACTTTGTGATTGTATTTGTTTTTATCTATTAAAAAAAAAAAGACATCAGAAAATACGTGGCTCCCTGTGAGCCAGAGTAGGGAGGGTATCATGTAATCGTTGAATGCTCTTTGCCTTGAGTTATGCAAATGAGGTATGTATCCAGTTTCAGTGAATGTTCTGTGTGCATTCAAGAAGAATGTGTATTCTGCCTAGAGCATGCTTTTTTTTTTTTTTTTTTTTTTTTTAAATTTTTTTTTTCAACGTTTATTTATTTTTGGGACAGAGAGAGACAGAGCATGAACGGGGGAGGGGCAGAGAGAGAGGGAGACACAGAATCGGAAACAGGCTCCAGGCTCTGAGCCATCAGCCCAGAGCCCGACGCGGGGCTCAAACTCACGGACCGCGAGATCGTGACCTGGCTGAAGTCGGACGCTTAACCGACTGCGCCACCCAGGCGCCCCAAGCATGCTTTTTTTTAATGTTTATTTATTTTTGAGAGAGTGGGGGAGGGGAGAAAGAGACAGGGAGGGGCAGAGAGAGGGGGACAGAGGATCTGAAGTGGGCTCTCTGCTGTCAGCACAGAGCCCAACAGAGGGCTTGAACCCAAGAACTGTGAGATCATGACCTGAGCTGAAGTTGAATGCTTAACCAATTGAGCCACCCAGGCGCCCCCACGTAGAGCGCTCTTTAAATGTCAATTAAATCAAGTTAGTTGATGGTGGTCAAATCTGTGTTCTTGTTCAATATAGTACTTGTTGAAACATTTATTGAGAGAGAGGTATTGAAATATCTGATTCCCTGGTGAATTTTTCAATTTCTTCCGGCAGTTCTATCAGCTTTTACTTCATAGTTTTTGAAGCTGTTGTTAGAGGACTAAACATTTAAGATTACTATGTCTTTTTAACAAAATGATCCCTTACCCTTTACTCTTGATGAAACGACCCTCTTTTTCCCACAAAATAAGTTTTATTCTGGAATTTACCTTGGCTGATATTCATGTAGCCACTCCATTTTTCTTTCTTTTTAGTGTGTGTATGTGTGTATGCACATCATATCTGTCTGTCTGTCTCTCTGTCTGTCTATCTATCTACCTACCTATCTACCTACTTATCTTTCTAACAACTCACATCTTTATCCACATATCTGTTGATGGACACTTAGGTGTCTTCCATATCTTGGCTATTGTAAATAATGAAATAATGCTGCCATAAACATAGGGGTGCATATATCTTTACAAATTAATGGTTTCATTTTCTTTGAATAAATACCCGGAAGTGGAATTGCTGGATTTTATTTGTATTTTAATTTTTTGATGTAACTTCATTCTGTTTTCCACAGTGGCTGCACCATTTTGCATTCCTGCAAACAACACACGAGGGTTGCCTTTTCTCCACATCTTTGACAACACTTGTTATTTCTTACCTTTTTGATCAATAGTAATACTGGCAGGTGTGAGGTTCTATCTTATTGTGGTTTTGATTTGCATTTCCCTGATGATGAGTGATGTTGAGCATGTTTTCATGTGTCTTTTGGCCATCTGGATGTCTTCTTTGGAAGAATGTCTATTTAGATCCTTTGCCCATTTTTAAAAATTGGATTGTTTGGATTTTTTTTTGATACTAAATACTATGAGTTTATATATTTTAGATACCAACCTCTTATTGGTTATATCATTTGCAAAAATCTTCTCCCATTCAGTAGGTTGGCTTTTCATTTTGTTGATGGTTTTCTTCAAAAAGCCTTTTAGTTTCATGTAGTTCTGTTTGTTTATTTTTGCTATAATTGTCCTTGCCTGAGGACACAAGTCCCAAAAATATTGCTGTGATCCATGTGAAAGAACTTAATTCCTTATGTTTTCTTCTGAGGGTTTTATAGTTTCTGGTCTTACATTTAAGTCTTTAATTCACTTTGAGTTTATTTGTCTGAATGGTGTATGAAAGTGTCCAGTTTCATTCTTTTGTGTGTAGTTGTCCAGTTTCCCCAGCATTGTGTATTGAAGAGATTGTCTTTTCCCCATTGTCTGTTCTTACCTTATTTGCTGAAAATTAATTGGCCATGTAAGTGATGGTTTATTTCTGGACTCTATATTCTGTTCCAGTGATCTATGTGTCTGTTTCTGTGCCAGTGCCATACTGTTTTGATTACTGTGGCTTTGTTTAGGGTTTGAAATCAGGGTGTGTGACATGACTGGCTTTGTTCTTTCTCAAGATTGCTTTGGCTTTTTGGCGTTTTGTGGTTCCACATAAATGTTAGGATTCTTTGTTCTAATTCTGTGAAAAGTGCCATTGCTATTTTGATAGGGATTGCATTGAATCTGTAGTTTGCTTTGAGTGGTATGGACATTTTAACAATATTATTCCAATCCATAAGTTTAGGACATCTCCCCATTTATTTGTGTCATCTTCAATATCTTTCATCAATGTCTTACGATTTTCAAAGTACAAGTATTTCACCTCCTTGGTTAAACTTATCCTGGATATTGTTTTTTTAATTTGAGAGACAGATAAAGAGAGAGAGAGAGAGAGAGAGAGAGAGAGAGAGAGAGAGAGAATCCCAAGCAGGCTCCATTCTCAGCATAGAGCCGGATATGGGGCTCAATCCTACAATCCTGGGATCTTGACCTGACCTGAAATGAAGAGTTAGATGCTCAACTGACTGAGTCACCCAGGTGACCCCCTAGATAATCTTTTTAATGCACTTGTAGAAAGATTTTCTTCTATACTTCTCTTTCTGATGTTCATTATTAGTGTATAGAAATACAAGATTTATATATATTAATTTTGTATCCTGCAACTTCGCTGAATTTATTTATCAGTCTTAATATTTTTAGGTAGAGACTTTAGGGTTTTCTATATATAGCATCATGTCACCTGAAAATAGTGAAAGTTTTACTTCTTACTTTCCAATTTGGATGCCTTTTATTTCTCGTATGATTGCTGGGGTTAGGACTTCCAATACAATGTTGAAGAAAAGTGGTAAGACTGGGCATCCTTCTTGCTCCGTATCTTAGAGAAAAAGCTTTTAGCTTTTCATCATTAAGTATGATCTTGTCTCTGGGCTTGTCACATATAGCCTTTATTATATTGAGGTACATTCCCTCTATACCTACTTTATTGAGTTTTTACCATAAATGTATGTTGAATTCTATCAAATTATTTTTCTATGTCTATTGAGATGATCATATGATTTTTACCCTTCTTTGTGTTCATATGGTGTATCACATTGATTGATTTATGGATATTGAACCAGAATCCAAAGCAGGTTCCAGGCTCCAAGCTGTCAGCACAGAGCCCGATGTGGGACTCCAACCCATGAACTGTAAGATCATGACCTGAGCAGAAGTTGGTACTCAACCAACTGAGCCACCCAGGCACCCTTCAAAGTATTTTTATAATTCCTCTTTGATATCTTCACTGATCCTTTCATTGTTTAGTACCATGTTGTTTAGCCTCCACGGTTAGTTTTTTCCCCCCAGTTTTCTTGTAATTGAGTTTTAGTTTCATACTTTTGCATTCAGAAAAGATGCTTCATATGATTTCAATCTTCTTAAGTTTACTGAGAATTGCTTTTTGGTTAAACATGTAATCTATCCTGAAGAATGTTCCATGGGCACTTGAAAAGAATTTGTATTCTGCTGTTTAGGGATGGAATGCTCAGTATATTTCAATTAAGTCCATCTGATCTAATGTGTCATTTAAAGCCAGGTGGTCTTAGTGTTTTTCTGTCTGGATGATCTATCTTTTGATACAGTGGGATGTTAAAGTCCCTCAGCATTACTTTATTCCTTTCCATTTCTCCTTTTATGTGTGTTAATATTTCCTTTATGTGTTTAGGCCCCTGTGTTGTGTGCCTAGATATTAATAAGGTTTACATCCTCCTTTTGGAGTGATTCCTTCACCATTATGTAATGCCTTTCTTTGTTTCTTGTTACAGTCTTTGTTTAAAGTCTATTTTGACTGATGTAAATATTTCTACCTCAGACTTCTTTGCATTTGCATGGAGTATCTTTGTCTATCTCTTCACTTTCAGTTTGTATGTGTCATTAGAACTGAAGTGAGTCTCTTGTAGGCAGCATGTAGATGGGTCTTGCATTTTTATCCATTCGGCCACCCTGTGTCTTTTGATTGGAGCATTTAATCCTTTTAAATTTAAAGTAATTATTGATATATATGTACTTTTGTATATATGACATATAGATATACCATTCTGTTGATTATTTCTTGTTGTTTTTTTTACAGTTCTTTTCTGTTCCTTTGTTCTCTTGCTTTCTTCCCTTGAGATTTGGTGACTCTCCTTAGTGTTATGCTGATATTGTTTTTTCTTTCTTTTTTGTGTGCATCTGTGTAAATATTTGGTTTGTGTTCACCAAGAGGTTTTATATAACATGCTACATGCATAGCAGTCCTTTTTAAGTTGATGGTTGTTTAAGTTCAAGTGTCTTCTAAAAGTAGTACATTTTTTTCTTCCCTTCCACTTTTTGTGTTTTTGGTATCAAATTTTACGTATTATTATTTGTGTATCCCTTGACTAATAATTGTAGGTCTATATTATTTTACTACATTTGTCTTTTTACCTTCAGACTAGCTATGTAGATGGTTGATCCACTACCTTTACTGTATGTTTACCTTTACCAATGAGATTTTTCCTTTCATAATTTTCTTTTTTTTAGTTATGGTCTTTTTTCCATTTAAAGAATTCCCTTTAACCTTTCTTGCAAGACTGATTTGATGGTGATGAACTAATCTCTCTCTTGATTTGGAGTGATAACCTTTCTGGGTGGACTACTCTTGGTTGTAAGTCTTTTCCTCTTTGAATATATCCTGCTGCTCTCTCTGACCTGCAAACTTTCTGCTGAAAAATCAGCCAATAACCTTATGAAAGTTCTCTTATATATAAATAGTTGTTTTTTTCTTGCTGCTTTTGAGATTCTTTATCTTTAATGTCAATATTTTGATTGTAATGTATCTTGGTGTAGCTCTCCTTGATTTTTTTTATTTGGGATTCTGTGCTTCCTGGACTTGGATATCCATTTCCTTTGCTGGATTAAGGAAGTTTTTGTATATTATTTCTTCAAATAGATTTTATGTCCCTTTCTCTAGTTCTTCTCTTTATAGGACCCCTATGATGCAGATGTTAGTACCCTTGATGTTGTCTCAGAGCTCCCTTAAACTGTTCCATTTATTTAAATTGTTTTTTTCTTTCCTATTCCACCCAAGTGATTTCTACTACCTTGTCTTCCAGATTCCTGATCCATTCTTCTGCATTACCTAATCTTCTCTTGATTCCTATAGTGTAGTTTTCATTGCAGTTACTGTATTCTTCACCTCCGATTGGTTCTTTTTAAATATTTTCTATCTCTTTGTTGAAATTCTCGCTGAGTTCATCTACTCTTCTGTCAAGTCTGATGAGTGCCATATGACTTATTTTTTCACTTGAAACATATTCCCCTGTCTCTGCATTTTTCCTGTCTGTGTCTGTTTTGTGTGTTAGGTCAGTTATATCTCCTGGTTTTGAAGTAGTGGCTTTGTATAGAAGTTGTCATGTGGGGCCCAGTAGAGCAAACACACACCCTCCACTTTGGTCAGCCAAGCCAGACTTTCCAGGGGTGTCCCCTGTGTGAGCTGCACGTGTCCTCCTATTGTGGCTCGACTGTGACTGGTGTGGGCTCACTGATGTGCAAGGCTGCCCCCTGGTGTGGTCGTCTGTGAGCCCATCCACACCTGGTATGGGTGCACTGGTGAGAAGGGTTGGCCCCCAGCTGTCTGGCTGAGAGACTCAGCTGTAACTGTTGAAAGAATGCTAGTGTGCAGGGAGCCACTTGTGGGGTACTTATGAGGTATCAGCTGAGGCCACTTGCTGAGTATGGTGGGATGAGCAGGTTGCCTAGGAGGGATGTTGGCCAAGGCTGGCAGGTTGGTTTGGGGAATCTGCAAGGGAATGCTGAGACAGGGTGAGGCAGTGCTAGCACATTAGATGAAGAATGTCAGAAATGGTTTCCATCAGCGCTTAGGCCACTAGGTAGAGGGGAGTGGGAAAAAAAAGGTGCCTGACAGCACTTCCATCTCTGGAGAACATTCCAAGAGATCTCTGCCCCTCTGGCATGTGCCCTATAATTAGTCAACGAATTTCTTTCACTTGTAACGCAGGTACTTTTCAAACTGCTGTCTCATTCAGTGTGAGTGAGATTTGTGTGCACCCTTTAAGAGCAAAGTCTTATTTTCCTGTTCCCCTCTGGCTCTTCCAGACACAGCCTTGCTGGTTTCCAAAGCTAGACATTGTGGGTGCTTGTGTTCCTGGGCTGGGAAGCCCAATGTGAGGCTCTGACCACTTTTTCCCACGTGAGTGTGTCTATGGTTGTGGTATTTTTCCTGCTTATTGGTCACGCCATGCTCATGTTGTGAATTCTAACTAAACTGAATCTCCATCCATCTTATCTATCTTGATGTGACTTTTCCTTCATAGGCATACCTCACTTTGCTTTACTTAACAGATACTGTTTTTTATAAATTGAAGGCTTGTGGAAACTCTGCATTGAGCAAGTCTGTTGGTGTAATTGTTTCCCAACATTTGCTCACTTTGTGTCTCTATGTCACATTTGGGTAATTCTTTTTTTTTTTTAATGTTTTTATTTATATTTGAGAGACAGGGACAGAGCATGAGCAGGGGAGGGGCAGAGAGAGATGGAGAGAGAATTGGAAGCAGACTCCAGGCTCCGAACTGTCAGCACAGAGCCCAACGTGGGGCTTGAACTCACGAACCATGAGATCATGACCTGAGCTGAAGTCAGACGCCCAACCAACTGAGCCACTCAGGTTGCCCCACATTTGGGTAATTCTTGCAGTACTTTAATATTTGTGATTATTATTATATTTGTTATGGTGGTCTATGATCAGTGATTATAATTTGCTGGAAGCTCAGATAATGGCTAGAAATTTTTAGCAATAAAGTATTTTTTAATTAAGGTATATACATTATTTTTTTAGATATAATATTGTTGTACTCTTAATAGACTACAATATAGCATACACATAACTTTTATATGCATTGGGAAACAAAAGCTTCATTTGAATCAATTCATTGCAATATTTGCTTAATTGCAGTGGTCTGGAACAGAACCTACAATATCTTTGAGGTTTGCTTGTATATCCTTAGTTGTATAAAATTTGTTCTGCTAGTCCTCAATTTGTCCTCAAGTTGTCCTTCAAGTTGTTCTATATGTAGTTGTAGTTTTGGTGTATCTGTGGGAGGGGGTGAGCTCGGAAAGTTGTTATTGTACTATCTTGATCCTGCCTCCCAACAATCTGAACCTTTTACTTGAGTGTTTAGACCATTTATGTTTAATGTAATTATTAATGTGATTATGTTTGAGCTTATCATCTTACTATTTGTTTTCTATTTGTGCCATTTGCTCCTCATTTCCCTTTTCCTCTTATTCTGCTTTCTTTGGGATTGTTTTTGTCATGGTTTAATTTAATCTCTGTCAGTTTATGAACTGTAATTCTTCATTTTGTTGTTTTGATGGTTGCTTTAAGCAATAATCAATTCAATAGAATTCTTCCTCATGTTTCCCAGATGTGTTAAACATGAGCCCAGTTCAATGCCATGTCTGAGAGCTTCTCTGCTCTTATGAGGATATCTACGTGATTCACTCTCTGATTTCATTTCGTCTCTGCTCAAATACCACTTTATCAGAGAAGCCCTTCCTGACCTCCTAATAAAGGTGGCTGCCTGAACCTGGCTTATTATTGTCTTTTAATCCAGCTCAATTATTCTTCATAGCCCTTATTATCTCATGATGCATATCTCTTTGTTTATTGTCTCTTTCTTCCCACTAGGCTTGTAAGTTTCATTAGAGCAAAGGATTTTTGTTTTGTTCAGTGCTGAATTTCCAGTATGTAGAAAAGTGCTTGACATATTAAGCCCTTAATAACTATTTGTTGAGTGACTAAACAAATGAATGATTTAGAGTTGGGAGGAAGACTGATGTCTAGTATAATGTCCAATTTGATCTGTTGCAATATCTGGTCACCAGCTTCCATTTACCTAAACTATCTGCCAAGGTGAGTGCCCTTCCATCTCAGTCACTGCTCTGACTGTGATCTTTTCAGAGTTGTACATTTGCTAGAAAAGGTTATGCTTTCTAGTCAGAGGAGGAACACCCACTGTTGAGGTAAACATTAGGAAAAAGGGTTTGTAGGGCATTTTTGTGGTGTTTCCTAGATTTTTGCATTGTATAGTCCACAACCCATCTTTCTCTTCTTCTTTCATATTCATACTCTAAATTACTGTTGTCGCAAATTTTCTAGTACCTCAAAGCTCAGAGGTTCAAATATGTTCAGTATTTAGAGGTCAAGGATTTTTTTTTTAAGAACAAGAAATATAGTGATGTGTGTGAGGAAGAAAGAGGAAGAGAAAAAGGAAGAATGATAAAATTTAACATTTGGGCAATCTGGGTGAAGAGCCATAAAAACTCTTTATATTAATTTTTATATATTTTTATAAGCCTGAACTCACTTCCAAATAAGAAGTAAAGGCAGTAATATCAGGTATCTTTACTTCTACCCCTTCCGGTAATCCCTCCCTATAAGCTAATAGGGTTACAGGTCCTATTGTTTCAGTTTGTCATCTAACTTTGTACCCATTGCCTCATTTCATTTCCCTCTGGCCATACCCCACTTACTGTTCCTGCTGCTCTCATATCCTCTTACCTAGAATCTTGTAACAATCTCTGGAACTGGCCTCCCGAGACAGTCACTCCTGGCTGCCATCCACTCCACATATGGCTATGTGAATGCTTGGCCTGAATTATAGATCTAATCACACTGCTTCTCTGCTCAAAAGACTATGATGTCTCCTTGTTGCCTGCAGAACAAAGTGCCAGCCTTAAGCTTAGAGCTTAATAGTCCTACACAATTATCCCTAAACACTCTGGTCAGACTTATATTCCACCTCTGCCACCCCTCTGTGTCCATCCCATTTGAATACCTGCCATTTCAAGAAAACACATGCACTTTTCTTTTCTCTTTGCTTTATCTCTCATCTCTTTCCACTGAAGGACTTCTTCAAATTTTACTGCCCCTGGAGGTCTTCTACTTCTCCCTAGAGGTCTCCTAGTCAAGAGGAAATTTCTTCTGAGGACTGTAAGTCTATTATAGCACTATGGTTTGTACTCTGTTACAGAGTTTACATAGCTGGCTTCATTTCTAAGCTGTGAAGACTTTGAGAGAAAGCAACTTGTCTTACTCATCTCCATATCTTTCCGATTTAGAACACCTCTCTAGCCTTACGTATAAAGCTAACAAACATTTGCTGAATTGAACTAATTTTGAATCTCATTTTCACCACCCCAATGGCTGTTTCCACATAGCCCTTGCCCATCAAACTGTTTCATTTGAACCATATTCATTTTTTACCATAACTTGCAAAAGACCCAATCAGCTAAATTGTTTTATATATTATTTTGATTATCATAGGCACAGAAATGACCAGTGTTTTGACCTCTTGAAGAAAATCATGTGGTCTAGGTTGGTGAATGACTATGTTCAGAATAGTTTAGTAAGGTTCTGCCACTGTTGAAATCATGCTTTTTCTTATATCCTTAAGTGGAAGTGCTTATGCAGGTTTCTATCTTTAAAACGCCTACTACAAAATATTGTCTCAAGCACCCTTTCTACAGGACCCGTGATTCACACTCTGCATGTTGGGAAGTGGCTAATTTCAAAGTCAAGGGAATGCATTTATGAAATTTTTGTTTGTTGACTTATGTTATTATTTTGTTTATTTATTTATTTTTTTTTGGTCACAGATTCCAATCACGGGAACCAGATATTGTAATATGTCTTTTTTGAAGGGTGCATAAGGAAAATATACCATAATTTCTAAAATTCCTATCAGTTTTATTGGATGTAAAGATTTTCCATTCCCTGAAATATGTCAGAGTGATATTAATTTAAAGAAGATTCAAAGCAATATCACACAGAATAATTGCTGACATGTGTGCTATCTGGTTAAGAGCTCAAGTAGTTCATGGATGAAATTTTCCAGAATGTTCTTCTATAATCAAATGTATGTGGCTTCATTTTGTGAGTTCTTCCCCTATGCAGACACAAGTTAGGGCTCTTTTAATCTGATTTATGATCTATTATGATAGCTTTTCTGAATTGAAAAGTTATAGCATTTTAAAATCAATTGAAATGTTTAATAAGTTTCCATTTGTTTTTATTCCTTCCGTCCTGGGTTTATTATTTTCTCTTGAAATGAATGCTATTTTTCTAACACTTTTATGAGATAGACATTAAATTCCAGGGAAAATCCATTTTTATTATATTCATTTTCCCTGAAAAGATCAAACATTTCATTTCCCCCACTTTTCTGGGGTCTAATTTAATTTTCAAACTATTAAGTATCATTATTTAATTTTGCCTTTGGATTTGTCATGGATAACTAGATTCATAGGTGTTTCTCTAATCATTCACAAAGCTGATCCTCTGCAGTCCTCCTAAATTTTGAAAGATTCCAGAAGCCTTTGTTACTAATTTCCATATATACTCCTGATCATGTTCCTAAGTGAGTATGAAATTCTGTTCAATGCTGTGTTTCTCCTTACAGAAGTCAGCATAACTTCACAGATAGGGCCAGATACTGACCAGAGGGCAATAGACGCATTTTGTTCATGTCTCTCAGCCCTGAGACAACCCAGCATGGTCTGACCATAGACACCCGACATGTGTACTTGCTGCTGACAACTTCATTGAATCCTTACAGTCTAGGGGACTTTTCTGCTTTCTGAGTTTTTGAATTACGCAGAGATATCTGAAGGACCCTTTCTGGGTTTTAACCACACATCTGATTTAGATACCTTGAATATACCTCAAATCATTACTCCCCAAAACTACCTTCTAATTACTTTCCTATAATTAACTACCTTGTCCTTCCCCTCCCATGGCCTCCCCTTGTCAATTACACTTTGAACCATTCTTGCTGGATAAGTTTAAGCAATTTGGAAGCTATTTCTCAGTAATGATAGGAGAGAGCCTCAAATGTGTTGAAACTACTTCAGTTCTTATCTGCTTGCTCTTATGGGATCACATTCTACCTGTTAATTTTAACTTGTTCTCACCCCGGTAATTGTGCCATGGTAATAATTGAATTTTGCTAATGATCCAGCAGTATATTTTAATAGCAGTACATTTATTTACTGGGACAAAAAAAACCCTAAATTACTTCTTTATGGCCCAGAAATTATACATAACCATTCTTATTAAATATTATACACATACCATCGTGTTTTCAACAGCACTTTTCACTCTGATTTTTTTCACAGACTTTGCTTCTTACAGAGCAGTCGAATCATTCCTATGTATTTCTTCTATTGTGGGCTTACCACTACCTGCAAGGGCTCAGTCACCAACATTCCAGCAATCCCTACACTCTGATTTCTAAACTTTTAAGCCAGCTTGGCCTTCTAAGAATACCTTGCCCCAGGCACAGACAAATCCCTTCTCTAAGATCTGAGCCTGCTTACTCCCCAGTGACAGCTAACCCTTCTCACCAAGGAACCATAGCAAGGACTACCTCCTGATATTCATAATTATATGACAGTAGTAGTATGGTTCTTCGCATCTCAAATCTCAGAGTCGTCTTTGATTCTTCCTTCTTCCCAGACTCCATATCCAGCCATTCACTAAGCCTCACTTCAAACATGGAGCTAAAAAAGCATTGCCATGGCAATTGGGGACACAGGTTCTGACCTGGGCTGTGCTTCTAATTTAACAGAGGATCTCTGCTGTGCCCACATTTATCTTTTTACACTTTATTCCAAACATGATTTACTCACCTTAACTGTAGGTTCCCAGGCTTAACCATAGGTTCCCAGGCTCTGCTCTTCCCTATTGGCCACCCGTGCTTCCCACTAGACTACCACACTACTTGCTTCAAGTGCACAGAAAAACATTACTCAAGTGTGGGAAATTTCCAGCCTACAAAGTCTACATAACTACCGCAGGTCACAGGCATAGTTTCACATTAATCAGTTGTAATCCCAAGATGCTGTGTAGTAAAACCCAGGGTTCATGTGGAAGACACTGAGATAAACTTTCTTCCATTTTCAGAAAAGAGCCTGAATTGCCATTTGTCATGCTTTAGATGACTGGACTATTATTTTACTTAAATCGTGTACAAATTTGGGGGCTTATTAGCCAACATCTTAATCAACTTCTAGATTAGAATTTTCTGTGTTGTATTTCTATATTGCTTTTGTAGTATTTCTGGTTTCTTCAATAAAATATTGATGGGAGTGATATTCTCCCTTCTTGATTACCTCTTAAGTTATTCCCTACTATTTGTTCCTATATTTTCTCTCCCCACACAATTGTTAGGCACTTCTGAACTTTAATCTTCAATTTTTACTGAGCTAATAAATGAACAAAGTACATAAAAATGAGAAAAGACTATAGAGTCTTATATATGGAATTTTATATATAACATATAGAAGAAAATATGTTCTAATATTAATGAATTGGGATAGACTCAGAAGACAAATGTATGATTTTTAGTATTTTTAAGTTATTCTTCTTCAATTGAGTCATACTGGACATTGATAAATTTTCATCTTTGATAGAAAAGAGTTACTATAACTTTCTCTGTTAAAATATTATGTTTAAATAGAGAATTCTATTAAAGTGTTTTCAACTGCTAGCATAACAGAATGGTATGTCTCTCTTCCGGAAGTAATACGATCTTAAAAATTCGTGTGTAACTTGATTTATTTAAAATCATGAAGAGGGGCACCTGGCTGGCTTGATCAGTTAAGCGTCCAACTTCAGCTCAGATAATGATGTTGAAGTTTGTGGGTTGAGCCTCATGTCAGGCTCTGTGCTGACAACTCAGAACCTGGAGCCTGTTTCAGAGTCTGCGTCTCTCTCTCTCTCTCTCTCTCTCTCTCTCTCTGCCCCTCCCCTGCTCATGCTCTGTCACTCTCTCAAAAACAAATAAACATTAAAATACATGAAAAACTACTAGTGGGAGTGTAAACTGGTAAGCCATTGGGCAATATCCAGTCAGGTTGAAAACATGCCTGATCTATGGGCCCATGAATTCCCATTTTAGCCATATTGAGGCACTGAGGCATTGGGGCAAATATGTACTTTTTTTTAGCAGGTAAACATACTTTCTACTAGCTAAAGGAAATTGTCAAAGATTGAACATTGATATCTGTTCCAAGTACTTTACATCTATAATTTCATTTAATCCTATAGCAATTTGCTATCTTACAAAACTCTTATATTAGTTATAGTAGGTTTCAGTTGATTTTCCTGAAAGTAGGATTCCATGAATCTGCTCGTTATAAGTTTATTTTAAATATTTATATTCACACTGCTTTTTGGAAGTCTTAGTTTATTGGATACAATTTCCAAAATGGTATTCACTATAAAGGTGATGAAGCCATTCTGACATTAGCATGAATAATCCCAGTGTTTCACCATTATGAGTGTGTTGTTTTAGGGTCCTTATTTAGGTAAACAATTACACTACATAGGCATAAATTAAATAGAATATGTTGCACTTACATGAAAAAAGGCATACCACTTAGTCAATGGATGAAGACTTAATAATGTTTAATACTATTAATAATAATATTATTATTATTTTCATATTATAATAAATAATATGTATTATTTATATATATATTATATGTTTAATAAAAATAATAATACTTTAATAACAAAATAATATTAAATAATAATAAAATAAGACTTATAAATGGAGACACTTAACCAAATGGACTGTATGCAAGTAAAAATATAAGTTCTCCTCAAACTTACATCTTAGATCTTGAAAAATTTTATCAAAAGTAAGAACATATGAAAATATTTTTAAGTGTTACAAAGGAAGATGGAAAGATGAATAACCGAGCCAGATATTAAATCTTGTTCTAAAGTTGCAATAATTAAAAGTGTGATGTTGATTCAATCAGAGAGAATGTAATGTTCTTTTAGGCTGCATTCTAGCCTAGTGACTCAAGCTTGTCCCTCACATCACATTTTTCCTTGTCTCATTCTGCTTCTTTCTTATTTCTATCTGCTTCATAACCATTTCTTCCCCATCCTTGTTACTAAGTTATCTCATCATGGCATATCTCATCTCTTATTTGATAACCATAGCTTTTTTTTTCCTTCAAGGGACACATGACGTGCAGTTTGCTTCCATTTTCTGTCGTAAATCTTTCAGAAGGACTTTTTTCTTTTCATCTCAGTGCAATGTTCTAATATTGTGGTATTGCAGATTCTTTTCATGGATTCCATTTTTTTCTATTTTCTCACTCTCAGTGGAAGAATATTAACAGAGCGTACAGTACTTCTATTCACAGATTTCTTTTTACTGTGAGAATCTTCCTGTAAGATCTTATGATTGACAGTTTATTGAAACAAATTTTCAGTAGCAGCAACAAAAAACACATAGAAGCCCAGAGCCATGAGAATTCTGGGAAAGAAAACTTAGTTCCTGTAAGATTTGATTTGTGTTTTACTAGAAACCCTCTTTGGATAGCCAGTTTTCAGTTTTGCCTGTGCCAGGTATAAAATATGACTGTGTTCTACCAGATGAGTCCTATTGAAAATCCTTTGGAAGCACAGTTTTATTCTATGAATAATCCTTTATTTCATATATATTAAAATCATCATGATGCAAACATCAGAGTCCAGGAAAATGTTAACTATTGACTATGACTGACTCTATAGTAAGCACTTTTCTCATTAATCCATGTAACAGCCTGTAACATAAGTATAATCCCATTTCACAAACAAGCAAAATGAGTTTTCAAGACGATGAGAGAACCAGTATCTAATAAACTCATTTACCTAGATTCATCCTATAAAGGGCAGAAAAACTGAGCTTTCCATGAAACGAATAGAATTCTACAAATTCCCCTGACAGTCGTTTAATGTAACCTCTTGGGCAAGGCCTGAATGCCCTTTAGAGCATCCCTGTTGAGCAGTCATTTCACACGTGTTTGAAACCTTCCCTTGACAGGAAGTGTTTTATCTTCCAAGACACCCTATTAATCTGTGATCAGTCAGAGTTCTCGTTCATATATCATGGGGTTCCACCTCCACAGACCTTGGAAATCATGTCTAGATTCTCTCAAGTAACTACCTTGTAGTTATTAACTTGAACAATGATCACACCTCCTTCTCCAGAAACTAGTTCACTAAGAAGACTTCAGTTTGCCTGTGGGTTGAGATCATGTAGGAAGAAGGGCAGATAGTAATGGGAAGTTACCGGCAGTTCTGATAGGTCACAATGAGCACACTTTCTCCTTGGCAGAGCCTCTGAAGACTGACGAGGGGCGACATTGAAGGAGGCTGGCTGGCTGCTCTGGTTTCAGTAAATAGGGTTCTCAGAGCCTCTTCATCTATAATTACCAAGTCTTCTCTTTTGTTTTGCATCAGTACGTTCTGGGTATGTTGCTTTATCTTCAACAATACTCTGTTATGGTTTGAGTTTTAGTGTTTCCCTAAAAGCTGTGTTATTTCTTCATACCATCCTACTTGGATACATTTCACTTCATTCCTTTTCAGTCTGCAGTGACTTCATTCAGAGATCCATAATACCAATTTGCATCTTTAATGAAAACTCCCACTTGCCAAGGGAAGTCTCCTCAGTCTCAAATATTTTAACATTCGTAAGACATATTAGACAGGAAGCTCAGACCTCAATCTCCCCAATTTCAGACATTTTAGAGCAATCATATTTAGTTTGTGATTTTGTGATTTCTAAGAAAGCAGAGAGTTCCTTGAGGGTAGATGTCACCTCTGATGATTCTCTGTCCCGGAGCCAGAACTACATCATTGCTGTACTCAGCACATACTTATTAAATGAAGAAGTACATTCTACTCCATTTTGTGTGTTGATATTCGAATCATGGTTTGGGGGGTTTTGTTTTCACTGAAGTGGTAAATAAAATGTCTGTTCTTATAAACACTACTGAAATGATCCCTTGACAGGAGGAAGAGGTGAGAATGTGGGGTTGGGTTAGAGGATAGAAGGAGAAATGAGAGTTAAATTGTGGAACTGGATTAAGAAGGAAGGATTTACACATTGGATGTTGGAGTAGCAAATGGATCTGAGTCACAAAGTGAATGGCAGAGGAGAACATGCAGGTGGTGGAAGCAGTGGTGTGTGTGTGTGTGTGTGTGTGTGTGTGTGTGTGTGTGGAGAGAGAGAGAGATAGAGAGAGAGAATTAGTGAAGGTGGGAAGATACCAGTAATGGGGTATTGAAAAGGAAACAACAGCATAAACCCAAATGGGATAAAAAACTTCATGAGTAAAATAGTGGCACAGAAGGACAGAGAAAGATGTGGGCTGATTCTGAAATAGAGAGCCAATGGAATAGCCAACATGACACCCCTCCCCAAATGAAATTCTTATGAAAATAATGAAGGAATGGAAAAGAAGAATGTTTTAGGTGAATGACAAAATATGAAATAGAATAAGCCAATGTTCATTTAAGGAAATCTCAGAAATATACAGGACAAAAGATGAACATAGTAAAAAGGAAATTGGAAATGCAACTGAAATGAAGAAATATAGCAATCCAATGAAGATCAGTCAAATGGACTGGAAATTCATGCCCTAATCAAAAGAATAAATGTAAATTTTCAGTATTTATTTACCTTGGAATGAAGCATCTGGTAAAAATGAAGCTCAGAAATGAGGGTAGAATAGCTCTGTGAAACCAACAAATTATCTACCTATCTAGATATCTATATCTATATATCTGGCATATATGTATAAAGGCAAAAACAAGTGTAACAGTTCTATTTTCCAATAACAAGAATAAAAATAAAAGTAACTTAGATCAGTATATGTTTCATGAAAATAGAAAAATGGCAAAATTGTAAAAAATGGTGCCTCTCCCCAAACATGGGCGTCTTCTTCTATAGAACAGGCAAATCTTCCTAAGATGACAGTGACAGGGTCTTTGATGCATTTATTAGCAGCTAATCATTGAGGGGGAGTTGGAAGCAATCTAAAGTTTTGTTTTGTCTTCTTTGTTTGTTGACATGTAAATAACTGGAACCAAAACAAAGTTACTTTTGGAGTTCAACTGCCAATGTCCACCACATAAATCTATAACTTCACCTCTCAAACATCTCTGTTTTGTGCTTTCTTCTTCTCTTTTAGATCATTCTGCTTTTCTAGTAGAACTTCCTTAAGCCTCTTTGCTGATGGTCTTCCCTGCTCCAGACATTTAAAAGATAATCCTGCTCTGAAATCTTTTCAAACACTATCCAGGTCTAATAATCTGAAGCAGTTCTGTTGTCCCTTAACACCCTTCCCAGTGTGCCTTGTAGTCAGTCACATTGTGCAAGTATGTGACAGTTCACCAAAAATCACTTTATGATCCCCATATCTGCCTGTGACATTTGAGTTCTCGAGAAATTAGGGAAATTAATGGACCACTTATAAAATCATAGAATGTTGGAACCAGGAGGGAATTTCAGAGATCATCTAGTCCAACTTATTATGAGTCATTTGTTAGCAGCTCCAAGGGACTCATTCACAACAAGAAATATAAACAATTAGGGCCTCTTAAAAAACTCTAGAGTAAGAAAAATTACAGGATTCCCCCAAGGAAGGAAATGAAGCTAAGTGTGCTAATTTGGACAGATGCTTGAACAGCATCTCCAACACATGCAGGCACAAATGCAGGGCTATGTTGATTCAATACAGTAGATGAGACTTCAAATCAAACAGAGACATTTATTAGGCATAGCATCATGATTAAGATATGCCCAAGGTGTCAAAGAACCGAAACTGTGTTCCAGAAACATGAGAGACACAGAATCCAGCTCAGAGAGAAAAAACACACTCCACACAGAGAGTCAGCCACGCTTCTCCTTCTAGATCTGTATGTAGCTTAGTAAGCTTGGTGCTCATAATGTTACTGAGGAACTATATCACCGAATCGGTTTATAAAGAAGACTTGAAAAAACACTCCCTCCTCTCGCCCCCCAGTTTATATGGAATATACTTGCTAATACCCTTGTACTGCTCTGGGGTAAGAATGTGATTTCCCTAGTTCCTGCTGAGGTCATTAAAATTTATTCCAGTTAACAATTACATTTTCCCCACACAAACTTGACAATAGCCTGGAGCTTTGTACTGTCTTCTATTTCTGATCAACAGTGTGGGGGTGTGTGGGAAATCTGCCGGAGCCTTTCTTGAAGGTTTTCTTCTGGAGAGTTCTCCCAGGGCCTTAGCATGGAGAAGCCCTCAGACGAGAAGCCCCAGCTTACATTTTGCCTTTGCTGTGAAATCTTTGTCGACCTCCAAACCCCAGATTGGGCAAGGCAGAGTCAAAGTCTCTTTCCTTGGGTTCTCATAGCTCTTTAGAGAAGGACCAGCGAAGCAATGGTTCCCTGGGAAGTGGTGCTGCTCTCTACAGAGCATTTTGGAAATCTTTGAGAGGTTTTTGTTGTATGATAGCAGACATTGTTGGCATTCAGTGGGTGGGAACTGGCTTCATACAATAAAGAAGTATTCTGTGTCCAGTATCTGCATAATTGTAAGGTATGATGTGGGGAACAAAGGCAGAAGGAAATGGCAGATAAAATTAAATTTCCTTATAACCTGCAGCCCTTTGACATACTTGAGGCTGGCAGAGTAAAACATTTCTCCAGGAACTCCTTAATGTCTTAATGCTAATGCTGTGCTAGAGGGAAAAACAACCTTAGCCTGACAATAGCTGGGCCTCCAGAATCCTGGCAGTCTTCTTTAGCATATGAAAATCTCATTGGAAACTTCCCCTGGACTTTATCTCCCCCAACTCCTAGTATATAACTAGTCTCTCCTCATGGTCCTGGAGCAGCTCTTCCTGCCCACGGGTCCTGTCCCCTGTGCTTTAATAAAATCACCTTTTTGGGCCAAAGACGTCTTCAAGAATTCTTTCTTGGTCATGGGTTCCTGACCCCATGAACAAAACTATCACCCCCCAAAACCTCAACAAGGTACAGTGAATCTTCCAAGAGTTCAGCTGCCATCTAAATTGAGAGAAGACTGCGCATTGTTTTGTTTGTAATGTTACTGAGTCAGTGGCAGTGCCAGTTGTGATATTTGACCTGCCAATGTCTGTCACCTCTCTCATTCTGCCCATGTAATTTTTTCAGTGGTGGAAAACCTGGGAAAAGGGACGAGCATCTGTTTTATTATGTCTGTTTTATTTTATCATAACTTACATTCCTTTTGATGAGGGAGCATAAGGCAAGCCAAGGACCAAGAACAAGCTAGCACACCCCCTACCCCCAGGTGGGATGTATGTGATGTTCCTCAGGCACTCCTGGCTGCCCAAGAACAAAGGAAAGGACAGAAAACCAATGGTTAACTGATAGAGTTCACAGTCATGCAGGACATGAGTCTCCATCAGTTTATAAATATCTTAGTCAATTATAATAAAAAAGCAATTTTATCAGTAGCCTCACTTCCAGAAACTGGAGATTCAGTTTCCTAGAGCCCCAATATCACTCTCACCTCCATAGTGATGTGAGAACAAAGGCAAGAAGAAAATGGCAGGCAGAATTACATTTCCTTATAACCTGCAGCCCATCCACAAATACTTGAGGCAAATACAGAGTATAACATTTCTCTAGGAACCCCCACTGTCCTAATGTTAATGCCTTACTAGAGGAAAAATGACCTTAGCTTGACAATAGCAAGGCATTTTAGGAATCCTCTTTAGCATATCAAATGTCCTTCTGGAAGCTTCCCTTTTGACTTTACCTCCCCCATCTCCATAGTATATAACCAGTCACTCTTCACAACCCTAGTGCAGCTCTTTCTACTCACCAGTCCTGTCCTTGTGCCTTGATAAAATCACCTTTTTGTACCAAAGATGTCTTCAAGAATTCTTTCTCAGCTGTCATCTCCGAACCCCCTCCATACTCTAAAACCCCATCATTTTTATTCCTTCTTTATTTTACGATCAGGACACTGCCCTGATTTTTCTGGACTTAAATATGCAAATATATATTGTCTGTGAATTTCATGGCAAGACAATAAAGGAGATGCTATAAATAATTACTACAGAAAGAGAACATTGGGTCTGGTATGGAGGAGGTGGAAAGAGCATGAGCTTTGAAGTCATATCTGGGTTCTAGAATGGTCTCTGCCACTTACCAGTTTTTGGAATTCAGAGACATTACTTCTTTATGTCACCTGTTCCTCATCCTCAAAATAACAGATAATATAGCCACTGTGATTTATCTAAGTTCCTGATATGTATTGATGCCCAGTATTTACTCTTTCCCTTTCTTTCACTCAGTCAACAAATATTTATTGACCACATTCTTTGGGCAGGCATTAGTTTAGTTGTGTATATAAACCAGTGAACAAATGAAACATTCTCTGGTGTAGTAGAGGGCACATCCAAGTGGTGGGATGTCATGTAGTTTCACTATTTCACATGAATTCTGTTGCTCTTGCCACATTTAATTATAGTGAATTGAAGGTATGTGACAGTCTGTGCCAAATTACTCACCCTTGAAGCAGGAGTAATGTTTATTCACTTCTATATCCTGGGCAACTAGCACAATCTTCTGCTATCAATAGGCCTTGATAAATATTTTTGAATTGGATTGGATTATCAGATATTTTCCTATTAAAAACTTTAAACATCAGAAATCCTAAGACTTTAAGTTTATGCAAAAACACAAGTGAAAATGGAGCATAGTGAGGATCAAGCACATTCTTTGCATGACTCCAGAGTGTGATGACCCAACCTTTCTTTTGCTTAGTTCCATATCAGACTGGGGAAGACGATGCCCTACTCTGGCCCTATTGTGTGAAGAGTCCATGGAGCTGGTGTGGGGACGGGACAGATGTTCACTTTGAGCCTGCACAGTCCTTTCTTGTCCATGTTATCTGCTTGGTCTCCCCTGTGTCTGATTCCAGGAACTATGCAGGTGTCTTTCCCAGGTCTGTCCTATTGTTGGAATTCCTGCTTTTAGGCTCAAAGGGTGGCCGAGAAATAGTACTTGGAGAGAGTATAAATGGAACGGATGGGACATTTGAGCTAGGGCATTGACATGCATGTACATGAGGTACCTGTGGTGTCCCATAGATCGGGCAGTATGTACAAGGTCAAGGGTGCAGGTCATAGGTAGATCACATTCTGCTGTGGAGTTCTGAGGAATCCCAGAATCCAAATGGAAAATTTGTAAAGGTAAATGGGTAAAAATAACTTCTTTAATGGTTTGTTTCCATGATTTGTAACTTCCAAATATTCCCATGTGCAATATGGGCCTCCATTTTTCAGTTTGCCCTGGGTCCCACAAATGTTAAAGATGGTTCTGCTTCTGGTTCTTCCCTTCTAATTAAGTTAGAGCACATACAGGTGTGTATGTAGTTATTTTAAAGATGCTTCATACGGTATTTCTCTGATCTTATTTATTCTAGCAAAAAGGAATCAAAAATAATTTTTTACCTATCTATGAGAGTATTATTTCTTTCTGTACCATTAATCAAAACTTTTATTTTCCATTAGGTTGCAAATAGGTTTCCACATTTCAATAAAATTGTCACATCTATTTTTCCTTTGTATAGCATATTTCCCCCTGAGGATGAAAGGATCTCCTATTCTTAGGTTCCAGCATGATGATTATTTTGTGGCTAAAGATATCCTTAATATTACTGGGATTTTCTGTTTGAATTTCTTTGGGTAGAATCTTTGTAAGAATTTCTTTAAGAGAGAGATATGTGCATTTTTTTTCTTATATAACGTACCCTGGGCTATTTTCTCAGTGTTTGCATATTACATGCAACCTAATTATGAAATAAAGTTCCTGTCGGGCTAGTTGCTAGCACTTATGATTTTTACATAGCTGTTACAAAGACATTGATATGTAATGGTCTAATTTGTGCTGATCAGTGTGTATTTCCTAAAGATATTTTCCATGGTATATATTTTAATAGAATGATTTTATTCCTTTTTATTTATATGATAGATTCCCTTTTGGATATATGCTCATAGTTTAAAATGTATATTTCAGCTTTTTCATTTCATATTTTATATATTGTATTATGTATATTATTAATATCTTATATAGGCAATTATTAATGCTTCATAATTTTCTATTGTAACAGGTTATTTAATTTTGTCTGCTGTAATAACTTTCTGTTATTTCTAGTATATTTTATTAAAGTATTAAAATAATTGTACCCAATTATCATTTTTAAAAGATTTTGAATGAAATGCATGTTGAATTCTGAGCCATTTAGTGTTAGGCACATTGCTTCTTTCATGTGAATTAGTATACTCATCTGGCCTTCTCTGACCAATGCAATCAAAACAATCCTTCAAAATACAGCTTACATATTACCACTGTCATAACTTTGACATTCATTCATTTATTTATTCAGTCATTCGACAGAATTTATTCAGTGGCCATTATGTTATATGAACAGTGTAAGTGCTGGTGATAAAAGAGTGCGTAAAAAAACCCAAACAACTAGCCTCTGTTCCCAGGGTGGAGAGATACTACTCTCGTCATCACACTTACCAGTCGATAATTTTCCAACTGAGAAAGGAACTCAGAAGAAAAGGAACAGTGCTCTCTGAGAAAGATAGTGAGCCAACATGGACCAGCCCTAGACCTCACAGGGTAGTAATTGTAGATCCAACTCAGCAGTCTGCCGGTGAAGTTCGCATACCTCTGATAGATTGCTTGCCAAGATGGATGCAATAATCCTCCGTGTCTGTACGCGGCGCTCTTTGCTCTATGACTTTGCTGCTCTTCCCACAAAGGGTACAGTCTATTTCCCCTCTCCCTGCCTCTGGGCATTGGAATTGCTTCCACCAAGAGAATGTGGCAGGAGTGATGCCCTACGAGTCCCAGAATCTAGGCTTTAAAAAGTGGTGCAACCCCCATTCTTACTCTTGTGGAATGTTGCCTGATGATTCAATATAAGGAAGTCTGGTCTGGCCTATTGAAAGGAGAAGGAAGGACCACGTGGAAGAGAATGGAAGCTCCCAGCCAACAGCCAGAACCAATTACCAGACGCATAAAGGAAGTTCTTAGACCAACCAGCTTTACCTACTCATGTGCTGCCAGGTGACTGTAGTCCCATGAGCAACCTCAGGTGACACTAGCAGAGAGAATCACCTAGGTGATTGTAATCCAGATGGCTGAACTCCTTGGTTAAATCTATTCGTAGGGCTTTTATTCTTTTGGTGCTTTTGTAAATGGGATTGTTTTCTTCATTTTTTGGTCATGTTTTGTTGGTATATAGAAACACAACTGACCTTTTTAAACTGAGTGCACATAAAATATTGGTTTCAGGTGTACAATATAGTAACCAACAATTACATACATATAAGTTTAGTTGCCATCTTTCACTGTACAAAATTATTACGATATTATTGCCTATCTTCCCTGTGCTGTACAGTACATCCCCGTGACTTATTTTATAAGTGGGAGTTTGTACTTCTTAATCCCCTTTACCTGTTTTGCCTATCCCTCCACCCTCTTCCCCTCTGGCAATCACCACTTCTTTATATTTATGAGTCTTTTCTATTTTGTTGTTGCTGTTTGTTTGTTTGCTGTTTAGATTCCAGATAGAAATGAAATAATATGGTGTGTGTCTTTCTTTGTCTGACTTATTTCATGTAGCATAATACCCTCTATGTCCATCCATGTTGTTGAGAATGGCAAGACTTCATTCTTTTTGATGGCTGAGTATTAATATTTCATCATGTAAATATACCACAACTTCTTTATCCATTTAACTATAGTTGGAAACTTAGGCTGCTTCCATATCTTGGGTATGGGAAATAATGCTGCAATGAACAATGGGGTTCAGAAAACTTTTCAAATCAGTGTCTTCATTTTCTTTGGCTAAATACCCAGAAGTATAATTGCCGGATCATATGGCATTTCTCTTTTTAGTTTTTTGATGAAGCTTCATACTGTTTTGCACATTGGCTGCACCAGTTTGCATTCCCACCAATAGTGCACAAGGGTTCCCTTTTCTCCACATCCTTGCCAATAGTTGTTATTTCTTGTCTTTTGGTACTGGTCATTCAGACAGCTGTGAGGTGATACTTTACCATGGTTCTGATCTGCATTTCCCTGATTATTGGTGATATTGAGCATCCTTTCATGTGCCAATTGGCCATCTGTATGTCTTCTTTGGAAAAATGTCTATTCAGGCCCTTGCCCATTTTGTAATCAGATTTTATTATTATTATTATTATTATTATTATTATTGCTATTAAGTCATGGATTCTTTATATATTTTGAATATTAACTCCTTATCAGGTATATCATTTGCAAATGTATATCCCCATCTATTAGATTGCCTTTTTGTTTTGTTGATGGTTTCCTTCATTGTGCAAAAGCTTTTTAGTTTGATGTACTCCTGATTGTTTATTTTTGCTTTTGTTTCCCTTGCCTAGGGAGACATGGCCAGAAAAATATTGCTAAGGCTGATATCTATGTTTTCTTTAACGAGATTTATGGTTTCATGTTTTACATTATGTCTTTAATCAGTTTTGAGTTTACTTTTGTGTACAGTGTAAGAAAGTGATCCAGTTTCATTCTTTTGCATGTAGCTGTCCACAGTCAAGTGGGATATATTCCAGGGATGCAAGCACTGTTCAATGTACACAAATCAATCAGTGATATCCATCACATTAACTAAAAGATAGCTATGATTATCTCATGAGATGGAGAAAAAACATTTCACAGAATTCAAGATTCATTTATGATAAAAACAACACAAGGAATACAAGGAATATATCTCAACAATACAATATAAGGAACCTATTGTAACATAATAAAGCCATAAATGACAAACACACAGCTAACATCCCACTTAATGGGGCAAAACTAAAAGATTGGAAACAAGACAAGGATGTCCTCTCTAACTACTTTTATTCACCATAGTACTGGAAGTTCTAACCTCAGCAATCAGATAAGAAAAAGAAATATAAAGCATCTAAACTGGTAAAAAGCAAAACTGCCACTATTTGCAGATGACATGATACTACATATAGAAAACCCTAAAGGGGCACCTGGGTGGCGCAGTCGGTTAAGCGTCCGACTTCAGCCAGGTCACAATCTCGCCGTCCGTGAGTTCGAGCCCCGCGTCAGGCTCTGGGCTGATGGCTCAGAGCCTGGAGCCTGTTTCCGATTCTGTGTCTCCCTCTCTCCGCCCCTCCCCCGTTCATGCTCTGTCTCTCTCTGTCCCAAAAATAATAAACGTTGGAAAAAAAAAAAAAAAAAGAAAACCCTAAAGACTCCACCAAAAAACTACTAGAACTAATAAATGAATTCAGTAAAGTTGCAGGATACAAAATCAATATACAGAAATCTGTTGAATTTCTGTACACTAATGACAGAAAGATAAAATGAGAAAACAATTCTATTTACAGTTGCATCAAAAAGACTAAAATACCTAAGGGTACATTTAACCAAGGAGGTGAAAGACCTATACCCAAAAACTATAAGACATGGATGAAAGAAATTGAAGATGACACAAATAAATGGAGACGTTTTGTGCTCATAGATTGGAGGAATTAATGTTAAAATGTCCATACTACCCAAAGCATTCAACAGATTCAGTAAAATCACTATAAAAATACCAAAAACATTTTTCACAGAACCAAAACAAAAAAAGTCGTAAAATTTGTATGGAACCACAAAAGACTCAGAATAGTCAAAGCATTCTTGGAGAAAAAATAAAAGCTAGAGATATCAAAGCCAGATTTCAAACTACATCACAAACACTGTAATCACAAAAGTATGATACTGGCAGAAAAATACAGACACACATAGTAATGGAACAGAATTAAGAGCCCCGAAACAAGCCCACTTATATGCTCAATTAACCTACGACAAATGCAATGAGAATATCCAGTGGGGGAAAGAACAGTCTCTTCAAAAATGGTGTTGGAAAAGCTGCAGAACTGATGTTTGTACAGGCATACCTTTAAGGTATTGTGGGTTTGGTTTCACACAACTATAATAAAGCAAATATCACAATAAAGCAAGTCAAATGAATTTTTTGGTTTTACAGTGTATATAAAAGTTATACTGTTTTGTAGTATATTATTTGTGCTTTGTACACAAGAACATGTGTTTTAAAAAATTTACATACCTCAATTAAAAAAATATTTTATTGCTAAAAAATGCTAACCATCTTCAAGCCTTTAGTGAGTTATAATCTTTTTTAAGAGGATGGCCTTGCCCTGATGTCCATGGATACTGACTGATCAGGCTGGTGGTTGCTAAAGATTGGGATGGCTGTAGCAATTTCTTAAAATAAGACAACAGTGGGGGCGCCTGGGTGGCTGAGTTGTTTAGGGGTCCGACTTCTGCTCAGGTCATGATCTCACAGCTTGTGAGTTCGAGACCGCCCCACCCCCCCACCCCCATTGGGCTCTGTGCTGACAGCTCAGAGCCTGGAGCCTGCTTCAGATTCTTTGTCTCCCTCTCTCTCTGCCCCTCCCCTGCTCGTGTTCTCTCTCTCTCTCTCAAAAATAAATATTTAAAAAATTTTGGAAAAAAAAATAAGACAACAGTGAAGTTTGCCACATTGACATATCCTTTCACCAATGATTTCTCTGTCACATGCTATGCTGTTTGATAGCATTTTACCCACAGTAGAACTTCTCTCAACTAAGTTAATGTAATATTTTAAATCATTTGTTGTCATTTCAGCAGTCCTCATGGCACTTTCAACAGTACATTCCATCTCAAGATTTCATCCCATCACTTTGTTTGCTCATTCATTAGAAGTAACTCATCATCTGCTAAAGTTTTATCATGAGATGGCAGCAATTCAAATGGAATAATGAAAAAGTTTGAAATATTTCAAGAATTACCAAAATGTGACAGAGACATGAAGTGAACAAATGCTGTTGGAAAAATAGTGCCAATAGACTCGAATGACACAGGGTTACTACAAAACATCAGTTTGTAAAAACCATAATATCTGTGAAGTGCAGTAAAGTGAAGCTCAATAAAATGATAAATGACTATATGTTAATTTCATATCCTGAAACTTTCCTAAAACCATTTATTAATTCTAACAGTTTTTTTAATGGAGTGTGTGGGATTTTCTATTTGTAAGATCAGATTATCTGCAAAGAAAATTTTATTGACTTTCTGATTTGGATGTCTTTTATTTCTTCTTTCCTCCCTTCCTCCTTCCCTCTCTTCCTCCCTGCTTTCTTTTCCTTCCTTCCTTCCTTCCTTCCTTCCTTCCTTCCTTCCTTCCTTCCTTCCTTCCCTTTCTCTCCCTCCTTTCCTTCTGCCTAAATGAGACTTCCAGTATTGTGTTGAATAGAAGTGTCAAGAGTGGGTATCCTCCAGAAAAAAAAAGCAGGCACGTTGAGCAGAGTCCTACACCACTGGGGAAATAAGGTACTCACTCACATTTTCTCACTTTTCCATGTGGGAGAAATCAGAGTCTGAAGAGGCCTCTCCTGGCCCTGAGCTGTGCTGCCTTGGGGGCAGGGTGATGCAGGTAATATGAAACTGTTATTCTTACTCTTTTCAACGTGTCTATTCTCAGATTTTTTGCCCTAACACGGTCCTGGGGCTTCTCCACTAGACTCCCAGGATCCCACAAAGGTGCTCTTATCTGTGGATGGTTGTCAAAATTGATAATTTTGTGTGGGATGACAGCTGAAAACCCCTATTTCACCATCTTCCTGTTGTCACTCCTAAGAACTTAGTTTTCTAAATCAACATGTATCTAACTGCATCTGCAAGAGTGTGCTGTCTTCTTGTGGAACTTAGGTAAAATTTTCCTCTTGTAATTTGAGGTCTGTATAGTAATCAGATTTGAGACTGTTACAAAGGGCATTGTTGTATAGTTAGGCATAAGTATATCATATCATCCCTAACTAGACAGTGCATTCCTAACCATAGGGAAATGAGAGAAAACTCATGAATGAAGGGAAGTTTGAGCTAAGCTGAAAATGCATGGTGGTGGGGTGGACACGAAAGGCTGCCATTTTGCTGAAATCTCTTTAGTTCCCCAAGGATCCTATGTAGCATGTTTCTTCTTACTCCCATGTTCTTACAACTTCCTATCACTAGGTTTTCCTGGAGGAAACCTGAAATCCCATTAATACCATTTCATTGATTCACTTCATTGGCCATGGTTCTCAAAAGATTTAATATTGAAATATGGCATTTTCGGAACTGCTATACTACACCATGCGTTATACCTGTATGCACCTGCTCCATAACTTAATTAATTAATTGAGAGAGAGAGAGCATTGAGGAGAAGGGAAGAGGGAGAGAGAGAGAGAGAGAATCCCAAGCAGGCTTCACACTGTCAGCACAGAGCCTGACTCTGGGCTCTATCCCATGACCCTGGAATCATGACCTGAGCCAAAATCAGGAGTTGTATGCTCAACTGACTGAGCCACCCAGGTGTCCCAAAATCCACGTTAGTCTTGGCTAAGAGTCCAGACTTTGATTTCTAGATCTAGTTGACCATTATTCAGGACATAAGATCCATTCCTAGATGTAATATCTGTACAGTACACACAAGAAAACCAAAATACCGATTAACTCTCTTTACACTACTGTTGTAATTACTATTGGAATTGAGTTGCAAAAATGAAAGGGGGACAAGAAAAGACGTAACAAATTTGCACATGTAAAGAGGCAATGTGGCAATGATAGGTGGATATTGGAACCCAATTCACCAGCTGCACTCACTATACCTTCAGGTGAAGGCAGGAAGATAATTTCCCCAATCTATACCGGGTTGTTTCTAACATCTTTAAGGTTGGCTGGAGTTCTAAATTCTGGCAGTGGATTGAATTTCTTCCTGCTTCCTTCTATCTGACTCTCTTTGAAAAAGAAAAAGAAAGGAAAGGAAAACAAAAGAGGGAGGAAAGGAAGAAAATAAAGGAAGAGAAAAAATCCTGCCGCTTTAGTGCTTACTGTCATTCACCAGACTAGCAGTTGGTTTACAATCTTCTTCATCCCAAGACCCACAACCATCCTGCAGGACTCCCACATGTGCATGATCCTTCTGACATCCTGGTCTCTCAGTTCCAGGACATTGTCATTTCTCAGGCTCTTTCTTTTATGCGGTCACTCATCCCTGCGGTCACACTAAATACTGTGTCATCAGAAACTGCCCCACCTCTACTGCCATTAAATTAAACCTCCTACTTTTGGACATCTGTCTCCTCCTCTCCCAGCCTGCTTGTTAGACTACTTTCACCATGATTACTCTTCAATCTCATTGGAACACCCAATCAGCAGAGAGACCTTTATACTTCGTCACTCTTGGACTGTTATTTTCTTTCTTACCCTCCTGACCAGAGATTCTTACATCTAGCCTTTCAGTAACAATCTTGTAAATAAGCCTCTTGATTTCCTTTTTGTACTACTTACTTGTAAAGGTCTTACTATTTTTCCTTCATCTGTACATGACCAACTGAGACTTGATGGAGAAGGTTGCAACAAATGGCAGATAAGTATCATTAATATTCATAATTGTTAAAACATATCTCACACACTGCTTAATACCCCATTACATTTATTTGATCTACTCGATCCCTCAATCCAGAATAATCATTTTGAACTTTGTACCTTTCCTCAGCCTCAGTCTCATCCTCTGTATGCCCCACCATCCTAATTCATTAACACACTTGCTTTTCGTTTTTATCCGATGGCTTCATCTCCTCCTCGGGAAAAATTGAAATCATCAGTTAAAAAATCATCTAATTTTCTGCAGTTCATCATGCACACCTTTGACACATGCCCTCTTCTTTTTCTTCTTTACCCCAGTTGCCTTGGAAGGGATGTCCTTCCTTTCCAAGACATATATGTCCACTTCTGCTTCGGCTCCTAATCATGATCATGTGAACAGTATGTGTTTCCCATATGCCAGCTTCTGCTCAACGTACTTTACTCATAATCCTCTCAACAATCCTAGGGGTAGATCCTATAAGTGTTCCCACACTCCAGATGAGGAAACTAGGGCATAGAGTGATTATATAACTTGTCCAAGGTAACCCAGCTGGTAACTGGTAGAGGCAGGTTTTAATTCCTGGCAGTCTGGTAATAACAACACTATACTGCCTTCTTAGGAAAGTGACAATGCAACTATCCTTTCTGTTCCTCACTTAATCAGTTCTTCCTTCTCAACAAAGTCATGCCCATCAACATTAAACATGCCCACATCTCTTCCATTGTTCTTATTGACTTCTCATCTCGTGCAACACTGTTTCTTTTTAACAGCCCAATTTCGTGAATGAACACTTTTTGTATTTGTTGCATTCAATTTTTCACCTTCCACTCTGTAATCCTACTCACTCCAATCTGGATCCCACACCCACACCAATTTAGCAAGCAAAATAGCTCTCAGTAAGGTCATCACTGATGCCTTTGCACAAGATTCAATGGGCAGATTATAATGTTTATCTACTGGCCTTCTCAGCAATCTTTAGCTTTCCTGATGACTTCATTATTCTTTTATTAATGAAAAGCTTCATTTAGAGATAATTCACATACCATATAATTCACTCATTTAAAGTATAAAATTCAGTGTTTTTTTGGCATATTCAAAAGATTTTGCAAACATCACTACAGTTTTAGACAGTTTTCTGTTTAGAACATTGTTCTAAAATAATTTTAGAACATGCCCTTTAGCAGTCACCCCCACTTATCCCCAAACTGCCAGCCCTAGGCAACCACCAACCTACTTTCTGTCTTTGGATTTGCCTATTATGGACACTTCATGTAAATGGAATCATCCTATATGTGGTCCTTTGTGACTTGCTTCTTCCACTTAGTATAATGTTTTCAAGGTTCACCTATATTGCAGCATAGATCAATGCTTCAGTCCTTTTTATTGTTGAATAATACTCCATTGCAAGGATAGACCACGTTTTATTTGTCTGTTCATCAGTTGATGAATTGGCTTGTTTCCGCTTTTTGGCTATTATGAATAATTCTGCTATAAACATTTGTGCACAAGTTTTGTGTAGACATATGTTTTTATTTCTCTTGAGTTTATATCTAGGAATGGAATTGTTGAGCCATATGGTAACTCTATGTTTAACTATTAGAGGAATTGCAGAAGGTTTTCCAAAGAGGCTACACCATTTAACATCCCCACCAACAATGCATAAGGGTTCTGATTTTTCCACATCCTTGCCCATATGCATTATTACCCGAGTTTTTTTTTTATTCTAGCCATCCTTAAGATGTGTAGTGGTATCCCATTTAAGTTTAAAATTAAAAAAAATTTTTTTAATTGAAGTATAATTGGAATGCTGTATCCTACTTACAGGTGTACATCATAGCAATTTGACATTTTCATACATTATGAAATGATCACCATGGTAAGTCTAGTTACCATCAGTCACTTTACAAAGTTAGTACACTATTATTGACAATATTCTCCCATGCTGTACATTACATCCCCATGACTTATATCTTTTATTTTTTTTACACTTATTTATTTTTGAGAGACAGAGCATGAGCAGGGGAGGGACAGAGAGAGAGGGAGACACAGAATCTGAAGCAGGCTCCAAGCTGTCAGCACAGAGCCCGGCACGGGGCTCAAACCCACAAACCGTGAGATCATGACCTGAGCCCAAGTCGGACACTTAACCGACTCAGCCACCCAGGCACCCGACTTATCTCTTTTATAACTGGAAGTTTGTACCTCCTAATTCCCTTTTCCCATTCTCCAACCTCTCCCTACTCTGGCAGTCAACAGATTGCTTCCCATATCTAGGAGCCTGCTTCTATTTTGTTTTGTTTGTTCACTTGTTTTGTTTTTTAGATTCCACATATAAGTGAAATCACATGGTATTTGTCTTTGGCCCATATCACCCAGCATAATACCCTCCACGCCCATCTATGTTGTTGCAAATGGCAAGATTTCATTCCTTTCCATAGCTAAGTAATATTCCACTGCATATATGCATACATATCTATGTATCTATATGTCTATATCTATCTATCTATCTATCATCTATCTATCTATATCTGTATCTGTATCTATATCTATATCTATATCTGATCTTCTTTATCCATCCATCTATCAATGGACACTTAGGTTACCTCCATACCTAGCCATCATAAACAATGCTGCAGTGAACATAGGGGTGCTTATACCTCTTCAAATTGGTGTTTTCATTTTCTATGGATAAACACCCAGAAGAGGAACTTCTGGATCATATGGTAGCTCTATTTCCACTTTTTTTTTTTTGAGGAAACTCCACATTACCCTCCAGAGTGGCTATACCAATTTCCACTCCAACCAACAGTGTCAAGGGTCCCCTCATCTCTACAGCCTTGCCACTCTCATTATCTTTTGTCTCACTGATAGTAACCAGTGTGGCAAGTGTGAGGTGATATGTTGCTGTGGCTTTGATCTATATTTCCTCACTGGAAAAATGTCCATTCAAATCCTCTGCCCATTTTAAAATTGGATTTTCTGTTTGATAGTAAGCTGTGTAAGTTCTTCACACATGTTGGATATTAACCCCTCATGAGATGCATGGTCAGTAACTGTCCTTTCTCCTTGCTGATGATTTCCTTCTCTGTGCAAAAATTTACCAGTTTGATGTAATCCCACTTGCCCTAGTGGGAACTTTCTTTGTTCTAGTTCTGTGAAAAACGCCATTGGTATTTTGATGAGGATTGGATTGACTCTGTAGATAGCTTTATGTAGTATGGACATTTTAACAATATTTAATCTTCCAATGCTTCATCAGTGTCTTACAATTTTCAGAGTACAAGCTTTTCACCTCCTAAGTTGAATTTATTCCTAGGTATTTTACTTTTTTGTAAGCACTTATAAATGGGACTATTTTCCTATTTTTTCTTTCCAATAGCTTGTTATTACTGCAGAGAAATCCAACCAATTTTTGTATGTTAATTTTGTATCCTGCAACTTTACCAAATTCAGTTATTTAGGTCTAAAGTCTTTTATAGAGTCCTTAGAATTTGCTATATATAGTGTCCTGTCATCTGCAAATAATTACAGTTTTACTTCTTTTGAATTTGGATGCCTTTTATTTCTTTTTGTAAATTAATTTTTTTTTATTTGTTGAGAGAGACAGAGAGAGCACCAGTGTGGGAGAGGGGTGGAGGGAAAGAGGGAGGAAAAGAGAAAGAGAGAGAGAGAGAGAGAGAGAGAATCTCAAGCAGACTCCACACTCAGTACAGAGCCCAGTGAGGGGCTGGATTCCAAAACCCTGGGATCATAACCTCAGACCAAATCAAGAGCCAGATGCTCAACCAACTGAGCCATGCAGGTGCCCTGGGATGCCTTTTATTTCTTTTTCTTGCCTAATTGCTGTGGCTAGAACTTCTAATCCTATGTTGAATAAAAGTGACATGAGTGGGCATTCTTGTCTTATTTATGTTCTTAGAAGAAAAACTTTCAGCTTATCAACACTGAGTATGGTGTTAGCTGTGGGATGGTTATGTATGGACTTTATTATGTTGAAGTCCATTCTTTTATTCTTACTATGTTGAGCGTTTTAATCAAAGTGAACCTTGAATTTTGCCAAATTCTTTTTCTGCATCTATTGAGATGATCACGATTTCTACCCTTCATTTAGTTAATGTTGTTTAATTGATTTACAGATGTTGAATCATCCTTGCATTCCTGAAATAAATCCAACTTAATTGTGGTATATGATCTTTTTAATGTATTGTCGACTTTGGTTTGATAATATTTTATTGAGGATTTTTGCATCTAGGTTCATTCAGAATATTATAGACTGGGTTTACCTGGTAGATTTGGCAGGCTGGCTGGATCTGTGGTGGGCATGGGCAGCGGGGTTCCAGGGTGCACCATGTTGGGACTGCCTTGGTGGGATGGCAAGAGCTGGAGCAGGCATAAGCAGGGGGAGGCTGGGGCACACTGTGCCATGGCTGCCTTACCAGGGCAGCTGGAATGAACCAAGGCTGGGAGAAATCTCAGGGCATGCATGCTAAGGCTGCCTTGTTGGGACAGCTAGGATTGGAGTAGGTCCATCCTGGGAGGTGTCCTGTCATTTCAGTTTTGATTTGCATTTCCCCAATGTCTAATGCTGGAACTCTTTTATGTGCTTATTAGTCATTTGTAAAACTCTGCAGAAAATCTATTCAGATTATTTGCCACTTTTTAAAAATTTTATTTATTTTATGTTTTATATTCAATATAACTTATTGTCAAATTGGTTTCCATATAACACCCAGTGCTCATCCCAACAGGTGCCCTCCTCAATGCCCATCACCCACTTTCCCCTCTCCCCCACCCCCCATCAACCCTCAGTTTGTTCTCAGTATTTAAGGGTCTCTTATGGTTTGCCTCCCTCCCTCTCTGTAACTTTTTTCCCTCCTTCCCCTCCCCCATAGTTTTCTGTTAAGTTTCTCAGGATCCACATATGAGTGAAAACATATGGTATCTGTATTTCTCTGCCTGACTTATTTAATTTAGCATAATACCCTCCAGTTCCATCCATGTTGCTACAAATTATTTGCCACTTTTAAATTAGATTATTTTGGTTTTTTTATTTAATTATAGAAATTCTTTATATATTCTGAATGTAAGTTCCCTATCAAATGTATGATGTACAGAGAATTTCTTACATTCTATGGGTTGACTTTGTGGATGGTGTCCTTTGATGCACATTTTTAATTTTGTTAATGTCCAGTGTATCTATTTTGTTGTTGTTGTTGGTTAGGTTTGCTATCTTATCTAGAAACTATAGCCTAATCCAAGGTCATGAAGATTTACTCCTATGTTTTCTTCTAAAAGGTTTATAATTTTATCTCTGATATTTAGGTCTTAGACATTTTCTGAGTTAATTCTTATACATGATATAAAGTAGGGGATGCCATTATTCTTGAAAAAGTCTCTTGCCCTGGCTTTCAAGAAACCTCATCCTTCTCATTTCCTCTTGACCCTCCACATGGTCCTTTCCAGTATTTTTTAAGATTTCTTCTCTATTTTTAAATGTATTTTCTCAAAGTTTTGTCATAGTTTATCTTTTCTTCTCCCTAAGTACTGTCTCCTGGGGAATTTCAGTAAGGGCTAGGCTTCAGTCATGCCTGTATACTAATGACTTCCAAATTTCTATCTCCATCCCAGACCTGTTTGAACTCTAGTTCCTTTCATCCAATGCCAATTCTATATTTCCTTTCAGTTGTCTCAAAAATACAAAAATTCAGGATCTTCAGATTAAAACGTGTGATATTCCCATTTTCCTAGTCTGGTACCAGTTGTTTATTGTGAAAGCTCACGACTCACCTACCATCCTTGATGGTTCCTTCTCTCTAACTCTCCAGTCCAATCCATTACTAATCCTTCAAAATTGTCTTCTACTCATTTCTGAAAGTAATCCAAACCTTTGTAGCTCAACTACAATCATCCTGATGATGTCACTTTCTTTATTTTCCTAGATTCCCAGCAGTTTTCTAACAGATCCCACCTGATCTATTCTGGACCACCCTGACTATTTTCTCTACACTGCATTCCAAAATGAAAAAAAACTGACCCCACCAATTAAAAACCTGACCCTATCAACAAAAATAAACCCCAAACCCACAACACCTGAAGAAAAAACTTCTCCGTGGCTTCTGTGGATTGGCCCTTCAGGCTTGATCATCTTAACTCTCCATGTCTACGTATACTGCCTTTTTTTCCTCAAAATGTTAGAGTACTTCCCTTAACACCATGGACTTAAATGCAAGCCATTCTATCAGACTGGTTCTTCCTCCCTTACACTCTCCTATTTAACCCCTTCCCATTCTGACAAATGTCGAGTCAAATGCTATTCTTCCTTTTTTTTACTGCTATAATTTGCATATAACATCCTGTAAGTTTAAAGTGTACAGCATGTTGATTTGATACTTTTATATATTGCAATATGATTACCACTATAGCTTTAGCTAACGCCTTTATCACATCACATAATTATCATTTCTTTTTTTGTGGTGAGAACACTTAAATTCCAGTCTCTTAGAAATCACGAATAGACATTTTTTCAGAGAAGACATCCAAATGGCCAACGGGTATATGAAAAGATGCTCAACATCGCTAATCATCAGGGAAATGCAGATCAAAACCACAAAGAGGTATCATCCCACTCCTGTTGGAATGGATTTCATCAAGAAGACAAGAGACAACATGTGTTGGTAAGGATGTGGAGAAAAGGAATGCCAGTGTCCATTGGTAGGAATGTACCTTGACTCAGCCACCAGGGAAAACAGTATGGAGGTTCTTCAAAAAAATAAAAATACAACTGCCATAGGATCCAGCAATCCCACTCCTGGGTATGTAACCAAAGGAACTGCAAACAGGATACCAAAAAGATATGTGCACTCCCACATTTATTGCAGCATGAGTCACAATAGCCAAGATATGGAAATAACCTGTGTCTGCCAAAAGGTGATTGGATAAAAATGTGGTAAATGTATACAATGGAATAACATTCAGCTGTAAGAAAGGACGACCTCCTGCCATTTGCAAGGAAATGGATGGAACTTGATGGTATTTTGCTTAGCGAGATAAACCACACAGAGAAAGATAAATATCATGTATTATCACTTATATGTGGAACCAAAAAAAAAAAAAAAAATAGAAAGGTGATTACCAGGGCTGGGGCATGGGGGAACTGAAGAGATGTTGTCCAAGGGCACAGACGTCAACTAGAACATGAATAAGTTCTAGAGATTGAATGCACAGCATATGGATCATAGTTGAGTGTTATTCCTTGGTGACACTGTCTGATTCCCACTTGCTCCTATTTTAGGTCTTGCCCCCTTATTCTATGATCTCATAGAGTGAGCCCTGTCTCTTGCCTTTTGAGTACTTCTCTCAGTTTGCAGTTGCAGATTTAAAACTTTGACTAGTAGGGGCGTCTGGGTGGCTCAGTTGGTTAAGTGTCTGACTTTGGCTCAAGTCATGATCTCTCAGTCCATGGTTAGAGCCCCACATTGTGCCCTGTGCTGACAGCTCAGAGCCTAGAGCCTGCTTGGATTCTGTGTTTCCCTCTCTCTCTGCCCCTCCCCTGCTTGTGTGTACTCTCTCTCTCTCAAAAATAAACATTAAAAAAATAAATAAAATGTTTAAAAAAGTAAAATAAAAGTGTGACTAGTAGATTAGTCCCCCATGAGGAAACAGTAAGTCTGGCTTTAACATCATATTACCAGACTTTAGCACTGTTCTTGAATACAGCGGGTGCTAATAAATGTTCTTTTGTCACATAAATACAAAGAATGGATGCATGTGTTTATTAAGAAAAAAGTGATAGGGGTGCCTGGGTGGCTCAGTCAATTAAGCATCTGACTCTTGATTTTTGGCTCAGGTCAGGATCTCACAGTTATGGGGTCAAGCCCCACATCAGGCTCTGCCCTGGGCGTGGACCCTGTTTAAGATTCTCTCTCTCCCTCTGAGAGAAAGAAAAGAAAGAAAAGGAAGCAAGCAAGCCAGCCAGTGTAGCCAAATAGACACATGGAACCCCCTGTGCTGTACTTGAACCTTCCAACAACAGCCTCCAATCTTTGGCCATCACAAGACTTGCCCTGATAGAAGTTGAAGTTCCATTCAGAAGGGCACCTTCCCTTCTTGATTTCCTTTTCTTCATTGAGCCCATTCAGAACTCCATTCTCTGGTCAGCAGTCAGGCTTCAGCCAAAGTATTGTCCTCTGTTCTATAAAGTTCTGTACATAGTTCCTAAGTTTCTGCAGGGAGTGATCTTTGCTTTTGTCCTGAGGTTACAACAAATATTTGTAATAAAGACTGCACACGAAGGCGAAAGAAGAAAGAAGAAAGAAAGAAAGAAAGAAAGAGAGAGAGAGAGAGAGAGAGAAGGGGGAGGGAAAAGTAGGGAGGGGAGAGGGGAGAGGGGAGGAGGAGGGAGAGGAGGGAGGAGGTGAAGAAGGGAGGGGGTAGAGGAGAAGGGGGAGGGGAGGAGGAGGAGGAGGAGGAAGAAAGTGGTAGTGCTTTCCCAGAGGTTGGATGTAGCTGACTAGATTGTAAACACTTTGTAACCAGGAAATTCCCCCAAACCTGTTATTAACTAGGTTGTTGACTACACAGAGCATGATTCTCACTAAGAATTTGAAGATGAGCACGAAAAAGAAAGAAAAGAACATTAATCCCTGTAGCACAACATATGACTCATCAAACAGTTTTAAGTCTGATTTTTAAAATTATGCTAAGCAACTATGCGCCGTCCCTGCTGAAGTGATGCTTGCTTTTCTGAAACAAGGTAATATGTTTAAACGTTGAACCGGCTGACTCTCAGTGACTGGCTTTGAAAATTAGTCCAGAAGTTCACTTTGGAATTACATTTTCAGAATTTGGTTTTCAGAAAGTGAAGGCAAACACACACACACACACACACACACACACACACACACACCCCAGAGGAAAGAATCTGTGATGAAATCTTCACCACCTGATGTTGTTCAGGCAAAGGAAAAGAATGGAGGGACGCCTGAGTGGCTCAGTCGGTTAAGCAACCTACTCTTGACTTTAACCCTGGGCATGATCTCACCATTCCTGAGTTTGAGCCTCGCCTCAGGCTCTGTGCTGACAGCGTGGAGCCTGCTTGGGACTCTCTCTCTCTCCTTCTCTCTCTGCCCCTCCCCTACTCACCTGTTCCTTCTCTCTCTCTCTCCCTCTCTCTCCAAATAAACAATTTTTTAAAACTTAAAAAAACTGGGAACATGGTAAGGGCATAGTGACCGTGCAATCCAGGGGGCCAAAAAAAGTGACACTCCTAAGAGAAGATAAGCTCCACAGTGGGTGTAGGTACAAGACTGAAGAGAAAAATCACAAACATGAGAGGTAAGAAGAATATGTGTGAATGTGGAATAGGAAACGCTTAATAGAGCTCTCTTGAAGGAAAGAATGGTTTTCTTATTTCACGCCTGCCTCTAAGAATCTTTTCAATGAAAGTCCTAAAAGAATAAAGCAATGACATTTGTGAAGAGCATCCTGAGGTATATCTGAAGAGTACTGCCAGATAAACCCAAGGTGCTGTTAACAGATCGGACTAGCACAGATTACAAAATAGAGCCAGTGTCCAAGGACAGAGCCACGTGCACAAAAACAGCTTATTTGTAACCACAGAATCCAGCTGCATTTCCAAGCGGCCACCGGCAGGTTTGCAAAGGTGGTAACAAATCACTTTGCAAGTTGAAATTGTGGCTTCAAGGTTAGATCAGCAGGACCAGGCTGTCACAAAGCCAGCAGAAGCTAAGGCGGTGGAAATGTCCCCTTCGCTCACCGTGGCATTCTACAGACTTTGTGTCCAGTGTTTTCTTTTTCTTAAACAGAAGGGAATGTCTGTACTTGTCACTGCAGAGTTATCTGGCTTCAGGTTAAGCAGCAAGTGTTAGACTAGAAGCAGCAGTGGGTGTGAAGAAGCCTTTAAACTTGTGGAGTTAGAAATTCAGTATCGTGAACAGATGTCTGAGTTCGACTTCTGAGAATATGGGGTGAAGGGCCCCAGAGAGGACCAGCTTCTGACACGGGAGAAGCAGAAATAGCCACTTGGCCCTAACACACGGGTGCAGTCTCAGGTGCCAGGGACCGTTGACCAGATTCTGGCTGGGGGAAGGGGGGTCCCAGTGCCTGGAGACCCAGCCCCCCACTGGGCTTGAAGATGGAGGACGGTGGCTTCTCCATGCCGCCGTGATTCCCACAGCTCCCCCTCCGTGATCTCTTTACACCCTCCCACACTTGCCAGCTGCCACTGTAACAACACAGCACAGTACTCCCTCTGTGTGTGCTGCTCCTCAAAGCCCAGAACCTTCCCCCACCACCTTCCCTGCCAACCCACCGCCTGCACCCCAGGGTACACTGCCTCTTCTCCAGCCCCCCACCTCCCTGCCACTATCTCCCCTCAAACCCCTCTTGCCTTTGGTCAGCTCAGGGATCCACTCTGCAAACGTTGCCTCTTCTCAACCCTTTATACTGAGTCTTTGGAACAGGAGGCCACTGTATCTATCTATAGGAGGTAATAGAAGCCCGGAGAGTCCATTGCCAGTAGCTCCAGAATGTTCTGACATGTGCATCCCTCCCGTTTGCAGCCGCTGCTGGAGAGAATATGGCACTTAAAACCAGGAGTTAGGATACCTGGTGGTTTTGCCAGCACCGAAAAGGCGCTAAGCTCATCTCCTATCCCTTTCGACTAGAACATTCTGTAATTCTCAATTCCTCATGCCCAAGCTGTCTCTCTGCTCTCTGGCATTACCTTCTTGAGCAGACTGGTCAGAGAATGGGGACCTGCCCTTGCACTCGCCCACCCACCAACCCGCTATTCAGCTCCCTCCTAGTCACCAGGTGGACTCATTTTTCTTTCCATTCACTTCTTCCCAGATTTCAGTCAGTCATTTCAGTATTTTTTTTTTTTTTGAGTGCCAACTATGTGGTAGACCTAATTTCTGGCTATACATTAATAAGCAAAATAGTGGTATTTTCTTTCTTCTAAGAACTGAGTCTAATGGGAGTGAGACAGGCAATAAACAAGAAAAATGTTAACATTTCTAAAATGTGAAAGTGTTGTGGATGAATCCCACACATTAGAAATCTTTCCTTATTCCCCGTATCATTTAAATTTGTTTTAATGTTTATTTCTTTATTTTGAGAGAGAGGCAGAGAGAGAGAGAGAGAAAGAGAGAGAGCGCATAAACGGATGAGGGCAGACAGAAGAAAGTACAGAATCCCCAGCAGGCCCCACACCATCAGCACAGAGCCCGATGCAGGGCTCAAACTCATGAACCGTGAGATCATGACCTGAACCGAGATCAAGAGTTGGACACGTAAGCGACTGAGCCACTCAGGCTCCCCTTCCTGTATCATTTTCTGAAACTCAATCTGCAGATCTTGTTTATTATAATTTGGCCTTGAGTTTGAGGTGCGGGTAACCCTGGACTGTAGAATCTACATTTACACAGCTGTGATCTTTGTAGATCAGAAATTTGTGAGAAGACCGAGCAGGATTGTGGATTGTCTCTTAGGTTTCCTAGCTGTTCAAAACATGTATGTTACACTGTTTAGAAATAGGTACTGGCCTATAATACTCTCTCTCTCTTTCTTTCTCTCATACTTCAAAATGCATTTATAAATAACGCATCCCACTTAGTTTGACTTCATGGTGCAGACATTCAAAGTTTCCAGTTTCTGGAAGCTCGGAGAAAAAGTTACAGATTGGCACTTTAAGAGGCCCTCATTAACCCCTAGTTGAGGAGAAGAAAGGAAACAGTTGTGAGAAGCCCGAAGTGGAAACCACTGAGTGGGATCCAAATAGCACCCGAGGCCAATTTGGTTTTGCAGGCTGTTTGAGTAGCCAGGTCTCACAGCACTTTTAAATGATTCCCTGATGATAGGAAATTCCTGGTAAAAGCTGTAACCTGTTCTGGCTTCTGTTTCCAGGTCATTCCAAACCAGCAGCCTTCCAGTGTGGAAGGTGGTATCTTGTAGGGCACCACCAGCAAGAGACAGCGGAATTGAAGAGCTTTGAGGGGCAGGTTCCTGGGCACACAAGAAGAAGATTCCCTGGCAGATGCTCCAGAAAGCTGCAGGAAGTCTCTGAGGTGGGCAAATTTCTGGAAATGAGGAAGTAAAACTTTATTTTGTTGTTAGGGGTTGCTGAAACTGGGTATTTTTAGGATAGATAAAATTTCCTCCTTCTTCCCCCACTTCCTCTCCAGTGTGTTTGAGAAGTGCATCCTTATCAACTCCCCCTGACGCTTGACTGAATCTGGTCTCTAATTTCCCAAAGGTCACAATGCAGACTGGGGATGCAAGCCGTCTCTCCTGAGGTGCCATGTGCCACGTGATCTATCCTTCAACTCGGTCCGTTCTTGCTGATCATGAAAAGGGTGTTGGGGAGGTGGACAGGCTCTGTAGAATTAAAGCTACAAAATGCTTTTCCAGATTCTTCCAGCGTGCTTTGAAGTCCAACTGCTGTTCATTTAGAGACTAAGGAGGCAATATTCTGGATACCGTGTTCTCAGAGTCCTGTTCCCCATGGGGGAGCGGCCACGGATCACCAATAGCACAGCTGATGTTAATGGTTGCTTAACAACTTCTCAAATATCCTGCAGATTTGGCACGAAAGCTCTTGGGTGTGAAAACTTAGGTCCTCTGTTAGATTGTATTAAAAGCTCCAAGACCATATACTGTGGTGGCTTCGAGTCTCCCTTAGATGCATGACCTCCTGAGAGTGAGCGGTCATGGGGACTCTGGCACGTACCCACATGAGCGATTCTGCCAGTGTCCTGGGGAGGAAAAAGAACAATGTTACATATTTGCTCTACAGAATCCTAGCCCTGGTGTCTATGAACACGAGCCAAGCCCAATCAGCTACCAGGCTTTTCATTAACTTCGATTCACTGCTTATTTATTAATTCTATTATTTTATCAGTAATAGGCACCGACCACTCAAGAAAACAGATGGAAAAAAACCTTAAATGAGAGATTTCTATACACAAGTTTGTTACAGATTTGAATCACCACCGTTACTGGATTTTTTTTTTTTCTTTTTTGGCAAGATCTACCACCATCTACCTCTCAAAAGATGTGTTGGGGAGCCATTGCTGTTGTATCACATAGAATAAAATGTGACCTCAGGAATTTGTAGTCATAGACGAGTCAGTTGGAACGTGTTACTATTTTTGAGATCTAAATGGTTTGTTAATTGTGTTAATAGTAAGACCGGAACGAAAATTCTAAAGCTGAGTAAGACTTTCAATGTTCGAAGCACTTCTAGGCACAGGTACAGGTCCCTTAGAGTTTGTTCATTCACATACCTCGTTTGCTGATTGCCGATCTGTGTAAAGACACTGAACTTTAAAAAGATACAGTAAAGCTTCATCGTCTCCTCTCCTCTTTCTCTCCCTCTTGTCCCTCTTTCCTTCCAAGCATCAGTACTCAAACCCCATGGCTTCTCGGAAGACCATTTGAAAACCACTTACTAGTAATTTTCAGTGTTCTCAACACATGTTGCACTTTTACATTTAAAGTGCAACTCATATTTATGTTGATCTCCTAACTGGACCTATTGATCTCTTAACTGGAAAACCTCTAAGGCTGTTCAGTGTAATCTAATCTATGCCAGTTGTAAGACTGCAAACTCTGAGGGGGCAGGGGTCCTGCTCCCTATGCCCCACCCACTACTGTGGTGTCCTTGTGGTAATGTTGCTAATAACAAGGATAAGGACAGCTAAGACTCACATAGCTGGCTAGTCCTAGGCACTCGTAGGAGCACTTGACACGCATTAACATTCCTCAGCAACGGGCGAAGCCAGGACTCTTGTCCCCATTTAGGAGTGAGCACACCCACACACTGTGAGGTTGAGTGACTGTTGGAAGGTCAGTAAGGAGTGAAGCAGGGCTCCAGACCAGGCAGCCTGGCTTCTAGACCTGTGCCCTTCCCTGTCACAGCATAGTCTCTCAGTGCATGAAAATAAAGTGGCACACCTTATGAGAAAATTTTATTTGATCTCAGCTCTTCCCTGACTGCTCCCCTATTTGTATGACATTTTTATATCTTTCTTAGAACCTCTGCATATTTTACCTTACAATCAAGTTTTCAAATGACCAGGCTCTAAATCACTACAAACCTTTCCGTCTTCCCAAGAGCCATGCTTTGTATTACCCATAAGTCAGACGCAGTTTTTACTTACCTGATTTGGATGAGGTTGATGCTATTAGCTGACAGGCTGAAGGCTGTATGTACCAGTCTTTTCATGCCTTGGATGACATCACTTGTGGATTTTCAGCTGTTATTTTCTCGTCTACAGAGCTTTGCTGGCATAAAAAAAAAAAAGTGATCAACTCTAATGAGCAATTTGTACAGCTACTCCTAGTCCTTTTTATTTAATGTTATAACTTTGCACTGTAAAGCTATTATAGTTGATGTTGTATGAAAAAATACCACAATACTGGAGTTTGACATCCTAAAAAAAGCAAAACTCAAGACTGCTCCTCTGTTGCTGTGAGACTTCTCTAACTGCTTCCACCCCCAGTAATAATGGAAAGTGTTTGAACAGCGCAAAAAAATATGTAGTGGGGTTACAAATGTACTCACACTGATCTTTCTCATCAAGTGGCTATCTGTTGGGTAGAGGCGAAGACAAAATAGTTTAGTCTGATCTAAAACAAGTAAGTCAAAATAATTTCATCCGTTTCCTTAGGTTTAAAGATTTTTAGGATAGCTCTTCAGTGTTGGAGATTCCCCTATATTCTCCTTGCTGTTTTCCAAAATGGCATCCAAGAGTGTAAGGCAGGGACCACAAGACTGTGGAAGACCAGGGAGAGGTGGATGGGTATGATAACTGATGTGAACTTAGCATCCTTGTGGTTCTACTCAGCCAGGCCTGATCCTAGGTAACCTGTTGATATCTGTTAGCAATGTCTTTAGTGTATACATGCACAATATATGGTTTTTCAGAGTCTCAGGACTTGAGAAATCTCTCTCATGACCCAGCCTCCTGTTGAGCTTCATCAGTTTTGAAGACTCCTTTGAGTCCCTGCCACATCCATCATTTGGCCCCTGGATCATGCTGACCACCCCAAAGCCTGGCTGTGGGGTTATCTTGCCCTGCCCATGGTGGTGTCCAGAAGAGACTCCCTGCCTTTTGCCTTGATGCCCATACCACCCAAGAAATTAAAAAAAAAAACTATTAGCAAACTCAGTCTTCTGAGTTTTTCTGGTCATGACCAGTTGGGGATGTTGAGGCCAGCTGAGATAAGCTCAGAGCCCTTTGTTCCAAGTCTTCCACCAAAGAGGGAACTGGAACAAAGCTCCTCTGCTCTCCATGTTTCCCTTAATCAGGGTAACTCATGTCCTCAGGCCTGGGTTTCCAGCCTTACACTGCAGATAGCCATGTATGTGTCTGACTGCCTCCTACTCGTAACTACGTTGCTCTTTTTCTTCCTACTTAAAACTGGTGGGGATGGGCAGACATTTTTACCTTCCTCTTTTGGCCTGGGTGGGCTAATTCCCTAAATAGTATCCACCCTCTTCCAGAATTATGTCTTCTCTCCCTCCATTTCTGAAACTAAAGTGATAGACTGATTTGGGGGAGAGAGAAACCAGCTGACTGAAAAGGAACACCAAATGGGAGATAATTAAAAGTAATGCTCCAGTTACAAATGTGTTTTAGCTAATGGAGGCGTTTAAATGCCATTTTTCATGAGTAGTTGCAATCAAAATTACATTGATTCTCAAAGTATATGGCATGCAGCAAAAATGGCCATTATTTTAAAGCTATTGGGAAACAATATGGCTTTGTGATTTTAATTACAAAATAATAAAGTTGGTATGATTAAAGTTAATCTTAGAATGTTAGAACTATAATAGGAAAGGCCTAATATTTATTGAATGCCTGGTATGCTCTGGATACCTTCAGACAGTTATTTATATTTAACCCCCTAAAGAAATTTAAAGACTTTTAAAACAAACCTATATGTTAGCATTGATAAAATTTTTAAATAATTCCCTACTGAGGCAACCAGTAGGAAGACAAAAGAGCAAGCTCATAGATTATTTTAGGAAAAGGGATTTATGAAGACAGAAAAGGAATGTGCAAGCACAGTTGCTAAATTATATAAACCATTAGTTAACTTTCCACATTTTTCTGATTTTAGACATTACCCTTTAGTCTTACTAGATTGAGATTTCTTGTGTTTTCGTTAGTCGGGGATTGTTAGTACAATATATAGTAATAAGAGAATTAAATTTTCAGCAGGGCTATTGGAAAATGCTACAATATAACAAAGTTATGTACTCACCATTTTGGTTCTTTGTGACTTTGAAAGAATATTTTATTTCAGACTCCCCATGAATTAATGATCTCTCCATTTTGTTGATAAGGAAACAAGCACAGTAAAGTCAAATAACCTGACCAAGAACTTAGGGGTACACTCACTGTTGGGAGACAGTTCTTCATGGATTTAGCATTTTTACATGTGTTGTAGACAGAGTCTTCTGGACCATCTTTCAAAGATGCTGTATAGTGAACTATAATGGCAGGCAGACAATGTCTCCCTCCAGAGAAAAGATGGGACAATTTGCTGCCCATTTTAAAAGATGAGTTTGCTAACCCAGGGTTCCTCTCCCATAGGTCAATCCACTGCACATGTAGGTATCCTTGGCCCTTTTTGTGTTGCCTTACAGGAACTGGAGGTCAAGGAACTGGGGCAAAACAATGATGATACTTGAGATGTTGCTGTTAGTGAAATATTGTCCTTTGTCTCTGATCTAGGAGTCTCATGTCTTCTGCCAACACCCTTGAAACAGTGGGAGGTTAACTTGGTAGCTTGCCCATGGGGTAAAATCTCAGGGCCTTCACAATTTCAGCCATTCACTGGCAGCCAAAACTAAAACTCTGGGTTCTAGGGGCGCCTGGGTGGCGCAGTCGGTTAAGCGTCCGACTTCAGCCAGGTCACGATCTCGCGGTCCGTGAGTTCGAGGCCCGCGTCGGGCTCTGGGCTGATGGCTCAGAGCCTGGAGCCTGTTTCTGATTCTGTGTCTCCCTCTCTCTCTGCCCCTCCCCCGTTCATGCTCTGTCTCTCTCTGTCCCAAAAATAAATAAACGTTGAAAAAAAAAATTAAAAAAAAAAAATTAAACTCGGGGTTCTAAACTCTTAGGCCTGTATTCTTTCTACTTTCCCATGTCCCAGCTCTAACTTCCCACCTTCCTCCATTTCTTGCCTTGTATCTTTTTTTCTCATTCTAGTACCTCTAGAAATTCTAGACCACCTGTTTTCTCCTGACTTCAAAAGACTTATTATTTACCTGGGATGGGCTACTCACCACCAAGCCTCTGAAAACTGTCTCTCACCTCAACTTCACTGGCTTCTCTTTAAGAAAAAAATTATCCATGAAACATTGAAGACTAAGAACTCTTATTGTCCCATATTGGTAATTTAATGATTTGGTAGTTTAGTGATTTTCAACCAAGAATGCATGAGAACAATGCTTTCCTCTAACTGGAATATACCAGAGGGTGGAGGAAAAGGAAGAAGGTATTCCTTAAGCAAAGTTTCTCTTGATTTTTCTTAAATTTTGTAATTGCCCTAGCATAGATAGCACAATGCAAACAAGGTGTTGTTGATATCTAGTCCTTACCCTCCCCCAGTGATCTTTCCATCATGACAAGTAGAGTACTTTATCTCCAGTACACGCACTCAGGGTAAGGTCCAGACTTCTTTGCATGTTGTATGAGGCCCTTCATAGTCTGCCATCTTCTGTCAACTTCTTCCTCTCATTCACATCTGGCCTCATCATATTCACCACCAGCTGTTCGTAAACTGAGCCCCTTTATGTCTTTGTGTCTTCGTGTGGAAGTTCTTTGCTCTTCTTCCACTGCCTATTTGCTACTTACCGTTCAGGGGAATTCTTAGAAGGCTTTGATGAGTGTGGGTCCTTCATCTGTGCCCCCACTGGGCTCAGCATTCCCTTCCACTATAGCTCTTTCTTTGAGACCAAGTTGCTGAATTGCAGTATTTCCCAACTTAAGTTTTCTCAAAATACAACAGGCAGTTCAGAGTGTTCAAGAGAATAATGGTGTCCATTCAGCAATAAAATAATTATTTAAGCTGTCAAGCAGTAAAATAATTATCTAAGCTTTTTCTTTGCTTTAAAACTGATTCATTAGAGAGTTTCCAAGGATTGATGATCAAGACAGGCAGTTACTGAAGATCAGTAACCATGACCAATTCACATGTTTTTATAATTCAGCCAAACCCTACTCCCCATCTTGTGGTAAAGACCTTTATACAACTCTACATTGGGTGCTTTTGTTACTATAGGCCATATATTGTTAATTTAAATCCATAACAGTCTTGATAAGTTCTATGCACTACAAAGAAACCTGGTTTTGAAATCTAGTAAGTTAATAGGGAGATAAAAATGATGTGACATCTACAAATTTGCCTCAACATGAACTTCATAAGAGCCATTAATCACACTCCTCTGATCAAGTGTTTTATGTTGAACTTTCAGCAAAAAGCAATATTTCATAACCCAATTTAAAAAGGAGAAGCTATAATGATGACTATTTCCAATTTGTTTTTTTATTTATTGGAATTAAGACTATCCCCACTCACAATATGTTATTTACAGAAACGTACTCACAAATAGGAGTCTGAAACCTGTTGATTTTTTTTTTTAAGGCACAAAATGCAAAACTACTGTGTTTAAGATGGTGAAAACAGTTTTGCCTTCTTAAATAGTGTTTAACATGTACTTACATTTTATATTACATTTTAATATATATTTCGTTCTCAAACCAAACTTGTCATAATTAAATGTATGTGTTGACAGATTATGTTTTTTCTTAGGAAATTTAAAGTAAAATGAAACACTTGGACCATGTGTTAAATGGAAAACAATTCAAAATTTATCTGTACTTAGTTTGAATGTCACTAATGCTTTTCCTCCAGATCGGTACTTGATTCCTGGTCATTTACTCCAGGTTTTTACTCAAAAGTCACATTTACAGTGAGGCCTTTCCTGGCCCCTCGCATTTAAATTGTAAGATGTTCCCTACCATCCTCCCCCAGTCTTCCTCCCATGATTTAGTTTCTCCTTAACACTTTTCATGCTCTTACATATTATACATTTTACTTGGAAAAAAATCCTTTATTAGCTATCTTGATGACCAGAATATCAGATCTAAGAGGACAGGGATCTTCTCTGTCATGTGCACTCTTGTATCTCTGGTGCCTCCTAGAACAGTGTGTGGCCCTTAGCAGGTTCTCAGTAAGTATTTTTGAAAAAAAAAAAGCTGTAAGATAACTTCCTAATATTTTTAAAACATGTATTGATCTAGCAGGAAACATTTTCTACTCAAACACAATTGTCTGTCACTTGCCATCTTTAATATTTACATATATTTTCATACTATCTTTGTGGAAGTTTGTAGGGTTCTCTACTGCCTTCAAAGTGTAAGAAATGGGAAAACAGGGAAAGTATGTGTTGTCATGTTTCTCTTTACCTAGACTGAATTCTCATAGTTAACAGTACTTATTCATAACATCTTTTTTCTTTGTTTCCCTAGGACTGCTAGAACTTGGCTCATTGTTGATGCTCAAAAATAGTTAATAAATATATGACGAAAGTTTCAGAGGTGGGGCAGCATGAATTAGTATGAGAATGAATTCCCAGGACACACAGACACAAGTGTCTGACTGTTTCTGTCACTGTGTCTAGAGACAACTCATTCATCACGTCCCCCGTCTACTGTTAACTCCTCTCTGTTCATTTCAATGCTCCAGTCCCAATGTCAGTTGGAAATGTGGTCTTGAGAGGATTTGTCTCTTGCTGAGGATAGAAATTACTGGACCGGTGAGAGTTAGGAGTGATGGTTAGTGGAAATATAAAGACAACTGAGGTAAACACGAACAGAAATAAAATGGAAAATGAACATAAATTGAATAGAAAATGAGCAGAAATGAAATGGTTCTTTTTTTGTTAGGGAATGTCTATAACTTGTACCAATTTCAGATTGAAGAAAGGAGAGTGATTGTAATTGTCTTGAGTTGTAGTAGTTACACTGATGAGGGTCAAGTCCTGTGTCACTGTGTCTTTCCCATCTTTATTATTTTTTTTTTTACCAGCTTAGGACACAATTCCTATTGTTCCCTATGCTCTCCTCTGTTTGTGAGGACACCTATGATAGGAAGATGAAGAAAACCCCTGGAACATGGGTCACTGGTCTAGGCTTGAAAGAAGAGAGGGTGGTTGTTGGAGGTTAATGAATGTCACCATTAGATGTTGGGCAGGTCACATCCCTGTGTCTTAGAGCTGTCTTTATATTCCAACCTTCTCCTGTACTTGTGCTGTAGAACTTTGGTAAAGATACATTCTAATTTAAAGACTATAATTTTGAAACTTTAGCATATAAATAGTGGACTATAGATGGTAATCGTACTGTTTATTTTCCTGGCGAGTCGGTTTCCAAGATTTCCCCTCAATCTTAACCATACATTGGTTTCTGCTCCCAACTGGACATGCTAGAATGAGGGCATTAATCCTGATTTTTTGAAAAAAAAAGTTTTTAGCACTGGATACTTCTTTATATAAAGAGCTTGTCTGCACAATGCTTTTTTCCAAATTCTCAAGGAGCATTGTGAGGGGGTAATTAAAGCAGTCTGTTTCTCCAGCACGTTCTGTCTGTTTTTTCTTTTCATTATTAGATGTGATGACACATTTGCCTGTGTGGCTTCCCACAGATGGCATAGAAATTTTGTGATCAAATGGTAAGAGTAAACCAACTGTCGTCTCAGATCACAGCTTACCATGTTGTTCCCCACGTGTAGGAATCTCACTTCAGTGAAATGCTTGCTTCTTTTAAAGTGGTATTACCTGTAATGCAGAAGATTTTAGAATGAACTGGAAAATGGTGGAAAGGTGACTGCAAATCTAAATTAACAGCTAGTTTTTATGTCCTGTGTTTCTATTCTAATGCAAATGTGACTTAATTAAAATAATATCTCCATACGAAAGTTAATGATTAAAAAATATAACTTAACTCTTTTGTTGACGAGAGGCAGAAATGTCAGAGTTGAGTCATTTCTCTAATCTATGTCAATAAAGAAATGCTGTCAAGTATATTTTACAGTCTTTTTTTTTAATTCTAAATTTCTATCATACATAGGCATAAAAACCTAGATGCTTAAGCCAGACATTTTTTCTTGTCCATCAAAAACTCAATAGGAAAAAATGACTCCAGAAGGCAAAGAACTTGGTTAAAGTGGTGATTCTAACATTGATTAAAATAAAGTTTAAAAAGTAGCTTTGGCTTTCAGAGCTCGAGGCAGGGGGAGATGACATATATATCACTTTGAATGTATGAAGTATGATGGCAACTTAGTGAGCCACCCTTCATTACAGGGGATTTTCTTTTGTGTTTGGACTGAAGGGTAAGTCAGTGAAAGAGAAGAGGCCAAGCACCTATTGAGCATGAAAGCCACATAAAATAGGGTGGGTTGGAATGGTAGTTTGGAAAAAATAGAAAGAAGCTGCCTCACTGAGGGGTCAAGACCAGAACTTTATGGCTGAGGAGGTTGGATGGAAATAGTCACCCAAAGCAGGGGTGCGGTCAGTGAGTGTTCTCATCAATGTCTGTGGCAGTTGCTGTGAAGTTCGAGAGCAAGAACAGACTGAAGGTTTTAGATCCTAAAGCATGTGACTCGGAATTGTATCAAATAGTAATTGATAACAGATGCTTACTTAGCACAGTGGAGTCGAGTTTTCAAAAATGCGATATTTGAAATCTGTGCTGGGATTCACCAGGAGCATGTTGAGCTTTTGAATGAGTCATTTAATCCCTCTGAGAATCCGTTCAGATGTGTGTGAAACGACACCTGGATTAAGTGGACTATCAGCTAGCTAGCAGTGCAGAAGTTCCATAAATCTTGGCTGAACCTAGGCTTGAAATTGGCTTTAATCTCCCTAGCTAATAAGCTATACACCATAATTAATGACAATTGGATATGATTGTTGGATTAAAATAAAGTAGAAATTTACTTGTCAATGTCACATGGAGGTTCAACATGGGATTGAACAATTATGGAGCCCTTGGGCATGTAGAGTTGATAAAGAAGTGTAGTTGTTATCAATTCTCTTGAGTTTTGACTAATCCAGGCTCAAATCCCACCCAGTCCACAACTACATCTATGATGTTGAGAAATGAACTTTACCTTTACTTTTATCTCCTGTAAATTGGACAGCTCCCTTTGCCCAGATCATGAGATTATTATGATTAAATGCAGCACTGCAGGTAGAGGGTTTGGTTCATAATAAATGCTTGTTATCTTGATCCTTTGAATATAATATGCTCTTGAGTTTTTACTCTTCCCTGTATATTTGAATTTAGATTTTGTGTTTGTTTTAATATTTCTACCTAATTTACTGATTGACTAAGAGCAATTGGCTATGATGAGTGGGTAAAAAATAACTCACATATGGGCAACAGTTCATTATCTGTAGACCATGTAGCCTAGACGTAGCGATTACTAAGTCTATTTCTGGCTTTGGTTTTACTGTTCTCGTATACAGGCAGTCAGTTAAAAATTTCAACCCATTTACTATTCCGTCAAGTAGGAATTGTGGCAAACACTCGAGGTGGATATTGTATTTTATTTCACTGATTGGTGGTAGTGTTAGTTTAAAATACTTAACCGTTGACTTGCACTATAATTTCTGTGAAAGAGATCCTTTTTAGTATACATTATGGCATAAGGATAAACTGAGATATCGAAGGAACAGAACTGAGTCAAGAAATCAACTCTTATGTTTACCTTCTCTTGATTTTGAAGGAGGTTGCCAAGACCAAATTGGGAAGAATAGGTTTTTCAACAAATGGTGCAAGAATATCTGGATATTTACACGTAAAAGGATGATGTTGGACCCCCTACCTCATACTAAACATAAAAATTGAAAATAAATAAATAAAGTACCAGAGATAATGGTTAAAACTATAAAAATCTTAGAAGAAACTATGGAATTGTATCTTTATGACCTTGGATTAGGCAATGGTTTCTGAGATGTGACACCAAAAGCATAAGAACAAAAGAAAAATCAATAAATTTGATTTCATCATAATGGAAGTTTTGTGCTTCAAAGGACACTGTCAGAAAAGTGAAAGAACAACCCACAGAATTGTAGAAAATACTTACAAATTATATACCTAAGAGGGGATTTGTATCTAGAATATACAAAAAATCTTATGACAATAACAAGACAAATAACCTAATTAAAAATGGGCAAAGGATCTGAATAGATATGGTCAGTAAGCACATCAGCAAAATGTACACCAGTAGGCATTAGGGAAATGTGAATCAGAACCACAGTGAGATACTACTTGACATCCACCAGGATAGCTGTAATCAAAAAGACAGATAGTAGTGTTGATGAGAAAGTAGAACCTCTGTATACCACTGATGGGAATATACAGTGGTGTAGATGATTTGGAAGAGAATCTGACAGCTCATCACAATGTGAAACATAAAGTTAATATATGACCCAGCAATTTCACTCTTAGTTGTTATATACCCTTTAAAATGAAAACATGGCCACATAAAAACTTGATCATGAATATTCATGGAAGCATTATTCGTAATAGCTTAAAAGTAGACATTTTGAAAAATGTCCCTCTACTGGGACGCCCGGGTGGCTCAGTTGGTTGATCATCCAACTCTTGATTTGGCTCAGGTCATGACCCCAGGTGATGGGATCAAGTCCTGGGTTGGGTTCTGTGGTAAGTGTGGAGCCTGCTTGAGGTTCTCTCTCCCTTTGCCGCCTCTTATGCACTTCCTCTCTCTAAAATAAAAATAAATAAATAAAATGAAATGAAAGGATGGGCACCTGGGTGGCTCAATCAGTTAAGTATCCAACCCTTGGTTTCTGCTCCAGCCACAATCTCAGGGTTTTTAGAGTTGGAGCCCTGCATCAGGCTTGCTGCTGTCAGTATGGAGACTGCTTGGGATTTTCTGTCACCCTCTCTCTTTGCCCCTTCCCTGCTCATGTGCGGACATGCATGCTTTCTTGCTCACTAAATTTTTTTTATTATTTTTTTATTTTTTAATATATGAAATTTATTGTCAAATTGGTTTCCATACAATACCCAGTGCTCATCCCAAAAGATGCCCTCTTCAATACCCATCACCTCCCCTCCCTTCCCTCCCACCCCCCATCAAACCTCAGTTTGTTTTCAGTTTTTAAGAGTCCTTATGCTTTGTCTCTCTCCCACTCTAACCTGTTTTAAAAAAAATTTTTAACAAAAACCTGAAAGTTTTATATTTAGAATTACAGATATGGGAGAGTAATTTCGCACTTGTTGAGGTACCAAAAATGTCACATTTAATGCATTAGTTGATCATTACACAGATTTCAAATTAACAAAACAATATGATTAAATTTTCATTCAATTCTGATCTTATTTTTAAATTTTTTATTTAGTTTATTTTATTTATTTTTTAATTTAATTTTTTTTAATTTACATCCAAATTAGTATATAGTGCAACAATGATTTCAGGAGTAGATTCCTTAGAGCCCCTTACCCATTTAGCCCATCCCCCCTCCCACAACCCCTCCAGTAACCCTCAGTTTGTTCTCCATATTTATGAGTCTCTTCTGTTTTGTCCTCCTCCCTATTTTTATATTATTTTTGTTTCCCTTCCCTTAGGTTCATCTGTTTTGTCTCTTAAAGTCCTCATAGGAGTGAAGTCATATGATTTTTGTCTTTCTCTAATTTCACTTAGCATAAGACCCTCCAGTTCCATCCACGTAGTTGCAAATGGCAAGATTTCATTCTTTTTGATTGCTGAGTAATACTCCATTGTGTATAAATACCACATCTTCTTTATCCATTCATCCATCGATGGACATTTGGGCTCTTTCCATACTTTGGCTATTGTTGATAGTGCTGCTATAAACATGGGGGTGCATGTGTCCCTTTGAAACAGCACACCTGTATCCCTTGATAAATGCCTAGTAGTGCAATTGCTGGGTTGTAGCATAGTTCTATTTTTAGTTTTTTGAGGAAACTCCATACTGTTTTTCAGAGTGGCTGCACCAGCTTGCATTCCCATCTAAAATTTTTTTTTAACATTTATTTATTTTTGACAGAGAAAGATAGCATGAGCAGGGGAAGGGAAGAAAAGGATGGAGATAAAGAATCTGAAGCAGATTCCAGGCTCTGAGCTGTCAGCACAGAGCCCCACGCAGAACTTGAACTCATGAACCAGGAGATCATGACCCAAGCTGAAGTCGGACACTTAACTGACTAAGCCACCCAGGTGCCCCTCTCTCTCTCTCTCTCTAAAAATAAATAAATAAACTTTAAAAAATAAAATAATATTAAATGTTAAAAATACTATCCATCTCTTAATAAGTGTATATACAATGGGATGTTATTTGGCAATAAAAAGGGATAAAATACTAATCTGTAATATAACACTGATGAGCCTTGAACACAATATGCTAAATAAAAGAAGCCAGTGACAAAAAAACATCACATATTGTATGATTGCATTTATATAGAATGTCTATAACAGTCAAATCTATAGAGAGAAAATAGATTAGTGGTTGTCTAGGACTTGAGAGATTAGGGAGAAATGGAGAGTCATTGCTAATAAATAGGAAGTTTCCTTTTTGGGTGGTGAGATCTAAAGTTGTAGTGATGGCTGCACAATTTTGTGACTATATTTAAACCACTGAGTTGTACTTTATTTATTTTGAGAGAGAGGGTGCAAGTCGTGGGCTGGGGGTGGGGCATAAGGAGAGAAAGGGAGGGAAGCGGAGAGAGAAAATCTTAAGCAGGCTCCACACTGAGTGGGTCTCAATCCCACAGCCCTGGGTCATGACCTGAGCTGAAATCAGGAGTCAGATGCTTAACTGAATGAGCCACCCAGGCACCCTGAGTTGTATTATGTATATTTTAAATGTTTATTTTTTAAAGAGAGGGAAACAGAGAATCTGAAACAGGCTTCATGCAATCAGCACACAGCGCGATGTGGGGCTTGAACTAATGAAACCGTGAGATCACGACTGGAGCCAAAACCAAGAATCAGACGCTTAACAACTGAGTCACCTAGGTGGCCCCCAAGTTGTACTTTTAAATGAATGAATTGTAGGGTAGGTTATATCTCATTGAAGATGTTACACAAACACACGAATTATGAGGAAAATGTGAGGTGATGTATCTGAAATACTTTAAAATTCACATTTGAGGTATTTTAAGAAAACTAGAAACATAATTTTCTAGCAGAACACAGGAATGAAGGAAACTAGATAATTGAAACAGATCAAAGAAGAAATCTGTTTTGAGTTTTTATTAACTGTTGCAGGGCTTTTTACTTGGTGCATATGCCTACGGCACATGTTTTGTTCTAAATATGTGCTGGAAGCTTTTCCATAGAATAGAACTTCTTAAAAGTTGTTCAGATGATCTTTCAAGTCCTGTATATCGAGACTAGTTCCTTCTCAAAGAGCCTCAACTCTTAATCTGCTTATATGGATGGTGGTAATGGTGGAATTCATGAAAAGCTATAGATTTTGCCTAGTTGGAAGTTAACCCTACATAACTGTGATACAGAAGGGTGGGGCATTTTGCAAGAGTGTCAGAGTAACAGTGCAGCCTTACTATGTCTTTATGCCTTGGCCATTAAATTCATCTCTGGCTCTAGTGAGCAAATATGTAGATTTTTGTAGAAAAAAGGGGGCCTTGATGTGGTGAGTGATGGCAAATCCGTCCCACTGATGAAGAAAATACATACTGAATTTGAGGAGGAGACTGACAATATTATGGTTCCCATTTTGTGCAATTTATTTTTTTTTTCAACGTTTTATTTATTTTTGGGACAGAGAGAGACAGAGCATGAACGGGGGAGGGGCAGAGAGAGAGGGAGACACAGAATCGGAAACAGGCTCCAGGCTCTGAGCCATCAGCCCAGAGCCTGACGCGGGGCTCGAACTCCCAGACCACGAGATCGTGACCTGGCTGAAGTCGGACGCTTAACCGACTGCGCCACCCAGGCGCCCCCCCCATTTTGTGCAATTTATAATGAAAAGAGATGGAGAGAGATGGTGGCTCAAAGGAGAAAATAAGAAACTTAAGTTGGAAGATAGAACCTAAGGAGAAACAGTAAAGAAAATACAATTATCTCCACTGTAGGAGAACTGAGGGGAACCTGGCTGACTCAGTTGGAAGATCATGTGACTCTTGACCTCAGGGTCTTGAGTTTAAGCCCCATGTTGGGTGTAGAGATTACTTAAACAATTAAACTATAGGAGAACTGTATTTAACCTTCAAATATACCACTACCAAGACGTTTTTGAAAGCAAACAGTCATTTGTCATGTACTCAGACTGGGTTCTAGTCTAAGGCCTAAGGATTCTGTACATACTAACTTACTTTATTCTTAATATTGAAGGTCCTATGTACATAGAAAATCTTTTTATGAGAGGCTACTCTTTCACTTCAGCAAGCCGATGGATGGACAGACCCACTGTGGACACAACCTAGTTTTCTCAGGGATGGACAAAGCTTGGGGCTTTTTCAGTTTATATCCTAAAGAATTTTATCTTGATCCCATCCTCAAACTTGGCCTGAAGTGAACTGGCTTTGGATTTAAAGTCATTGTATTCTCTGTAAACAGCTTCAGAGCCTGGCTTGCTTTTATAGTCAGGGATCTGCACCAGCAAGACTTGTAGTTTGCAGAGTTGGTGGTTTTGTGTATTTCAACATAATGGTAGGCAAAAATCATGAATCCCCAAAGATGTCTTTATGCTAATCTCCTACACCTGTGAATATTTAATCTTACATGGCAAAAGACTTTGCAGTTATGATTAAATGAAGGATCTTGAAATGGGTAGATGATTCTGGATTCTCTAGGTGGGCTCAACAGAATCACAAGGGTTCTTAGAGGCATGAGTGTCAGAATCAGAGCTATTGGAAGATGCTGTGATATTGGCTTTGGGGATAATGGCCATGGGACAAGAAATGCAGGCAGCCTTCTAAAAGTTGGAAAATAGAAGGAGATAGATTTTCCCCTTGTATTCGTGTCCTCAGGCTGCCGTAACAAATTACCACAGGCTGGTGGCTTAAACCATAGAAAGTTTAAGTTTTCTTGATGTTTTTATTTTTGAGAGACACAGAGCATGAGTGGGGGAGGGGGAGGGAGGGAGACACAGAATCCCAAGCAGGCTGCAGGCTCTGAGCTGTCAGCACAGAGCCCAATGTGGGGCTCCAGCTCACAAACCGTGAGATCATGACCTGAGCTGAAGTCGGACACTCAACCAAATGAGTCACACAGGCACCCCAACAATAGGAATTTATTTCCTTATAGTTTTGGAGGTTAGAAGTTCAAGGCCAAGGTACTATCAGGGTTGGCTTCTGTTGAAGTCTCTCTTCCTGGCCTCAGGACAGAAGGTTTCTCATTATTGCTGTGTGTGTGCTTGGTGAGAGAAAGTTCTTTGGTATCTCTTCCTCTTTTTATACAGTCACAGTCTCATCATATTAGAGCCACACCTCTGTGACCTCACTTGACCTTAATTACCTCCTTAAAGTTAGTATCTCCAAATACAGCAGCATGGGTAAGGGTTAGGGGCTTCACCATAGGAAATTCGGGGCTGCCGGGGGCCGGGGGGGGGGACATAATTGAGTCAATAAAACCTTACTGTTGCCCGGGAAAAATTCAGACCTGATGACACATTAGGCCCAGTGAGGCTTTTGACTGCAGAATTGTAAGATAATAAATTTGTTTTAAGCCACTAAAAGTTGAGGTCATTCATTATGATTGCAGGTGGAAACGAATACAACATTCTCATTAGTTTTAAAGCCTATTTTCCAGGTAGCAGATTCGTCGTTATTGATAGGCTAACATAATATATGGCCCCTTTAAGGAATAAGTCCTGGACCCAACCACCCTGTGTACTCTGTTGTGTAAACACTCATGGACTTGTGCGCACACACACACACACACACACACACTGGCCTCCACAGTTTTCCATTCCAAGAAGCACTGGGAATTCTTGCAGGCCGATGCCTACTTGAGATTTTTTTGTAAATCGACCTAAGTTGGGAGGAGTATATAAGCAGCTCCTTAATTTGTAAGGAACTGAACATTTTAGGATGCTTGTTTGATTCACTCCTTTAAATAATTAAGGCAGAGACCTTCATAATTGCCCCTTGTTGTCTTTTCTATTGAACTTTAGGCTTAAAATGTTTGTCTAAGGATACCACAAAGGGTCCAATTTTGCATGGTGATCTGGAGGGGCCTCCAAAGGAGCAGGGTGCACTATCTCAGTGTCAAGGTGAAGGACAGCCAGACACTTTCAAATAGGTTCCTTTGCCACAGATGCAAAATGTTTTCTGTCCATCTTGAGTTCTCACATTTCCAGGAGTTGAAGTAGAAGACAAAGTGTCAGGAGAAAGGAACAGAAATAGATTAAGAGCTCATTTGGAACAAAAAGCTAGAGAAACCTTTTAAAAGGACTTACTAATGGTTTCTAGGTACACATGGCTAACCTGAAAACAAGAGATGATCTCTTTGGGAAGAGATCCTAGACCAATTTTCCTTGAATCCATAGAAAATGCCTTGTGAAATCCTCTTATTAACAGACTGTCCTATTCCCTGGATCTGTCCCATGTAGAGTATTCTAGAGGTGAAAGGTGCCAAAAATACTGAGCACAATTAGATGCTTCTTGCCAAGATTTTCACTCATATGGAATTTTAGGTATGATAGGACTTCTAACACACTTTTCCAAAAAAGAGACCAGTTCACTCATTTCACCAGAATTTCATCCCTTGATATCATAAAATAACTCTCATTTATAATTCAAATTTTAAGTTTTACCTAAATGAATTTTTAAGTGGGAGCTAGGAAAAACCTCGTGAATTTTTAGCTTACTTGCTCAGTGTGTGATTTAATTCTTTGGTTGCTTCATGTTTTGATGATTCCTTATGGGCCAGTAGGAGAATGTATACTTCCTTTATTAATGCAAGTCAACATTGCACATCTTGCTAAAAATCGTATCTTACGTGTCATTGGTTACAGATGTTATTGGTTCATTTTACTATACGGTGAAACCAAACCAAGGGAATTACTTGCAAAGCCATAGAGAGTATTAAAAAAAATTTTTTTAATGTTTATTTATTTTTGAAGGAGAGAGAGAGGGAGACACAGAATCTGAAACAGGCTACAGGCTCTGAGCTGTCAGCACAGAGCCTGATGTGGGGCTCGAACCCACAAACCTCGAGATCATGACCTGAGCTGAAGTTGGACGCACAATCGACTGAGCTACCCAGGCGCTCCTAGAAAGTATTTTTAAAAAAGCATTAGGAGGGGCGCCTGGGTGGCTCAGTCAGTTAAGTGTCCGACTTCGGCTCAGGTCATGATCTCGCAGTCCGTGGGTTTGAGCCCCGCGTCGGGCTCTGTGCTGACAGCTCGGAGCCTGGAGCCTGCTTCGGATTCTGTGTCTCCCTCTCTCTCTGACCCTCCCCCATTCATGCTCTCTCTCTCTCTGTCTCAAAAATAAATAAACGTTAAAAAAAAATTTTTTTTTAAAGCATTAGGATGTTAATTACAAAAGTGCCACAGTTTTTAGAAATGTTTCACTTCTAATGAGAAAACATAATATTCTTCTTAATACTCACACCGATTTAAACTTTGTGCATAATTTTCATCCATTTTAACTATGGCTTACCGCAATTAATGCTCAACTGAACTTTCAACGATGGCTTTCAGTGAAGAGTTTCACTGGGTCATACCCAGTTTCCTCTGTGCTTTTCTCTTTTTGCACATTTTGTTCACTTTTACTCAGACCTCCTCCTTTTTGATCATCAGGAGAATAAGCCAAAGATCGCCCTTGATATTCCAGTTATAGTGTGTAGCTTTTTCTTTCCTTTGACTGAAGGGTATAATTGGGAAATAACTTCTGTTATTTCAGCTTCATGTAGTTTAAACATGGTAAGAAACTGTGTGTCGTATTTACATAGTAACAAAAAGCAATCCTCCATAATTAAAGCAGGCTCCGTAAGGGTTATGTCACTGTGGATTTCGATAGAATAAAAGGTCGTGACTGATTTGAACAGTTTCCAAATAAACAGTTGGCTTAAGATTTTGTATTGCATTTTATCTTTCACTTTGCCTCATAATGGCAAACACAAACACCTAGTAAGAAAAACATGTCCCCCCTGACTTAGCAATTCTTTGTTAATTGTCTTTTTCAAAGGTGTTGAGGGTAAGAAGAGGGGAGGTATTGTTTGGTCACGGCAGCTGAATCTCCTGGGAGTGGGAGTATAGTTCTTGAGGTGGTCTGTGAACAGAGTGTTTCTTAGGGACATGCCCTTGGCCTCTTTTCCGTTTATGTCCTTTTTTTTTTTTTTTTTTTTTTATGTTTATTTATTTGAGAGAGAGTGTGAGAGAGAGAGACAAAGCGCAAGCAGGGATGGGGCAGAGAGAGAGGGAGACAGAGTCTGAAGCAGGCTCCAGGCTCCAAGCTATCAGCACAGAGCCAGATGCAGGGCTGGGACTCAGACAGAAACCGGGAGATCATGACCTGAGCGGAAGTCAGACCGTTAACCAACTAAGCCACCAGGGAGCCTTCTGCTATGTCCTTTTATATCGTTTCCTTAACTTGTGACACAGAAATGGAGACTATGGAGGCATTTCCTCAGTATCCTGACTCCTAGCACTTTGAAATAGATTTTTCCCAGTTTTAATGGGATATAATTGACATATACCACTGTGTAAGTTTAAGGTGCACAGAAGCATGGTATGACTTCTATATGTTCTGAAATGATAAGTTTGGTTAATACCCATCATCTCCTGTAGATACAAAAAGAAGAAGAAAAATGTTCCCTTGTGATGAGAACTCTTAGGATCTACTCTCTTCATAACTTTCCCATATACCATGAGGCAGTGTTAGCTGTAGTCATCATGATGTACATTCTATCCCCAGTGCTTATAACTGGAAGTTTGTTCCTTTTGACCACCTTCCTCCAATTCTCCTACCCGCTCTGGTAACCACAAATATTATCTCTTTTTCTGTGAGTTTTGTTTTGTTTTTGTTTAGATTCCACATACAAGTGAGGTCATACAATATTTGTCTTTCTAGCTTATTTTACTTAGCATAGTGCCCTCAGGGTCCATCCGTGTTATCACAAGTGGCTATGTTTTCTTGCCTTTTTTATGGTTGAATAACATTCCATTGTATATAGTGACCACAACGTTTTCATCCATTCATGTGTTGATGGACACCTAGGTTGTTTCCAGGTCTTGACTACTGGGAATAATGCTGCCATGAACATGGGGGAGTAGATGGCTCCTTGACATAGTGTGTCATTTCCTTTGACTATATTCCCCAGAATGGAATTGCTTGATCATATGTTCAGTTTTTAATCTTTTGAGTAACCTCTGTATTGTCTCCCATATTGGTTGTACTAAATTGTATTTCCATCAACAATACACAAGGGTTACCTTTTCTCTACATCTCCAACATTTGTTATCTCTTACATTTTTTTTTTTTTATAATCGCCATTCTAATAGGCATAAGGTGATATTGATGAGGTGCTATCTCATTGCAGTTTTGATTTGCATTTCCCTTATGCTTAGTTAGGTTGAGCACTTTTTCATGTACCTGTTGGGCATTCATACATCTTCTGGGAGAAAAATGTCTGTTCAGGTCTTTTGTCCATTTTTTAGTCATTTTCCCCCCATGGACTTGTATGAGATCTTGATATATTTTGAATATGATTTCCTTATCGGATAATCTGATTTGCAAATATTTTCTCCTATTTAGTAGATTGCCTTTTCATTTTATTGAGGAGCTTTCCTGTACTCTGCATAGCTTTTTTAGTTTGATGTAGCCCTGTTTGTTAATTTTTGATTTTGTTGCTTGTGCTTTAGATATCCCACCCAAAAAATCATTGCCAAGACTCATGTCAAGGAAATCTTATCCTATGTTTTCTTACAGGAATTTTATGGTTTCCTATCTGAAATGTGTTTTTAATAAAATGCCCTAGCAATAGGATTGGGATATATTATTAAGATCATTTCCTTTTTCTTTCAGAAGGATCCGAATGGTAATGCTGATGACAGCAATTGTAATTTCCATTTATTGAATGTTTACCAGGTAGTAGGCACTCTAAGTGCTCCTTGCATATTACCTCACTTTATCCTCTCAACAAGCTTCTGATATAAATATTATTACTCTATCTAACATATTAATCAGAAAATTGAGGATTTGAGAGGTTAAGTAATTTGTGCAAGGTCGTGTAGCTACATTGGGCCATAATAGGGATCTGAAACCATAACATACTGAAGAAGAGGTTCTCATTTATACTTTCACTCTTTTACCACTAAGGTGTAATGGTAATTTGAATGATCAGGGTCTTATTGTCATTAACTCTCAAATATTGAGGTTGGATAGATCAATGAGTAAACAGCGTTCTATAAACTTGGTTTGCAGACTTTGGTGTTGCTGTTTGAAGTAGTTGCAAATTTTTTAATCAAGAGAGTTTTTACAAAAATTGGAATTCTGAGTGGCTCGTGAAAATTCAGAACTTCTTCATCCAGGGCTTGCATTCTATCATGGCAATGATTGGCTAAAGCTAAGTGGGTCATTCTCTTTAAAGGAGATGGGCCCCTTCATTTTTTTAAAATAAATTTTTATTTATTTTTTTTTAATTTTTTTTTTCAACGTTTATTTATTTTTGGGACAGAGAGAGACAGAGCATGAACGGGGGAGGGGCAGAGAGAGAGGGAGACACAGAATCGGAAGCAGGCTCCAGGCTCCGAGCCATCAGCCCAGATGCCCGACGCGGGCTCGAACTCACGGACCGCGAGATCGTGACCTGGCTGAAGTCGGACTCTTAACCGACTGCGCCACCCAGGCACCCCTTAGAATAAATTTTTAAATGTTTATTTGTTTGTGAGAGGAGGGAGGGAGGGAAGGGGAGGGAGGGAGAATGAATCAGGGTAGGAGGGCAGAGAGAGACAGAGAGCCAAATCCAAAGCCGGCTCCAGGCTTTGAGCTGTCAGCACAGAGCCCGATGCATGGCTGGAACCCAAGAACTGGGGGATCATTGGGCTCTTTCAATTAACCATTATCCCTACTGGGAGTTTCACCCATTTAGGCTGTTTACCTGATTCCTGTAGGCATTTGAGTTTTGGCTCCAGGATTAGCTGATTCTTAATGTTTATTTGGTTTTCAGTTGAGTAAGTCTATACCCATACTACAAACTTATCTTCCTGGTAAACCAACTTTCCTATTACCTAAACATGGCCTCAGTGTATAATAACTGGAAATCTTTTTGGAAGTTCACATTATAAATTTATAGAATGAGACATAAAATCCATCCTAAATTCCTTTCTGAGGAAATACAAGGGCTGCAATGTGCCAGTTTCTGCCAAGCATTCTTAAGAACAGATCACACAAAAGTTATACAGTATCTTAACAGCCACATTAAATTAAAGTGAAAGTATTTTGGAGATAGTGCAATGCCATGCATGTTTTGTAAGGATATTTTTTTCCCACATGAGTTGTTGGTGAATGAGAGGCAGAATCTAAACAATGGAATTTATTATTTTCTAATTGATGTTTTACTTAAGGTGAGTTTCTCCCACTGGCTATAAAAAAGGCTATTAGTGAAGATGCTCATGGAAAACATAATAGGATTTGTTTCTTCATAAAATATTTCAAAAGGCTGAAAAATTTCCCTTGTTGTGTCAACGTTAATGTGGTGTCCATTTTTTTAAGTTGGCAAACTAACTTCTGAAGCCATGCATTCGCTGTGTGTGTGTGTGTCCCCCTAACAAGAGATAAACAAAATTAAATAGAAAAAAAATTGGATCAGGCCAAAGCATGGACACAATGGTCTTTTTTCCGTCACACATAGAAACAAACAGCTTGTTTTAATAATCAAATACGTTTCCTAAGGGTCTTGTTAAATTGCTGAATGTAAATTGCAATTGGAATTGACTATTAAAGATCTTGGTAGAGTAGGTTAAACATCTGTTCAATTTATTACAATTTTATTTGTACTTGAGCTGTAACTGGGGCAATTAAGCCAATCAGAGCAAGCAAATCAAATCTAATTTACACTCTAATGGACTCAAAATGAATGAATAAACATTGCACTACTAGATCCAAATGATTAAACAGGTCTCTAAGGATTTTTTTTCTATTTCAGTATAGAAAATCATGGTGTTCATACTATCATTAACCACTAAAGGTGATGTAAACAAATGTGAACATCTCTTTATTTTTTCATGTTTTTATAAATTGCCAAATAAAAAATCAAGGATATAATAAATTGGAATTCTTCTTAACTCAGACAAATTTACCAAAAAAATCATTTATTAAATCCAATATCTGAAAGCCAGAGTATTTTTTTATTGAAGTAGAGTTGGCATACAATATTATGTTGCCTTCAGGTGTACAACATAGTGATTCAACATTTATATACATTACAAAATGTCCTCCACAATAACTGCTCATCTGTCAACATACAAAGTTATTACAATATTATTGACTATATTCCCTGTGCTGTACTTTACATCCCCATGATTTATGTCATAACTGCAAGTTTATACTTCTTAATCCCCTTTATGTTTTTCACTCATTCCCCTAACCCCTTCCCCACCAGTTTTCTGTAAGTACTTCTGTTTTGTTTGTTAATTTATTTTGCTTATATGGATTCCACATATAAGTGAAATCATATGATATCTGTCTTTCTTTGACTTATTTCACTTACCATAATACCCTCTAGGTCTATCCATGTTGTAAATGGCAAGATTTCATTTTTAGAAAAAAAAAATTTAATGTTTATTATTTTTGAGAGAGAGAGACAGAGCAATCAGGGGATTGGCAGAGAGAGAGGGGGAGACACAGAATCCGAAGCAGGCTTCAGGCTCTGAGCTGTCAGCACAGAGCTCTATGTGGGGCTCGAAATCGCGAGATCATGACCTCAGCTGAAGTCAGATGCTTAACCGACTGAGCCACACAGGTGCCCTAAGATTTCATTTTTTAATATGGTGGAGTAGCATTCCATTGCATATATATATACCACATCTTCTTTATCCATTCATCTGTTGATAGACATTTAGGTTGTTTCCATATCTTGGCTTTTGTAAATGATGCTGAAATGAGCATAGGTTGCATATATATCTTTTCAAATTAGTAATTTTGTATTCTTTGGGTAGATACCCAGAAGTATAATTCCTGGATCATATGGTAGTTCTATTTTTAGTTTTCTCAGAAACCTCCATACTGTGTCCATACTGCCCACCAATTTACATTCCCACCAATAGTGCTCAATGGTTCCCTTTTCTTTATATTCTCCCCAACACTCATTATTTCTTGCCTTTTTGATACTATGCCATTCTGACAGGCATGAGGTAACATCTCATTGTGGCTTTGATTTGCATTTCCCTGACAATTAGTGATGTTGAGCGCCTTTTCATGTGTTTGTTGACTATCTGTATGTCTTCTTTGGAAAAATGTCTATTCAGGTCTTCTGCCCATTTGTAATCAAATTGTTTGTGGGTTTTTTTGGTCTTGAGTGGTTTGAGACCTTTATACATTTAGGATATTAACCCCTTATCAGATCATTTCAAGTGTCTTCTCCATTCAGTACGTTGCCTTTTTGTTTCGTTGGTAGTTTCCTTCACTATGCAAAAGCTTTTTAGTTTGATGTGACCCTAATTGTTTATTTTCGCTTTTAATGCCCTTGCCTGAGACAGGTCCAAAAAATACTGCTAAAACTGATGTTCAAGAGTTTCTTGTTTTCTTTTAGGATTTTTATGGTTTTAGGTCTTACATTTAGGTCTTTAATCCATGTTGAGTTTATTTTTGTATAAGATGTAAGGAAATGGTCCAGTTTCATTCTTTTGCATGTAGCTGATATAGAAAATTTTATTTAACAGTATTCATGAATATTCAATATTCATGGCTAAATGCCAGAATTTAAATGGAACATACAGACATGAATTTCATTAAATTTTCTATATTCATTTTTTTTGTCTTAGCCATGGGCTGTAATAAGGAAGAATAATAGTGGATTTCGTTTTTTCAGTTCAAATTTTGTTGATCTTTGTTGGGCTCATACAATTTAGAAATAACAACTTGACAATACAGAAATGTGACATTCAGCATACTATCTAGGTGGAACAAGTTAACATCCATCTTATCAGAAGCTCAGGGTCACTAAAGCTTCTAACTATACATAAGAGCATGCATCCCAAAATACAAATTGAATGTTGCAAAGGGAACACTCTGATCTGGATGGAACTCTAGGCTGACCTAACCAGGAGAGTTTTGGGAGCTGCTATTGTTTAGGCTTAGCAAATACTAAACAGAATACCATCATATAATATGCACCAAATTGAGCAAAAATTAAATATCATGTAATAACATACCAGACAATGTACTAGGATCCCTAATATACTACTTGTCATATTTGGCTAACTAAAACTTCTCCTATTTATAGACTCAATATTCTATTTTGTCTGATTTGTACAAGGTATACCTTTTAACACTGTCCAATTGGCTCTTCTATAAGCTCACTGGTAGCATTTGTACAATTTAATTCAGGATCTGAGGGCTTGGCAGATGCCATGTAACCCATCCTTTTGCCTCCAGTGTCTGATAAAAATTCAGCAAGGTCTATTTCCTCAAAGGAAAGAACTTTGGCTATGTGTCTTAGAACACATCGAGTCTGGCTCATCTCATCTGAAAGCCACCAAATCAAGGAAAGACACATTCAGGCTAGACCTCTAATTATGCATGTCACATGTGTACTTCTCTCCTCCTAGATGTGTTCTTTGCTGTACCCTGGAAACTTTCCTGCTCTCCCTAATCCTTTCCCCTGTCAATCAGTCATTGCTAGCTACTGTAGATAAAGCAACAATTATTTATCAGGAAGTTACTAGAAACATTCGTGGGCTGAGTCCCATGCCTTCAGGGAATGTACTGTATTATGTCTGGAAAAGTCCCTCCCTCCTTCCTTGTCTTAGTTCCTCAAATAATTTTGAGGTGCCACTTAGTGCCATGTGCCAAGATGTTACCAAGAATATAATTTATAAGCAAGAAAGACATGTTCCCTGACCTCACAAAGCTAGGGGGGGGGGGCAGGGTGTAGATAAAGCATTAAACATTCATACAATGAATGTTAAAATGAAACCTTGATAACAATTAAAAAGGTGAAGTCAGAATACAAAGAAAACAAAGACCGTGTTCAAGGCTTCTTGCCTATTAGGTTGGGGAGGGCTTTCTGGTGAAGGTCAGGGAAGTTTCTATTAAGCTGAGATACAAAGATGAAATTGGAGTTACGTAAGGTGAAGAGAGGAAGAAGGAGGGTTCCAGACAGAGGAGACAGGTATGCATGAATACCTGGAACCTGGCTGGAGTCTGATACTGGAGAGACACCAAGGGAAGGCTATGGTTGAGAAAATGATAGGAGGTGAGGCTTCTCAGAGGGCTGGAGAGGGTCTGGGATTTATAGAGCTTGCAAACCATGTTAAGGAAGGTTGCCTTTATGGTAAAAGTACTACAGACTATTAAAGGTACTTAAGCAGAAGTTAAAACATTACTCTGCCAGCAGAGAGGAGAATGAATTCATTGAAGTGAAGCAAGAGCAACTGGACCAGCAGACCTCTTAGGAGACCAGAGAATCTAGTTGCAGGAAGATGCTAGCTTAGGTTAGGTTGGTGGTAGTAATTAAGACAAGTGGACATATTTGAGAGGCATAAGGGTGTATGTTTCAGTTTTGAGTTGGTCTTTGTTTCAGGTGCTTTATGTTTACCATTGACTTTGAGCTTTATCCTCAGTAAAGGACAAACTTCTCCAACACAAATTTCTTTTCTTCCTTTTTCTCCCCCCGCCCCCCCCCCCCAGCTTTGCTTTCTTTTGTTGTGGTCTTATCCACATAGTGGAACCCATTTGGACTTGGACAAAACACGACCTAAACCAAACCTTTAAATTGAACGCTGCTTTTTCAGCTGAAAGGTCCATTTCTTAGTTTCCTTCTTGTTTTGGTGGAACAGCTATGGAGTACTGAGAGATAGAAGGATGAGGACTTGAACGCTTTTGGAACGTGGCCAAGACAGCTTTACCTTTGTGGAGTCCTGATGAAATCTGGCTGTTAGAAATCCTAAGTGAGTCTCATGATGTTTTCCAAGCAAATGAGACCACTTTGTAAAAAGCAAAAGCATCTTCTCACCAGGAAAGGGGGCCATGTGCAAGAGGAGGAGGTGTAAATGGAGAGGAGCCATCAGCCCTTTGAGAAACTACATGATGTAACAGCCCCACTACACTGCCTCATTTGTGCTGGAAAATTTTAAATAGTTAGAGAAATATAATCCTGTCCCATTAGCATAGCAACAAGTATGTTCTCAGCATAATAACTTGGTTCCAGGGTGGCATTCAGCTCCATTTTGCGTGCCCTTGTGTCTCACCTTTTATTGCCAATGCCATTGAAATCCTAATGGAAAGACAGCCTTTGAAAGAACCCCGCTGGCTTTTTGGCTGCCTGTTGGCAACAGAGGAGACAAGGAGGACGAGAATATACATTTGTAAAGTTCCACTTGCTTATCTTACTTAGGGACAGCATTTTCTCCTTTCAAGCTCGTCTCCCAGCCACTGTAATTAGGCTTTCCAGAAACAGTCTTGCAGCTGTCTTGACATCACAATAGCATTTTGATAAGCTCGGACGGTTACCAGTTCATCTGTCTGGCAAGACATTGCCGCATACCCAAAGATTTTGCTGTATCCTGGTAGATGCCATTAGTTGTCAAAAGGGAAATGGAAATATTTTTATAACAATATGCAAAGAAGTCATTCAGGAGCAGCCTAACTGTGTCAAAACTTCTGTCTTCAAGCCTAGCGACTAGTCTTCTATTAAATCATTAATTTTGGGGGGCATAAATGAGCCTAGAACTCTTTCACTGATGAGTAGGCAAGCATAAGATAATCAGAGAAAGAAGGGAAGAGTACATGACAGAGGGATAGGTTCATGGACAAAGGAAGAGAAGAAGGAAGACAGTAGGGAGAGAAATGTCTTGAGTTGTAAGCTTCCTGAAGTCAGGATTCAGGTTTTTCATATGCTGCTGCTTTTGAATATGATCTGGCATATGGTCACGCTGAGCCTGTGACTATTGGGAGCTCACCCCAGTTGAGTATCAGTGGTTTTGCAGTCAGATCAAAAGCCTCTGTCATGTATCAAGGTCTTCTGTAATGGGAGAATCTTGAATTCAACACCAGAATCGTCTACTGCAGCACTTGAGGACCCTTTTCACTTATGTGGAGTACGGTTATCCAAGAAGACTTCCAATGATGATGGAAATGGTCTATTTCCTGCTGACAAAACCCTTGAAATGTGACTAGTACAATTAAGGGGTTGAATTTTGAAATTTGAAATTTGGATTGATGAAGGGCCATCTGGCTGCTGGCTACCATATTGGACAGTGCACTGTGGAGGGCTGAGGTTACTTCTTCTAAGTATTCATACAACTTCCCACCTGAAGAGAAAAAAGTACAACCATCTCCCCCATCCCCAAACGAGAATTATTCTTCAGTAATTAACTGAATCCTCTGAAATAAAGTTCACATACTCTGACTCTCACATCCTCAAGTAAGAGAGAAAGGTATCTGAGGGATGGAACAATGCCTCAAACCCTTAGGCAAAAGCCATGTCCGTTGCTCTTTAGGACTTCACTCCATTTCTTCTGAAAATCCAGTCATTGCAAATGTTTCCAGCATCCCTGCAGAAGAATGACTTCTACTTTTGATTAACACTTGTAGGGACCAGCACAACACTGAGTCTCTACTTGAGAGATGCTTACTAAATAGATTCACTGTGTTTTCTAAATAGGAACTCTTCAAATTTTCTTCTAATATAACCATCTTTATTAGGAGACCTGATTTCCTGATGCTTGGAGGCAAGAAAGTCTGTTTCCCCTTCTAGATGCAGGTGTGTGGTTGCTTTTAATAGCCCTTTTGCTTATAAGTAAGCCCCTTCATTTGAGCCATACCCAGGATTATTTACGTTTTTCAGAAAATGCATAACTGCATTCTAATGCTGTCATTGACTCATCGAGGCATTAATGAATAGGGCACTAGATATTCTGGGCCATCTCTTGCCCCCTGGCACTTGTGCTCTGCCTGTGTGGATCAGCAAAAGTGGCATGTAGGCAAAAGGGGGAACACAGCATTTGTCCCATTGATTCCACTGCAGCTGCTAAGACAGAAATGCCAACGCAAAGCTGAGCCACTAATTGGGAATGGAATAAACTGAAGAAATATTGGTTCAAATGGCAGCTATATTTTTTAAAGAGAAGATTTCAGTTGAAATGCCATAGGAGACAGTTAGCCAAAACATTTGTCTGTGGAAATTTCTCTTCTCAATTTTATTCGGATTTACAGCTGGGTGTTAAGTGAAGCGTTTCTTGAGAACACATGCCATGGATAAACCAAGATGTTTATTTTCCTCAGTAGCAGATCAGATTGAACTCACAACAAATAGTTCAATTAGCATGATTACTAACAGGCTGATTAATGCAGGCTACAGTAAACGAAAGATGATGTGCTGGAACTGAGCTCTTAGGTAGGCCATATCAACACTCAAATTGTTAACTGAGCAAGGTACCTACAGCAGGTTCTCAGTTTTTGTGGAACATCGAGGTAAGAAAGGGTCAGATCAAGAGCATCTTCTGTAAAACTGTTACTATAGACACTGTGCATGATACTGTTCTATGGCTCTTACACAAGGACTTCTGGGAGAAATCCAGAAGAGTCCAAATCCCCTTAGAATCTAGTGTCAGAAGAAGAAATCCTTCTCCTGGCAAGCTGGTTTAATTCCTTGTATCAGGCGATAAAACTCCACATCTCATTTTGATTTTGGTTTGGCCCTGGATTCATGAAAACTGAATTCACCATCGGATTACATGATTAACCTTGGCTTTAGTTTCCCCTTCCCCCATCTGGTTAAGAGCAAGCTCCCAAAATACTGGGGGTCTGTGGAACTTACCTCTCTCCTTTCTGAGTAATCTTGACCAAGATCCCTTTCTTTCTGAGCCATAATTTACTCATCTGTGAAGTGGGTAATAATTGCTTTTTCATAGGTGTTTTTGCTCTAGTGATGATTCATAGTAAACATTTAAACATGCTAATTATAGGATCGTATGGTGACAGATGGTAGCTATGCTTGTGGCAAGCATAGCATTATGTATAGAGGAGTGGAACTGCTATGTTGCACACCTGACACTAATGTCACATTGTGTGTCAGCTATACTAAAAACAAAACAAAACAAACCAAAAAACAAAAAAAGCCACTTAAAAATGATAATTACTTAATTTTAAACTATTCTATATTTAAAATTTTTTAAATGTTTATTTTTGAGACAGGGAGGGACAGAGTGTGAGCATGGGAGTGCAGAGAGAGAGGGAGACACAGAATCCGAAGCAGGCTCTAGGCCTAGAGCCTATCAGCCCAGAGCCCAACCCAGGGCTCGAACTCAAGACCCGTGAGATTATGACCTGAGCTCAAGTTAGAGGCTCAATCGACTGAGCCACCCTGATGCCCTAAATTATTTTTTAATCTGCAACCTAATGTAGATCATAAATCGCATTGGGAAGCAAGTATTGACATTAAGGAGACGATCAAAATATGGTTGGGGATCATTATTTCAAGGCCTGAGCCAAAATGGGTACATTGGCATTGCTTTTCCTATTGGTTTATAATTCCTTCTAAAGTTAAAGTTGACATACAGTGAAATGTACAAATCTTGGGTACAACTCAGTGAGTTTTGACAATGTATATACTCACATAGGCTATACCCCTATTAAGATGGAGAACATTTCTACTGCCCGAGAAATCTCCCCTGGGCCTTTTTAAGTCAACACCTCCTCAGACAAAGCTTTTCTGAATCATTTCAATGAAGAGTTCTTGTGCCTGTTTTAGAAATCCATGTAAGTGGAATCCTACAGTGTTTACTCTGAGGTGTCTGGCTTCTTTTGCTCAACCAAGATAGTGAGATTCGTCTATGTTTTTTTGAGACCGATGCTAAATATCTTCTAAATATCTCCTGTTGTAAGAAGGTACGGCAAATTACTTATTCTCCTGTTGAGGCACACGTGAGTGGTTTCAACTTTTGGCTATTATGAATAAAGTTGCTTGTGAGCATTCAGCCCTTTTTTGGTTACATGTGTTCATCTCCTGGATGATTGGAAATCTCCTGGAAAATTGCGTAAGAGTAAAATTGCTTTCCTGCTCTCCTCTTCCTGTTCCAAAGACAATGCTTCAGGGTAAGGACTAGGAAGGCTTAGGAAGAGTCTGAAGGGCTAGAAAATTTTTAAAAATAAATTCAGGGTATTGGGACTGGGTTTTGAGATTGAGTTGAAAGCAGGAAAAAAAAAAAAAACAACCCTGAAGGTTGGTAGCTCTATGGGGCAGGCCATTAGAGAACTCCCTTGACTGTACTTTTTTCTTCTCTGGCTTTGAGGTCCTACATGCCAGGTGAGGTAGAGAGCCCTCTTTGTGTACCAGTACCTGAATGCTGAAATGAGCAGACTTTTGTAAAATTTTATATTAGTTTCTAACGTCAATGGTGACTCGGTTCCTGGGGGCTGCAGACAGCCTGGGACTTTCGTAAGAACTTTTGGGTGACTCACTTAGTGCGTCCTTCTTGCTCCCTCTTCCTCTGTGTAATCTAAGTGCGTTAAACATATTTGCAGAAGTACCTGGGGAAAAAGAAAAGAGTAAAATAACTGTATGAAGTTGTACAATTTTACGTTCCCACCAGCAGAATATGAATGCTCCTCGCCAAGATTGAGTGTTACCAGTCTTTTTAAAAACAATACAAAAAACATGCTTTTATATTTTCATATATTTTTAAATAAAATTTTAATTTTTGAATAATGTTAGATTTAAAGAATTATTTCAGATAGCCCAGAGACTTGCAATATATCCCATACCCAGTTTTCCCTGTTACTTTTTAATTTTTTTTTAACGTTTATTTTTTTTTTTTGAGAGAGAGATGGAGCATGAACAGGGAAGGGGCAGAGAGAGGGAGACACAGAATCCAAAGCAGGCTCCAGGCTCTGAGCTGTCAGCACAGAGCCTGATGTGGGGCTCAAACCCACAAGTCACGAGATCATGACCTGAGCCAAGGTTGGATGCTCAACCAACTGAGCCACCCAGGTGCCTGGTTTTCCCTGTTATTAACATCTTCCATTTATATGGTACATTTGCCACAATTAATGAATTAATATTGACACATTACTAATAATTAAACCTCATATTTGATTCATATTTCTCAGTTTTCCCTGATGTCCGTTTTCTGTTCTAAGATCTCATCTAAGGTACCATATTACATTCATCAACCATATTTGTTAGGTGCCTTTTGGCTGTGACAGTAAATGTGACTTTCCTTGTTTTTGATGACCTTGAAAGTTTTCAGAAGTACTGGTATTTCATAGACTGTCCCTCAGTTAGGATTTGTTTGTTTTTCTCAAGATTACACTGAAAAAATGTGTTTGGGGGAGGAAGATCACAGAAGCAAAATTACATTCTCATCACATTCTATAACGAATATGTACTAGAAATAAAATTGATCACTGTTGAAGCTAAACTTGATCACTTGGTTGAGGTAGTGTTTGTCTGTTTTTTCTATTACAGAGCTACTCTTTCCTTTCTTCCTTTCCACATTATACTCAAAAGGGAAGTCACTATGCACAGGCCACACATAAGGAGTGGGAAATGATACTCTACTTCCTTAAGTGTGGAGTAGGTACAGAAATTATTTTGAAATCTTGAGCACAGGTGATTTGTCTACTATCTTATTTTCTTATTGAATCATTTATATCAGTATAAATGAATAGATATTTGCTTTATGCCTTGGGTTGTAATCCAGTACTAACTTAGTAAACTTGTTTTTGATGCTAAATTGTTTGAGCTTTGGCCATTGGGAACTCTTACAGTTGGCCCCTATGACCCTGCCATCACATCATTATATGTGCCATTTCTTTCTTTGTATTTTTTTTTTTTTACTTTGAAGTATTACAAAATGTTCCAGGGTTGTCTTGAACATTCCCTGCCTCAGTCTGAGAATGAGCCTCTCTCCACAAAGCCCTGGTTCCTTTTATTGGAGCATGGTCTTTAGGAAACAAGATTTGCCTGCCAGGTGTGTTTATTGTTGCTAGGGTATTCTTACTTGTGAGGCCCTCTCACCTGAGAGAGTAAGGAAGTATGTGTGTATACTGACCTATGTTTGTAAGCATATCTACCAATACTTCTGTATGTGACCATCTGTGTCTATATAAATCTAAATATGAATGAATACCAATGTCTGATCCATCACCACCATATGAATCACTTTAGCCTACAACCCTTGCTTATCTGTAGCCTTCCACAGAGACTGAGAAGCTTGCACCCCAATCTCTGCTATCCATTATGTTTTCCTCAAAAACTACTGGTATGATATTTTTAAGTGTATCACCAAATCCAAGGTCATGTAGATTTTCTCCCATGTTATCTTTGAGAATTTTTATGGGCTGGCATTTTATATTTCGGCCTGTGATCCATTTTGAGTGAATTATGTGTAAGGTATGAGGTCTGTGTCTAGATTCTTATTTTTTTATTTTTATTTGTTTGCATATGGACATACAACTGTTCTAGTACCTTTGTCAAAAAGACAAATTTCTTCATCAAACTGTTCCTTTTCTCAAAAGTCAGTTGATTTTGTTTATGTGAGCCTATTCTGTTGCATGTGTCTATATGCCAATATAACACTGTGTTGATTACTGTAGACTCATAGCTATCTTGAAATCAAGTATTGTGAATCTTCCAAATTCATTCTTCTTAAGGATTGTGTTGGCTATTCCAAGTCGTTGATATTCCAAATAAACTTGGGAATCAATTTGTTCAGATCTACAAATGAGCCTGCTAGGATCTCACTGGGGTAAAAACTGAAATTATAGGTCAAGCTGGGAAAAATAAACATCTTTACTAAGTCTTCAAACCCAAGAACAAAAAGTATCTATTCATGTAGATCTTCAGAAGCCTCTTTTTTTCTAACTTTATTCACTTTTGAGAGAGAGAAAGAGAACGCAAGTGCACATGCAAGTGGGGGAGAGGCAGAGAGAGAGGGAGAGAGAGAGAGGATCCCAAGCAGTCTCTGCACTGTTAGCAGGGAGCCTGATGCGGGGCTCGAACCATGAACTGTGAGGTCATGACCTGAGCCAAAATTAAGAGTCAAACGTTTAATCGACTGGGTCACCCAGGCACCCCTTCACAAGTCTCTAATAAGTTTTATGGTTTTCTGCTTATTGATCATGTACATCTTTTGTTAGGTGCTTACCTAAATAAATCATTTTGGGGGCTACTATAAATGGTATTGTGTTTTAATTTCAAATTCCAATATTTGTTGTAGGTGTATAGGAAAGCCAATGAATTTTGTGCATTAACCTTGTACCCCGAAGTCTTGTTGCGGTCACTTATTATTTCCAGGAGTGTAATTGATTCTTTGGATTTTTACATACACAATCATGTTTTCTGTGAACAAAGATACTTCTCTTTGTTCCTTCCCAATTAGTGTATCATTTTGTTAAAAAAATTTTTTTTTAATGTTTATATTTGAGAGAGAGAGAGAGACAGAGCAGAAGGGGGAACAAAAGAGGAGCAGAGAGAAATGGAGATAGAATCTGAACCAGGCTCCAGGCTCTGAGATGTCAGCACAGAGCCCGACACAGGGCTCGAACTTACCAGCCATGATCATGACCTGATCTGAAGTCAGACCCTTAACCCACTGAGCCACCCAGGCGCCCCTCATTTATTTTTTATTTCACTAGTAGAACTCCCAGGGCAGCATTGAATGCAAGTGGTGAGAAGAGACATCTTTGTGTTATTCCTATCTTAGGGGGAAAGCATCCAACTTTGCATCATTAAGTTTGCTGTCAGCTGTAGATTTTCTTTTAGATGTTCCCTTTCTAGTTGAGAAGTTTCCTTTCATTCCTTGTTTGATAGAAGTTTTTCATCGTGAATGGGTGCTTGGTTTTGTCAAATTTGCTTTTATCTGTGCCGATTGATACAAACATAATTTTTCTTGTTCAGTCCATTAATGTAATGATTACATTGATTTTGTTAAGCCAAATTCATATACCTAGAATAAATCACACTTGGTCATGGTATGTAATTCTTTTTATACAGTGTTGGATTCTATTTGCTACTAATTTGTGGAAATTTTTATGTGTATATTTGTAAGAGATACTACTCTTTAGTTTTCCTTTCTTGTAATGTTTTCTTCCCCCTCTGGGTTTGGTTTTAGGGATATGCTGGCCTCATAGAGTAAGTTATGAAGAGTTATCTTTGCCTCTGTTTTCTAGAAAATATTCTGAAGAATTTGTTTAATTTCTTCTGTAAATATTTGGTAGAATTCACCAATGAATCCATCTGGGCCTGGTCTTTTTCTTTTTTTTGAAAGGTTGTGAATTATTTATTCATTGTCCTTAGTAAATGTACAGATATTTAGGTTGTCTCTTCCTCCTTGTGTGTTTTGCTAGCTTGCATCTCTCAAGAAATTGGTCTATTTAATCTAAATTATCAAATTTGTGGGGTGTAGAATTTTTTATAGTTTTTTTTTTAGGTTTTTAATGTCCATGGTATCAGTAGACATTGCCCCCTCTTTCAATTCTGGTTCACATATGCTCTCTTTGTTAGCTTAGCTAAAAGTTTATCTATTTTACTGATCATTTAAATAGTTTGAGTTGTATTGAGTTTATCTACTGTTTTCCTGTTCTCAGTTGCATTGACTTATATTCTCCTTTTGGTGGTTTCTTTTCTTCTGTTTGCTTTATGGTTAAATGGCTTTTCTTTCTCTAGTTTACCTAGGTGGAAGTTTTGGTTGACATTGTTGTTCTTTTTCTAATCTACACATTTAATGCCATGCATTTCCTTCAGAGTGCTGCTTTTGCTACATCTCAGAAATTTGGTAATTTGCATTTAATTTCCATTTAGTTCACAAAATTTTTATTTTTGAAACTTCCTTGACCAATGTCTTATTTTGAAGTGTATTCTTTAGTTTCAAATATTTGGAGATTTTTCAGTTATCTCTATGTGACTGATTTCTACTTTTATTCCATTGTGATCTGAGGAAATATTTTGTATGATTTTGTTTTAATTTGTTAAGGTGTGTTCTATGGCCCAAAATGTGGTCTGACTTAGTGATAGTTCCATGAAAATTTGAGAAGAGTATTCATTCTGCTTTTTTTTTTGCTTTTTTGAGTTTTCTTGCCCCTTCTTTTCTATTGAGATATAATTGACATAACATTGTATTAGTTTCAGGGGTACAACATAGTGATTTGAAACTTATATACACTGTGACGTGATTGCCACAGTTAGTCTAGCTACTTTTTTTGAAAGGAGTATTCTGATTCTGAAATTGTCAGTTATTTCAAGTTGACTGATGGTGTTGTTCAGCTCAACTATATCCTCATTGGTTTTCTCTCTATTTAATCTATCAATTACTGACAGGAGGTTTTGAAGTCTCTATAATATAATAATGAATGTATCTATTTCTTCTTTCAGTTCTATCAGTTTTTGTTGCACTGTTTTTGTTCCTTTATTGTTATGTGCATATATGGTTAGGATTGTTACATCAACTTTGTGTGATATTAATATAGCTACTCCAGCTTTATTTTTATTATTGTTAGCATGGTATATCTCTCCTTTTGCTTTTAACCTTTAACCACTTTATGTAAAGTGGGTTTGGAGGGTATGCAGGTGGCTCAGTCAGTTGAAACTCCAGCTCTGGATTTTGGCTCAGGTCATGATCTCGCAGTTCCAGAGTTCAAGCCCTACATGAGACTCTGCTGTCAGCACAGAACCTGCTACATATCCTCTGTCTCTCTTTGTCTCTGCCCATCCCCTGCTTGATCTCTCTCTCTCTCTCTCTCTCTCTCTCTCTTTCTCTCTCTCTCTCTCTCTCACACACACACACACACTCTCAAAAATTAATAAACATAAAAAAATTTTAAATTACAGTGTGTTTACAAACAACATAGAGTTTTGGCTTATTCTTTTTTAAATTCCTCTGACAATCTTCATCTTTTTTTTCCCCAAGATTTTACTTAAATTCCAATTAGTTAGCATACAGTGTAATGTTAGTTTCAGGTGTAGAATTTAGTGATTCAACACTTATATACAGCACCTGGTGCTCACCATGACACTTGGACTCCTTAATCCCCATCATCTATTTCACCCATCCCCCACCACCTCCCCTCTGGTAACCATCAGTTCTATATAGTTGAGTCTGTTTCTTGGTTTCTCTCTCTCTCTCTCTCTCTCCTTTCCCCCTATGTGCATTTGTTTTGTCTCTTAAATTCCATATATGAGTAAAATCATATGGCATTATTCTTTCTTTGACTGGCTTATCTCACTTAGCATAATGCTCTCCACCTCTATCCATATCGTTGTAAATAGCAAGATTCATTCTTTTTGATGGCTGAGTAGTGTTCCAGTGTGTGTGTGTGTGTGTGTGTGTGTGTGTGTGTCACATCTTCTTTATTCATTCGTTAGTCGATGGCCATTTGGGCTCTTTCCATTATTTGGCTATTGTAGATAATGCTGCTATAACATTTGGGGTGCATGTATCCCTTTAAATTAATATGTTTGTATCTTTTGAGTAAACACCTAGTAATGCACTTGTTGTGTCATGGAAGAGTTCTGTTTTTAACTTTTTGAGGAACCTCTATACTGTTTTCCAAAGTGGTTGCACCAGTTTGTATTCCCACTGACAGTGTGAGAGAGTTCCCCCTTTCTCCTCATCCATCTTTCATTTAACCAATTAACACCACTTACATTTAAATGATTATTGATATATTTGAATTAATAGCAATTATGTTTGTATTTGCTTTGTACTTATTGCCAGATGTTGCTTTCCTGCCTTCTCTTCTTTTATGTGGGCATTTTATATGAGCCTGTTTCATCCTCTTTTTGAACATATCAGTCACACTTTCAAAAATAAACTTTTACTGATTTCCCTGGAGTTTAAAATAATTTGATTAATGTAAGATCATCTTCAAATGACACTGTTGTTTGAAGTGCAGTGCAGGTGCCTTATAATAGAGTATTACTAAATCCTCTTTACTGTTTCTTGTGACATTGCTGTCACTCATTTTTCACTTACCAATATACTATAATGCAATCCATAATTACTATATTTATACCTTATTTTTAAAAAGTATTTTATTTTGAGAGAGAGAGAAAGAGTAGGTATGCACGTGAGTGGAGCAGGGGAGGGGCAGAGAGAGAGGGGAGGGAGAGAATCTCAAGCAGGCTGCACACTCTGAGCACAGAACCTGACACAGGGCTCAAACCCATGAACTATGAGATCGTGACCTGAGCCAAAATCAAGAGTCATATGCTTAACTGACTGAGCCACCCAGGTGCCCCAATATAATCACTCTTAGTACTTCAGACAGTTACATTCTATATCATTTAATAATAAGAAAAGTAAAAGGTTTTATTTTACCTTTATTCCTTCTGATGCTCTACCTTTTTTATATATATCCAAATTTTTTATGTATATAGTTTTCTCCTACATGAAGAAAATCCCTTCCCATTGCTTGTAGGGTAGGCCTAAGGGTGGTGAATTCTGTTTCTACTTGAGAAAGACTACTTTTCCTTTACTTTTGAAATAGACTTTTGACAAAATTCTAATTGAGTATTTTTTTTTCTTTCAGTAGATTTAGCATTTCCCTCCACATTTTTCTTGCCTGCATGGTTTCTGATAAGAAACCTTCCATAAATATTACCCTGTTCCTCTATAGGCAAAGTGTATTGTTCCTCTACAGGCAAAGGCTTCTTTCAAGATACTATTTTTGTCTTTGGTTTCCTGTAGTTGCAATATAATATGTACAGGCATAGTTTTCTTTTTATTATTTTGAGAGGGGGAGCATGAGCAGGGGAGGGGCAGAAATGGAGGGAGAGGGAGAGAGAGAGAGAGAATCCCAAGCCAACTCTGCACTGACTGCTCAAACTGTCAGGGCTCGATGCAGGGCTCAAAATCATGAACCACAAGATCATGACCTGAGCCAAAACCACGAGTTGGACACTCATCTGACTGAGCCACCAAGGCACCCCACATACAGTTTTTTAGGCTATATTTTATTTAATCTGTGGTTTGATGCCCATCATTACTTTTTGAAAATTCTCAGCTATTTTTACTTGAAATATTTGTTTTGCTCCATTCTCTCTCTCTTCTAGTATTCTAGTTATGCACATTATATCTTTTGAAATCATCCCATTGTTCTTGGATATAGTATTCTATTCTTTCATTATTATTTCCTTTGCATTTCTGTTTTCAAAGTTTCTATTGACCTATCTTCGAGCTCACAAATCTTTCTTTAGCCTGTTGAGTCTGCCAGAAACCCTATAAAAGGCATTTCTCATTTCAGCTACAGTGTATTTCATTTTTAGTATTTTCTTTTGATTCTTTTCTTAGAACTTCCATCTCTTTGCTTATATTATCTTTCTATTTTGGCCTATTGTCTATTTTTTCTCTTAAAGCCCTTAACGTACTAATCCTGGTCACTTTACATTTCCTGTTTAATAATTCCACAATTTGTATCGTGGCTTAGTCTGACACTGAGGTTCGCCTCTTCAGACTGCTTTTCTGCCTTTTGGAATGTTTTTAATTTTTGTTTAAAAGCTGGACCTTTATTATGTAGTAGGAATTGAGGTAAATAAATTTCTAGTGTTTGATTTATGTTAGGAGGTGGGTTTCATCTCATGTTGTCTTTAGGTATATGTACCAGATGTTTCAAATTCCTCTAGTGTCCTTTTTTTCCCTCCCTTTTAAACTTTGAGGATACCTCAGAGATCTTCCTCAGAAATAATCTCTTAAAATTCTTACAGCTGTAATCCACTATTATTAAATTGGAGCCTTGTGGATGTGGGGGTAAGCTATAAGGAGGGGATTCTATGATTTTCTACTTAGATCCAGTCTTTGAGTAAGCCAGTGTCTCTGACTTCTCATTCCCACAAGAAATTCTTTTTGGATGTGTATTAATTTGCTAAGACTGCCATAATAAAGTACCACAGACTGGGATCTTAAAGAGCAAAAATTTACTTTCTCACAATTTTCAGGGCTAGAAATATGTGATCAAGGTGTCTACAAGCTTGGTTTTTTTATGAAGCCTCTCTCCTTGACTTGTATTTGGCCATCTCCATGCATCTTGCCTCTATGTGTCTTGTCGTAACTTTCTAAGAATACCAGTCAGGTTGAATTACACCCACCCTAATGAGCTTATCTTAACTTAATTACCTCTTCAAAGACCCTACCTCCAAAGCCAGTCACATACGGAAGTACTGGGGGTTAGTACTTCATAAAAAATTTTGAGGGGACACATTTCAGCCCATAACATAGAGATTATTGCTGTCTCCCTTCGGTGAGACAGGAGGGATAGAAGGTGCTGGAATGAGAACAATGTCCTCCCCCATGGCTCTTGAATAAGGCTCTGGTAAATTCTTTCATCCTGGAGAGTAGGCCATTCTTTTTGAGAAAACTCAGGGCATATTTCATAAGGTTTTCTCTTCCCTTCCCCTTGCAAGAGGCGTAAAAGACTCTTTCTTCAGTCTTCCCTATCAGGCAGGATTCCCGAAGGAAAAGCACAGGAAATGTGGGGGTTTCTCTAAGACTTCACCTCTCAGGAGTTTCTTAGTCCTGGGCTAATCAATACTCAGCCTTCAGCATTTCATCCAAATGACCGTTTTAGTGTTCCTACCAGTTTTAACTCCATTGGCTTCTGTTCCAGTTAGGCAGATCTGGGCATTAACTCAGGATTCAGTGGTCTTTCCAGATTTTAAGGTATCAGTTTGACTTGCAAACTCAGTTCTCTGATAGGTCCAGGAAAAGACATTAACTTTCACTTTGTCCAACTTTTTCTTATAAGAATGGGTTTAGTGACTTCTAAAATCTAATATTAAAGTTGAAACCAGAAGTCTGAGTTATATTTTACTAAAAGCTAGAAATTAAGAAAAACAAACAACTGACCCAGATAGAAGTTTCTCTTTTCTCCCTGTATGTAAGAAAATTCAAATTGCATTTTCTCTCTTTCCAATTTTATACTTTTTGTTGATTCAGATTGTGAGTTTAGATCTGTAAGGTTATGGAATTTTTGGAATATGAATCTATTTGTCAAATACTGTTACTGATGATTAGGTCTTGTCTATACTTATTTGGATTTAATTGTGTTTTACAGACTACATTGTTCATCTTCAATTCTTTTATACCATGACTTACAGGGTGTTTTATCTGGATTTATCTCTTGCTCAGCTAAAATGTATTTCACTAGATATTTCAGGAAGAGTTCAAGTATAATTGCTGAGTCCTTCAATGACTAAGAATATCTTTGTTGCCTTACACATAATCATCAACTGCCATGAGCATGAAATTCTTGTACTCAGTCTCTCTTCAAAACTCTGTAGACTTTGCCCTGTGACTTTTGCCATTTAGTGCTGCAGAGATGTTTTTGGTCCCCTAAGATTTTTTTTTCCCCTTGGTAAATTGACTTTTTATGCCTGAATGGTTTCAATACTTTTTATCCTTGATTTTCAAAAATGTCATCACGGTATGTCTAAATGTTTGTCTCCTCTCTTTAGTTTTGTCTGCAGTTCTTGATCTCTTTCCATTTTAATACTCAAGTGTTCCTTCCAGTCAGAAAATTGTTTTTATTGCAAAATACTTAAAACACAGGAAAAAGAGAATACTATACTTATAATGTATGTTCGTATAGCTACCACTAAGTTTTAGTAAATCATAATAGTTTGCCACAGATGTCACCACTAAATTTTACAACTATAGTTCAACTTTCTTCTGCATCCCTCCACTGACCCCTTCCCCTCTAAGTCTAAATGTAAACATATTTCTGATTTTTTTATACATCTTTCTTCTCCTCCCCTTCCGACTCCCCCTCCTCCTCCTTTTTCTTCTTCTTCTTCTTCTTCTTCTTCTTCTTCTTCTTCTTCTTCTTCTTCTTCTTCTTTTGAATGTGAGAGAGTGAGGGAAGGGCAGAGAGAGAGGGAGAGAAAGAATCTCAAGCAGGCTCCCCACCCAGTGCTGAGCCCAACATGGGGATCATCTCACAACCATGAGATCATGACCTGAGCTGAAATCAAGAGTTGAATGCTCAACTGACTGAGCCACACAGGTGCCCCTGTGTCCATCTTTCTTAAACATTTCTCTATATTGTATATAAATGGGTTCAAACATATGTTATTTTGCATCTTCTAACTTTAGATATTATGGAATCATATTACATACATATTTTTCAACATTTTTTCCAGTCTTTATTGACGCTACATTGTCTTTGAGACTTTTCTATGATGGTAGCTGCAGCTCTCATTTATTCATTTTAATGTACTGCCTCCTACTGTTAAGTAAATGTAATCACTATTAATTTATCCATTTTTGTGTTGATGGAGATTTCGATACATGGCAAATGTTTACAAATATAAATTAATGCTGCAGTGAATATTCATTCACATGTCTTCTGGTGCATGGGTGAGCGTTTCTCTGGGTTTTTTTTCAAGAAGTGGAGTTCCTTGCAATAGGGCACAATGACCTTTGATATAGTAATATTATTAAGGAGCTAGTTCTTAGATAGCTCTTACTATGTGTTAGGCCCTATTCTAAATACCAAACCTATATAGATTCATTTAATCTTTCATAATAATTCTTTGAGGTAAGTACTATTTATTATCCACCTTTTAGAATGAGGAGACCAAGGCAGAGAAATTTTAAATTAAGTTGTCCATGGTCACACAGATAAAGTTGTAGAACCAGGATCTGAACTCAGATAATCTTGTTCAGAGTCTGCACAGTTAGCCTCTACAATGTATTGGGCAAAAGACATTCTACTTCCTCTTGATTCTGTTTTAGAAGCCTTATTTTTTTCTAGAAATCTGTGTTAAATTCATATTTTTTACACGCTTTTCATTATATGTTCTCCCTATTTTCATCATCTCTGCTGTATATGTTTGTCTATTTTTATATTTTGAAAAATATTTATTATGCTTTTTCTCTTCTTGGAACATATGGAACATAGTTATAATAATATTTTAATGTCTTTGAATGATAACTCTAACATCTATATCAGTTCTGAGTTGGTTTCTATTTATTAATTACTCTCCTCATTACAGGTCATATTTTCCTGACTCTTACATGCCTGATAATCTTTAATTGGATGAAAGCCTTGAGAATTTTATGTTTAGGGGGCTGATACTTTTGTATTCCTATAAATATTTCTGAACGTTAACCTGGCATGCAATTGAGTTACTTGGAAACAGCTCCATCCTTCTGGGTCTTGGTTTGAAGCTTTATTAGATGAGACCATAACAGCTAGTATAGTCTAAGGCTAATTCTCCACCATGGAGGAATTAGCCATTTGAATACCACACTCATTGCCCCATGTGGATTGTTAGGTTTTCCAGTTGGGCTTGCGGAAACAAGCACTATTCCAGCCAGGTCTTTTGTCAGTTCTACTCTTCCCTCTAAAATCCTTGTAGATAGTGTTTCCTCCAGCCTCCAGGAGTCCTTTCACACATGCACTAACTAGTACTCTGAAGAATTCTCAAGGGCGACCCTATGCAGATCTTTGTGTTGTTTTCTGTATGGCTCTTTTTTGTGAGGCACTCTGTCCTGACAAGCAAACTCTAAGTGCTTCTGTCTCCCTGGACTTTCCTACAACGTCTCCTCAATTCAGGAGTCTGATGAGCTCCACTCCCTGCACTACTGCAAGGAAACCTTTTTTCTTAAAGTTTATTTATTTATTTTTAGAGGTGGAGAGAAAGAGAGAGAGAGATGGGCAGAGAGAGAGGGAGAGAAGCCCAAGCAGACTCAGTGATGTCACCACAAAACCCGATGCTGGGCTCAATATCACTAACTGTGAGTTTGTGATGGGAGTTGAAACCAAGAGTTGGACACTTAGGCAACTGATCCACCCAGGTGCCTCTTGCCAGGAAACTCTTAAAGTAGTAAGCTGGAAAATCCTATGGCTCACTTTGTTTTCATTGCTCAGAAATTTCTGTATATTGTTTCCTGAGATCCAGGATTTAGAAAACAATTATTTCAGATACTCTTCTTTCTTCTTTCTCCTCCTCCCCCTCCTCCTCCCTCTTCTCGTCCTCCTTCTCCCCTCCTCCTCTTCTCCTCTTCCTCCTCCCTCCTCCTCCTCTCCTCCTTCCTCCTCCTCCTCCTCCTCTTCTTTCTTCTTCCTCCCCCTTCTTCCTCTCCCGTCTCCTTCTCCCTCCTCCTTTTGCCCTTTCTTGTGTGAAGGTAAATTTGGTTCCTGTTATATCATCTTAGATTTTTTTTTAATTATTATTCTCAAGTTAGTTAACATACAGTGTAGTCTTGGCTTCAGGAATAGAACCCAGTGATTCACCTCTTACATATTGCACCCAGTGCTCATGCCCAAAAATGCCCTCCTTAATGCTTGTCACCCATTTAGCCCATTGTCCCCACCCCCACCCCCATCAACACTCAGTTCTCTGCATTTAAGGGTCTCTTATGCTTTGCCTCCCTCTCTGTTTTTATCTTATTTCTCCTTCCCTTCCTCTATGTTAATCTGTTAAGTTTCTCAAATTCCACATATGAGTGAAATCATATGGTATCTGTCTTCCTCCGACTGACTTATTTCGCTTAGCATAATAACCTCCTGTTCCACCCATGTTGTTGCAAATGGCCAGATTTCATTCTTTCTCATTGCTGAGAAATAGTCCAGTGTGTGTGTGTGTGTGTGTGTGTGTGTGTGTGTGTGTGTGTGTGTGTACACACCACATCTTCTTAATCCATTCATAAGTTGATGGACACTTGGGCTCTTTCCAAAATTTGGCTATTGTTGATAGCACTGCTGTAAACACTGGGGTGCATGTGCCCCTTCAAATCAGCATTTTTGTATCCTTTGGATAAATTCCTAGTAGTGCAATTGCTGGGACACAGGGTAGTTCTATTTTTAATTTTTTGAGGCATTTACACACTGTTTTCCAGAGTTGCTGCCCCAGTTTGCATTCCTACCAACAGTGCAAGAGGGGTTTCCCTTTCTCCGCATCCTCACCAATATCTCTTGTTTCCTGAGTTATTAATTTTAGCCATTCTGATTGGTGTGAGGTGGTATTTTAGTGTGGTTTTGATTTGTTATTACCCTGATGAAAAGTGATATTGAGTGTCTTTTCCTGTGTCTATTAGCTATCTGGATGTCTTCTTTGGAAAAGTTTTTATTCATGTCTTCTGCTCGTTTCTTTACTGATTGATTGATTGATTTGCGTGTTGAGTTTGGTAAGTTCTTTATAGATTTTGGATACTAACCCTTTATCCAAAATGTCATTTGCAAATATCTTCTCCCATTCTGTCAGTTGCCTTTTAGTTTTGTTGATTCTTTCCTTTGCTGTGCAGAAGCTTTTCATTTTGATCAGAAGGAGAAGTTACCCTTAAATAATTTAGATGGTGGTTTCTTATTGTTGAGTTCTGACAGTTCTTTACGTATTCTGGCTACAAGTCCCATGTCATAAATGTAATTGGTAAATAGGTTCTCCCCATCTGTAGCTTGATTTTTCAGTCTCAACACTAAGAAAAGTCCTAAATTTTAAATCAAATCCAAAGTACTATGTTTTTCTTTAACAGATGTTTATTCAGGTGTTATCCGTAAAAATGCTTTGTGAAACCCAAATTGAAAAGATGTTCTCTGAATTTTTCTTGTGGAATAATTATAGTCCTATGTTTTACATTTGGTCGATTTTGAGTTAATTGTTACATAAGATATGATGGAGGTTGTTTTTGTTTTTAACTTGTGCATATGAAAATCCATTGTTTTCCATATCTCTAATTGAAAAGACTATCCCTTCTTCATTTAATTGTTTTTGATAACTCTGTCAAAAATCAGCTGTCTATATTTATGTGGGTCTATTTCTGGGTTCTCTATTTTGTTCTACTGACCTATGTGTTTGACCATTTGCCAATCTCACAGTGTCTTGTCTACTGTAATTTAGTAGTAAGTATTGAAATCAGGTGGTGTGAGTCCTCCAACTTTATCTTTAAACTTCTAAATCATTTTTTGGCTCTTTTACTTTTCCTCTTCATAGAAATTTTGGAATTTTGTCATCTACAAAAAAAGTGTGCTGGTATTTTTGTTGAGATTGAACTGAATATGTAGATAAATTTGGGGAGATTTAATTTCTTAATAATATTGAGTTGTCCATTCCATGCTAAATCTCCTAATTTATTAGAGTCTTTGATTTCTTTAGTGGCTTTTTATAGTTTTTAATATACATATTTCATATATATTTTATTATATTTATGCCCAAGATTTGGGGGGGTGACATTTAAATGGTACTTTAAACATTTTTTCAAATGCCAGTTTTTTCATTGCCAGTATACAGAAATACAGACAATTGTTTTCATATTGACCTTTTGTTCTGAGAACTTGATGAATCACTTATTGGTTTTAGATTTTCTTAGATTATTTTGGATTTTCTATGGAAAATCATATTATATGTGAATAAAGACTTTTATTTCTTCCTTTTGAATATGAGTGCCTTTTTATTATGTTCTGCCGGACCAAAATTCCAGTATAATCTTGAATAGGAGCTAAGAATAAGAACACCCTTGACTTATCATATTACAGGAAAGCCTTCAATATTTAACCATGAAGGTTGATTTTAGCTGTCAGTTTTTAAATAATATTTCTTATCTGGTTAAGTAATTTCTATTCCTACATTTTTGAGAATTTTTCCTTGAAATAATGCAAATTTTGTTAAATGTTTTTCCTGAGTTAATTGAGATTACTCTCTCTACATTTTTTTCTTTAGTCTGTTAATACAGTGAATCATGGTGATTTTCAAATATTGAGGACTATTTTACTTCAGTTACTCTGTTTGAGATGTCCTGGACCTTGTAGGAAGTATAAATGTGAAACTAGACCCATGTGAGAACAGCCAGCGGTTATAGGTCTCAAAAGAAAGTGCCCTGTCTTCTATAATTACGTCAGAGACAGAGGTTCTTATTTTCCTAACGAAAACTTTTTTTCCCCTTAGCCCAGCTTCTTTACAGGTGGTGAAGCTCTTTCATTCAAAGTCTCCAGCTTTGGGCCGCCTGGGTGGCACAGTCGGTTAAGCGTCCCACTTCAGCCAGGTCACGATCTCGCGGTCCGTGAGTTCAAGCCCCGCGTCAGGCTCTGGGCTGATGGCTCGGAGCCTGGAGCCTGTTTCCGATTCTGTGTCTCCCTCTCTCTCTGCCCCTCTCCCGTTCATGCTCTGTCTCTCTCTGTCCCAAAAATAAATAAAAAAACGTTGAAAAAAAAAATTCAAAGTCTCCAGCTTTATGCAGAGCTATCAACTTCATGTACCTAACTTGCATGGTCTCAGGTGCCACATCTTCTGTTCCACTGCACGCTCTTCTCTGAATTTTTAAAATTTTATTCTGGCATTTGCTCTGAGTATTCTTGGTTTCCAAGATCCTTTATCAATTTGGTTTTTAATGATCTAGGTTTTTTATTTAACCCTTGAGATATTTTTTCTTAGATTGTTGAGCATGCTACAGCACAACTTTAAATATTTCTGTCAGGCTTCATTTGGAATTTTGGTATTTTTTAGTTAGATCTCTTTTCAGAAGATTTGAACCATTGAAATGATTTCCCTGCCTACCAATTTTTATTTATTTTTAAACTTTTGGCTAAAGTTTTGATTTAGGTGTATCTCTTCAGGACAGTAGATGACTTCTTTTGCTCTTAAGTCTGCTCTAAGAAATCTTTCAGCAGATAAATTTATGCAGTTAATATTAGTATTGTTTATTTAGACTCTTTGTTATATTTATTTAGACTCTTTGTTATATCTTATCCAGGATTTTCTGATGACCCCAGTCAGTTACTGCTACCAAGGTTTTGATTTCTCTTCTTGCCAGATCATTCTTGGGCATGAGAAACCCAAAGTGTCTAGGTAGCTGCTATAGCTTAATGCACAGTGATACTCTTGCTGTTACTTCTATGAGAAGCAGGGCCTCCCTTTGGGAACCGGGTCCTCTCTAACTGTAGAGGCTAGAACTGTGTGGACACAAAGTCCAGATTTTTGATGGGTCACTGGAAGTCATGATCATCCAGACTACTCCTTACATTTTTTTGTTCCTCAGCCCATATTTTCTGCCTATTGGGAACATAGAATCATGCAATAATAATTGATTTCTAGTATATACCACATCCTAGTGCCCTTCTTAGTGGATTGTTTCTGAAATGACATCTCACTGGGCTCTCAGAAGACTATTCCATTCACTCGGTTAGAACAATAGCTTTAGAGCCAGTCTTGTTCATTTTTGGCTTGTATCCACACACTGAGCCAACCCCATAGGTTCTTAAAAAGTATTTTATTATGGAAGTATAATTGACATACAAAACTATGTTAGCTTTAGGTGTGCAACATAGTGATTTGACAATTCTATATATGACACGGTACTCACCACGTAAATGTAGTCACCGTCTGTCACCATAAAACGCTATTACAATATTATTGGCTATATTCCCTGTGCACGGCTTTGCATCTCTGTGACTTACTGATTTTTGTAATGGAAAAAATGTATCTCTTCATTCTCTGCACTGATTTGGCTCATCCTCGCATTTACCTCTGGCAACCACCAGTTTTTTCTCTGTATTTATGAGTCTGTTTTGCTTGTTTGTTCCTTTATTTTTTAGATTCTAGACGAAAGTGAAATCACACAGTTTTTGCTTTGGTCTGTATGACTTACTTCCTTTAGTATTCTCTAGGTCCATCCATGCTGCTGCAAATGGCAAGGTCATATTCTTTTTTATGGATGAATAATATTCCCTTGTGTATATATACCCCATCTTTATCCATTCATCTATCAGTGAACACTTGGGTTGCTTTCATATCTTCGATAAATAAGCCGCAATAAACATAGGGGTGCGTATATCTTTTTGAATTAGTGTTTAGTTTTTTGTTTGTTTTAGGTTTTTTTGTTTTTTGTTTTTTGTTTTCATATGTTTGTTTTTTAAATACTGGTAGTGCAATTATTGGATTGTATGGTATTTCTATTTTTAACTTTTTAAGGAATCATTCTTACAGATGAAATTTCCCCACAGTGGTTGCACCATTGTACCTTCCTACTAATTGTGTGAGGGTTCCCTTTTCTCCACATCCTCACCAACACTTGTTATTTCTTGTCTTTTTGATTCTAGCCATTCTGACTGGCATGAGGTGGTCTTATTTGGTATTTCACTGTGGTTTTGATTTGCACTTCGCTGATGATTAGTGACATTGAAAATCTTCACAACGTATCTGCTGCTCATCTGTATGTCTTCTTTGGAAAAAATGTGTATTCGGTCCTCTTCCCATTACTTAATCACATTGGTTTTTTGGTGGTGAGTTGTATAGGTTCTTCATGTGTTTTGGATATTAATGTCTTATATATATCATTTGCAAATATCATCTCCCATTCAATAGGATCACTTTGGTTTGTTGGCGGTTTGCTTTTCAAAAGCTTTTTGTTTTGGTGTAGTTTCAGTAGTTTATTTTTACTTTTGTTTCCATTGCCTGAAGAGATGTATCTGTAAATATATTGCTAACGCTGATATCAAAGACATTGTTGCCTGTGTTTTCTTTTAGAAATTTTACATTTTAAGGTCTTAATATGCAAGTCTTTAATCCATTTTGAGTTTATTTTTAGGTATGATGTAAGGTTTATTTTTTAAGTGGCTTTGTTTTATTCTTTTGCATGTAGCTATCCAGTTTTCTCAGCACCATGTGCTGAAGAGATGATCTTTTCCCTGTTGTATATTCTTGCCTCCTGTGTCATAGATTAATTGACCATATAGGTGTGGGTTTATTTCTGGGTTCTCTGTTCCATTGCATTGATCTTTGTGACTATCATACTGTTTTAATTACTATATCTTGAAATCTGAGATTGTGGTACCTCTAGCTTTGTTCTTTTTTCTCAAAATTGCTTTATATATTTGAATTCTTTCGTGGTTCCATACAAACTGAGGGTTATTTATACTAGTTAAATTAAAAATGCTACTTTGGTACTTTGGCAGAGATTGTATTGAATCTGGAGATTGCCGTGAGTGATATGAACATTTTAACAATATTCCAATCCATGAGCACGCTAGATCTTTCCATTTGTGTTGTCTTTAATTTCTTTCATCAGTGTCTTACAGTTTTCAGAGTAAAGATCTTTAATCTCCTTGGTTAAACTTATTCCTAACGTTTTTATTTTCTGTGGTGTATTTATAAATTGGATTGTTCTCTTAACACCTCTTTCTGCTACTTAGTTATTGCTATACCGAAACACAACAGGTTTCTGTGTATTTTGTATCATGCAAGTTTACTAACTTCTCTTTTTATGATTTTTATTTTCACCTTCGAGATCATTGATTAATGTCTCAGTGGTGACTATCTTCTCCTTCTCTTTATTTACTAAATTCTTTAATATTTTTTGTGTTGAACTTACATCTCCTTAATGCCTTTCAAAAAATAGTTCAGGTTTTCATCCCTGTTTTTCATCAGTTTCATTTTCCTCTTGTTCGTTCTGACTGATACTACTCTCTCAAACTGCTGGTCCTTCTTGTTTCATGTGTTCAATTCTGGTTGTTGAAGAATTGGGAATTCCTCATGTGGTGGAAGGTAAAGGTATTTGTTTTTTTAAAAAAAAATTTTTTAACGTTTATTTATTTTTGAGACAGAGAGAGACAGAGCATGAACAGGGGAGGGTCAGAGAGAGGGAGACACAGAATCTGAAACAGGCTCCAGGCTCTGAGCTGTCAGCACAGAGCCCGACGCAGGGCTTGAACTCACTGACTGCGAGATCATGACCTGAGCCGAAGTCAGCCGCTTAACCGACTGAGCCACCCAGGTGCCCCAGGTATTTCTAGTCAATGCACTAGAGCCAGATGATAGCCTGTAAAAGCTTATTTTCAGGAATTTTGCAAGCTAGTTGTTGACAGAACTTTTATTAAAATCTATTTAAATTTAAAAGTACATCAGTTGTATTTTAAAAGGCAATAAATACTAAAAACTTAATACTTCCTAATTATTCTACTTGATTATTATTTGTGCACCTCAGGTTATTTACACCTATTATGTCTGCGTGGTGGAAATACTGTATAATGATGTGTTACTGTGAATCTCTTTCCAACTCTGCCTTCAGTGATGTGTTGATAACCTGAAATTGGCTATTTCGAGAGCATTTACACCATGGAAATTGGCAATGGCTACAGAGCTGGGCTTGATTTATTGTTTTTTTGATTGTCTAGATGTAAGAAAGTTATGCACAAAACGTTACAGATGCAAGCATTTGGTAAAAATCAGCTAAAACATTTTGTCAGAACTAATTTGTATGGAATTTATAATAAAGAGTATTGTATATTAAAAAAACTGCAAACTGAATTGTGCAGTTTGCAACTTTACTAAATTCATTTATCAGTTTTAATAGTTTTTTATGTGTAGTATGTCATATGCAAATAGTGACAGTTCTACTTCTACCAATTTACATACTTTTTTTTGTCCAATCACCGTACCTATGACTTCCAGTACTATATTGAATAAAAGAGTGACCTTGTTCCTGATGTTAGAGGGAAAGTTCTCAGTTTTCACCTTTGAGGATGATGTTAACTGTGGTGTTTTTATCTATATGGACTTTATTATGTTGAGGTATGTTCCTCCTAAACCCACTTTGTTGAAAGTTTTTATCATGAACAGATGTTGTATTTTGTCAAAGGCTTTTTCTACATCTGTTTCGATGATTATATATAGTTTTTATCCATCTTCTTATTAATGTGATGTATCCTATGGATTTTGTAAATTTTGAAGCACACTTGCATCCATGGAATAAATCCCACTTGATCATGGTGAATGATTCTCTTACTGTATTGTTGAATTTGGTTTGCTAATACTTGTTTGAGAATATTTGCTTCTATGTTCATTGTGGATATTGGCCTGTAGTTTTTTTTTTTTTTTTTTTTTTTTTTATCATGGTATCTTTATTGCTTTTGGTATCAGAGTAACACTGGCCTCATAGGATGAGAATGGAAGCGTTTCTTTCTCTTTAATTCTTTGGAATACTTTGGAAGAATAGGTAATAACTTTCCTTTAAATATCTGGTGGAGTCCATATGCTTCTGGACTTTTGTTTGTTGGGAGTTTTTTGATTACTGATTTAATTTTGTTACCAGTAATTGGGATGTTGAACTTTTTTCTTTACTCCTGATTCAGTTTTGGAAGATCCTATGTTTCTAGGAACTTATCCATTTCTTCTAAGTTGTCCAATTTTTGGCATATAATTTTTTTTAGTATTCTCACAATTATCTGTATTTCTGTGGTGTCAGTTATTCCTTCTCCACTTATGATTTTATTTCAGTCCTCTCTTTTTCTTGATAGGTCTGGTTAAAGGCTTATCAATTTTGTTTGTTTTCAAAGAACCAGCTTTTGGTTTTATTGATATTTTCTATTTACTTATTTTATTTTATTTTTAATTTTTAAACGTTTTTATTCATTTTTGAGAGACAGAGAAAGACAGAGTGTGAACGGGGGAGGGGCAGAGAGAGAGGGATACACAGAATCTGAAGCAGGTTCCAGGCTCTGAGCTTGAACCCATAAACCGTGAGATCATGACATGAACTGAAGTTGGATGCTTAACCGACTGAGCCACCCAGGCACCCCAATATTTTCTATTATTTTAAACCTCTGTTTCATTTATTTCCACTCTAAACGTTATTCTTTTTTTCCCTCTACCAACTTTGGGTGCTGTTTGTTCTTATTTTTCTAGGTGTAAGATTCTCTTTAGGTGTAAGGTTAGATTGTTGGAGTGTGTGGGTGTGTTTAGTTTTTTTGTTTGTTTTGTTTTTTCCTTTAGTTTTTGAGGTAGTCCTGTATTGGTATAAACTTCCTTTTAGAGCTGCTTTTGCTGTTACCAAAGATTTTGGATTATTGTGTTTTCATTTTCACTTATCTCCACGTATTTTTTAATTCCCTCTTTGATTTCTTCTGACCCACTGACTGTTTAGTAGCATGTTGTTTAACCTTCACACGTTTGTGTTTTTTCATTTTTGTCATAGTTGATTTCTAGTTTTACACTGTTTTGCTCAGAATAGATGCTTGATATAATTTCTGTCTTCTTAAAATGGAGACTTGTTCTGTGGCCTAACGTGTGATCTTTGTTGGAGAATGTTATATATGCACTTGAAAAGAGTGTGTATTCTGCTGTTGTTTTGTAATTGGATTTCTGTATATATGTTAGTTTTATCTGGTCTAATGTGTCATTCAAGGAAGCCATTGCTTCCTTGTTGATTTTCTTTTCTGGGTGTACATCTGTTGATGTATGTGGGATGTTAAAGCTGCCTATTATTATTATTGTGTCACTGTCAGTTTCTCCCTTCATTTATGTTAATATTACCTTTATGTATTTATGTGCTCCTTTGTTGAGCGCATAGATATGCCCACAATTGTTATATCCTATTATTGGATCCATCCCTTTATCTTTGCATAATGCTTTGATTTGTTTGTTGTTAGAGCCTTTGTTTTAAAATTGATTTTGTCTGGTAGTAATATTGTTACCCTGGCTTTTTTTTTTTTTCATTTCCATTTAGCTTGGACTATCTTTTTTTTTTTTTTTTAATTTTTTAACGTTTATTTATTTTTGAGACAGAGAGAGACAGAGCATGAACGGGGGAGGGTCAGAGAGAGGGAGACACAGAATCTGAAACAGGCTCCAGGCTCTGAGCTGTCAGCACAGAGCTCACGCGGGGTTCGAACTCACGGACCGTGAGTTCATGACCTGAACCGAAGTTTGCCGCTCAACCGACTGAGCCACCCAGGCGCCCCCTGGACTATCTTTTTCCATCCCTTCACTTTTAGTCTTTATGTGTCTGTAAGTATGAAGTGAATCTCTTGTAGACAGCTTATAGATGGGTCTTGGGTTTGTTTTTGTTTGTTTGTTTGTTTGTTTGGTCATCCTATGTCTTTCGGAGCCTTTAGTACATTTTTATTTAAAGTAATTACTGATAGGTATGTACTTCTATTTTGCTCATTGTTTTCTAGATGTTTTTGTAGCTCTTCTCTTTGTTTCTCTTTTGCTCTTGTCCCTTGTGGTTTGATGGTTGTCCTTAGTGTTTTGCTTGGATTTCTTTTTTTTTTTTTAATGATTTTTTGTGTATCTGTTTCAGGTTTTGGATTTGTGGTTCCACTGAGTTCATATATAACACATAACATCTTAAGTAGCTAGCAGTCTATGCTAAGTTGATGGTTGCTTAAGGTTGAACACATTCTAAAAACAGTACATTTGTATCCCCTCCACATGTTATGTATGTGACATCACATTTGACATCTTTTTATTTTGTATAAAATAAAATTTGTCCCTTGACTAATTATTGTAGATATAATTGATTTTGCTACTTTTGTGTTTTCACCTGCATGCTGGCCTCATAAGTAGTCTACTACCTTTACTCTATGTTTGCATTTACCTGTGAAATAGTTTCCTTTCATAATTTTCTTCTATTGATGGTCTTTTCTTTACACTTAAACAATTCTCTTCAACATTTCTTATAGGGCTGGTTTGGTGGTGATGAGCTCCTTTGAGTTTTGTTTGTCTGGGAAACTCCATCTCTCATTCATTTCTCAATGATAATCTTGTTAAACCCATTAGTTGCTTCTTCTTCGTCCTCCTTTCCATTAGTCAAAATAGTCCCTCGTGTACTGGGTAGCTGGTAAATTCCCCTCATCCTATCATTTCCAACAATTACCCTGTCTCCTCACTAGAATGTAACCTTCAGTAAAGAGGGATTGGTTGGGTTCATTGCTGTATCCTCAATTCTACAAGTGCCAGTTCAATAAATAAGGGTTGAAAGAATAAATTTTCTCCATCTTGAATGGTATACATTTATTTCCCTTCATTCTTCAGGAGCTGCATCTCAGTTACTACTGCCTGCTCCTAACATAGACTTATGTAATATTTCTACTCCATTTGGTGTTTATTAAGCTATTTATCTAGACTTTTAGTACCAAATACTTGGTTCTCTCTCTTTTTGTTATTGGTGTTTGAAGACTAAGTGTTCATAGAATAAAATTTCTGCACAGTCTTTATTTTTGCCACACTTTTTGATGACTGAGTAATATCCCATCATTATATAATCCCCTTTATCTATTTATGCATAACCCCCCACCCCCATCTCCCATCAGGCAACCCCCGGTTCTCTATATTTAAGTGTTCATTTTTGGGGCAGCTGGGTGGCACAGTGGGTTAAGCCATCTGACTTTTGATTTCGGCCCAGGTCATGATCTCACAGTTCATGGCATTGATGCCCAAACTGGCTCTGTGCTGACAGTGTGGAGCCTGCTTGGGATTCTCTCTCTCTCTCTGACCCTCCCACCTCTCCCCAAATAAACCTAAAAAAAAAAAAAAAAAAGAGTGTTTTTTGTCTCTCCTTTTCTTTGGACATTTTTTTTTTTTTTTAGTTAAATTCTATATATAAGTGAAATCATATGATAGTGGTATTTCTCTGACTTACTTCACTTAGCATTATATCACGTAGATCCATCGATGTTACTAATGGTAAATTTTGGTCTTTTTTAAGGCTGAGTAATATTATATTTTATATACATACATAACATCTTTATCCACTCATCTTTTGATGGACAATTGGTTTGTTTCCATATCTTGGCTCTTTTAAGTAATGCTGCAGTAAACATAGGGGTGTATATATCTTTTCAAATTAGTGTTTTCATTTTCTTTGTGTAAATACTCAGTAGTGGAATTACTGGATCATAAGACATTTCTATGTTCAATCTTTTGAGAAACCTCTGTACCATTTTTCACAGTGGCTGCACCAATTTGCATTCCCACCAACAGTGCACAAAGGTTCCTTATTTTTTGTTCTTTTGGTACCGCTCAGTTTGACAGATGTGAAGTGATATTTTATTGTGGCTTTGATTTGTGTTTCCCTGATGATTAGTAATATTGAGAATGTTTATGTGACTGTTGTCCATCTGTGTCTTTGGGAAAATGTCTATTCAGGTCCTATGGCACATTTTTAAACCAGGCTGTATGGTTTTTTTGGTATGGAGTTGTATGAGTCCTTTATATATTTTATGTATTAATGCCTTATCATATATATCATTTGAAAATATCATCTTCCTTTTAGTAGGTTTCCTGTTTTGTTGATGGTTTCCTTAGCTTTGCAAAAGCATTTTAGTTGAATGCAGTCCCAATTGTTTATTTTTGCTTTCGTTCTCCTTACTTGAGGAGACTGATCCAATATATATATATATATATATATATATATATATATATGTATATACATATATATATGTATATATATGTACATATGTATACATATATGTATATGTATATATACATATACATATATGTGTATATGTATATATATACATATATATGTATATATATTGCTAAGATGGATGTCCAAAAATTTACTGTCTCTGTTTTCTTCTCTGAGTTTTATGGTTTCACATCTTACATTTAGGTCTTTAATCCATTTTGAGTTATTTGTGTGTGGTGTAAAAAAGTGGTCCAGTTTTGTTTGTTATTTTGTGTGTAGCTATCTAGTTTTCCCAACATCATTTGTTGAAGAGCCTGTCTTCCTGATGTTACATCCTTGTCTCCTTGATCATAGATTAATTGACCATATACATAGGAGTTTATTTCTAGGCTCTCTATTCTCTTTCATTGATCTATGTGTCTATTTTTGTACCAGTACCATCCTATTTGGATTATTATAGCTTTATACCATTGCTGGAATCCAGGGAGCATGATAGCTCCAGTTTTGTTCTTGCTTATGACTGCTTTGGCTATCAGGTATCTTTTTCGCTTTCATACAAATTTGATGATTCTTTGTTCTGGTTTTGTAAAAGGTACCATTGGTATTTCAGTGGGGATTGCACTGAACCTGTATATTGCTCTGGTTAGTATGAACACTTTAATAATATTCTTCCAGTCTTTGAGCATGAAATATTTTTCCAAATTTATCTACCTCAATTTCTTTCATCAATGTCTTACAGTTTTCAATGTATAGGATTTTAACCTTCTTGGTTAGATTTATTCCCAGGTATTTTAGTAATTTTAATGCAATTATAGATGGATCGTTTCCTTAATTTCTCTTCCTTGTAGCTCATTATTACTGTGTAGAAAGACCAGTGATTTTTGTATGTTCATCTTGTATTCATCAATTTTACTTAATTCGTTTATTCTAATAGTTTTTTGGTGGAGGTTTTAGAGTTTTCTATATATAGAATATCAAGTCATAAGCAAGAAGTGACAGTTTTACTTCTTCCTTTCTAATTTCTATGCCTCTTCTTTTTCTTGCCTAATTGCTATGAGCCTTTAGTATTATGTCAACTAAATATTGTGATGGTGGACATCATTGTCTTGTTCTTGAGCTTAGAGGAAAAGTTTTCAGCTTTACATTGTTAAGTATGATGTCAGGTATGGGTTTGTTATATATGATCTTTATTATTTTGAGGTATGTCCCTTCTTTCTATACCCACTTTGTTGAGAATTTTTATTATAAATGGCTATCAAAGTTTGTCAAATGTTTTTTCTGCAACTGTTGAGTGTATGATTTTTATCCTATGTTTTATTAATGCATTATATTGTGTTGAATTTTTGTGAATATTGAACCATCCACACATCTCAAGAATAAATCTCATGGAGGGTGTATGCTCCTTTTAATGTATGGTTGAATTTGGTGCTAGTGTTTTGTTAATATATTTACATCTATGCTCATCATGGATATTGGTTTCTGGAGTTTTTTGTATTGTTTTGGTGTGGATGTCTTTGTCTGGTTTTGATATCAGGGTAATTCTAGCCTCATAAAATGAGTTTGGAACCATTTCTTCTCCTTCTCATCCCCCTCCTCCCTCTTCTCCTCCCTTTTCCTCCTCCCTCCCCCTCTCTTTCCTTCTTCTCCTCCCTTTCCTTCTTCTCACCCCCTTCCTCCCTTCTCCCCCATCCCATCCTCCCTCCTCCTCTTCTTCCTCCTCCTCCTCCTCCTCCTCCTCCTCCTCCTCCTCCTTGAATAATTTGAGAAAGAAAGGTACTAACTTTTTCTAAATGTTTGGTAAAATTTACCAGTCAAGGCATCTGGTCCTGGACTTAGGTTTCATGGGAGTTTTTAAATTGCAGATTGAATTTCTTTGCTTGTAACAGTCTATTTAGATTTTCTCGATTGAACTGGAAAGGTTGTGTGTTTCTAGGAATATGTCCATTTCTTTTTGCTTTCCAATTTATTGGCATATAATTGTGATAGTCTCTTTTACTTTGTATTTTTGTTGTGTCAGTTGTAACTTCTCTTATTTTTCTGATTTTATTTGTACCCTCTTTTTTTCTTGATGGGTTTGGCTATAGGTTTATTGATTTTGCTGATATTTCCAAAGAACCAGTGTTTAGTTTCATTGATTCTTGTTTTTAAGCTTCTGTTTCTTCCACTAGGAGCTTTCTTCTTCTTTTTCTAGTTGTTTTAGGTGTACAGTTAGTTATTTGAGATGTTGTGAGTATCTTGAGACAGACCTATATCACAGTGAATTTCCCTCTTCAGATTGCTTTTGCTCTGTTTTACAAGATTTGGGAATGTTGTGTTCTGTTTTCATTTGTCTCCACGTATCTTTTTCATTTCCTCTTTGATTTCTTCACTGACTTTTATTGTTTGGCCTCCACATGTTCGTGGGGTTTTTTTTTCCAGTTTTCTTCTTGTAATTGATTTCTACTTTCATGCCATAGTGGTCAGAAAAGATGTTTAATATGACTTCAGTATTCCTTAATTTATTGAGACATGTTTTATGGCCTAACATGTAATCTCCCCTGGGGAATGTTTCATCTGCACTTCAAAAAAATATGTATTCTGCTTTGAAAACATGTTTGTTTATTTTGACAGAGAGAGTGAGTGGGGGAAGGGCAGAGAGCGAGGGAAAGAGAGAATCCCAAGCAGGATCTGCAAGGCTTAATTCCACAACCATGAGATCATGACCTAAGCCAAAAGCAAGAGTCAGACACTGAACCAACTGAGCCACCCAGTCACCTCTATTCTCCTTGTTTTTTTAATGGAATGCTTTGTATATATGTATTAAATCCATCTGGTCTAAAGTATCATTTAATGCCAATGTTTTCTTGTTGATTTTCTGCCTGGATGATCTATCCATTGATACAAGCGAGGTGTTACAATCCCCTACTCTTATTACTGTCAATCTCTCCTTTTATATCTATTAATATTTATATATTTACATGCCCCTATGTTGGGTACATACTTATTTACAAGTATCACATCCTCTTGTTGGATAGATCTTTTTTATTGTTGTGCAATTCCTTTCTTTGTTGTCTTTTGTTACAGTCTTTTAAAAATAATCTCTTGTGTGTGATAGTCCAGCATTCTTTTCTTTTCCATTTGTATGGAGTATCTTTTTTTTCATCCCTCAATTTTAGTCTGTGTATTTTTAGATCTCAAATGAGTCTTTTATAGGTCTTTCTTTTTTTTTTTTTCCTCTCCTTAGCCACCTTAGGTCTTTTGACTGGAACATGTAGCCCATTTACATTTAAAGTAATTATTAACAGGAATGCAGTAATTGTCACTTTGTTCATGGTTTTCTGGTTGTTTTTCTAGTCTTCTCTGCTCCTTTTGTCTTGGTTTCTTCCTTTGTGGTTTGATGTTTTCTTTAGTGTTAGGCTATCCTTTATATTTCTTTTTATTTTTTGTGTATTTATTATAGATTTTTTATATCTAATAACCATGAAGTTCATATATATTGACATAGATATACGTGTGTGTGTGTGTGTGTGTGTGTGTGAGAGAGAGAGAGAGAGAGAGAGAGAGAGAGAAAGACAGAGAGACAGAGAGAGAGACTGAAGCTAATTGTTGTTAATGTTGAACGGATTCTAAAAGCACTACCTTGTTACTCTCCCTGGCTAATATTTTGTCTTTATAATTGCCTTTACTAGTGAGATTTTTTTTCCTTCATGTATTTTCTTATTTCTAGTTATGGCCCTTTGTTTTCTGCTTCAAGTAGGCCCTTTAACATTTTATGTAAGGCCAGGTTATTAGTGATGAACTTCTTTTATTTTTTTTTCTTGTCTGGGAAACTCTTTAACTCTCTTTTAATTCTAAATAATAATCTTGCTGCATAGAGTACTTTTGGTTTTGAGTTTTCCCCTTTAAGCATTCTAAATTTATCCTGCCAATCACTTGAAGCTTTAAAGTTCCTTCTAAAATATCAGTTGAGAATGTTCTGGGGTTTTTCTTGTATATGACTATTTGTACTGCTCTGGCTGCCCTTAGGATTCTTTCTTTAACTTTTGTCATTTTAATTATATGTCTTTGTGTATATCTCTTTGGATTCATCTTGCTTGGGACTCTGTGGTTTCTGAACGAGAATGTCAATTTCAGTCCCTAGGTTATGGATGTTTTCAGCCATTATTTCTCTAAATAAGTTGATAAGTTTTCTGCCTTTTTATCTCTCTCTTTTCCTTCTTAGACCCTTATAATGTAAATGTTATTCCACCTGATGATTTCCTAGAGATTTCTTAACCAATCTAATTAAAAAAATTTTTAATGTTTATTTATTTTTGAGAGAGAGGGAGACAACGCAAGTAGAGGAGGGGCAGAGAGAGAGGAAGACACAGAATCCGCAGCAGGCTCCAGGCTCTGAGCTGTCAGCACAGAGCCTGATGCGGGACTCAAACTCACAAACCACGAGATCATGACCTGAGCTGAAGTTGGATGCTCAACCAACTGAGCCACCGCAGTGCCCCTGGTTATCTTAATTTTTAAAAATTATTTTTTGATTTTTGCTTTTTATTGCTTTTTACTGAGTGATTTCCATTATTCAGTCTTCCTGATTTCTGATCCATTCTCATGTGTATTTTAATATGCTGTTGATTGTCCCTCATAAATTTTTCATTTTAGTTTCTGCATTCTTCACTTCTGGTGTTTCTTCTTTATATTTTTTATTTGTTGAAATTCTCACTGTGTTCCTACATTCTTCTCCCTAGTTTGGTGAGCATATTTGTGACCACTCACTTGTCACCTAAATTATTTGTCTCCATTTTATTGTTCTCCCTTCCCCCAGAGTTTCATCTTGTTCTTTCTTTGGGAACATATTCCTGTGTCTCCTCATTTCATTTTACTTTCTGTGTTCATTTCCATGAATTGGACACAACAGCTACCTATCCTAGTGTTGAAGGAATAGCCTTGTATAGGAGCATCCCCTGTGTAGACTGTACGTGGCTAGTGGCTTTGGTAGGTCAGCTGGAGCTATAGTGGGCCTGAGCTAGGCAGTCTCAGGGTGTACCCCCTCAGGGTTACCTTGATGGAATGGCTGCAGCAGGAGTAGATACTGGCAAGAGAGTCGTAGGATACATGTTTTTGGGGTTGCCTTAATGGGTTAGCTGGAGCTGGTGTTGGTACAGTCCAGGGCTGCCCTGGTGGGAGCAGAACAGGTCCAGGCTTGAGGGTCCCAGGGTGTACAACACCAGGGCTGCTTTGGTGGGGCAGCTAAGTCAGACAAGTCACTGGGGTTTTAGAGTGTGCTCTACTGAGGACAGCTTTGGTGGGGGCTGGAGTTGGTGTGGCCCAGGGGCATATTGTCCTGGGGCTGCTACACCTAGGCCTCCTTGGCAGGGTAGAAATAGGTGGGAAGGGAATGGGCTGGAGGTGTCCCAGAGCACCCTGCACCAGGGCTGCCCAGGGGTTATAGCTGGAGCTGGGGTCAGCCAAGGGGTCAGGGTTTGCTGGGCTGGCCTAGCAGGCCTGCTAAAGTGCCTGGACCCTACTCCGGTCTGCACTGTCAAGGCGGAAGTAAAACCTAAAAAATGGTGCTTGGGTTCCCCTGACCTAGAGAGAGCTCAGTCAGCTACCTGCCTGTTCAGTGGACTCTCCATGGTTAGTAGAGAATTCCTTCACTTATAGTCTAGGTGCCCTTTTAACTGCTGCTTTTTCTGCTGTGCACAAAGATGAATAAGTCTACCTGTGAGCCTCTCAGTGATACCCCTGCCTACTACAGGTCACCACATGGGGGGGCGGTATTCATGTTTTTACTGTGTCTTCATCTTTTTACCCTTTTTAGGTGGCTCCTCTTTCATTTGCTGTCCGAAAGCTGCTCAGTCAGCCCTCAGTTCATTTTCAGGAGAAATTGCTCTGTATGTAGGTATAATTTCAGTCCTCTGGAGAAGGTGAGTTTAGGATCTTCCTATGCTGCCATCCTGGACCACCTCCCCCAGGTAAATACTATTATTACCACTCCATTTTACAAGTGGAATAATGGAGACAAGATAGTTTTAGTAATATATTGATGATCATAAGTAGTTTATAATTAGCAGAGCTGTGATTTGAACTTGACGAAGCCTGTCCTTAACCACTCCTCTACATTGCCTGACATGAGGTGAAATGTTCTCTTGGATTTTCTTAGGAAAGTGAATTAGAATGCGTCTGAATTGTTCTTGTTTCCTGCATTAACCATTTCCTAGAAGACAGTTGTATTGATTGCTCAGCATGTTCCTTGCTTTCAAACTTGAGGACTCTTTCACATAAACTGTAATCTTTCTTTAATCCTTATTGGGGAAGATATATCCAGGGTTAGTATTGCTATCCTTCGTGGTTCCTCTCAGAATTCGTGACCCCTGTTTGAATACTCCAGACCTAGTAGACCAAGGGAACAGGGAAGTGTGGGTTTACTGTTGTATTGTAGCTTCATTGGAAGGGCTGTGCTTGTGAGAAAGAGTGAGAAGTAAGAATAGAAGAGATTCACAAGCAAGGGTTTCCCTTCTCTGCTCAAGTTTTCTTCCTCTGTACTTGATGTGGCAGCTGATAGTCCTCACCAACCCACTTGCCTTTTAGGGCCCCCGTAAGTTGTCAGTAGGAACCTCTCCTACAAATGAAAATTGAGTAAGTATTACTCTGTGCTTCCTGTTAGGTACATCCTGTGGTGCCTGGTGCATTCCCATCCCTGCTGAGACTGAGAGAAACTTCCTAATTGACCCATAGCTTACCCCATGCACAACTTTTGCCTGGACTTCATGGGTGTTCGTGGAAATCCTCTATAGGGCCTCTCAGGCACATTGTTACCTCCTATGCAAGCAGTAGAGGACAGAGTAATTCTGGTCTTCTATTGAGTCTCATCTGCAGAAGTTTCTCACAATTCTTGGTATAGATCTGGAGTATCTAATGTCAAGCAAATAATACAGTTATCTCTTCTTTTTAAAAATCTCATTTTAATAGGAAGCTAGGAAAAGGACAAGGAGAGTTAGGCACATGCATGCAAATTTGCTCTTCTACTCAGAGTCCTAAGTAGCAAATTACAAGGTGTACCATTAGATCATGGTAAAAACCAGACGATAAGTTTCGTAAGTTTCGAGACAAAATGTTCTTAAGTATATCTATGCCATGAGAGCAGATTTTGAGTTTTGGCAAGGCCCTTGGAAAAACTGTTCATGGAAACTCTGTAAATTCAACAGTAGGCATTATTAGGAGGGTTTATTCCTGGCAGAGATGGGGGCCCTCATCTTAGCCGAACTGCGGGAGGGAGAAGCTAGTTTAAATTGTCTGTAAACTGGCTTCATTGGAAGGCCTGTGCTGAGATGAGCAATTCTATTTAGAATGGCTGCTGCTCATCTTTCTACCAAGATAATCCTCTGATTGCAACACACAAAAAAAGCAGATGTAGCATTTGAAGGGACATTCTGCTTTTCAAACTCTAAATGCTTTCACATTGCAGTATTACTTCCAATGAACCCAAAAGTCAAAGAAGTAATCGCCTTGAAATTCTCCTGTAACATGAGGACCTCAAGAAAGTTGAACCCTGACTTGTACCGGAGAGGAACCCTGAAAGCAAAGCCTCCTATAAATTGGAATTTTTGCTTCCTCTGTTGTCGTCCATATAGTCTCTTGCCTCTTTGCTAAATATCAAAGATATTTATGCTTAAACAAATGTTGTCTCCCTCTCAGTGCATCCTCTCCTTCTGGCAGGGAAGTCATCATGCTGAATTGGTGGCACTTGCCATGGCAACAGACTGTGATGTCAGAAATGTGGTGCCAAGCAATTAGATTTTGGAGGTGCCACAGTTGGGAATCTAAAACTCCAAGGAAGATTATGAGACAGAGCAGTTTTTGCAGAAGAAAATCTCGTAAAGACCAAGTGTCTAATGTGTGCCCTCAGAGGTCTGCTGCTGAGTAAGGGTGACAGCAAATGAAGCCAGGCAAGGGGGAAAGGGATGCAGCGTTCAAGACGAGACTTCAACGGAGAAGTATGTGGATGAAGGAAATTTGCAGAAAGCCACATCCAGATGGCTGGCACTCTGCCGCATCCCGTGGCTTTGATGCTTCACAGGTATTCTCTAAGGCATAAGAGAGAGAAGCTCCAGAGATCTGCTGTCTCACTGAGAGAGATTAGGGAGTCAGGGCAGACAGAAAGAGCCAGCTCTTTGCTTTCCTTTCTTGCAAAGGAGGAGTGTGACAGCTTTCAAGGACGAAACATCTTGACATCAAGACCTTCTTGAAATCTGAAGAGCGAGCCTGCTGTCAGGGGAAGGATGCCCTCAAAGTGTGTGTTAGGTTTGCAGCAAAACCTTGCAAGAGGTGGCAATGGAAGGTGGCCCCAAATGCTACTCATAGGAACAATCTGGGAGTGTTTTGAAATGGACTCTCTGAAAAATCTTCACTTGTTCTTTACAGGTTCTATGTTGAATATGCAAAGGATGAAACCAATACCTGTGAAAAATCATACATGAAGTTTTAAAATACACATTTCAGTGATACAGTATGGATAAATTTGGACGGCATATGGCTTCTTATGTAAAGGAAAATTTCTTCTCCTTTTAGTAACACATTGTCTGCTGCCTGTGCTTAGCACCCTCTGCCATATGCTCCTTGAAACAAGCTGCTGAAATTCAAGAACCAGCCCTAGTAATTAAGATCAAATGAGCCAGATGAAGAAAATGAGCTGGTGAACCACATGCCAATGGAGCCCAGCCTTTTTATATTAAAGAGGTTGGGGGGGGGGGCGGTGGAGAAAAACAACTATTTGCTAATGGACTACTCTGAGTGTTTATAGGCAATTCACATTCAGAATTATTAACATTTATACCTGTATTTTGAACTGTTCTGGACTTGATTGATTAGCTCTGTGGAAATATTGACTGTTGGATCCAGGGCCATCCCTATGTGATAGAAATAATAGTACTCAAGGCTCATCCAAATGCAATTTATTTCATGAAAAATACAATTGAACATACAAGAGACTACAAAATAGTTTGAAATGAAGCCTTAAAAACCCTTGGAGATACCTGGCCTCTCATCTTGGTATTTTAGAGAAGTTGAGGTCCAAACACAGTGAATTACTTTTCTCTGGTCACTGAGCTATCTAAAGACAGAACTCAGAGGACAGCGTGGGTGGGATTTCTGACTCACCTACTAGTTTAGCAGTTCTCAGAATTTGGTGTGTGCATTAGAAACTCCTGGAGAGCTTGTTGAAACACATCACTGGGCACCACCTCCAGAGTTCCTTATGGGTTGGGGTCCAGAATTTTACTTCCCAAATAAGTTCCCAGGAGAAGATAATCTCTTGACATCACTTACTAATTTATGGTCCACACTTGGAAAACCACTGGTTTAATTCCTTTTTGCTTTACCTGGGGGGTTTCTAACATTGTTGGAGCCTTTATTGGAATCATCTGGAAGGGGGATTACTCATTAGAAAAAAAGATTATTGGATGCATCTTAGACATACTCAGTCTGAATCTGGACATCTGCCTTGTACAGAATTACCCCTGGTAATTTCTGTGCACATCTGAAAGTCACAGTACCTGACCACATTGTTTTATTTCAGAAAGTCAAAGTCTGCATTTCTTGGTGAGATGATAAAATTCAGGTCTGAATTCTACTTCCTCCTTTCAAATCTCTAAGCAAATGACCAAAGTAATAATGCATTAAAAACCTGCACCCAAGACAGGAAAATGAGGAAGGTGTCAGTCCTATGCCACAAACGTCTAGGAATTTTTTGTGAGATATTGTACAAAGGAGGCTTGATAGACCTCTCAGGATCTAAATAAAGTACAGTTTTAGGGAGATTAAGGAGAAAAGAGTTATAGCAGAGCTTCACTAATACCCACTGACATGGGGGGGCAGGTGCAAGTTGATACAGGTATAAGACGTGAAATACTGTCTACCACGTTGGATGGGTTGCATTTGACCACACCCACGGGGGGAAGCCTGGGTTTTCCTGGTGGTGGTTCATGGAAGGTTAATTGTGCATGAGGGCATCATGGAGGGGAGACAAAACACTGTGAGTGATGATGTGTGAAGTGACACCATGGAGCCCTGGGCAAAATTTTGAGTAGCAGCCCAACAGTTTTGCATTATAACAGTCATGAAGGAAAAACTGCCCTGAGATAGGATTCCTCTGCTTGGGGAACCCACATCACAGACTTTATGCATAGGTACACAAGCTGAGTGGAGACTGAACCAAAAATTACATTAATCAGCTTGGCAGTTGAAGATGCAAAGGAAGTTTATAACTGCAAATGGGCGTACTGTGTGAAGGAATTCAGGGAACACACATTTGCCTGATAAGTGAGAAAGCCTGGAAGAATTTTCCTGCTTCACAATGGGACCTAGGAATTACATACCAAGCAAGTTGTCAATCATACACAATAAAAATAGATACTCTAAGGAATGCAAGCATTCATAAGGAAACACCTCAGTGCCCTTACAGAAAATATGGGGAAGTAGAGACAACCAAATGATGACTATGACAAAGAAAAAATATTCTCATAGAAAAATGGGTAAAAGGATAAATAGGCAATTCATGGAAGAAACAAAAGTAAACATGAGAGCCCTAGCTCCACTAAAGACATGTAAATTAAAACAAAGAAATGCCAACTTTTTGCCCACCATTTTTGCAAAAATTTAAAAATGTGAAAACATGGAAAAGCATATGAGGAAATAGTCATTTATATTCTTTTGGAGGGACTTTAAGCAATTTAGAATACAATTTTAGAAGGCAATTTCATGATATGTATCAAAAGGAAAAATATTTATATTTTAGAAGTGATTATCCATTACAATAATCCTAAATCAGCAGTCATCATGAGAGACATAAAAATATTTACATGTAATTATGTGCATCATGACATATTAATATTAGTGAATAATTTGTAACAAATTTAATAAATATACATTTAAATTATATAAATGTATACATATATACACATATATCATTTATATTTAACAAATATTAAAGATTAAAGTGTGCAGCATTTTTAAAGGATAGTGTAGATTACCAAGTCATATGCTTAGATATCAAAATCATATATGAAAGGAAAAGAGCTAGAAACATACACCCATGTTTTATGTTTTCCACATTTTGTGTCGTGAAAACCTTTTGTTTAAAAATGATGCAAACAGTGTCATTATATAAACTATTCTGCATGGTTACAGTGGGACACTGTGCAGCCATTTGGAGACCAAAGCAACTTGGAGTTATTGATACAGAATAATCACAAGGTTGTTAGGTGTAAAAAGTAGTGTGGGACTACGTAAAGGATTAAGAATTTAAAAACAAGGCATGTTTAGGTATAACGGACTCCCTTCTCCAAACACATAGAAAGGGAGAATAAAATATAGTAACCATAATTGCTTTCTATACATAGCAAGCTCAAAAGAGGAAAAAAAAAAAACCCAGGTGCTAGAAATTAAGATGAGATGGAATTCAAGTTACAAATCTCACAAACTGAGAAAGCTGTCATGATCTATGGGCGTAGTGGACATAGTCGTAGGCTATAAGGATGTGGGTCCGAGGTCCTAAGGACATTGTGGGGATAGGCAATATTGCCTTAAGCTACCCAAGTCAATAAGCTAGGCGTACCCTTCAATAATCTCAGAACTGGTGCCCTTTTATGGATAGAAGACTGTAAAATCTTTAAGCTAGAGAATCAGAAATTTTGCCTTCATTTAAGATTATAGTTAAAAATAGAAAAGTGCCTTAAAAGCTGTAACCCCAAACAGGTGGTACATAAAGGTGTGGAATTTGCATTTGTAGTGGCCTCACGGTTAGGAAACTTCAAGCTGAGAAATGAATATATAAAGGGTGCAGGACCAGTGAATTTTGTGGGGCAGCTGACAGAAGCATACATAAAACCACTCTGTTGGGACATTCCCATAACGCAGACAATCGGGACTCCATAAGACACAGCCACTTGGGGAAAAAAATGGATTAACATCCCAAGAACTTGAGAAAAGAGAAAAGTCTTGAAGAAACTAAAAAGGACTTTAAAAATGTTCAGGACATGAAGAAAGTATACCTAAAATCTCAGTGATAGATGAGAGCACTTTGACAAACAAGACTGGAAAATAACATAGAGAATGCTAGATGTTAATTGAGCCATTGAATAAAAGAAACTTTGACGATGTGGATGAGACACAATTTTACAGGAACGCACAAATTGGGATATATACTGGGAGAACGCAAGCCCTAAACAATGGGTAAGAGTTATGGAGGATTGAATGATAGTAGTTCCCCAAAGACAGAACTTGTGGGGGAAAGATGAAATGACAGAGAGTTATACAGAATTGCAGAATGCCCTGAATTTTGAAATAGAAGAGTATGGTAAATAAAAATTCACAGCGAGACCCATCATGGTGAACTGGCAACTCACCAAAGGCAGACAGAAAACTTAATCATTATCATAAACAGCAAATTGGGGGGAAAGAGACATGATAAAAAGAAAACACAAAATGAATTTAACTATATCAGTAATCACAGTAAATGTGAACAGATTGACCTACCAAAAAGATGTAGATGTATCTCTTTAAACAGCATGTGCCTATTTTTTTTTTTTTAATTTAAGAAGTAAAGGGATAAAAAAGTAAAGAGATGGAAAAAGATGCCAGCACACACAGAAGGGCATACTACAGTGCAGGGCTATTAAGATCAGGCAAAGCAGAAAATAAAGCAAAATAAGATAAACAACAAAAAACATTTTATTTTTTTTTTAAATTTTTTTTCAACGTTTTTTAATTTATTTTTGGGACAGAGAGAGACAGAGCATGAACGGGGGAGGGTCAGAGAGAGGGAGACACAGAATCGGAAGCAGGCTCCAGGCTCTGAGCCATCAGCCCAGAGCCTGACGCGGGGCTCGAACTCACAGACCGCGAGATCGTGACCTGGCTGAAGTCGGACGCTTAACCGACTGCGCCACCCAGGCGCCCCCAAAAAACATTTTAAAGACAAATCCTTATAAATAATCTTGTATGCCTCTCATAACCTAGCCTTACAGCACATGAAATGGCCACTATTAGAAAGAGAAGTGAACAAACCTAAATCACAATGGGAGATTTTAACATACCTATCTAAGTTTTAGGGCAAGAACATCCAAAATTATTAATGAGCCGGTATCTGATAACACAATCAACAGACTCCTGTAGAACCTCCCTTATAAATACACATTCTTCTAAAGCACAAGGGACATTTATGGTAAATAATCATTGAAAGGAATCTAGTCAAAGCATACACACCCCTTCCACCCTCTGGCAACCACACTTACAGGTGTCCGCCCTTGGCCCTAGCTCTTTGTTTTTTCTAGGTCAAGCTGCCCTACATTCTCAGAAAATAAACCCTAACTACAAAATACATTCCTCTCTCTCCTGACCACAACGGCACATCCCAGACAAGCTCCCAACAGAGCTCCTAGAGAAACCTGCCACTTCCTGTTCTACCTGGCCAAGAGTTGAGCCCCTCCCCTTGCCCACCCCCCACCATGGGCACAGCGGCAACACTCTCACATCCAGCAGTTTAAACTCCTTAAAGGCCCAGCCTGACAGAAAATCGGGATGGACATCTCTCTAGGTGTCTGGCCCCTCTCCTTCCTGGGACACTGAATAAACTCTGGCCTGACTCTTGCTCCACTCCCTGTGCAATTCTTTGTCACCTGCGTTACCGGCCATCTTAATCATCTACTAGACCATTAATAGAGTTTCAACGATATAAAAAGAGTTAATATACAACACATTCTTGACCATAGTAAAAAATAACTTAGAAATCAGTAATAAAAATATATCTGAAAACTGATGTGTGTGAAAATTTAAAAACCTGTAACTGGAAGATCTGAGAAAAAAATAAGAAATCAAAAGAAAAATTCAAAGCCTTTAGAACAAAATAAATAATATATTGCATAGGAAATCACATATGATAATACTAAAGATAGTAAATTTTGGAAATTGATAGTAGAAAATAAGTTGGAAAATGAATGCCCTAGTGTTGAACTCAAGACATTAGTAAAATAGTAAAGTAAACCCAACGAAAGTAATAAGAAAATAACAAATACAGGATCTTAAATAATGAAATAGAGAAAATAAAATACGGAGGATGAACACAACCTAAAATTTTTGGCAAGATTAGTGAGACAAGAAAATATGTTTTAAAAGATAAAATGAGTAGCTGTTAAAGAGTTAAGAAATTTAATTGAGATTTGGAGCACAGAATTGGACACTTAAATATGGAAAGTCTAGAACTGAAAAAACAATGAGCTGACTAAATGGATGGAATTAATGGTTGTAATAATAAATTAGAGTTTATGAACTGGATGATAGGTTAGAAAAATACACAAAGAATGAAGCATAGAATATCTGATGGCAAATAATAGAATAATGGGTACAAGATGTAGAGAATATGTAGACAAAGTTAGAAGTATGGGTGATCTCTGGGAGAGCAGAGAGAAGCAACACTTGAAGACATTATGGTTGAGGATTTTTTCAAACTGATGGAAGACACCAGGCCACAGTTCCAGGCACCCCGAGGAACCCCAAGCATGATAAATAAAAAAGGAATCATAATTTAATTTTTTTAAGGTTTATTCATTTTTGAGAGAGTGTGAATGGGGGAAGGGCAGAGAGAGGGAGGGAGACAGAATCCCAAGCAGGCTGCAGACTCAGAGCTGTCAGCACAGACCCTGATGTGGGGCTTGAACCCACAAACTGTGAGATCATGACCTGAGTCGAAGTCAGATGCTTAACCATCTGAGCCACCCAGGTGCCCCAAAAAAGAATCATAATTTGAAAAACCAATTCCAAGCAGAAAAATCATTTGATAGATCTCAATCCAATTATAGTAAAAACACCTAGTAAACGTAGTGAAAAAAAAAAAGGAATAAAAGAGAATCCCTTAATTGATCATAGGTATCCTTCATAGGTGTACATGAAGTACATTCACAGAAGTACATGGTGAAACAGAAGTATTTTCTTAAAATAAACATGGGGGGACAGGATATTTTCTATCACCATGGCTGTTCAACAAAGTCGTGGCAGTCTTAGGTACTGTCCTAGTTGTAAAGAAGAAAGAAAAAAGAATGAAAAGAATCATAAAGAAGTAAAATCTTGGGGCGCCTGGGTGGCGCAGTCGGTTAAGCGTCCGACTTCAGCCAGGTCACGATCTCGCGGTCCCCGAGTTCGAGCCCCGCGTCAGGCTCTGGGCTGATGGCTCAGAGCCTGGAGCCTGTTTCCAATTCTGTGTCTCCCTCTCTCTCTGCCCCTCCCCCATTCATGCTCTGTCTCTCTCTGTCCCAAAAATAAATAAACGTTGAAAAAAAAAAAAAAAAATTTAAAAAGAAGTAAAATCTTGCCACTTGTTCATTGAATGCTTTCTCTAGGTGCACCTGGGTGGCTCAGTCAGTTAAGCTCTGACTCTTGTTTTCAGTTCAGATCGTAATCTCACAGTTCATGAGTTTGAGCCCTGCATCAGACTCTGGGCAGACAGTGTGGAGCCTGTTGGGGATTCTCTCTCTTCCCCTCTCTCTCTCTACCCCTCCCCTGCTCATGCTGTCTCTCTCACACACAAAATAAATAAACTTAAAAAAAAAATAAATGCTTTCTCTAAATAAGAAATCCAGAAAAGTCTATAAATTCATGGAAAAAATGAGTTTTTAGAGTAGACTGGATATAATACTTACATGGTAACATTGACAGGCACAAAGATAATAAATAGAAAATGTGATAATGCTGAAAAGAAAAATAATGTTAAAAAGATCTGCTTCACATTAGCAGCAAATACTGTAGGTAACGTAGGAATAACAGATATGCTTGACCTTTAGCAGCGAAAAATTTTTAACTAAGTCAAACGATGTAAGAGAAGATCAAAGAAAATGATTGGTACGTGTATGATCATAGATGGGAAGATTCAATATTATAAAAATGATCCTCAATTTCTAAATTCAGTGAAATTCTATAAAATATATTCGTTTCTCACAGATTCAGTAATAAGTTACAGTTTTCCATTTAAACAATAGAAATTTATTTTCTCAGGGTTCTGGAGATTACAAATCCAAAATCTGTATCACTGGCCTGAAATCAGGATGTTGGCAAGACTGAACTCCTGGGGACTCTAGCTGAGAATCTGCTTCTTGTTGGCTGCCCTCTTTCTTTGGTCTGTGGCTGTGTCCGTCTATTCCCTATCCCCATCTTTCCTTGAATTCTCGTGTGTGTGTGTGTGTGTGTGTGTGTGTGTGTTTGTGTGTGTGTTGTGTGTGTGTGTGTTGAAATTTCCCTCTGCCTTCTCCAGTAAGAACATGTGGTTTTGTATTTAGGGACCATCTGGAAAATCCTCCCTATCGCAAGATCTTCAACCTAATCATATCGACATAGACCCTTTTCCCAATAAGGTCACATTCACACGTTCCAAACCTTACAGTGTGAATGAATGTCTTTTGTGGGAACCATGTTTTGACCTCCCATCGTCTATGCGCAGGCCCTCAAAGATTCATGTCCTTCCCACATCAAAAATACATCTACCCATCCCAACATTACCCAAAGAGTCTGAGCCTATCACAGCATCAACTCATGTCCAGAATTTCATCTGATTATCATCACTCTCAGATCTCATCATTTGAATTACCCAAATCAGGTATGGGTGAGACTCTGGACAGGATACATACATCCTGGTGCAGAATTGACCTCCACCGATGGACGTGTGAAAATGGAAAAGAAGTTGTCTATATTTGGAATACGATGATGGGGGAAAAATTACAATGATGGGACAAGTGTAATATGCTAATTATAGACTTTTACGTTCCTAAAGGCAGAAAATGGAAGGAATAAAAAGGTCACTAATCTCACACAATTTTTTAGTCCCATGGGGGAAATTCCAATAGGTTTGAAGTGTCTGGGGCTTGAGACTCTGGCCTCTACCTCTGCATCTGCAGCTCTAACCTCTGAGTCCAAGGCCATGCCCTCAGCATTATCCTCCCTCGTTCTTGAAAGGTAACATTTGTTTGCAGCTTTGTAGTTTTATCAACTTTTTTCCAACCTATTGAGCATTGAGAGTGTAATAATATCCTTGCATTTTGTCCTGAGTCTGTTGCTTTTAGTCCAGGTTATTTCTTCTGGGATAATATTATGATGGTTAATTTTATGTGTCAACTTGGCTTGGCCACGGTGCCCAGACAGTTCGTCAAACATTATTCTGGGTCTTTCTGTGAGGGTGTTTTTGCATGAGATTAACATTTAAATCAGTGAAACAGACATGGATGGATCTAGTTAGAGTGTTTTATGTTAAGTGAAATAAGTCAGGGAAAGACAAATACCATATGACTTCATTTAAATGTAGAATGTAAAAAACAAAACAAACAACAACAAAAGAGAAACATACTCATAGAGAACAAACTAGTGGTTTCCAGAGGTAGAGGGGTAGGGACACAGACAAAATCAATGAAGGGATCAAGAAGCACAAACTTCTAGTTATAAAATAAGAAGGGGATGAAAAGCACAGCATAGGGAATATAGTCAATACTATTGTAATAACTGTGTATAGTGACCCATGGTAACTACATGTCTCATGGTGAGCATTTTGTAATGTACATAGTTGTTGAATCACTGTTATACACCTGAAACTAATAAATTTCAACTATACTTTGGGGAAAAAAAGTGAACCAGATAACTCTATAATGGGGGTGGGCCTTATCTAATCAGTTGAAGTCTTCTATAGAACAAAAAGCTGACCCTCACCCTGAGCAAAAGGAATTCTACAGAAGATGGCTTTTGGACTTGAAATGTAGCATAGGCTTATTCTGGGTCTTTATTCTGCTGACCTACCCTGTAGCTTTTCGACTTGCCATCCTATATAATCACATGAACCAATCCCTTATGTACATATTTCTCTCTCTCTCTCTCTCTCTCTCTCTCTCTCTCTCTCAATCTCTCTGTCTACACACACACATCTCTTTTTTTTCCCCTCTAGGGAACCCTGTGTATATCATGATCATCCATATCACCAGACAAAAAGGACCTTCACAGATCTTAAATGGATAATTCCTGGCTTCTGTTGAGATGTTTGAAGCAACCCATGAACCATGTGTCTAAATATCTTCAGCACTTAAAATACGTTGTATAGCCATACTTTTGGACTTCTTTGTGATAGAACACAGGCTAAATTTTCTGCCACCTAGAAGGAAGGATCATCTTTCTTCCATTTTCCAATAACATCCTCCTTGTTTCCTTCGGAATCTTCATGAGCAGTGCTTTTAAAATTAATATTTCTCCAAACATTCTGTGTATAATGATCTGTTTTCTCCCCAATGACATAGACTTTCGCTATACTGTGCTTCTCATTTTCTTCTAAGCCATCCTTTAACACCCATATTTTACCATCAGTTCGGTTAAGGCAGTTAAGGCCATTTCTCATCACTAGAAAATTCTGTCCACCACTATCCAGTTCTGTGAGATCAGTTTTCTTCCTACCAACCACCTGTCCACTCAATGAATTAAACATATTTTTTTATTTTTTATGATGGTAGGATTCTACTACTGTTACCAGTATTAAACACTATGAAGAATGCCAAAGGTTGGATAGCATGCATACACATTGATGTCACGATAATGTTAACTTCAGGGAAGGAAAAGAAAACCGAGTTATTGGCAGATTCAACTATATCTCTGGCATTCTATTTCTTTAAAAAATTATAGGGTCGCCTGGGTGGCTCAGTCAGTCGAATGCCCAACTTCCGCTCAGGTCACCATCTCGCAGTCTGTGAGTTCTAGCCTAGGGTCGGGTTCTGTGATAACAGCTCAGAACCTGGAGCTGCCTCAGATTCTGTGCCTCCCTCTTTCTTTCTGCCACTCCCCTGCTCATGCTCTGTCTCTCTCTCTCTCTCTATCTCAAAAATACATAAACATTTAAAAAAAGTTTTTTAATTATATTTGAGGGGTGCCTGGGTGGCTCAGTCAGTTAAGCATCTGACTTCAGCTCAGGTCATGACCTTGTGGTTTGTGAGTTCAAGCCCCGCGTCAGGCTCTGTGCTGGCAGCTCAGAGCCTGGAGCCTGCTTCGGATTCTGTGTCTCCCTCTCTCTCTGCCCCTCCCCTGCTCACGCTCTGTCTCTCTCAAAAATAAACATACATTTAAAAATTTTTTAAAAATGAAAAAAATAATTACATTTGAGATGAAAATCACAAAAAAAGTTAGGCTTCAAAATCTATGTGTTAAGTGCAGGTTATCTACTATATTATGCAGTTTCTGTATATTGAAGTATTTCAGATGTTTTTAAATGTTTATTTTTTGAGAGAGAGAGAACACAAGCAGGGGAGGAGAAGGGAGAAGGGGGGTGGTGGGGAGACAGAGAATCCGAAGTAGGCTCCAGGCTCTAAGCTGTCAGTGCAAAGCCTGACATGGGGCTTGAACTCAAAAACCATGGGATTATGATCTGAGCTCAAGTCGGATGCTTAACCAACTGAGTCACCCAAGGGTCCCAAAGTATTTCAGATTTTAAAGAAATTTTTAAAGTAAAAAAATAAAAATACGTGTGTATATATATGTATATATGGATTAGTCTGTATATGTATACATATGTAAATGTGCTTGGGTAGGCATAAAGTATTTTGAAAAAATCCATAAAAGCTGGGGAAGGAGATGGTACCCCTGGAATACTAGGAGGGGAGTGAGACTAAAGTTCTGGAAAATTCTGTGCTTGTATGAATTAACTAATCTCAGTAAATAATACCTAAATGCATTGTTTAAAAAAATCAAGGCCTTGGGACACCTGGGTGGCTCAGTCAGTAACATCTGACTTTGGCTCAGGTCATGACTGGGGTCTCTGAGTTCGAGCCCCATGTCGGGCTCTATGTGGACAGCTCAGCCTGGAGCCTGCTTCGGATTCTCTGTCTCCCTCTGTGTCTGCCCCTCCCCCTCTTGTGCACTTGCTCTCTTTCTCTCTCTCATAAATAAATAAAACTAAAAAAAAAAAAAAAAAAACTTAAAAAAAAATCAAGCCTTTAAGTAATTACAATGGATTTGTCACTGGGTTATGTTAGATCATTTCTGGGCATTTGTATTACTTTGTATTACTTCATGTATACTTTTTAAAGCTACCATATTCTACTTCTTTCTCTTTAGAAGTCCTTGCTTTAAGAAGATTTTTAATGTCTAACCTGCTTGCCCCCTTTATATCCTGAAATTTCTCAAGCAATATCCAATGCCATTGGAATTTGATAGTCTGGATATTTAGCGAAACCCTTGTTTGCCAAAACAAACAAACAGACAAAAGCTTCTAAAAGATAATCAGCCACAAACTCTTGGATTTCTTTCCAAGGTAACGATAAGTGTTACCTTCTCCCTTCATTATGTCCAATGTTGACAATTCAAATTCATTTATTTACCAAAAAGGAATAATATGTTTTCTTGAAAGATCTTTAGATCTTTGTCATCTTGATATTCTGATCTGGTTCCATTCACAAACCACTTAGAGATCCATTTCTAGAGGTTCCGTGTTAGATATAGGAACAACAGGACTTGGTCCACAGAAGGATAGTCCATGTGCTAAGCTTCTTTTAAACTTTGAAGTTGGCTGTTTCCTTCAGTTAGGACGTACCTGCTTCCTGGCAATTTTTCTCATGCGCTGTTCTGTACATGTTAAATGTATTCAGTAAGATTGCAAACTTGGTGAGAGAAGTCTTCTTTTCTTCTTAGTTATCCCAAAGCAATTTAAAAGAAAATCACTAAGTAGTACTGTGGTGTCAGGCACTGTGCTAGGTGCTGGGAATACAAGGGTGACTGTGACCTTCTGGGCCTCTGGGTGGTTCAGAGTGTTCTCACCCAATATTCCATAGTAAGCGTTCAGTAAACTCTTGTTATTGGAGACACAGAGAAACCACAGTCTTGTTCACCTACCCAGTCAAGGGAGATGCCTGATAAGAACTGTCATCCTTTTCTTTCCTTAATGATGCCCAAACATATATTAATTTCATGAAGCCTGTGCTAAATCTGAGAAAAAAATACTTGAGATGGAGATCCCAGATTTCTGTCTTCAGGATAGTAGGGAAAGAGTCCATTGTATCAGGGTCACTTACTATGTCACGTGTAGCATTTCGTTCTCCAATAAGTGCTTCAAATTTGTAAGCAATCCAAACTGTAAACAACATTCTTATGAATTGTAACAAGTTCTGTTGTATAATTGAACAGAAATCACGTGTCTACAGATGCCAACAACACAGAAGACCTGCCATTTTAACCTTCCCTTGACTGGAACACTGGATGTAACACAACTTGCTTCTGGTACTCAAATCCTGAACTTTGTAACACCTGTGGATAGGCCCCAAAGTAGAAGTTCCACTAGGCTTTATCTGCCTTTTTTTCAAAGGAAACAATATCACTGTTATGTAAAGGGGAAGATAGAGCTGGAGGTTGTCATTTTATATCCAACCAAGTGCAAGGGTATAGTATAAATAAAAGGTCCATGGAACTGTCCTCATTTTTTTTAAACTAATTTCTTTAGTTAGAGGAGAAAATAGACCACAGGAAGTGGAAGAAAAATGAAAAAATTTCTGTAATTGGTGAGATTTTTCTTTGCAAAGTTCTCATTTATTGAGTCAAATGAGTAATTTTTTTTTTAATGTTTATTTATCTTAGAGAGACAGAACCTGAACAGGGGAGGGGCAGAGAGAGAGGGAGATAAAGAATCCAAACCAGGCTCCAGGCTCCAAGCTGTCAGCCCAGAGCACTACACGGGGCTTGAACCAGGGAAATGTGAAATCATGACCTGAACCAAAGTCGGATGCTTAGCAGACAGAGCCACCCTGGCAACCCAAGTCAAGTGAGTATTTAAAATCAGTTTATGCCATGTATACAGTGGTGCTTACTAGAGAAAGACAACAAAAGTTTCAGCAAGAATTCTAGTGTTTGCACTTGGAATAAAAGAAAGAGATTCATTACAAATGTTAGGCAAGATGAATCTGAAATTCAGAAGGAAACTTCATGTGAAACTCAGTATGAAGGAAAGTATTCACTGAGAGAGAGTCCTTACCCAGATGGAGCTTTCATGCTTTGGGGCAAAATTCCACTTGATGGTTTAGAAATAAGTTGTGCCAGGGCACCTGGGTGGCTCATTCGGCTAAGCATCTCACTCTTGATTTTGGCTCGGGTCATGATCTCATGGTTCGTGCGTTGGAGCCTCACATGGGGCTCTGGCCTGACAGTGTAGAGCCTACTTGGCATTCTCTCTCTCCTTCTTTCTCTGCCCTTCCCCCACTCATGCTTCCTCCCTCCTTCTCTCCCTCTCTCTCTCTCTCTCCCCAAAATAAACTTTTAAAAATAATAAAAGAAATACGTTGTATGAATTTTTGTCATTATACTGAGCATTTATAGTCATCATAAAAGTACTTGAAGTTGATATCAAGGGCCTGCATCAGAGTTGAGGGTATATTCTGTGCTTCTCACTGAAGCAGTGAGAATCTGGAACCTTTGCTGTTCCAGGCTTAAGTAATGTTTCCACTTCCTGCCTTGCTGGTTTGAGAAATAATACATTCCTCTGTGTTTCTACATCCATTCAATAAAGGCTTCTCCTCGTAGCCTCTACTCCCATTTGGTCTTAACATTCTTTTTACCTCTCATGTATTTGGTAAACAGGATCCAGTGGTTGTGGACATTTGTATCAATTGAGGATGGCTCTGGGGAGAGGCACAGGTGCTACAGTGTCTTGTAAAAACAGTTTCAGAAATGTTAAGAAATCACAACCTGAAGATCCAGCATCTTTCCGGTAGCAGACGAATGGAGCAGTGACAGGTGATTTGACCTGTCTCTCCTGGTATAATCCTTCCAGGCCCTGTCATATGCTGTGGGTGGTTATGATGTTGTCTTGGCAAAGAGCTGAAATTGGAAAGAAGGTCTGAGTAATGCTCTGCTACAGGAAGGGGTTTTTGCGGTGTATCTAAGTCTTATTATAATCTGCATTGACAGCCTCCCATGTCGTTCTTTGGGCTATTCACAGAATATAAAACCTCCAGAGTTATTTCTAGGTACATCGGTCTTTTTCTTTTAAATTACTGAGATCACAAAGTGACTTGACAATGAAAATTGGGTCCTGATGACTCAACCTCTCCCACCAAAGTAGTGAACATGGGAGAAAATAATGCATATGGTTGGTTAGGCAGTACCTGACACATAAGAGGTATGTAATTATGTTTGTTCTTTAAAAGATGCTGAGCAATAATCTGAAGTTGACATTTTTTGTTCATTCAACTTGAAGGGAAAGAGACGTGCAACTTCATTTGAAATGATGATGAACCTGACCCTGGAGAGACCTTGCTGTAATTTGAAATCCTACTGGCTGTGTAAAGTGTGAGGTAAGACTATGCTTATCCTGGGTTGGCCTCGCTTCCAATGCAAAGTTCACCAAGTCAGTAACGTGGGCCCAGGAAACGATATGCAGAAACTCATTTTCTTATCTGGTGACAGTGGCATACTTGGTTGCATTGCCTCTAGGAAAAGAGACAGGATAGCCTTTTGTCTTTCATGGACATATTCAAAAGCTCCCCAGTTGGTTAGAGGAAAAGATAAGTAAAGAGGGTCCTGAGAAGCTCCAGAACTGACTTCCTTCAATGAACTTCAATGAGCATACAGTTGTATTCACACGAGTATTTGTTTGATTATCCCCTAGCCTAGTGGAGAGGTATGTAGTGGTGCAAGCATGAGATATGGACTTAAACAGGGATCAGAGCAGGGTAACGTAAGGCAGTCATTGAATTTCTAATGCACGCTCTCACTTAAACATTGGTGGAGGAGGCCACCTATATTTGAAGAACAGAGAAGATATCAATCAAATTGAAAAAAAAAAAACAGGAGAAAAAAAATCAGTGAAGCCAAAAGATGTTTCTTTAAGAAGGTCAATACCATTTATAAAACTGATACGTTAGGAGCGTTTGACTAAAGGAATTGATGGCCTTTGTACCTAAATATCTTTTGCAATAACCCAAACATGTATATATTATCTATTTCATTAATTGAGACATTAAGATCTCTTGTTTCAAATGGAAGATACAGTGTTCAGAGGTTAAAATATTAAAGGGATTATCAGCTAACAGTATCTTAGGGCTATTATATCACTATATTATTTGGATGCCAAAAGATGGGACAAAGAACAGTTAAGTTTCAGTGATGGAAAAGGTTTGGGAGGTTCAGAGGGTAGAGAATGTTTAATCTTGTTGAAGGCAGACCCAAAACAACATGATTCTGGTTGCATTTCCAGATTGTTTTCTCCTCTTTGGACATTTGGATGACTATGTGTTGTTTGAAGTATGACTTCTGTTAAAACATATTTATTCTTAAGTCTTTATCTTTAATATACAGTAAGAGGCAAAAGAGTCTAGCTATCTATAGTCAGAAGACAATAGAATGATAAAGAAGTAAAGCTATTACTTGAAGCAGATGAAAGATACCATGTATGAGGTATGGGATTGCATGTACATCTACACATACATGCATGAGCATAAAAGTCTCCAAATGAATTTCTGTGCCATTTCACTGAAGTTGGGCAAATGAGTTGGTGACCAGAAAAAGACTTCTTTTAAATAGAAACCCTACTTTTGACAGTGAGATATGTGATGGCCCTACTGAAGCTATTCAAGCAATTGGAAGCCTTCTATGTCCTGCGCCCCATAAAGGGATCCTAAAAGTGAACACATTTGAGCCTTAGAGTTACCAGGCGTATGTCACAGCCTACCTAGAGAGTGTGTCCTAGGCTGGAGGACTCAGGTGTAGAGTACAGGGTTCTTGGGAGCTTCCTGGACAGTGGAATGGTTAATACTGGCCTAAGAGCCTGGGTTCTGTCTCTTACTCTCTTCCTTTTGACTCCAAATTTTTATCATGGGCTTGTATCACATTTGAAATAATTTTCTTTGCCTAGAATTCGGGCTGAAATTCCCTGAATCCTAGATAGGAGCTAGTCTGCTTCAGTTAGGCAGGTGTGAAATTGTTTAAATTTTACTTAAAAACAAATAATTTGGAAACAGTACATAAAGCCAGAGTGATAACTCTTCATGGAGTTCTGTGATCTGTGTGTGTGTATTTTGTTAGCAAAAGCATTCCTTTAACCAAAAAAAGAAAAAAAAAAAAAGTCATGATTGAAATCCCGATACTGATAAAGACAAAGTGAACAGGAGGAGTAATAAAGGAATTAGTGGGTGGAAAGGGTAGTAAGTGTGAACATCATTAAAAAACTTGACACTTCATGGAACGTAAATAATGAGAACGAATTAACAGTTCCTGTCTTCCTCACCTCCTTGACTGACTCAAAAAGACCCAAGATGGGAATACTTTCAGGTATAAAGGAATCTTTGCTTATATTTATCTTAATTTTGATAATTTCTTGCCTCTGATTATTCTTTCTGAACCTGAGGCAAGATTGAAACCTGTAGTGTCTACCTCCTCTCAAGCGGCAGTTCACCTTCTTTAGCTTGAAGAACTGTTACCCATGTATAGCTCTATGATGTTTTCTTTTAGGAAAAGCATAAAAATTGCTCAGACAAGGTATCCCCTGATTAAAAGTCCCTAACGTATCTCAGGTGGTCTGTTTGACTACTTATTCGAGGGTATCAGTAGCACTATCTATTTTAAGTAGAAATCACAAACCTACTCTATTCCCATACAGTTCTTTTTCTTACTTTGCTAGAAATTTAATTTTCCCATAGTTTTACATACCACTTTCCTGTCCTCGAAACTGGCAGTCATTTCTAGGTTTGTTTTCTTTTTTCCCTTTCCTTCATCCCCACAGCCAGTACATCAATCTCCAACACTGGATGATTTCTCCTTTTAGTCCTGGGTTGGTCTTTCCACTATGTCATTTTAAATTCTTATCATTTGAGGATTATCACAATAACACCCAGATGGTATGACTGCCTCCAGGCTCAATCCCACTAATCCATCCACCAAAATATAATGAAAACAAATTAATATTTTACTTCATGATTTTTACATAGTTCCATGATTAAAGACCCCTAAAAATCTTCCCATATATTTTTTTTCTTATGTGTCATTCAAAGACTTTTATACTTGGGTGTCTCCTGTGCAGGCCATAAAGAAGGCATGCATGCTTTTGGAAGAGAGCTTATTTTGGGATAAAAGTGTTACTGTAAGAAAATTAGAATCTTCTCAGTTCTCAAGTGCATTTTGATACAAAGATAAGTTGTAGATGAGGGGTCTTGCTTTAGTGTTTAAGGCAATAAGGTAGGCATGGTGAGCCAAATCATGAGCAACGGTGGAAACCATAAGAATTTAAGGAAAAGAAGATATCTAAGTAATACGGACAGAAAGAGAAATGGAGACCCACAAAAGTCTGACATTTTGGATAGCCTGTGCATCAAGAACAATGCTAAAAATCCTATCAGAAATACAGAGATAGGAAGATGAGTCAATTTAGGGGCCAGAGAAAGAAAAGTATTTCTAATTTAGAGATTCTCAGTTGGAGATGAAGCGTGCAACCAAATGAAAATGGCCACTTGGTAATCCAAGGCTGAAATTCAGGAGCTAGGTCTTGCCTACAAAGACTTTAAGTCATCCCCATGGTTGAATTGTTGAGTGTGGATGAGTTCATATGTAGAAGGCAGTATAAATAAAAGAGAGCAGAATTAATGAGAACTAATTTTTAGAATAGCTATAGTTAGGGAGTAGGGAGATAAAAAGAAGGAGAAGAAATCAGAAAAGGGAAATGATAAAGAGAACACTGTACTTTTGTGTCATGAAAACCGACCAAGAGAAGAGCCTCCAAAAGTCAATCTGACAATGTCAAGACAAAAATAATGAGCAGTCGGGATGTCATGAAATAGATAACAAGGCCATTGATGACTTCTGCAGGAGTATTATTGGTCCAGTGACGGGAAGAGAAGCCAGATTTCAGGATGCTGAAGAAAATGGGTGGAGAAGCAAAGGAAACCAAGATTTAAGAAACTGGCAGCAAACAAAAGGAGAGTAAGGTGGTAGCCTCGTAGTTCAAAATAGTCAAATGTTTGAGTCGTTTTTTCCCCCCATAAATCAAGGGAGACTTGAGCTTATATCAAAGCAAAAAAGAGAAGAGACAGAAATGCTATAGATGCCCTCAAAAGGGTCTCCTGAGAAACAGTCAATATAGAAGAGATTCATTTTAGAATGTAAGACACCTCTCCCGTGAAAAGAAGCATAAGAGCATATATCTGGAGGGGGAAACGAGTGTTAGGTGAATAAGGGATAATGTCAGTTGTTAGCATGACAGTGAAATGGAAGATGTGGAGAAGAATGGCTAAAAATAACCCAATAAAATAAGTGAGAACAACAATGAAAGCCCGATTGAACTCGATGGCGTGGCTTTTGGATGATAAGCATTCAAAGAAACTACATAATTGTTCATAAACGTTTACTGATATAGCACCACTTACTACTTGCTAATTAATTCACTAAGATTGATAAAGATTAAATTGGGATAGTGAGATACTGGAAAATTTTATTTCCTGATCCTACGCACTCACACTCACCATGAGCCAAAGCTCTGGTTGTCAATGGTTACACCACTGTGATTCAGAAGAAAGCTGTTCCACATTAGTAAATTAGATTAAAAACACATTGTTACCTTCAACATTAGCAAAAGCCACATGGTGTGTTGCAACCAAGCAGAGGAATAGGGAGCATAAAATCTTCCCAAACTAAGGAAGGCAGGAGGAATGGTGAGTCCTTACTCACTTGCACCTTGGGACTACAAGAGTTATTCTTACTTGAAAATAATTAATTCTGAGGGAACAGAAAAATGCCCTGTTCATCAAAGACACCAGAAAGTGAGAAATAGGTAAGTAGAGTTAGAGCTGTGTGAGAGAAGCATGAGAGAAATCCGGTACAAGTAATAATATGCTGGGACAAAGAAAGAGAAAAGCTATTTAGGAGGTAGGAAACTAGTAGCTGCTATGATTAACTGAGAGGCAAAAGGAACAAGCACTAGAAATCCACCGAATAATATATAAGTTGAAATGTAGGACAGTTTCCTCACATGCATTTTTCTCTTTATTAACTAGGAATCGAATTGAAATTTGAATGTAGCTTCCCAGAATAAACCTCCAACCTTCTTATCCCACCTCCAGAGTCAAAAAACTAATATTTCACCAGCACACGTTTGCCTTTCACTTAGGATAATAACAAGCTGGTTCATTGCAGAGGGGATTCTGCCTATATTCCAATCCCTTAATGTTACCCATCCCAGGGGGGACATGCATCAGGATGCTTATAGACAAAAACAAAAACCAAACAGAGGTGCCTGGGTGGCTCAGTTGGTTAAGCGTCCGACTTCAGCTGGGGTCATGATCTCACGGTCCATGAGCTCAAGCCCCGCATCGGGCTCTGTACTGACAGCCTGGGGCTGGAGCCTGGAGCCTGCTTTGGATTCTGTGTCTCCCTCTCTCTCTGCCCCTCCCCTGCTCATGCTCTGTCTCTCTCTATCTCAAAAATAAATAAAAACATTAAAAAAATTAAAACAAACAAAAACCCCGATTCTGCTTTAAGCCTAATCACATGTGATATATGTAGACTTCCATTATGGTAACAACATCATCACTGGGGATAAACTTTGAAATTAAGGTTGGACCACAGATAAGACACCAAGAGACAATATCTCCTGAGAAATTAGAAGAGCATCACAGAAATCAATAGAGTACTTCTTAACGGAATATTACTGTCAGCATTCTTTTTGGCCTGGAGACAAGGCAGGGCTCCTGGAGAGGCTGGCAACATATTACATGGTTAACACTAACAGTCAGTTTCCATTGAAAGCAGCTGTACCAAGGGATCAGGAGTTAAGCAGTGACTACACCAAGTAGAAAGTCATCATGATTTCACTTAGACACATGACAGCAACATCAGGGCAGATCAGGCACGACTCCTTCAAGGGGTGGATGATGGGTTAAAAAGACACCTCAGAAGTGGGAATTTACAGATAACCAAGGGGAGATAGCTAAAATGATCCATGTGCTGATGAGATTTAAAGACATCAGTATGAAGTCATGTTTACCTTAATATAAATACAAGTTGTTGCATATAGACCTATTTATAGACAAATACATATACACATTAGAATTTATACGTACATATTTCTTGCTCAATAATCTGAGGGCCCAATAACAATGAGTACACCTTGTATCCAGAACTCATTTTCTAATACCATTCTCCAATAAAAGGAGGCAGATCTCCCTGGAGAATGGGTTGATTGTAGGACTAGGGCAGGGGATAAGTCTGGAGCTTCTTGTAGTAACTGAAAGTAAGTAAATACTAAGAAAAAAAAATCACCCATAATCAGGGAGACATGCCATAGGGACACTGGAGCTTATCTGAAGGCACCCCCTATGGCCAAAACTGGAATAATTTGATAAATACAGTATTAGGAGTTTAGCCCTATGTGTAAAATAAATACCTACAAGTCCATACCGATATAAATAAAATGACTGGCTAAATAAATGAGAGATGGACAAATCTTCCATGTGAAAGAATTCCAAATAATTATGTAGATCTATTGTCCCCAAGGCAGAAAAGCAAGACTCTTCACTCCTTAAATGTAGGCTCAGTGTACTGACTTCCTTCCAAAGACTACAGCATGGAGAAGTGGGACATAACTTTAAAATGGGAAAACGTACACACACTACCTCAGCCAGGCAATCAGTCATTTAAAACACCAGGTAAGGGGTGCCTGGGTGGCTCAGTCAGCTGAGCCTCTGACTTCAGCCCGGGTCATGATCTCAAATGAGCCCACATGGGGCTCTGCACTCTCTATGCAGAGCTTGCTTGGGATCCTCTGTTCCCACGCACCTCCCCTGCTTCCCACCCCCCCCCCCCCCCCGCCCCCCGCGCCCCTCCTGCTCACACACTCTCTCTCTCTCAAAAACAAATAAATATTTTGAAAACACGAGGTGAGGTAGGAAGAAATGGGTTGTGTTTCAACAGTATGTTTATTGGAGGTTGTGGTTTCTGTTTAAACTGTTCAGTCACTTGTGAGTTCTTTGCCTTTGCATTTCTTAAATAATGTTTTACTGCAAAGATTTCCATGAACTCAAGTTTTCTATCTACTCTCCTCAAAACATTGATTTGCTAAACTGATAATGACACTTTATCATTTAAAACAACACACAAAACCCTTTCCAGATTAAAATATTTGTAGGTAGGGAAAGGGAACAAGCTAAGCCTGTTTATGAAACAAGCTAAACCTGTTTATGAAAAATCCTCTACCTGGAAAGACTTATTGTCTAAGCTCTAAGTGATCATAAAGTTTATAAAAACATTGTGCAACATTAAAAACAAGAAAACAAGACAACAAAAAAGCGATGCATGGGATGATTACAAATTGAGAAAAGATTAACCACAAGAAAATGAGTAATTTCAGAAGTAATTCTGCTTTGTTCTCACTAAAATTTAAGGAAACTTGAAATTTATAATATAATTAAAATTAAGATGATAATGGTTTAGAATGAGATAACAAATGAAGTTTGCTCAAAAGCAGACAGAAATAAAAAGGAAAATAAAGAGTTAAGAAAAGAACATGGGGGCAAAGGAAAGATAAATATAAAAGAATATAGAGGAAGTAAAAATAGAAACTGTAAAGAATTAATCCATAAATAAATGATATGGAGGATAAATTTTAAAACTCTGAGAATGCAAGAGAAAATGGGAAACTAACAATTTCTAAACATATGGATGAAAGATAATGGATATAGACATAAAGATAGTTTAAAGATAGTTGATGGTTCTAACAAAGAATACATTATTTACATATATATTAAGTCATTGCTTTTTAGGAAAATAAGGAAAAATTCCAGAGTCTTTCTCTGATGCTAAAATAGTGAAACCTGACAAAGATTGCATAAAACAAACTTTACACATCAGTTTTACTTATTAATATTGACACAAAAAACTTAAATACAATATGAGACCAATATCCCTTGTGAACACTGATAGAGAAATACTCAGCAAAATACTAGCAAACTAAATTTAGCAGCATGTTAAAGGATTGATTATACACTGAGACCAAATGGAATTTATTCCTGGAAAGCAAGGACATTCAATGTATGGAAATCAATCAATGTAATATACCACATTAACAGAATAAAGGGAAGAAAAAAAAAACCCACATGATCATACCAGTTGAAGCAGAAAAAGTATTTCAAAGATGTTACATTCCTTCATGACAGCAACACTGGATAAACTGGGAATAAAAAACAAATTCTTCAACAAGATAAAAGCCATCGATGAAAAACTCACAGCTACCATCATACTCAATAGTGAAAGATGATGGAAAAAGATTTTCCACTTAGGTCAGGAACTAGACAAGGACGTCTGCTTTTAGCACCTCTATTCAACATAGTATTAGAAGTTCCAACCAGAACAGCTAGGAAAAAAAATTGGAAAGAAAGAGGTAAATTGTCTCCTTTCACAAGATGACATGATCTTCTATGTAGAAAACACTAAGGATTTCACCCCCCCCAAAAAAAAATCAAGTTAATGAGCAAACTCAGCAAAGTAGTAGGATTAAAAATCAACATAAAAATCAGATGCAATTAAGAGAAAGCATAAAGAAATGGAAAGATATCCCATTTTTATGAATTAGAAAACAATATTTTTAAGATGTTCATACTACCTAAAATAACTTTAGAGATCCAGTGTAATCCCTATTAAAACTCCTAACAATGGGGGCGCCTGGGTGGCGCAGTCGGTTAAGCGTCCGACTTCAGCCAGGTCACGATCTCGCGGTCCGTGAGTTCGAGCCCCGCGTCAGGCTCTGGGCTGATGGCTCAGAGCCTGGAGCCTGTTTCCGATTCTGTGTCTACCTCTCTCTCTGCCCCTCACCCGTTCATGCTCTGTCTCTCTCTGTCCCAAAAATAAATAAACGTTGAAAAAAAAAAAAAAAAAAAACTCCTAACAATGTTGGGATTCCAGAAATAAATTCCACACATATAAAAAAGTCTAATTTTAAAAATTGAGAAATCCATTGTAAATTTTCTTTTTATTAAATATTTATTTTTGGGGAAAGCACAAGGAGGGGAGGGGCAGAGAGAGAGGGACAAAGGATCTGAAGCAGGCTCTGCGTTGACAGCAGTGAGCCTGATACGGGGCTTGAACTCACAAACCAGGAGATGGCGACCTGAGCCAAAGTCAAATGCTCAACTGACTGGGCCATCCAGGTGCCCCACTATCTTAAATTTTCTATGGAATCAAGGGACCCTGAAAAGTCAAAACAATCTTGAAAAAGAACAAAGTTAGTTAACTAACACTCCTTGATCTCAAAATTTACTGCAAAGCTGTTGTAACCAAGACAGTGGGGTACTGGCATATAGACCAATGGAATAGACTACAGAGCCCAGAAATAAACCATTCCTGGATGGTCAAATAGTTTTCAAAGAGAATGCTAAATTCATTTAATGGGGGAAAGGACAGTCTTTTCAACAAATGATGCTTGAAAGACTAGATGTCTACATGTAAAAGAATGACTTTGAGCCCTTACCTAACAATATACACAAAAATTAGCTCAAAAATGGATCAAACACTTAAGTGGAAGAACTAAAGCCATAAATTTCAAAGAAGAAAACATAAGGAAAGAACTTCACAACATTGATTTGGCAGTGGTTTCATAAGTATGACACCAAAGTCACAGGCAGTAACAAAAAATAGACAAATAGGACTTGATAAAAGTTAAAAACTTTTGTGCATAAAATCAACAGTTTCAACAGGAAAAGAGACAACCATAGAATGGGAAAAATCATTTGTAAATCACAAATCTGGTAAGAGATTAATATCCAGAATTGATAAGGGAACTCCTCAAACTCAACAACAAAACCAGCTTACTTAAAAACTGGACAAGAGATTGAACAGAGATTTTTCCAAAGAAGGTGTACCAATACGTCCATAAGATGCTCAAAATAATTAGTTATTAGGGAAAGGAAAATCAAAACCACAATACGATACCAGTTCACAAGTATTTGGTTGACTTTTTAAAAAAAGAAAAATAACTTGTTGGCAAGGATTTGAAGTAACTGGAAAACCCTAGTGCATCGCTGCTGGGAATGTAAAATGGTGCAGCTATTGTGGAAGACAGTTTCATGGTTCTCCAAAAGTTAGACATAATTGTCACATGATCCAGCAACTCAACTCTTGGGTGTATCTCAGAAGGACTGAAAAGGATTAAAACAAATGATGTGTACTCGTGTTTATAAAGGCATTATTCACAGTAGACCAGATGTGGAAAGGACCCATGTGTCTATCAATACATGAGAAAATAATAATGAAAAAGTTGCATATAAATATAGTAGAATGTTAGTCTCAAAAATGAATAAAAGTGGGATGAATACTAAAACATAAATGAACCATGAAAGTTTTATATTAATTGCAGTAAGTAGGACACAAAAGGATTTATTAAAGGTTGAGGGAGGGGGCAATGGTGAATTACCATTTAATGGGTACAAATTTCTGTTTGGAATGATGAAAATGTTCTGGAAATGTATAGCAGTAATGATTTCACAACACTGTGAATGCACTTAGAGCCAGCGGATTGTACATTTAAAAATGGTTAAATGCTAAGTTTTATATATACATATACATGTATTACTGTATATATACAGTATGTATATAATACATATATATGTCATTACAGTAAAAAATGTATTCTAAAAAGGACATGGCAAACAACAGAAGGAACTCCTATCTAAGATGAAACAATCTGACTAGCCAAAAGATTAATCATAAAAATGGAATAAAACACACTATCAGCACACCATTAGTTCATAATAATAAACCATTAGTTCATAATAATAAAAAATGGTAAATAAGAGGATAACCAAGGATTTTTTCTACATGTCATATAAAATTATATTTCATGTTACCCAAGGAATTACCTAGGGAATGTCCTCCTTCATAGAAGAACTACAATGAATAAATTCAGATAGGATGAAGTTAGAAAATCACTATCTTTTTCACCCCTCATGAAATAATGGATCTAGGTAACAACGATTTAAGGAGGCAGGAACTGTGGCTGAAAAGTTGCAAGTGGAGGGATCAGGTTAACAATGCCTTACCCCACTGATCAGTCTTACCATCCTTATAGTGGGAGTCCTGAGGTCATGTGTTAGAAGAACACAATACTATTTCTAAGGTATTATTAAAAATGTTTATATTATATACAATATACAGATGTATATCATATATGTGAATATGTAGAATCTCTGGAATCTAATCAAGCCCTTTCTCTACCATCCAATATGTAAATTACTAGACATATATGTCTATTTAATATTAAATTTAAGTTAAATAAATTTAGAGTTTATTCTATAGTCATCCTGGCCACATTTGAAGTACTTAATAGCTACATGTAGCTTGTGGCTAACATTTCAGATAGCATACACAAGCACAGATAATATTTTCATCATTGAAGAAATTTGGGGGGGATGGAAATCCTGTTTTAGATCCAATTACCACTTTATAGGAAGTACAGGGGATACAAAATCAAGTTACGGCACCATGAAGACGCGATTGCCAAAATACACCATTCGAAAAATTCCACAGAACAAATAACTCATTTTTTCAACCAATAAATGTCAGGGAGAAAAATAAAGAAGGAAGCATTGTTACATACATACTAAAGAACCTTGAGAGACACATCAACAAAATGGAACTTGTGTACCTTTTTCGGGTGGCTGGTGATGCAGGCGGCAAAGAATTGCACAGAGTGGAGCAACAAGCAGGACAGAGTATATTCATCTTCAAGGGAGGAGAGGGGCCAGACGTGTAGAGAAATGTCAGCTGAGTTTCTGACAGGCTGGGCCTTCTAAGGGATTTTTTGCAGGATGTGAGAGGGTTGCAGCTGTGCTGATAGGGCAAGCGGTGTGGGAAGGCTCAACTCTTGCCAGGTAGAGCAGGTTTCTTGAAGGGCTTTTGTCAGGGGCTCATCTGGGGTGTGGGTTGTGGTCAGATTAGAGAAGAATGTGTTTTGTGGTTGAGGTCTATTTTCTGAGAATGTAGGGCACTATGACCTAGAAAAACAGAGTTAGGGCCAAGAGCAGACACCTGTGTGGTTTTTGTGTTGGGGCAGAGGGCGGGGAGTGCTTGTTGAATAGATTGCTTTCACTTGTTTAGATCCTAATTTGAATAAAAGACCTTTCTGAGAGCGCAGGCTACATTGATCAACGGACTGCATTTTAGTTGATGCTAAGGGATTATAATGTGTTGATTATGTATTAATTTTGTCACAGGGTCCATAGGATTGTATTTAGGTTTTAAAAATCCCTTAACTTTAGAGCTGTGTTTGTAAATATTTATGGATAAATTGAAAAGATGTCCAGGATTCGTTTCCAAAGACTCTAGTGCTGACTTCTTCCTCCACCCTCCAACCAAGTGGAGTAACAGATGAAACAATTTTGGCAAAGTGTTAAGGATTGTTGATGTTCAGATGAAAATCTGTGATCTCAGTTTGTACATGTGGGTAGAAATGAAGTCTTGAGGACTATACATCATTAATAGTGGCCATCTTAGAGTGATTGGATAATTAATGATCCTTTCAAGTTTAAAAAATGTTATGTTTCCAAAATGAGCATTTATTACCTTTCAGGTTAGAAAAATAAAGGATTTTAAAAGCAGTGAAAATACAAGATGTTGTAAAACCAAGACAGACAGAATTTTAAAGAGAGAAACGTGGCTCTACCCTGGATATGGAGATTTGTTTGATTAGACCCAAAGTGTCTTGACTGATAGCACCTATGGATAGTATATAGAAAGATAAGGATATTGACCTAAAATTATAATTTAATAGAAAGCAGGTTATAAGGTCAATTGCACACGCCTACTGGGTATTCTGTTTTACACTGTTTTCTTGATTAATTGTATGAATTGAGAGAAGAGAAAATATGAGACCTAGAAATAGGATGAGAGAGACAACACCTAAGGATCATAGTCTGTGTTTAGTCTGTGTTCTTATAAGCAGTATATTTTACTTGTCCAGCAGAGGAAAAGTAGTCTGTATCTCAGAGATTTCAAACTGGAGGAAAGTAGTAAGAAATAAACTATTTTATACAATAGTTTTTCCCCCATAAAAAAAAGAAGCCTGAACAAACACACTGTCTTCATTTCTACACAGGGACATGTTGAATCTTATACATAGGCTCATGATACTAACATTGGCGAAGTGATCCCTGACTACCTAATGTCTATCCTTTTGAGTATCACTCACCTACCAAATCCATCATCTTATCATTCAATATAGCTGTGAATCCTCACTATTATTGGGAAAAGTACTAAAATGTATATGCCGACCATCGTAAGCTGAAAGTGTATAAAAATATCAAAACACTAGTATGTTCTAAGAAGGATAGGGTTAGTGTGAAAAAGCAAATAATTCAAAGGACCTTTCCTATTTGTGTGTACTTTTAAGGACAATGAAGGGGTTATACATATGAGAAAATTTTAGAGCCCTTGGGTAGATACTTATTATCATCTCATTTATTTCTTAAAGTTGGTGTTCTTTCATTAAAAATCAGTTAGTATAACACTTTGCATTAACTATAGTGGAATTAAAAAATAAGTTTGTAAATACTAACATAGCAGTTATAGAAGCAACTTACATATCAAGAATATTTGAGTTTGAAGATATTTTCAACATGTAGATTCCATTAAAGTGCAGAATGGATAAGAAAACAAGATCCATCTATATGCTGTTTACAAGAGACCCATCTTAGACCTAAAGACACCTACAGATTGAAAATAAGGGAATGGAGAACCATCCATCATGCTAATGGTCAACAAAAGAAAGCTGGAGTAGCCATATGTGTATCAGACAATTTAGACTTTAAAGACTGTATCAAGAGATGCAGAAGGGCATTATATCATAATCAAGGGGTCTATAGACCAAGAAGACCTAACAATTGTAAACATTTATGCGCCAAATGTGGAAGCACCCAAATATATAAATTAATTAATCACAAACATAAAGAAACTCATCTATAGTAATACCATAATAGTAGGAGACTTCAACACCCCACTCACAACAATGGACAGATCATCTAATAAAAAAATCAACAAGGAAACAATGGCTTTGAATGACACACTGGACCAGATGGACTCAACAGATATATTCAGAACATTTTATGCTAAAGCAGCAGAATATACATTCTTCTCCAGTGCACATGGAATGTTCTCCAGAATAGACCATATACTGGGACACAAATCAGCCCTAAGTAAGTACAAAAAGATCGAGATCATACCGTGCGTATTTTCAGACCACAACACTATGAAACTCGAAATCAAGCACAAGAAAAAATTTGGAAAGGTAACGAATACTTGGAGACTGAAGAACATCCTACTAAGGAATGAATGGGCTAACCAAGCAGTTAAAGAGCAAATTAAAAAGTATATGGAAGTCAATGAAAATGATAATACCACAACCCAAAACCCCTGGGATGCAGCAAAAGCAGTCCTAAGAGGAAAGTATAGCAATCCAGGCCTTCCTAAAGAAGGAAGAAAGATCTCAGATACACAACCTAACCATACGCCTTAAGGAACTGGAAAAAGAACAGCAAATAAAACCCAAAACCAGCAGAAGACAGGAAATAATAAAGATTAGAGCAGAAATTAATGCTATCAAAACCAAAAAAAAAAAAAAAAAAAAAAAAAAAAAAAACCAAACAGTAGAACAGATCAATAAAACCAGAAGCTGGTTCTTTGAAAGAATTAACAAAATTGATAAACCACTAGCCAGTTTGATCAAGAAGAAAAAGGAAAGGACCCAAATAAATAAAATCAAGAATGAAAGAGGAGAGATCACAACCAACACAACAGAAATAAAAACAATAATAAGAGAATATTATGAGCAATTATATGCCAATAAAATGGGAAATCTGGAAGAATTGGACAAATTCCTAGAAAAAAATACACTACCAAAACTGAAACAGGAAGAAATAGAAAATTTGAACAGACCCATAACCAGTAAGGAAATCAAATTAGTAATCAAAAATCTGCTGAAAAACAAAAGTCCAGGGCCAGATAGCTTTCCAGGGGAATTCTACCAAACATTTAAGGAAGACTTAACACCTATTCTCTTGAAACTGTTCCAAAAACTAGAAATGGAAGGAAAACTTCCAAACTCTTTCTATGAAGCCAGCATTACCTTGATCCCAAAACCAGACAGAGACCCCACTAAAAAGCAGAACTATAGACCAATTTCCCTGATGAACATGGATGCAAAAATCCTCAACAAGATATTAGCCAACCAGATCCAACAATACATTAAAAAAATTATTTACCACGACCAAGTGGGATTTATACCTGGGATGCAGGGCTGGTTCAATATCTGCAGAACAATTAACGTGATTCATCACATCAATAAAAGAAAGGACAAGAACCATATGATCCTCTCAATAGATGCAGAGAAAGCATCTGACAAAATACAGCATCGTTTCTTGATAAAAACCCTCAAGAAAGTAGGGATACAAGGATCATACCTCGAGATCATAAAAGCCATATATGAATGACCCAATGCTAATTATCATCCTCAATGGGGAAAAACTGAGAGCTTTCCCCCTAAGGTCAGGAACAAGACAGGGATGTCTTCTCTCACCACTGTTATTCAAGATAGTATTGGAAGTCTTAGCCTCTGCAATCAGAAAACACAAAGAAATAAAAGGCTCCAAGTCGGCCAGGAGGAGGTCAAACTTTCACTCTTCACAGAAGGCAGGATACTCTATATGGAAAACCCAAAAGATTCCACCAAAAAACTGCTAGAACTGATTCATGAATTCAACAAAGTTGCAGGATATAAAATCAATGCACAGAAATCGGTTGCATTCCTATACACCAACAGTGAAGTGACAGAGAAATCAAGGAATCGATCCCATTTACAGTTGCACAAAAAAACATAAAATACCTAAGAATAAATCTAACCAAAGAGGTGAAAAATCTATACACTGAAAACTATAGAAAGCTTATGAAATAAATTGAAGAAGGCACAAAAAAATGGAAAAAGATTCCACGCTCCTGGATAGGAAGAACAAATATCGTTAAAATGTCGATACTACCCAAAACAATCTACATATTCAATGCAATCCCTATCAAAGTAACACCAGTATTCTTCACAGAGCTAGAACAAATAATCCTAAAATTTGTATGGAACCAGAAAAGACCCCCGAATATTCAAAGCAATCTTGAAAAAGAAAGCCAAAGCAGGAGGCATCACAATCCCAGACTTCAAGCTATACTGCAAAGCTGTAATCATCAAGAAAGTAAGGTACTGGCACAAGAACAGACACTCAGATCAATGGAACAGAATAGAGAACCCAGAAATGGACCCACAAACGTATGGCCAACTAATCTTTGACAAAGCAGGAAAGAATATCCAATGGAATAAAAACAGTCCCTTCAGCAAGTGGTGCTGGGAAAACTGGACGGCGACATGCAGAAGAATGAACCTGGACCACTTTCTCACACTATACACACACACAAAAAAAACTCAAAATGGATGAAAGACCTCAATGTAAGACAGGAAGCCATCAAAACCCTCGAGGAGAAAGCAGGCAAAAACCTCTTTGATCTTGGCCGCAGCAACTTCTTACTCAACACGTCTCTGGAGGCAAGGGAAACAAAAGCAAAAATGAACTACTGGGACCTCATCAAAATAAAAATCTTCTGCACAGCCAAGGAAACAATCAGCAAAACTAAAAGGCAACCGATAGAATGGGAGAAGATATTTGCAAATGACCTTTCAGATAAAGGGTTAGTATCCAAAATCTATACAGAACTTATCAAACTCAACACCCAAAAAACAAATAATCCAGTGAAGAAATGGGCAAAAGACATGAATAGACACTTCTCCAAAGAAGACATCCAGATGGCTAACCGACACATGAAAAAGTCCTCAACATCACTCATCATCAGGGAAATACAAATCAAAACCACAAGGAGATACCATTTTACACCTGTCAGAATGGCTAACATTAACAACTCAGGCAACAATAGATGTTGGAGAGAATGCGGAGAAAGAGGATCTCTTTTGCATTGTTGGTGGCAATGCAAGCTGGTGCAGCCACTCTGAAAAACAGTATGGAGGCTCCTCAAAAAACTAAAAACCTACTCTGTGACCTAGCAATTGCACTACTAGGCATTCATCCAAGGGATACAGGTGTGCTGTTTCAAAGGGATGCATGCACCCCCATGTTTATAGCAGCACTATCAACAATAGCCAAAGTATGGAAACAGCCCAAATGTCCATCGATGGACAAATGGATAAAGAAGATGTGGTATATATGTATATATATATATATATATATATATATATATATATATATACAATGGAGTATTACTTGGCAATCAAAAAGAATGAAATCTTGCCATTTGCAACTATGTGGATGGAACTGGAGGGTATTATGCTAAGTGAAATTAGTCAGAGAAAGACAAAAATCATATGACTTAACTCCTATGAGGACACTAAGAAACAAAACAGATGAACATAAGGGAAGGGAAATAAAAATAATATAAAAACAGGGAGGGGGACAAAACAGAAGAGACTCATAAATATGGAGAACAAATTGAGGGTTACTGGAGGGGTTGTGGGAGGGGGGATGGGCTAAATGGGTAAGGGGCTCTAAGGAATCTACTCCTGAAATTATTGTTTCACTATATGCTAACTAATTTGGATGTAAATTTTAAAAAATAAAAAATAAAATTAAAAAATAAATGAATTAATTTAAAAAATAAAAAAATAAAGGCAAATAATCCCCCCCAAAAGTGCAACTTTATATTTCAAGCAAAGCAAGGAGCTGAGTGAATTATTTGCCTAAGTCAGTCAGCAATTTGATTTGAAAAAAAAAAAAAAGTAATCTGGCAATGAATTTAGGAAAGTTGCAGAATAAAAGTTAACATACAAAGCCAGTAGTGTTTCTATACACTAACAAGCAAATTTCTGAAAAAGAATTTGATCCAATTTGTAGTAGCATCAAAAACAGTAGAATATGAATAAATTAAAAAGATGAAAGATATCTACAATGGTGAAAATTATAAGGCATTAATGAAAGAAATTGAAAACGCAGATAAATGGAAAGTTATCCAATGTTCACGGACTGGAAGAATTAACATTGTTAAAATGTCAATACTACCAAAAGCCACGTATAGATTCAGTGCAATCTCTATCGAGATTCCAGTGGCACTTTTCACAGGAGGGAAAAACAGTCCTAAAATTTATATGGAACTGCCAGAGACCCCAAATAGACAAGAAAATATTGAGGAAAAAAAATAACAAAGCAGAAGTCACCACACATCCTGTCTTCAAGCCATAAGGTAAATCTAGTCATCAAAACATTGTGATACTGGTATAAAAACAGACACATAGATCAATGGAACAGAATCAAGAACCCAAAAATAAGCCCAGGTTTGTATGGTTAACTCATATTTGACAAGGGAGCCAAGAATATTCTATGGAGCAAAGATAGTCTATTCAACAAATATGCTGGGATAATTAGATATTCACATGTAAACTAATAAAATTGGACTCATATCTTACACCATTCACAAAAATTAACTTGAAATGGATAAAGTACTTAAATGTAAGAAAACTTGGGAACAAAGCTTCTTGACATGGGTCTTGGGCATGGTTTTTTGAATATGATAACTAAATCACAAGCAGCAAAATATAAAACTATATCAAACTAAAAAGTTTCTGCACAGCAAAAGAAAGCGTCAACAAAATGAAAAGACAACCTACAGAATTGGAAAACAAATTTGCAAACTATATACTTGATAGGAGGGTAATGCTCAAAACATATGAAGAACTCCTACAACTCAATAACAAAAAAACAAAACAAAACAAAACATAACAACAACCCAATTTTAAAAGTGACCAAGTAGGGGCGCCTGGGTGGCGCAGTCGGTTAAGCGTCCGACTTCAGCCAGGTCACGATCTCGCGGTCCGTGAGTTCGAGCCCCGCGTCGGGCTCTGGGCTGATGGCTCAGAGCCTGGAGCCTGTTTCCGATTCTGTGTCTCCCTCTCTCTCTGCCCCTCCCCCGTTCATGCTCTGTCTCTCCCTGTCCCAAAAATAAATAAACATTGAAAAAAAAAATTTAAAAAAAAATAAAATAAAAAAAAATAAAAGTGACCAAGTAGATACTTCTCTAAAGAAGATGCATAAAAAGTCAGCAAGTACATAAAAAGATACTGACCATCACTAATCATTAGGGAAATGCAAACATCCATCATCTCATATAGATACAATAAAAGAAAAAGAAGAATAGAGGAAAAATATTTGTCCATGTGATAAGAGCTCTCAGGATTTATTTTCTTAACAAATTCCCTGCATAACATACAGCCTTGTTAGCTACACTCATCATATTGTATATTATATCCCTAGTACTTATTTATCATATGAGTGGAAGTTTATATCTTTTGACCACCTTCCTCAAATTTTAGCCCCGCTCTGACCCCTCCTTTTGGTAACACAAGTCTGATCTCTTTTTCTATGAGTTTGGTGTTTTGTTTTGATTTCACATATAAGTAAGATCATACAGCATTTGTCTTTTTCTTTCAGACTTAGTTCAGTTAGCATAATGACTTCAAGGCCCATCCTTGTTGCAAGTGGTAAGATGTGTTCATTTTTGATGACTAAATATTCCTATATATATAATAATCTTCCTATATATATTATAATTTTAATTCTGATGTTTTTCATAGATTTCCTTACTGATTGAATCTAAATTCTTTTAGCTCTTTAACATAGAGTTGTAGGTTTCATCGTATCACCATGAAGGACTTTATTTGAGAGCCTAAAGATTTAGTTTAATCATTTCAAAAGAAGATTTTATGGGGACTTATTTCTTGGTACATTTGACATTGTGATCTAGAAATTGCTTCAACATTTCTCCTGAGCCTTAAGTAGTAAAATGTCAGGTGTACCATTCAAATATTTGTGTGAACAAGCCATCAGCTTGTTTGTGGAGAACTGCAGAATAAGTATTCAGAATAACCCTTCCCAAGAATAATCTACTGCCGTGGCATGCTAGATAAGGAGTAAGACCCCTCAAAATAATTGTTCAGTGAACTAATGTTTGAAGATACGCTTTTTTAGTCATAATTCTATTAAATATTCAAAACTCTTCTTGTGCTCAAGTAACATCACATACATATAGGAGCAAATAGATACCTACGTTAGATTGGAGTTGAGGATCCTCTTCTTGGGTGATATGTAGACATGAATAAGGACAGGAGACCATCTTTAAATTTTGTCCCAAGTTGAGCCTGGGGTTTTCTGAAGAAACACACAATTGCATAATTGAGGTCTCATTACTTTCAGAAGGAATGTACTTTATTAAAATCAATCTTTTTTTCATCCTTTCTTTTTCTTTCCTTTCTTTCACTTCTTGGAGGTTAAAATAAATTATCAGTACATATTACCTGACAGATACATTGGGTTGTGTTTTATTTCAATTCTGAGTGGGATTTTAAGAATAAATGTGCAGTTGAGGTTTGTTTTTTTTTTTAATTGAGAGACTTAATTTGAAAAAAAAACTTTGTAATCTAACTTCATGGTAAAAAGAAATTGAATGAATTAACAATTATCCTTTGATTAATCATGCTAATATTTTGACTTAATCACAAATCTTTTGACTTAAGATGCTTTCTGTAGAATCAAACAGTTCCTCCTTTTTTAAATTTAGTCAAACACTTTAAAAAGTTGGGGGGGCGCCTGGGTGGCGCAGTCGGTTAAGCGTCCGACTTCAGCCAGGTCACGATCTCGCGGTCCGCGAGTTCGAGCCCCGCATCAGGCTCTGGGCTGATGGCTCGGGGCCTGGAGCCTGTTTCCGATTCAGTGTCTCCCTCTCTCTCTGCCCCTCCCCCGTTCATGCTCTGTCTCTCTCTGTCCCAAAAATAAAAAAATAAAAAAAAAAAAAACGTTGAAAAAAAATAAAAAGTTGGGTGATGGAGTGCCTGGGTGGCTCACTCAGTTAACCATCCGACTTTGGCTCAGGTAATGATCTTATGGTTCGGTTCATGGATTGGAGCCCCATGTCGGGCTCTGTGCTGACAGCTCTGTGCTTCAGATTCTGTGTCTATCTCTCTCTCTTCTCCTCCCCCATTCATGCTCTGTCTCTCAAAAATAAACAAACATTAAAAAAAAGTTTAAAATTTTGGGTGATGCTTTTATATTTAGCAACTTTTAACATCTAAAATATTTATAACTAATAAGGTGAAGACTTACAAACAAATTCATGTAGCATGCATTCACTGTGGCTAAAATACAATGATTATTTTTATTATCAATAACCATAACCCAGGGTTAATAATAATGTAGTGACATTCCTTTCTATTGCTTGTTGACTGTACTCTCCAAAGAGACCACTGGAAAAAACTTAATGATTAAGCAAGACTAATTTTGTCAGATTTGCTGTAGTAAGAAAGAATAGTACCTAGATAGATAGATACATGGGTGGGTGGATGGATGGACAGACAGATGGACAGATGGATGGATGGCAATGTCTTAGCACACTAGAAGTAGGAAGTCAGGAGAAGATTCAAGTTTGAGCTCAAGTGGATTAAGGTAAGTCTTTCAAGGTAGGGGAAAAATGGTGTTGGACAGGTTTGTGACATGAATAGGATTTGTGGATGCAGTAAGATAAGGGTCTTGCAGTTAAGACTTGATTAGTTAACTGTTTCCTGAGCAGTGATTTGTTTGTTCAAGTTTGCAATCCCTTGTCCCAGTAAGAAAGCTATTTGCCCACAGAAATAAACTGTTAGCCTAAAAAACTGGTTTACAAGAATTTCTTAAAGCAAACAGTAAAGTACTATATCAATTTAAGGTTTTATTTCCCTGGAATAAACCGTTAAGTCGTGTTGACACAAGTGGACCCAAATCCTAGTCCCAAAAGATAAACTTAAATTGATACAGGTTGTATGAGTACTCACCTGGGAACATATTTTTTTTCACATATTAGGCTGTCCTCAATAACACTACCTTTAATAACCTCTAGAATTAAGAGGCATGCTCAGGTATGAGTCTTAATTTGAACTGTCCCAATTTGATCACTTTTTATCCCCCAAAAGAGCAGGAAAGCTAATACATGGGAACCCTGAGACTGCTGACTGCAGTCCCATCTGTCAACTGCTGTTTCATTAATGAGAAGTTTAGTGGGACATTGATATTATACCCTATAATATCAGAGGCAGAACAGAATATGGAAATACCTGGGCAGATGTTTAGCCTCATAGGGAAGAACTTCACGGGATGCCGGCTGAAGTGAGACTGGAGTTCAATCATTCCATTCTAATGATTTTTCAGAAAACAGGAAAACGGATGGAGAAGGCAGAGGGAATGATGGGGGTTGGACACCCATGGCTTGAAAAATCGCCTGAAATGGCATTTTCTCCATTCATAACTTAACAAGACTACTTAAAGAAATCTTTGTAAGTAGAAGTGAAATTGTAGTTCAAAGTATGAACTGTTAGGATAAAAAGATTACTGCTAGTCCCTCTCCTAAAGTGAATATTACCAAACAGAAGGACTGTTCCTCTCCAGTGTCATACCGGACTGTGGAGAGAGGGCCTGAAGTACCTTTCGAAATCAAGTCTGAGAGAAGGATAATTGATGGGGGAAAAAAATCATAGGAAGTCAGAGAGGAGGAAAGGTTTTCCATTTTAAGCACCTTGCGGACTCTTTTAAGGCACTGGTTTATTCCATTGCTTCTGGCATGGCGCCTCACCATGGCCCCCAATTCCCAAAAGCCGTTGCATCCATAAGTTACTATTTATTCCCCAGGAGAAGTAGAGTTGCTCACCTGCTATTTCTAAAACTACTATTAATAGAGCCCCTACAGCACTCCTGTCTCCCCATCGAGTCTCAGAAATAGTAACACACTGCAATCTGCTATGGAAACTTGTCAATTAAAATAATGGATCTTTAGTCACAAATCGTTATCACAGTTTGACTTTAAAGTGAATGGATGAAGTATGGTAAGGGTAAAGGAAGGGCAACGGCAAAGAACAGCTTACCAAAGATTCCAGAACTGGCTGCTTTTCATAGAGGGCTGGGAATACAGGGATAAGAATCCAGTCACTGTGGTACTGAGGCTGGCTGGACAGGTATTAATTCTGAGGATAGACAGGGACATTAAGGTGTTCTGAAGCATCAGTATTTCTTGGTTTTGTTTTGTTTAAAGTTTATTTACTTTGGGGGCAGGGAGAGAGAGCTGAGGAAGGGCAGAGAGAGAGAGAGAGAGAAGAGAGACGAGAGATAGAATCCCAAGCAGGCTCCACAATCAGGGTGGAGCCCTATGCGGGGCTTGAACTCATGAACCGTGAGATCCTGACCTGAGCGGAAATCTAGAGTTGAAGGGTTAATCGACCGAGTCACCCAGGCACCGTCTTGGTTTTGCTTTTTATGAAAATATTTCATTGAAGTTTAACAAACAAGATTTTATACATGCTGTGTGTAAGTGTATGTATACGGTTGAAAGTTCATAAAACAAATACGTCTCTATACTCAGTACTTAGATAAAGTAAAATAAAATAGGAGTGACCTGGAAGCACCCAGTTTTCTTTTCTCCAGTCCCATCACCTTCCAGATAGAACCTCTTTTTTTGTCTTCTCTTGCCATTGGTTATTATTTCCTGCATTTCTGCTTCTGGCAAGTAGACTCACAGGGTATTTACTCTTTCGTGGCTGGTTTCCTCTGCTCCCTATCCCATGTGTGAGGCTCCTCCACATTATCCATTCTTCTTCACGGCCGTGTAGTAATGCCTCTTGTGAATACACCACAATTTATCCATTTAGCTGTTGATGGCCACTTGGGCAGTTTATAGTTGTGAGTTACGACATGCAGTGCTGCTGGGAAAATTCTAATGTGTGCCTTTGAAACGCGTTGAAAATGCATACTCTTTCTGTTGCATACCTTGCTAGAAGTAGAATTGGTGGATCATAAAGGGTACGTGCACGTTCAGCTTCACTGGGTTCTGCCGCTCACTCTTCTGAAGTGGTTAGATAGACTCTATCCCAGTCATACTGATGGGATATGAAGTTCCATTTGTCTTTCCAGCAATTGGTATGTTCTGTCCTTCCTCCACTCCCCACATTATCTTGTTTTTATATATCATCTCTCCAGTCATGTCTAGAATTTTAGCCTTCCCCTCATCATGCAAAGTTAAGACACACAGTCCCTCAAGACAGTAGCATGATCAGTGGGACTCTAGGTCACAACAAAGGGACCCACATTTAGTGGTAGGACATTGTCAAAATTCTATAGGGTAAAAGTAGATAACTTCCAGGAGGCTAAGTCTGTTTTTTTGTGGTGGTGTTTGTTTGTTTGTTTTTTGGTCATGAAATAGAATATTCCTGTCACAAAACTGTGGTTATAAAGTATGTGCAAACATTACTTAAATTTTCAGAAAGGGAATTTCACGCACAGAGGTTAAGGGTCAAAGACCATCCCCTTTAGACCCAAGTAAATATATATGCGTCTTGGATGTTTTTCTGCAAGGCTATATTGCTTGGTTATTGTGGGATTGTGTGTACACACTTTTAAATTGTAATACCCTAGATTAGCTCTGTTCAGTATTTCTTTTGTTCTGTAAATTTGTTCATTTTTACATCTACTTATTTATTCATCAAATTGTTTAATTCTTCATTATCTGACTGCCCACTAGAATACATTTCATGAGGGGAGAAATTATGTCTGACTGAAATTGTGTTCATTTTTTAAGTTTAATTATTTATTTTGAAAGAGAGGAAGAACCAGTGGAAGATGGGAGGCGGGGGGTGGGGGGTGCGGTGCTCAGAGGATCTGAAGCAGGATCTGTGCGTATAGCAGAGAGCCCGATGTGGGGCTCGAACTCATGAATCATGAGATCATGACCTGAGCTGAAGTCATACACTTAACTGACGGAACCACCCGGGTGCCCCAACTTGTTCATTTTTTTCTGTATCCGGTACTTGATATGTCTCTGGCATCGAGAGTAGATGCTCAGGAAACATTTTGGTGGGAACGAATGAATAAGTGATCACTGGAAGGAATTTCACAAGCGCACGGAAGGATGAAGAATGAGGCATATTTTAAATTATTAAACTGAAAATATTCTCTTTGTGCTGCTGCTCCTCATAACTTTATATTTTTTGGCTTTTTAGATTTTTGTATTAATAACAGTTAACATACAGTGTCATATTGGTTTCAGGTCTACAACATTCAACAATTGCATATATCGCCCAGTGCTCATCATGACAAAGGAAACACTCTTTATTTAAAGCAACTAATCTGATGGGAAGTACCTTATGCTTAACAATTTAAGACAATTCTCTTTATGGCAAGATCTTGAGAACATATAGTTAAAATAAGTCTGTCAAGAGCCTCCCTAAGAGGAAAGCTGCCATGCCAAGACAGGAGGGAAGACAGAATTATAGAAGCAAATTCTCAGTGTTCTTTCCTGTCCTATTCCTGGTTAGAATATTTGCTATTAGTTTCATGTTCCCATAAGTAACACATCTGCACTATTTTTAAAAGTATCTAATATTGTCTTCTAGCGATGGGGAAAGCTAGTATTCTGATGTATAAAGGCAGCTGTTACCTTTTGTCACTATTTTTAATTCTTATAACTACTAAGCTTAGATACAGAGTCCTGAAGCTTTACTACACACATTTATCATTTACAGTTCTGTGACAGCACATCTTGAGAGAGTCATTTAATTATTCCTCTTTTTCCAGGTAGTTAACAATTCCAGACACATACTTCTCTGCTAAATTCTTTAACATTTCTGTAAAATGAAATAAAATTACCTAACCTCTTTCGATATCATACTGAAGCTTCGCATCCCTAAGCTTTAGCTACCTTCTTTGTGTTTTATCCTTACTTGTGATATTCTAGTTTGAATTTATTCCTAGCTCGGAAAGTGCCTTCCCTTTTAAGTTTTAAAAAACCAAATGGCCTTTCCTTCCTCAGTTGCTCTCTGAAGAGGCTGCCCTCTGCCCCAAAGGCACACTGTCCTGTCTCATGGACATTTATACCAGTTGTGTCTCGCCGCCCTCTCTCATTTGCATTGGAACTAACGTAAAGGTGGATGGTGTTGTTTGCAGCCCCAGGAATAGCAAATGCAGAGGTGTTAGAGATATTGTCATAGTTGTCGGAGGAAGTCTCTGTCAGCATTTTTCAGAAGAAGAAAACAGCAGGAGCTTTTTATAATGTAACTTTAATTACAGTGGCCAAGCACCCCAGCATAGGCTGACGATCTGTTTATGATACACCTGCCATGAATACTTTGAAATGCCTCAAGACACGTGTCTCATAAATGGTGTCACCCCCTACAGGTGCTAGCCAACCGTTCTTTTTTTTTTCTTCCCCTGTCCCTGGTCTGTTCACTGTTGGTCTGGCCACTCAAATACACAGCAACTCAAAGCTAAGAGCCATAATTAATGACACAAGATTAACAAGCCACTACATCTATATGTAATAAAGCTACTACATGTCTATGACATGGCTAAATCCAGTTTTCAAGCTGTGATATGGAAATCTAAATTAATAAAATAAAATGGGTCATTTCTCACCTTGTACAATTAAGTTTATTTGAGGAGACTTGTGTTTTGAACGTGACCTTCAGAAGCTTGGACAAGGAAACCTCAGAAAACCAACCAGCAGATGGCAATATGTAGACTTGCGGAAGGCTTACTGATTGCCCATTCTCTGTGACATTGTTGCATTTGTTTGCAATTTGGTTGGGCAATTTAGAGAAACTCTGGGAAAAGGAAGTATTTAAACCAAACAAAGGCGAGCGAGCAAATTTTATCTATTGGTATTTCTAATAATTTTTTTGTAGGGAATTCTACATTTTCTCTAATTCTCGGGGATTATGTGTTAGATAATAATCGCCAGGGTTTTCACTTTACTGTTTTTAGCGTAATTCTTTGGAATGCAGTTGATTAGAAAGTAAAACTAAAGCATTTTTAAACTCTTGGAGCAGATCACTATGTCTAGGGTTTTAGAAATAATTACAAAAAATTGGGGCGGTCCTATTAAACTTTCCGATAAATTTATTTCATACTTACCCAGATGTTCATATAATCTACCTGTTAGTAAAACCATTTCGAAGGTGGATTTTCAAAATATTTCAGAATTTTTCACTAAGATTCTGGGAAGAGGAGTAAATGGTTGTCTGTTGCTAGAGTTGCATTATTTAAACGGAGGCATTAATGAAGGCAAATATCTACGTTTTCCTGACCACCGAGAGGCTAAACACTGTTCTTCTCTCTTCCGACTCACTCTCTGATCAAAAAATCAGAAGAGATAGAGGGTCTTTTCCTCACTGACCCCTGAAGGCAGCTATCCCTAACTTGGTAGAGGGTAAGAAAACTGACCATTATCATTAAGTTGGTAACCCTAATATTAGTCTACCTCAAAATATGAAACGAAAGGTGTGGAGCCCCACATTGGATATTGTATAACTCTTTCTTTAATGCAAGTATCACCTGCTAATATTAATTATCAGCCAGCACAGGAAATCTAATACAAGGCATTATTACAGTCTTATTTTTCTCCTTATATATTCTGCTAACTCACGCACACCAGGGAAGTGAGTGGATATTGAAATCAGTGGCAGATGAATGATGGATGAATCATAAATTGGATTGTGTGTTGGTTTATTTAATTAGTTTATTAGAGTTCTCTGGAATCATCTAGGCACTGTGCAAAACTAATATATACATGAATATTTAGCTGTCCAATTAGGAAAACATAAATTAGTCATATCGTCTATGCCGTAAAAACCACAACTGCCAACAGAAATGAAACAAATGAAAGGCTAATAAAAATAAATGTTTTCCATGTGTTCTGAATGCTTTGTGCATGAACACAGTGCAGTAGTCTGAGTTGATTAGAAGGAAATGTCTTTGAACTGAGCTTGGCCATTCGGAATTGTCTATTTTACCCATGTTACTTTATTGATTTGCTTATTGATAGATTGGTTGATGGTGGGAAGTGGGCTTTCCAAGAGCAGAATTGATGAAATTTCCGACTTTATATCCAGATCATATCACAGAACTAGGACAATTAGTAGAACATATCCTTTTGTTACACACTTGTATTTTTGAGAAGCCAAGAGTTCACCTGAGTTTATCATCTGTTTTGTTCCCATCCACCTTGAAGGTGACAAACCTTTGCACTGAGCAGTGACTCTAAATAAAAGAAAACTTAATTCACATTAAAATCTACATTAGCATGAGCTCTGTGGACTTTGAAAGATTATTTTCCCATCAACAGTCAATATCCTCTCTTTTCATTTTATTAATCGTTAACCCTAAAAAATCATGGAACCTGAGCTAATACCAAAAAAAAAAAAAAAAGTAAATGCAGTGTCTACATAATCTATATAACAAGTCTAAGGTGTAACTGTCTTAAAACTGAGAAGTTTGTAATAATCATCAGTTAATGTTAAAAATGAAATGACTACTTAAGCCGGTCAGAGTGGCTAAAATGAACAAATCACGAGACTATAGATGAACAAATCGCGAGACTATAGATGCTGGCGAGGATGTGGAGAAATGGGAATCCTCTTGCACTGTTGGTGGGAATGAAAACTGGTGCAGCCGCTCTGGAAAACAGTGTGGAGGTTCCTCAAAAAATTAAAAATAGACCTACCCTATGACCCAGCAATAGCACTGTTAGGAATTTATCCAAGGGACACAGGAGTACTGATGCATAGGAGCACTTGTGCCCCAATGTTTATAGCAGAACTTTTAACAATAGCCAAATTATGGAAAGGGCCTAAACGTCCATCAACTGACAAATGGATACAGAAAATGTGGTTTATATATACAATGGAGTACTACTTGGCAGTGAGAAAGAATGAAATCTGGCCATTTGTAGCAATGTGGATGGAACTGGAGGGTATTATGCTAAGTGAAATAAGTCAGGCAGAGAAAGACAGATACTAATGTTTTCACTCACATGTGGATCCTGAGAAACTTAACAAAAGACCTTGGGGGAGAGAAGGCGGGGGGGGGGGGGGGGGGTGGGGAGTTACAGAGAGGGAGGGAGGCAAACTATAAGAGACTCGTAAATACTGAGAACAAATTGAGGGTTGATGGAGGGTGGGGGAGAGGGGAAAGTGGGTGATGGGCATTGAGGAGGGCACCTGTTGGGATGAACACTGGGTGTTGTATGGAAACCAATGTGACAATAAATTATATGTAATATAAAAAAATGAAATGGCTATCCCTCAGGAGAAAGAGGCTGTGGATTTTGACACAGTCTTTGCTTCCGATTATGTCTGAAGTTTGAATAGCTAACTGTGATTCTCACTTGTGATTCTAGGATGATATGATTTTCAGAGGCCTGGAAATATCTGTCACTGGTTATACCATCCAGTAGATAGACCCTGTGTGTAAAACGGAACAGGCCCTGCCCATTCAGAAATAGATAACTCAGTGAATTAAATGGAAATATCATGAGGCATTTAGGGGCCTTTGGAAAACATGCATGTGTGTACATATGCACACACAGACAGATACACACAGAGACACAAACATTGGAGAAGCTGAAAACATTCAGACTGCTGGGTATCCAATGTCAGTATTGAGGGTAGAATTTAGTTCTGTGGATAGCACAGAAAAATCTTACTGAATTCCTATCAATCCATGTAACTGGAAGGCCAGCAGTGGGTATCTCTATTTTCATTTACCTAAATGTTTAGCAATTTTCTTGCTTTTTAAAATTATTATTTGTTTTTTTAAAAATCTGTTTAATGTTTATTAATTTTTGAAAGAGAGAGACAGCACAAGCAGGGGTGGGACAGAGAGACAGGGGGACACAGAATCCAAAGCAGGCTCCAGGCTCTGAGCTGTCAGCACAGAGCCCGGTGCAGGGCTCAAACTCATGAACTACGAGATCATGATCTGGACCGAAGTCGGATGCTCAACCGACTGAGCCACGCAGGCGCCCCTAAAATTATTATTTGAGAGAGAGCATGAGCCAGGAAGGGGTGGAGAGGGGCAGAGGGACAGTAAGAGAGAGAATCTTGAGCAGATTCCGCTGTCAGCACAGAGCCCAACACAGGGCTTGATTCCATGACCCTGAGATCATGACCTAAGCCAAAATCAAGAGTTGGGCACTCAACTCACTGACCCACCCAGGTGCCCCTCTGTACATTGCTTTTTGCATCTCAGACCTTATTTCTGGGAATTTTGGGGAATATACCTTAGAAATTTTATTAAATTTTTATTTAATAGAAGAATTTAATAATCTGCTTTGCATCTCAGACCTTATTTCTGGGAATTTTGAGGTACGTACCTTAGAAATTCTATTAAATAAATTTTATGTAATAGAATAATTTAATATTATACTTTTATATGCCTGAAATATCTTTATTTATCACTGTTCTTGATAGTTTAACTGGAACATAATTCTTTTTTTTTTAATGTTTATTAAACATTAAACATAAAACATAAAAATGTTTTTTTTAATGTTTATTAGGGTTAGTGAGCAGGGGAGAGGCAGAGAGAGAGAGAGAGACATACACACACACAACCGAAAGCAGGTTCCAGGCTCTGAGCTGTCAGCACAGAGCCCAACACAGGTCTCTAAGTCACAAACCGTGAGATCATGACCTGAGTCAAAGTCGGATGTTTAATAGACTGAGCCACCCAAGCACCCTGAACAGAATTCTTTTTTAAAAAAAAATTGCTATATTCGTACAGTAATATGATTGCCATTTCAGCATTAGTTAGCACATCTCTTACATTGCATAATTATCATTTCTTCTAGTGATAGGAACAATTAAGGTCTAGTCTGTTAGCAAGTATAGTAATTATAATATAGTTTATAATATAAACATTAGACTACATATAAACTATTATACAGATACATCTATCCATGTGTAATACAGATACACTGTGTGTATTCATGTTGTTGGAAATAGCAGGATTTCCTTTTTTGCTCAGGGATGAATAGTACAAGCACACACACACATACATGCCTTTAGCTAATCATCCATTGATAAACACGTAGGTTGTTTCCATATCTTGGCTGCTATGAATAATGCTGTAACATCCACAAAAGTGCATATATCTCTTCGATAACCTATTTTCATTTCCTTTGGACACATTTTGAGGAATGGGATTGCTGGATCATATGGTACTTGTATTTTTGGTTTTTTGAGGCTTCTCCATACTGTTCCCCATAGTGGATGGACCAGTTCACAATCCCACTGATGGTGTACAAAGATTTCCTTTTCTCTGCCTTCTCACCAATACTTCTTATCATCTTGATGATCACCATTGTAATGGGGATCAGGTGATTTCATTTTCATTTCCTTGATGATTAGTGATGGTGAGAACCTTTTGATTAGTGATATTGGCCATTACCTCTTTGGAAAAAATGTCTATTTCATTGTTATGCCCATTTTCTAATGAGATTGTTTGCTTTTTTGCTATTGAGTTCTGTGAGTTTTAATAAACTTCTGATATACCTCCTTATCTGATATATGGTTTGCAATATTTTCTCCCATTCTGTAGGTTGGTTTTTCATTTTGTTGGTTGTTTCTCTTGCTGTGCAGAAGCTTTTTACTTTGATTTGTTGTTTTTTTTTGTTGTTGGCATTTGTGCTTTCAGTGTCATATCCCAAAAGTCATTACCAAGGTTAATGTTGAGGAGTTTCTTCTCTGTGTTTCTTTTAAATTTTTTTTAATGTTTATTTATTTTTGAGACAGAGACAGAGCATGAACGGGGGAGGATCAGAGAGAGGGGGAGACACAGAATCCGAAGCAGGCTCCAGTCTCTGAGCTGTCAGCACAGAGCCTGACGCGGGGCTCGAACTCACGGACTGTGAGATCATGACCTGAGCCGAAGTCAGACACAACCGACTGAGCCACCCAGGCGCCCCTTCTCTGTGTTTCTTTTAGGAGAAAGTCTTATATTCAAATCTTTGATCCCTTTCCAGTTAATTTTTCTGAGTGGTATAAGATAGAGGTCCAATTTAATTTTTCTTCATGTGGTTATCCATTGTTTCCTGTACCATTTTTTGAAGAGACTGTCTTTGCCCTTTTGGATGTTCTTGGCTCCCTCACCAAATATTATTTTTCCATATATGGAGGGTTTTTATTCTGGGCTCTATATTCTGTTCCATTGGTCTATGTAACTATTTTCATGCCAACACCATACTGTTTGGATTACTATAGGAGGATCATTTGTAGTTCTATATAAATTGTAAGTTTGTTTTTTCTATTTCTGTTAAAAAAATGCCATTGGGATAGTGATGAGAATTGTGTTGAATCCATATATGAATTTGGGCTGCATGAACATTTTAACACTGTTAACTTTTCCAGTTCATCAGTACAGGATGTCTTTCCATTTGTGTCATCTTCAATTTCTTTCAACAAAGTCTTGGACTGTTCATTGTACAGATCTTTCACTTGGTTAAATTCATTCCTAGGCATCTTATTGTTTTTGATGCTGTTGTGAAGAAATAGTTTTCTTTATTTGTATTTCTGATGTTTCATTGTTAGTGTATAGAAATACAGCTAGGTTTTGTGCATTTATTTTATGTCCTGCAACTTTACTGAAATAATTGATTAGATACAGTAGTTTTTTAGTTGAGTCTTTGGGACTTTCAATATAAAAGATCGTGTTATCTGAGTAAATAACAACAAATTTGCTCTTTCTCTGTGGATGCCGTATATGTTTTTCTCTCATCTAATTGCTTTCGTTTGGACTTTGAGTACTATGTTAAGTAATAGAGTGATTTCTTTCTGGTTCCTGATCTTAAGGAAAAGCTTTTAGCTTTTCTCTATTGAATATTACCTTTGGGTTTGTCACATACAATGTTTATTATGTTGAGGCACGTTTTTGTATCCCAAATCTGTTGACTGTTTTTATTATGAAAGATATATTTTGTCAAATGCCCTTTCTGCATTTATTGAGAAGATCATCTAATTTTTATCTTTCATTCTATTAATTGCATATCATGTTTATTGATTTGCATATATGAAACCACCCCTGTGTCCTAGGGATAAGTCCCACATGATCATTGTGTCTAGTCCTTTTAATAAGCTGCCAACAGTGTGTGTGTGCATGCACGTGTGTGTGTGTGCAATTCCGTAAACCAATTGAAAAATGTATGTGGAAGAGAAAAGAAGCAAGAATAGCTAAAACAATCCTGAAGGAAAACAGGGGACACAGGATGGTGGGTTTTGTTCAGAAAACATCGAGACAGTGCTAAGATAGACAGCACTGATGACAGCCCAGGACCAGGCTGCATCCACGTGAATGGAAGCCCATGACCCACCAGCATGGTGAGTGTTGGAGAGAAGTGTCTTACCCCACAAACAATGCTGGGAGAATGGATTCTCCACATGTAGGGAGAATGAGATCAGATCCCATCCTCACATACACATACACATAGAAAAAATGAATCCCTGGGTTAAGGACTTAACATGTAAAAGGCGAACTGATCAAATTCCTGGAAGGTAAGATTGGAAAATATCTTTGTGAACTCTTGGTAGAAAATCATTTCTTAAACAAGGCGCCTGTGTGGCTCGGTTGATTAAGCATCCAACTCTTGATTTCAGCTCTGATCATGGTCTCACAGTTCATTAGATTGAGCCCCATGTCAAGCCCTGCATCAGGCTCTGTGCCATCAGCAGAGCTGTCTGCTCCTACCCCACTTGCACTCTCTCTCTCAAAATGAATAAATAAACATTAAAAATTTTCTTTTAGAATCCATTTGGAAATGTTCCCTCCTCTTAAATTTTTTGGAAAACTTTGAGAAGAATTGGCATTAAATTTTCTTTAAATATTTGGTAGATTTCACCAATGAAGCCATATGTTCTTGGGGTTTTGTTATGTTGGGAGGTTTTCGGTTACTGATGCCATCTCCTTAATTCATTATTGGTCTGTTCAGACTTGCTACTTCTTCCTTATTTAGTCTTGGTAGGGTCTATGATTTAGGCATGTACCTATTTCTTCAGGTTTATCTAATTTGTTGTATAATTAATTGTTCATAATAGTTTCCTATGATTCTATGTATTTCTGTAGTGTCAGTTGTCATTTCTTCTCTTTAATTTCTGATTTTATTTATTTGACTCTTCTCTCTTTTTTTCTGTTTCACAAAGTTTTGTCAATTTTGTTTATCTTTTTGAAAAATCAGCTCTTCATTCCGTTGCTGTTTTGCTATTTTTTTGGTCTTTATTTCATTTATTTCTACGTTGATCTTTATTATTGTCTTCCTTCTGCTAACTTTGGGTTTAATTCATTCTTCTTTTTCTAGTTCTGTGAAGTATAAAGTTAGATTATTTATTTGCAAGCTTTTTAATTTCTCAATGTATATAATTATCACTATAAACTCCTTCTCAGAACTGGTTGGCAGTGTCCCATATGGTTTGGTATGTCATGTTTCCATTTTAATTTGTTTTGAGATATACTCCGATTTTCCTTTTAATGTTTTCTTTGACCCGTTAATTGTTCAGGAGTGTGTTGTTTAATTTCCATGTTTGTAGGTTTTCCAGCTCTTTTCATGCCTTTGATTTCTAATTACCAATCACTCTGTTTGGAAAAGATACTTGGTATGATTTCAATCTTCTTAAATTTGCTAAGAGTTCTGCCATATCATGAGATCTGTCCTTGAGAATGGAGTAGAGTTCTTGATTCAATGGTATTTTCACTGTGTTTTGATAGTATTAGTCTACCACTTTGGTCTTTCACAGATGCTCCTAAGATAACTGCTCTGTCTCAGAGGGCAAGCTTTCTTTTTTCTCTATTTTTTAAAGTTATTATTTTTTTTTAAGTATGCTTTCTAATCTCATCAATTTTTGGAACTTCTCAGCCATGAACTAATATATTCTCTTCCCCATTTATCTACCACCCTTTGAACTCCAAGTAGGTGCATAGTATATCTTTTTTCATTCCATCTTCCATATCTCTTAACTGTCTCTTTCTTTCTATATCTTTATCTTTCTATGCTTTATTTAAATAGTTTTCCCCCATAATTACCTTTTACTTAACACATTTCCTCTTCAGAATTATAACTTGCTAATTATTGGGTAAGTATTTTTTAAATTTAAAATCATATATATTTTATTTCTAGATCCTTAATTTCTTTCTTTTTCACATCTGTTTTGGTCACTATTTACAGTCTTGATATTTGTACAACTTTTGGATTACCTCTTATTTCTTTAAACTTGTAAATTTCAATCTTATTTCTTTGTCTTATAATTTCAATACCTAACATCCTTGGGGTTCTAGCTATGCCTTTGGTTATTTCAGAAGACTTTCAGTCAACACTGTTAACTCCTTTGAGTATTGAGTCATTTTAGATTGCGATTTTAAATTTGACTTCTCTCAATCCGTGGATTTACAGAGGGCCCTGGCTTATCGATGTGTTCTTCCTTAGAGTTTATGTGTGTCCTTCTGCCAGGCTCCTGAGGCACGATAATCCACAATTAATTTCTTGCCTTGACCTCTGTGAGGCCACACATGCATGATAGTAGGTAGGTATTTTAAAGCCCCCTCCCTTTCACTGAAAATGTAGCTTTTGATGTCCCAGGCTTTATGTGAACATCTCAGTTCCAGTTTCCCAAGGTTTTATTTCGTGTTTCCTCTGAACCATAGATGTCTTTAAGGTGTCAGTGATTTCTTTTTTTTTTTTTTTGTAGAAACATAATTCATACACCTTAGCACGCTTAAAGTGTAAAGTCATTATTTTTTTGTATATTCACAAGGCTGTCCAACTATCACCACCATGTTAATTCTAACACAATTCATCACCCAAAAAAGAAGCCCATGCTCATTAGTTCTCATTTCTCATCACCTCTTCTCCTAGCAAACCACTAATCTCCTTTCTGTCTCTATGGAGTAGTGATTTCTGGACATAAATCCAGATAACAATTTAAATATTTAAATGAATAAATCACACAATTGGGACCTTTCGTGTCTGGCTTGTTTCACTCAGCGTAATGTTTTCAAGGTTCATCTCTGCTGTAGCACGTGTCAGTATTCTTTTTATGGCTGAATAATATTCCATTATGTGGCCATACCACATATTGATTTTTCATTCATTAGCTTATGGACATGTGCATTGTTTCCACTTTGGAGCTATTGTAAATAATGTTGCTGTACATGTTCATGTGCCATTTTTTTATGGGGGCTTTTTTTTTTTTCATCTCTCTTGAATATATAGGAGTGGAGTTTCTGGGTCATATGATAACTCCACCTTTACCATTTTGAGGAAGTACCAAAGTATTGTACAAAGCAGTTTCATCACTTTACATTTATTGCATTAATTTTCAATGTATGAAAGTTTACATTTCTCTACATCCTTGCTTACATTTAGCGTCTTTTTTATTGTCAACCTAGTGAGTGTGAAATGGCATCTCATTGTGGTTTTGATTTTCATTCTCCACTGGCTAATGATATGAGCATCTTTTCATATACTTACTGGCCATTTTTGTATTATCCCTGGGAAAATATCCATTCAAACCCTTTTCCTGCTTTTTAATTGGACTGTCTTTTTATTTTTGAATTTTAAGACCATCTTTTGGCAGATACAAGATTCACAAATATTTTCTCCCATTTTGTGGGTTGTTTTTATACTTTCTTGATAGTGTCCTTTGAAACAAGAAAGGTTTCAATTTGATTAAGTCCAATTTCTTCGATTCCTTATACTTTAGGTATCATCTTTAAGAATCCATCAGGCTGCTTCTTCACTTGCCAATTATGTTTCAGCTTCTTATGTTTTTTGTTTGTTTGTTTTTATCTTTGGGGATTTCTCTGACATTTGTGCATGCTCAGGTATGCATTTAATAGGAGCCTTGTTGTATTTTTTCACAGGTTTCTAGATATGTTGTATTGGGAGGGATTGCCAAACTATCTAGTACACTTTATTCAGGAAAGGATGTGAGAAGTTCTATTTTAGTATATGGAGTCAGTAAAACACATGTCAAAGAACACTTTCTTGGGAACTAAAGAGACTTGAATTCAAATTCTGTTTCTACTACTTGATAGCTATATGACCTTGAGCATGTTATTTAACCTCTCAGTCTAAATATCCTCATGGTAAAATAGTGCTAATAGTAATAATAGGTAATTCATACACTTATTGTGATAATATATATAGCTGAAACATTCTAAAAACGTACTAAGTGTTGTATAGCTATATCATTCATCCTAATAAAGTTGTCTTCAAAGTATCTTTAGAAACTGCAGGGATCAACTATTTAACTATTTCTTTTCATTCCATAAGAGGAAAATGTTTTTTGGTTTTTTTTTTAATTTTTTTTTTCAACGTTTATTTATTTTTGGGACAGAGAGAGACAGAGCATGAACGGGGGAGGGGCAGAGAGAGAGGGAGACACAGAATCGGAAACAGGCTCCAGGCTCTGAGCCATCAGCCCGGAGCCTGACGCGGGGCTCGAACTCACGGACCGCGAGATCGTGACCTGGCTGAAGTCGGACGCTTAACCGATTGCGCCACCCAGGCGCCCCGAGGAAAATGTTTTTAAAATGCTACATTTCCTGAAAGGGAATTTATTGATCCTTAATATATTTATTAGTTTGTTTTACAAGGTAGGACAGTGAGGTTGAGGGAGACCCAATAGGCTAATAATTGCCAAAATCAGGAGGTAATAGAACTGAGATTTGAGCCTAACTTATCTGACTCTGATACATGAACATTTCAGTTATGGAACTGGTTTTATTGGACAGTATTACTCTAGATTTTTTTCCATTGAGGAAAGTATGTCATGGGATGTATCACAGCCTTGGTTTGTTCTTTCATTGCTCTTTGAAATCATACCAGGCACTTTTGCCCCCCGCAGTCTGCACTTAACCACATCAACAACTGTAAGCTGGGGAAAAGACTCCAATTTGGTTGACATTTGTACTTGGATTAGCCTGTGCTTTTGGTGAGTGAATAAGGTACGGCTTTCCTATCGTAAGCTGGGGTTTGGCAACCATCCCTCCTGGGGCATACAACAACATTTCAAATCAAAGTGACTCACTGCCCGAAAACAAGCTGAGGCACAGCCCAAATGAAAGTATATAAAAATTGTTTTGTCCTAAGTGTGAACCCTGTATAACCATTTATTTCTATTAGACAAATTATTATACTTGTGGAAAACTACTGAATCCTGTATGCCTTAAACCTTTCCTGTATGAAAAGGAAGAAGGATATAGCATCAGTAAGCATTTATCTCAATTTTAGAGAAAGTAAGAAATAGATTTGCAAAACAGGGCACTATTAATACAAAGCGTAATACTTGGTGTCTATCAAGTGAAGATCATAATATCCATAAGTTACTGTTCTTAGCATCATGATTCCTGACAGAGAAATGGAAACAAATTATAGCAAATGTGTTATAAATATCAATCACAAAGGCGAGGCTGGAGTACTTCTCTGACTCTTGGATCAGTGATTTATTTCAACTTTGGTGTGTTTCTATTTTAGAGGAATTCATGGCCAGTGCAATTTTTATTTCAGGATGACTCCGAAGTTAATAACTGAAGAGATGGAATGAGAACCCCTGCCCTTTTGAGAGACAAGTAGCCAACCTCTGATTTGGCATCATCCTCATTTTACAATTTCATTTATGCAATAAGTGAAACAATTTTACAATTTAGTTTATATGATAAATTTACAGTTTATACAATTTCATTTCTCAGCAAAAGGAATATGGTATCACAGATTGGTCCTCCATAATAAGGCATTGCTTAGGAAACAGCACAGATTTCCATAATTTTAATACCTGGTGGAAAAAAAGTCATCTTTTAAAATTGAAGGTAACAAAAGGCAGCAGAAAATAGACGTGTTAGTTATCTGAAAGAATTGGTTTATAAAGAGTAGGCTCTATGAGGACAGTGATGGGTCTCTCTTACCACCTCATCTTTGCTACTTGCATAGAACCTGGCAAATACTAGTTGCTAAATAAATACCCATCAATTCATGTGGTCAAGATAAAGCAAAAGAGTTGCAAATATTACCGAAAGACATGGCCTTTATAACCATGACTAAGGAGAAGATAAGATAACCTGCTTATTAATTAAGTTTATGTAAATGAATGTTGCCTTAGCAGATAGGTAGTAGTCTGCATTGAACACTCCAAAAGAAATCCAAGGCTCAGAAAATGTCAGAGTAATATGTCAGCAACACTAATGAGGAGTGGAGAGTAGCATTCTGGTATAAATGACCCAGTATAGGTAGTATAGATCATTTCTGAACAGAAGTATCTTCGGAGAGGCATGGGTAATTTGTGAATGTTGCAATTATTGGAAATATGTCATAAAAATTAATATAACTTTAATTAATATAATTAATAACTCCCTCTTTCTTCGTTCTTTGTTCATAAACCTAGTTTATGATTGGTTTCCCCATGCTAACCTAAATACTTGACTATTATGACAACCACATTCCTAATTATTATTTTATAAATGAGCTTTCTTTTTTAGATGTCAGTCTTTCCTGTCTTGGGGTTCATGTGAAAAAGTTCTCTACAAACTCATTATCTCCTAAGAAATGAATAATAGAAAATTCCTGGGCTTGGAAAAGCTGAGAGATCCTGGATCCATGGTGACCCCCAAGACACAAAAATTTTATGAGACTTGGTGAAACAGATCCTTTGTTTATTTGTGTTTTTATGTAACTGCACCATGACTGATATAAAAGAAAAAAGTCAACTCTTGGTTTCCAGTCTGACATGTAAAGAGCTTAGAAGTCATTATTATCATCCTCATAAGAAAAAAGGGGAACACACTAAACATCAAACTGAAAATCTTCTTAGATCCATTAGAGAACTGAGATCACAGGGCAGATTACTGCCCTGAAACCCGGAGAGATGGACAAACAGTGGGAATCACAGTTTTCTGGAAGCTGCAACTGCCAGGAGCCAGCAGGTGTTAGGAAACCTTAAGCAGTAATTGATTAATTTTTGGAGACTGTGAACCAGCTTGAGAGATAAAAATGTCTGGGATTCTAGGCTTTAAAGGCCCCCATGCTTTCATGAGTTATACCCCTTGGAGCCCCACTGGGATCTCAGGGTGAAGATCAGAAAAATTCTCTTCTGTTTTCAATAAGGCAGGGGAAAAATAATTATTTTGAAATACAACCAGATCGTGCTGTTCTCCCCAGAAAGACCTGCCCTCTCAGAAAAATACTTTACCAGCACCTAACCAACATCAGTTTTTGCAGAGCCTGCTGACATTGGGAAAGGGAAATGCCCCTCTTGATCCCCGCTGGCCTTCTTCCGGGACCTGACTGGGGGGAAGCAGGGAACTGGGAGGCACTTGTGAAAGTCACAGCCCAGGAGCCTGGGCCCATGGAAAGCTTGAGTCCTTATCACAGGACCAAAACATGGATGGTACACCTTACCACCACATCAACAGGGCTCCTGCGTAATAACAAGGAGTTACAGCTGTGAGAAGTGCCAGGCTCAGACTCTGTTTAAGAAGGAGCCTTTAGGGAAACCCAAAGACAACAGGTGAGACAAAAACAAGGCCGATAAAGGAAACTGTAGATTCTAACACCTGCGGCTGTTGGAAATAGTAAACACAGCCTAACTCTTGACCAGTTAAACATAAAACCTCACATTAAAGGTCTACTTCCCTCAGTTCCTTTTATCCAATGCATGATGCCTAGCTTTCAACAACAACAACAACAAAAAAAAACACAAAGCAAAATAAAAGCAAAAAACCAAGTTAGTAGAGACAATCTAAGCATTTTTTTTAACCAGACTCACATATGGCAGAGATTTTGGAATTACCAGAGCAGGAATTTAAAATAATTATGATTAATATTCAAAGGATTCTAATGGAAAGAGTGGGGAACTTGCAAGAAGGAATAGCTGAAGTGAGTGTGGAGATATAGAAACTCTAAAAAAGAATCAAAAGGAAATGCTAGATATTGAAAACACAGTAACAGAAATAAAGAATGCCTTTGATGAGCTCATTAGGAGACTGGACATGGGTGAAGAAAGAACAGGGAACCTGCAGACACGTCACTAGAAATTCCCCAGACTGAAAAGTAAAGACTAAAATAATGGAACAGGATATTCAAGAGCTATAAAGCAATTATGGAAGAAAAATATAAGCATAAAGGTAATACCATAATAAAAAAGGAACAAAAGAAATCATTGAGGTAATAATAACTGGTAATTTCCCCAAATTAATGAGAGATATCACTAAACCACAGATATAGGAAGCTCAAACATCCAGTAGGATAAATATCCAGTCTACACCTTAATGTAATAAATTAAAACGTCAGATAATCAAAGTAAAAGAGAAAAGAGAGAAGGGGGAGAGCTTACCTATAGAGAAACAATAAGATTTACATCAGAGTTTTCTTCAGAAACCTAGCAAGTAATAAATAGTGGAGTTAAATGTTGAAAGAAAAAAACCATTAAACTAGAATCCCCTCAATTTTTTATTTGTTTGAAAAAAAGACTTTTGTCGCCTACACTTTGAAGGATACCTTGACTGGATACAGAATTCATCAAAAGTAGACTTGTTTTGCAAGAAATTTTTCAATGAGAAGAGAAATTAGAAACTCAAGTATACATAAAGGAAAGAGCATTAGAGAAAGAATAAATGAACATAAAATACTTTATTTTTCTCATTCTTAATTGATCTTACAAATGAGTTTGTTTGTTTTTTAAATGTTTTTATTTATTTTTGAGAGAGACAGAGATACAGTGTGAGTGAGGGAGGGGCAGAGAGAGGGGGAAACACAGAATCCCAAGCAGGCTCCAGGCTCTGAGCTGTCAGCACAGAGCCTGATTCAGGGCTCGAACTCAAAAACCGTGAGATCGTGACCTGAGGTGAAGTCAGATGCCTAACCAACTGAGCCACCCAGGTGGCCCACAAATAAGTTTGTTTAAAAATAATATTGATGATGGATTGAATGATTATAACTTGTGCATAAGTAAAATAAATGGCAGCAATGCAAGGAGGGACAGAAGAGAGGAATTAAAAATACTCTAAGTTACCCGAACCACACATGAATTATACAGTGTTATTTGAAAGTGTACTTAAATTAGTTGTAAGCGTATATTGCAAACTTTAGGACAACCAGTAGAAAATTTTCAAAGGAAATATAGTTGATATGCTAAGAGAGAAAATGGAATCATAAAATGCCCAGTTAAAATCAGAGAAGGCGGAAAAAAGTATGGAAGACAAAAATATAAGCAATGAACCAAAAAGCTGTGAATTAAGTAGAAAGATATGAATTCAACTGCACCAATAATCACTTTAAATATGAGTGATCTAGATACACACCTTTAGAGACAGACTTTCAGAATGAATAATGTATAGCAGCAAACTGCATGTTGTCTGCAAGAAACCCATTTAGCTATAAAGAAACAAATAGATGAAAAGTAAAGGTTTGAATAAAGATACACCATATTAAAACTAAATTTTAAAAAAGATGGACTTATATTAATTTCAGACAAAGCAGACACCAGAACAAGGAACACTATTAGTGTTAAGGAGGAGTATTCATAATGAGAAAAGAGTCAGTTCTCCAAGAAGATATGAAACCCTAAATCTGTTGTGCCTGACAATGGAGAATTAAATGAGGCAACAAGTGTCTATTGATTGATGAATGGATAAAAAAGATGTGGTATACACACACACACACACACGAATATTATTCATCCATAAAAAAGAATAAAATCTTCCCATTTGCCATGATATGGATGGCTTAATGCTAAGCAAAGTAAGCTGGTTAAAGTCAAATACTATATGATTTGACTCATATGTAGAATTTAAGAAACAAGCAAAGGAAAAAAAGACAAATCAACGAATAAACTTTCTAAAAAATGTTTGTTGAGAGGGAGAGAGTGCACACTATTTGGGGAGGAGCGAGAGAGAGAAAACCAAGCAGAGTCCGCACTGCCAGCACAGAGCTGGATGAGGGTCTAGATCTCACCAGCTGGGAGATCATGATCTGAGCTGAAACCTAGAGTCAGACACTTAACTAAGCCACCCAGGCACCCCCCAAAAAAACAGATTCTTAATTATAGAGAACAGACTGATGGTTACCAGAGGGGAGGTAAATGGAGGGATGGGTTAAACAGGTGATGGGGATTAAGGAGTGCACTTGTCATGATGAGCACAGGACGACATATGAAAGATTTGAGTCACTATATTGTACAACTGAAACAAATACATAACACTGTGTGTTAACAACTGGAATTAAAATAACAAATAGATGAATAAATGAGGCAAAAATCTATAGAACTGAAAGGAAAATAGATAAATACACTATTGTTGTTGGAGATAGCAGTACCCTACTATCAGTAATTAACAAAGCCAGCAGACAGAAAATGATGACACATTGAACTGAGAGTACCATCAGTCATTTGGATATGATATTTATAGATTATCCTACGAGAGCAGAATATATATTCTCTTCAGGCTCATTTGGACACTGACCAAGAAAAATCACAGTTTGGGCCAAAAAACTCATCTTAACAAACCTGAAAGAATAGAAATCATACAAACTATGCTTTTAGACCACAATGAAATTAAACTAGAAGTCAATAAAAGAAATATCTAGAGAGTCTCCAGATATTTGGAGATTAAACATCACACCTGTAAATGACACGTGGATCAAAGAAGTCTGAAAATCAATTAGAAATATTTTAAATGAAATGAAAATGCAATTCATCAAAATTTACGGATACAGCATAGTAGTGCTTAGAGGGAAACATATAGCATTAAAGGGATGTATTAGAAAATAAAAAATAACTACAGTCAAGAATCTGAGTTTCTATTTGAGGAAACTAAAAAAGAAGAGCAAATTAAATCCAGTATGACCAGAGGGAAAAAAAAATCCCAGTTTGATCTGTAGATTCAAGCAATTCCGATCAAAATCCCAGAAACTTATTTTGTGGTTAATAACAAACTGATTCTCAAGTGTGTATGAAAAGGCAAAAGAACTAATACAGCCAACATGTCTGACAGTACTCAACTTCAGGATTTATTATAAAGCTTTGGTAATCAAGGCTGTACCGTACTGGTGAAAAAACAGACAAAGACATCCGTGGAACAGAATAGAGAACCCAGAAATGGACCCAAAAAACATATCGACTTCTCTTTCACAAAGGAGCAAAAGCAATTCAGGAAGAAAATGATAATCCTTCCAAAAAATAATGCTGTAACCACTGAATATTCACACGCAAAAAAAAAAAAAAATGTATACACAGACCTTATACCTTTCACAAAAATGAACTCAAAATCGATCATCCCTAAATGTAAAATGCAAAATTATAGAACTTCGAGAAGATAAAGTAAAAAAGAAAAAGAAAAAGAAAAAGAGGTGACCTTGGGTTTGGCAATGAGATCTTAGACCAAATTTCCAAAGCATGAACCTTGAAAGAAAAAAATTGATGTTGTACTTGATTAAAATTAAAACTTCTCTGTGAAAGCCACTGTTAAGAGAATGAAAGACAAGTCAGACAGGGAGAAAGTAATTGCCAAAAACGTATGTGTTAAAAGACGGTTATTCAAAATATACAAACTCTAAAAACTCAATAAGAAAAATAGCCAATTAAAAAACAGGCAAAAGGTTAAAACAGACACTTTACCAAAGAAGTTGTGCCAATGGCAGATAAGTGTGAGAAAAGGTGCTTAACATCATATGTCATTAGGGAAATAAAAATCAAAGCGACCATGAGATAGGATTGTTATCATTGAAATGGTTAGAATCCAAAGACTGACAATACTACATGCTGGGGAGGATGTGAGAGGAGGGACACTCATTCATTGCTGGCGGAAATGTAAAATGGCCATTTTGGAAGACAGTTGAGAAGTTTCTTGAAAATCTAAGCCTAGTCTTAACTGGAACCAGCAATTGCACTTCAGGGCATTTATCCAAACGAGCTGAAAACTTACGCTGTAATAAATATCTTCCCCCAAAATACTTAGTGCAGCTATGCGGATAATTACCAAAAAATAGAATCAAGCAAAATGTCCTTCAGTAGGTGAATGGATAGACAATCTTTGGTATATTCCTACAATGGAATACTCCCCAGCAATGAAAACAAGTTAACTTTTAAGGTAAAAAAGACTTGAAGGAAATTTAAACGTATGTTGCTAAGTGAAAGACACTGGCCTGAAAAGGCTACATTCAGAATAACCACCTGTAGGACGTTCGGGAAAATGCAAGACTGGAGAGAAGGTAAAAAGGTGGGAGGTTGCCAGGCATTCAGGGACAGAGAATGTTCATGAATAGGGGGAGTACAGGGTATTTTTAGGGCAGTGGCAGTATTCTTTATGATACTGTAAGGATAGATGCATGATACGCATCCATCAAGACCCAAAGGACGGTCCAACACAAAGAGTGAACCCTAATTTCAACTAATAATGTGTCACATTTGGTTTATCACTTGTAACCAATGCACTACGCTAATGCACAATACTAATCACAGGGGACATGGTAATTAAAAGAAATTAGCTCCATGACTAGTAGAACGCGCTGAATTGTTTTCATGGTATAACTCTGAAATTCAAGATACAATAACCAATTGATAGCATTCAGTAAACAACATGTTAGCTGTCCTTTTGATGTAGTAATCACTTGAAAAAATTAACAGCAACCCCTCAAGATGTCTGGCTTACAACAAAAAGCGAGTTGGGAATAAGACTTTGGCTCAAATATTATTTCCTGCATCATCCCACCCTTAATGCTGTCTGCCAATTTGACTAATCACTTAACTAATTAAGATTTAGGAAAATTTTCCTGATTGCATTTAGTGAAAAATTTTTGGAACTTACACATTATCATACGTTTCGTGATCTGCTAGTATCACTGAAGAAAAGTTAGAATTAAGAAGAAAAGCTATTATTAATCTGCAAGGAAGTGCTACTGTGCCAATAACAATGTACCAACTTGCCTGTACACCCAAAAAGTCAACCTGTTCACTTCTCAAAATAGTAAAAATATTCACACACAGCTGTCAGCATAAACAAAACTGTGCTCTCTGCATCACATAGAGTGTATTTGTAAAAACTAAAACACAAGCATGTCTGTCTCCACACAGGTTTAAAAAGTTATCAGCTGTGTAAAGAATCAGCAGGGTGCAAAATGTTGGAAAAACTTGAAATAAAAATACACAGCTGAAGGACTGCAATGGAAACCACAACAACAAAAAAATCCTGAGATGTTTTCTAGCTGAAATTAAGTTGATTTTAAGATGTATCATACTAACACTTTACTAAGCGTAATATACCCCTAAATACTGGGTGGGAAGGTTGGGCATAAAAGAAATTAGTCTATAGGTGATAAAATAGTAAAATATTGAAAAGTTCACTCAGAGTGGGCTTTTGGAGATAGACATTAAATACTCTGTGCATCACTGAAATCTCTATGGGCCCTCAAGTTCTACCTACTTTTCTTTATTATTAAAAAAATTTTTTAATGTTTATTTATTTTTGAGAGAGAATGACCAGAGTGCAAGCAGGGGATAGGCAGAGAGAGAGGAAGACACAGAATCCAAAGCAGGCTCCAGGCTCTAAGCTGTCAGTGCAGAGGCCCGTGGGGGGCTCCAACTCATGAACTGTGAGATCATGACCTGAGCCGAAGTTGGACACTTAAAGGACTGAGCCACCCAGGCGCCACTCAAGTTCTACCTTCTAATAAAGAAGTCATGGATAGGGACTGATAGAATCCTCAAAAGTTAGTAGTCACAATCTGGCATCCCCTTAATACAAATTTATTATCTCTGATAAAGCTCAGGAATTTTTAAGAGGTGGTGAAGTAAAGACACCATTGGTCAACCAACAGCAAATATGGATATTGGCTCCACGCACATCTATCTTCAGTTAGCCATATAGCTTTGAGAAAGTCATTTGGACTTTCTGAGACTCAATCTATTTCTCCCTAAGGTAGAGATAATTATACTTATTGTGATAATCAAATGAAATCATAAATGGTGTCTATTAATTATTAAACATTGACAAAAGTGCTTGGCATTGAATGAATAAATTTTCTTTTCTATTAATGGCCACATAGGGCAATTTTGGTTTGGGTTGTAATGTTTTTAAGGAAAAGTAATTTCAGGGCAGAGGAGGGAGTAATGAGTAGGTAGAATACAAGAGATTTTAGAATGGTGAAACTATCGTGCATGATACTGTAATGGTAGATTTGTGATATTTGTTAAAACTTACAGACCTATACAACATTAGGAGTGAACCCTAATGTCAACTGTGAACTTGAGTTAATGAGGTATCCATATTGTATACAAATTGTAACAAATGTCCTCCTGCAAGGTATTATTCCTGGGAGAAATTGTGTGCGTTGGGCTGGAGGCGTAGTTTATGGGAACTCGCTGCACAATCTTTCTCTAAACCTTAAACTTCTCTAAAAACATTGCATTCACTTAAAAAACGTTAAAAGAGGAAGAATGCAAGGGGAAGCTGGGAGGTAGAAAGGAAGCGTAGGACTGGTAGGGTGAAAGGAAGAGGCAAGCAGGTTTTGAAGCTGATGGAGGGACTTCTTAACCAAAGGGTTGAACAGTAGGACAGACAGTGGGGAACAAAAGGGAAAGCCAGAGAGGAAAGAGTGTATGTGAAAGAAAACATGAATTAGAGGCAGGCAGAAAGGGGAACCAGGGACAGATGTAGTGCCACCTGGGTGTCACCGTGGGGTCTAGCACATAGCTTTATGAATGTGATCGCCATTTGTCTAAAGCCCCCGTCTAGCTAGTATAAAAGAGTTGGGACTGGAGCACACCTGTCCTGGAAGGTATTCATGGGAATTCCAAGGGATTCACTGGTTGAGGTGACTTTTCCCCAGTCATTCAGCCCCCACTCAGGCTCCTTCCTGATTAATGTCACATAGGGTTCCCTTTCCTCCTTTTCTGTATTGCTTTTCACAGTGATGCTTCTCCAAATTTATAAAAGAGAGCTTGTCCCTTCCCCCTCCTAAACTCGTTTCCTGGGGGTTGTTAACAAACCAGGGGCCAAATAATAAGAAAATTCGAGATACTGTGTTGGAGAATCTGCTTTTAATGGTCAGTCAAGTCACCACAAAATCATAAGCTTTCCGGTCTCCCCCTTGTCTCAAACATATATCTGTTAAAAAATATATATATTAGAAATGGAGTATTCCATCATTCTTTGGATGTTCTGAAATGAAATACTTTGTAGTATGAGAATACTGGTAATAATGGCAATTTTTGCTTAATGATCTCACCTCATCCATTCCCCAACTATTGGAAAAGGATGCCCTGTTCTTTGAACAGGAACCATCCAAATTTGGGGGTTTGAGGTTTATAAAACTTGACAAGGCTCATTGTGAAAAAATATAAAATTATTATTACCAAATTGGGTACAAAAGTGGCTATTAAGAATGAGAAATCCAATGTAGTATATTTGCCAAATTTGACAAATGTGACAAATACCACAAAAGTCAGAAAAATAACATTTTCTTAACCACCTGAACGAAAATATCTCTGATATTTTTCCCTCCATTTTTTGCTTGCATATATTTTGAGCATTTATTCACTTAACAATTGTTAAATTTGGTAATATTGCATTAGAAGGATAATCATTCTTTCCTCCATCGTGATTGATGGAAGTTTTGATCGTAGTATTGATAACACACAAAATTTTCTGTTAGCTTTGCAACCTGTTATTGGTAATATCTGGTGACTATTCAGGATCATTGTCAGATGTGGAACAATCGTTACAAGGTGCCTATATGAGCTGTAAGATCTGGAAGAATTTCCCAATACTATCTTGTTTCTCCCACGCTATCCACAAATTTGGGGTAGCAAATTTCATCAGATAAGTTCCTGTCGTGGTACTCTAAGTTCACATCATCTCACAATGAGGGGAGTATGCCTGAAAGACGTTCCTATATTAGAGCAGTGAGGGTAATAAGTATACATGGTCGTGACTAACCTGAAAGTGAATAATATAAAAATATCCCATTAAACCCAAAATAAATGTATCCTCAACTCTCCTTTCCTTTCGTTACTTGTCCCAAAAAGCCTGAGGCCGCTCCAGCACAGAGGGAATGAGGCAGGAAGGGAGGTTTAAGTGAAAAGAGGAGGCAGATAGGACTATCCTCCTTACTGTCACACATTTTATGAGTATAAGGACCACGTGAACACAGAGCTTGGGCCCATCCTAGGCCTGGTCTAGAAAGATCTCTGGGCAAATCCCTGATGTTTCTTCTTCTGTACCTTCACAGGAAATTTGCCTTTTTATTTAAGGGAGGAACAAACACCAAGCCAAAAGACAAAAAAACAACAACAACAACAACAAAAAAAAAAAACAGTGTGTTTTAAGTATCACCAGTAAGAAATAAGGAACCCTACGAATTATTTGTTTTTTTCATATTTAAATATAAGCCATTGGGCTCCTGGATGGCTCAGTTGGTTAAGCATCATGATCAGATTTTGGCTCAGATCATGATCTCCTGGTTTGTGGGTCCACACCCCATGTCCGCCTCTGTGTTGACAGGGTGGAGCCTGCCTGAGATTCCCTCTCTTTCTCTCTCTCTATTTATCTCTCTCTTCCCCCCACCTCTTGCTCTCACTCTCTCTCAAAAATAAGTAAACATTTAAAATATCATACACACACACACACACACACACACACACATATATAAGTGCATTTTATCAACTTATTTCATTTTACAAAATGTTTAATCTTACCCACTTCATTAGAAAAAGTACAGTTATAGTCTAACTACCCAACCAGGTTTTTTTAGCAATAGTTTTTTTGTCTTCATTAAATGTAGAAGGAAAGTACAATTATGATGTTTTGGGATATGGATTTTGTTATCTCATCTTTAAAATGTGATTTTTACTTAAATATCCTCACGTGCTAAGCATACATGCTAAACCACATTTACTGAAGGCACACCATATGTTACTTCATAAATAAATTATAATCTTAACTAGACAATATATTGGATTATAACAGGCTAAGGGATGAGAAACAAAAATTCTTATTTTTATAAATGAGTGTGATGCACATAAGTACATTAGATCACTATAATTTTTATGACCTTTTGTTCTTAGTCCTTGATATGAACTGTAAGCCATGTACCCGAATTGAAAAATCAATTCAGACTTTTTCTGGAGGCTGGATCGGACCAGTTGTTGACGAAACTAGACTTGCCTATTAGATTGTATCCGGCCAATTTTCCACAAATTGAAGGAGCTCAGTCTGCAGTTACAAAATTTGGATTGAAAAAGTTATTTAAACATAGGATAAAATAAAAACATTTAATCAAAAACATTAATATAGCAAAGATGTATTAAAGCACTTAACCCATGTTTAGATTTTTTCCAACTCTTTCTGAATCTCTTGGGTTATACAAAGTGCCTCATGCAGGCATAATTAATAATTGTTAAGGCTTCATGAGGACTTTGTCTACTTATTTAGGTGAAGGCCTCTCAACAATAAATACAATGAGTTCAATATCATCAGTGTTTTGGCCCATCTCATTCATAAATAATAATTCATAAATAATATTCACGAATACATGAACTGATTGAAGTAAAAACAGCTCTACTTATCTCATGAGATTGATTCAAAAATTAAACTTTACTCTTCATTTAAATCACTTTCCAAGTTTGCAATATATTTATTGTGTTAATTATATTAATACATCACTAATAGCACTCATAACTCAATCCAGAAAAATTATTTTTGAACATTTAGAGCCTTATGGTCAGAGAAAATTTAATATAAAATTTTAATGTATACATATTTTTGTAGCAGATGTATATTGTCTAATAAAAGACTTGAGAATAAAAATATATTACAAGAGGATAAAAATGTGGGGAAGGTAAGATAAAACAGAATTTGAGGGAGAAAATTTAATACTATAGTTTTCCTAATAAAGAAGAGCCATGAATTCTTCTTTAATTTCTTTTAAATTTTTTTCAGAGAGAGAATATGAGAGAGCGGAGAGAGAGAGAGAGAAAAGGAGAGAGAATCTTAAGCAGGCTCCACGTTCAGCACAGAGCCTGATATGGGGCTCGATCCCATGACCCTGGGATCATGAACTGAGCTGAAATCAATAGTCAGGTGCTCAACCAACTGAGCCATCCAGGTGCCTTGAGCCATGAATTTTTTTAATTGAAATTATGGGTATTAAATTCTTAAGGCACTTGGAGTCTATTGGATACACGTAATTTATTTTTATTATGGTTAGAACACTTAACATGATAGGTACCCTCTAAACAGATTTTTAAGTGTGTGAACGGCGCATGTCTAGAAATTAGCTTGCCTAACTGGAACTTTATACTCAATTCTCAACTCTCATTTCCCCCTCCTCCCAGCCCCTGCAGACCTCATTCTACTCCCTGCTTTTAGGAGGTCAACTTTTTTAGATTCCACATAGAACTGGGATTATGCAGCATTTGTCTTGGTCTGTCAAGATTTTTAGATGATCACTGAAAAAGGATACTTAAGTTTCAAGATAATTTTAAGGGCCAAACATGAAAAATGTTTGAAGACTGCTGCTATAAGTGCTATGAAGAACTTGCTAACAACGTGATTTTTTTCTTTAAAATGCTTTTATTTTCAAGGGAACACATAACGTAAAAGTTAAATAATAATATTGTGACTATAATGAAAATTAGTCCTCTTCTCCCAGGGGTCACCAAAGTACGTTCTGGCAGCTGTTTTTGTAAAATATCATTTTATTGGAACAAGCATCATTGGCCATTTGCTTCCTCATCGTCCAAGGTAGATTTCAAACTAGCACTAGCTTTCACTACTATAAGGAAGGAGATGGATAGGTGCGTTAGACTGTCACACAAACACTTCCATTTTGCTTAAATCCATATTTAATGTTATTTAAAAGTTCTTGTGACTATGTTAACAGCTTACACAATTCATCTCTTTCCTGTGCAATTTTTTGATTTTTTTTAAGTTAAAATTACTTTGATGTGTGCGAAGATAAAATGATATTAATATAAACCTCACATCGTATAGCACTGGGCACTTTCAGTAGTATTTCATCCACGTGTCCCTAGTACAAGCACATAAAAGTGTACAGATCTCATGTGTGCAGCTAGATACAACTTTACAAAATGGCACCACTATCCAGATCAAGATAGAGAACATTATTACCACCTTCAGAGTGTCTCTGTTTTCTCCCAGTCATTACAGTCCCAAAGGAAGTGCTACTATTATTTCCATCGTGTTCCTGTTTTTGAACTTGATATAAATGGAATCATGCAGCAGTTACTCTTTTGTGTCTCATTTTTCTCTGTCATGTCTGTGAGATACATTCATGTGGTTTTTTACAGGCTGTGGCAAATAATTATCATGCTTATTTTATAAGAAATTGCCAAACCATCTTCTCAAGTGGCTGTACCTCAGTGGTGAATGAGAGGTCCTGTTCCTCCACATCCTCACCAGCTGTTGGTGATGTCAGTGTTCTGGATTTTGGCCATTCTAACAGGTGTATAGTAGTATCTCATTGTTTGAATTTGCGATTCCCTGATGACATGTAATGTAGAGCATTTTTTCATACACTTATTCATATGCTGCTGCTTTGGTGAAGTGTCTGTTCAGGCTTTCAGCACATTTCTTATTTGGGTTGTCTGTTTTCTTTATATTTTTGGGTATATATATATATATATATATATATATATATATATATGGTTCTTTATATTTTATATATAGATGTTTCTTTATATTTTTGGATATATATATGGTTCTTTATATTTTTTGGATAATCATCTTTTATCAGGTGTGTCTTTTGTAGATATTTTCTCTCAGCCTGTGTCTTACTGTCTCACTCTCTTAACAGTGTCTTTTGCAGAGCACACGTTTTAAAGTCCAGTCTATTTCTTTCATGGGTTGTGTTTTGGTGTTACCTCTACAACCTCATCTCCTGTCCAAAATCATCTAGATTTTCTCCTGTGTTATTTTTTAGGAGTTGTGTAGTTTTGCCTTTTACATTTAGGTCTATGAGCCTTTTATTTTTTTAAGTTTATTTATTTATTCTGAGAGACAGAGCGAATGTGAGCAGGGGAAGGGCAGTGAGAAGTGGAGAGAGAGCATCTCAAACAGGCTCTGCACTGTCAGTGCTGAGCCCCACTCAGGGTTTATAGTCATAAAACTGTGAGATCATGGCCTGAGCCAAAACCAACAGTCGGAGGCTATCTGACTGAGTCACCCTGATGACCCTAGGTCTACGAGCCATTTTAAGTTAATTTCTTTAAGTTTATTTATCTATTTTGAGGGGGGGACACACACACATATGCAAGTGGGGGAGAGGCAAAGGGAGAAGGAGAGAGAGAATCCCATGCAGGCTCCACACTGCCAGTGCAGAGCCCTGTGTGGGGTTTAACCCACGAACCTTGAGTCATGACCTGAGCCAAAATCTAGAGCTGGATGCCTAACTGACTGAGCCACCCAGATGCCCCACTAAGTTAATTTTTGTGAAGGGTGTAAGAAATGGGTCTAGTTTCTTTTTCCTTTTGTATGTGGATATCCCAAGTCATCTATCATCGTTTGTGGAAAAGACTTTCTTTTCTCAGTTTTATTGCCTTTGCTCCTTTGTCAAAACCTTCTGGCTCTTTTCAAGATTTTTCTTTTCTGTTCTATTCTCTTTCTTCTTCTTTCTCTCTCTCCCTCCTTTTTTTTTTTTTTTTTTTTTTTTTTTTTTTTTTTTTTTTTTCCTTTCAGCAGTGGAGCATACAATCTGGGCCAGATGTATCTCCATTTTTCTTTTTTTTTACTTGTTTTGATTTTGTAGACACTTTTGATTATGTAACATGATAGTTTTCATGAATTTGAGAAAATTTTGGCCAGTATTCCTTCTGGAACTTCTTATGTTCCATTCCTTATTTCTTTCTTTTTAACATTCTATTTAAACACATATTAAATAATTATCTCATATGTGACTTGTGCTTCTTTTTTCTTTTATACATTTCCTTTCTCTGTTCTTTCTGGGCTACAATTTGGATTCTTTGACCTATCTTCAGTTCACCAACCTTCCCTTCTTTGTCTTATAGGCTATTAAATCTAATCACTAAATATGATTCTTGATATAAATCATGTTTTTCAGGTATAGGATTCCTACACCATTCCTTTTTATGTATTTCACTTCCCTTTTGAAAATCTCTATATTTTTAAATTTTTTTTCCATGTTTATTTTTTAGAGAGGGAGACAGAGCATGAGTGGGGGAAGGGCAGAGAGAAAGGGAGACAAAGAATCCGAAGCAAGCTCCAGGCTCCGAGCTGTCAGCACAGAGTCTGATACAGGGCTCGAACTCACAAACCACGAGATCATGACCTGAGCCGAAGTTGGGCGCTTCACTGACTGAGCCCCCCAGGCTCCCCTCTCCATCTTTTCTTTTATGTACCCGAATATTTTAATCATAGTTGTATTTTAAAGTATATTTCCCATCACCTATGGGTTTCTTCTTTGTCTATTTTTTCTCTTAGTTTTTTTAGTATTACATCAGTCTCCTAACTACTAATGTTTTATTGAATGCTATATAAGAGATTCATCCAAGTGGGGTCTGTCTTGGAATAATAGTGATTTTCCTCATAGTCACACAGTAGTATGAGAGTAACAAAGCAGGCACATACACATATAGCTTTTGCTGTGATGATTTTTTTTTTCTGACTAGCCACCTTGTAGTAGACATTTAATATAATGTGGGCATAATTACACTCGAATTATTATCCATGGATAGTTATTTATATTACTCAGTCACCCAGTTATGGGCCAGCAGAGGCTGCTTTCATTGCTGGTCTAGTGTTATAATTTGGTTCGGTCTGGTGACATGTAGACTAACTCAGTATATAAGGCTCTTTCCCCACAAACTACCAGGATCCTCTATCCAGGTCAACAATGTACCCATTTATTTCTCTCACTCCTCTTTCTCTGCCTCTGTCATGCATGTGTGTGCACCCATGTTGTATCAATCAGAGTATAAGCAGGAGACAGAAACAATATGGGTTATCTTTGCATATCATTTAATATATATTATCATTAACTAGGTACTGGAGAATGGAAAAGGCAAATATTGACCACTTCTCACTAAGTAGGAGCTGTGGGGCTAGGAGAGAAAAATAGATTCAGTTGAAATTACTGTAAACAGACATCCTAGATAGAAGCCCCATGGAGTTGACCTCTGGGAAGGGAGTGTCATGTGGCTGGTGCTGATGGCTCTGACAGAGGCCAGTGGTGCTGATTATCAGAATGCTGTACACCTGTAAAGAGTTGGAATTACTGAAACAAAATGCCGATCCAGAATAAAGAAATAATTTTGCTGGAATGATGATGAAAAGAATAGGAAATGAGAAGCAAAATAAGGAGAGATTCTCTTGTCCCTCTTCTAGCCTGCCTTTGTTCCTCCGGCAGCCCCCAAGGAATGGTCATCTGGAAAAGAAACAGTAACATTACATTTCTCCCACTCTGGGATGTACATTTATGTCACATTTATACATACCTGAAATGGACATGAATCTTGGAATAGATGGCATGTCATTGCTAAAGTGGTAATGCTTTTCTTTCTTAATGTCATAAAAACTCATGATGTTCCTCATGATCAATGATTTCTTCCAATTTATGAAAGATGATATCCTTAAAAGCATAAAATGATTTCTGTCATCAGAGTTTCTGCCCTGGTAAGGATTGTTTTCTCTTTCAAGCTCTCACATACCATCTGTTAAATAGTTCAGTTTTGTAGGAGTCCACTATTATTCTTTCCTGTTTATAGTTTCTGCATTATTTCCCCATGTTTTAAAACTTTCTCCTAGAACTGTGGTAACCTTCTTATTTTTGGCTGAACCCTCTCTCAAAAGACATTATGACATCTCTTGGACTTTAGACAGTGAATGGTAATTCTGCAGTCACATTTATAGGCCCTTTTCGTGTCTTGGGGTTTGAGTTGTATGGCTATGAAAACTCCCTTAGAATTACTCTTCTATGCTATTTTAATTTCAAATTCCCTCTTAATAGTATTTGTTACCCTTCACAGTTTGAAAGTTTTGCTTCAAGATTTATGGCAACCTTTCATTTATCCCTCAAAAGCACCAACACTGACTCTGTGTTAAAGTATAACTCATGTAACTATTGGCTCTTTCCAGAAAACATTGAAATGGTGTCTAGAACCTTATTTCTACTGTATAGAGTGCAACCAAAGTACTTTGTATACATTCTGTTGTAAATTTTTATGCTCATAATATTTTATATGGCTCTGGAGTTCGACCTCTTCTCCTCATCTTGAGTTTGATTTGCAGATGTTTTAAATTCTTAGAAGAAATATTAACATGTAATTGGAGTTGGAGGAAAGGTCACACTTTTCATTTCTCTTTGTATTTGATGAAACATATCAATACACAGAAAGAGAAGACCACCTTATAACACTATAGGAGAAAAAATGATTTTGCCCACCAAAATAAGGGGCTCTATATTATTTACTAGATAGTGTATCTACTCAGCTATTTCTGTTAACAAACTGCACCAAAAATCATTACCTGAAAATCTGACGTAATTAGAAGAGCTTTTCTGCATAATTTCTATTTTCTAGGTTACTGCCAGTGACTTTAACCAAAGTTGTGCTGCTGTATGATATAGATAACCATTTTCTCAGATTCCTCTAGATTTTATCACATTTCACCTGGTCTTTCATGGAAATTTCTCCATCCCCCACTGTCTAAACCCTAATCCTATGTCACATATTTTAGGATTATTTTTTTACAGAAGGACCCCATTTGAGGATACTGATATCTGTATCAGTTAATTACCACCTGCCAAAAAAAGTTCCCTCAAATTCAGTAGCACATAATCATCATTTATGTAATTCTTATGGACATAGGGATCGGTTGGGATTTGGTTGATCCACATTGGCTCAAATAGATGGCCTTGGCTCCAAGATGGACATTGAGCCCAGGTCTGCTCTCCGTGTCTCTTATGCTCTTTGGACCAACATGTTCTTCTCATGGCAACGTCTGAAATAGGAGAAGCTAAGCGCCTCTCCATGAACATGTTTCAAACCTATACTTGAGTCATGCCTGCCAATATTTCATTGTCAAAGCAAACTGAATGGCCAGAGACATACATTCTACCCACAATAGGAAAAGGTTGGGATGTATATTTGCTCAACAATAATTTAAGTGATCGTAGTGGTTAACCATAGAGTAAACCTAAAAATCTCAGATAAAACTTCCATGTCAATTGATCTTTTAGTATTTCTTTCATCCTACAACTGTTGGTCACCTCTCTGGGAAATGCTAAGTAGAAAATGATCCTTGTCTTCCTGGAAAATAGATTTGTAGTATTTATACAGTTACAGACACACATGAATGCATGTAATGTAACTACGTATCTCCTTTCTGACCTTTGAAAATAGCTTTTTCTTGACAGAGAGTGCACGCTTAGAGAGAACCCAAGAGATTTCCCCCAAATCTGAGCTCTGGCTAGCATCTTTTAAAATCAGGTGCCTTTATTTTGAAAGGCTTATAAAGAACAGACTCAGAAATATAAAGTGGGTTTAAAAAAAACCACTGAGAACAGAGCACAATGCACAGCCAGACGCAACAGTTAATAGACCAGTTAGTAAAACCTTGTGTCAGACAGGCTAGCATCTTTGCATCAATAATCATATATTTGTTTTTATGTACAGGTGTTTCAGGCCTCTGTGCTTCCAATTATTTCTGCGAGTTCTGTCTCTCTGATAGGCACTCTCAGGATAATCCCTCTTCGCTCTTACTGTACGTCACTTAAACCAGAGACATTTACTTTGAGATTTGGCGGAGGGGGGTTGATAATTTTGTTCAGTAAAACAATTCTAGAAGGTAGAAACTTCCCGTCTTAAAGTTTTCTATGTACTAAATATTTCACCACCTTCACTTCCCACAAGGTGCCTGGACTGTGGTTACATAAGAGGTGGTAACTTTGAACTCTCCCTGCAGGCCCCAAAAGAGAAGAAGTCATTGTGATTCTCCTGAGTGTCATTTGGAAACGCTCCCAAACTTCTTTCCACGTTGTGATAAATAATGTCAACCAATTCCCCAATCCAAATAAAGTATAATACTAAGACTTATTGGCTCTGTCAAAGAGTTGTCCAAACATTGAAACAGCCAGGAGGTCATTCTGCTCCAAGGGCCTGATCTACAAATACATCTTTGGGGCTGATTTTCTTAGGAACAGAGAATAATCCATAGCACCCTGGACCAACGTGCTATACCTAGTGAGTCTGGGAGGCTTTTCTAGTAGAGTGGCCAACTTCAGTGTGCTCTTCCCGGGTGGGGGAGGATAGGAGGAGACAGGGTAGTGATGAATAGTAGAAAGGGGACCAATTTACATGAAAACACAGCAACAATTTTTCTCTTTCCATATGTGCATGAATTAGAAAGTAGTCTGGTTGGTACTTCATCCCATGAGATCTATTCTCTGAAGTATGTGTCTACCTCCCATTAGCCTTGTATGAATGAGGCTTTTGTACTAATAATGAAGCTCAAAGAGGGAGACCTTTGCTACCTAATCCATAGGGGTATATTCTTCTCTTGATAAACCTGTAATTCGCATCATAGCTAATGGGAGTTCTAAACTGACATCAAAAAACCTGTCTGTCCCATTGAAAAAAGGTAAAGGTCTCTCCTGGCAGGCCTCATTATCATTCAAGCTGATCTCTTCTCTCCTGCTTCCCTCTCAAAGGATGTGCCTCTCCCTTGAGGTACTTATAAGAAGGGAGAGCTTTGGAAATTGCCCATCTGGTAAATAGAACAGATTTCAATGCAGTTTACTCTGAGATTCTTAGTCTGTTTCTCTGGGATACCAATGAAAAGGTTTCAAACTCAGAAAAGACATTATTCTTTCAACAAAATGGGTTCACATTTACTCACAGAGCGTATGTTCTGCAAATGTGATACAGTGAAGGTTTTTCTGAAACCATAAAAGTTTATGAATTCTTTAGTTCTAATGAATAAAATCACACAAGCTATTCAGATCTCTCTGTGCATAGTGTAGCCCTTTTCTTTTTCTCCTACGTAGAATTTTTTAAGCTATTAAGAGAATGGAAGTAGGGAGTAGGAATCGAAACTGGTATGGAAAATGATTCTTTTTAAGACAACATTTTTCAGCATTTTCAATTTTTGTGTGTAGCATTCATTCTGACACTTTGTGGAATGGCACCTTGCACTGTTGAGTGGGCCACGTTGTGTCTCCTTCGAGATGATGTCCTGCTCCTAAACACGAGCTATATATGCTGGACGTTTTTGCATGCTGCATAATAGTGCACCCCTTAACACAATGTTCACTAAACCAAATGGAGTTATATGACCCGTGGTTTGTATTGTTAGCAACAAAGCTAAGCTGAACTACATTTCCCAGAATCCTCCTCATCATGTTTCCAAGTTAAAGATACAAAAGAGAAATTCACATTAAATTTGGAAGGTGGAAGGAAAGCAGTGGTCACCTCCTTCTATAGGTTATACTGTGAGGTCGTCTGAGAGCCTGACAGACAGACAGCTCTGGGGATTCCAGCTTATCCTCACTCTCCCCCTGAACATGCAGTGACCCCCACATTTGCCACCCGATGCAGAAGCAACAGGCTTCCTCTGTATGTGGAAATAGACCTCCCCACAAGCCTCCCTGATGGCCCCACCCTAGAATCTGGACCTTTTTGCCTTCCCAGATTTCTTGGAAAACCTCCAATGGCCTCCTTGCACCAGCATTTCAGAGTCAATCCACAGTGGCCTCCTGGTCACCCAGCTTCTCCACATTTGTGTCTAGCCTTATTCATAAAACAGATCTCTTATTCTATGACACTGCTAGGAGCTTGGCTTCCCTGATTGAATCTTGGCACATGTGGCCTATATATATTCATATAAAATGTGAGACCCCTGGCATTCTTTCGGAAAAGAAGATAAATGGTTCCGGTGCCTCATAAGGTTTTTGTAACAGCCAAATCTGATTGACTCTGCAAATAATGCTGCTGCATTCATTTGACGTTGAAGTAATTGAGCCAAAGGGTAACTCTGTGAAAGAGGGGCACACCATGTAAATTTATAGTCAAACAAGATCTTAGAATAGTCTCCTGGAAGGAAAAATAATTTTCTCTACTTACATTATTCCTAATATATAGACATATCTTTAGCATGAAAAAATAGTAATTTCACCTTAATGTTACTTATTTAGATAATGCAACTTATAGCAAGTACTTAAAGGTGATACATTGTCACTTAAAATACATTCCCTAATCTTGTTAGTCTCTCCCATATTTTAATTAATGAACATATTACATCTTCTATTTTGTAAAAAGAGGAAAATAAGAAAACGTATTCTGGCCATTGAGTAAACTGGTATTCTGCCCAAGCTATATTATGCTTTTTTTAAAGTTTATTATTTTGACAGAAAGGGAGAGAGAGAAAGAGGGAGAGACAGAGTGGGGAGAGAGAGAGAATTCCAAGCAGGCTCTGCACTGTCAGCACACAGACTGATACAGGGCTCAAACTCATGAACTTTGATATCATGACCTGAGCCAAAACCAAGAGCCAGATACTTAACAGACTGATCCACCCAGATACCTGCTAGGTTATGCTTTTTATAACTCGAATTATACATTTATAGTATTGGAATATATTCTTTGTTTTATAATTAGAGAAAATGCTTTGAGAAAAATAGAAGTTGCAATGTGGAACAGAAATTAAACTTATCTAAGTTCTAAATAGTTCTAACAGTTATTTTTAGGCCCTCATTTAGGTAGCATTGGTTGTTTTACATGTCTAAGGTGTGTTGTTCTAATTCTCAAATAATTATATGGCTCTAGTGATAATAAACCCCTATGGTTGCATAGTCTTAAATTTGTTCTAAATTCTTTGGTCTCACATTTCTTAGCCCGAATTTGGCAAATTTTACAGACTTTATCATAATTCTATTTTCACATCCTACAAGGCTCTAAGTTTCTACCTTAGTATCAGCACACTTCCATTTACAGGATTTTACCTGTCACAAAATGAAGTGACCCAATGTTGCCACCTCACCCTAGGAATCAGGAAAACATTTACAGGAATACATCGGTGTTTTACCATGTGTCCCAGCACTCATCCGTCCCAAGTATCTGCAACTCATATAAAAGCCTTATGTTTGCTACATGGTTCTTTTTATTTTTGAAGATCTAAACAAACCGTACAGTAGTCTTTTAAGTCTGGAATTAAAGAGATAGAGAGAGAATGCTATCTGATTCTACTACCATGTGGGGTAGAGATAAATCTCAAGTTTTATTTAATAACAGAACCATTCCTTACCCTTAGCTGTAAGTGCTTATGGTACTACAAGGAAATAATAAAATACTGACTGAAAGGTAGCACTGAGGGTTCACGCCAGAGAAGGATGTCTAAATGGGTTGTCAGGACAGAGAACTGAAGACAGAAAGTGAAAACTGGGAGCAGGGACGGAAGCTAAGAGGTAGGAGCTCCAAGAGGGTAAAATAGGTATTGTCTGATGGTAGTAAAAAAAAAAAAAAAAAAAAAAAAAAAAAATAAGGTGGAAAAGCCTGAAAGAATCCCAGAGACAGAGAGTTGTGCCTGATGCTGAACTTCTATACGTTTTGTGTGAGAGAGGGATGGACCCATTTAAAAGCACAACTAGGGGCGCCTGGGTGGCGCAGTCGGTTAAGCGTCCGACTTCAGCCAGGTCACGATCTCGCGGTCCGTGAGTTCGAGCCCCGCGTCGGGCTCTGGGCTGATGGCTCAGAGCCTGGAGCCTGTTTCCGATTCTGTGTCTCCCTCTCTCTCTGCCCCTCCCCCGTTCATGCTCTGTCTCTCTCTGTCCCAAAAATAAAAATAAAAAAAAAGTTGGAAAAAAAAATAAATAAAAGCACAACTAAAATAAAGCTGAGCATAGCTTTTGATTATTCTGAATCCACTCTCTGTGATTGATTGATGGGTCATTTATTTAGATAGAACTTTCTCCAACACGGTTTTCCTTCCTCCCCAGGTTTTAAAACTTTTTATTTGCATAATTTAAAAATTGTGGAGATGCCTGGGTGGCTCAGGAGGTTAAGTACCCAACCCCTAGTGGGGGTTCAGGTCACTATCTCATGGTTCATGGGTACAAGTCCTGCATCAGCCGCCTTGCTGATGGTGTAGAGCCTGCTTGGGATTCTGTCTTGCTCGCTCTCTGCCCCTCCCTTGCTTGCATGTGCCCATGGTCTCTCTCAAATAAACTTTCAAAAAAAAAAAGATTAAAAACAATTGTGCATTCCAGTAATTAAGATCCTTTGAATGAAAGAATGGGGCTCTAATTAAACTGCATTTTACAGCCTGCAGGACACCTTGGACCAGCTTGGTTTTTAGTCTTGATTTCGCTGTCCTCTAGCCCAGCTTCTTCCTTCACCACATGAAAGTTCTTTTCCTTCCCTGCCAGCCAGACAGGTAGAAGGGAGAGGCAGGCATGGCCTTTCTTGTCAGTGGTTCTGGATTCTTTGAGGCGCAAAGGGGCTAACACAGTCATTGAAACTGGGTCCAGGCTCTTGGCATCTTACAAAGTAAAACAAGAAGGCAATGGTTGTGGGATGGATAGTGCATATTAGCAGCGGACACCTCATTATAATCCACCTGCTTGCTTCTCCTGTTCAGTCATCTCTTTGGAAGGCAGTGGATTTTTCTCTTGCATTTCTGTCTTCTTCAATGTCGATTTACTGAACTTCTCAATCTCAGCCCTCCTGGGTTTGTCAGACGTGGTTGCAGAGGAAGCGGACCGAGGCATGGGAGAGAGCGACATCCCCTCTGCGCCGTGGCCACTGCCGAGTGTTTCCAACCAAGTTTTTATTTACTTTTTCCTTATCCCCAATCTTTGGAAAGAATTATTGAGCGCTGTTATTCCAATTTTGGGTGTGAAATATACTAAGCATGACCCTGACCTGGGCAGCATGGTTCTTGACTTTGCCTTATGAGTCTTCTGGCCCCCAACTGAGACTGTGAGATGGAGAATTCTCGGCCTTTGTTTTGGAATCACACTTGACTGTGGCCATAGCAGATAAGGATTGCCAGACCTCACAGTGGCCTTGAATCTGTTTCCAGTTCCTCAGCCTGCTGATCCTGATATGCAGGACTCTGGCTGGGGATTCTGGAAGGCTGGCCAAAGTGCTCTATAGCCTATGTAAAGTTGACTGTACTGTTCTGCTTAATAATGTAATTTAACTGTATTTTGGAAAATAGAATTACTCCTCCAAGCAAACAGGAATAAGTACCCATCAGAGAATAATTGAAATGCTTATCACAGGACCAGGAAGTACCTCCGCCTTGTGCCTCCTGAGTCTAATGCTGAGAGCGCAGTGCTACAAAGATGTACACACACGTTATCAACAATACAAAGGATGGAGGCAAAGAGGGACAGGAGGTGTCAGAAAGGATAATAAGAAAGAAGTACTTAAATGGAGACTGAACCCAAGAAAGAGACTGGGAAAACCAGGAGGAAGTCCTTTCTCTCTGTTCAGAAAGGCACTATTTATACTAAAGGTCTGGTCCTGGTTCAGTAATTTTTCGACTTTGATGACCAAAGTGGGTCAAGTAGACCTCAAGTAGAAAAACACACCCCTGGTTGCCATTACCCCCTTTTGCCTGAATTATCTGGACCTTTACTTTTCCACAAAGTCTTGTGCGGTATGTTCTGGGAGAGAAATAGCAAGAGAGAAATATCCACCGTTTCGCGGGGACTTCTTACCCAGCTAGTGCAAAGACAATGGCAAAATGAAAGGGAGGACCTGAAGGAAGGAGCCCAGCAAACTTGTGCCATGAAAACAACGCACAAATGATTTAATACTCAGTAGAGAAAACCTTGGGAATTTACTTGTGCGCGTTTTTTTCTAATGGGATACCAGTCAGGAATAAAAATGATACCCAACTTCCCCCACAAGTGCATACAGAGATTAGCTAAACTTGAATCAAAGCTGTAGACACAGGAAAAAATAGTCTTTCGATGAGACGTGGGGGCGACTTCTTAGACCTAACTGTGGCGCCCATCAACAGGGCAACCAGGGGGAACCCACAACTTCTCTGTGCTTGATGTGAGGGAAAGGTGAGGGAAAAAAGAGGAAACGCCCAATCTGTGATTCATGACAGTTCTGTGTGCAAGGTACTGTTTTTGTAAAAATTTTATGGGAGTAAGAAGTCTTGGCAAACATGAAACAGCAAGGAACTCTCATCATCCGTGATCCAAATATTAGAAATCTAAGCATTTTCCATTTTGGCCAATCGGAGGATACCTTTGCCCCGGCAAGGATCCAAGAAAGATGCAAACATCATCTGAGAGTAAATAGATGGAGAGAGAAGAATCAAGGGATCGTAGGTCGATGGCATTGGAAGACCTGTAATTCTTTGCAACTTCTATTGGTATACAGCAGCTGTATTGATACACACAGGCGCACTTAATAAAATAACAATAACATACAAAATTGTCTGTTTATTCTTTGTTGAGGTTTTCTTTGCGCATAACATTTTCACTGACTTTATTTGAGCCTGTGAGGAGAATCAAATTATGCTTATTAAAAATATGTGTATTTCTGGAGGGATATGCATTCCTATAACCTTCATTATGATGCTCTTAATTAACCAATATGCCTCATAATAAAGTATCTAGCTGTCACCAAAATCAACACTTTTCAGTTATTAATAGATTAAGGAAAGAATGTTAATTTCTTCAAGCTCCATTTCATTTGGTCTCATTACTTCAGGAGCCAGATGGTTACAGGGCTGGACCTGTCAACAGTTACTGTGAGAAAGAATACATTCAGAAACACCCAACTGAAGTATGAATAACAGCTGAAAAATGAATTCTGGGGAAGCTGTGCACAATGCAGAAAGTGGGGCAGAAAGTTATTCTGCTGAGAAATACAGAAAATTATGAATCAGGTCTATTTTAATTGATGGCATTTTTTTCCCCTGAACACCCTCTCCTTACCTGCTCCCCCCCACCCCATTCAATTTTCTCCCCCCCCCCCCCCAAATAACAGCCCCACAGCTCCAGCTGTGCTGTGAAGCAGCTCTCCATTTTTCAGGTGTCTGATGATTTCTCTTGTCCCTCGTGCTGCTGGGATTTGACAGCTCTCCTACACTGTTGGTTGATTGATGATGTCAACTTGGAAGAGACAGTTCCACCCGCAGCCAATTTTGTCAAGATGTTTTCTTCTTTGATTTTAAAAATTCTTTCTGAGTGCTTCAAAAGGAAACCGCCCTGAAGGTCACCTCCAGCTTGGCTCCTCGGTCTGGTCTGTGGCTGACTGTGTTGTAGGATGTAAAATGAATGAGGTAGTTGCTTAGACTATGGTACCTGTTGGGTGAAACAATGTCTAGGTTTGCCGACAACTTTAAGGTTCTGTCGCTCGGTAATTCAACTGGGTGATGGTCCGTGTTCAAAGCCAGGAGACAGGATGTTGGACTCTGAGACCATACTTGGGGTGAAGTGTCTGTGCTTTGGAGCAAGTCGTTTGCTCAGAGTACACCACGGTCTCTGTTACCGGCCAAAGAGGATCAATATTTTTTCCTTGTGAAATTTTTTGTGATGTTCAAGTGTGAAGTGTTACGCAGCTCGCGTATCTGTGCCACAGTAACTCACCTGGTACTGTTTTGTGTTTCTAGTCCTTCTTAACCACAGATGTGTCCCAGCACTTGCCCCCTGGTGGACCTGAAGCCATTTGCAACCTGCTTGCTTGCTTGCTTGCTTGCTTGCTTGATTGATTGATTTAAAGGAGAGATTCAAGTAGCACAGATTTGCTCATTTCTGGTCATTAGTACCTCTAAGCCTCGAGACTGGAAATTTTAGCCTTATAGAGCTTGAGGGAGTCCTAGAGCTTTCTTGTCCGAAACTTGCACTTTATATGAGCAAACTGAGAAAGACCCATGTAAGCCCCAGATGAATTCAGAGCTGACCCTAGGCTATGAATCTTATTAAATTAAAACGGTTACATCTCATTGTAGATCCTAATCTATGACATTCACTTAGCTATGCTTTTATTGATTATTTTTTGAGAACCTACTATGTCCTACGTACTACCATAGCCATGAGGGGATACCTGATGAGTAAGCATATCACCCATTGGTTATTTCCAGCAACCTTTTCAACTTCTATAGAAAAGTAACTTTAGAAATTAACTTACCCTCAGGCAATTGTTTCATTCTTAACAACAACTTAATAAAAGAGTGCGTAATTAAAGATAAGAGTATATTACTTTTAGGATATATTTTCCTCTATATAATGAAAAACAATCCCATTCTGTGACTCTTTTACCCAGGCTGATGATCTGAACTTTAAAAGGGCGGGGGGTGGGGGGGAGGCGGCGGGGAGAATCTAGTTGAACTGTCCAAAGGAAAGAAATTCTAGTAGATCTGAAGAGGAACATTTGCTGTCCATGAACTACTTAACACTTCTCTCTGAAAGGCACCAGACTCTTCAGTCAGCTCTGTTTCTCTTGAAAGTTTCTCTCCTTCTCCCCAAATTGATTGAGAACCAATCTGCTAAGAAAATACAAAGGTGTGAGCAGAGGATGCTTGGTTCTAAATGAATGGTAGGCAAACTTACTGCAAAATAACCTCAGAGGAAACTGTCAATGGGACACATTATTTTTCTCCTTGAATTCAAAATGATAATAGGTATCTTTGAGTACCATGGTACAGTAAGGTATATGCCTCCAGGTAAAATGATTGGCTTAACTGCGTAGAACAATGCCAAAATGAAACTTCACCCTTAATTCTAGGCATTAAAATTAAACACATAGTCAATAATCATGGCACAAGACAGTCCTCTTTCTAGTCTTCCTTCTGGGCCAGCTGTATTTATCCTGAGAACTCTAGTGGCTCATCACTGGTGTAGACTAAGAACACCACTGGCAGACTAAGAACACCACTTGTTTGGGTAACAAGGAAGGCAGGCATGTCAGGACCTGGAAATGTTTATTTGTATAAGAATTGAGTACCCTCTTGGGAGAGATCCCATCTTAATGGTGGAGTGATCCCTGCATATTAAGTTTAGCTCCGTAAAGCGTCTCAGCCATTGGAGAGCAGGGTAACTCTTAATAGAGTACATTGTTTGTCACCGGTATTTTCCCAAGCCAATTCACCCACCTGCATGTCCATGAGACTTGGAAGGGGAGCACTAATAGAATAAACTGAATAAGCCATTTTCTCACAAGCTTGTTGCAGTCATTGGAAATCCAAAGCATCTTGGATGACAATGAAAGTGAGGCTTTCTGTTCCTTTGGGCATTGGGTATTTGACAGACACTGGGCTCCAGCTCATGATTCCAGCCATGACTCCAGTTTCAATGAGAGTTGGGGTCTGTGCTGTTTTTGATGTTTGCTTGTTTGTTGTGGTTTTTGACACTATCCATCACCCATAGCCTCAGCCGCAGCCAGAGGCAGTGCCTGGTGGTGTTGGATGCTGGAACAAGGGATGACATAGTCTCAGACTTTCTTCGGCAGGGACCTTCCGCAAGAGCAGGAACAAGGACTCAGCTGCCAGATCCCCAAAGAGGATCCGAGGAGGAAAAGAGAGTGGGAGGTGCCTCTCCCTTGCTCAAGGGATTTGTTTGTGAGGACGCAATAACAGATCCCTTGGGGTTCCTACAAATCGCCAGGGGAAGAAAGTGGAGACTTGGAAGAGAATAAAACATGTTCCAGAAGTTTCATTGTTGGGGAAATAATGCCCAGGAAATACTATGAAGTGGCCCCATTTTATACTTAGAATGCTGTGACCTGGAAATTAAAACAAACAAAAATCTTCAAGAGACAGTAGAGTAGTCCTTTATAAAAAACAAAGGAGAGCCACGATTTCTATATTTAGTCTTTGTTATGCTTCTAACTACCAGACACTGGAAAGGCCACTCTGTTTTTCGATTCACCATGTTAGAATGTTATAATTGGGTATTATTCAGGAACCATCTTTTAAAGTCCTATAGCTATAGCTATTTATTCTCTACTGTTTAGAAAGAGGCCTAACCTTCCCCTCAGCTTGACTAAACTTGGGACAGCTTTCTTCCTGACTATAAGCCCCTGACCTCCCTTTACTTTGGCATTTACTTTAGAAACATTACAATTGTAAATTCTTTATCTACCCCTTTGAGGTATAAATCTCTCGACCTCTAGCAACTTTTAATCCAGGAACATCTTTCTCAAAGACCTGAGAGCCATCCTTTTGAGATGGAATCCTCAAGAATGATGGCACCCCATGTTTCAGCATCTGATGTCCATAAGCACCAATTAGCAAATCCTGGTGGCCTAATCTCTCCGCTAACATTCTCTGGTATTTTTTCCCTAGCTTATCCCAGTGCTTAAAGATCTTCCATCTTTGGTTGAGTGGAATTCTGTGTATTTTCTCTCCCCTATTGCAGTAGTCTGGAATAAAGTATTGCTTTTTAAATTCTGTCCAGGGCAATTTTTCTTTGATACCCCCTGTAGACCAGATTCTTTTCTCTGTTGTTTAGACTAATCCTGGCCAGGGGCAGGAGGGATTTTACCTGGTGTAAGAGCCCCTTGTTGCTGTTCTCACTCTGATATAAACAAACTTCCATCTGGTTGCTAAGCTCCAACCTGACCCTCATTCCCCTTGAGATGTCCTGTTTTTATAAGACAGATTTGAGCTTGGTCGGTGTTTCTCAATTTTTCTTTCTGGGAAACTGCCTGGTTTTTGCCTCATGTCCTGACTGTCCCCCTGTCCTGATATGTATCAGCTCTACATTGTTCTCTTCCTTTCTGTGGACACTTCAAAGCTTGTTATATCAGCTTGGGTTCCATGTTGCCTGCCTGGACTGAAACTGGGCATAATGTTGAGACCCTCTGGAAGCAATGTTTAACATTTAAGATGGTAAAGATGCCTTGGGCATTTGCAACCAGGTTACTTCTCCCTGGCTCTCCTTATCTTGATTCAGTGAATTAGTCTAATTAGTATAATTCCAAATCCTTGCTCCTGCCTATGTGGCTTATTTTATTGTGATTTAGTGAAATTTTCTCTCTTGACTTCTGAAGTTTTTGAAAAGGAAAATTAAGTGGCCTCTGGGTCAGACTTTAAAAGGTAGATTGGGGCATCTGACTGGCTTAGTCAGTAGAACATGCGACTCTTGATTTCAGAGTCATGAGTTCAAGCCCCATGTTGGGTGTAGAGCCTACTAAAAAAGTAAAATAAAATAAAAATAAACAAGGTAGATGATGAATATTTATTACTCTAATCATTTTAACATCCTATGGAGGAGATATATTGCTGCCCTCAATTTAGAGATGAGTAAACCAAGGCTCAGAAAATTTTAAGCTTGTTCAAAGACATGGAACCAGGGCACAACAATATTGTTGAATTTTTCTAAGTGCTATTTTTTTTTTTAACTGGAATCCTCCTGCTTCTAAATCTTGTGCTCTTTCTTCCGTACCATGCTTAATTCCTTCTGGTTGTAAACAGTATTAATGAAATACCTTCACAAAGTTTTCAGGGAACGAATGTAAAATTCAATTCAGCAATTTAAGATATTATTTTCAGTGGAAATTGACTAAAATTATAAAGCATTATAGTATATATATAATATATGTTATAACATATAATTATATATGCCACATATATTTTGTAAGTTCCACCTGAATACTTTGGGAATCATTAAAAACTGGTTTTGGTGAGTCCTTTAGTAAATATTTTAGAATTTGTACGTGTGCTTTTTTATACATATACGTCTTGTTTTCATGGGAGGTATTTTTCCTTAGCATCTGCTTCTCTCGCCCCATCACATGTATTCTCCCACACAGTTTACTCATACTGTATTATGTCTTTGTATTAAATATCTTTGCTTTCTATTGAGCTCTTTTCTAGGATTCTACCATCATGTCAGTTGCCTTTAAAATCCCAAGATGAGCAGTATTGTGCTTTTTGGTTTATGTAAATCTGAGAAATTTGGGGCAATAAAGGAACATGGTCTTGTGTTTCCTGAGTGCCTTGTAATTTCCTGGCATGATGGGCTTCTTCCCGAGGGCCTGTTGCCAGCTCTCAGAAATCTAGCCATTGGGCCATTGGTTTTAGGGCACTGCTTCCTTCCTCCCTCTAAAGTATGAGGATCAAGGATACATTACTGCCCTCTGTTCACAGTTCACTTGAAACACTGCTCCCTAACTCACTTTCAGGCAGGAACGACACCGGCTAGATCACCTTAAGATGATGTATTAGTTTCCTATTGTCACTATAACAGATTGTCACAAACTTAGTGGCTTACAAGAACACAGATTTTTTATTTTACAGTTCTAGAGGTCAGAAATCCAAAATCATTTTCACTGGGCTAAAATGAAGATGTCAGTAAACTTTCGTTCCTTCTGGAGAGGCCAGCAGAGAGTTCTGGTTCTGGTTTTTGTTGTTGTTGTTGTTGTCGTTGTTGGGTTTTTTTGTTATTTGTTTATTTATTTTTTGCCTTTTCAAGTTTCTAGAGATCACCCAAGTTTCTTGGCTCATGGCCACTTCATTTATCATCAAAGCCAGTAATAGAGTATATTCTCTCCTTTCTGACCTCTGTTTCTGTCCTTATATCCTCTCTCTCTCTCTCTCTCTCTCTCTCTCTCTCTCCATGACTCTTATAATGCCACCTTTTTATAATGATCCATGTGGTTATATTGTGCTCTTCAGGATAATCTGGAATAACATCTCCATCTCAAGATCCTTAACTGAATCACTGTTAACAACTTCCTTTTACCATATAAGGCAACATATTCATAGGTCCTAAGGATTAGGATATGGACATTATTGGGGAACTATTTTCAGCCTACAGCAAATGGTTTCTCCTTTTTTTTTTTAAGTTACTTATTTATTTATTTTGAGAGAGAGAGAGAACGAGCATGCAAGCAAGGAAAGGGCAGAGAGAGGCGGGGGCTGGGGGGAGAATCCCAAGCAGGCTCTGTCAGTGATGTCAGTATAGAGTCTGACTCAGGGCTCAATTCCAAGTGCAGTGAGATCATGACTTGAGCCAAAATCAAAAGTCGGATGCTTAACCAACTGAGCCACCCAGGTGCCCCAAGGGTTTCTCCTTTCTAATGTTGATGACAAAACTGGTAGAATAAAATAGCCTAACCTATTTTTCTTTCTTTCTCTTCCTCTTTCTCTCCTTACTTTACTTCTTTCTCTCCTCCTTTCCTTCATATGCTCCCTCCTTTCCCTCTCCCTCCCTCTTTCTTTCAACATTAGATCTGATCCTACTAGAAACAGTGGACTTCAGGGTGTTGGAAAGATTAAATGGAATGATGAACTATAAACTTTGAGCCCTAGTTCTAAGTCTCCCATGGTTATTAAAGAATCAGAAACATTACTCTTTTTCTCTTTCCCTTAATTTATTACATGGCATTATTTTCTAGCTTTCTTTTTATCAAATTCTGGCTGGATTCCTCAAACAATTCCTCAAAAAAATTTTTGACAGTTGAACATATTCTTTCTTAAATTTTAACATGTCTTAGGGGATAATCAGTAGTTTTCAAAAGCTTATACAATAACTCCAACTGTATGCATTTACCAGATTACTTGTTCCAATTCTTTTCTGGAAACAAATACGCCATAAGGCCAAGGCACTTCTAACAACCTGGATCATCTGGAACTTTAAAATCAGAGAAAGAGCTGTTCCCATCGGTCCTAATAAGCAGATGAAAAATAGAATTCTCCAAAGGTCTTTACCTACATACATTTTAAAATTTCTCATGTCAAAAGAAACCTCTTCTGCCTTTAATATAAACAAGGGACAAAATTAAATGCAAAAGAGTCTGCTAATGCAAGATTGAGATTCTCAGAGGAACATCAATTTTCCCACATTCCACACATTCTGAATATTAAGGTATCGCATTTAATACAGTAGCTAGTTCTGAATACCACAGTATTTGAGGTATAATGGATACAAACGAAAGGAAAGGCAGCCAGTCTTACTTTTTTTAGTATGTATGACCAAAAGAGTCAATTCTTGGTTATTCAGTCTAATCATTGAATGTTAGTATGATCTTTGTCTCCCTTGCTTTCCCCTTCCTTTTCTGCTGTCCCTTCCACTAAAGGACCCTTAAGCTCAGGGAAAAGAAAGAAAATAAGAGTAGGCAATTTGTTTTCCACTTCCTTGTTCAATTACTGGTTTGGGAAATGTGGACGCAGGGCCAGGTTGAAATAATAATTAATCAGGAAATATTACCCATATCTTGTCCCTTGAGTAATTTACCATAAAAAATTTGGTTCTTAGGCTTTCACTCTTAAATGGTTCCTTAAAATGGTCCACAAACAGACATCTAATATAATTTCCTCTAAAACCATTAGAATTTTTAAAACTTTTATTTTATTTTATTTTATTTTATTTTTAATTTCAAGGAAATGTTTTTGTAAACAGGAAATAGGATAGAGGCAAACTCAATGGACCATTTACCCGAAGTGGAAACAAGCACAGGCCAGATGAAGTAATTCATACACTCTGACTTTACCACACTTCCCAGGTTTTAAGAAATACAGAGAGAATTTGCAACAAAGATGCTGTGGAATATCAAGAGCAACACTCTGTATTTATACAGCACCTTTCTTCCAGAGAGTTCAGAGTGCTTTATAAACAGTATCTCATTAATCTTCACAACCTCCCTATATGGAAGGCAGTTTCAGCTATCATTACTCACATCTTTATCAACAAGGAAACAGTTGCCTGCAGAGTGGCTAAGCACCTTGTCCAAGGTCACTGAGGGAGTGAGTGGCAAAGCCAAGAAGAAAACTCAGGGCTTTGACCTTCCAGTTTAGTATTCTCTCCAAGAGGCTCCAGTGAAGGAAGAGCAGCTTCTAACATGCATATTCATAAGTCTCCCAAAAAAATATCTAGCATTTCTCAATATTTTCATCAGCCCAACTTTGATGCTAATTGGTGCCATTTGATATAAAAATCCAATGGTTGTCGTAACGGGGAAATATTCAAACCATACTGAGATAGCCCACAGGTCTCAGTCTCTAAGCTTCCTGAATCACCTAGATAATAGCAGTCGAATACCTCATTGGACCGATCAGGTAACAGAGCACTGAGGAGCACACAGTGGCCACACAGGATATGAAGACCCTGCTTGAAATGACTAAGCTTTCAGTCTCCTTCCCAAAAATAGGTGGTAATGCCTGTTCGAGTAAATTGTCACTAGTTAGTTCGATAAACATTTCTTTATTATTTGTCATCTCCCAAAGCTCTTGTCCAACCATGCCATTAGATTCAATCATAGCATCTCCTTTTCCTGGACCTCTCATTCACTCCTCCTTGCATGGCAGACATGTTCTAGTCTTCAGGTAACAGGTTAACTGCATCTCCTCAGAGAGGTTTTCCTGACTCTTCCAACAGGTTTCCCCTGGTTGTTGTCAGTCGCATAACTCCATTTTTCTTTACAGCATTCATCTCAGTTGGTGTAGTTGACCTGTTTGTTAACCAGTTTATAATCTGGCTCGCTCTCTAAACTGTAAGCTCCATGGAAAGCAGGAACATTGATTATTTAATAGTGTGCACACAGGGAATATAGGTAACCAAAAGGGTGACAGCCCTTAGCTTCTCTTTCATCCTATATAATATAAGCAAACTGACACCTTTTAGCGTTGTTGCAAGAATTAAATGTACAAATAGACACAAAACTGCACCACACAGTGTTAAGCACATATATTCAATACATGGTGATCTGAAAGTGGCATTAGATATCTGTGGATTTAACAATGTGCAAGTTATTGATTATTTTGTCAAATGTGAATTTTTTTGTGGAGCAGGAGTTGAATAAGCCAAATTAATGAGTTATAACTATTTTTATAGAAGTATATTGTGTAAAGAAAAGACATCAGAGCTAGGATTGCATAGGAAGATATAGGATTGCAGGGAGTATGTGTATGTTCATGTGTGTATGTGTCTGTGTGTATGAATTTATCTGCTGGGAGACTGAAAAATACAGGGTAAGAGAGGCAGAGCTGATGGAATGTGGTATCAGTGAAACATGAGAATATGGAGAAATTAGTCTTGGGCATAACAAAGAACAGCATCTTCGAGATGCACAGATGAATATACATGTGACAAATTATTTTTACAGTGAACATTTCCTGAGTACTCACTAACTGGTAAGCAGTAACTAAGGGCTCTCATACTTGAAAGTAAGTACCTTTATTTTCATCCATTTATATCTGAGGAAACCACAGATCAGAGGGTGACATAATTGCCAAAGGTCACACACATAAACAGTAGTATGAACAGGCTTGGCTGCTACTGTGACCCAGGTCGAAATCACACTGCTAAATTACCTCTCATATGCATACGTCAGTGGAGGCAGTTTCTAAGTTGAAAGCATTAAATCCTGATCATCTTTAATTTCCCTGGGAAGAAAGAGATCATTTTTGAAAGTGTGTGTGTGTGTGTGTGTGTGTATACATATATACATATACATATACATATATATGTGTATATATATATATATATATATATATATATATATGGGAGGGTATATATGTGTGTGTGTGTGTGCGTGTGTGTGTATATATATATATATATATAGTATTGAATATATAGTATATAGTATTGAAGAACTTGAGAAAAATTGGTAAAGGTTTAGAATAACGATCATGGGATCTGCATGAGGCTTTGGGTACCAGTACTTGTGTGTTTCCAGTATCTCCAATCTTCTCAGCTTCATGAGCAGCCTCAGTATTGGAAAGACGAGGAGAATAGTTAGATTGACCCAAGATAGGACAATTTTTGCCAAAGGCTAAGAGAGAAAAATGATGGATAGTGCTAGTAAGGAGGTGAATAAATTGGTTAACTATAAGATCTAGACTAGATAGGTAAGTATGTGAACCCAGGAAGAGACTTCTATTGCTTAGGCACAGAAAACAAAAGTCGAAGAATTGGAAAACAGTAAAGATCAGAAAGGGAATAAGGTACCTGGGGAAAAAAATAAAAGATCTGATTTAATAATTTTAGGAATATACAAAAAGTGAAAGATGACAAGACCCAGGGGAGGCTCTTGAAACTGAATTAGGATGGAGATCTCAAAATTATCCAACATGGAGTTACCCAGAGAAACTGGATTCTAAGACGAGGGCTTCCTGGTATACAAACATAAGTCGTGTGGATGTAAAGTGTGGTTTTCTGGTACAGAGGACATTCTTTGTTTCTGATGTGCCTGAATGTACCCTGGAATCCCACAAAGGAAGCTACCTGCCTTTTCTTGGTTTGTGGTTTGATAATGTTAACTAGGAAGAAGCGCTTTGTCTTTATCTCTCACGCTAGTTGGCATTCTCTTAAAACAATCTACAATTTCTGCCAAAATATGTTCAGGAAATATGAGCTACTGCAGCTTGTGACCCCTTTAGATAACCACAAACTGAATCATGGAATACAGTTCAGCTGAGTAATAAAATATAATCGGATTGGGAGGCGGCATCAAACTCGGCCATGCCGGTACAGACCTTCTTTTAACCCAGTTTAACAAGTTGCTCTCCACAAGTTATTTATTCCCCCTGTCAACATTGCTATTGTGGAAATGATAGCCATCAAATCTCTTTTAGATCCTAATCCTATTCTTTTCTCTTCTGCCTCAGGTAGCGAAAAGCCTCGTATAAACAATATCCTTTGAGCCAACCAAGTGATTTGTTTGACATTGATCACTTGAAGGAATAGCTATCAGTTAAAAAATAATAATAAATGTAATATCCTCATCATTAGCCATGTAGTAAATTCAGAATAAATACCTGCAACCAAAATTACTTTGAAATCTTATGATGCTTGCAATAGTGTAGGTGGCTGTCCAACCAGCAGTAATCTGCCATCTCACTCCAAACGTCAGTCCTAGAACATCGCTACAAGGTACTGCTATTCACATAGGTACTGAATTTTACATCATTCTAAAGCCCATTCTTAACAGAGACTCATGCTAAAAGGGCCAAATGAGGTTGGTGGGTAGGTAGAGATGATCTTCCAACTGAATCCTATATTTAATAGCAATTAAAAATTAAAGAAAGTATTGAATGCACAGATTAAAAAATGATAAGTCATAGAAAATTAAGAGTTAGTCAGGACCACTCCTAGGCAGATCCAATCTTAGGTCTAACCAAATGTCTTTCATTATTTGGTTTATATTTATGACTCTTTTTCTGTTCCTAGTCTTTTTGAGTATGTTTTTTTTACTACATGCAATATAGTATTACTATCTTTGTCCTACAAACAAGAAAAATGAAGCTTGGGAAATTTAAGTACCTTGCCCCAAGCTAGTAAGTGACAGATCTTGAATTTGGACCTGGGTAGTTGGACTCTAGAAGCTGAACTTATAAGTGTTGCGTTAGTCTGCCTATACGTGCCCTTTTTTGGAACTTGTTCTAGAACAGCAAAGAGAGACTGCTGCTCAGGAGTTCTTGAATCTTAAAATCTGATTGCCCAGAGAATTTTGGGCAATCGAATTCTTGAAGTTAAAACTAAAAAGACAAAATAGAGAGTTGTGCTTCAGAAGTTACACGTGGTCACAAAAGGTTCTCATTAATGTTGCATCAAAAGGAAAACACCAGATCAACTAAAAAAAAAAAATCATGTTTTTTTCTTTAGAGGCATCAAAAGTTATGGATGCACAAAAGTCTAAATTAACAAAATTCTGGAGTGGGAGAAGTCTTTTGTTGGTAAGCAGGGACCAGTGACCACTTCCATTGCTGGGATATTTGCAAAATCTCAGGGCATGAGCAGAGAAGGAAGTATGCCTGCCGTAAGCAGAACTGTGTTGAGACAAGGAAAAGCCAGCTAGATTTTTAACAGCTACCCACAGCCTGGTATGGCAGTTTAAAACACAAAAGATGACATCACTGATAAATTTCATCAAGCATTTAAGAAATTATACCCATCTTATACAAATGCTTTCAGAAAGAGAAGAATGCCTCCCAATATGTTTTATGAGGTCACCATAATTCCCATGACAAAATATGGCAATATAACAAGAAGATTACAGGTCACTATATATCATAATAATAGACATAAAATCCTTTAAAATTGGCAAATTGAATGCAGCAATACATAGATAATATACCCTGAACAGATGAGGTTTATGCCAGAAATTAAGGTGAACGAACAGTCAAGAAATCAATCCGTGTAATTGACCACATTAGCAAAATAAAGTGAAAAATACATATGCACTTCTCAATAAACATTAAAAGCACTGCATAAAATTCAACACTCGTTCATAATAAGACTCTTGGAATAGAAGGGAATTCATCAAATAGTGAAAATATATGATACCTGCAGCTAACATCCTGCTTAATGGTGAAATATTAGCATTTTCTTAAGATTTTGAATATGACAACAGTTTCTACTCTCACTACATCTGTTTGAAATTTACTGGAAGTCCTAGCTCCTGGAGTAGAGAAATAAAAAGAAATTTTAAAAAAAATCTAGATTCCCATAAGATTGTTCTAGAATAGCCAAAACAATTTTGAAATGAATAAAGTTTGAGGGTTCATACTATCTAATATCAAGACTTGTAAAACTACACCAATCAATACAGCATGGTATTGAAATAAAGATAGATATATATGATTAAAACAGAAGAAATATAATTTATTTTTCTGTGACTTTCTGCTATTTCCAAATTTTCTGTTATTTATAGCTTGACCAAATCACAAATACAAAATCATTTTAATATTGAGTTGTCTTGTTCATAAACATGGTATATCTGTCCATTGATTTTTCTGCTTTAATGTCCCCATAGGAGGCAGAAATTTAAGATGGCTCCAGTGACTTTAACCCCATAAGTATGTTTTTTTACACACAATAATAATAGCCATAATAATAATAATAAATCAGGTTGCTAATCAGTTTACCTTAATATAGAGAAAATACTTGGTTGTCCCTTACTTAATCATATGAGTAGAGAGTTTTCTGTGTGTCTGGGTGGTTAAGCGTCCAGCTCTTGATCTTGGCTCAGGTCATGATGTCAGCTCAGGTCACAATCTGATCTTTCATGAGTTCGAGCCCTCCACTGGGCTCTGCGCTGATGGTGTGGAGCCTGCTTGGGATTCTATCTCCCCTTATCTCTGCCCCCTTGTGTGCTTTCTCTCTCTCTTCCTCCTCTCTCTCTCTCTCTAGATAAATAAACTTAAATTTTTTTTTTAAAGAGTAGAGAATTTTCTGGGGCGCCTGGGTGGCCCAATCAGTTAAACGTCCAACTCTTGGTTTTGGCTTAGGTCGTGATCTCATAGTAAGTAGGATTGAGCCCCACATCAGGCACATGGAGCCTGTTTGGCATTCTCTGTCTCCCTCTCTCTCTGCCCCTCCCCTGCTTGCTCTCAATTTCTCTCTCTCAAAATCAATAAAGATTCCAAAGCAAAAAAAAAAAATAGAGCATTTTCTTTGGCTGGTAGCACAAAAGGAATGCAAAAATTGAAGGCATTCCAGGATTCATTGTAAGGAAGGTTCATTACTGATATTGAGGGAACCACAGAGCAAGGACCTAAAATGCAGACTCTAGTTGCTAGAGCCATCCTGGCAGACAACAGTCAGTAAGCAAATAGAGAGCTTAGCCTTCAAATGCACGGAGCTCATTTCTACCATAAACCTAAAAAAAGCTTGGAAGTAAATTTTTTTTTCCTAGGAACTCAGATAAAAGCCAACCCTGACTGATACCTTGACTTTGGCCATGTGAGTCCCTAAGCAGAAAATTCAGTTTAGCCTGCCTCTAGTTTTTACATACAGAACCGTGTGATAACACATGACTGATGTTTTAAGATGCTAAAATTGTGGTAATGTTATGCAGTAATAAAAAAATTATTACAGTCCATTAATAAAGTTTTATAATTTCTTCAAAAAGCTGCTATCTCTTGCGAGATATACTCCTAATTTATTTTTTATTGTAATTGTGTCAGGTTTTTTAATTCACATTTTCTGACTGTTGCTTATAAAGTTTCTGAATACTGATCTTATTTTCAACTGTTGAATCATCTTCCCAGAAGTTTTAATAATTTGTATGAAGATTATCTTTGAGATAATCATAAAAATACTGCAGAGGTATTGAGTTTTGCCAAATACTTTTTCTACTTTGAGTTTAATAATTATATAATTTTTCTCCTTTAATAAATGTGCTGTTGAATTCCTGAGATATACCTTGGGCATATGCATTTTCTCTTTTACATGTTATTGAAAAGGTTTCAGCAAGATGGTTTTCTCACTATAGTCATGCCTACTTTTGCTCTCCAAGTGAGAATTAGTTTCAGAATTAGTTGAACTGCATTTAGTTTTTAATTCTCTTACCGTTTGGCTCACAAATGCATAAAATTTACTCATTAATCCTTATTTCATGACACCATCATCTCTAGTCATTGCCTTCGTTTCTCACATATTTTTATTTTATCCATTTTAATAACAAACATCCATATACCCACCACACATTTCAGGATCTAAAATGTTATCAATAACTTACATCTAAACTATGTAAACTCCCTTATTCCATGATCTACTTATCCCCCAAAGCTGGCCATTTTTCTGATTGGTTTTGTTTGTTTTTTTTTTTTTGTACTTTTCATTTCCTTGCTTAGTTATTTGTTGTTTAAATACCCACATATACAGAGGCCTAAGTAATGCAGTGTTTCTCATTTTTGAATATTTAAAGAGAATATCATACTCCAAATACTTCTCTGAGACTTGCTTTTGTCACTTAGTTACATTACTAAGATTTATTCATGTTGCTGAATGTGGTTCTCATTCCTTCATTTTCACAATTTGAAAATAAACTTATCCTGGGAATATAATACAGAAGTGCACAAATTGTAAGTGTTTAGCTCAGTGAATTATCACAAAGTGAATACAGTCAGATAGCCAACACACAAATAATACAGAGGTTTCTCAGCACCCCAGATACCCTCCACATCCCGGTCATAATCAGCATGCTCCCCCTTTTCAGAGGTAATCCATTGTGCCAATTAGCAGTGCCATAGGTTAGGTTTCTGGGTTTTGCATTTCTCTGTTGTCTCATAAGACTGAGCACCTGTTCATATATTTAATGACCACTTGTGTATCCACTATTGGGGAGTGGCTACTGGATCTTTGCTAATTTCCTATTAGATTGACTAACTTTTTATTAGTGATTTGAAGGAATATTTTAAAATAAATTCTGAATATGTGTTGTTTGTCAAGTATCCATCTTGTAAATATCTCCTAATACTCAGTGGCTTGCCCTTTCACCCCCTTAATGGAGTCTTTTGATGAAGAAAAGCTCTTGCGTTTAATTAACTCTAAGCATTAATTTTTCCTTTTGGATAGGGTATGTGTATATAGGAAATTTTTCCCTACTCCAAAATCAGGAAAACAGCTTCCCATGTTACTTTCCAGAAGCTTTCTTATTGTATCTTTGCTCTTCAGATTTATAAGCTATTTGGACGTGATTTTTGTAATGAATAAGGTAAAGATCAAAGTTCATTTTCTTCCATATAAACAACCTGATGCTCCAGCATGATTCATTAAAATGGTCATTCTTCATCTACTACATAATTGTGTAACCATGCTATAAGTCGGGTAACTATATAGGTGTAGGTATATGTAAGTATATTTCTGGACCCTGTATTGTGTTATGATTATTTGTCGGGCTTTACACTAATTCTAAACTATATTCGTTACTGTATTTTTATAATAACTCTTGTTATCCAACAGAGTAAGCCCTTCAATTTTATTCTGTATATTCTGAGATGTCTCAGCTATTCTTGACTCTTTGCATTTCTATACACATTTGAGGATTTTCTTGTCAACTTTCACAACACAAAACCTACCGGATCTTGATTAGAATTATACTGAATCTATAGATTAGTTTGGAGAAAAGGCAAGTTTTTGTAATCTGATCTCTGAACACAGTATATCCTTCCATTCATTTAGGTCATTAATTTCTCTCAATAATATTTTTAGTTTTCTGTGGAGAGATCTAGCACATTTTACTATATTTTTAGAAATTTGATGATGTTTGATGCTATTATGAATGGTACCTTTGAAAATTTCATTTTTAATTTGTTATTTGAATATACAAAGTCCCTTGACACATATTTTATAAACATGGATATATCTTAGCTGCCATGTCTTAGTTCTAAATATTGCAACATGCTTATCTGATTAAGTTATAATATGAATTTATACTTTATCCCTTCTTTTGTAATTGAGGGAGCTTAGAACATTTGAACTCTATTCACTATGCTTAATTTTTGTGCTCTTGTTATCACATATTTTAATTCTGTATAAATTTTGAATGCTGGAAGCTAAGATTATTCTTTTTTACAGTCAATATTTATTTGATTTTCCACTGGTTGATCCTTTCTTTTACTCTTCCTTTCTCCCTGTTTCTCTGTACCTTAAAAGTAAATGCTGTTGTCTGAAGATCTCCTTTAGAATTTTATTATTATCATAGGTCTGCTGCTGATTAATCTTTTCAATTTTTGTCTGGAAAGTTCTTCATTTTTGCCTTCATTTTGATGGATATCTTGGCAGGGGGAGGATTGTAATCCTAAATGGGAAGTTATTTTTCTTTCATAGCTTTGTCTTCTTTCCTTATTAAGGGCTGAATTATTTTCACCCCTGAATTCATAGGTAGAAGCTCTAACTCCTAGTACCTAGTCACAGAATGTGACTGTATTTGGAGCTACAGTATTTAAAGGAGTAATTAAGTTCAAATGAGGTCACTGGGATGGGCCCTAATCCTATATGACCGGTGTCTTTATAAGAAGAAGAAATTTGGACATAGAAACAAAAGGAAGACTATCTGAAGACACAGAGATCACCACCTATAAGCCAACAAGAGAAGCTTCAGAAGGAGCCAACCCTGGCTGACATGTTAATCTTGGGCTTCTAGCCTTCAAAACTGTGAGAAAATAAGTTTCTGTTTAAGCCACCCAGTCTGTGATGTTTTGTTATGCAGCCCTAGCAGACTGATACAGTCTTCTACCACTTTTATTGAGAAGACAGTTGTCTCGCTCTTAATCCTTTGCACATATTGCATATTTTTCTCCTGGCACTTTTTAAGTTTTATGTCTTTTATTTTCAACACTTTAATGTGATAAGCATAAATATGATTTTTCTTATTGATTCCACTTGTGGTTGATAGTGGTCCTCGAACCTGTGGTTATCTTTTGTCAGTTTGGTAGGATTCTAGGCCATTATCTCTTTATGTATTGATTCTGCCCTATTCCCTCTCTCCTCCTGCCTAGGACTTCTATTTCGTGTCTGTTAAGACATTTTAAGTATATGCCACATAACTCCTATGTTCTTTCTTGTATTTTTATTCTTTTGTCTCTGCTTCAGTTTGAATGTTTTCTTCATATCTGTAATACAGTTCACCAAATTTGTGTCGGCCATGTCTAATCTGCCGTTAAATCCACCAATTTAGCTCATAATTTGTTACATTGTTCTGTTTCAGGATTGCCATCACGTTCTTTTTTAGAGTTTTCAATCCTGAAAAAATTCATAGCTATTTCAAAAACTTTGCTTGATTACTCCAATATTTAGATTTTCTCTGAATCTATTTCACTTCACTATTTTTTTACGCAGTTCTTCATCACTTCATCTTCCTTGCCTATTTGTCTTTTGCTGAAATTGAGGGATAATTAATGACATAATTTGAGATTTTGAATAATGCTGTCTTTCCTCAGAGACAACTTAGTTTTGTTTCTAGGCATTTAGAGTATAAGCAGTTCACTTTAAAGCAAATGGGGATTCCTTGATTACTAAGGTTGGTTTTCTGTCTTTCTGGGAGTAAATCTATTTCAAGTTCATCTTTATACTTAGGTATTGTCTTTTCATGACCCCAGTTGAATGCCTGAAGCTTTTACCATGACCAGTACTCCTTATAGCCATTGGTATGCAATTCAGGCACTGCTTTCTAAGCTTTTCAGCCTCTTAGCTACTGCTTTTATTTTTTTTTTTAATTTTTTATTGTTTATTTATTATTGAGAGAGAGAGAGAGAGAGAGAGAGAGAGAGAGAGAGAGAGAGACAGAGCACGAGTGGTGGGGGAGGAGCAGAGAGAGGGGGAGACACAGAATCTGAAACAGGCTCCAGGCTCTGAGCTGTCAGCACAGAGCCCAACACGGGGCTCGAAGTCACAGACAGCGAGATCATGACCTGAGCTGAAGTAGGCTGCTCAACCGACTGAGCCACCCAGGTGCCCCTCTTAGCTACTGCTTTTAAACCAGCAAATCTTTTACATGAAAAAGGAAGACCAAACATTGCACTCACCTCTTTAAATTCTGCAGCTGATGCTACCATTTGGGACTATTTTAATTTCAAGAATTTCTTAAAGTATTTCTTACACTGACAGTTGCTAAAAATAAAGTTTCTCCACTCTTGATTGTCTTGGAACACATCTTTGTTTCAATTGCATTTTGGAAGCATGTATCAGTGGATACAGAATTCTAGGTCAGCATTTTTTTCACTACTTTAAAGATATTGTTTGTTATAGTGTCTTCTGGCTTCCATAGCTCTGTTGTGAAAGCAGTCGAATACCTAGGTGCTACTCCTGTGAAGATGGGTCTTTTATCCTCTGGCTGTTTCACACTTTCCATTTGGTCTTGGTCTTCATTAGCTTGGCCATGGTGTTTTTCTTTGTATAGATCCTTCTGTTGATTCCCTTAGCTTTTTGAATTTGTGAGTTGATATCATTTATCAGTATTGGAGTTAAAATAATTTTCTTCTAGTATTGCTTCTGTCTCATTCTTTATTTTCTTTCTGGTAATTCAGCTACCTGTTAATTTCTGTTTTGTTTTTTCTATTTGTGTATGTGTGTGTGTTTTGGATATTTTCTTTATTTTTTCTTTCTTATGGTTTAGACATTCTCAATTAGATTATCTTCAGGTTCACTCATCCCGTCTTCTGTTGTATTTACTAAAATTGAGTTCAACTCTGGTCCATTCTTGTTCCCCAGGTTTGGCCCACCTTGGCTTTAGATTGAGTTGTGGTTAGTCTCATGTCCTTTGCCCTAAAATTTACATAAGAATCAGTTCTGTTCTTTGGAGATTTTGAGCTTAGTGCTTCAACTTGATCCCACCCAGCTTCAAGATCTGACAAATGTCTTGAGAAGCACTGTGTATTTGTGTCAGACTTCCTACTATAGCAAGACTTGTTTCTTGTGCACTATGGGAGATTTTGCTCTGTGTATGATATTTCTTGGCTGTTCTTCAGTGTCTTGCAAATCCTAGAACTTAGCTAACATCTCATGATGAAAACTGTCACTTGTTTGGGAGTCTTCTTTCTTCTAGTCCATCGCATTGTCAAAACTCTGCTGCTTTCTCTTTTCCCAATCAGGGTGCCTTTCCTAGGTCAAGAAGATTCTCACCTGCCCTTAGAATCAGTAAATTCTAATGGCAGGAAATGGCTAGGAGTTATCAGCCCAGACAAGAAGAGCTCTTTCTTTGTGGAATTTTAGTTAACCAAATTCTTGTGACTTCTACAACATCCTTACACTTATCATCTAAAAATATATATACCCATCTTGTAATTGCTTAGTGCTGGCCTGCTGAACTACACTGAATCCTACTTACAGATAAAATTATGAGACTGTTAAGGATTATGCCATGAATGAGGCAGGTAGTGTAGGGATTCTTTCAGTTGTTCAGGGCATCTATCCCATGTACTTATGCAAGATTTTGGATAATATTCATTCTATAACTTGGAGTACATTAGGCCTCCTAAAAAATAGTCTTAGTCAAAACTCCATTTATCACAAAAAACTCTATTCCTATTCTGGTAGTCCAGAGTGAGGGACTTGACTGTCATGCACTTATGAATCCAAAGGAAATAGTATCGACTACATTAATGGAAGCATCCACTCATTTCCCCTCACTGGTTGGCAATGTTCGGTTATTTCTTTTCCCCTGCTACTAGTGTGACATTTAATAGCTCCACATTCCTCTAAGAAAGGCTAGCAGGATTTTCCTAATATATTCTTGTTCTGTATAATCTTTAATAAGGTATAGTGAACTTCTTGCTTTTCAAGAAGCAGTGCATTTGTAAACTGAACTGAGCCTAGGGATACGCTAAAGGATTCTGATGAGACAAATAGTTCAAGTTAGGTCTCTGATCAAAACATCTTCCAGAAATTTTGTTAAATATCATATAACTCCTTAGTGAGTCCCTTATTCTGTGGACCCTGTGATTTTTTTATCCATAACTAGAGGTAGCTACAGTTTGAATACTTTTTAAGGATATTATGACTATAACTGTTCTATTGCCTATTGATTTGTCCAAACCCACTTTGCATCCATGTTCAGGGTATGCCTCTAGGCTGAGCTGCTCCAAAGATCTCCTATCCAATCCATTTCAAGTGCAATCCTTTCTATCAGAATTCATGGCCTACAGAGACCTGCTTGTAGAGTGATTTTTTTAAAATTCTAGTGCTTCACTTGCCAATATATTCTGCCAGGATATCTTGAGAAGGAGAGGAGAAAAATGGAGAAAGAAAAGTTACACTTGCAACTCCAGGATAAACCCTATTTGATCATGTTGGATTATTCTTTAATATACATTATTATGATAGGGAAAGATAGGATTCAGAAGGCAGAAAGGGAGAGAGAGGTTCAGGCTTGAAGTTCCCTGGGTAGGGGAAAATACCTATTTTAAAACATTTCTTCTGGGAAGGGCTGGTTCCAGCAAACTCCCTCAAGCATAAAGTTCCTCTTAAGAATGTAACTGACACTGCCTATTCCCTCTCAGGTTTTCCTTAGGAATTTGACAATCACAATACCTAACTAAAATAAGTAAGCCATAAAACTAATGCTATAGGACGGATAGTATGACCATAGTCTGACTCTTCACACAGCGGAATGGAGCCAATCAGGAATGGACAACCCAGCACCTAGAGCTATCAAGATGGTTAAGGTAGGACCTGAGAAGGAACAAAGAGGAAGTGAAGGGGGCCAGACCAGTATCCTATAAAAAAACAAAGTCCCTTGCCTATAGTTGTGGGCATTCCCTTTCAAATGCCCCCTCTCTGCAAAGAGAGCTTTCATACTCTTATTTTTTCATACTCTTATTTCTAACCTCATATTCTATTAAACTTTTGTCTGCTGCTCATTTTATTCTGTGTCCACCTCTTCATTCTTCGAAGTGGTGAGACAAGGAACTCTGGGCATTGAAGTAAAGAATCCTGCAACATAATGGTTTGGATTTCAGCTTTTTGTGTTATTTAGGACTGTAACAGCCACTTTCATAGATTAGTATGGTTTCTTTCCGGTGCTAGGTTAGGGTATGACAAGCTGCAACTGAATCATTGTATAATGTTCCTTAAAACTACAGGTTTAATTTGAAAGAAATCATTCATTATGCTGAGACTCTTTTAGAGGACGTTCTTTGACACATTTTAAAATCCGTTCACTTCTAATTTCTTGATTAAAAATTTGGTCATCATTTTTTTTTACTTGAAATCCAAATATTTATTAAGATTTTCAAATACATCAGCCATGCTCATGATTGTTATTCTCTTATGATTTTAATACCCCCTGTATTTGTTCTCCTGGTCTGTTTGCATTTTCTCTTCTTTAGATGTGTAATAGATGTATATATAATTCTTTTTATTTTTTTTCAATATATGAAGTTTATTGTCAAATTGGTTTCCATACAACACCCGGTGCTCATCCCAAAATGTGCCCTCTTCAATACCCATCACCCACCCTCTCCTCTCTCCCAACCCCCATCAACCCTCAGTTTGTTCTCAGTTTTTAAGAGTCTCTTATGCTTTGGCTGTCTCCCACTCTAACCTCTTTTTCTTTTTTTCCTTCCCCCCCCCCCATGGGTTTCTGTTAAGTTTCTCAGGATCCACATAAGAGTGAAAACATATGGTATCTGACTTTCTCTGTATGACTTATTTCACTCAGCATCACACTCTCCAGTTCCGTCCACGTTGCTACAAAGGGCCATATTTCATTCTTTCTCATTGCCATGTAGTATTCCATTGTGTATACAAACCACAATTTCTTTATCCATTCATCAGTTGATGGACATTTAGGCTCTTTCCATAATTTGGCTATTGTTGAGAGTGCTGCTATGAACATTGGGGTACAAGTGCCCCTATGCATCAGTACTCCTGTATCCCTTGGGTAAATTCCTAGCAGTGCTATTGCTGGATCATAGGGTAGGTCTATTTTTAATTTTTTGAGGAACCTCCACACTGCTTTCCAGAGCGGCTGCACCAACTTGCATTCCCACCAACAGTGCAAGAGGGTTCCCGTTTCTCCACATCCTCTCCAGCATCTATAGTCTCCTGATTTGTTCATTCAAAATGACTGTTTTCTGTAATTGTGCAATTACGTTTAATATGTATTTTTTCTTACAATATTAATGGTAGCCATTGTCTTCTTCCTTAGATTTAGACTTGCCCTTTTAGTTCATTTATGTTAAATAATTAAAACTTTAAATTTATAATTTTCTTTAATATGGTTTGGAAACATTCTATAATGTTTTTGAAAGAAGTTTTTATTGTGTGTGAACATACAATGTTTGCCTAGTGCAAGCATTCCTTAATCTTTTCCCAGCCATCCCCAAATTTGGTTATTTCCCTTCCCTTTGTACTATTATTCAGGTTAATGGCTCTCTATTCTTTTTAAGGATAGGTTAAGAGAATTTTCATAGTATATCCTGTGTAAATCTATTGTAATTTACAAAAGTTGGTGAGTGGGGCTTTAAGCTCTTTCTAATTTTTTTTGTCAAAAATAATACACAATGAATAAACACATTCATCAGGCATATTGTATTTTGGAAATGTATCTTTGGAATAGAATCTAAGAGGTAGGGATGCTGTATCAAAGGGTTAATACGTGTGAATGCTTTCCAGATAGTTTCAAATTACCCATCATAAAGAATTACAACAATTTGCGTCTATCATCTCAGTGCCAATGTATCAAAGTACCTATTCCCCACAACTTTAACTAAAGAGTATATTGCCACACTTGTGGATTTTTGTCCATCTCATTGGGTAAAGATATTTTCCTTGTAGATTTTCATCTCTGTCATCAGTAAAGTTTAATTATGTGTCATTAAATAAATGAAACATAAGTACAAATATATGAGCTTGTATAACCCACCATACTTTCAAGAGAAAGAATATTTTTGTTATATTAGAAAGCTCTCTCACTCCCCTTTCCTCAATTCCCCACTTCTAAGCAACTGCCTTTCTTACTCTGACCACCATAGGTTAGGTTTGCCTATTCTAGAACTTTATATAAGTGAAACATACCATATGAATTCCTTTGCTTCTTTCACTCTGGGCAATATATTTTTTTTTTTCAACGTTTATTTATTTTTGGGACAGAGAGAGACAGAGCATGAACGGGGGAGGGGCAGAGAGATAGCGAGACACAGAATCAGAAGCAGGCTCCAGACTCCAAGCTGTCAGCATAGAGCCCAACACGGGGCTCCAACTCAAGAACTGCAAGATCACGACCTGAGCCAAAGTCGGACACTTAACCGACTAAGCCACCCAGGCGCCCCTAGACTTAGGATTTTTTTTTTTAATTTTTTTTTCAACGTTCATTTATTTTTGGGACAGAGAGAGACAGAGCATGAACGGGGGAGGAGCAGAGAGAGAGAGGGAGACACAGAATCGGAAACAGGCTCCAGGCTCTGAGCCATCAGCCCAGAGCCCGACGCGGGGCTGGAACTCACGGCCGCAAGATCATGACCTGGCTGAAGTTGGACGCTTAACCGACTGCGCCACCCAGGCGCCCCCTTTTTTTTTTTTTTTTAATTTTTTTTTTCAACGTTTATTTATTTTTGGGACAGAGAGAGAGCATGAACGGGGGAGGGTCAGAGAGAGAGTGGGCAATATTTTTAAGATGCATTAATACTTGGAGTTACCAGGTAGTGACTGATCATTCATTTTTACTCCTGAGTAGTATTCCATTGTATGAACACTAAAATCTTTTTATCTATTTTTCTGTTGAGGGACAGGTGGGTTGTTCCCTACTCATACTAATGAGTGAGGAGTGATTATCTCATTTTGGTTGTAATTTGTACTTTCCTGATGTTGAATAATCTTGAGTGCTTATTTTTCTGCTTAGTGGCTATTTACATACCTTCCTTTGCAAAGTTACCTTATCAAATCTTTTACTCATTTAAAAATTTATATGCCTTTTTTCCATTTTTGACTTGTAAGATGTGTGTATATATCCTATATACAACACCTTTGCCTGATAGATGTTTTGAGGATAGTATTTCCCAATATGTAGCTCTCCCATTCATTTTCTTAGTGGTATCTTTTGGGAAGCACAAGTTTTAATTTTGTTGGTGTTAAATTTACCAATTATCAACTTACCAAATTCTATTTTTTAAGTTTGTGTTTTTTGTATCTAACCTAAAAGAAAATCTCTCTGTTTAACCTAAGATCATAGAAATAGCCTCCAATGATTTTCTTCCAGAAGTCTGATACTTTTAAGCTTTCATTTAACCCATGACACATCTAAAATTAACTTTTGTGCACAGTTTGAAATAGAGGTATAAATTCATCTTTTTTCCTGTTTGATATCTAGTTGCTCTAAAATAAGTAGTTGAAAAAGTTTTCCCTTACCTGTTGAATTGCTATGACACTTCTTTTCAAAATAAATTGATTATACATGAATGGGTATCTTTCTACTTCATTTTTTACGTTCCATTTATTCTTAATAACACACTCTCTGAATATCTGTTAGTGTAAGTTCTCCAATTTTTTGTTGTCTTACAATAGGTTTCATTATTTTAAGTCATTTTCATTTTCTATGTAAATTTTGCAATTAGCTAATCTTTTGTGAATTATAATCCTAACAAGATTGAGTTTTCTGATCCATCAATATGGCATAGCTCTACATTTTTAAAGTATTCAATATTCAAGGCTGTACTTATATATTTCTAAATACTTTATACTTTTAAATGCTATTGTAAATAATACAGTTTTAAAATTACTTTTCCCTTTTGCCCATTGCTAGTTTATTTACATATAAGTCTTTTTTTTTTTAACGTTTACTTTTTTTGGTACGACCTTTCTAAATTATCCCTTAAGTGTTTTTGTAGTTTTATTAGAATTTTTTAGGTACCCTATCATCATTTCAGAGTAAATATACTTTTGTTCTTTTCTCCCAATCCTTACACTTTTTATTTCTTTATATTCCTTTGTTCACTGGCAAAGATTTCCATTATAGTACTGGATAGAAATGATGAAAGGGAGGTTCTTGGTTTATTCCCAAACTTAAGAGGAAAGTATTCAGTCTTCTATCATTTTTTATAACTTTTTAAAATGTTTGTTTAGTTTTGAGAGAGGGAGAAAGAGAGAGAGACAGAGAGAGACTGAGCATGAGCGGGGGAGGGGCAGAGGGAGAGGGAGACACAGAATCCAAACCAGGCTTCAGGCTCCAGGCGCCAGCTGTCAGCACAGAGCAGGATGCAGGGCTGAAACTCATGAACCCTGAGATCATGACCTGAGCCAAAGTCAGATGCTTAACCAACTGAGCCACCCAGGCGCCCTTCAGTCTCCTATCATTAAGTTTGATGTTAGTTATAGGTTTTTATAGAAATACTTTACCAAATTGAAAATCTTTGCTTCTACTCCTAATTTGCTGTCAGTTTGCTTTCTATAAATGTTTTAAGTAGTTTTATTAAACTATGATTTACATACATTTAAATTCATCCTCATGTGTCCAGATTGATCAATTTGGCAAACCATATACAGTTATGTAATCAATGCTATAAATAAGATAAAGAATTTGTACTACTCCACAAACTCAAGTTGTGTTTATATGAACTTAGGAGTTCTGTTTTTTAATTTTCAAGTTGTTTTCTTTACCTTCTACCGAAGCTATGTTCTGTTTGCTTTGAAAAAAAAATCCTACCTTTATTTCTACTAGTAACTTTTCTCAACCATGTTTTTCTCTAAGTATCAAACTCAAAAGCACATTAATAACTTCCGATGAACTTTGTATTTTTTTAGTGCTTCTAATTTCTGCTCTCCTCATTGCCAATCCTTTGTTTAATCTGCTTGTGATTATTATAAAATTACTAATTTGCAGTTGCTTGGTACAATAACATTTTTTAATGTTTATTTATTTTGTGAGAGTGTGCCTATGTACCTGGGGGAAGGGGTAGAGACAGAGGGAGAGAGAATCCCAAGCAGGCTCCACATGTCAGGGCAGAGCCCTAAGTGTGGCTTAATCTCACAAACCCTGAGATCGTGACTTGAGCTGAAATCAAGAGTCTGATGCTTAACCAACTGAGCCACCTGTGTATCCCAGTAAAATAACATTTTTTGATTTCTAAATAACTGTTTTTATGGTGATAAGAATACTTAATGCGAGAGCTATCCTTTAACATTTTTAAATGTACAAGACAGTATTGTTAACCATAGACATAATCACTTCCTGAAGATTTTAGCTTTTATTTATCTTGCACAAATGAAAATTTATGAACCAAACTCCCCATTTCCCCTCCTCCCAACCTTGGTAATAACCATTCCACTCTCTGCTTCTAGCATTTTGACTGTTGTAAATCATTCTTGTATGTAGAATAATGCAAGATTTGTCCTTCTGTTACTGGATTTTTTCATTTAGTATAATGTCCTCCAGGCTTATCCATGTTGCAGGATTTCCCTCTAAGGTTGAATTATATTCCATTGCATACCACATTTTCTTTATCCATTCATTTGTCAATGGACATATAGGTTGTTTCAATGTCATGACTATTGTGAATAATGCTGCAATGAATATGGGAGTATTAATATCTTTTTGAGATGCTGATTTAAATTATTTGGTTTAATATATAGATTTATTCCCAGTGGGATTGCTGGGTCATATCATGGTTCTGTTTTTAATTTAAAAAAAATTTTTTTAATGTTTATTTGTTTCTGAGAGACAGAACACAAGAGGGGAAAGGGACAAGAAAGAGAGGGAGACACAGAATCCGAAGCAGGCTCCAATCTCGGAGCTGTCAGCACAGAGACTGATGCAGGGCTTGAACTCATGAGCTGTGGGATCATGACCTGAGCTGAAGTTGGTTGTTTAACCCACTAAGCCACCCAGACGCCCCTCAAATCCTTTTTCTGCATCTATTGAGATGATTATGTGATTTTTGTCCTTTGTTATGTTAATGATATGTATCACATAATTGATTTTTGTACCAGCATCTCAAGGATACTTCCTACATGGTCATGGTGTATGATCCTTTTAACAAGTTGTTGATTTCCATTTACTTATACTTTGTTGAGGATTTTTGCATCTATGTTCTTCAAAGATAGTGGCCTGTAGTTTTCTTTCCTTACAATGTCTTTGTTTGGGTTTGATAGTATAGTAATTCTGGTCTCATAAAATGAGTTGGAAAGTATTCCTTACTCTTCAATTTTGAGGGAAATTTTGAGAATTATTGGCATTAGTCTTTAAAGATGAAGTAATATCTATCATTGAAGCCATCTGGTTTTGACTTTATTGTTGCAAGTTATTGCTTCCTCATTCATTATCTTTACTTGTTTGTTATAGATGTTAAGGTTTTTTATTTCTTCATATTTTAGTCTTGATAAATTGCATGACTCTGAGAATTTATTTCTCTTATCATATCACATCTGTAAATAATTGTTTATAGTAATCTGTTAAGATCCTTTTAATTTCTATGGCACAGTAATATTTTTACTTTTTAGTATTTTTATCTTTAATATCAGTTAATAGTGGATTTTTTAAAAAACTTTTGGACCATCTTTACAGATTTGACACTGGTATTTAGTTGTTAACAGTAAGGACACCAAGTGTATTCACATGCTAACCCAGAAATTCATATGTTATTGTTGTTTTAAATATGTTAGTATCATTTTGATAGTTGCTTTTTCAGTCCAGGTTTGGTGATTTTCTTGGACTTGTGTAGTTTTAGTTTTTGTTTTACCCAGTGACTTGTATACTGTTGTCAACCAATGCTCAGTATTACAGAGATTAGAAGATAAATCTTTGCTGAGATATATCACATTTATGTTTTCCATCTATTTTTCTTCACACAATCCATCATCACCTACAAGTTAAGCTGTGTGTGTGTGTGTGTGTGTGTGTGTGTGTGTGTGTGTGTGTGTGTGAAATACAGAACTGATACATTTTTCTCTGTGTTTGAACACAAAAGTATGTAATAGAATGGTTACAGCAAAAGCAGTATGTATTGTCCCCTTAAAAGGCCACATTATTGGTGAATAATACAATTTGCAACTCTTTGATAAATATTATATAGACCTTAAGGATAACCATTTGTAAATATGCAGTCCCAACCTGTCATTAGGTTTCCTCAGTTATAGTGCAAGGAAAACAAAAGAAGGAAATTTCTTATCTTGGCTTGGTAACCATGAAGCATGAGTAGAACACTAAGGAAGAATAGAAGTCTTTGCTAGTAGAGGGTATCGTTGGAAAGACAAAACCCTACTAAGATTATAAAATCCATATTAAATATTAACATTCCGCACTACCTAAAAGAACATATCTGGGGTGTTCAGTTGAAACTGTCAGAACCCCTAACTTTCAGTGGATTAATGAAATAGAGGACTATTTCTTACCCCCAGAATATTCATACGCAAGAGTTACTGTCCATAGTAACTCTCCTAGACACGGAAATTTAGAACCCAACAGTTCTTTCATCTTGTGGCTCCACTGTTGCCGCAAATCACGGAATCCTTTCCCCCTGGCAGTTGAAGGACAGGTGTCTTAGTCCATTTGGACTGCTGTAACAAATTACTATATATCGGGTGGCTTATAAACAACAGAAATTTATTGATCACAGTTTTGAAGGGTGGAAAGTACAAGAGATCTGGGTGCCAGCAGATTCAGTGTCCGGTGAGAATCTGCTTCCTGATTTAGAGACAGTCACCTGGTCTCTGTGTCCTCACATGCCAAGTGGGGACAAGTTACTCTCTGGGGTTTCCTTTAGAAGAAAGAGCACATATCCTTTGGGGCTAGGGGGACCCAAATGGTCAATCGACAGCCTTGGGTATGGAAAATAAATCTAGCATTCCCCCAAAACGCTGGCCTCAAAGTAACATTCATCACTTTTGCTTGTATTCCATACATGGCGCCTCCTGAATATAGTGAGCATTGTGACGGTAAACAGTGATACTTAGTTTCTCTCCAGGCAGCAATTTCTCTGCAATAGCCCTACAATGGGAGGAAGGCATTAGTTTTTGATGGACCTGCCATTAACAGAAGGGGACTGTGAATTGGCTACTCAGAAACCATGAGCAAGTCACTTGTTTATTGTCTTTATTAACTGAGGAGTCTGGAAAGTTAAAATACTCACTTCTTCCAGCCAAAATTCAGGTGAAGACGATGAGGGATACATTTTTGGATCATGAGACTTAGCCAAGTTGAGTCCCTGTTCCTCAAGGAGAAAATTCTTTTCTCCCTTTGATCTTCTGCTTCTTCCCTTTTTGTTTGGTCTAGAAAATGACCTGTAAGGCCCATAGCTAATGATCTAGGATTATTAAGGCCTTCACATCAAAGAGTGAAAAGGTGGAAAGAGTTTGGATCAATGACATTGTTGAACAGTTGCATCATCCTTGATTGCTGATCTTTGGACTTCTTTGTTATATGAGGAAATTAACTGTATATCTCTCTTTATTTAAATGACTGTTGGGGTTTCAGTTATTTACAGCTATAACCCTAATATATAATTAAACTGATAGTCCCATTCATGGAATTTAAATTTCCTTGGGACATGAAAAAAAACATTTTTAAAGTAAATTCTTAACCTAAGTTTTCATCTTCTCTTACTTTTGTATCAAAAGTCATTCCAAAATTCACATCGCCCCAAATTTCACAGTATTCTTAGAATCATAGTCACCAAAAGAGTATGAATTCAGAATCAAGCTGTTTAAAAAACTCCTGTGACATTACTTAGGCAAGCAGTCTCTAGAAAATTGAAAGCTAAAATGCCCATTCTTGTTGCAAACAAACATGAAAAATATACAAGAAGAGAACAAACGCATTAAAATGCTATGGGATAATGTGACAGTTCTGTATCATAAAAGGAAGTATATTGGGGGAAAGGAAGCAAAAAATTTAATTGGATGGGAAAGAAAAAGAATTATCTGATATCAAAGAGCAGACATTATGGAGACATTATGGAGAGGAAGGAAAAAAATTAAGAAGAAATTTAATAAATGGGAGTGAGAATATTGAGTATCGAGGTGATAGAGTAAGTAGTCCAGCAGAGTAAGACAACAATAACCTTAGTTTCATTGGAAACTAAGAATCAGTTTGCAAACATATTACTCAAAGATTGTGCACCTTCATTGCTATCTGCACCTTAAGAACAGATCCACACCTTAAGAACAAGACAGACAAATGAGCATCACTTTCAGGAATTTCTTAAAATTAAATGAACGTGACAGGTATATTTCCAGAAGAGGCTCAGGATGTCAATTTAGTGCTTCTTCAAAATTTTACCATTTTTACTGAGGAAAGGATTGTCCCTCCCACTCCCACTTCATTTCTTATAAGGCTGGTTCATTGGTTTTATTTTTGCTTCTCGTAATTTAGGGACTGAAATTGTGTGCAAAAAAGAAAATTCATCTCCTTTTGATTTCCACTGTCTCTCTGAGCTTTATTCAAAAATGTATAAATAAGGCATTTATTGCATGTACCTTAAAAATATCTACATGTTCCTTCTTAATTCCTCATTAGGAAAGATAAGTTCATGGTTGGATATTCATTTTCCTCTATCGTGGAATGAATCAGTGCTCTTCTGTTTTTGTTACTGTTATTTATGACCTTCCAAAGTGTAGACCCTTGAAAATTAAAACCATAGAAACCATATTATGGGAAAGCCACAATTCTCATAATAAAATGCTAAAGTTTCCCTGACTTACAAAGTTACTGCACGCTTTAATTTTGTTACTATTTTCATGTGAGTAGTTGTTTCTGCAGCCAATTTGCTTACAAAATGTGGCTACTCATCCCACAGAACTGTTTGTTGAACTCTACAAATAGATATTATCACATAATTGGGATTAATGCATAGAAATATCTTTGGCATATGGCAGATTGAAATGTACTTGGGAAAGCAGATACAGAATGTCACTTGGCAGTGGTTTATGTGCATTAAACTCCTGCTTTTTGCTGAGATTGGAGTGGGAAAGAGAAATGTGTGCAAAAATCTCATAATCTTTGGCAAATTCTCTAATACCTTTTGGACTATGCGATTAGTTTTTCACACTCAAGTTTGTAGAACAATTTAGGATTCCCAGTAAACTCTTTCAAATAACGATAAGCTGAATAGCATACAGGATCTAATGGGTATACCTAAATTTAAAAAACTTACTCTGTGTATCTTGCATGATGCTTTGCAAAATTAAAACCTACACATAAGATTAAGTTTTTTAAAAAAGCATTAGAGCTAGCATTAGAACCATGGACATTTTTTTTTCAATAATGCAGGAACTTTAGACTGGATATTAAATATACATGTATGTATTTCAAAACAAGAACTTCAATGAAAACTATCATCATCTTGAAAGGAAATAGTAAAAATTCCCCTAATGCATTTAATGAAAAATATTCAATACAGTTCAATCTAGCAGTCTGTATTATTAAGATGGTATTTGTGAGAACCAAAAACATACGTCACCACTCTTATTTTCCAAGATAATTTTGCTATTCCTTTGACCGTAGTTTTTCCTGTATAATTTACTCTATAGCACTAGAAAGAAATGTGAGCTATACTCAAAGACCCCCCCAAACCAAACAAAAATAACATTTTAAACATGACAAACTGGGGGCGCCTGGGTGGCGCAGTCGGTTAAGCGTCCGACTTCAGCCAGGTCACGATCTCGCGGTCCGTGAGTTCGAGCCCCGCCTCGGGCTCTGGGCTGATGGCTCAGAGCCTGGAGCCTGTTTCCGATTCTGTGTCTCCCTCTCTCTCTGCCCCTCCCCCATTCATGCTCTGTCTCTCTCTGTCCCAAAAATAAATAAACGTTGAAAAAAAAAATTAAAAAAATAAATAAATAAATAAAAAATAAACATGACAAACTGCCTTGGCTGAAACTTTCAGTCTTGTGTCCTATGTTGACCAGCATTTCATAAAATTATGAAAATGTGGAAATGTAACAATTCAAGTTGAACAGGAACAGGAAGACTTTTTGAAAACATTGTGTTTTTTGATCCATGAGCAGAGAAAATCTCATTTCATTTTCATCTTCTTTAGTTTATTTCAGGAATTTTGTAGTTTTTAGTGTACCAGGTTTTTTTTTTTTTTTTTGCCTTCTTGGATGAATTTATTCCTAAGTATGTTATTCTTTTTAATGATATGGTAAATTGAAATTGTTTTCTTTTTTTTTTTTTTTTTATTTTTTTTTATTTTTTTTTATTTATATATGAAATTTATTGTCAAATTGGTTTCCATACAACACCCAGTGCTCATCCCAAAACGTGCCCTCCTCAGTACCCATCACCCACCCTCTCCTCCCTCCCACCCCCCTTCAACCCTTAGTTTGTTCTCAGTTCTCAACAGTCTCTTATGCTTTGGCTCTCTCCCACTCTAACCTCTTTTTTTTTTTTTTGTTCCCCTCCCCCATGGGTTTCTCTTAAGTTTCTCAGGATCCACATAAGAGTGAAACCATATGGTATCTGTCTTTCTCTGTATGGCTTATTTCACTTAGCATCACACTCTCCAGTTCCATCCACGTTGCTACAAAAGGCCATATTTCATTTTTTCTCATTGCCACGTAGTACTCCATTGTGTATATAAACCACAATTTCTTTATCCATTCATCAGTTGATGGACATTTAGGCTCTTTCCATAATTTGGCTATTGTTGAGAGTGCTGCTATGAACATTGGGGTACAAGTGCCCCTATGCATCAGTACTCCTGTGTCCCTTGGATAAATTCCTAGCAGTGCTATTGCTGGGTCATAGGGTAGGTCTATTTTTAATTTTCTGAGGAACCTCCACACTGCTTTCCAGAGCGGCTGCACCAATTTGCATTCCCACCAACAGTGCAAGAGGGTTCCCGTTTCTCCACATCCTCTCCAGCATCTATAGTCTCCTGATTTGTTCATTTTGGCCACTCTGACTGGCGTGAGGTGATATCTGAGTGTGGTTTTGATTTGTATTTCCCTGATAAGGAGCGACGCTGAACATCTTTTCATGTGCCTGTTGGCCATCCGGATGTCTTCTTTAGAGAAGTGTCTATTCATGTTTTCTGCCCATTTCTTCACTGGGTTATTTGCTTTTCGGGTGTGGAGTTTGGTGAGCTCTTTATAGATTTTGGATACTAGACCTTTGTCCAATATGTCATTGGCAAATATCTTTTCCCATTCCGTTGGTTGCCTTTTAGTTTTGTTGGTTGTTTCCTTTGCTGTGCAGAAGCTTTTTATCTTCATAAGGTCCCAGGAATTCACTTTTGCTTTTAATTCCCTTGCCTTTGGGGATGTGTCGAGTAAGAGATTGCTACGGCTGAGGTCAGAGAGGTCTTTTCCTGCTTTCTCCTCTAAGGTTTTGATGGTTTCCTGTCTCACATTCAGGTCCTTTATCCATTTGGAGTTTATTTTTGTGAATGGTGTGAGAAAGTGGTCTAGTTTCAACCTTCTGCATGTTGCTGTCCAGTTCTCCCAGCACCATTTGTTAAAGAGACTGTCTTTTTTCCATTGGATGTTCTTTCCTGCTTTGTCAAAGATGAGTTGGCCATACGTTTGTGGGTCTAGTTCTGGGGTTTCTATTCTATTCCATTGGTCTATGTGTCTGTTTTTGTGCCAATACCATGCTGTCTTGATGATGACAGCTTTGTAGTAGAGGCTAAAGTCTGGGATTGTGATGCCTCCTGCTTTGGTCTTCTTCTTCAAAATTACTTTGGCTATTCGGGGCCTTTTGTGGTTCCATATGAATTTTAGGATTGCTTGTTCTAGTTTCGAGAAGAATGCTGGTGCAATTTTGATTGGGATTGCATTGAATGTGTAGATAGCTTTGGGTAGTATTGACATTTTGATAATATTTATTCTTCCAATCCATGAGCAGGGAATGTCTTTCCATTTCTTTAAATCTTCTTCAATTACCTTCATAAGCTTTCTATAGTTTTCAGCATACAGATCCTTTACATCTTTGGTTAGATTTATTCCTAGGTATTTTATGCTTCTTGGTGCAATTGTGAATGGGATCAGTTTCTTGATTTGTCTTTCTGTTGCTTCATTGTTAGTGTATAAGAATGCAACTGATTTCTGTACATTGATTTTGTATCCTGCAACTTTGCTGAATTCATGTATCAGTTCTAGCAGACTTTTGGTGGAGTCTATCGGATTTTCCATGTATAATATCATGTCATCTGCAAAGAGCGAAAGCTTGACTTCATCTTTGCCAATTTTGACGCCTTTGATTTCCTTTTGTTGTCTGATTGCTGATGCTAGAACTTCCAGCACTATGTTAAACAACAGTGGTGAGAGTGGGCATCCCTGTCGTGTTCCTGATCTCAGGGAAAAAGCTCTCAGTTTTTCCCCGTTGAGGATGATGTTAGCTGTGGGCTTTTCATAAATGGCTTTTATGATCTTTAAGTAAGTTCCTTCTATCCCGACTTTCTCAAGAGTTTTTATTAAGAAAGGGTGCTGGATTTTATCAAAGGCCTTTTCTGCATCGATTGACAGGATCATATGGTTCTTCTCTTTTTTTTTGTTAATGTGATGTATCACGTTGATTGATTTGCGAATGTTGAACCAGCCCTGCATCCCAGGAATGAATCCCACTTGATCATGGTGAATAATTCTTTTTATATGCCGTTGAATTCGATTTGCTAGTATCTTATTGAGAATTTTTGCATCCATATTCATCAGGGATATTGGCCTGTAGTTCTCTTTTTTTACTGGGTCTCTGTCTGGTTTAGGAATCAAAGTAATACTGGCTTCATAGAATGAGTCTGGAAGTTTTCCTTCCCTTTCTATTTCTTGGAATAGCTTGAGAAGGATAGGTATTATCTCTGCTTTAAACGTCTGCTAGAACTCCCCTGGGAAGCCATCTGGTCCTGGACTCTTATTTGTTGGGAGATTTTTGATAACCGATTCAATTTCTTCGCTGGTTATGGGTCTGTTCAAGCTTTCTATTTCCTCCTGATTGAGTTCTGGAAGAGTGTGGGTGTTCAGGAATTTGTCCATTTCTTCCAGGTTGTCCAATTTGTTGGCATATAATTTTTCATAGTATTCCCTGATAATTGTTTGTATCTCTGAGGGATTGGTTGTAATCATTCCATTTTCATTCATGATTTTATCTATTTGGGTCATCTCCCTTTTCTTTTTGAGAAGCCTGGCTAGAGGTTTGTCAATTTTGTTTATTTTTTCAAAAAACCAACTCTTGGTTTCGTTGATCTGCTCTACAGTTTTTTTAGATTCTATATTGTTTATTTCTGCTCTGATCTTTATTATTTCTCTTCTTCTGCGGGTTTAGGCTGCCTTTGCTGTTCTGCTTCTATTTCCTTTAGGTGTGCTGTTAGATTTTGTATTTGGGATTTTTCTTGTTTCTTGAGATAGGCCTGGATTGCAATGTATTTTCCTCTCAGGACTGCCTTTGCTGCGTCCCAAAGCGTTTGGATTGTTGTATTTTCATTTTCGTTTGTTTCCATATATTTTTTAATTTCTTCTCTAATTGCCTGGTTGACCCACTCATTCGTTAGTAGGGTGTTCTTTAACCTCCATGCTTTTGGAGGTTTTCCAGACTTTTTTCTGTGGTTGATTTCAAGCTTCATAGCATTGTGGTCTGAAAGTATGCATGGTATGATTTCAATTCTTGTATACTTATGAAGGGCTGTTTTGTGACCCAGTATATGATCTATCTTGGAGAATGTTCCATGTGCACTCGAGAAGAAAGTATATTCTGTTGCTTTGGGATGCAGAGTTCTAAATATATCTGTCAAGTCCATCTGATCCAATGTCTCATTCAGGGCCCTTGTTTCTTTATTGACCGTGCGTCTAGATGATCTATCCATTTCTGTAAGTGGGGTGTTAAAGTCCCCTGCAATTACCACATTCTTATCAATAAGGTTGCTTATGTTTGTGAGTAATTGTTTTATATACTTGGGCGCTCCGGTATTCGGCGCATAGACATTTATAATTGTTAGCTCTTCCTGATGGATAGACCCTGTCACTATTATATAATGTCCTTCTTCATCTCTTGTTACAGCCTTTAATTTAAAGTCTAGTTTGTCTGATATAAGGATGGCTACTCCAGCTTTCTTTTGGCTTCCAGTAGCATGATAAATAGATCTCCATCCCCTCACTCTCAATCTAAAGGTGTCCTCAGGTCTAAAATGAGTCTCTTGTAGACAGCAAATAGATGGGTCTTGTTTTTTTATCCATTCTGATACCCTATGTCTTTTGGTTGGTGCATTTAATCCATTTACATTCAGTGTTATTATAGAAAGATATGGGTTTAGAGTCATTGTGATGTCTGTATGTTTTATGCTTGTAGTGATGTCTCTGGTACTTTGTCTCACAGGGTCCCCCTTAGGATCTCTTGTAGGGCTGGTTTAGTGGTGACAAATTCCTTCAGTTTTTGTTTGTTTGGGAAGACCTTTATCTCTCCTTCTATTCTAAATGACAGACTTGCTGGATAAAGGATTCTCGGCTGCATATTTTTTCTGTCTAGCACACTGAAAATCTCGTGCCAATTCTTTCTGGCCTGCCATGTTTCAAAAGAGAGATCAGTCACGAGTCTTATAGGTCTCCCTTTATATGTGAGGGCACGTTTACCCCTTGCTGCTTTCAGAATTTTCTCTTTATCCTTGTATTTTGCCAGTTTCACTATGATATGTCGTGCCGAAGATCGATTCAAGTTACGTCTGAAGGGAGTTCTCTGTGCCTCTTGGATTTCAATGCCTTTTTCCTTCCCCAGTTCAGGGAAGTTCTCAGCTATTATTTCTTCAAGTACCCCTTCAGCACCTTTCCCTCTCTCTTCCTCCTCTGGGATACCAATGATGCGTATATTATTTCTTTTTAGTGTATCACTTAGTTCTCTAATTTTCCCCTCATACTCCTGGATTTTTGTATCTCTCTTTTTCTCAGCTTCCTCTTTTTCCATAACTTTATCTTCTAGTTCACCTATTCTCTCCTCTGCCTCTTCAATCCGAGCCGTGGTGGTTTCCATTTTGTTATGCATTTCGTTTAAAGCGTTTTTCAGCTCCTCGTGACTGTTCCTTAGTCCCTTGATCTCTGTAGCAAGAGATTCTCTGCTGTCAGCTATACTGTTTTCAAGCCCAGCGATTAATTTTATGACTATTATTCTAAATTCATTTTCTGTTATATTATTTAAATCCTTTTTGATCAGCTCATTAGCTGTTGTTATTTCCTGGAGATTCTTCTGAGGGGAATTCTTCCGCTTGGTCATTTTGGATAGTCCCTGGCGTGGTGAGGACCTGCAGGGCACTTCCCCTGTGCTGTGGTGTATAACTGGAGTTGGTGGGCGGAGCCGCAGTCAGACCTGATGTCTGCCCCCAGCCCACCGCTGGGGCCACAGTCAGACTGGTGCGTGCCTTCTCTTCCCCTCTCCTAGGGGTGGGATTCACTGTGGGGTGGGGTGGTCTGTCTGGGCTACTTGCACATTGCCAGGCTTGTGATGCTGGCGATCTGGCGTCTTAGCTGGGGTGGGTAGGCAAGGTGCACAGGGGCAGGAGGGGCAGGCTTAGCTTGCTTCTCCTTAGGTGATCCACTTCAGGAGGGGCCCTGTGGCAGCAGGAGGGAGTCAGATCCGCTGCCGGAGGTTTGGCTCCGCAGAAGCGCAGAGTTGGGTGTTTGCGCGGAGCGAGCAAGTTCCCTGGCAGGAACTGGTTCTCTTTGGGATTTTGGCTGGGGGATGGGCGGGGGAGATGGCGCTGGCGAGCGCCTTTGTTCCCCACCAAACTGAGCTCTGTCGTCCGGGGGCTCAGCAGCTCTCCTTCCCTTTGTCCTCCAGCCTTCCCGCTTTCTGAGCAGAGCTGTTAGCTTATGACCTCTGAGACGCTAAGTCGCGCTTGCTGTCGGAACACAGTCCGTCAGGCCCCTCCGCTTTTTGCAAGCCAGATTCGGGGGCTCTGCTTGGCCGGCGAGCCGCCCCTCTGCTCCGGCTCCCTCCCGCCAGTCTGTGGAGCGCGCACCGCCTCGCCGCCCTTCCTACCCTCTTCCGTGGGCCTCTCGTCTGCGCTTGGCTCTGGCGACTCCGTTCTGCTAATCCTCTGGTGGTTTTCTGGGTTATTTAGGCAGGTGTAGGTGGAATCTAAGTGATCAGCAGGACGCGCGGTGAGCCCAGCGTCCTCCTACGCCGCCATCTTCCCTACAACTCCCGAAATTGTTTTCTTAATTTCATTTTAAGATAGTTCATTCCCAGTGAATAGAAATACAACTGATTTTTGTTTTTCTGTTCTGCAACTTTGCTGAATTTGTTTGAGTTCTACTTTGCTGCAATCTTATATGTAATCTTTACATATAAGATCATGTCATCTATTAACAGAGGTAATTTTACTTCTTCCTTTCTAATGTGGGTTACTTTTATGTATTTTTTCTTTTCTTTTTGATTAATTATTTTCTGCCTAATTGCTCTGATCAGAGCCACACTATGCTGAATAAATGTGTCAAAAGTAAAGACATTCTTAGAGCGCCTGAGTGGCTCAGTGGGTTAAGCATCCAACTCTTGATTTTGGCTTAGGGCAAGATCTCACAGATTGAGCCCCATGTTAGGCTTTGCACTGAGCATGGAGCTTGCTTGGGATTCTCTCTCTCTCTCTCTCTCTCTCTCTCCCTCTCTCTGCCCCTCCAGCACTCTCATGTACTCTGTCTCAAAATAAGCAAACAAACATTAAAAGAAAAAAGTAAAGACATTTTTGTCTTGTTCCTGATCTTAGAGGGAAAGCATTAAATATGTTAGCTGTGGATTTTTCAAAATGGCCTTTATTATGTTGAGGATGTTTCTATTTCTGGTTTATTATTTTTATTTTTAATCATGAAAGGATGTCAGAATTTTGGAAATGCTTTTGTTTTAAAAATTGAGATATTTATGCAGTTTTATGACTTCATTCTATTAATGTGTTATATTATAATGACATATTTTATATGTTGAACCATCTTTGCATTCCAATAATAAATCCACTTGTTCATGGTATATATTTTTTCTAACGTGCTGCTGTATTCTGCACTAGAATCTTGTTGACGATTTCTGTATCAGTAATCATGAGGGATATTGGTGTGTAGGTTTCTTGCAGTGTCTTTGGCTTTGGTATTGTAGCAATGGTAGCCTCATAGAATGAGTTAGAAAGTGCTCCCTCCTTTTTGATTTTTTGAAAGAGTTTGAGAAGCATAGGTGATAATTCTTCTTTAAATGTTTGCTGAATTCACCAGTGAAGCCATATAGTCCAGGTCTTTTTGTTGTTGTTGGGAACAATCTTCTTACTAGTTATAGATCTATTCCAGTTTTCACTTTCTTTTGGAGTAAGTTTTGGTACATCGCATATTTCTAGAAATTTACCCATTTCATCTGCATTCCCATCCTTGTGCTAGCTTTGGGTTTAGTTTATCCTTCCTTTTCTCATTTGTTATGGTGTAAAGTTAGGGTACTGATTTGAGATTCTTCCTCTTTTTTAATGGATGCATTTACATTAAAAAATTTTACTCTTACAACTGGCTGCATTACACAAATGTTGATATATTGTGTTTTGTTTGTTTCCAGACGTCATTCTGTTTCTCCTGTGATTTCTTCTTGACTCATTTGTTGCTTAAAAGTGTGTTGGTAGATTTCCACCTGTTTGTGAATTCTCCAGTTTCCCTCTGTTTTTGACTTTCAGTTTTATTTTTTAATCTGAAAATATACTTTGTATAACATCAATTTTTAACAATTTATTAAGGCTTTTCTGTGATCTACCATATGGTCTCTCATGGAGAATGCTCCATGTGCACTTGAGAAAAATGTGTATTCAGCTGTTGGTGGGTAGAATATTCTGTGAATATCACTTAGGTCCAGCTGGCTTGTAGTATTGTTCAAGTCCCCTAGCTCCTTATTAATCTTGTCTGGTTTTTATATCCATTATTGGAAGTGGAGTATTGAAGTCTCCAATTATTGCAGAGCTGTATATTTCTTCCTAAAATTATATCAGTGTTTTCTTTATGTATTTTGGGGGTTACTGTTTTATTGGTGCATGTAATGTTTATGATTATTACATTTTCATTATGAGGTGACTTTGTAGCAATATATAATGTCCTTGTTTTTCTCTTGTAAGAAATTGTTACTTAAAGTCCATTCTTTTTGTCACTATTTACATGGAATATATTTTTCGTTACATTCACTTTCAAACTATTTGCCTTTAGGTTTCGGTATTTTGAAAATATAACTTTTTGCTCTTATAATTTTATTAAATTGTTGCAGTGGGGTTTGTCCTGTGTTTTGGTTGACTAAAGTATATGCTTTAGAAAGGAAACTGAAAGGATGTTGTGTGGTAATTGTTTGAGGCTACTCTTCAGAGCACTATTGTGTGACTTCTAAACTGCTGGATGGTTACCAGTGACCTTAGCTTTTGATATACCACTATAAACCATACAACCCATACTCAGAATGAAGGAAGGTAAGATTTGGGATAGAGAAACTAAGAAACTATAGTTAGATCATGTTTTTTTTAAGTCTATTCTGCCTGTCTTTGTCTTTTTTTGTTAAGTTTAATCCATTTACATTTAAATTGATTACTAACAAGGAGAGATTTATTTTTGCCATTTAAATATTTGATATGCCTTATAGTTTTTGTTCTTTGTTTTCTCTCTTACTGCCTTCTGTATTTAGTTGATTTTTTCCCCTCCAGGTAGCACCCTCTGGAGGTCCCCAAGAACCAAAGAACCATGTTCCTAGCCAACACCTAGGGCCTGGGGGTTGGTCTCCTGTCTCCACAATGGCCCAACCACCCCCACTGGAGACTGACAGGCACCCCCAAGGGTCTTTAAACCTTTGACTGAAAGGGTATCTGGATGGGGGGTGGGGAGGAGGGGGGAATGACAGGGTGGCCACAGTGCCACTGCCTTGAGGCCAACACCAACCATGACTACCGACGCGTTGCAAGTATGGACACTGTTGCCTGTGATGGAAGCTTCCCGGGCACGACCCCAGACCTGTTGCTGCTATTGGACACCAACCGCCTTTCTCCCAAAGTTTTCCTCCACTGTCATTCTTGGCACCTGCGGCCAAGACACCTTGCCGTGGAGGGTGAAGGGCTAAGGCAGGAAGTGGGGTGTAAGACCAGTGCCAGGTGTGGAGGATGGGGAAAGACAGGAGGTGGATCAGAGGGGACTGTGGACACCTGGAGAACCCACGGCAGGAATGGTGGGGGAGGGGAACCTTACCCTGGAGACTGGAGACTCTAGAGGGCTGGTGCCTACTTGATTTTTTATAGTGACTCGTTTTAATTCCCTTCTCATTTCTTTTTGTATATATTCTACAGCTATTTTCTCTGAGGTTGCCATGAGATTTACATATGACCTCGTAAAGTTAATAACAATCTATTTTGAAAGGATACCAACTTAACTTCAATCACATAATAACAAACAAAAAAGCTATATAGCTGTATCCTCTTTTATGTTGTTTCACAAATTACATCTTTTTATACTATACCCAATAACACATATTTATCATTATTTTTGTGTTTTTTTAAATAGTGTCAAAAATAAAAAGTGTAATTACAAACCAAAATTAAAATAATACTGCTTTCATATTTGCATTTGTTTTTGTTTCTTTATATGGCTGTAAGTTATAGTGCAGGATCCATTTATTTCAACCTGAAGATACTCTGTTAACCTATCTTGTAGGTCAAGGTTAGTGAGAAGTAACTCTTTCATTTTTTGTTTATCTGAGATCTTAGTACTCTCTCCTTCATTTCTAAGGAAAGTTTTAATGGATATAAGATTCTCATATGATAGGATTTTTTTCTTTCATTCACCACCTTACATATGTTATCTGACCACCTCGTCTCCAAGGTTTCTAATGAGAAACGCAGCTGATCACCTTACTGAGGATCCCTTGTACATGATGAATTGCTTCTGGCTACTTTCAAAATTCTCATCCTCGTTGACTTTTGAAAGTTTCATTATAATGTGTTTGGTGTGGGTTCTGCCGGGGCTGTGCATAGCTTTCTAAATTCGCCCATATATATGGCTGTTTTTGAATGTCCTAATTTCCCAAAGAGTCTCACCCAAATGTCTCCTTTGGACCTCAGAGGTTTATGTCTCTGCTCCTCATCTCTTGTCACAGGAGTCTGTGGGTTTTCAGTCACCTTTTAGCTTTTATGAGTAGGGCTCACCACTTTGCTGTCTTAGTTCTGTCTTAGAAAAATGCCTTGTGTCAGTCCTTCACATATTCCGCAGAGAAGTGAGAACAGATATGCATAATAATTTGCAAATAAGGTCTGGTCTACTTCCTCTGGTTTAAAGGAGGAAACTGAAAACTGGACCGATGCCAGTTCAGAGCCTAGACTCCCACTGTGTTTGGGAGAACCCCTTTTCCCTGATGAACTTTTCTTGCTTGACTCCTAGAGTACTCTTATGGTTCTCTTAACTTTCTTCCCTTCCTTCCAGTCTTCCCTTTCTGACAGATGTGGAGGAGCCCCAAGACTAGTTTTGGGGCTTCCTCTCCATTTATTTCCTTGTTTCAGCTCATTCATCTGCATAGTAATGACTCCCAAAAGTGTATTTTTAAATTCAGACCTCTCTTACAAACTTCAGATGTGTTTCTAACTGTCAGCTTGACTCCCCACTTAAATGTTCTATAGACATCTCAAGGTTTATATTTCCAAAATGGAACCCCTGGTCTTATCATTCAAATTTTCTTTTCTTTTGGCTTTTCACATCTCTGTTGATTACAAACTTTGACTTGTACAGAGCAAAAAATTGGGATCTTTTTTTTTTCTGTTTACAGCCTTTTTTTTTAATAATATAATTTATTGTCAAGTCAGCTAACATACAGTGTATATGATGTGCTCTGGGTTTTTGGGGTAGACTCCCATGGTTCATCGCTTACATACAACACCCAGTGCTCATCCCAACAAGTGTCCTCCTCAATGCCCATCACCCATTTTCCCCTCTACCCTGCCCCCCCCATCAACCCTCAGTTTGTTCTCTGTTATTTAGAGTCTCTTATGGTTTGCCTGCCTCTCTGTTTGAAACTGTCTTCCCCTTCCCTTCCCCCATGGTCTTCTCTTAAGTTTCTCAAGTTCCACACATGGGTGAAAACAGATGATATCTGTCTTTCTCTGGCTGACTTATTTTACTAAGCATAATACCCTCCAGTTCCATCCACACTGTTGCAAATGGAAGGATTTCATTCTTTCTCATTTCCAGGTAGTATTCCCTTGTATACATAAACCACATCTTCTTTATCCATTCATCAGATGATGGACATTTAGGCTCTTTCCATAATTTGGCTGTTGTTGAAAGTGCTGCTATAAACATTGGGGTACATGTGCCCCTAATGAATCAGCACTCCTGTATCCTTTGGATAAATTCCTAGCAGTGCTATTGCTGAGTCGTAGGGTAGTTCTATTTTTAATTTTTTGAGGAACCTCCATGCTGTCTTCCAGAGTGGCTGCACCAGTTTGCATTCCCACTGACATCGACGAACTTTGACTTGTACAAAGCAAAAGACTTGGGATCATTTTTGATGCCTGTTCTGCTTCCACTATCCACGTACAAATTGTTACCAAATGTTTTGGCTTTACTTTGAAAATTACCCAGAATGCACTTTCACCATCCCCTCTACTGTCATTCTCATCCACACCACCATTATCTCTCACCTGGATTGCTCTTAAGTGGCTTATTTGCTATTGGATCTTTTCGTTGTTCTATTTCTTACTCTCAACACAGCAACCAAAATGACTGGTTTAAAATTTAAGTCAGGCTCTGACACTTGTCTGCTCAAAACCATGCAATAAATCTGATTTTACTCCTAATAAAAGCCAATGTTTTTACAATGGCCCTTAAGTACTTCTCAGAGTACTTACTGAGTAGCACTGATATCCAAATCCTCAGTGTTGAGTGAGTTGTGCTGGTTAAAATTCAGAGCCCTAGGCCTGACCTTCTCAATAGGAACCTCTGGGAGGGAGTCCTAGGGATCTTGAACAGGCTCTGTGGTAATTGTTATGCACACTAAAGTTTTGAGCACCCCTGGTGCACAGCCTCTCTCAGCTCTGCTCCTGGGATTCTTCTTGTTTGCTCTGCTTCAGGTACCCTGGACTCTTTCATGTTCCTTGGAAACCTCACCTTTGAGTAAGAACCTTTGCAGTCACTGCCCCTTCACCTGCCAAGTTTTTCTTTCAGACTGCTGCACAGGTTAGACCCTCACTGACCTCAAGTCTTTGCCCAAATAGCACCCTTGCAATAGGGCCTACTTGGATTCCCCAGTTTACATTCACTACTCACCCTGCCTTTCCATACTCTTGACTTTCCTGAAACCTCTTCAACTTTTTTGCCCCCATGGCCTATCACATTGCTATAGAATGGGAGAAGATATTTGCAAATAACCTATCTGATAAAGGGTTCATTTCCAAAATATATAAGGAACTTATAAAACTCAATGCCTCAAAATCAAATAATCCAGTTAAAAAATGGGCAGGAGACATGAATAGACATTTTTCCAAAGAGGATATACACAAGGCCAACGGACACATGAAGAGACATGCACCATCACTCACCGTCAGAGAAATACAAATCAAAACCACAGTGAGGTGTCACCTCACACCAGTCAGAATTAACAACACAGGAAACAACAGGTGCCGGCAAGGATGCAAAGAAAGGAGAACACTCTTTCCCTGTTGGTGAGAATGCAAACTGGTGCAGCCACTCCAGAAAACAGTGTACAGGTTCCTCTAAAAGTTAAAAATAGAACTGTCCTATGATCCAGCAATTGCACCACTAGGGATTTACCTGAAGGATACAGAAATACTGATTTGAAGGGGCACATGCACCCTGATGTCTATAGCAGCATTATCAACAATAAACAAAAAAAGTATGGAAAGAGCCCAAATGTCCATCAACTGATGAATGGATAAAGAAGATGTGGGGTGTGTGTGTGTGTGTGTGTGTGTGTGTATTCTGTTATATATTACTGATCCTTCAGAAAGAATGAAATCTTGCCATCTGCGATGAAATGGAAGGGATAGAGAGTATTATGCTAGGCCAAATAAATTAGTCAGAGAAAGACAAATACCATATAGCTTCACTCATATGTAGAGTTTAAGAAACAAAATATGTGAACAGAGTGTAATGGAAGACAAAAAGAAAGGCAAACCAGGAAACAGACTCGTAACTATAGAGGACAAACAGGGTTACTAGAGGGGAGGTGGAGAAGGGTTGGGTTAAATAAGTGATGAGTATTAAGGAGGGCACTTGTTGGGATGAGCACTAGGTGTTGTATGTAAGTGATGAATCACTGAATTCTCCTGAAACCAATATTACACTGTACGTTAACTGGAATTTAAATAAAAAGTTGGAAAGAAAAAGTAAGTTAAAAAAAAACATTAGTGTTGAAACATACATACAAACACACATACATAAAATTACTAACATTCGGTCTAAGTTATTAGCTTATCACATATATTGTGGATGATCTGTTTTGTCCTTCTGGAACACAAGCTCCACAGGTTAGGGATTCTTGTCTTGCTCACTCACAAATCCCAACTGTCTACAACAATGCCTGACATATAGGGTGGCTTGGGACTTATTGAGAATAATCGAGCAACAATTTATGGTTGTGGAAGTCTATTGTAAATTTTTGCTTTCTCTTTGACATAGGAAAACATATTAAAGGAAAGACTAAGAAAAGTACTTATGGTAAACATAAATAAGGAAAGCAAATTACCATATTTTCAGTAGATTTTTGTTTCTTCTATAAAGAATTTACAGAGGGGTGCCTGGGTAGCTCAGTCGGTTAAGTGTCAGACTTCAGCTCAGGTCACGATCTCACTGTTGGTGGGTTTGAGTTCTGCGTTGGGCTCTGTGCTGACAGGTCAGAGCCTGAAGCCTTCTTTGGATTCTGTGTCTGTCTGTCTGTCTGTCTGTCTCTCCCTCTCTGCTCCTCCTCCGCTTGTGCTCTCTCCCTCTCAAATATAAATAAACAAACTTAAAAAAAATTGTATTTAAGAATTTATAGAATTTTTCATAATTTTTCAGGAAAAAAGGTAAACATAAAAGCAAACACTTTGAAATAAGGATTTGTTCGAATAATATTTTAAAAGACCAACCATCTCTTTCATTAAAAAATACCCAGAACTAGTATAAATTCTTTCTCTGAAGGTTTGTTTTGTGGTAAGCAGTCTGTCATTTTTAATTTTATACTTTATCCCTTGTATTTTTGGTTAGTATTTTTTCTCCCAGATATAATCTATATAATCTTATATTTCTTACAATTGAAAGACATGGAGATGTTGAATTCTATCTTAAAATAAAATACAGCTTTTTTATATGGTAATTTATCTGTTCTACCAGGAGACGGTTTAGATACTTTGGGAGAGGGGATAAGCAAAGTAAGAAGAGAAATATATTGTCATTAAAAAAATATTCTCGGTAGTCGCCCATATTTCCATAGAATGTGTTCAAGAGTCTTTCAAGAGTCTAATCTGTTGTTTAGTCCCCCAAACAAATTGTGAACTGAAGCTTGGGTGAATTTTGAATGGCTCTGCCTATAACTACATATAACTTTAGCTGCTTACAATTCCTGTGTTGAGGAGTGAGAAAATGAGATGGAGAATATAAACTTATATATGAGTTATATATAAACTTATATAGAAGTTATATATAAACTTATATATATGAGTGAGAGAGGGAGCCTACTGAAAATTATCCCACCGATTCAAATCCCAGTTACCATGAACCTCCTCATTATTTGAGCTAAATACTAGGGTAAGCTAAATAATACTGCTTATTATAATCTACAGCTTCAATAATAATGAGAGTCAACACACCATCCATAATACAAAAAAAAAGAGAAGTTTTTATTAAGTTATTATTTAGAAAGGACATTTTGGAAGAAAAGCATGAAGAATAGGATCCATTGAAAATGATCATTTCAAGATGGCAAAATTCACCGTTCTTTTTACTGTTCTGCCTTCTATTGTGCTGGGCTGCATTATTCATTTTTATCCCCAACATATATTATACTTAAGAAATGTTATAAACGTTTGTGGAATAGAAAAGTGAGAAGATGGACCTTAAAGTTTTTTTTAGCTCAATTCTCTTTTTTAGAAATAGCCCCAACAATAATGGCTATTGTTCCTTTAGAGGTTCTGATAGATCGATAACCTGAGTTAAGTATCTTAAGGCATTTATGCTAAATAAACAAGAGGTTTATTTAATGAAGGCAAAACTACTCACCCATTAGTTTTGATCAATTGCTTTGTGGTCACTTTCATTAGACTGTTTAATTTGAATCACAATTAGATTCTATCCTTTTAAAAGGTAAAGCAGATTCTTTGGCCATTAATTAAAGGTTCTAACTAAAGTTAGTTGCAAGATGGATGTTACGTACCTTCCACTGATGAACCCACTCCGCAAAATAGTGCACTTCTGGTTTGAGAAGCAAAGATTGTAAGTCTAATTATGAAAACTATTGCTTCTTCCTGGAGCAGGTGGATAGGAACTCATAAAATGGTTTCAGGTATGTTACTGCAGCACACCATTCCCTAGGATTTCATACCAACAAAACAAATCTCTACATGCTATTCTTCTATAGGAATATAAATTCGTGTACATAATTTATAAATTGATTAAAATGAGAATGCTGCTTAAATAATGATCTATATTGAACAATTCTTGCCCCTCATTAAAGTGGTGAAATGACATACCAGTTCTCAAATGCCCAGACTCCATGCAACATAGTTTGCCCCAAAAGCAATGCCACAAACAGCTCAAAAGCGGAAGTCTCTGCATCTTGGAGACGTAAAACCTCAACAATTGCCAATAATGCTTGAGTCAGCTATTAGCAATCTTCTGCCCTCCTGCCTTTAAAAACTACTCTAAGAGGAATGTTCCCGTTTGGTAAAATAAAAATAAACATTTTTAATGAATCAGGTACTAAGTGGAAGACTATTTCGCATTTGTATCTATATACCTCTAAAGCCCATTATTCTTGAGACTGCTGGTGCTAATGATATCAAATGTAGATATTTCTAGTCTACACTCATGGGAGCTCTACAAAACCTGCAAAAATAAAACTAAAAATAAAACATTGTCTTCAATGAAAGTAGGATATAGCCACAATTTCAACACAGAAGGAAACTCTGTCTTCCAAATTTAGTGCCATTTGGAGCGATTTAAGAAAGAACACAAGAGGTAATGTAAGTAGCAGATGTAGATAGTTCTAAAAGTAAATTACAGGGCTCCTGAAAGTTTCAAGCAGCATTTCATTTCCTTGGAACAACAAAGTCTAGAGGTATGGATAAGCCAAAGTCAAAGGAGGACATCCGTGTAAAAACTTAGTTTGACACTATGAAGAACAAAAGTTAGTAGAACCAAAAGAAGTTAATGGACTAATCCACGATCAAATTACAGTTGGAAACGTTAACTCCTTCCTCTCAAGAGTTGGCAGAAGCAGAAAAAAATCAGAAGAAAATACAGAAGTTCTAATCAACACAACCACCAAGCTTGACCTAACTGGCATATGTATAACACATCTCCCAGCAATTAACGATTTACATTCTGTACAAATGTGCACAAAATATTTTTAAAAATTAGCATATCCTGGAACCAGAAGAAACTTGATTACATTCCAATGATTGCAGTAATTCAGAATCTCTTCTCTAATTGCACTGACTTTAAGCTAGAATCAGTAGTAAAAACATAACTAAAATTTCCAAACTACCTAGAAATTACATAAAAATTCTTAAGGTATCAATGGAAATTAATATAAAAAGGGCCCCTCCAAAATCTTCCATTCAAGTTATCTTTGCGTATTCATAGAATATCTATATGTTAGGCAATAAAGTAAACAAATTGCAAAAAGAAGAAATACGATCTGTCACAGTCTATAAAAAAGAGTAAAATATAGAAAACAATCGTAAAAATATAAGAAAATCTTCATCGGACTTTGAAAATTTGATATGATTGCCACTTTGGGTTAAAGGAAGAAATAAAAATGCAATTGCATTTTTCCTTGTACCTCCTTTTATTTTTTTATTGAATTGTGGCTGGCAAACAACATTACATTCGGGTGAACAACATAATGACTCAACATTTATATACATTATAAAGTGAGCACCAAGATAAATGCATACAAAGTTGTAACATTATTAACTATATTTTGTATGCTGTACATTGTATCCCCTGTCTTATTCACTTTAAAACTGAAAGTTTGTACCTTTTAATCCCCGTCCTCTATCTTGCCCATTCCTTTACCATCCTCACCTCTGGAAACCACCAGATTGTTCTCTGTATCAATAAATCTATTTCTGTTTTATTTTGTCTGTTTATTTTCTTTTTTAAATTCCACATATAAGTGAAAGAGCATATTTCTCTTTGACTTATTTTGTTAGCCTAATACCCTCTAGATCCATCCATGTCGTTGCAAATGGCAAGATTTCATTTTTCATGCCCAAATAACATTCCACTGTGTGCACATGTGTATATGTGTGCACACACATATATACACCACATCTTGCTTTAAAAAAATTTTTTTAGGGTTTATTTTAGAGGGAGAGTGTAAATGCAACTGGGAAGGGCAGGGAGAGAGAGGGAGAGAGAGGATCCCAAGCAGGCTCTGTGCTGTCAGTGCAGACCCTGATGTGGGGCTCAGTCCTACAAACTGTGAGATCATGACCTGAGCTGAAATCAAGAGCCGGATGCTCAACCAACTGAGCCATTCAGGTGCCCCACATCTTCCTTTTATCGAATGGTGGGTGTTTAGGTTTCCTCCATATCTTGGCTAGTATAAATAATGATGCAGTGAACATAGGGGTGCATATGTCTTATTGAATTAATGTTTCTGTTTTCTTCAGATTAGTAAGCAGAAATAGGTTTGCTAGATGATTTGGTAGTTCTACTTTTCATTTTTTTGAGGAAACACCATACTCTTTTTCATCGTGGCTGCACCATTTTGCAATCCCACAAACAGTGTGCAAGGGTTCCATTTGTCCACATCCTCACCAACCCTTGTTCTTTCATACCTTTTTGATAATAGCAATGCTGACAGAGGTAAGGTAATATCTCATTGTGGTTTGGGTTTGCATTTCCCCAATAACTGGTAACATTGAGCACCTCGTCATATGTTTGTTGGCCATTTGTCATTCTTGAAAAAATATATATTCACGTCCTCTACCCACTTTTAATTGGACTGTTTGTTTCTTAATATTGAGTTGCGTGTTTTTATATATTTTGCATATTACCCTCTTGTAGGTTATATGATTTGCAAATATTTTCTCCCCTTCAGTAGGTTGTCTGTCTTGTTGATGGTTTCTTTTGCTGTACAGAAGCCTTTTTGTTTCATAAGTACCATTTGTTTATTTATGCTTTTGTTGCCCTTATGTATGCATTTATAAACATTTATATATGTGTATATGTGTATATTTATATATGTATATATATGGTATGAACATTTATATGTTTATTTCTGCTTTTGTTGCCTTTATATATGCCTTTATATATACATATATTTGCCTATATATGTATAAAAAAGCAGTCCAGTTTTATTCTTTTGCATATAGTTGTCCAGTGTGGCCAGCACCATTTGTTGAAGAGACTGTCTTTTCCCCACTGTATGTTCTTGCCTACTTTGTCTTAAATTAATTGTCCATTTATACATAGGTTTATTTTTGAGCTCTCTATTCTGTTCCACTGTTCTGAGTGTCTGTTTTTATGCCAATACCACCCTGTTGTTTGATATGGTTTGAAATCAGTAGGTCTGATATCTCCTGCTTTGTTCGACTTTGTCAACATTTTTGGCTATTCCAGGTCTTTGGTGGTTCCGTACAAACGTTAAGATTGTTCCATTTCACTGAAAAATACCACTGGAATTTTGATAGGGATTGCATCAAATACATAGATTGCTTTGGATAGTATGGACGTTTTAACAATATTAATTCTTCTAGTCTATGAGCATGGTACATCTTTCCATTTATTTGTGTCTTTTTTTGAACATTTTTAATTTTATTTTTGAGAGAGAGAGACAGAGCACAAGTGGGGGAGAGGCAGAGAGAGAGGGAGACACAGAATCCGAAGCAGGTTTCAGGCTCTGAGCTGTCAGCACAGAGCCCGACGCAGGGCTCTAACTCACAAACTGTGAGATCATGACCTGAGCCGAAGTCAGACGCCCAACCCACTGAGCCACCCAGGCGCCCCTATTTGTGTCATGTTTAATATTTTTTATCAATAATCTTATAGATATCAGAGTACAGGGATTCACCTCTTTGGTTGAATTTATTCCTGGGTATTTTATTCTTTTTGATGTAATTGTAAATGGGATTATCTTCTTAATTTCTTTTATAGTTTATTCTTGAAGTGGGCTTATTTTGCTATAAGCTTCTTCCTTCCTTTGCTGCATCCCATAAATTTTGGAAACTTTTTCTTTTTCATTTGTTTCAAGATGGTTTTTTTCTTTCTTTTTTGATTTCTTTGTTGACACTGGTGGTTTAGTAACATGTTTAGCCTTCACATGTTTGTGTTTTCTCCAGCTTTCTTCTTAAAATTGATTTCTAGTATCTTACCATTATGGTCAGAAAAGATGCTTGACATGACTTCAACTTTCTTCAGTTTATTGACACTTGTGGTTCTAATGTATTATCTATTCTAAAGAATGTTTCATGTGTACTTAAAAAGAATGTATTCTAGTAGTTTTTGCTGGAATGCAATGTATATATCTATTAAATCCATCTGGTCTTAATGTGTCACTTAAGGCCAATGTTTCCTTATTATTTTCTGTCTAGACCATCTACTTATGTAAGTATGGTGTTAAAGTCCCCTGTTATCATTGTATTGCTGTCAGTTTCTCCTTTATGTCTCTTAATATTTGCTTTATGTGTTTAGATGCCCCCTATATTGGGTGCCTAGATATTTACAAGTGTTACATATCCTCTTTTGGACTGATCTCTTTATCATTATGTGATGCCCATCTTTGCCTTTTTTTTTTTCAGTGTTTGTTTTAATGTCAATTTTGACTCATGTAAGTATTGTTATCCCAGCTTAGTTTTCTTTCCTATTCACATGGAGTATCTCTTTCCATCCCTTTACTTTCAGTCTGTGTGTATCTTTAGATGTGAGGCTCTTATAGGCAGAATATACATGGATCTTGTTTTTTTGTTTTTGTTTTTGTTTTTTTTGTTAATCAATTCAGCCACTCCTCATATCTTGATTGTAGCATTTAGTGCATGTACATTTAAAGTAATTATTGATAGATTTGTATTTATTGTCATTTTGTGTTGTTTTCTGGTTGTTTTTTGTAGTTTCTTCTCTTTCTTCTTTTGCTGCCTTCCCTTGTGACTTAGTGACTTTCTTTAGTGCTAGGTTTATGTTCCTTTATCTCTATTTTTAAAAATTTGTTGAAGCTTATTTATTTTGAGAGAGACAGAGGCATTGTAGTGGGGAATAGCGCACAGAGTGGGAGAGAATCCCAAGCAGGCTCCACTCTGACAGCATGGAGACTGATGGGGGACTCAAACCCACGAGCCATGAGATCACAACCTGAGCTGAAATCAAGAGTTGGATGCTTAACCAAATGAGCCACCCAGGTGTTCTGCTTTCTCTTTATTTTTTATTTATCTCCTACAGATATTTTGTTACCATTGGGTTCACATATAATATCCTATGTATACAGCAGTCAATTACAAGTATCACTCAAGTTTCAATGCACTCTAAAAGTACCACATTTTTACTGCTTCCCCAATATTTTATGTTGTTGGCATCATACTTTACATCTTTTATTTGTATATCCCTTGGCTAATTATTGTAGGTTTAGACTTTTAATATATACACTAGCTATGTAGGTCGTTGACCCACTACCTTTAACATATGTTTACCTTTGTCAGTAAGACTTTTTCCACCTTATTTCTAGTTATGGCCTTTACTTTCCATCTGAAGAAGTCTCTTCAACATTTCTGCAAAACTCTTGTTGATGGATTTCTCTTTTGCTTATCTGAGAAACTCCTTATATCTCTTTCAATACTGGGTAATAACTTTCTGGGTAGTGTATTCTTGGTTGTACGTCTTTTTCTTTCAGAACGTTGAATCTGTTGTACTACTCCTGGCATTTAAAGTTTCTGCTGATAAATTAGCTGATAGACTCATGGAGTTCTTTTGTATGTAACTAGTTGCTTTTCTTTTCCTACTTTTAAGATTTTCTCTTTGACTTTTGACACTTTGATTGTAATGTATTTTGGTGTTTATCTTTCGGGTTTATGTTATATGGCATTCTCTGTGATTCCTGGACTTGAATATTTATTTTCTTGGCCAGATTAAAGAAATTTTCTGCCATTAATTTTTCAAATTATTTCCTGTCCACTTCTCTTTCTTCTTCTGGGATCTTTGTAATATGAATATTAGCATGCTGAAATTAGTCTCACAGGTCTCTGGAACAATCCTCATTTATTTAAATTCTTTTTTCTTCTTGCTGTTTCACTTGGGTGATTCCACTACCTTGTCTTCTAGATCACTAATCCATTCTTCTGCTTCATTTATCTACTGTTGGTTCTCTCAAGTGCATACTTCACTTCATTTATTGTATTCTTCAGCTCTGATATTTTCTTTGTTGTTCTCGTTGGATTTCTCACTGTGTTCGTCCATTCTAAGTTTGATAAGCATCTTCATAACCATGACTTTGAACTCCTTATCGGGTAGTTTGCTTGTCTTCATTTTGTTTAGTTCTTTTTCCAGGTGTTGTCTTGTTCTTTCCTTTGGAATATAGTCATCTTTCTCCTCATTTTGTTTAACTCTCTGTTTGTTCTTATTTGGTAGGTAATAAGTTATGACTCCTGATATTGAAGGAACCATTTTATGCAGAAGTTATCCTGCAATGCCCAGTAGCACAAACCTGCTGGTCATCCAAACCATGTGTCCCAAGTTGCCCCTTGTGTGAGTTGTGTTCACTCTTTTTTGTGGCTAGGTTGTGACTGATGTAGACTAACCAATGTGCATAGTTGTCCCTTATAACTGTTTGTAAAAAACAGCCATGACTACTATAGGTATGCTGGTATGCAAGGTTGGCCTGCAGCTCAGCTGGTTACCAGGCATGGCTACAACATCTGTAGGCATGCTGATGGGCAGGAAAGTTCTCTGGCATAGTTTGGTATGAAATCTGGCAGTATCTCTGGTAGGCCTTTCCGTGTGCCGGGCTGGCCCATTAGTGAAGAGGCACTTGGGAGGGGATCAGACACCACCTGAGGGTACTCCAGAAGTGGTGGGGTAGTAAGCTAGTTGACAGGTGTTTAGGCTGGATGGGCAAGCTGGTCAGGGTGAGTCTTACAGGAAATGCTGGGATGGGGCAAGCAATGCCAGCACAGTAGATAAGTGTCAGAAATGGAAACTGTCAGCACTGGGTGAGCTAGGTAGAAGGAAAATGACCCCCCCCCCAAAAAAAGTGCCCTTTATGCCTCAGTCCCCAGAAAATGTTCCAACAGATCCCTGCCTCTCTAGCACATACAACACATTAGTTGTTGTATCTTTTTTTTACATGTAACCTAGGTACTTTTCAAAGTGTTGCCCCTGCTGGGACTTAGAGCAAGTGAGATGATGCATGGATGAATTTTTAAGGATGAATTTTCAGATTCCTACTGCCTTCTAGCTCTCATGGACATAAGCCCCATTGCTTTCCAAAGTCCGTTGTTACAGATGCTCATCTTCTCTGTGCACTTGTCCTGGGCTGTGGAGCCCAATCTATGGCCCAAACTCCTTAGTGAGGGCGTTTACAGTTTTTATATCACTCCTGCTTGTAGGTCACCACATCCGGTACCTGGGTCCTTGCTAAATAATGTTCTTGCCCCGTACCCCTGTCAGTGTGGCTTTTTCTTTATACCTTTGTTGTATATGATCAGTTCTGCTAGTCTTCATACACAGTTGTTCTCAGAGATAGTTGTTATATGTGTAATTGTGGATTTTGGTGTGACCATTAGAGGGGGTGGGCTCAGGACCTTCAACCTTCCACCTTCCACCTTCCATCTGGATCCCACTTGCATTTTTTACTGTAAATAACACAATTTAAGACAAATGGGATACTGTTTAATTCGTTGTTTTGAGAACACTTCATAGCCTTCATAGATAGTTACTATAAAAAAGGAACAAAATGATCAAACCATTGCATTGTATTACTTTTTACTATGTTGCTGTATTTGATGTGGTAAAAATTTTAAAGGAATGTTTGCATCTCTCTTTGTGAGGGATATTGGTTTGTAGTTTTCTGTGATGTCTTTGGTTTTTGGATCAGGGTAGTAATGCTGGTCTCATAATATGAGTTGGGAATTATTGCTTCCATTTGGATTTTCTGTAAGAAAATCTGTGTTGCAATTCCTTTGCTAGATATTTAGTAGAATTTACGAGTGAATCCACTAGGCCTGGGGTTTCTTTTATGGAACAGTTTTTAACTAAAAATTACTTTTCTTATTTATAAAGATATTTAGGTTATTTATTTCTTCTTGAGCCTTGGTCATTTGTCTTTTAAGAAATTTGTGTTTAATCTGAGTTGTAGAATTTATCAGGATAAAATTGTTTGTTTTCCCTATTATCCTTTTAATATATGCAGAGTTGTGGTGATGTCATTGATCTCATTCCTAAGATTAATTTATACCTTCTTTTTTTCCTGATCACTGTAGCTAGAGTTGGATCAATTTAATTGATCGTCTCAAAGAATCAGGTTCTTTTTTTGTAATAGTTTTATTGACATACAATTTACATACCATATAGTTCACCAATATAAAGTGTACAATTAAATGGATTTCAGTGTATTTATGGAGCTCAGCAACTGTTACTAAAACAATTTTCGCAGAATTCATCAACTCAAAAATCAAAATCCCATAAAGAACTCTTATACCATACTGGTAGGAATGTAAAATGGCATACTGACTATTGAGAACATTTCAGTCATTTTTTTTTTTTAATTTTTTTTTTCAACGTTTATTTATTTTTGGGACAGAGAGAGACAGAGCATGAACGGGCGAGGGGCAGAGAGAGAGGGAGACACAGAATCGGAAACAGGCTCCAGGCTCTGAGCCATCAGCCCAGAGCCTGACGCGGGGCTCAAACCCACGGACCACGAGATCGTGACCTGGCTGAAGTCGGACGCTTAACCGACTGCGCCACCCAGGCGCCCCCTCAGTCATTTTTTTTAAAACAAGTTAAACATATTTATCATTTGGCCTACCCATTTCACTCCTTTATTTTTTTAAATAAATGAAAGCATATGTTCATACAAAGTCATATAGCTGAATGTTCATAACAGCTGCATTTGTAATAGCCACAAGTTGCAAATAACCCAAACACCATCAACAGGTAAATGGATACATTTGTAAAATGACATACTTCTCAGCTTTAAAAATGAATAGTTTATATATGTAACAGTATGAATAGATTTCAAAATATTTATTTTGTATATTACATAATTAAGAAAGGATCATATCATCAGGACTATACATATATATCTCCAACTTTAGAGCACCTAAATATATAAGGCATACATTGATAGCACTGCACAAAGAAACAGACAGCAATAAAATAATAGTAGATTTCAATACTCCAGTTCCAACCAAAGTAAATGGTTCAGACAGAAAATCAGTAAGACAACAGTAGACTTAAAACAATTCTATAGACCAAAGGGACCTGAGAAACATATACAGAATACCCCACATAACAACAGCATGATACATTCTTTCTCCAGTGCTCATGGATGACTCTCCAAGATAACCCACATGTTTGGTCACAACACAGCTCTTAACAAATTTAAGAAGACTGAAATAACACTTAATGTCTTTTGTGACCAAAGTACAATGAAGCCAGAAATTAACATGGTCGAAAGTTTTAAAATTTACAAATATGTGGAAATTAAATAGCATAATCCTGAACAACCAATGGGTCAAGGAAGAATCAGAAGAGAAATGAGTGAATATCTCCAGATAAATGAAAATTAAAACACAAGAAACAAAACTACAGGATGTAGCCAAAGCAGGTCTGAAAGGAAATTTAACAGTGATAAACACCTACATTTTAAAAAAGAAGATCTCAAATAAATAATGTAACCTTACACCTCAAGGAACTAGAAAAAGAGAAACACATCCAAAAGTTAGCATAAGGAAGGAAATAATAAAGATGACAGCACAAGGGTGCCTGGGTGGCTTAGTTGTTGGTTCAGTTGTCTGACTTCAGCTCAGGTCATGATCTTGAAGTTAGTGAGTTCGAGCCCCATGTCAGGCTCTGTGCTGACAGCTCAGAGCCTGGAGCCTGCTTTGGATTCTATGTCTTTCTCTCTCTCTGCCCCTCTCCGGCTTGTTCATATTCTCACTCTCAAAAATAAATAAACATAACACAGATGACAGCAGAAATAGTAAAATAGAGAATAAAAAAATAAAAATGATTGAAACTAAGAGTTGGTTTTTAGAAAAGGTAATCAAAATTGGCCAATTTTTAGCCAGACCAACTAACAAAAAAGGAAGGCTCAAATGACAAATGAAAGAGAAGACATTAAAATTCTTGTCACAGAAATAAAATAGTTTTAGCAGATTACGATGACCAATTTCACACCCACAAATTGGAAAACTGAGAAGAAATTAATAATTCTAGATATATACAATCTACCAAGACTGAAATCATGAAGAAATAGGAAATCTTAACAGACCTACAATTAATGAGATTGGATCGTAAACCTGCCAACAAATACATTTCTAAAACCAGAATTCACTAGTGGATTCTCAGCCTTCACTAGTGAATTCTCCTAAACATTTAGGAAATTAACACGAGTCCTTATCAATATCTTCCAAAAATTTACAATAGGAGGAAACACTTTCAAACTCAACTAACGAGGGCAGCATTACCCTGATACCAAAAGCCAGACAAAGACACTTTTAAGAAAACTGTAGACCAATATTCCTAATGAATGTAGATGTAGAAATCCAGAACAAAATACTGGTAAACTGATGTCTGCAGTTCATTAAAAGGATCATACTCCATAACCAAGTGGGATTTATCCCTAGAATGGAAGGATGGTTCGACATGTGAAAATCAATTACTGTGATATATCACGTTAACAGAATATAGGATAAAAATCATATGATCACTTCAAAAGATGTATAAAAAGCATTTGACAAAATTTTCCTTTCATGATAAAACTTCCAACAAATTGGATGTGGAAGGAACATACCTCAACATAACAAGGGTCATGTAGGACAAGCCCACAGCTAACATTGTATTCACTGATGAAAACTGAAAGCTTTTTCTCTAAAATCAAGAACATGCCAAGACACGTACTCTTGCCACTTACAGTCACATAGTACTGGAAATCCTAGCCACAGCAATTAGAGAATAAAAGAAATAAAAATCCAAGTTGAGAAGAAAGAAGTAAAATTATCTGTCTTTGCAGACTAATGATCTCATATGTAGAAAACCTTAAACGTATCCTATTCCCCCAAATTAGAACTAACCAACAAATTTAGTCAAATTGCAAGTTATAAAATCAATATACATAAGTCACTTGCATTTCTATACCCCAATAGGGAAATACCCAAAAGCAAAATTAAGAAAATCTCATTTACAATAGTATCAGTAAAGATAAAATAGTTAGGAATATACTTAACCAAGAGGTGAAATTATCCTAAAATTCTTATGGAACCCCTAAAGTTTTCCAAATAGCCAAAGCAAGCTTGAGAAAGAACAGAGTTAGAGACATCACTCTTCCTGTTGTCAAAATATACAACAAAGCTACAGAAATTAAAACAGTATAATATTGGCATAAAGACATATATATAAACCAATGGAACAGAATAGAATCCATAAATAAAGTCACGCATGCATAGTTAACTGGTCTTTCACATGGGTGCCAAGACCATACAATGGTGAAATGATATCCTTTTCTATAAATGGTCTGGGAACAATAGACATCCATATGCAAAAGATTGAAATTGACTCCTTGTCTTACACCTTACAAAAAATAAGCTGAAAAAAGATTAAAACCCTAAATATAAGACCTGAAACTATCCAACTGCTAAAAGACATAGGGGTGAAAGTCCTTGACATTGGTCTTGTCAGTGATTTCTTGGACATGACACCAAAAGCACAGGCAAGTATAGAAAAAGTAAACAAGCGAGTCCTCATCAAAACAAATGGCTTGAGCCTAGCTTAGGAAACAACCAACAGGATGAAAGGCAAGCAGTTGAATATAAGAAAATGTTTGTAAACATTCTATCTGATAAGGAGCTAATATATAAAATATGTAAGGGACTCCTACAACTCCATAGTGAAGGACAAATAACCCTATTTAATAATAAGGATTTGAGGGGCACCTGCATGGCTTAGTCAGCTAACCATCCAACTCTTGATTTGGGCTCAGATCATGATTTCATGGTCATGACATCGAACCCCATATTGGGCTATGTGCTGGACGTGCAGTTTGCTTACAGGCCTTTTACAGCCCCTCTCTCGCTTGCTCAAAAAAACAAACAAAAAAAAAGATTTGAATAGATATTTCTCAAAGAAGACATCGAAATGGCCAACAGGTATATTAAATGGTGTTCACGTAACTAATAATCAAATAAATGCAAATCAAAACCACAATGATATATCACCACGTATTTTTTAGGATGATTTTTATCAAGAAAAATAATTATTGGTGAGATTGTGGAGAGATGAGTTCTTTGTCCACTGTTGGTGGGAATGTAAAATGGTTCAGGAGCTAATGGAAACTGTATGAAGTTTCCTGATAACATTAAAAATAGAATTATCATATGATCTTGCAATCCCCATGTCTAGGTACATATTCTAAAGAATTGAAATCAAGATCACAAAGACATCTGCATTCCCCTTTTCATTACAGAATTATTCACGTAGTCAAAATATAGAAACATAACAAATGTCCGTCAGTGTATAAATGGATAAAGGAAATATGTGTGAGTGTATAAAGTATTTTTCTGGCTATTAGGGTGATTTCAGTTTATATTATTTTTAATAAAACTTGTCTTGCATATTCGTGGTTCTATTTTGTTTTATATAAATTTATACTTAGTTTGTCTAGTTTCTTGTAAAAATTATCGGGGAGAGGGAAGATGGCGGCGTAGGAGGACACTGGGCTCACCGCGCGTCCTGCTGATCACTTAGATTCCACCTACACCTGCCTAAATAACCCAGAAAACCGCCAGAGGATTAGCAGAACGGAGTCGCCAGAGCCAAGCGCAGACGAGAGGCCCACGGAAGAGGGTAGGAAGGGCGGCGAGGCGGTGCGTGCTCCACGGACTGGCGGGAGGGAGCCGGGGCAGAGGGGTGGCTCGCCGGCCAAGCAGAGCCCCCGAGTCTGGCTTGCAAAAAAGCGGAGGGGCCTGACGGACTGTGTTCCGACAGCAAGCGAGACTTAGCGTCTGGGAGGTCATAAGTTAACAGCTCTGCTCAGAAAGCGGGAGGGCTGGAGGACAAAGGGAAGGAGAGCTGCTGAGCCCCCTGACGACAGAGCTCAGTTTGGTGGGGAACAAAGGCGCTCGCCAGCGCCATCACCCCGCCCCATCCCCCAGCCAAAATCCCAAAGAGAACCAGTTCCTGCCAGGGAACTTGCTCCCTCCGCGCAAACACCCAACTCTGCGCTTCTGCGGAGCCAAACCTCCGGCAGCGGATCTGACTCCCTCCTGCGGCCACAAGGCCCCTCCTGAAGTGGATCCCTAAGGAGAAGCAAGCTAAGCCCGCCCCTCCTGCCCCTGTGCACCTTGCCTACCCACCCCAGCTAAGACGCCAGATCCCCAGCATCACAAGCCTGGCAGTGTGCAAGTAGCCCAGACAGGCCACCCCACCCCACAGTGAATCCCGCCCCTAGGAGAGGGGAAGAGAAGGCACGCACCAGTCTGACTGTGGCCCCAGCGGTGGGCTGGGGGCAGACATCAGGTCGGACTGCGGCTCCGCCCACCAACTCCAGTTATACACCACAGCACAGGGGAAGTGCCCTGCAGGTCCTCACCACGCCAGGGACTATCCAAAATGACCAAGCGGAAGAATTCCCCTCAGAAGAATCTCCAGGAAATAACAACAGCTAATGAGCTGATCAAAAAGGATTTAAATAATATAACAGAAAGTGAATTTAGAATAATAGTCATAAAATTAATCGCTGGGCTTGAAAACAGTATAGCTGGCAGCAGAGAATCTCTTGCTACAGAGATCAAGGGACTAAGGAACAGTCACGAGGAGCTGAAAAACGCTTTAAACGAAATGCATAACAAAACCACCACGTGGAAACCACCACGGCTCGGATTGAAGAGGCAGAGGAGAGAATAGGTGAACTAGAAGATAAAGTTATGGAAAAAGAGGAAGCTGAGAAAAAGAGAGATAAAAAATCCAGGAGTATGAGGGGAAAATTAGAGAACTAAGTGATACACTAAAAAGAAATAATCTACGCATAATTGGTATCCCAGAGGAGGAAGAGAGAGGGAAAGGTGCTGAAGGGGTACTTGAAGAAATAATAGCTGAGAACTTCCCTGAACTGGGGAAGGAAAAAGGCATTGAAATCCAAGAGGCACAGAGAACTCCCTTCAGACGTAACTTGAATCGATCTTCTGCACGACATATTATAGTGAAACTGGCAAAATACAAGGATAAAGAGAAAATTCTGAAAGCAGCAAGGGGTAAACGTGCCCTCACATATAAAGGGAGACCTATAAGACTCGTGACTGATCTCTCTTTTGAAACTTGGCAGGCCAGAAAGAATTGGCACGAGATTTTCAGGGTGCTAGACAGAAAAAATATGCAGCCGAGAATCCTTTATCCAGCAAGTCTGTCATTTAGAATAGAAGGAGAGATAAAGGTCTTCCCAAACAAACAAAAACTGAAGGAATTTGTCACCAGTAAACCGGCCCTACAAGAGATCCTAAGGGGGACCCTGTGAGACAAAGTACCAGAGACATCACTACAAGCATAAAACATACAGACATCACAATGACTCTAAACCCACATCTTTCTATAATAACACTGAATGTAAATGGATTAAATGCGCCAACCAAAAGACATAGGGTATCAGAATGGATAAAAAAACAAGACCCATCTATTTGCTGTCTACAAGAGACTCATTTTAGACCTGAGGACACCTTTAGATTGAGAGTGAGGGGATGGAGAACTATTTATCATGCTACTGGAAGCCAAAAGAAAGCTGGAGTAGCCATACTTATATCAGACAAACTAGACTTTAAATTAAAGGCTGTAACAAGAGATGAAGAAGGACATTATATAATAGTGACAGGGTCTATCCATCAGGAAGAGCTAACAATTATAAATGTCTATGCGCCAAATACCGGAGCGCCCAAATATATAAAACAATTACTCATAAACATAAGCAACCTTATTGAGAAGAATGTGGTAATTGCAGGGGACTTTAACACCCCACTTACAGAAATGGATAGATCATCTAGACACACGGTCAATATAGAAACAAGGGCCCTGAATGAGACATTGGATCAGATGGACTTGACAGATATATTTAGAACTCTGCATCCCAAAGCAACAGAATATACTTTCTTCTCGAGTGCACATGGAACATTCTCCAAGATAGATCATATACTGGGTCACAAAACAGCCCTTCATAAGTTTACAAGAATTGAAATCATACCATGCATACTTTCAGACCACAATGCTATGAAGCTTGAAATCAACCACAGAAAAAAGTCAGGAAAACCTCCAAAAGCATGGAGGTTAAAGAACACCCTACTAACGAATGAGTGGGTCAACCAGGCAATTAGAGAAGAAATTAAAAAATATATGGAAACAAACGAAAATGAAAATACAACAATCCAAACGCTTTGGGACGCAGCGAAGGCAGTCCTGAGAGGAAAATACATTGCAATCCAGGCCTATCTCAAGAAACAAGAAAAATCCCAAATACAAAATCTAACAGCACACCTAAAGGAACTAGAAGCAGAACAGCAAAGGCAGCCTAAACCCAGCAGAAGAAGAGAAATAATAAAGATCAGAGCAGAAATAAACAATATAGAATCTAAAAAAACTGTAGAGCAGATCAACGAAACCAAGAGTTGGTTTTTTGAAAAAATAAACAAAATTGACAAACCTCTAGCCAGGCTTCTCAAAAAGAAAAGGGAGATGACCCAAATAGATAAAATCATGAATGAAAATGGAATGATTACAACCAATCCCTCAGAGATACAAACAATTATCAGGGAATACTATGAAAAATTATATGCCAACAAATTGGACAACGTGGAAGAAATGGACAAATTCCTGAACACCCACACTCTTCCAAAACTCAATCAGGAGGAAATAGAAAGCTTGAACAGACCCATAACCAGCGAAGAAATTGAATCGGTTATTAAAAATCTCCCAACAGGGGCGCCTGGGTGGCGCAGTCGGTTAAGCGTCCGACTTCAGCCAGGTCACGATCTCGCGGTCCGTGAGTTCGAGCCCCGCGTCAGGCTCTGGGCTGATGGCTCAGAGCCTGGAGCCTGTTTCCGATTCTGTGTCTTACTCTTTCTCTGCCCCTCCCCCGTTCATGCTCTGTCTCTCTCTGTCCCAAAAATAAATAAACGTTGAAAAAAAAAAAAATTTAAAAAAAAAATCTCCCAACAAATAAGAGTCCAGGACCAGATGGCTTCCCAGGGGAGTTCTAGCAGACGTTTAAAGCAGAGATAATACCTATCCTTCTCAAGCTATTCCAAGAAATAGAAAGGGAAGGAAAACTTCCAGACTCATTCTATGAAGCCAGTATTACTTTGATTCCTAAACCAGACAGAGACCCAGTAAAAAAAGAGAACTACAGGCCAATATCCCTGATGAATATGGATGCAAAAATTCTCAATAAGATACTAGCAAATCGAATTCAACAGCATATAAAAAGAATTATTCACCATGATCAAGTAGGATTCATTCCTGGGATGCAGGGCTGGTTCAACATTCGCAAATCAATCAACGTGATACATCACATTAACAAAAAAAAAAGAGAAAAACCATATGATCCTGTCAATCGATGCAGAAAAGGCCTTTGACAAAATCCAGCACCCTTTCTTAACAAAAACGCTTGAGAAAGTCGGGATAGAAGGAACATACTTAAAGATCATAAAAGCCATTTATGAAAAGCCCACAGCTAACATCATCCTCAACGGGGGAAAAACTGAGAGCTTTTTCCCTGAGATCAGGAACACGACAGGGATGCCCACTCTCACCGCTGTTGTTTAACATAGTGCTGGAAGTTCTAGTATCAGCAATCAGACAACAAAAGGAAATCAAAGGCATCCAAATTGGCAAAGATGAAGTCAAGCTTTCACATTTTGCAGATGACATGATATTATACATGGAAAATCCGATAGACTCCACCAAAAGTCTGCTAGAACTGATACATGAATTCAGCAAAGTTGCAGGATACAAAATCAATGTACAGAAATCAGTTGCATTCTTATACACTAACAATGAAGCAACAGAAAGACAAATAAAGAAACTGATCCCATTCACAGTTGCACCAAGAAGCATAAAATACCTAGGAATAAATCTAACCAAAGATGTAAAGGATCTGTATGCTGAAAACTATAGAAAGCTTATGAAGGTAATTGAAGAAGATTTAAAGAAATGGAAAGACATTCCCTGCTCATGGATTGGAAGAATAAATATTGTCAAAATGTCAATACTACCCAAAGCTATCTACACATTCAATGCAATCCCAATCAAAATTGCACCAGCATTCTTCTCGAAACTAGAACAAGCAATCCTAAAATTCATATGGAACCACAAAAGGCCCCGAATAGCCAAAGTAATTTTGAAGAAGAAGACCAAAGCAGGAGGCATCACAATCCCAGACTTTAGCCTCTACTACAAAGCTGTCATCATCAAGACAGCATGGTATTGGCACAAAAACAGACACATAGACCAATGGAATAGAATAGAAACCCCAGAACTAGACCCACAAACGTATGGCCAACTCATCTTTGACAAAGCAGGAAAGAACATCCAATGGAAAAAAGACAGTCTCTTTAACAAATGGTGCTGGGAGAACTGGACAGCAACATGCAGAAGGTTGAAACTAGACCACTTTCTCACACCATTCACAAAAATAAACTCAAAATGGATAAAGGACCTGAATGTGAGACAGGAAACCATCAAAACCTTAGAGGAGAAAGCAGGAAAAGACCTCTGACCTCAGCCGTAGCAATCTCTTACTCGACACATCCCCAAAGGCAAGGGAATTAAAAGCAAAAGTGAATTACTGGGACCTTATGAAGATAAAAAGCTTCTGCACAGCAAAGGAAACAACCAACAAAACTAAAAGGCAACCAACGGAATGGGAAAAGATATTTGCCAATGACATATTGGACAAAGGGCTAGTATCCAAAATCTATAAAGAGCTCACCAAACTCCACACCCGGAAAGCAAATAACCCAGTGAAGAAATGGGCAGAAAACATGAATAGACACTTCTCTAAAGAAGACATCCGGATGGCCAACAGGCACATGAAAAGATGTTCAGCGTCGCTCCTTATCAGGGAAATACAAATCAAAACCACACTCAGGTATCACCTCACGCCAGTCAGAGTGGCCAAAATGAACAAATCGGGAGACTATAGATGCTGGAGAGGATGTGGAGAAACGGGAACCCTCTTGCACTGTTGGTGGGAATGCAAATTGGTGCAGCCGCTCTGGAAAGCAGTGTGGAGGTTCCTCAGAAAATTAAAAATAGACCTACCCTATGACCCAGCAATAGCACTGCTAGGAATTTATCCAAGGGACACAGGAGTACTGATGCATAGGGGCACTTGTACCCCAATGTTCATAGCAGCACTCTCAACAATAGCCAAATTATGGAAAGAGCCTAAATGTCCATCAACTGATGAATGGATAAAGAAATTGTGGTTTATATACACAATGGAATACTACGTGGCAATGAGAAAAAAATGAAATATGGCCTTTTGTAGCAACGTGGATGGAACTGGAGAGTGTGATGCTAAGTGAAATAAGCCATACAGAGAAAGACAGATACCATATGGTTTCACTCTTATGTGGATCCTGAGAAACTTAAGAGAAACCCATGGGGGAGGGGAACAAAAAAAAAAAAAAAAAAAAAAAAAAAAGAGGTTAGAGTGGGAGAGAGCCAAAGCATAAGAGACTGTTCAGAACTGAAAACAAACTGAGGGTTGATGGGGGGTGGGAGGGAGGAGAGGGTGGGTGATGGGTATTGAGGAGGGCACCTTTTGGGATGAGCACTGGGTGTTGTATGGAAACCAATTTGACAATAAATTTCATATATAAATAAAAAAAAATTATCTTGATATTTTGTTTCATCATACATTGTTTGCTGCTTGTACAGTATTAAATTGTTAAACCCACAAGCATGGTAAATATCTAAATTTACTGTGATTTTTAAAAAAATTCTTAATTAGGTTGTTTTTTTGTTTTGTTGATAGTTTCTTTTGCTCTGCAAAAAGCTTTTTATTTTGATGTTGTCCCAATAGTTTATTTTTTTCTTTTGTTTTCCTTGCCTTGGAAGACATATCTAGAAAAATGTTGCTTTGGCCATTGTCAGAGAAATTAGTGCTTGTGTTCTCTTCTGATATTTTTATGGTTTCACCACCTGCTGAATTGGAGAAGATACTTGCAAATGATATATCTGATAAGGAGTCATCATGAAAAATGTATAAGGAAATTAGTAACTCAACACCAAAACACAAACACTTCAATTTAAAAAATGGGCACGGAGTCCAAATAGACATTTTCCCAAAGATGACCTACAGATGGCCAACAGAATGCGGAAGAAGATGCTACCACTAAATCATATGGGAAATATCATATGGGAAATGCAAATTGGAACCATAAGATATTATCTCACATCAGTCAGAATGGCTAACATCAAAATGACAAGAAAGAGTAAGCGTTGGAGAGGATATGGAGAAAAAAGAACCCATGTGCACTGTTGGTGGGAATCCAAACTGGGTCAGCCACTGGTGAATCCGTATGGAGGTTCATCAAAACGTTAAAAGTAGAAATACTGTATGATCCAGTAATTCCACTACCGGGTATTTACTCAAAGAAAACGAACACTAATTTGAAAAGATACGTACCCCTTTACATTTTTGCAACATTATTTACAATAGCCAAGATACGGAAGCAACCCAAGTATCTCTCAACAAGTGAATGGCTAAGGAAGATCTGATATAGTTATACCATAAAATATTACGCAGCCATAAAAAGGATGAGATGACAACACAGATGGACAGAAAGCATATTGTGCTAAATGAAATATGTCAGACTGACACAGATACCATAAGATTTTACTCATGTGTGGAATAAAAGAATATGAATACACAAACAAAAAAGCAGAATCAGGCTCGTAAATATAGAGAAAAACACTGGTAGTTGCCAGAGGGGCAAAATGGATGAAGGGAGATAGGAGATACAGGCTTCCAGTTATAGAATGAATAAATCATGGTAATAAAGGACACAGCATAAGGCTCATAGTCAATGATATGATAATAGTGTCGTATGCTGACAGATGGTAGCTGCACTTGTGAGCACGGCATAATGTAGCAACTTGTCGAATCACTGTGTTGTACACCTGAAACTGTTGTGACATTGTCAACTCTACTCAAATAAGAAAATTCCTTAATTATAATGTTATTTTTTTTAATTAATTTTGAACTTTTTAGTAGGTTTCTTCCTTGGTTCTATTAGCGTTCTTGTATCCATTATAATTGGCATTTTAATATTTTCGTACTGTTATAGAAATGCTGCTGGTTTTTCTACGTTGAACTTTTCCACCTCACTGATGTCTTTCTTCAGTTTTAATGTGTTTTTTGGGTTCTCTATGTAAATATTACATGTAGACAGTTACGTGATTTCAATTTGGTGTCAGTTTTGTCATTTTCCCCCTACTATGTACATTTCCTTCAGTTTTCTTATGGTATTTTTCTACTGTTTGAATGGAAAGTGTGAAAGTAGATATCTTGTATAAATGACTTTAAGGGGATGGCATCGGATACTTAACTATTAATTATGATGTTTGTATGGCTGGTCGGCAGGGACCCTTTGTCAAAGCAAGTTAGCTTACATCCAGTATGATCTGGTGATTAAAATGAAGGTTTCTCAAGCTAGATTATCTGGGTGCAAACAGAATGCAGTGTTTATTAGACAAGGATCTAGGCAGATTTATAGAACTACTCTGTGCCTAATACAGCTTCATCAATACTTGCTTTTGGCATAGGATATGTGCAGTATTCTTTGATGTTTCTTATACTCTGGAAAATAAAGGTTGTGTGTAGAGATCTATAAACACGCATTAGCCCAAGTCTGTCAAACCTCTCTATGCTTACTAATTTTTGTTTGCTGGCCTATCAGAGATGGGTTCAACTATGTTTGATTTGTTACTCAACAGATGAATTGACTATTATATTTAAATGACTATTTTCCATTCCTAGAGTAAACTTTATTCAGATAAGTGATGCTCTGGTGGTTAATAATACTCTATTTGTGGTGTTTGCAATTGACTTTTTCTTGGTGTGTTGTTTCCTCAAGTGTTTTTGTAATTGGAGGCGGTGAGCTTGTCCTCCCTGAAGTTTTACCTGTGAGAATTCTGGAAGCCCTTGGCCATGGAAATGGTTCTTCAAGGTGTTTTAAAATTTGTTTTTTTTCCAGGGGCGCCTGGGTTGCTTAGTCAGTTAAGCATCCAACTTTGCCTCAGGTCATAATCTCATGGTTTGTGGGTTTGAGCCACGCGTCCAGTTATGCAAGGAGTCTGCTTGGGACCGTTCTCTTCCTCCCTCTCTTTCCACCCCTCCCCCTCACTCTCTTTTTAGAAAGAAAGAAAGGAAAGATAGAACGATAGATTTTTATTTCCAAATCTCACCATAGAATTCCTGAACTGGGCCCTTTGTAGTGTGTGTGTGTGTGTGTGTGTGTGTGTGTGTGTGTGTGTGCGCGCGCGCGCGCGCACCTGTGAAACAGCTTTATTGAGATATAATTCACATATGGTACAATCTATCCAGTGTACAATTTAATGCTTTTTTTAGAATATTCACAGAGCACAAACAATTTTAGGCCATTTCATCACCCTGAAAAGAAACGCTGTACCCCTTAGCAGCCACTTCCCATTTGCCTCAATTACACCATCCCTCTCTTTTAGGCAGCAATCATTCTTGTGCTTACTATTATTTTACCTATTCTGACATTTCATTTAATGAGGATAATGCAATATGTGGTCTTTTGAGACCAACTTATTTGACTTAGCATAATATTACCAAGTTTTATCCATGTTAGAGATCATATATCAGAAATTCATGGGTCGTTTTTTTGTTTTTTTTGCTTCTTTCCAACTTTTTATTTAAATTCAAATTAGTTAACATAAAGAGTAATAGGGTAATATTACTTTTAGGTGTAGAAGTTAGTGATACGTCACTTATACACAACACCTGGTGCTCATCACAAGTGCCCTCCTTAATACCCATCACCTGTTTAACCCATCTCCCACCCACCTCCCCTCAAGGAACCATCAGTTTGTTCTCTAAAAGTATGTTTCTTGGTTTTCCTCTCTTTTTTTTCTTCCTATGTTCATTTGTTTTTCTTCTTAAATTCCACCTATGAATGAAATCATATGGTACTTGTCTTTCTCCGACCTATTTTGCTTAACATTGTACTTTCCAGCTCCATCCATGTTTCAAATGGCAAGATTTCATTCTTTTTTATGGCTGAGTAATATTCCATTGTGTATATATACCACATCTTCTTAATCCATTCATCAGTCAGTGGCCATTTGGGCTCTTTCCATACCTGGCTATTGTTGATAGCACTGCTATAAACACTGTGGTGCATGTATCCATTCAAATCAGTATTTTTGTACCCTTTGGGTAACTATTGAGTAGAGAAATTCATTTTTATGGTTGGATGATACTCCATTGTATAGATATACTACACTTTATTTATTCATTCATTGGTTAATAGACCTTGGGCTGTTTCTACTTTGTAGCTAATGTAAATAATGCTGCTGTAAGCATTCATGTACAAATTTTTGTGAGGACACATGTTTTCATTTCTCTAGAGTATATATAGCTGTGAGGCAAGTTGCTGAGTGTTAGTTTACTATATATGTCAACTCTTTGGAGAACTTGCCAAATGGCTGCACTATTTTAGTTTCCCACCAACAATGTATAAAAGTTCCATGTCCTTGTCAACACTTGTTACTATTTGTATTTTTTATTTTAGCCATCTTAGTGGATGTAAAGTAGTGTCTCATTGTGGTTTTGATTTAAAGTGCCCAAACAGCTAATGATGTTAAGCATTTTTCATGTACTTATTGGCCATTTGTTTTCTTTGGAAATATCTATTCAGATGCTTTGCTTATTTTTTCAATTTTTGCTTATTTGTAAATTTTTATTTTTTAAATTGGGTTGTTTGTCTTTTTATTTTTGAAATATATTTCTTTATATATTCTGGGTGCAAATAATTTACCAGAGACTAAGAGATACAGAATTTGCTAATTTTTCTTCTTTCTGTGAATTGTATTTTCACTTACTTGATTTCCTTTGGAGCACAAAACATTTTAATATTGATGAAGTCCAATTTATCCATTGTTTCTATTGTCACTTGTACTTTTGTTGTCCTACCTAAGAAGTCTTTGCCTATCCCAAGGTGACAAAGATTTGCTCCTATATTTTTCTTTTAAGAGCTTTACAGCTTTCAGCGTTTTCATTTAAATGTTTTATTTATTTAAGTTAATTTGTGTGTATACTGTGAGGCAGGGGTTCAAGTTTTTCTTTTATATATAGATAGTTTTCTAAGTACCACTTGTTGAAGAAACTATACTTTAAACTCTTACGGAAAAATGCACATAATGAATTATTTCCATATTCGGAAATCTATTCCATCAATCTATAAGTCTGTCCCTATGCAAATACTACACTGTCTTGACTGCTGTAACTCTGTAGTAAGCTTTGAAATTGAATATGTGAGTACCCCAACTTTGTTATTTTTCAAGATTGTTTAGGCTATTCTTGGTCCCTTGAATTTCCATGTGAATTTTAGGATCAGTTCATCAACTGCAAAGAAGCCAGCTGGTGTTTTGATAAGGACTGTGTTGAATAAATGTATAGATCAGTTTGAAGAATATTGCCATCTTACCATTTTAAGCCTTATTTATGGTAGTGTAAGATCTTTCCATTTATTTAGACCTTTAATTTCTATCAATAATGTTTTGTAGTTTTCAGAATATATATTTTGCATTTATTTTGCTAAATTTGTTTCTAAGTGTTCATTCTCTTGATGTTACTGTAAATGTAATTGTTTTCTTAATTTTGTTTTTTTTTTCATGTCCACATAAATTTTCATTTTTCAGAACAAAACAACAGTTATACTGGCAAAGATCTTGAATTAACAGGGACCCTTGAACTTTCAATACACTGAAAAGTAACATTATTTTCCATGTCTACAATGTATGCACTTGTTTTCAGAAATGTGGCAAAGTTTATCCTAACAGGACCTTTTCATCAACTCATAGACATAGATATGGAAATCATCATTAAACTTGATGAAATACATAGAGGGTTTGGCTTCCACTTGGTGGAGCATGTATTCCACATGTTTACCTATCATGCCATCTACAACTCCTCCTGGCTTCTTCTCTCCTGGAGGAGACTCACTGGACTCTGGCATGAAACAGAAGTCTCCTTCTTTTATAATCATCTAGAAGCTGGTACATGTACAAGACAGAATCTTTCTCATAGGTAATGAATGGAAGGGAATGGTCTTAGCCCTTCAAGCACCTATCATGAAAGCCTGGTTTAATTTTGTTTTTGGATTGTTTATTACTACTATAGAAATACTCTTGAATTTTCCTTCTTTTGTATTGATGTGGATCTTGCAGCTTTGGTGAACTAATTTATTATTTCTAACAACATTTTAGTGTATTCCTTAGGATATCCTATATACAAGATTACTCCATCTGAAAACAGACATAGTTTTACTTCTTTCCAATCCGGATGGATGCCTTTTATTTCATTAGATTGCATAATTGCCCCGAATAAAACCTCCAGTACAAAGTTGAATAGAAGTTGCAACAGTGGACAGTCTTGTATCACACCTGATCATGGAGGGAAAGAATTTTAGTCTTTCAACAGTATGATGTTAGGTGTGGGTTTTCTTTAGATCCTCTTTATCAGGTTGAGGGAATTTCATATACTCCTACTCTGTTTTTATAATAGAGGTTGTTGGATATCCTCACATACTTTTCCTTGGATCTATTGTAACCATGTGGTTTTGTTCCTTATTATATTAATGAGTTATAACACAAATTTTCTGATGGTAAGACAACCTTTAATCCTGGGATAGATCTCAGTTTATAATGCTGAATAATACTTGGCCTATATGTTGCTGGATTCTGTTCATTTGTATTTTGTTGAGAATTTTTGCCTCTATATTCATAAGAGAAATTGGTTTCTACCTTTCTTTTGTTATTATGTCTTTGGTGTTGTTATCAGAGCTCTATAGAATGGGTTAAGAAATGTTTCCTGTCTTCTATTATTCAAAGAAGTTGTGCATAATTGGTATTAATTCTTCTTTGCATGTTTGGTGTAATTCACCAGCAAAGACATTTGGCTATGATTTTTTTCTTTGTGAGAAGCTTTTGACATTACTAATTCAATCTTTTTAAAACAATGTTTATTTATTTTGAGAGAGACAAACAGAGAATCCCAAGCAGCCTCTGCATTGCCAGCGTGGAGCCTGATGTGGGGCTTGAACTCACTAACTGTGAGATCATGGCCTGATCCAAAACCAAGAGTTGGATGCCTAACCAACTGAGCCACCCAGGTGCCCCATTAATTCAGTCTTTTTACCTGTTATACAGCCATTCAAGTTTTTTCTTCTTCCTTAGCTAGAGTCACTAGTTTATGGTTGTTGTTTTTTTTAAGAATTTCTCCATTTAATCCAAGTTGTCTGATTTGTTGGCATACAGTTGCTCATACACTTCTCTTGTAATCCTTTTAGTTTCTGTAAGGTCAGCAGTAATGTCCACATTTTCGTACTTCATTCTAGATAAGGGAATGGATTTTGAATTAGGGAATGGACTTTAGGCTTCTGAGTTTTTTTCTTGGTCATTCTAGCTAAAGGTTTGTTCATTTTGCTGATCTTTCAAATAACTTTTGGTTCTTTTTTTTTTTTTTTCTATTTTACTTTTCTCTAATATTTATTATTTTATTTCCTTCTGCTGGCTTTAGGTTTGATGTTTTCTTCTTTTTTTGCTTGGGATCAATTTCCACTATTTTATTTTCAGCTTTTAATTCCCAAACATCTAGGAAGTATGAATTCAGCCTCCCAATAAGCAAGGAACACATTACTCAGCATCAGTTCACAGGCTTACCCCTCTGGTATATTATTTATTTCTTTGAACTAAAAATAATTTTTTTTTCCATCTTGCAAACATGCTCACGTAGTTTTCTAAAGCTAACATTTCTAGGTAGTGTGGCAGAAAGAATGTCTTTTGCATGTGAATAATCCCATTCACATTACCTATAATTGCTGGTTTGCGAAGTTAGATCTAAAACTTGTCCTCCTGCCCAATAGTCAATCCATAAGGATGAAAGAGTAGACTGCTGGTAAGCAAGAAAGCATTTTGCTTATGCCTTCAGCATTTAAAGAGTAGAATAAGATTTTAGGTAAAGTCTCCCTAGTAGAGAGTGTCTGCTTTGCAGATAAAAACATGAGATAGCTATATAAAATTATTATTTTTGTGCAACCAAATTGTTTGACTCTGTCTTCACATAAGCTATATATAACTTGCTCATTAAAATGAAAATGCCGTTCTAATAAAAGTGTTAGATTCAATAGCAGTAGGTGATTCTAATTATTGAGTATGGTTGACAATGTTACATTAGTTTTGTCTATACAACATAGTGATTCAACAACCCTATAAGTATGCTGTGCTTGCCACAAACATAGCTACCATCTGTCATCATACATCACTATTATTCATAAAGGAAAGCCAAGAGAGGGTGACACCATTTTCTAATTTTTACTGTTGTTTTTACATAAATCCTTTGTAATTTAGGGAATGGATTTTTTTTTAATTAGTAAGAATTAGAAGCTGGTAAAGTAAAATCTTTCATAACTCCCAAACTTTTAAGATCTTCAAAAAAAAAAAAACTCATTCCTTACTGTGTATCTCATTTCTTTGTCCACAAAATATGATTAATGACACTAATCTGAGGACAATTTATAGCACAGATACAAGAGATAGAGCAGAATCTGAAATGTAATTTTTGCCCCTTATCAAGGAAACTTTGTGTAAGGAAAGGCTGCATTATTCAAATGCTGCTCAGTATCCCAATTGCTTAATGTTATTGGAGCTGTGGGTATGCTGTAGAAAGTTAAATAGTTCACTATGTGACATCTGCCTTTTTCTTTTTCAACTAATACGTGGGAGAGAAAGAGATCAACTAGATCAGGTGTCTCAAAGCCATCTTTGTTGTATTCACCTATCATATTTATGTTTTTCTCCAGGCTTTGCCTAATTATATTTTGGGTTCCTGTATATTTTTAATCTAGTTAAAATAACGAGCATGCTTCCAAACGCTGAATGCTAAGTGAAGCCTGCTTGTTGCCCTTGGAAAAGGTTCTGTCGTCGTATGTGGTGGCTCCACATTTCAGCTCCCATCATTTTTCTGTGTGTAGCCAGGGTACCAGTTCGGCTGCCAAAAAAGCCAAAGCTGAGCAAAGAAAAGGATGACCTCAATCAGTTTGATATTCATTACTAATAGCCATTGTTCAGAAAAAAAAAAACCATGAAAAATAAATCTGAACATGAAACAAAGAAATACACAGGTTTTTTTAATCAGATTAAGAAGGAAAAAGAACTATCTCAACCACAAAACAAGACTTATGTTCTAGATTCTTCTTTTTTTTTTTTTTTTTTTTTTTTTGTAGGATCTTAAAAACAATCCTTGACTTGGCCTTTTCTTCTGACTCATGGACCTGAAAAAAAAAACCATATTCTTACCGATTTAAAACTCAAAGTTTGAAGCTTTCCAATTTAGAACTTAGAGCTTTGTTTTCTTTATATCTAGCCTGATGTGGAAACTTCTGATAACAGTTAAGTTTAGAAATCTTAGTAACAACGAATCATACTTGGAGTAAGAAACTTACAGTAACAAACATAATAGTGAGCCTCTTTGGTGACTGGTATTGTGTTTCACCATAGGAAGCATTCAGCAAATATTTTTTTTTCAACGTTTATTTATTTTTGGGACAGAGAGAGACAGAGCATGAACGGGGGAGGGGCAGAGAGAGAGGGAGACACAGAATCGGAAACAGGCTCCAGGCGCCGAGCCATCAGCCCAGAGCCTGACGCGGGGCTCGAACTCCCGGACCGCGAGATTGTGACCTGGCTGAAGTGGGACGCTTAACCAACTGCGCCACCCAGGCGCCCCCAAATATTTGTTCAACAAATAAGATAGAGAAAAATATTTATTTGTGAAAATCACAAATTGTCAAGAACATTTCAGGTGCCACTTCAAGTAATTATGGAGCCTTTTGATAGGAGGGATATTCACAAAGAAAAACTTCAGCAATCATCTATAGGTTGTTTATGTCACAAGGAGAATTGGCCTAATTGAGAAGCATTTTTTTTATTTTCCAAAAGAAGAAGAATTAGAAAAGTTAATGAGATGCCCACTTACATTAGCATTATTTTAATTTATCTGCTTTCTTTCTTTCTTTACTTGTTTGCAAAAGCAGGCACAAAAAAAGTAAATACTTTCCCAATGCATTCATCACCAGTCATCTTTACCTCCCTGATCTGGATTCTGCACAAGTTATTAATTTGGGGTAAGAAGACGGGTAAAAATCATCACCTTGGCTCAACTTGCTTACTTTCTGTCACTCAAAGCAGTTCACAGACACAAAGAAAGAAAGGGGAAAATATGTATGATTCTCTTGTCTTTTGATAGAAGAGAAATTTCTCAAAAGAAATCCTTAAATGCTGAAGGAAAAAGCTCATCAGAAATCTTTACCATCTAAAATAGCACAGGGGTGCGTGGGTGCCTCAATTTGTTAAATGACCGACTCTTGATTAGGTTCAGGTCTTGATCTCAAGGTCAGGTCCCTCTTTGGGCTCTGTGCTGACAGTATGGAACCTGCTTGTGAGTCTGTATCCCTTTCTCTCTGCCCCTCTCTGGCTCGAGCTATCTCTCTCTCTCTTGCTATCTCTCGAAATTAATTAGTTAGAAAAAATAAGATAACGTCAGGAATAGTCATAATAATACATTGTTCAGGCATTGCAAAGTCCTGTATAGAGGAAAGCAGACCTTTATTCTTGACTGCTGTAAAAGCAAAGATGGATGAGAGAAATCAATACTCTTTGTTTCCTGAGAGTGTATCATCTATGGTCTTCCAAATCTGTAGCCTTTAATGCTGATACTTAGTAGCAACCTTTGTTGGGGTTATTACTGAGGATGACAAAATTATACACAATGCTTGGCTAGCTAAAATGCAACACGGAGATGTCTGTGGGCTGGATTTAAGATTGTGAGGGACATGGGTCTCTTGGAATGCCGGAAGCCCACATAACCTCCCTGACCGGGGAATGCCCCGGGGACCGGGCACCAGGGACCGACCCTCCTAGGCATTTCTGCAGTCCTTGGGGAATCCCTCATCTATACGTTGTACACAAAGTTTAGCAGAACAATAGGACACATAGACCCTTGCTTTATATCTTTGATTTGATGGGTGATTGCTCACCTATAAATCAGGCACCCTTTGTTCTTGCACACCTGAAATGTTGTAAACCCTCTGTATGCAACTAGCCAACTGAGATTTGTGATTGGCCTGACAATAATAAATGATAATTAAATGAGAATATGAGTGAGGCCAACTGGGTCTTCGTCTGCAAACGTTGACCCCCATGCCTTCTCTCTTTCTTTGCAAAGGGTAGAGTAATCTTTCATCCATCGGCACAGGGTTTGCTGGCCATTCCCGGCACACCTCCACTCTTCATACTACGGTGTGATTGTAGTCCTGACAAAATGACTGCCCTTTTAATTAGTCCCAAAGCTTTACCATGTACAAGCACTTGCTCTATAGCAAACACCGAACCACTTCCTGGAGATACAGAGGGAAACATAATCCTTCATGGATCGTTATAGCCCGTTCAGGCTGCTCTAACGAAATACCACAGAGCAGGGGGCTAATGAACAAAGGAAATTTACTTCTCATGGTTCTGGAGGTTGGGAAATGCAAGATATGGCACCAGGAGGTTTGGTGTGGTGGCTGGTGGGGACCCACCTTCTGTTTCATAGACAGCACCTTCTTGCTGTGTCCTCACATGGTGGAAGGGGCAAGAAAGTTCTCTGGTGAATTTTTTTTTTAACTTTAGAGAGAGAGAGAGAAAGAATGTGAGTTGGGGAGAGCAGCAGAGGGAGAGAGAGTGAGAATCCTAAACAGGCTCCACATTCAGCACAGAGCCCAATGTGGGGCTCAATCCCATGACCCTCGATTATGACCTAAACCAAAACCAAGAGTCGGATGTTCAACTGACTAAGCCACCCAGTCACGTCTGGCACCTCCTTTATAAGAGCACTACTCCCATTCATGAGGGTTCCCTCCTCATGATCTAATCACCTCCTGGAAGCCCCACTGCCTAATACTATTGCCTTGGGGGATAGCCTTTCAACATACACATTTTGGGGTGACACATTCAGACCATAGCAGTGATATTCTGCTGAGGAAACAAGCAAATAGGCCATTACAAGGAATGTTCAGTGATACAACAAGGGCTCTGGGTACTTTTGGGGTAAACCCAGTGGAGTATCAAAGTCATTCCTGAGAAGACTGGAAATGTATGTGAGAAAAGTGGCTTCTAAGCCAAAAACTGGAAGGTAAATAGAAATTAAATGGTTAGAGATGAAAAATAAAAAAATAAAAAAAATAAATGAGGCTAAGGCATCCAGAGCAATAATTATATTCCAAATCATTGATTCTTTTGTTAGTTTTTTCTTTTCTAATTTTTTTCACATTCTTTTGTATGTCCACAAATAGACTTAAACTGCTAAAACTTATACAAACCAAACTAGACCAGGTAAACTCTCTCTTATACATTAGCACCCCTGATAATGTCTACAGGCTCTGAGCTTCTGGTGTAGGTGGTTTTCATTACTTATTATCCATTTGTAATTCATGCTAAGGGAATAGTTTCATATGAATATTGTAACTTGTAATACAATTCGAAAGTAGCTACCCAGTTAATTTGTAAGAGGGAGAGAGAGAAGTCAGTTGAAAGTAAAACATATTTTATACTATTCACTTGTCACATTTCCTAATATGTATTTTGGATATTAGCCTCTTATCAAATATATGGTTTGCTAATAGTTTGTCCCATTTTGTGAGTGGACTTTTCACTCTTTTGTTAGTTCCCTTTGCTGTACAGATGCTTTTTAGTTTGATATTGTCTCATTTGTCTATCTTTTCTTATGTTGTGTGTGCTTTTGCTGTCATATCCAAGAGATCATTCCCAAGATCAGTGTCATGAAACTTTCTCCTTATTTTATTTTAAGGATTTGTATAGTTCGAGGTCTTACATATAAATCTTCAGTCCATTTTTAGTTGATTTTTGTTTGGGGTTTAAGATAAGGGTTCAGTTTCTTTGTTTTAGGCAGATATCCAGTTTCTCCAATACCATTTGTTGAAAACTACCCTTTCCCCATTGTGTATTCTTGACATCTTTGTCAAAGATGGGTTGACTGTACACGTATTTGTTTATTTCTGGGCTCCATTCTGTTCCATTGGCCCGCATGTCTTTATGTCAGTAGTATACTGTTTTAATTTCTCTAGCTATGTAATATCTTGCAAACAGAAAATGTGATACCTTTATACTTTTTAATCAAGATTGCTTTGGTTATTTGGAGACTTTGTTGCATATAAATGTTAGATTTTTGTCCTATTTTTGTGGAAAATGTCATTGGAATTCTGATAGGGATTATGTAGGCTTTTAACAATATTAATTCTTCCAATCAATGAACATGGGATACCTTTCTACTTATTTTTGTCTTCTTCAATTTCTTTCATTATTGTTTTTCAGTTTTCAGTGTACATTTTCACCCCAGTGGTTAATGGCTAAATACATAATTTTTTTTTTATGCTCTTCTAAATGTCATTTTTTTCTAAATTTTTTTCACATTGTTTCTTGTTCATATATAGAAACACAACTGATTTTTACATGTTTGTTTTGTATCCTGCAACTTTAATAAGTTTCTGTATTCTAATAATTCTTTTGTGGAATCTTTAAATTTTCTACATATATGACATTCATCTGCAAAGACAGTATTATATCTGTCTCTCTTATTTGGATACTTTTTATTTCTTTTTTCTTGCCTAATTGCTCTGGCTAAAACTTCTAGCACTACATTAAATGTAAATGGAAAGAGTTATAATCCTTGCATTATTCCTGATACTGGAGGAAAGACCTCTTATTTTCTCACAATATAATGTTACTGTGGTCTTTTTATATATGAACTTTATTATGTTCAACTACATTTCTTCTACACATAGTTTATGGAGAGTTTTTATCATGAATATGTGTTTACTTTTGCCAAATGATTTTTGTACATCTATTGACACGTTTATATGAATTTTATCCTTTATTCTGTTAACGCAGTATGTCATATTAATTGACTTTCATATGTTGAAACATCCTTCTGTCTGGGAATGAATTCTACTTGGTCATGGTGTATGACCCTTTTAATAATGTTGAATTCAGCTCACTGGTATTTTTAACTTTTTTTAATGTTTATTTTTGAGAGAGAGAGAGAGAGAGCAGAGGATGGGCAGAGAGAAAGGGAGACAGAGGATCCATAGTGGGCTCTGTGTTGACAGCAGATGGCTTGATGCAGGACTCAAAGTCATGAACCATGAGATCATGACCTGAGTCAAAGACACGTAACCAACCAAGCCACCAAGGTGCTCCAGCTCACTAGTATTTTGTTCAGGATTTTTGCATTTATATTTATCAAGAATTCTGGCCTATAATTTTCTTACAGTGTTTTTGTCTGGGTTGGGTATTAGGCAGGGCAATGCAGGCCTCACAAAATGAGTTTGGAAATGTTCTCTCCTCTTCTATTTTTTGGTAGCATTTGAGAATGATGGGTATTATTTCTTCTTTAAATGTTTGGTAGAATTTACCAGTGATGCCATCTAATTGCAAACTTTTCTTTTAGGAGAGGTTTTTGATTACTGATTTAATCTCCTTACTTGCAATTGATTTGTTCAGATTTTTTATTTCTTTATTATGCATTCTTGGTAGATTGTATGTTTCTAAGAATTTACTCATTTTTCCTTTGTTATCCAGTTTGTTGATCTATAATTTTTCATATTAGTCTGTTATTGGATGAAGGATTTGAGCAGACATTTCTCCAAAGAAGACATATAAATGGACAGCAGGTATATTAAAAGTTGCTTATATCACTAATAATCAAAGAAACACAATTCAAAACCATGAAATACCATCTCACACCTGTTAGAATGGCTGCTATTTTAAAAAAAAAGATAACAAGTGTTAACAAAAATGCATAGAAATAGGAACCCTTGCAATGTTGTTGAGAATGCAAAGTGGTGCAGTTGCTAAGGAAAACAATATGGAGGTTCCTCAAGAAATTGAAAATAGAACTACCATATGTTTCAGAAAGCCCATTTCTGGATATATATCCAAAAGAATGGAAATAAGGGTCTTTAAGAAATATGTACACTCTCATGTTCATTGAGGCATTATTCACACTAGCTAAGATATGGAAGCACCTTAAATGTCCATTAGTGGATGAATGAATAAATAAAATGTAATATGTACATACAGTGTAATGTAATTCAACCTTAAAAAGTAAGGAAATTCTGTCCTATACCACATGGATGTATGTGGAGGACTTTATGCTATGTAAAATAAGCCAGTCAGAAATACTGTATGATTCCACCTATATGTGGATTATAAAATAATCAAATACCTAGAGACAGAGAGTAGGATAACGACTTCTAGGAGTTGAGAGGAGGGGACAATACAGAATTGATCCTCAGTTGATATTAAGTTTTAGTTATGCAAGGGGCACCTGGGTGGCTCACTTAAGTGTCATGATCTCACAGTTTGTAAGTTCAAGCCCCGCATTGGGCTCTAGGCTGACAGCTCAGAGCCTGGAGCCTGCTTCAGATTCTGTCTCCTTCTCTCTCTGCCCCTCCCCCACTCTCACTGTGTGTGTGTGTGTGTGTGTGTGTGTGTGTGTGTGTGTGTGAGAGAGAGAGAGAGAGAAATAAGCATAAAATTAAAAAAATTTAATGTTTTAGTTATACAAGATGAGTATTTTCTAGAAGTTGGCTGTACAGCCTTGTGCCTATAGTTAATACTGCATTGTGTACTTAAAAATGTATGGATGTTAGATCTCATTTTAGTGTTCTTAAAAAATAATAATAATGGGGCGCCTGGGTGGCGCAGTCGGTTAAGCGTCCGACTTCAGCTCAGGTCACGATCTCGCGGTCCGTGAGTTCGAGCCCCGCGTCGGGCTCTGGGCTGATGGCTCAGAGCCTGGAGCCTCCTTCCGATTCTGTGTCTCCCTCTCTCTCTGCCCCTCCCCCGTTCATGCTCTGTCTCTCTCTGTCTCCAAAATAAATAAAACGTTAAAAAAAATTTAAAAAAAATAATAAAAATGGGCTGGATTTATCCCATGGGCTGTAGTTTGCGCACTCTTTTTATGGCACAAATATTTGTCTAATTTCTTTACTTTTCTTATTTTTTCCTACTTTTCTTAGTTTTAACTTTTCTCCCTGTTCTTTCATTATCTCTTATACTTAGGTTATTTGGTTGTTTTATGTAATTGTGCTGCCTTTCTGGTATTTTTGAGCAAGTAAGAAATACATAAATACAAAATTTAAAATTAAAGTAAAGCATCGTAAAACACCTTTATTAAAGAGAGATTAAACACATGCGCACAGTGGAGCCAGTGGCATTTGGTATCTCTTGGTATTAAGCTTCCAGAATATAGATGTCCAGAGAGAAATAAAACAAAACAATATCTTAATCATATGTATTATTGAAATCTGGCTGGAAATAAGTACATGAGGATTTCCCAAATGGAAAGTAAACTTTTTAATCTTGAGGAAAAGTAAAGTTATTTTCTGGACCATGAAAATATCACTTCAGGATACCAAAAAGTGAATAAAATATACACGTCCGGCCTAAAAAAACTTTAATATTTAGTCATTAATAAAGTTATTTGATTAAAAACACATAAAATGGAATTCTTATTAGTGGTGGGGAGTTTTATTGGTGAATATTTATATTATTAGTAAGTATCTATGTTTAACACTAAAACGTACATACATATTTTCTTAAAAATATTTTCCATTGCTGATGAGATTTGTGTAACTTAATTAAAAATATATTTAATAGTATATCAAAATTCAGCTGATAGTACAGAATTGCTGGCCATGCTTTCCTTGCAAAATCACAAGCCACAGCAGGATGGTCTGTCTTTACTACTACATTTTTGAAAAAGCTACTAGTTAAGGGATAAGAAATGACCTTTTCTATAGCCCTGACATACTGCAGTTCTTTCTTTAGGTGATTACAATAAAAGGTAGATCATTTGAAGGAAGACTGAAATGAAAAAGAAACTTATTTTTAAAAGAAAGTAAAGAAAATATAAGAATAAGTTAGTTATATGAGTGGTCACATACTTGGCACATTCCCTATCAAACCAAATGAATCTTCCATGATTAATATTAACATGGGAAAGAAACAGAATGACTCTGCCTTTGATCTGAGTTGCATCACTGCTGATCTGCTGATTAGACAAGCTGCTTCTTTCTAATTTATCACTTTAATGCTACTGTTAGTATAAATGACTGGTTTGCAGAACACTAAAATGCAATTATAAATAGTCTGACCAGCTTACAGAAGTGCCAGTGTAAGCACCCGCACAGATCTTCCATTTATCACCATTTGCTTTGATAGAGCAACATTCATTTCATTTATCACTTGATCCCTTTCTATTATTTCTTCGATGGGAGGGTGTCTAATCAGCATTATTTATCTCAAATCGTATTTTCTTGAAAGCTTTTAAGAAGGTTCTAACAAGAGCACAATGACTGTACTCATTTAAACACCCAGCCCCACAAGACAGAGGTTCATATTCAGATTGTGCTTTTAAAAAGTGAATTATTTAAAGAGATTCTAAACAAAGATTAATTTTAACCTTATGTGGCTTTCTGCTGTGTGCGTGTGTGTATGCTAATCAACACAACACTTATTAAAATGAATGGACTAATGGAGCACCACTTCTTAACTGACAACCTATAAAAAATGAATGGTTAGGGGCGCCTGGGTGGCGCAGTCGGTTAAGCGTCCGACTTCAGCCAGGTCACGATCTCGCGGTCTGTGAGTTCGAGCCCCGCGTCAGGTTCTGGGCTGATGGCTCAGAGCCTGGAGCCTGTTTCCGATTCTGTGTCTCCCTCTCTCTCTGCCCCTCCCCCATTCATGCTCTGTCTCTCTCTGTCCCAAAAATAAATAAACGTTGAAAAAAAAAATTAAAAAAAAAAATGAATGGTTAAAGGAAGAGTCTATGGCCTAATGGTTAATATGGCAAATGAGAATCGTGGGATCTTTGCAGTGAACCCATGAGGTTACTGAGGATTGTAGGTTACCCACATTGTAAAGTTCTCTACCGCTGAAAGAGACACTCACCATTGCTGTCGTGATCTCTTACTGGCCAGCACCCATTCTCCTTTTCATTTCCTCTGAAAGCCAGGGAGAGTAATAAGCATCATATTTTACATGATAGGAAAGATCTGAGATTCTTAGATAAAATGGCTATTTTTGCAAGTTTTCCTTCTGCAATGGTATTTTTTTTTTTTTTTTTTTTTTTTTTTTTTTTTTTTGGCCAATTGGGCATTCTCCTCCTTGTACTTTGAAGTTCATATGGCAGCAGTATTTGTCTGTGTAAGAGGCAGGAGTCATGTAAAAACACCGATGAAAAACAGGCGGAACCAGAAGATGGGTGTGGAACCCCAGAAAATCAATTCTAATGCACATTCTGGCACCAAGAGGTTGGGCAACTTACATTACTTCTAAATAACTGTAGAATAAGTATATTTGAGTAGAGAAGTCTTTTCCATTCTAATAACTTTTAAATCATTTCTGTCATATTTGTATTCAAATATAAAAACACATACACTAATCTGCTGGGTATGTTTCTAATAACTTTAGTTTTATTAGCTCATTTAATCTTCCTATCAGCACTGTGATGGAGGTACCATATTGGTTCTTATAACACAGATGGAGAACCAAGATTGTACAGCCAATAAGTGGTAGAACTTGGGTTTCAATCCAGACAGGCTGGTTCCAGAATTTGTATGTTATGCACTCTATTGTTATACAATTTATGGAAAATTTTCTCAATGTCATTTCTCATTTGTAGATTTTTTTAAAATAAATTTATTGCAAAGGAAATCTTATGTCCCAATCATAAATGTCAGACCAATGTCATTAACATAAACAAAAGTTTGCCGTAAACATGAAAAAGATACAAAATAAGGCTGTTGATTTAAAAATAATAACATAGAAGTAGTAAGAAATCTAAGTATCTCCAATAATACTAGAGGAGACTGAGACTGATTTGCCCCAGATTTCAGAATGGTTTCATTGCACATTGCAAAAACCATGTCAGTGTTATTATCTGTAGCCCAGAATTCTGTTCACATTACCCTACTAACCCTTTCTCATGTCATTAGCAGTTGATCAGCATGCTGGCTCTTCACTGGGCCTCTACTTCCCAAAAATTCCAACTCCCCCACTCTTAATGGCATTTCCTATTTCTCTGTCTCTGAAAGCTTTATTGTTCATTTCCTTTTCTGTGTGCCTCTCCATTTCCTATCCCACATGCCTTTGCAAGCAAGCATTCTTTTCTTCTACTCTCAGTAGGTGTGGGTCCCTTTGGGGGGTGCTAAGTTCTACAGCCAGAGTCCTCAATGTAAATCACTGAAGTCCACCACCCTTTTTGGTGCTTTCTCCATCAGCCCTCTCCCCCGGGGCATGTGTCCACATGTCCACAAACATACACACCCTCTTTGTCCCTCCTGCTCCCAAAGCTTATAGCCTCCAGTGTCCTAGGAGTCCAACACCTCTGCCTTAATTCTAGATGGGTTTCCTGGCCTACCTTTTTTCTTTCCTCTGGCTCATCTTCTCTCTTTCTTTTTTTTTTTTTTTTTTAAATCTCATTTCTGTTCCTTCTCTCTCCCCCCTTCCTAGTCTTGATGTCAAGGGGGAGTGATTATGCAATGGTGGAAAAATAGAAATGCCAAGATCAAGAAATTTGGTGCTCTACTACCTAAAACTACCAATTAACTACAGGCAGCACACACCCTACACGTTTAGAAGTGCTACGTAGATGATATATATGGTCCTTTTCAGTCTAAATGATGAGATTGAAAATGGGCCAGGTCAGCCACCTGCTCATCAATAATCTTTCCCTAATAATCACATTAAGACTTCACAGCAATTGGAACCAGTTGGGTGATTACTTTCTGGCCTGAATCTAACTAGCAGTGTTGAAGGCATTTCAGCTCTAGAGCTTTCCATGGGAGCCCTTTTAATTAAAATAACACCCTCTCCCTAATGTGACTGTGAACTCCTGTGGCAACACATTCTATGGAATGAGGGTGCTTGTGTGTCTGCAAGAAAAGAAGGGAACTTGTGAAACGGGGTTTGCACTGACCTGAACAGACTAATGGCCTAATTAAACAGAATCAGGGCAGTTTAGAAAAATCAGCTTCACAGAAACACAAATTTGAGATGGAATGCTATAGTTAAAGGGAGCGATGCATAATATTTCAAAGAGTTCTTGATCATTGAGAGGCACAACTTCAAGAGATAATGGAGCAAGAAACATGAGGTTTGAGACCTGGAAAACTATACCTGAAGGTCTAAACAACTGAAATGAATGTGTGGGGGAAAATTTTTCATGAGTCTTGAGTTTACAGTAATAGAATCTAGAGACCACATGAAAACATAGGAGTCACTGTTACTCATCATATAGTAGAAAAAGAATTGAGATGGCTAAACTTCCTGAATCATCTTGGTTATGGCAAGTGCCATTCTTTTATGCCTTTGCTGTTTTGGGGGGAGGGAGAATCTATGAGTCTAATCTGAGAATGGGACCAGGGAATTCTAGAAATTGGCATACCACCCACTGGAGTTATTAGCTATGCAAAGACATGGCAAAGAATTTAGATAATTGCTAACGTGGCCCAATTTGAAATCTGTACAAGAAATGAAGGAGAAATCACGTTCCTCAGTAAGTTTTCCCATATTTGTAGCTTCCATGACGTCCACATTACATTGGAGAATTAGAGCTATATTTTTCAATTGCTTGATTAGTTGGAAACTTGCCCCACTAGATCGTATTGTGTCGGGTTGTATTTGATTGTACTCTACGCCAGAGTGAGGCAAAGAGGTGACTAATATCACCAAAGACGTTAAAAATAACCAATCTGGTTGTGAAGATGCACGTCCATTTCATTCTGAAATACAGTGTCCTAGTTCCAAAATGTCATCTAAAGGCTCCAGATGGAACTGTACATATGTGGTGTTGTCACCCAGCCTCAGAAGAAGACCACCATGCTGGATGGATCTATGCTGTATATACCATGAGTAGGCAGAGAGAAAGCCCCCTGAATCTGCTTTGGCTCCCAGACAGTATGGAAAGAATTCAGATGTTCCCCTCTTCAAGATAGAAGAGACCACAAGTAAATAATAATACCTAAGGTCATGGTGCTTGGATCTCAGGCCCCTTTCCAAAATGAGAGCATGAGTGTTCTACCATCACCTGGCTGCCATCTGGGGGGTAAGAAGGATGTAGGAAAACATCTGAAAGACTAAACATTTACCTAGTATATTAAGTTGCCTAAATGAAATGGCTTAAATTACTGGACATGGAGGCATTTAATTGAAGATTTAATGCCCTTCTATCCTCTTTCAAGCCCTCATAGCATGAAGCTTCCAAGGAAGATTAAAAGATCAGTGTTCTTTTGCACATTTGGTTAGTAGCCTGTAAATGTGTGGCCTTATTTGCTTTTCCCTCTTCCCCCTCTCCCTCCATTCCTTCCTTCCTCCCTCCCTCCCTCCCTCCCTCCCTCCACTTCCTTCTCCTTTCTGTATTAAATAAACACTTAATTCATTCCTTCTATGTATTTAATATATTACTAAGTACTTGGAACAAAAAGGTAACAATTGTAGGTCCTGCATCCAGGGATCTGATAGTCTAGGGGAGGAGAAAAATTGTAAATAAATAATTACATTACAGTGTGGTAAGTCCAGAATGCAAAGGTGTTGTAGGTGAAGTTTTTGGAAGCATTAGCTTCCTGTACCTGGAGTAGAACTTGGAGATTGAATATGATTTGGTAAAGTAAATAAAAGGATTTCCAGACAATATTATAGTTTATGTAGAAACCCCTAAGGAAGTGATTTTAGAAAGATCACCAGGGGCACCTGAGTGGCTCAGTCATTTAAGCATCTGACTCTTGATTTTGGCTCAGGTCATGATTTCACAGCTAGTGAGATTAAGCCCCATGTAGGACTCTGTGCTGACAGCATGGAGCCTTCTTGGGATTCTCTCTCTCTCTCTCTCTCTCTCTCTCTCTCTCTCTCTCTCTGCTCCTCCCCTGTGCACATGCACATACTCTCTCAAAATAAATAAACTTAAAAAAACTAATATTGAAAAAAAAGATCACCAACTACAATGACAGTATACAAGCATCAGTCTGCCATATCTATATACCAGAAATGAATCTTTGTAATTTACAATGTTTAAAACAATCTCATTTACAATAAAATCCAAAACAATGAAGTATTTCATCAAATATGTGGAGGATCTTATGCTGGAAACCACAGAACCCTAATGAAAGAAATGAAAGATGTGTACGTATGAAGAGATAGATCATGTTCATGGATTGAAAGACAATGTTATTAAGATGTCAGTTCTCCCCAATTTGATCTATAGATTCAAGTCAGTTGTAATCTAAATACCGACAAGTATCTTTGAAGAGAATAATAAAGTGAATCTGATCTTTATGTGGAAAGGCAACGGAACTGGGATAGTCAAAATAATTCTAAAAAGAACAACAAAATCAGAGGGCTAACACTGCCCGGAGGCAGGCCCTGAAGTTGTTACCTGATTTATGACTTACTATAAAGTGCAATGGTTAAAACATATAGTTTTAGCCAAAGGATAAGCATGTCAGTTGTCAATCTATGAAAAAGAATAGACAGCCCAGAAATACACCCACGCAAATATAGTCAATTAATTTTTGACAAAGGTTAAAAGGAAATACAATAGAGAAAGGACAATACCTTTAACAGTGGTGCTGGGAACAAGTAGACATCATATGCAGAAATATAACCCTTCCCACAAATCTCACACAATATGCAAAAATTAACTCAAAATTGATCATACTCCTAAATATGCAGTATAAAACAATAAAACTTAGAGAAGAAAGCATAGGATGAAAGTCTATGTGACCTTGGGTTTGACAATGAATTTTTAGAAAGTACTTCAAAACCACAAAACCTGATCAAAATTACAACTATTACTCCTTGAAAGACCCCATTAAGAGAATGCAAAGGCACAAAAAGGGGAAAAGTAATTGCAGATCATATAACCTTTGATGGACTTGTGTCCGCAGCATGCGAAGAACCTTAGAACTCAACAGTAAGTAAACAAACAACTGATAAATAAAGGACAAGAGATCTGTACAGAGACTTCACCTAGGAAGATACATAGATGGCAAATAAACACGAAAAAAGATGTTCAACATCATTAATCTTTGGAGAAGTATAAATTAAAACCGGAAGATACTGCTGCACACCTATCCAAATGGCTAAAACATTATTTTAATAAAAATTATATATATCTAAAGGGTATAACATGTTTTAAAACATAGGTACAACATGAAATGACTACCACAGTCAACCTAATTAAGATGTCCATGTCCTTACATAGTTACCTTTGTGTGTGTGTGTGTGTGTGTGTGTGTGTGTGTGTGTGGTGAGAGCACCTGAAATCTATCTTAGTAAATTTCCAGTATATAACACAGTTTTGTTAACTATATTCGTCATGCTCTACATTAGGTCTCTAGACATGTTCACTGTAAGTAAATTCAACTTTGTATTTTCCCATTTCCCCTACCTCCCCATCCCCGGTAATCCCCTTTCTCTAATACACTTCTATGTATTTGCTATCTTTAGATTACGCATATAACTGATATTGTGTAATATGTTTCTTTCTGTGTTTGGCGTATTTCACTTAACATAATGTCCTCCAGGGGGTTTCTGGGTGGCTCAGTGGGTTAAGTGTCTGGCTTCGGCTCAGGTCATGATCTCCCAGTTGGTGGGTTTGAGCCCCTCATCAGGCTCTGTGCTGACAGCTCAGAGCCTGGAGCCTGCTTCAGATTCTCCCTTTCTCTGCTCCTCCCCCCCGCCCAATGCTCTCTCTCAAAAATAAATAAACATTAAAGACAAATTAATGGGGTGCCTGGATGTCTCAGTCAGTTGAGCAACCGACTTCAGCTCAGGTCCTGATTGCGTGGTCTGTGAGTTTGAGCCCCACGTCGGGCTCTGTGCTGACAGCTTGGAGCCTGGAGCCTGCTTCAGATTCTGTGTTTCCCTCTCTCTCTGCCCCTCCTCTACTCATGCTCTCTCTCTCTCTCTTTCTCTCTCTCTCTGTCAAAAATAAACATTAAAAAACTATTTTTTAAAAACAAATTAAAAAAAATACTGTCCTCCAGATTCATTCGTTGTCACAAATGACAGGATTTCCTTAAGTTTAGATAATATTCCTGTGTGTGTGTGTGTGTGTGTGTGTGTGTGTGTGTGTGTGTGTGTGTGTGAGATGAGTGTGTATCACAATTTCTTTATCCAAGAATGGCTAAAAATTTTTTTAAGATAATATGAAATGCTAGTGAGAATATAGAGCAATAAAAATTATTATGCATTGCTTTTAGAATGCAAAATGTTACAACCACTTTGGAAAATATTTTGGCAGCTTCCTATAAGATTAAATATATACTTCTCAGATGACCCAGCCGTCCTACTCCTCCTGGGTGTTTAGTTAATGAAATAAAAACTTAGGTCTACCTAAGAATATATAAAAATTTTATAACAGCCCTATTCATAATTGTGAAGAACTGGAAATAGCCAAGATGCCCTTCAAGAAGCAAATGAACAAGCAAAGCATCGTGGATTCATAGAATGGAACACTACTCAACAGTAAAAAGAAAAAAAAAACCCTTGTGATTCAGGCAACAACATGGATGATTCTTAAGTACGTTGTTCTGAATAAAATAAGCAGACCCCAAAGTCATTTTGTATTATGATTCCATTTATATGACATTCTAGAAATGGTGAAACTAGGGGCAGAAAACAGAGTTATAACAGCTTCATCTTATGCTGATGTGTTCGCCCGATCTACCTATTGTCTCACCCTAGAGAATGTGCTAGATTTCAGAGTTTAATACCGAGGGCATTTCTTCTGCTCTGAGCTAGTTTCTTGAAGATACACTAGCCAACTGCAGTCATCTTGGCTTACATATACCCTTGAGACACAGACTCTTTAACTACCCTCACCCTGCTTGTTACTTAACCTCCTATTCCAGGAAAGACACAAAACCCATTTTATAATATATTTTTTTATAAAGGCCAGCATCTGGCCTTTTCAGTATTACCATAATCATTCTCCTTCTTTGGCGTAGAATACATTCCTTACAGGAATAGTACAAGCAGTAGACCTGTAAAATTTCAAACAGGAGGAAAAATATCAAAGAAAAGACCAAGTGCAAACTAATAAAGCATAAAACACTTGCACCATAAAAAAACTGGAGAAGTATCATTAGCGTTGCAAATTATTGGAAGAATGATTATCCCCAAGATGTTCAGGTACTTGCTACATCTTGCTAGGAAAGAACTGACATAATGCAACAAGGAAATAAAACTGTCAGCCCTCACATGTTTGAGGGGATAAAGGTTTAAACATCAGATTAAACTAGCTATACACTATGATTTCACTCATACGTGGAATTTAAGAAACAGAAACAGATGAACATAGGGGAAGGGAAGGAAAAATAAGGTAAAGGCAGGGAGGCAAACCATAAGAGACTCTTAAATACAGAGAACAAAGTGAGGATTGCTGGAGGGAAGATGGGGGGAGGATGGGCTAAATGGGTGATGGGCATTAAGGAGGGCACTTGTTGGAATGATCGCTGGTGTCATATGTAAGTGATGAATCACACTAAATTCTCCTCCTAAAACCATTATTATATTACATATTAACTAACTTGGATTTAAGTTTAAAAAAAAATAAACTAGCTCTACAAACAAGTTCAATGACTGCAGTGAAAATCGGACTGTGTGAGATTTTCAGGGTATGTATGTGATGGGAGCATTTTTATGCCTACCATACCAGTCCAAGGTGACCTTGGACTGTTTCACTGGAAGGAAAGGAAGATGAAATTGTCCTGTCAGATGCTGCCATGACTTACTTTCCAAAGTAAAAAAAGGCCCAGAGACCATGTTTTTGCCTGGGTGACTGACTTAGAGGAGTGATGCTCTGTTTGGACTAATGTCATGAGGATGTAGAAGTTTCTCAACAGTTGGAGGGATATTGAAACATCCAGTGACTAGGTCATTGGGGGCTTGCCAGGCCTTCCACTTTAAACATACTCATGATATTGAAATCATACTTGGTGAGACTGGTGCTTTCCAAGCCACTCACACACCAACTTGGGGCATGAGAAGCTGATTGGATGGCATAATAATACAGGGGAGGTTATGACATTTCTTTTTTTTTAAGTTCATTTATTTTGAATGAGAGAGAGCATGAGCCAGGGAGGGGCAAAAAGAGAGAGGGAGAGAGCGAATTCCAAGCAGTCTCCTTGATGTCATTGTGCAGCCCAACTCAGGGCTTGAACACACAACTCTGAGATCATGACCTGAGCTGAAACCAAGAGGCCAGATGCTCAATGGACTGAGCCACCCAGGTGCACCCCCCAACCAACTTTTTAAAAATAATACATTCTTATTTAAATTTGATTCCTTGCCATATCTTTTTAAGGGGAAAAAAGTTAAATTCTGAGGATAGTCGCATCTTAATCCTGGGTTTTCCCAATTCCTAAGCCATTTCCTAACTGTAAATTAGGAAAGCAATTCTTCTGACTTCTGCTTTAATGCAAGACAATTGTTCATTAACTTATACTGAACTGAAAAAATCCATATGTTACCAGGAAAAACCACCTTTTTCTGAAGATATATGTCCAAGGATCAATTATCTCTGAATCATGTATCTTCATTTGGCTTATGAATACATTTGCCCTCTACGTTGTTAGTTAGAACTAGAATAGGGTAAGTCCCAGTGAAATTTCAGAGAATCAAGTTTCATTTTGTGAGTATTCAGTGATGGTGGCTTGTGTAGCATTGTTTTATAGACTAAGATAGTTTGCATTGTCTTTAGGCCTGTCTTCCTCATTGGAATCTTTTAGGAACATGCTAAATAGAAATTGTTAAGATTAACATAAGGCCTTATGTCTTAAATGACATTTTCACATATATTTTCTCCTTAGATTTTCTAGTTATCATTTGAAGTTTGATAGTGTTTTTACCATAGATGAGGAAAGAAAGACTTCCAGAAATAATTGGCCCGTGATCACTTGGTCAGTAACTGTAGGGACAGGATTCAAGCCCAGATCGACCGATTCCAGAGTCTAAACTCGCCTTCCAATAGGCCAAGCTTTGCTACTGGATGGAGTTTGTTCTGTGTAAGGATAGAGGTAATGTCAGGTCTAAGCTGTCTGCCCCCCCCCCCCCCCCACAAATCTCTTAAGACTCCAGAAGTCTTAAATAATAATTAAACACTCCTTTGGTGATGTTTGAATACAACAGGAAGAGTTGGTTGAAGGAAGGATGATGAATTCAACTTTGGACACATGGACTGTTTAAGAGGAGATGCACAGGTGACACGAGACGTAGGGGTCTAGAGCCTCAAGACAAATCTGGGCTGGTGATAGGGATTTTGGAAATGCTAGTTATAGACAACAATTAAAGCTCTTGGAATGGAAGAGACTTCTATGAGGCTATTGCTAATAACTTGTATTATGGTGTGAATAATGTTCAAGTGAAAGAAAAGTCAGTTCTACTTAACATTAATCTTGTAGCTTTATAACTATTAATGTATCAGAGGAAAAAAAATGAGGAAAAGAATACTGTAGTCTTGAAGTGCTACCCAGCGAACACCAACACAAAATTTTTGTGGTTTGCTACATATTACATAGTGATAAAACATGACATTTAGACTTAAGCACTTTAAATAGTCCCTTGGGCTTTGTTCAGGGCACAGAACAGCTGTATGTGTAATTAAATAAAGCTAATTTAAATAAATTACATTAACCAGAAAATCACTCAAAGTTTGCATTCATAAAAGTTTTTTATGGAAGAAGTTGTCAATGCTATTTCTTCAAACAGCATATTTTGGAGAATGGTGGGTTCTGGGATAAGGAATACATTTTAAAGTTGTAAAAATAGAAAGCATTTTCTTCACATTTCATGTTGAAAGTATAATTTTACTGATATTTTACTCAGATGAATTGCAAGAGAATGTTTGCGATATAATTGTTATCGAAGGCACCAAGAAAGACAGTGAAACAGAATGAAAAATATGCTTCTTTTAGTTTCTTTTGCTGCAATTATTTTAAGCACGACACATGCATCTGGGAAATATTACTCTTCTTTTTTGTAGAAGCTACCTTCTGAACATACTTTCACGTCAGTATGTACTTGAGAATCTCTATTCAAGAAATTGGTCAGTCGTTATGTTTGTTCCAGGGGCTTGAAAAGGGGGATGTTGCTTTAGCAAAGCTAAGAATTTTCAGAATAAAAATGAACACATAACTAGCTTTAATGTTCCTGATGGCTAGACTGTTATAATGCAATCATCAAGGGCTATGAAATTGTTTTCATCAAAGAGCCATAAGGACTGTTGCTGGGAACCAAGGTGAATTAGAGTTTGACCTTTTTTAATATTGTCTTTCTTGACACTCTCTCCCGTAGATACTTGTTTCTAGGTTTCAGGAATGAAGTACATTGATCCCGTTTTTAGAGCTCAGTCATAGAGGTAAACAGAAGGATCTGTGATTTATGAACAAACCCGCTGATGGTTCCTTAGAGAGGTACAACTTTCACAGATTGAGAACTGTTGGAGGAAACAAGGATTCAAACATTTCAGGGAAACAACTCCACTCAGTCCCCATTTTTGAAATGAAAGTAACTTCAAGTTGCAATTATAAAGATATCTTATATCTCGCCAATCCATAATAAACAGGTTTTTTTTTTCCCCTGGCCTCATCTATGATTAATCACCTCATTTTGTCTCATTTCTCCTTTGAACGGGCTTCGTGCAAGTGTTTAAAAAATACACTTACATCTGAAGATGGAGAGATGCTTTTGGGCTATTTAATTTAATCCTGTTCTAGAACCAACAGTCAGGGGAAAGCTTAAGCAACAGAAGAGCTTTAAGAAAAAAATTTACAGGACAGTAGAGTCGGCTGTCATCCGCTTTTGGTATCATTTCACAGCAGCCATGCAAACAGAAAATACCGTTTGCTACGTCTTTGTTAGGCGTTAAGTGTCATGGATGTAAAATAAAGCAAATGCAATTATTACCCACCATACATTAATCAAAACCACTTTCTCCTCAGCACGAGTCCTTCTAATTAGGCTTTATAAAAAGTATTTTATAATAGAGGTATCAGGTTTACTGAAGAATTATATCCTGGTATGTCAGAGAGCTAGATGTTTCACTTGATTTAAAATATATTAATATATAGATTATATATATATATGACATAGATATATGACTTTTACCCTGAGCATTTAATTTTTGTTAAAGCTGTGTTGCAAAGCTTAGAAGTATTTGTCTAGTCTTTGCTTCCTTTTACATTTTTTTAATGTTTATTTATTTTTGAGAGAGAGACAGAGACAGAGCACAAGCAGGGGAGGGGCAGAGAGAGAGGGAGACACAGAATCCAAAGCAGGCTCCTGGCTCTGAGCTGTCAGCACAGAGCCTGACGCAGGGCTCGGGCCCACAAACCATGAAATCACCACCTGAGCCAAAGGTGGATATTTACTGACTGAGCCACCCAGGCACCCCTGCTTCCTTTTAAAATCAGAGCATAGGGGCGTCTGGGTGGTTCAGCGGGTTGAGTGCCCGACTTTGGCTCAGGTTATGATCTCACAGTAAATGGGTTTGAGCCCCGGGTCAGGCTCTGTGCTAACAGCTCATAGCCTGGAGCCTGCTTTGGATTCTGTGTCTCCTTCTCTCTCTGCCCCTCCCCTGCTCGTGCTCTGTCTCACTCTGTCTCTCAAAAACAAATAAATGCAAAAAAAATTTTAATCAGCATAAAATATAGCAGTTCTGTTGCTACTCTCTTCAAATTCCTCTCCATTATGAATGGAAATCTTATTTCTTTTTCCCCTTAAAATAATTGCGACCTTCTAAATATGTTCTGAGATGTAATTGCCCACAAAATGAGAAAGCAAGAAATACTTTTTTTATCCACATCCCTTTGTGTTCAGAGCTAATTCTGTTTTCCCAGCGTTGTTTGGACCAAGTGCTTCTGGTAAAGTGTATTTATGGGATTAAACTGTTTACCACTGACTGTGAAAAATAAAAGTAATGATTATTTCACATTCCCACTTTGAAGGTATTTGAGCCCATACTTTATTGAAGACTTTCAGCTTACTGTCCCTTCCTTAGTTTGCATGTAATAAAGCCTGTGCTTGTGATAGATCTCCCTGGGAACTGGTTCTATACCTCTTACAGATATAATGCTGTATCTTTTGGGAGATTTAATGACAATTTTATTGATTATGTACAAACTACCCATCTGTCATGATGAAGAGACCAATAAGCTTCAAAGTCAATGTTTGAAAGTTTTAAAAATGGTGTAATCAATACACCAATTCCAACTACAATAATTTACATCTAAAATATGTGTGTTTCTTCCTTTCTGTAAATGCCAAGTATTTTTACAAGCACATATGTACACCGGTCAACATTTTAAAAATTACTTCTAATTTAGAAGCAAGCTATTTATTTTCATTCCTAGAAAACAAAGCTTTTTAAGGTGATTTTGTGTTTATCATAATTGCACTAAATGCCAAATTGTGCTTCAACTAGTGTGCCTCATCTAGTTAACTTAGTCAATTAAATCTCATCAGAACAACGTTTTGGTCTTTGATTTAATCAATATATACCTCAAACAGCTTTGCATTAAGAAAAATATTATCACAAGAATTCCATTTCCGAGAAGAAGAAGAAATACATTGTTTTGTTCAGGCCAAAAACATTGAACAATTATGAATAGTGTTTTTCATAAATCTTAAATTCATTGAAAAGTGGGCAAGAAAGTAAGAAATTCTGAGGTCAAAAAAAAATCTCTGGAAGGGTGTCTGGGTAGCTCAGTCAAGTTAAGCAGCTGACTCTTGATTTTGACTCAGGTCATGATTTCACAGTTCATGAATTCAAGCTCTTCGTTGGGCTCTGCCCTGATAATGCAGAGCCTGGTTGGGATTCTCTGTCTCTGTCTCTCTCTGCCTCTTCTGTCTCTCAAAAATAAACATTTAAAAAATCTGGGGAGTAGTTGGAGCCCTTCTCTGTAGTAAGCTTTTGCCTTGTGGGTCCTCCACCTAATATAAATTGGTACTTCATTTATCAAAAATTCTAGTGGTAACAGCACATAGAAAACAAAGCCCATGGGGCGCCTGGGTGGCGCAGTCGGTTAAGCGTCCGACTTCAGCCAGGTCATGATCTCGCGGCCGGTGAGTTCGAGCCCCGCGTCAGGCTCTGGGCTGATGGCTCAGAGCCTGGAGCCTGTTTCCGATTCTGTGTCTCCCTCTCTCTCTGCCCCTCCCCCGTTCATGCTCTGTCTCTCTCTGTCCCAAAAATAAATAAACGTTTGAAAAAAAATTTAAAAAAAAGAAAACAAAGCCCAAGTACCACCAAAAGTAAAAGAACAAAGTCTAATAGATCTTCCTCCTTGAAAGTGGGGACTCCCCTCAAAGGGGCCCACCGTAAAAAAAAATACCTCCATCCTCTATAAGAATCTCACTAAGCATAAACTTACCTCATACCTTGCTCTGAGCAGGTAGGAAAAGTAACACTGATTGGTTAGAATCAAAATATGGCTACTCGGAAAGTTGACATCTAACATTCACAAGACACTGGATGCCAGTGAATCTCAAGGCAAAATGTATTTTAAAGTTGTCTTGGACAGTAATGGCCCTAGCCACCTAGACAAACCAAATGGAAATTCTCTTTAAAGGAATGTGTCCTCATTCCAGGAAATGCTATTACTTATCCAGTATACACTACTACATTCCTATGGGGTTTTTTACATTTGGTGTTGATTCTGATTGAGCCAGCATCTTTTTTTTTTTTTAAGTTTTTATTTAAATTCCAGTTCGTTAACAGAAGTGTCGTGTTAGTTGCAGGTGTACAAGACAGTGACTCAATCCTTCCATACAACACCCAATTGAGCCATCGTCTCTTTAGGTTGCTTGACATCCCTGACATACCAGTTTTTAAATATTTTTAATGTCAACTTTATCAGGACTAGCATCTGTTTTGATTTCAGAGCGTTCATATCACAGAACTTGTTAAATAGTTGTTATTGTAATTCTGATCTCAGCCTAAAGGAATTGCTAAAAGGAAAAACCCAAGGAAATTGAGCATCTCATAGTTAATACTAACAACAATAACGACAACCAAACATAAATGAAAGCAACACTTTCATAACAGAGAAATGGCAGAAACAAGAAACAGCAAGAATAAATCTGCAAGTAATTTAGGTACTGTAATATCAAAACCCTATCATGAAAAAACAGTGCTAAATAAATGTGCAAAAGAAAAGAAAAGCTTGACAATCTGTACGGAAGGAGAAAAATTACAAAGGATGTCCAGGCAGAATTTGAAAACAAGAACCAAAGAGAAATGAAACATTTATTCACCAAAATTAAAAATTATATGGATGATTTAACAACAAATTAAACACAGCAAAAGAGAGAAATAGAAGGCTGGAAGTTAGATTTGAAGAAATTATCCAGAATTCAGCAACGATTTAAAGAGATAGAAAATATGAAAGGGAGTTTAAGAGGTATGAATGCTAGAAGGGAAAAAAAGATTAGCAAATATAAATTTGGTTCAATAAAAAGATTAATAAAATTCAAATGATGCTGGCAATATTTGTTAAGGAAAAAGGCAAAGATGAACAGTAAAGGAAAAGAAAAACACAACTATGGTTTCTGAAGACATTTTAAAAGGAAATAATTTAAAGTTATGGACAATTTTATGCCAAATATGTGAAAACAATTGAATTATATTTCTTACTAACATATTTATTAATATATAATAAATCTTATTAATATTCTTAATTTCTTATTAATGTTAATAACATATAAACAGACTTAAGAAGAAATGAAAGAAAGACTTTGGTCAAACATTTTCTGCAAAGGGAAATTCAGGTCAAATATCTTTACTTTGAAGTTCTACCAAATATTCAAGAAAAAATAATTTCAATTGTAAACAGTCTATTCCAGACTATAGAACAAAGGACACGCTTTGGTTCATTTTATGAAACTAGAATAACCATAACTCCAAAATCTGACAATGACAATGTAAAAAGACCACCCCTAAATTTGGATGGCATAGAAATATATAAAGAATTCCTACAACTCATTCAGCTAAATGTAAATAACTTCGTATGTAAATGGGCCATATTGCATTTTCCCCACAAAAGGCAAGATCCAGCATTTTCACTAGTCAAAAGTGGTTCAGATGTCAAGACTGATGATGCCATATATACACAAAGGGGAACAAGACATTTTGTTATTCACATATTGAAGATGTGGGGGGAGAGTAGACACCCAGTCCAGTCTGAAAATGGTTTGTGTTTTTATTGTCATTAGGAGGTGGCTCTCAGGTAAGTGTTCCCATATGCAAGCCAAAATTTTCATGGTCTAAATGTCTCAAAGTGCTGAAGGCTTTCTTACACAAATGTGAGGCAAGAGGGAAATGTCCCTCCTCTGACATCAAAATTGGAGTCAGACTCTTCCTCGATTGATGTAATCATGGAAGGCACTTTACAAAAGAGAAACCTGAATGTCCAACAATAAGTGAAAATATCCTCAACCTAATCAGTTATGGCAGTGCAATTTAAAACATGAAAAATCAAGGAGAACTGACATCACTAACGGTCATAATAATCCTCTAATAACTGAACCCAAAGACGTAGAAATCTGAGATGTACACAGTAAGGAATTCAAATAGCTATTTTGAGGAAATACAGTGAACTACAAAGAAGCATAGACAATTCAGTGAAATGAGGAAAACAATACACAAACAAAATGAGAACTTTAACAAAGAGATAGAACTCATTAAAAGGAACCAAACAGAAATCCTGGAGATGACGAATTCATTGAATAAAATGAAGAAAGCAATAAAGAGCATCAACAGCAGAACAGATTAGACAAAAGACAGAGTCAGTGAGTTTTAGATAATAGGAACTCTGAAATTAACTAGAGGAGAACAAGGGAAAACTAATGAAAATGAGTGAAGAAAGCCTGTGTATTCCGTAGGACACCATGAAAAGAATCAAAATCAGAATCATTAGAGTTACAGAAGGAAAAAAACAGAAAGAAGGGGGTGATACTTATTTAAAGAAGTAATGGCTAAGAACTTCCCAAGCCTGGGGAGAGATTTGAATATCCAAGTTGATGAAGCTAATAGATTGCCCCATTATTTTAATTCAAAATGATCTTCTCGAAGACACAGTTTTCCTACAATAAAACTGTCAAAAATCAAAGAAGAGAGAGAATCCTTATAAAAGCAGCAGTGGAAAATAAGATTGTAACTACAAAGGAACCCCCCATTAGGCTATCAGTGGATTTCTCAGCAGAAACCTTATAGGCTGGAAGAGAGTAGGATGTGGCCCTTTCATAAGCGCATATTCAAAGTACTGAAAGAAAACAATTGCCAACAAAGAATACTATATTGGGCCGAGTTATCCTTCAGAAATGATGGGTAAATAAAGACAAAGGAAAGCAGAGGGAATTCATGGTCACTAGACCTGCCTAAAAGAAATACTGCAAGGAATTTGTCAAGTTGAAATGAAAATACACTAATTAGTAACATGAAGATATACAACACACTGGTCAAAGCAAATATATGCCAGATTTGGAAAAGTCTAACCCTGTAATATGGTGTGTTAATTATTTAAATTAATTATATTAATTACATTAATTAATATTAAAATATAACTAGAGATACTATAATTTCTCAAAAAATACATAATATAAAAAGAGGTAGGGGCTCCTGGGTGGCTCAGTCAGTTGGGCGACCGACTTCGGCTCAGGTCATGATCTCGCGGTCCGTGAGTTCAAGCCCCGCATCGGGCTCTGTGCTGACAGCTCAGAGCCTGGAGCCTGTTTCAGATTCTGTGTCTCCCTCTCTCTCTGACCTTCCCCCATTCATGCTCTGTCTCTCTCTGTCTCTAAAATGAATAAACGTTAAAAAAATTTTTTTAAAAAAAGAGGTAAATTGTAATATTAAAAATAAGAGAGCAAAAGGTGGGTATTTTGTATGCAGAGTTAAGTTGCTATCATCATAAAATGGACTATTAGCATCTATGAGATGTTTTGTGTAAGCTCATGGTTACTTCAAAGCAAAAGCCTATAGTAGATTCCCAAAAGGTAAAGAGAAGGAAATAATCAGAGCATACCACTATGGAAAAATCACCATTCAGAAAGGTAGGCAGTAAGGGAGGATAAAATGAACAATAGAAATACTACACAATTAGACAGCAATTAATAAAATGGCATTAGTAAGTCCTTATATGTCAGTAATTACTCTAAATTACTCTATGAATTGAAAGTCAAAAAGCATAGAGTAGCTGGATGGATAAAAATTAAGACCCACATACATACTGCCTACAAGAGGCTTACTTCAGCTTTAAGGATACACATATGTCCAAAGCGAAGGAACAGAAAAAGATATTCCATACAAGTGAAAGCCAAAAGCAAGTTGGGGGTAGCTATACTTATATCAGACAAAATAGACAGCAAGCCAAAATAGCAACAAGAGACAAAGTCGTTATACAATAATAAAGGTGTCAGCTCATCAAGAACATAAAACAGTTGATACACATGCTCAACACTGGAGCACCTAAGTATATGAAGCAACTACTAACATAGCAACAATAAATGATAGTAGGGAACTTCAATACCCTACTTTCAGCAGTGGGTAGACCATTCAGAAAAACCTCAACAAGGAAACACTAGACTTGAACCGTATTTTAAATTACACATAAATATATGACACTCCATTCCACAGCAATGGAATACACAGTCTTCTCACAAGCACATAGAATATTATCCAAGATAAATGACATAATAGGGCACACAAAACAAAATCTTAGCAAATTTAAGATTGAAATCATACCAAGTGTCTTTTCTGGCCACCATGTTGAGAAAGTAGAAATTAACAGCAAGAAGAAACCTGGAACATTTACAAACACGTGAAAACTGAGTAACAGTCCTGAACAACCAGTAAGTCAAAGAAGAAACCTAAAGGGAAATAAAAAATATCTTGAACCAAATGAAAATGAAAACACAACAGACCAAAACCTCTCAGATGCTACAAAAACATTTCTGAAAGAGTTTATAGTAATACATATATTGAAAAAAAAAACCTCAAATAACCTAGTTTAACACCTAAGGAACTAGAAAAAGGGAAAAAACTAAACTCAAAATTAGCACAGCTAAAGAAATAACAAGGATTGGGGCACCTGGGTGGCTCAGTCGGTTGAGCGTCCGACTTCAGCTCAGGTCATGATCTAACAGTTCATGAGTTCGAGCCCCACGTCAGGCTCTGTGCTGACAGCTCAGAGCCTGGAGCCTGCTTCAGATGCTGCGTCTCCCTCTCTCTGCCCCTTGCCCGCTCATGCTCTGTCTCTCTCTGTCTCTCAAAAATGAATAAATGTTAGGGGCGCCTGGGTGGCGCAGTCGGTTAAGCGTCCGACTTCAGCCAGGTCACGATCTCGCGGTCCGTGAGTTTGAGCCCGTGTCGGGCTCTGGGCTGATGGCTCAGAGCCTGGAGCCTGTTTCCGATTCTGTGTCTCCCTCTCTCTCTGCCCCTCCCCCGTTCATGCTCTGTCTCTCTCTGTCCCAAAAATAAATAAACGTTGAAAAAATAAATAAATAAAAAGTTAAAAAAAAATGAATGTTAAAAAAAAATTTTTTTAAAGAAATAACAAGGATTGGAGTGAAAATAAATGAAATAGACACCAAAAGAAAAATAGAAAAGATCAATAAAACTAGGAACTGTTTTTGAAAAGATAAAACTTTAAGAAAAAAAGACAAATCAGAAATGAAAAAGGAGATACTATAACCAATACCACAGAAATACATAGGATCACAAGAAACTATTATGAGCGTGTATATGCCAGTAAATTAGATAACCTTGAAAAATTGGATAAATTCCTAGAAACATACAACTCTCCAAGACTGAATCAAGAAGATATAGAAAATCTAAACAATCCAGTAAAGAATAAGGAGATTGATTCAGTTTGGAGTAGAAAGGTGGTTACCAGGACCTTGGGGTTGAGGAAGGTGAAGGAATTGAGATGTTGGTCACAGTGTACAAACTTGCAATGAGTAAGTTCTGGGGAATCTAGGGTACAACGTGGTGATTGTAATTAGCAGTACTGTATTGTATACATCAAAGCTACTTGGAAATTAGACATTAAATGTTCTCACCACAAAAAAAAAGAAATGATTCTATAAGCCATAATAGAAGTTGTTAGCTAAAGTTATGATAGTAGTCATATTGCAATATATAAATGTATCAAGTCAACAAGCCTTTCACCTCAAATTTATACCACGTTATACGTCAATTATGTCTCAACAATATCAGTTATGCAGACTTGATGGGTCTGTTTCTGGATTCTCTATTCTATTCCATTGATCCATATGTATTTTGTCCCTCAGTTTTACTGCATGAGTTGTAGTTGGTGGGGTTTGAAGTATCAGTTCATTTCACCTCAAGGTGTGTTGTATTCCCTCATGGCCCTCTTGATGTGGATACAGTCAGTAGTGACATCCCTACTTCTTTCCTGATATTGTAATTTATGTCTTCTCACTTTTTGTTGTGCATCTGGCTAGATGTTCATCTGTCTTTTTGGTCTTTTCAAATAAACAACTTTTTAGTTCATGATTTTCTTTAAAAAAAGTTTTTTAACGTTTACTTATTATTGATAAACAGAGAGAGACAGAGCATGAACATGGGAAGGGGAGAGAGAAGGGAGACACAGAATCGGAAGCAGGCTCCAGGCTCTGAGCTGTCAGCACAGAGCCTGATGCAGGGCTTGAACTCACAAACCTCGAGATCATGACCTGAGCCAAAGTCAGACGCTCAAATGACTGAGCCACCCAGGTGCCCCCGTTCATGATTTTCTTTATTCTTTTAATGTTTTCAATGAATTGATCTGCTGTTATTTTTGTTATTTCCTTCTTTCTTGCTTTGGGTTTATTTTTCTCATCTTTTTCTGGGTTTTGATGAGATCTTAGATTATTGATTTGCAAGTTTTCATCTTCTCTAATGTAATCGTGTAGTACTATAAATATTCCCTCATTACTGCTTTGTCTTTGTTCCACAAATTATGATGTTATAATTTTATTTCATTTGTATTCAATTAATTGTATTTTTTTTAACTTTCCCAGAGACTTTGACCCATGGATTACTTACAAGTATGTTCTTTAGTTCCCAAGTATTTGGAGATTTTCCTGGTACCTTTCAGTTATTGATTTCTAATTGATTTCATTGTGGTCCTGTGATTTTTAATTCTTTAAATGTGTTGAGTCATGTTTTATGGACCAGGATAAGGTCTATCTTGGTATATGTTCATTTGGCAATTGAAATATGTACATTCTGCTATTTTGGATGCAGTGTCTAATAATGTCTATAAGATTCTACTGATTTTGTTGTCAAGTTCTTCCATATCCTTGTGATTTTCTATTAATTGCTGAGGGATGGTTGTTAGAGTCTCCATCTATAATTGTGGACTTCTATGCTTCCTGTTTCATTTTTGTTTTCCATATATTTTCAGCTGTGCTGTTTTGTGTATATGCATTTAGGATTACCATGTCTTTTCAGTAGACTAACACTTTTGTCATTAGGTGACATTCCTCTGTTTAGTAATTTTACATGCTTTGATGTTAACTTTATCTGGTATTAAAATAATCACTTCTCCTTCCCTTTAATTAACGTTTGCCTGATATCTTTTTCCATTCTTAACTATCAACCTACCTATATCATTATATTTGATGAATTTCTTGTGGACAGCATATAGTTAGGTCACGTTTTTAAAGCCAGCTGCCAAACTCTGAATCTTAATTGGTAGAGTTTGACCATGAATATTTCATAAAATTATTAATATATTGGAGTTTAAGTATTTCTTATTTTCTGTTTATTTTTCATTTTCTTTTCCCTTCTTGTGGATAACTTGTATATATTTTTAGAATTCCATTTTGACTTATCCTCAATGTTTTTTATTGTATCTCTTTGTATAGCTTCTTTCGTGGCTACTCTACGTATTATATTGTATATACATGAACTACTTTCCATGAGTGTTAACATTTTATCAGTTTGGGTGTAGTGAAGAATATTACTTCCTATTTATAAATGTCTTAAATATTTCCTTTATGTAGATGTAGAGTCAGATAAGATAATATTATATTCTACTTTAATACTCAAACATATTTTAGAATTCTCAAATGAGGGAAAATGTATTTATCATATTTTATTCTTTCTGTTAATCTTTCTTCTTACTGATGTTCCATGGTCCTTCTTTTAACATTTCCTTTCTGTTTAGGCAATTTCATGTACTTATTATTCTCAGGTAGTTATTTGCTTCAGGCAGAATTTGCTGGCTACAAATTCTCTTACTTTTCCTTCATGTGATAATGTCTCAAGATGCCCTTTATTCAGGATATTTTCACTAGATATAGGATTCTAGATTGACAGTTCCTTCCATTAAGCACGTTAAAAATGTGTGCTGCTTCCTTCTGACCATGGTTTTTAATGACAAATCCACTGTTTTTTAAATTATGTTTCCCCCTGTAGGTATGGTGTCATTCTTTCTTGCTGCTTTCAAGTTTTTTCTTTTCCTTCACATTCACTAGTTTGACTATGATGGATATTGGCAGATCTCTTTGGGTTTATCTTGTTTGGGATCTTCTTCCAAAGTTAGAAATTTAATCCATTTAGGCTTGTTTTCTAAGGACATGAATGTTGAATCTTTTCTTACAGTGCCACAGATCCCTGAGGTTTTGTGAATTAGTTTTTGTCTGTTTTCTCTCTGTTGTTCATATTTGGGGGTAATTTTTATTTTTCTATCTTCAAATCCACTGATTCCTTCCCCCATTCTGCCCTTGAGCTATCCATTTGGTTTTTTTATTTCAGTTGCTTTTTTTTAATTCTAAAATATTCATTTGCCTCTTCTTTATATCTTCTTTTGGTTTGCTGAAGCTTTCTACATCATTACTCAGTGTTCATCTTGATAAGCGTGCTCTTTATTCCCTTGGCCTGTTTCAGTCATCCCCCACTGTACCATACCTCTCATAGGTTTTATTTTAAATGAGTACCCTCAGTTAAAGTTTTTTTTTTAACAACATAAACATTTTTTTTACTTGAAGCATATTTCAGAATACACAATTCTAAAAGATGTATGTAAAACATTCCATTAAAGAAAATAGAATACACTTTTTTTTCAAGTACACACAGAAGAATCCTCTGGTTAAATGACATAAAAAGAGACATAACAAATATTAACAATTTAAAAAGACTGAAATCATGCCAAGTATATTTTTTGACCAAAATGTACAAAACTAAAAATCAACAATAAAACAAAGCTGGAAAATGTCCAATGTAAATATTAAATATTTAATATGTAAACGTTAAACAACACACTACTGCACAAGCAGTGGGCCAAATAAAAAATCTAATGAGAAATCAAAAATATGCCTCAAAACAAAAGAAAAAGAAAACATAATATTCCAAAACCTATGGGGTACAGCAAAAGCAGATGTTAAGTGAAATTTATGCTGTAAATACTTGTATTAAGAAAAAAAGTTCTGGGGCGCCTGGGTGGCGCAGTCGGTTAAGCGTCCGACTTCAGCCAGGTCACGATCTCGCGGTCCGTGAGTTCGAGCCCCGCGTCGGGCTCTGGGCTGATGGCTCAGAGCCTGGAGCCTGTTTCCGATTCTGTGTCTCCCTCTCTCTCTGCCCCTCCCCCATTCATGCTCTGTCTCTCTCTGTCCCAAAAATAAATAAACGTTGAAAAAAAAAAAAAATTAAAAAAAAAAAAAAGAAAAAAAGTTCAAATGATCAACTTAACATTATACCAGAAGGAACCAGAAAAAGAAGAGGCTTAGATGAAATTTACTACAGGAAGGAAATAACAAGGAAAAATCACGAATAAATAAAATGGAGACCAGAATAAACAATAACATAACATTGGAAATAATGACCATTTTTTTCAAAAAATAAACAAAATTGGCAATGTTTTAAGTATATTAACTAAGAAAAGAGAGAAAATTCAAAAACCAAAATGAGATAGAAAATACAACAAGTGACACAGAAATGCATAGTGTGATAAAGATTAATATAAACAATTATATACTAACAAATCAGATAATTTAGGGGAAAAAACCAGATAATTCCTAAAAATGTACAAATTACCAAGATTGAATCATGAATCTTAAACCCACGAAATGGGGAATGTTCTTAAACCAATAACAAGAATGAAATTTGAACTGGGATCAAAAATCTCTCAGCACAGAAAAGCTTAAGACTACATGGCTTCATTGGCAAACCCCACCCCACCAAACATTGAAACAAATAGTGACAATCTTGGGGCGCCTGGGTGGCTCAGGCTGTTAGGCACCTGACTCTTGATTTGGGCTCAGGTCATGATTTCATGGTTTGTGAGTTCAAGCCCAGTGTCAGGCCCACAGCCTACAGCCTGTTGGGATTCTCTCTCCCCCCTCCCTTCCTAGCTCCTTCTCTCTCTCTCTCTCTCTCTCTCTCTCTCTCTCTCTCTCTCATTCTCTTTCTCCAAAAATAAATAAATAAATAAAATAATTTAAATAAAATAAAATAATAATAAATAATTAAAATAATAATAGACTTTAAAAAAAAGTGATTAATGTCAACCTTTATCAAAATCTTACAAATAATGAAATAGAGGAACACATTCAAAATCATTCCATGAGGCCAGTATTACCCTAATACCAGAGCAGGATAAAAACAGTACAAGAACAGGGATGCCTGTGTGGCTCAGTTGGTTAAGCATCCAACTTCAGCCCAGGTCAAGATCTCACGGTTTGTGAGTTCAAGCCCCCTGTGTCAGGCTCTTTGTTGAGAGCTCAGAGCCTGGAACCTGCTACAGATTCTGTGTCTCCTTCTCTCTCTGCCCCTCCCCTGCTTGTGCTCTGCCTCTGAAAAATAAATAAATGTAAAAAAAATATCTTTTTAAAACAGTACAAGCACAAAAAAAAATCTCTTTTATCCGGTATAAGTATTGCTACGCTAACTTTCTTTTGTCATCCATTTGTGTGCTAAGTGTTTCTCTACCCCTTCACTTTCATTCTGCTGGTGTGTTGAGGTCTAAAATGAGTCTCTTGTAGACAGCATATAGATGTATCTTGGTTTTTTTAATCCATTCTGACACCCTGTGTCTTTTGACTGGAGAATTTAGTCACTTTACATGCAAAGTAATTACTGATATATATGTATTTAGTGCCATTTTATTACTTGTTTTTGACCTTCTGTTTCTGGAGAATTTCTCTGATCCTTTCATGCCATTGAAGTATTTTTATGTCTGGTTTAAAATCTTTTTCAGAGAATTCTATCATCTCTACACCTTACTTAAATCTTTTGTCTTAGCTGGCTTTCTCTGACATTACTCTAGTAGGTAAAGCAGACGATGGAGGGGTTGCCTGGTTACTGTTGAAAGGGAGTAGGTTTAGGTTTCTCTCTCAGTTTATTTTGCTGACACCTTAGAAAAAAGAACTTTCATGTTATTACTGGGCTCCTTGTATGCCTCCCCTGATTCTGTCCTGGCTGGGAGAAGTGGGAGTGTCTTGTGACACCTGCTCCTGTGGCTTTCACTGACATAATGGGAAGAGGGAATCTTTACTATCCCTGGGTCATAGTAAAGGTCCTGACGCTACAGTCGTCTTCCTCTGACATCACCCCAGCACAGAAGTGATGGGGTAACTTGTTACTGCTCTGTTGGAGTAGGAACACAAGTCTTCAACATGTCTCCACTGATACAACAGCAGCAGGTTGAGGGTACATGGCTCATTATCACCTGGTGAACAACAGTGTCAAATCTGTGCCTGGTCTCCTCTGACACCACCCTTGCAAGGGGCGTTGGTTGCCTCATTATAGTCTGTCAAGGATGGGAGTCTAGGCTCCCCATTTAACATTTGCCAGAGTGAGTGAGAAAAATCTGTGGCAATTGACTGGAGTAGAACAATTATTTCCTAGACCTTTTCTAACTTGCTAGGCTGTTCTTTTCCTATCCTTTGGCTGGAGACAACAGGATTTTGCTGGAACTTTTTTGTCCATCCTCTTGACATTTCTAGGTTCCCAGGTTCTTCAGCTCCAAGTCTGGGACATATGAATCAAAAAGAAAACCCAGGAAACTCTGCCTTATTTTTTCTGGGATTCAAGATCCATAGCCATTCTACCTGTTTCTCTTCACCTTTCAGAGTCCTCTTAAACTTCTGCATAAATACGTTCAGATGATTTCATTGCTTACCGACATGGTTCTACCTGGTTCCTCTTCTTTAAAGATTTCACCTTACTTACTATGGTATACTAGGGAGTAAAATTTTGAGTGATACTTTTAGAAGAGAGTAACAATTGTTTACTTCCTCAGCCCTTAAATATCTAGGAATATCTTTCTTTTTCCTTCATATTTGTAGCCCATGTCAGTGTAGAATTTTGGGGCTTCCATTTTCAACTCCAGTTCTCTGACAATAACTTTTCAATATTTTCTGATACCAACCTGATTACTATATTAAGGCCCCTTGTTTTCTCTCCCTACATACTTTGAGAAGTTTATTTTGATGGTACAATTGTCACCACATAGTTTACATGTAGGGCACTTTTTTTCTTGGTTGAATTTCTATAAACTGATAATGAAATAGCAGAAAGAGAAATTAAGAAAAAAAATCATTGATAATTGCATCAAAAATAATAAAATACTTAGGAATAAACTTACCCAAGGAAATGAAAGACAAGTATTCTGCAAATTCATAAAACACATGAACGAAATTGAAGATGACACAAATAAGTGGAAAGGTAGTCCATGCTCATAGATTGGAAGTATCAATATTGTTAAAATGTTTATATTCTCCAAAGCAATCTATAGATTCAGTGGATTTTCTGTAAAAATACCAATAGCATTTTTTTTTATAGAACTAGAGCAAAGAATTCTAAAATTTGTATGGAACCACAAAAGACTCCAAATAGCCAAAGCAATCGTAAGAAGGGCAAAGCTGGAGGTATCATAATGCCGGATGTCAAGATATACTGCAAAGCTGTAGTCATCAAACAGTATGGTACTGGTACAAAAAGGAAACATAGATCAATGGAACAGATTAGAGAGCCCAGAAATAAACCCATGCTTACATAGTCAACTAGTCTATGATGAGGAGCCATGAATATAAAATGGGGAAAGACACTCTCTTCAATAAATAGTGCTGGGGACATTGCATAGCTACATAGCCAAAGAATGAAACTGGATCACTTTCTTAGACCATACAGAAAAATAAAGTCAAAATGGATTAAAGACCTAACTGTGAGACACAAAGCCACAAAACTCGTAGAATACAGTCAGTAATGTCTCTGACATCAGCCATAGTGACATTTTTCTGGATATATCTACTCAGGCAAGGGAAACAAAAGCAAGAATAAACTATTGGGACTGTATCTACATAGTTAATACTCTTTATAAATGGCTTTTATGTCTTCTCTGGTCTAAAAAGTTTGTTTTTAAATATACAGGTGGTTATTTCATTTGGTCTTTCTTCACTAGACCCCAAGCGAGTTTGTAAGTTGCAGTGGTTGCCCTGCACAGTTAGGGATCTTCATCTGGTCTTTGATCATACAGATTGTTTAGCTTTTCTCTCTCTGGCTGTGAGGATAGGTTGTTTTGCTAAGATATTTCTAGATGACACTGGTTCATGTTTCCTGTCAGTCAAGAGATGAGCAGCATCTTGCATGGCCATGGCACAAAAGACATCAATTATATCAAGGCCCACCACAGAGAGATGAGACATGTTCCAATTTTCTACTAAGAATAAATTCCTCCTAATCTCACCCTCTTCAGTGTGATGAAAATGGTTGAGAGAAATTCTTTGTGAGGTTCAATTTTATAATTTCTGCAAAACTGGAAGTCAAAGTCTACAACTTAAAAAGTCTATGGTCACTTCCTTGGTGGCCCTTCAGACCACACAATACAATTTCCCTTCAGTAGGCAGCTGCCAGGATATAAGAGGTAAGTCAAAGATGCGCTATATTGGGGCAACTCGGTGGCTCAGTGGGTTGAGCGTCCCATCTCAGCTCGGGTCAGTATCTCACGGTTTGTGAGTTCAAGCCCTACATCAGGCTTGCTGCTGTCAGCACAGAGCCCAGTCTGGATCCTCTGTTCCCCCCCACCCCCAATGCCTCCCCTGCGTGCACTCTCCCAAAAATAAAAAAATATTTTTTAAAAAGATGCTATGTATAAGAAGAGTTGCTGCTTTTACAAACCCAATCATTGGGTAATTGGTGTAATTAAAAGACATCCGAGAGGCACCGAAATGGCTCAGTAAGTTAAGCATTGGACTCTTAATTTCGGCTTAAGTCATAAACTCAGTTTGTGTGATCAAGTCCCATGTCAGGCTCTGTGCCTGCTTGGGATTCTCTCTCCTTCACTCGTGCTCTCTCTCTCTCTCACTCAAAATAAATAATGTTAAAAAGTATTTTAATAAAAAGAGATCTGAAAGAGTTGCGATCACATATACCTCATCTAAATAACAAGGAATCTAGGAAGAATAAATTCTGGTTCTTTGGTGTATTCTATGACATCTCCACATTTTCTATGGGCTGAGGACAAGTACCAAGCCCCTGGACAAAGGGAAAGGGGAATGGGTCACCTTGTGCAAGGAAATTGGGAATCATTTTCAAGGGGCATCAAACTTCAGTTATGTAAGAGGAATAAATTCTAGAGACCTGTGATACAACATAGTGTCTACAGTTGAAAAGACTGTATCGTGCAGTTAAAAATCTGTCAGCAAGGTATAGCTCATGTTAAGTTTTTTCACCACACTAAAAAAAAGAAGAAAAGAAAATTAGATGCAAGCATGTGATGGTGGTGGGAGGGATGTGGTTGGCAGTGGTTTTGGGAATGCACTTATAGATAGCATGGTTCACACATTACTAAGATCTCCTAAAGCTAGACTCTGTGCCTTTCACTACTCTTTATTTTCCCCTGAATTCTGGAAGAATTGCTTAATTTTGTCTTCTGCTCTACAATTTGGTTTTCTGCGGTATCTAAGCTGATGTATACTGCCACCAGTCTGATTTTTATTCTGTCATCGTTTTTAACCCCATGCAGTCTGTCGATTTAAGTATTTCTCTTTTGTTTTAGATACCATATTCTCTTGAATGACACAAAGAGTATGAACCAGGAATTTCCTCCTTTTTCAGTAAATCTTTATTAGGGGAGGGTCTCTGGTTTGATTCTTTGTCGTATTCCTCTTATTTGAGACTGGAATATTTTCTCCCAGATCCGGTCCAGAGCATTTCTGTTTGCTTATCCTTACAGCAAGAGGTCCACTGGCTTCTGGTGAATTTAGCATTGAAACGGGGCCTGTCAAAGACTGATGTGGAATTTTGCCCAATTCGTTCATATTTAGACAATAAGGAAAGGAAAAATATAAATCTCCTGTAAATGATCATTACCAATTCACAACACGGCAGCCTGAGGGAAGTGGAGCAGAAGCTGAAACCCTGGGCAGTCCCCACAAAGATCTGAGTCTCAGGGTCATTTATTCTCTGTGTTTAGTGAACTGCTATGCTGGGTTCTACCTCTCAGGACAACCAGTTTCTGTCTGGATAGTCCGTGCCAGGTATGAGCTGCAGCAGTACCTGGCAAAGGTAATGCCTCTCTGTTCCACAATGCTTTCATTCACTTTATTATAGCTCATCCCCCACGTGCAAATCTGAGAATCACCCACAGTGGTAGGTGGCTTCTCAGGGTGCTGACAAAACATGTAAGGCGAGTCCCTCACAGATCCTGGGGCCCACCTTTGCTTTCCCCCCTCTTCCATCCGTCTACCATGTGGTTTGTTGGGTTTGTCACTATGTTTTCACTTACTTTCTGGGGTACTTTCTTGTCAGCAGGATTTATCTTTCTCATAGGAAGGATTTTTAAGTCAGAAGGCTTTTCAGGGCACCTAGGTGGCTCAGTTGGTTAGGCGTCCGACTTCGGCTCAGGTCATGATCTCACCGTTTGTGAGTTTGAGCCCCGCGATGGGCTCTGTGCTGAGAGCTCAGAGCCTGGAGCCTGTTCCAGATTCTGTCTCCTTTTCTCTCTGCCCCTCCCCGCTCACACTCCGTCTCTGTCTCTCTCGAAAATAAATAAACATTAAAAAAATGTTTTTTAAATAAAAAAGAAGGATTTTCTCTTTTTAGTTAAGTTTATTTATTTATTTTTAGTAAGGGAGTAAGGGAAGGGGCGGAGAGAGGGAGAGAGAGAGAATCCCAAGCAGGACACCAATGTGGGTTCAAACCCATGAACCATGTGATCATGACCTGAGCCAATACCAACAGTTGGAAGCTTAACCAACTGAACCACCCAGGTGCCCAAGTCAGAAGGATTTTCTATACCTCCTTTGTTACGTTCAGTTAGTTGATTCATTGAGAATCTAGGAGATGGCCATTAATAGTCACTATTTTCTGCTCAGTATCTTACCCACCAAATACCTCCTATTAAATTCAGCACTAGTGTTGAATGTCACCTTCATACCCTTACTGCTTGTCTTTTTTCTTCTTTTTTTTTTTTTTTTAACTTTCTGAGAAGACTAAAATTGTTCTAGAGACTTAAAAGCAAAGTATGGCACCCTCAGAAATGAAGAAGCTTGTACCTTTAAATTAATTGCTTCAGTAATTATGGAAGACCTACAATCATACTGATTCATTTTATTTGTGCAGCAAATATTTATTCAACACCAACCATTCGAATTCCATGGTCAGCATTGGGGAAAATATATGTATTTTTTTAAAATATACGGCCTTTTCTTTAAAACATCTTGTGGGGTAAAGAACAGTTACACACACAATTACAATTTAGTGTGCTCAGACCAGGAAAAGATGTGATGAGAGCACCTAAACAATGTTGTTATAATCCAGATCAGCAAAGATTTCTCAGAGGATGTGATAACTGAATTTTAAAACGGCAGAAGTAGATGTTATTCTAAAAGGGCTATTTGATGGGGCTGGAAAGAGAAAATTTCAACTACAGCCAAATCAGTCTCTGCTGCATTATCATTCAACACCCATACTTACATTCTCCCATGAGCATTGCCATCAGACACCCATATCTACATTCTCCCGTGAGCATCCCCACACAGCACCCATATCTACATTACCTATGACAAGCATCACCATCCACACACTCTTATCTACATTCTCCCTTTATTTAGCACAACTGGCTCTACCCTGATAAGTCAACAGATATATATTTTTAAATAGATGAGAAGTTTTCTTAGCTCCCAGAATGACAAGCAGAAACACAGCAAGATGTGAAGAAAATGGTTCTCATGCAGCAGGTTTTTGTTTGTTTTTGTTTTTGCTCCTGGTATCACTATAGCTGTGAGCCATGGGGGGAAGGAGCTCCCCCATCAGATGAGCAGCTCACACTTGACGCATCCCTATAGAGACTGCTAAAACCCAGGAAAGGAAGATTTGGCTATGACTTATGGCAAGATAAATCCAGAGTTGTTCTTTGCTTTTATAGACGCTCCAAACACTGATGTCAGAGGGCACGACCTAGGCAAGAATGAACTCAGTGAAAGCATATACCAGTGTATACTGCTAAAACAATCAAGGAGCTCTCATGAATGAACAGGACTTCAGTTGAGCTGTGGAAGATAAATTATGAAAGGCAGAGGGAAGAATAGATGATGGATAGAGTCTTAGAACAGGTAAAACCTTGACTTGGTCAGAAAACAGCGGAGGAAGAAACAGGAGCAGAAGGAGGGATTCGGACCAGTGACACTGTATCTGGAGACATGAGTCAGTGCCAAATTGAAGAGAATCTTAATCGCCCCGTGGAGAAGTTAGACTTTTAGCTTCTTGGAAAATTGTTTGTGATTTTTGAGAAGACTAATTACCTAATTAAAAAAAATAAAGATTAGGGAAGATTCATCTGATGCGTGCATAGAGTGGCTGATTTAATATAATTAAGTTAAACGAGCATTTAATACTTGGATCACTCGCTTCTGTCCTAGCAATTTCTCCCACGTTGTGCAACTACACACTGTCCTCTTCAGTTTCACTTCCAACTTCTTTCATCTTTGTCCTTTTTTTCTCAGACTTCTTAAAGACTTTCCTTCCTTTCCTTCCTTCCTTATTTATCCATCTATTCGTTTGAGACAGATACTGTCTACCGTGAGCCAGATAAAATACATGGTGTAGGGTTAGTGTAGTGAACAAACTAGTCGTAGTTCCTGACTAATTGGAATTAAATATAACTTGCACCATTGTTCAGTCTTGGGTCCTACTTTTGTGTAATTCTACCCTTTGACCCACAATCCCAGATTCCCCCCTGACTTTAATAACTCCTTCATTTCCCTTGTATGGTCTTTTCTCCTAAGCTTTATTCCTAAATTTCCACTTGTAAACTACTTTTCTCCTGCTGGATACCTTGCATATGCCCCCAAGTGAACATGTCCCAAACTAAACTCACTATCTCATCAATACTACACACCAAACCCTTCTCCTCCAAAAAGATCTCTTTTGCTTAATGGCATCACAACCTATCTGAGTATCATAAGGTAGAAAAATTAACATTATTCCCTCTTTATTCCTCATATATAAATGATCTTCGATCCTGTAGACAGCAACTCCAAAATTAGTCCCATCTTTCTTATCTTTGATGCTACTCAAAGTTTTTGTCACCTCTTCCTTCCGTTATTTGGATCCTCCTATGAGTTTCTTTGCCTCTGATCTCTCACTGGCTCCGATTTATACTCATATTCCTTCACGAAATACAAATAATCCTTCTTGTTAATGCTTCAGAAAAAACCTTCCCACAGCACCCCTATGGTTATGAAGATTCAAGCTTTTTAGCATTGCATTCAAGAGAATTCACAATCTGGATCCAACTGACCTCATCTCCAGCTACCCAGGTCCATTCTCCTGTGCATTTTTATACCTTCCTCTTTGTTCTTCTGTGAGAATCTATTCATCTTGCACAAAAAAATCTTCCTCAATCCCATCCCCTGACAGGACAAAACTTGTCTCCCTCTAGCTACTTATTTCTCTCTCGTAGCATATAGTGGAAAGTAATAAAGTTTTATGAGAAGAGCAATGGGCTTTGGAGCTAGATAAACTTGTAATTAATTCTGATCTTAGCCTTACAGTCCAATGTCTGGGTGACTGGAGCAAGTCACCTAACCTCTCAGAGCTTCAGTTTCTCAAATGAGGACAGTGACAACATAAGCCAATCAGAATTGTAAAAATAAAACAACATATGTGAGTTGCTTAGCAGGAGTTTAATGTTTTGACAAGATAGAATTGCGTTATACTTTGTGTATGTGTAGGAAGCCCCAGAAATGAATTGTAGATGTCATATTTATCTTTGCATAGTTAGCACATGCACATTATAGGTGCCTAATAACATTTTTTAATAAATAAAAGAATTAGACTGTCTCTGTCATGCTAAGATAAGCTAATTAAAAATAACTTGATAAGAATTTTTCTAAATAGCATAGAATTTATACCTCCTGTTTTCAAGTCCCTTGAAGGAATCTTTGAAAAGTATATTTGTATAAAAAAAGTATATTTGTAGATACTAGCTCCATCACAAAAGTTAAGTACATAGCTGTTTCCTCAAACTTCTTTCACTCCCTACTTCTCTTTCTATTCTCCTTCACTTAGCCACAATAATAAGGTATTCAAAAACTTACCCATAACCAAATAATCTGTGCTAGAAATCCTATGAGGTTGGGCCACAGTTATTTACCCGTGTTTGATAGGACATGAAAAAGACATTGCAATAGCCTCTTATAGAACATCATTTCCATCATGTTCCAAGAACATGCCAGCTCTCCACTTTCAGACACAACACGGTTTCTACTTTCCATCAATGTCTAAAGTCGAGTTTAGCTTTTTTGATAAATATATTTCTAATTTTCATTCTTTATGTAAATAAAATTATTTAAGTTCAAGAATATAAAGAATATTGACACTCTCTTGTTATGTTAAGTGAAATAAGTCATACAGAGAAAGACAGATACCATACTTTTTCACTCTTATGTGGATCCTGAGAAACTTAAGAGAAGACTGTGGGGGAGGGGAAGGGGAAAAAAAGAGGGAGGGAGGCAAACCATAAGAGACTCTTAAAAAACTGAGAATAAACTGAGGGTTGATAGGGGGTGGGAGGGAGGGGAAAGTGGGTGATGGGCATAGAGGAGGGCACCTGTTGGGATGAGCACTGGGTGTTGTGTGGAAACCAGTTTGACAATAAATTCCATATTAAAAAAAAAAAGAATATTGACACTCGCTTATGTCCTCACTGATTGTTGACCCTTTAATAATCTGAGTGATTTGAGTGATAATAATCTGAGCAATCTCACATGGTGCTGTGAAATTCTCGCCAGCATGTGTGTTTGCTTCAGTATTACCTCATGGAAAGTAGAAATGCCAGCCTGCCAAAAAAGTCACTAATAACATTGTTTTTTAATTGACCCCCTTATATACAAGACTGTATGTTATGCTATTCAGCATATATGTTTAAGCTCTTTTTTTTTTCCAGGTATGATATACTAGGATTGGAAATGGTATTGAGCAAAAGCATTGTCTCTATCCTCGTGAAGTTTATAAAGAGGTATCTATCAGACCCTCACACTCAGAAAGGTGTAAAGCTATCAGTGCATTAAGTGCTATAACCAAGAGGGATATAGCGCCATGGTAGTGTTTAAGAGGCATGGGTGTTTAAGAAAGAAATTTGACTAGGAGGATAGTGAAAGGCTTCCCGATGGAAACATCGATTGATTAGAGTTATGAACACTGTGTCCCTAACTTGGGTGAATTTGAGAGAAGGAAAGAAGTTGTATTGACAGAGAATATAGCGCATCCCAGGACTCCTAAAATACTTGTGCTGGTGTTGGAGATGAATGTTTTTAAAAGTTGTCTCACAGAGTTGTGATTTATATCTTTTACTGAATGTAATTAATGACATTCAGAAAATATCGATCTGGCACAGGCTGAGTACATTCAGCGAAGGAATGATCCTTGATGTAAAGGGACCCTACATGATTTGTTTTAAACGAAAGAAGTAAACAGTGGAAGAAGCATTGGCTGTGATGTCACACACATCTGGATTTGAATGTTGGCTCAGGCACTAGCTGAATGACCTTGAGGATGATTTTTACTTTTTACGCTGAGTTTACTCCACAGGTTTATCTGGGGAGCCGAAAGAATGAAATAGCATGTGTACTGCATCAGACCCTCAGTAAATGTGACTTCCCTTAAAGAAACATCTTTAAATGATCCGAGTGACATACGGGAAAATGCCTCTTTGCATTTTGTTGTTTGCATATTGTTAATGATTTCAAATTAATTGGTTTGGCACATAGCTGTGTGTGATAATTATTTAAGAGTGTGAACAGATTAATTTATTTATGCTGTTCCACTTTCACATGTTTAAGTGGTTCTTTTCCTCATTTACTCCTTCAGGGTCCTTTATGTATATCTCTTCTAGCAGTTAAACTTTGATAGTATCTGATTTACTGTTGTCCCTTTATTTAGTTTAAGTTCTGTTTCCTCACCTATATTGGAAATACTGGAGGCCTAGGACTCCATCTTATGCCTCATCACAGCCTAACTGCCCAATAGGATGTCCCTCTCATAATAGGAGCTCAATAATATTTTGCCTATGATAATAGATACATCAAATCAAAAAGTTTTCTTACATAGAACCACTATCCCTGGCCTCAATAGTTTGAATATGGTATCTTTAAAACTGTATGAGAAAGAGTGTTACATGTCATAGCTGTTTATATCAATGTATAGATAGACAATATTATTGGAAGATAGAAGAAATATATGTGTGTGTGTATATATATGTGTGTGTGTGTATACACAATATATATTTAGAGAGAGAGAGAAAGAAAAGTAGAACGTAAAAGTAAGTTTGTATAAGTGTATAAGGTTGAGATTGGCCTGAAGAAGCATCAGTGAAATAAAATTCATCAAGTGACTTCATTATAATGACTTATAATGATATCTGATTGTATCTTTACCTTAGATATGAAGGTTGCTGCTCACAGTATAAATAAAGGCATAGTTTTAGAATTCATTAGAAGACCTTTAATTAATGAGGCACTAGAACATAAACAAATTTCTAATACCATGAGTTCTAGCACTCAGTGGCTAAAAACAAAACAAAACAAAATCCGAAATACAATTAAAAATAGACATTTGCATTTGGGACTCCTGCAAAAGAAAATAATAACATATGAAATTATACGGGCTGTTGTACAAAAGTGGTAAATTTATGTAGGTGGCCATCTACTACCACCTGCCAGAAAGGCCTTCTGTTCACATGAATTTTTGACTGGCCAAGTTAACTCCTTCATTACTTATCTTTGTTGACTTCAGAATATAAAACATAGTCTTTCTTACCCCATACACAAAAATAATCTCAAAATGGGTTAAAGACCTAAATGTAAGACAGGAAACCATAAAAATCCTAGAGGAGAACACAGGCAACAACCTCTTTGACCTCGGCTGAAGCACCTTCATACTTGACATGTCTCCAAAGGCAAGAGAAACAAAGGAAACAAACTATTGGGACCTCATCAAAATAAAAACCTTCTGCACAGTGAAGGAAACAATCAGCAAACCTAAAAGGCCGTCGATGGAATGGGAGAAGATATTTGCAGATGACATATCAGATAAAGGATTAGTATCCAAAATCTATAAAGAACTTATCAAACTCAACACCTCCCCCCAAAATAATAATAATCCGGTGAAGAAATATGCAAGAGACATAAATAGACACTTTTCCAAAGAAGACATCCAGAAGACTAACAGATATTTAACATCACTCATCATCAGGGAAATACAAATCAAAACCACAGTGAGATACCACCTCACACCTGTCAGAATGGCTAAAAATTAACAACTCAGGCAACAACAGATGTTGGTGAAGATCTGGAAAAAGGGGAACCCTTTTGCAGTGTTGGTGGGAATGAAATCTGGTTCAGCCACTTAGGAAAACAGTAGGGAGTTTCCTCCAAAAATTAAAAATAGAGCTACCCTAAGACCCAGCGATTACACTGCTAGGTATTTATCCAAAGGATACAAAAATCCTGATTACAAAGGGGCACATGCACCACAATGTTTATAGCAGCACTATTGACAATATCCAAAGTATGGAGATAGTCCAATAAATATATAGTATATACATAAATATATATTATATATAATGGACTATGACTCCGTGGTCAAAAAGAATGAAATCTTGCCATTGCAGTGACATGGATGGAACTAGAATGTATTAGGCTAAGCGAAATAAATCAGTGAGAGAAAGACAAATATCATATGATTTCATTCATATCTGGAACTTAAGAAACAAAACAGATGAACATAGGGAAAGGGAAGGAAAAATAAAAACAGAGAGGGAGGCAAACCATAAGAGACTCTTAAATACAGAGAACAAACTGAGGGTTGTTGGTGGGGTGTTGGGTGGGGGAATGGGCTCTTGGGTGGTGGGCATTTAGGAGGGCAGTCGTGATGAGCACTGGGTGTATGTAAGTGATATGTAAGTGATGAATTACTAAATTGTAGTCCTGAAACCATTATTTCACTCTATGTTAACTAACCTGGATTTAAATAAAAATTTAAAAGATAATAGATTTTAAAAAAAGAATGTAAAATATAGCCATCATACCTCCAAACTAACTGCCCGTGTTCTTTTCACTAATAAATTGATTGCACTTAGTGCATAATTACTATTCAGCAGATATATTAGACTGAGTTTAATCTTGTTTTGAAAATGAAAGTTGTACATCTAGCTAGTGTATGTATAATCTGCCTACCATATCCATGGATGTGATTTGACCCACAGTGTGGGTAGAAAGAGAAACAAATAGAGAATGCTAATATTCTTTTCAGCCAAGCTTATTAGATAGATCAGCATTTATGCTTCACTGGATAATGGGATTACCCTGTTGCTATTTGGAGGAATGTCTCTTAATACAGTTTATCTAGTGAACAGGACATATTGGATGTATTTCTCACATTCCCATCACTGAAATGCACAATACTGCCTGACTCAACTACGTCCACATTAGAAGAGGTATTGATTTAACGTTTATTTATTTTTGGGACAGAGAGAGACAGAGCATGAACGGGGGAGGGGCAGAGAGAGAGGGAGACACAGAATCGGAAACAGGCTCCAGGCTCTGAGCCATCAGCCCAGAGCCTGACGCGGGGCTCGAACTCACGGACCGCGAGATCGTGATCTGGCTGAAGTCGGACGCTTAACCGACTGCGCCACCCAGGCGCCCCGAAGAGGTATTGATTTAATGGGATGTTTCTCCATGATTTCAGGTGGAGCTCTATGAATTCTTTTATTGCTGTTGTTCAAATTGTTTGGTGTTCCAGGGCCTTTGACACATGAAAACAGCACCTATGTGTAGTAGCAGCTTTCTGTTTTGCACCTATGTTTCTCATCGCCTCTCAGTCTCTTAAATAAGCCCTGATCCAGTGTGAATTTATTAACAGCACTTTTCTTCCTTTCTTTTATTTCTAAGGCCAATTCCATCCCTAAGGAGTACGATACTTGATTTCTTGTATATTTTTAGATCAAAATGCAGTTGATCTCCCATAGATTTCAGTGCCAAGATGATACAGTTCCTTCCCCCTTGAATCTAAAAGCTCTCCCTCTTCACTGATACCTTCTACACTGTCTTCATAAATGCACACTTTTCTGCTTATTTAAAAAAATTTAAAGTGTCTTAACTTATGATTCTCCTCACTTTTAGTGCTCAAATTCATTATTTCTGTCCATACATACATTTTCTCAACACTCATTACTTACCAGGTCTTTACTTACCATGGCATATTTCGTGTCAAATTAACTGACCTTGGTGACTTCTCTGTGGATTTTTTTTTTTCTGTTTTTGTTTTTGTGTTTTTTTCTGAATGTTTTCCACATTTTGTTTCCATGGCTATGGATATCTCCTCCTATTTGTATCTGTTTTGTTGAATTATATTTCTTTTTTTATCTTATAATTGTAAAAAAGATCCCCACAGTTCAGTTTTTGGGTATTCTCTGTCTCTGAAACCAGGTGTATACAAGAAGGAGCTCTCCAGCATCATTGCCTCTATCATTATCTCCTTGAGGATAACTCTCAAAGTTAAGTTTATCTTAAGAATAATCTCTCATCTGAGACTTAGACCCTCATCTCTAACATGTTGCGGCATACTTATGCTTTTTCTTTTGCTTAATTCCAAGTGCAATATGCAAGTGTTAATCTTACAGACTGGTACAGAGTAGATATTTAATAAATTTTTGTTAAACAAATGAATAAATAAATCTTTACAAGATGACTTAATGTTTCCAGATTCCATTGTTTATTACTTTGGAATTTTTAAATCATTACTCATTTTTTAAAAATTCTATCATTGCCCTTTTAGTTCTTACCTTCATTATTTTATACCTAACTAAGATAGTCACCTATAAAGTTGTTCTGACTCAATTTTTCTTGGCTGTAAATTTTTGTCCACATGTTGTTACCACTTGATTCTTGAAAGTCCCAAATTTAATGATATTATTTCCATACTGATAAATCTTCATGTCTACCACTACTTAGAGAACTTAACTTGGTACATAAGGCCCTCCTAATATGATCTGACCATTAAAGCTAGGTTTAAAAGTTGATGAATTTGGTACGTGTGCTCAATTGTCTTCTGTAAGTATTGTAACAACACTTCCATAAAATAATGTCTTCCCAAATGAAAGGGACAATCAAATCATGAAAAATACATGGAGGAATTTTAAATACATATTACTAAGTGAAAGAAGCCAATCTGAAAATGCCACATACTACATGATGGCAATTATATGACATTCTGTAAAAGGTACAGCTATGGAGACGGGAAAGATCAGTGGTTGCCAGGGGTTTGGAGGAGGGAGGAAATAATCAGCACAGAGGACTTTTAAGGCTTTGGAACTATTACAAGTCTAATAATGGTAGTTGTATATTTATATATTCATCAAGACCCCTATAATGTACAACACAAAGAGTGAACCCTCATGTCAACTATGGAGTTCAGGTAATAATTATTTGTCATTGTAGGTTTATCTATTGTAACCAATGTGCTATTCTGGTATAGGATGTAGATAGTGGAGGAAGGTTTGGTTATGATAAGGGCAGGAAGAATATGGGAACTCTATGTATTGTTTGCTTAGATTTGCTGTGAATCTAAAACTGCTATAAAAAAATAAGTCTTTTTTAAATTGTCTCCCCAAAGCCTCACCATATAATGTATGATGAGACTTTTAGATTTTTGTCCATAGTTTAGGTGAAAGTGGTATGTGACTAGTTGTTCAAAAATTTTTATTTCTCTTGTTATGAATGAATTCATTTTTCCCTAAACTCCATTCAAGTTCTTTGTTCATTTTCTATAAGGGTGGTTGTTTTTTCTTAACCATTGGGAAGAATTCTTTTAATATATTTTTAACATTTTAAATGTTTATTTATTTATTTTTGAGAAAGAGAGAGAGCACATGCACACAAGCGTGGGGAGGGCAGGGAGAAAGGGAGACACAGAATTGGAAGCAGGCTCCAGGCTCTGAGCTGTCAGCACAGAGCCCAATGGCGGGCCTGAACCCATGAACTGTGAGATCATGAGTTGAGCTGAACTTGGATGCTTAACCAACTGAGCCACCCAGGCACCTCTCTTTTAATAGTTTTTTTTAAACAAGTTTCACTTGTTTTTCTTAGCTTTGTTGAAGTTTAGTTCCTCTTGTATGTAAGATTTTACTTCGTTCTAAAGGTTCTTATTTAGTTATACTCATAGACAACCTTTAGGTTCCTACCATAAACATTGATCAGATCACTGCATTTCACCTTCTACCCTTTCTCTTCTCTCTCTTCCACCATTCACTTTCAGCCAATAATATTCTTTAATGTTTAGTTTTATATTCTTAAGTACTTTAAATAAACTTGATTGTCTTTAAATGATATTCTTTAACTCCCAGCTATCATAGATGAAGGAATCAGTAAACTCCCTCTCCCTCCCTTTTTATTCTCTTCTCTCCCTGATTTTTTATATTTTTGGCATTTCTGCATTATCAGGGTACATGTTACTTACTTGTCTTTTCACCCGAATTCCCACATCTGTTTGAGAGCTTGTTCTTCAAGTAATTGTTTTCACTTCTCACCAACAGTACTTGCATCATAATTTCCCAAGCCATCGCTTGCTCAAGTCATCCAGTAATACTCTATCCAAGAAGTATTTTGAGGAAGAATATTCCTTGAGTTCTGGCATGTTTGATGTAACTGGTTTGTACACTAGAATAACTTTCCAGATACGAAATTTATGACTTTCTTTAAAAATCTTGAATGTTGCTCTACTGTCTTCAAACATTGAATGTTACCGTGCAGAAACTTTATGTCAGGCTAAAGTTTCTGTCTTAAAGTAAGGTGATTATAGATTCCATTTTGTTCAAGACGGTGTTGCCATATGACTATTTGGCATCTCATTACATTTAGCATTTTCCTTGACCCATTTTAGTCTCAAAAGTGTTCTATGATACCTATCTTACCAATGGTTGGTCTTTTGCATCCTGAACAAAAAAAAAGATTTTCTTTAGCTTTAAAGTTCACTAACTTTCTCATGGTAGGTAATGATGTTGAAAGTTCTGAGGCAGTTTTGCCATACACAGGCTATCCCAAATGGAGATTCAAGTCTTACCCACCTTGCAGAAGGTTTCTACCCATGAGCCCTTCTCATTCAAGTTACCACACCCATTTCTGCAAGCAAGGAATAGAGTCCCTGTACTTTAGGGGCAGACTCTTAAGGTCAAGAAGGTCAAGAAGTGTATTTTGCTGGTGCTTTTATGGAGGTGCTAACGCCAAGCCTTCCTGCCAGTTCCTGTGTTTATTAGTACTTTGCCCATCCCACTTTCTGCCTGATCACAGCTTTTTTTTTTGGCAACTCTCCTACATATTTTGGCAACTCTCAATTAGAATTGTCTTGTAATATTACTGAAGATGGATTTTAATTTTTTTGTTTTCATTCTCCATCAAGTTTTTGGTGAATTCCAGAAGAGAAAAACACTGAACTGACTTTTGCAAAAGTTTAATAGATTTTCTTTTAGTCTGTCCCTAGTTTTTTGGAAAAAAAAAAAAAGAAAAATGTGCCTGTGGTTACATTTTGCTAATTTCAATAAAGTCACATTTTACACAAATCCAGAGGCCCATTCTGGCTTCCATTATCAAAAATAGAGAAAGGGCAGCACTTATTTAATGCATAATTGTTTGCAGTGTGTTTTTATACTGATTTTCCTACATTATCTTCAATTATCTCTATGAAGTCAGCAAGATATACATTATTATTCCTATTTCACAGATGAGAAAGATGTAATGCTTCTAATTCTACTGTGCACTATAGTCACAATATTAATTACAGATTTTATAGGCCAGCTCAGGATAATCCATACCTACATAAGACCATTTTTTTCATGAATGAAAGCAAGATATTTTAAAAAATGAAGAACTGAGGAGTCTTTCTTTTTCTAAGGCTCCAGTTGTCTTGGTGCACTTGATTTCATATGTGCTCAATAAGACATCAAGGTGTCCAAAAACCACCTTGGTAATCTGAGGGAGACCCTGGGGGTCTGCTTCCCATTGATCTGTGTTACGTATCAAGTTTTCATGTAAGATTTCACCTGCCAAGTAGTTTCATCAGCTAAAACAGTAATTCTAGGAAACTGCTTACCTACAAAATAAGAGAAAAACTTACCTGTGGCATTTTTGTGATAATTCTAGGAGAGCTAAATTTTTCTCATAAGCCTCCTAGTCCTTTTATTTCTTCAATAGCCAAAAACAGAGAGAGAGAGAGATTTTGTCCTATAATTCATATATCAATGGCTTGGTTTTCACTAAATCTGAGTGTTAAAGCTCAAGTAAGAGTTACTTGAGGAAAAAGTGGGGACGGGTATTAAGCATTGGGGGTGTCATAAGTGTAGATGGTTTGTGTAAGGAATCACATAAAGTTCAGAGCTGCTGGAATATATTATGAAACTAGATGCACTTAAATGTCTTACTCCCTGTTATATAAGTTGGAGGAGCTCTTTTTGTTGTTATCACTTAACTGTTACTTCTTTATATGTACATGTGTTATGTGTACATACTTGCTTTAAGATAACTTTGATGGTACTTTCTGATTTTCCCCATTCTGGCATTTTTATTCCTTTTTAACCTCTTGTATCTCCCTTGAAATAATAACTGAAGACACCATAATTTTTGAGTCTGGAACATAGGAAAGAAAAAGCAAGAGAATTTACAGGGGTTCTGAGATTAGAGTGTTCTTCATAAATCCAAAAGATTCACAAATTGGCACTCTTCCAGAAGAGGAAGGGCTTATTATGCTGTATTTTTCCATCGTCATCTGACATCTAAGTTTAGATCTGCCTTCTTGATGGAAGAACCTTCCCTGTGACACTTCCATATGCTTCTTCTCTTCCCATCTCTATCAATGTTTATGTAGAACTCTGTGAATTTAAAAACACAAATAACTTATGTGAACTTGAACTCCTCTATAAATAACACTTAAAGACAAAACACTTAACTTTAGAAAAACCATATAAGGACAAACTTATAAGAACTAGTCTGGAATTTTCCTCGTTTGAAAAGGTCTGGAATCAAAGCCACCCTGGTAAATATCTCTTTTCCTTTTTTCTCTTTCATTGTGTACTTACTATCCTCCATCATCTTGTATCCACCCACTTAACCACCAGCAGGTAATATCTGACCCAGTTCAGGGGTATTCACTTTCATTCTTTCCCAGTACCACAGATGCTGACTCAATGAAGAAATGTTCTGGAAAGGCTTGTGGGCCGGTGTCATGTAGAATCATATACCTTTGAGAGTTTATTAAAATTTCTGGCATTAAAGACGTTGATAATTTGAAAAGTCCACATTTTTCTGATGAAACTCCTTGAGGGGATAAGACCTTTCCACCTCCCGCTCCTACCCTTGACTGTATGGCTAACCCATCTGGGCTATTTTCTTAAGCTGTTCAGGTTTTACATGAAGAGCCAGGTCAACAAACTGATTTTCCCAAGGTACTTAAAGGTCATGAAAAGAATAAAAGAAACTCCTCAGGATAAATATCTCCAAAGTGGGTGGAAAGATTGTAGCAGCAAGCTAACTACTCCCTGACATTGCTTCCGGTTGCTGCAATTGTAGTAAAATGCTGAAACAAAAAAAGTATTAATTATAAAAACTCAATGAGACAAGAAATAGGATGTGGTGCTTCTCCAGTATATCTCCATTCAAAATGCACCACTTCAGGATAGGTGGGGGACATTCACATTCTAGCTGTTGAAGTACTGTGATTATTATCAACCAATAGAATCTTAAGATTCTCAAACCAAACAAATTTCATTTATTAAATGACTCAATAATGTTTATATACTCCAAACCAGCTACTCATAATCATGCCAATCCTTTATCCAACCTTAACTGAATAAAGTCATAAGCCTGGCTGAGTCTGTCCGTCTGTTTGCCTCCTTTCTCTCTGTCTCTGTCTCATTTGAAGTAAAAGAATCTGAGCCAAATACTGGCTGAATTTCATTATCAGTGGAGCATTAGTTTGAAGGTTGATGAACCTGAATTCCCAGTTGCCAAAGTTCCCAAAGTTATGTTGTTCACAAGACTTGCTTTTTCATCTTGTCCTTGATTTCAGTGAAGTCTCTGTGCTTATAATAAACACATTTTTTTTGGTGAGGTAATTGGAGCAGGTTTAGGTCCCTTGCAATTAAATTTTCTCCATGGTGCAGTAGTCTCTGGCCTCAAGGAGCGGAGAGTGAGAGTAAACAATTAACTATAATCTTATAACCTAAATGCTTATGTAACCAGTTTATTAACTGGCCCCAAGTTCTTGGGCATATAAATGAAATAGTTTATTCCAATTCTTTAATAACATGTTGGCCAGATTCTATACTTTTTCAGATACTTACAGTTATTTAAACTTTGTCATTCTACTATTTAAAATTCAGTTCTATTTATTTTGAATGTTTTCATTTCAGTTCTGACTCAGTGTTCTCCTCGCACCCTTCTTCATAGAGAAGGGAGAAAGGAGACGATCTGGCTCTCAACTGCCTTTCCCCCTTCCTCTTATGTTTCTTCTCTGTTGGGGATTTTTGAAAGGAAACAGAAAATGTCAAGTAAGTCTTTCTCCATATAAAATAGATTGTGGATGTTCTCTGTATGGCTGGCACATCGTTAATATCCAGTGTGTGGTGCGTGTGGTTGTCGGTAGAATAATCAGGGTATATGCATGGACATTCACATGTATCACTTCTGCAGGTTCTTGAAGGAGGAACTACAGCTTTTTCCCCAGTACTCAGTTTCCTGATAGAGAAGATCTAGTTCTAGTTTGACTACCAGCCTCCCCCCATTTCAGAGCTCACAACACAGGTGGATTTTTCTGCAGCTTCTACCTGCTGAGATCATCCTGCTTTGCAGTGGAGTACCAGCAAGTTGACTCATCACATTCCTAAGTGTCCAGCTGACACATGAAAAATCATACAAGTTCACCATGCTAGGGAGTGGGAGAGCAGGCCGCTGTTATGCTATTCCTGTACTTATCTTTGACATCTTTCCCTTTCCCCTCTCTCCACACTACCTCAACACACTTAGTCATTGGACCCAAACTAATGGAGGAGAGGACAATTCAGAGACTCACCAACTTAAAAGCAATTCTCATGGAATTTGTTTTCCTTGGCTTCAGGAAAGATAAGCTCAATCTTGGCTACCCATGAAAGAAGTGAGGCCAGGGAATACCCTGTATTACAGAGGAATGTAGTAGCTCATAGAAAGCTCCCTGAAGGGAGTGAATGTCTAAGTAGAGAACTGGAAGTTAAATTGTCTTCCAGGACAAGAACAAGAATGGCAGAGTGGCAAGAAGATGAGAGAAAGCACCAGATATTTACCCCATAACTAGGATCAAGAGTCTCTCTCTCGAAATCCCTACACTGCCCCTGACACAAGATGGGCATCTTACCAATGTATATTGACACCAGCTAGTCACCCTATTTGAAGGTTTCAAGGATAATTGGGCTGGTTGTTCCTTGTGTGTGTAAATCCCCATCCATACACTTAACTGTGATCACAAACAATCCTTATGATGTTTTTTGAACACCTTCTGTAGTAGGCTGGATCATGCCCCCCGCCCCCAAAGGTGTCTACTTTGTAATCCCAGAAATTTGTTAATTACCTTATATGGTGAAAGGGTCTATGTGGATGTGATTAAAATAAGGATCTTGAGATGGGGAGATTATGTTGGATTGTCCAGATGTGTCCAGTGTAACTTCATGGGTCCTTTTAAAAGGGACATAGGAAAGTTAGAGAAGTCAGTTAGACCATGAAAGCAAAAGTGATGTATTCAGGAGCCAAGGAATCACAGCAACCAATAGGAGTTGAAAAAGCAAGAAATGCATTCTCCCCTAGAGCTTCTATACGAAACACAGCCCTGCCAATACCTCGATTCTAGCCCACTGGTTTTTGACTTCTGACATCCAGAACTCTAAGATAGTAAATGTGTGTCACTGCAAGCCACTAAGTTTGGGTTAACTTACCGTAACAGCAAAAAGGAAACCAATATACTCTTCATATCCCTTGCTCCTTTGTGGTTCCCTTTCATATTCCTCTCTTTCCTTTCTCTCTCACTTCCTTCATTGCAGAGGCCATTTCTACCTACAGCTTGCCCTCTTCCTGTCTCACATAGTTTCAGCTGATGATTTATCAATGTGACATTAAATTTTACAGCTCTTCCCCACACTCCACAACTTTCCCAGGCTTCATGGTGTCATTCCTGCCTGCCTGTCTTCTTCACCTGGAAGCAATCTCTGGGCTGGGCTCACTTGCCCTGTTCGGTGTTAGCAGACAAAAGTGAAAGAGGAATTTACTTGTTGTTTTTGTTATTGTTGGGTTTGTTGTTGTTGTTGTTGTGTTTTCATCCTAGAGTCTTCCAGCAAGTGAAACATCTTTGTATATTGTCTTTCTTGCAATGAAAACTAGACGCATATCTCTTTTCCCATCAATAATGAGGAAGAGGGAAAGTCTATCTTTAGTGTGAAATAAAGATCTGAAATGGATTATATGAGTATATTGAGCCTTCTCTAGCTCTTCCAGAATCCTAATAGTCTGAGTCCGAGAATAAATAGATTTAAGATCAAGCTGATATTAAGCGATTAGTGGGAAAAAATAACTTGGTCAGAAATTGAACTTGAAATCCAAATTGTATTTTAATTCTTTGCTATGCTTGCCTTTTGTTCTGTTAAGGTTTGGAAATTACCTTGGGTAGTATTTTTGATGACTTCATAGCCCCTCATTTTTCTCTCCTAATTAAGAGAAATAATGGGGGGCACCTTTTAGACCTGATGGAAATCAATGCTGTAGCATTGAGGAGTGTCTCTACAGTGTCTTCAACAGATATCATCAGCATCTTCTTAGAAGTCTACAATGAGCAGCCACTCATAGTTAGCCAAAGTTGCCTTTGTAAGAGAGTACAATGAGAAATCTAATGTTCTTCCTCACTTAGACTGTTCTTTTATATCACTAAGACACATTTCTCTTGAATAAGTTATTGTTATACATGTTATACACATGTACATATATATAATTCTTTTTTCTTTTGTGTGTTGAACTAGAAGATTAAGGACATGCAAATAAATAAAATACCAATTTCTGAAAAGTAACCCCTGTGTTGCTGAGGCCTCCTGCTCTTCAGAAATGCAGCTGAACTTGGCCTAAACCTCCAATCCATAGCAAAGCACAGTCCAGAGAAGTCCCCACAACTTTTCAGACATCCCAATTGATCCCATATTTTAATTTTTTTAAATATGAACACAAAATATCTACCTCTTGTCCTCAAACCACACACTCACCCCAAATGTTCCCTGAAATTCATAATTTAACTATAGATTTGAAGGATCGAGGAAAGGTCATAATACAAAACATAAACCCTTTGTCTTTCTCTGGCTCTGCACCATTATTTTTCCCTTCTCTCATCCTCTTTCTTCCTGATCCAATGAAAAAGCTCCTCTCCTTTCCTCATTCAGGGCAAGCCCAAACTCCATTTGGACCCAAGCTTCCATCATGATTGGTTTTCCAAGTAATTTCCTCCAAACAGACAATGGTCTCCTTGAAGGGAGGCTCTGGTGGATATTCTTGATTCCACCCTTTGCACAAAAAAAACGGTGAATCAGTCATATATCTATCAATGTAGGATGAACATCTACCTTGTCATTTCCTCCCACCTAACTGCTGTTATAGGCAAAGGCAGATATCAAAAGTCTCAGCTATGGAATCTACTGAAGATACACCACAGTGTTGCACGTACTGGGTGGGTGGAGACCTGGCCCCATCACAGACTTGCCTTGCTTTTCACCTTGATCACATAGCCACTCGGAGTCTCAGAACCTCACAAGGTCCTTGGGAAGATGAAATTATCTCTTGCATGTGGCAATAATTTGAAAAGTGCACAGTACCATACAGGTGTCTGTTGTGATTATTCCTGTGATGTTCATTTAAAGCAACAAACAGACCATGTGTCGTTGAGCACAGTTGTGAGAAGACTCACAGTTTGCACTTGATAAGCTTCCCAGATTTAGCAACATCTTGGCTGCATGTTTGGCCAGGAAACTCTGTAAAGATCTGTTTTCTGGGGGAGAGACTAAGGACTTCCTTCTCTCTTGTAGGCTCAAATTCGTGAGACTGTCCCTTCTGGGTGTTTTTTTTTTTTTTAACAAGTCCACCTCCGGTCCAGATGGTATACGAAAGCACAGTGGCAGGACAAAATAACAAACAACAGCAATTACACTTTTTCAAATATTCATCCATTTGTATGCAATTCAGGAGACTGCGAAGTGTTTGAGGACAGCTTCAAGGATAAACGACATCAGCGAAATACAGGATATCAGTGATTCAGATGCAGGGAATAGTGAAGTGACATTTATTTATGCAGGGCTGGGATAAACAGTTTTATTTCGCAGTCAGTTCCCCAATGCTCTTCAGGTAAGACCCACAGGAGGAAGGTGAGAGGATGGCAAGCCCTGGAGGAGCCCTCACCGGATCTGGAAGAAGGCCAGTCTCAAGAGGAGCAACCCAAATGAGCAGAATGTCACCTCTCAGCTGACACACTATCCAGGAAGCGTGGCTCCTTTTTGTCCCCTGGTCCTTACTGCATATGTTTAGTAGCCAGACCATCGCCCGGGTAGCCACCATTGCCTCTCTTTCTTAGCATCATCCTGAAGTCATCAGGGAACCCTGAGTTGCTAAACACAGCAGCATTAGCTGCCTTCTCTCCCTCTTTCAAGTCTCCAAGGGCACCGACTTCTGGGCCAGCGCTCCCTCACTCCCCCTCCCTCCACTGTGTCTCATGCCCCTTCTGCCCTGGCAGCTCTTCAGAGGCTGATCCTCCAGCGCAAAGGTTGTGCCGAGGATCTTGCAGTGGTTCTTCCTCTCATAATCCTCACGTTCTTGGAAACTTAGCTAACTCAGTCCTGTGGCTTTGAAACACTACAGCGTTATCCTTAATTTCTCTCCCCATTTTGGCCAGTACCAACTGCATCTACAACTGGGTGTCTCCTCAGTATCCACAAGTCGCTCTTCAGAAGCGAAACTTCTCCTTCCTGAGCCTCCTGCCCCATGCTCTCTGATTCTGTCAAGAGCATCAGTGTCCCCAGTCCAGCCCCCTGCCCTACCGGTTCCCCACTCACTCCCACATCTCCCCTCACCTAACATTTATGCTACAGTTCCTTCTCTGATCACTCTCTCCATCTCTCCCCTCCTTTTTCCCTCCCCATTCTATTCTCTCCTTTTCCTTTGCTGTCATTAATCCGGTGTCAAGATATATTATATTCACCCGTTCAGTTTCTTCACCTGTCTGTCTCCTGTCTCTCCATTTGAACTGTATTAATCCCGGGACAAGTTCACACAACCTTTTTTTTTTTTTTCCTTTTGATTGTAAAATAATTCAAACTTAAAGAAAAATGTAAACAAGAAGGTAAGAAATATCTGTGAAAAACACCCAGATACTGCAAGTATTAACTTTTACGTATTGAGACATAAAACATTGAAAATCATCCCCTTGTCATCACTATCACGTATGTGACCATACGTCCCCTTCTCTGAAGTTACAACTACTCTGAAATTGTAAAATCTCCCTCCCAGCCAATAACATGCCACAATTTATCCATTCCTCTATTGATTTATATTGTTCCTAGTTTTTCATTAGGACAACGTATATTGAACAACACCAACTCTGGAAGTGGAAATATTGGGCATGCGCATCCTCAGTGTTTCTGGAAATTACTGCCAAGTGGCTCTCTAAAGGGAAGTATCAAAAATACATTCCCGCCATCATCATGTAGGGATCTTGCTCCCACGTCTTCTAGTCAACCCTTAATGTTATCAAGGGTTTTAGTTTTTGCCAGCTTGACAAATGCAAATTACATCTGACTGTTGTTTTGAATTACATTTGCGTGGATCCTGGTGAGATTAATCATCTTTTCATGTATTTATTGGCTCTTTAGGTTTGATTTCCTCTATATTTCCAATGCTTATTATTTGGTTATTTTTCTTTTGAGTTATTTTATTACTGATTTGCAAGATTTTAAAAATATTCCGTAGGGCAACTTTCTTTTGTTTATATGAAAATGCATTTCTCTAGTTGATCTCATTTTTTAAAAGGCTGTGATATCCTTTGTTGAGTGGCAAATTAATTTGAGTGAGGCCAGGTTCCCCGATTTTTCCTTATATTTAGAGTTTTTGAGTCTTGGTAAAAAATATTTATCTAACCATATACTCCTCGTTTTAAAATAATTTTTTATTTTTTTGCTGTTCACTGTTTTGTAACTCCGCTTTTGACATTTGATATATCTACGGGGAAGGTAGGTCTTGACATCTAGTAATGTACATCTTTCAGTTGTATTTTCTTCTTTAACATTTCTCTACCTATTCTTGGACTTCCAGTTAAACTATTTCTCTGGTTGTTTCACAATTAGCTTGTCTATTTCCACAAACTATATTCCTATTACATTAAATTTATGAAATATTTCAGGGATAATCAATATCTTTGCAAAGTTGAAAATTCACATCCACGAGCATGGCATATTTCTCCATTTGCCAGCATCGTCTTTTGCTCTCATAATAATATTTTGTAGTTTTTGGTGTGGTGAAATATGATGTTTTTGACCTTATTTGTTATATTTATTCCTATTGGATATTTTAGACACTATTGTAAATAATATTTTTATAAATTTATTTTTTGTGCATCACTGATATATAGAAATATAGCTGATTCTTGTATATTAATCTTATATCCAGTTGTCTTTGTACGACACTTGTCTGTAAACACAAAAATGACATCTGCAAATAATGGCCTTCTCTTTTTATTCTTTTCTAATCCTTATAATATTTTCCCTGCTTCCTATACTGACTACATCTCCAGTATAAAATTGAAATCAACTGAGAACAGCAGATAACTTTGGCTGATCCTTGATTTCAGAAAAAAAAAAAAAAAAAAAACTTTTAGTAACGTCTATTGATTTTCTTTGTAGTTACTCTGCCTAAATAGGAATTTTCCTTTTATTCTTGGTTTCCCAGGCATTTGTGTCATGATTGAGTGCTTCAGTTTGTGAAATGCTTTTTCTTCATCTATCAAGATATCAACCACCTTGTATTTCTAAAATGAGCGTCACTTGGTGCTGTCATATTATCATTGTCTATATCTCCATATTAAATTTACTATTATTTTAGACTTCAGCTTCTAATGTCATTTCAGGGATCAGCCTTTACGTTGCCTTTTGTCTACTGTCCTTGGCAGATTTAACTATGAAGTTTATTCTATTTTCAAAAAAAAGAATTGGTATGTGTTTCTTTATTCTGCAACAGTTAGTACATGGTGATGTGATTTCAGTTTTAAATATATGGGATGATTCACCAATAAAGCCATCTTGTTATGGAGTTTCCCTCATTATGTGTTTTCTAATGATTCAATATCTTTTATATAAATAGAACTACTAAAAACATTCTATTTCTTCTCTTTTCCTAGAATGCTTAATGTTATCTAACTTAGTAAATGTAGTGTTAGAAAGTTGCTCATTCGTATCTTTCAGTTATCTCTCTGATGAGAATTGTGTCAGGGTAGTGTCCAGGTTTTCATTCCTGATATAATCATTTGTAATTTTTTTCTTAATGTTTTCAAAGAATCAACTTTAATTTTTGTGAAAATTTTATTTTCTATTTATTGAGATGTAATTGACGTATGACATTTTGTTAGTAGAACATAATGATTCAGTATATATTTACTGCAAAATGATCATCACAGCAAGTCAAATTAATATCCATCACCTCACATAGTTAAAAATTATTTTCTCTTGTGATAAGACCCTTTAGGTCTTATCTACTCTTCTACTCTCTTAGAAGCTTTTAAATACACACTACAGTATTCTTAAGTATAGTTACCACGTTCAACATTATATCCTCAGGACTGTTTATTTTATAGGACTATATATTTTATATTGATTTATTTTGTAGACTATTTATGTTTATTTTGTAAATAAATGGAAACTTGTAACTTGTGACCTCTGTTTTCTATTGGTTTCATTTATGCTGTTATTTTTGTTACTTACCTATTTATACTTTGTTTGGGTTTATTTGTAGGGTTCTTTTCTCCTAGCTTCTTAAGATAGAAGCTGAACTAACTCATTTTTAGCATGTATTTTTTCTGGGAAATGCATTTAAGATGATAAATTTCCCTCTAGGCACTGATTTCCCTATATCCCACAGTTTGAAATCATTTTCTTAAATATCTTCTAAATTTACCTTTTCTGTCCCTGGGTTATTGATAATGTATTGTTTAATTTCTAAGTAGTTTGATATTTTTTAGTTGTAGTGACCTCAAATTCTAGCTTAATTCTTCTGTGGTGAAATAAAATTATATAAATTATTTCAATTTTAAAAAATTTATTAAGCCTTCCTAACTGGCCCAGAATATGGTCAATTTTTGCGTAAAATACATGTGTACTTGAGAAAGACTGTTTTCCGTCATTTTGTGCAGTGTATTGTGTTGTTCAGATTTTCTACGTTCTTATTGAATTTTCTTTTCTCATATAAATTCAAATTTTAGATTCCTTTTCTGGAATAGAACAGGCTCTTCCCTGTTTATGAGGTTATATCTTAGTTGCAATATGAGTTCTTCCCTGTTTTTATAATTCCTATATATCTCCATTCAATCTTGGCTGCCACAGTCAGACAGAAAATGCAGACACTTTTCCTTACATCTGTGAGGGAAACCTAGCAGCAAATAGTAACCGCTCTAAGTCTGTCAAATAGATACATTTAAATATGATTTGTGTGTTCTAAAAGCTATTGAGAGAAATATAATAGTGTCACATTATAATTGTGGATTTGTAATACCTCTCCTTTTAGTTTTATGATTTTTTTATTTTTCTATTTCGAAGTTATGTTCTTACACACAAATTTAGAACGGTGTTATCTTCATTGTAGGTTGAACCCATGACTATTATGAAATAATCCTTCTTACTTCTCGTTTTGCCTTTGTCTTTGAAAGTTTTTAGTTGCTACAGGAACTAGTCTTTGCTTAATGTTTACGTAGTTTACCTTTTTCCCTTATTTTTTCCCAACATTTCTGTTTTCTTATATTTGAGGTATGTTTTTATAAGCAGCTTATATTGAACGTGGTTTTATAATAATTCTGTCAATTTTAGTCTTCAAATCGGATTACATAGTTTACATACCCTTAATGCATGACGACTCTATTTGTATTTAAAACAATAACCTAATACGTATTCTCGGTTTGCCCACAACTCCCATTTTATACTCCTCTTTGTCTTCTATTGGTTGTTTTATTTTCTATTCTGTTTTGACTAACAGATGTCTTTATTATTTACTTTGCCCCTCTATTAATTAGTTAGGTCTACGTTATTTTCTATTCCTTTAACAGTTGCCTTATAACTCACAATGGGGATATTTTACTTAACAAAATCTTATGCAAAAAAATTTAAAAAATTAAAAATTAAAATAATATGCAAATCAATACTTGACCATTTCCAGGATAATACTAAGAGTTTTAGACCATATCAACTCCATTTACGCTCTCACATCTTTGTATTATTGTTATAAATCAGTTTAATTCCACACATATTTTAAACACCCAAGATACTGTCTCTCATTTGGTAAAGTCAATAATCATTTCTACTTACAAAAATTTTTCCTTTTTTGGCGCTCTTCATTCATTATTTCATTCCTGTCTGGGGTCATTTTACTTCCAATGAAACTCTCTTCTAATTTATTTTAGTATAGGTCAGCTGGTGGTCTCATTTTTGTCTGCTTAAAATATAATCATTTTTTTAAGTTTATTTATTTTTTGAGAGAGAGAAAGAGAGTGAATGGGCAGGGGAGGAGCAGAGAGAGAGAGAGAAAGAGAGAGAGAGAATCCCAAGCAGGTTCCACATGGCCAGCATGGAGCCCAATGCCGAGCTCGAACCCATGAAGTGTGAGATCATTACTCCAGCCAAAATTAAGGGTTGGATGCTTTAACCAACTGAGCCACCCAGGTGCCCCTAAAATGTAATTATTATTGAAGGTGTTTTTTCTCTGGTTATAAAATTCTAGGATGGCAGTTTTATAATCTCCTTACTTGGATAATGTCATTCTGTTTTCATCTGGCTTCCATAGTTTGTTGGAAAATCAGCTTTAAGTCTTACAATTGTTCTCTAAAGTTATTATGTAATTATTCTCTGGTTGTTGAAGAGTTTCTTTGTGTTTGTTTTTTAGCAGTTTTACTAATGTTCTTTTTTTAATTATTTATTTTAACGTTTATTTATTTTTGAGAGAGAGACAGAGTACGAGTGGGGAAGGAGCAGAGAGAGAGGGAGACACAGAATCCAAAGTAGGCTCCAGGCTCTGAGCTCTCAGCCCTGAACCCGAGGTGGGGCTCAAGCTCACAAGCCTTGAGATGATTGTGAGTGGAAATCTGACTCTTAACTGACTGAGCCACCTAGGCAACCCAGCAGTTTTACTAATGTTCTTAAGTGTGGTTTTCTTTATGTTTATCCTTCTTGAGGCTTGCAGAGTTTCTTGAATCTGTAAATGGATGTTTTTCATTAGCACTGGAAAGTTCCTGGCCATTCTATCCTCAAAAAATTATTCAGCCATATTCACTCTTCTGGAGTTCCAATTACACAATTTTAAAAGACTTTTTCTGTGCTTCACAAAAGCCTTATGGTGTTTTCACTACTTTTCTTTATTGTGTCTATGCCTCAATCTGTATATTTTCTACTGACCTGTCTTCCAGATGACTGATCTTATCCTTCATTGTGTTTTTCGTGTGGTGGATTTTTTAAAATGTCTATCTGATTTCAGTTGAGTTGATTGTTTTCTAATCATTGAGTTTAGAGAGCTCTTTTTGTATAATAGATAGAGGATCTTAATCACAAATGTGTTTTGAAAATATTCTGTTTCTGGCTTAGCTTTTCATTCTCTAATGAAAAGAACAGAAGTTTAAATTTCTTCTCAAAGAACTTCTTAAAGTTCTTCTCAAAGAACAGAAGTTTAAATTTAATGGAATCCAATTTGCCATTTTTTCTTTTATGTCTGTGTCTTGGTATCACACCTAACAAGTCACCATTACACCAAACATTGCAAAGATTTATTCCTGTCTTGTCTTGTATATGCTTTATAATTGTAAATTTTACATTTAGCCTTATGATCTGTTTGTTATTTCATTTTTGTTATGGTGCAAGATGAACCAAGGATTCCTTGTTTTCCTTTTGAATATCCAATTGTTTTAGCACCATTTATTGCACTAGATATCCTTTCTCCATTAAATTGCCATTTCCTCTGTGTTGAAAATCAATTGACCGTATATGTGCCAATGTATTCTGTTCTACTGATTTTTGTGTCTATTCTCTTATCTATATATATTGCTGTCTTGATTTCTGTGCCTGTATAGGAAGTCTTGGAATCAAGTATTTGGAGAGTTTCCAAAATCTTTTTTTATCAATTTCTAATTTAATTTGTTATGGTTAAAGAAAAACACTTGCATGATCTCTCCTTTTTAAAATTTCCTGTGTTTTTTTTCATGGTCTAGAATATGTTGATTAAATTTCCATGAGTACGTGAGAAGACTTTTATTTGTTGTTATTGGGTGGAGTGTTCTATAAATGTCAATTAGGTCAAATTGGTTCATAGTGTTGTTTGTATCTTCTGTATCTTTGCTGCTAGACTACTTGTTTTGTTTATTACTGAGTGAAAAGCACAATGTTACCTTATAATTGTGGCTTTGTCTCTTTTGCCTCATCAGTTTTATAGCTATTTGCCTTATGTATTTTTAAGCACTGTTGTTAGATGTATACATATTTTGGCTCATTATATCTTACTGGTACATTGGCCCTTTATTGATAAATAATATTTTTCTTTTTCCCTCAGAATATTCCATGTTATAAAGTCAATTCTCTGATGTCAGTATACTTACGTTTAGTTTTATTTTGGTTATTTTTTAATGGTTCATTGTATATTATTCTTTCTATCTTTACCTATCTATGTCTCTATATTTATAGTCAGTTTTTTGTAGGTAGTATATAGTTGGTTCATTTAATTTTTAATTCAGTCAGACTATCTTTTAGTGGATGTATGTATACCATTTAATATTTAATGTAATTATTGATATTGTTAGTAAAAGTAGACCATATTTCTGGTTATTTTTTATTTTTTTTCATGTGTTCTTTTATTCTTTCTTCCTATTCCTGCCTTCTATTGGATTGAGTACTTTATGATTCCACATTTGCCTCCACTATTAGCTTATCATTTATAACTCCCTAAAATGACATTTTTCATTTCCGTAGAGTGTATATATACAACTTTAATCGCAGCATCCATGCAAATAATATACATTTTCACATATAGTATAGTGAATTTACAATAGTATACTCCCAATTACTCACTTCCATGTTTTATACAGTGATTACCATATATTTTTTAATGTTAGCTGTATACAGTACATATAACGCTAACACATATCACCACTGTTTTTGTTGTAGAGAGACAATTTTCTGTTAGAGCACTTTATATAAGAAAATAATAAATTATATATAACTATATATATGTATAGATACATACATGCATACATTCATTCATGTCATTTCCAACACTCTTCATTTCTTTGTGTAGGTCCTAGTTTCTGTCTGGTATTTTTATTCTGCCTGAAGAAGTTCCTTTAGCATTTCTTGTAGCACACGTATTTTAAGAATGCTCTCAGTTTTTGTCTAAAGACTTCTTTATTTCTTTTCCATTACTGAAAAATATTTTCATTGGATATAGAAATTGAGGTTGACAGGTTTTTTTTTTTTTTTATTTCAACACTTCTAAAGATCTCAGTGAACTGTCTTTTACTTTAATTGTTTGTAATAGTAGGTCCAATATAACTCTCAACTTTGGTCCTCTGGATGTAATGTGTTTTTTGTTTTGTTTTGTTTTGTTTTTTGAGATACTTTCAAGACTTTGGTTTTCAGAAGTTTGAATGATTGGGTAAATTTCATTGATATTTATCCTGCTTGCTTCCTCTGAGCTTCCTGGAGCTATGTTTTGGTGTCTTTCATTAGTCCTGGGAAATTCTCAATCATTACTTCTTTTATATATATATATATATATATATATATATATATATATATATATATATATATACATATATATGTATATATATATATATATACATATATATGTATATATATGTATATATATATAATGCTTTCAATGTTTATTTATTTCTGAGAGAGGAACAGACTGCAAGCAGGAGAGGGACAGAGAGAGAGGGAGACACAGAATTCAAAGCAAGTTCCAGGCTCTGAGCTGTCAGCAGAGAGCCCAAGACAGGCCTCAAATTCATGGACTGTGAGATCATGACCTGAGTTGAATGAAGTCTGATGCTCAACTGACTGAGCCACCCAGGCACCCCTCCATCATTATTTCTTTAAATACTTTTTTTGCCCTATTCTTCCTATAGCTATTCCAATTATACATATGTTAGAGGATTTGATGTCTCACAGCTATGAAATGATGTTTCATTTTTTACTCTACTTTGTTTGGGTAATTTCTTTTGACCTATCTTTGATGCACAAATTCCTTCCTCAATGGTGTGAAATTCTTTCCTTCTGCAGAGTCCATCACAGGCATTTTTCATCTGTTACTGTGTTTTTTACTTCCACATTTCCATTTATTTTTTTCCTTACAGTTTTTACTCCTTTGCTGAATGCCTCCATCCGTTCATATGTTGTCTACCTTTTCCACTATTAATCATAACAATACATTAATCATTGTTTTTTTTAATTCTTGGGTGATAGTGCCAACATCTGGATCATATTGGAGTCTTCTGCTATTGATTTTCTTAACACTGTGTTGTTTTTTCTTGCCTCTTTATGTTTCTCACACTTCTTGTTTGAGGGTTAGATCTGTTACATTGCACAACAGTGTCTGACATAAAAAGCACTTATGTCTGGAAGTGGACACATGTCTTTATTTGGTAGGTTATTAGTATATGGGTTGAGTTAGTGTAGCCATAAGTTGATTTGGATTCAGGTTTTGGTTTTGCTGTGGTCACCATATGCAGCCCTGGGTTCAGATTTTTCTGATGGCAGTTTATGCTTAGGATAGTCACTGTATTCCTGGAATATTTTTGTTAACATTTCTATTCCGCCATCATCATCCTTAGCTTTTCCCTGTGATCTCAGCCCTGTAATGCATTCAGGAAAGGTTAAGATTTCATAGCCTAACCATCTTTTTTCTTATTGTAAGGATAGGTACCAATATTCTTCCCAGATTTCTCTATCATAAGCAGAATCCCTGAAAACTTGATTTTTAAGTTTCTTTGAAACTATCTGTGTTCTGATACAATGTCACGACCAAGGAACCTTAAGAAAAAAATGTCCAGCGCATTTCCAGAAGATTAGACAATGGATTGATGTGTTTTGCAAATTTGTGCTGGATGGCCACAATTTTAAGGTATGCAACCATAAGTCATGCAGATCTGGTCAAAAAAATTCAGTTGTTAACTAAAATTAGTAATGATGGTTAACATCTATCAAATAAAATGTGCTAAGCACCATGCAAAGCACTGTATATCTCTCATGATGTGATCTCCATCTTATATAAGAGGAAGCAGGTTCAGACAGCAGGTAATCTCCCCGCTATCCTAACACTCTAAAATGTTCTGTGATGTTCCAGAAGTCCCACTCTTGACCACTATGCTGTACTCTTTTATTTTGCTGTTGTTAGGTTATTTATTTTTTTCTCTTGTAAAAAGCATTCTCCTTACTTGTTTTTCTATATTCCCTTTTTGGATAATTTTTATTTTTTTTATTTATTTATTTTTTTTTAACGTTTATTTATTTTTTTTTTTTTTTGGGGGGGGACAGAGAGAGACAGAGCATGAACGGGGGAGGGGCAGAGAGAGAGGGAGACACAGAATCAGAAACAGGCTCCAGGCTCTGAGCCATCAGCCCAGAGCCCGACGCGGGGCCCAAACTCACGGACCGTGAGATCGTGACCTGGCTAAAGTCGGACGCTTAACCGACTGCGCCACCCAGGCGCCCCTTGGATAATTTTTAAAGGAGCAAATGTTCAGCAGTTTGGCAAAATATCATATCCATCACAGATTTTGACTTTATTTTTCTGTTACGAAAGATTGATAAGTTTTCTACCTTTTAAATCATGCGTATTGTTTGCTGTATGATGTAAAGTTAGTAAAAGTTTTGAAAATGGGGTACAGAAAAATTCTCTACTTTTATTATGAAAATATCATGTTGATCTCTCAGTTTTAGAAGACTTGGCCTGCTCATAAATTCCATCACTCTCTTGCTGCTATTTCTGTCTAGCAAATTATTTCTTTATTCACGAGGCAATAAAAGGTCACTGGAAAGAAGAATATAATATTCACTCTCATAAAATAAAGTTAAACAGTAGTTAGCATTTATATCTTTCCACTGTAGTAAACAAAATACGGTTTATTTGACTCAATGAAGACCTATGATACCAAAAAAGATAAATCTAATGATTTGTTTGAACATAGGAAGATAAATCTTGCACAGCATGCCCTCAGTGATGATGTGTTACCATTGTCCTAGTTCTCTGTAAAATTAAATTGAAAGGCAAAGCAGGCCTGGCTTCTTGCTCCAAAATATCCCAATTCTCGTCCAGGGCTATAGTCTAAGAGAACCAACTGTGAATAAGTAAAATCTGTTTTTTTTATTTACTTGCTTTGCTTTTTATGCTACTTATTGAAATAAGGTTGACATCGTGTCCTATATTTGCAAGAGAGGATAGAGAAAGAAAAAGTCAGTTGTTCTTTTTAATGTGTTTTAATTCAAGTTAAAATTTTCTGCTCTTTTATCATACATGCCATGAGAAAATTATTTCCTGTTTTTAATTTTTTTTAGACTTTCGTATCTGTGGTTAAGAAAGTTAGCAAGTGCATTATTAAAACTGAGTTGTACACTTAATATAAATCCAAACATCTTATTTTTTAGAAGCCCTATAAATTTTATTGATAAAATACATTTTACACAAAATTGGATTAAGAAAATGTTACCTGGGGCTCCTGGGTGGCTCAGTCGGTTGAGGGTCTGACTTCAGCTCAGGTCATGATCTGGCAGTTCATGAGTTCGAGCCCCGCATTGGGCTCTGTGTTGACAGCTCAGAGCCTGGAGCTGCTTCAGATTCCGTGTCTCCCCCTCTTTGCCCATTCCCTATTCATGCTCTGTCTCTCTCTGTCTCTCAAAAAAAATGAACAAACGTTAAAAATTTTTTTAAATAAAAGAAAATGTTTCCTTTATACTTCAAATGTTTTTATTGCCATAATTAAAATAACACAATTAAAAGACAGTAAGTTAATGTCTTTGAACAATTCAGATACCAAAATAATGCATTCTTCCTTATAAGTTCTTTCTTATTCTTCCTTATAAGTTCCTGAGTTCTTTTCAGTAGGAATAGAGTGGTTTAAAAGAAAAGACCTGTAAAACCAAAGAAAAGAAAAGCAATAGAAGCAAATGTTTCAAACTATAAGGTGGGGGGGGCAGTTTTTGTACCCTATTTATCAATCTAGGCATTTCCAAAGGGTTTTGATGCTTTTTCATATAATAAAAGTAAATCTAGTTTCAAAATGTGCTGATTTCTGCTAAAGTTATTTACAAAAAAAGAAAATCCATCTAGCACTACTTTATTGCTTAAAGTCTTTTTTTCCATTTTCTTTTTCATACATTTCCCTCTCATTATCAAATAAAAATCTGTCTCATGCTCTTATGAGCCTTTTATAAAGGACTCCCTTCATTGAGCAGTAGACTGTGGCCTTTTCTTTTTATCTCTCTAATTAAAACATTGCAACCTGGGGAAACTATCAGTTAGTTCTCAGTAAATGGCACTTATTTTCATCTCCTTTGGTATAGCAAGAAAAATGGTAAAGTTAACAGAAATGTCCTAGTCCCTAAAATTAGACATAAACCCACTAATATGCAACCTACAGAGTCTTCTAGGCCTTCAGAAATGGCACTCAGTAATTTATTTCGACATAAATCAACTTGCTTTCACTCTACAGCTCAGCTGTGCTAAGATCAATTTTCAGAGAAGCTTAACAGTTCAAAATTGTTCGTGCCTTCTGCAGTCTTACATCTGTATTTTCTTAACTCTGAAGTTTGAGTCAAAGACCATATGTCATGGTATAACTCCAGTACTTAGTAGGTTTATGATTCAGGCTACCATTTTGTGTTCTTTTTTGCCCTCAGCTAAGTCTTATGTATCCGCTCAACATGATAGCCTGGAAGTAGAAGGATTTTTTGTTGTTTTCCATAGAAAAGTCTTGTGCTCTATTAGCAAAGGCATAGCCAAGATCTTAATAATTGTACCAACCCATGTTGGTGCCCATGTCTTTTCCTGTGTCCCAAGAATATCAAGAAGGCCATGTGTAATGGATACATTGATCTCATAATGGTTTGCTTTTAAAAAGTTTTCTTTTGAGATACGTTAGCCAAAATAAAGAATGTCAAGCAAACAGTATAATCAACTTATGTTTAATGAGCATTCATAAACATTATGACTGGTTGAGTGTTTACAGGATAATTAAGAAGCAATTTCTCAAGAAATTTAGTTTCTAGCATAGAGGGGCCGGGCAGATGTTCAGAGGCAATATGTGCTAAGATGTATCATGTACATAACTTATGTGAGAATTTTGACTAGAATATGTGATAAAGGATATCTACCATTCCTGTAAGAAAAACAAGGTAACTGGTAGTTGTGTAGGAGGTATTCATTCCATAAATGTTCTTTACCCAAAAGAAAATAGCTTCTAATATATGCTAAAAATTTATCAGATAAGGGGTAATTTGAAATTACTTTTAGTGTTGTCCAAAGGTATCTGTGTAGTTAAGGTTTTCTGCAATGAAGGTCTGTATTTTGGCAGATTTGATAAAGTGCTTAGAAAGTAGGAAAGCATTCTTGTTTCCTTAGGTTAGGGGGTGCTGGCCAGTCCATATCGAAAGCATTCTCTGATTCCTTTCTTTTTAGATTATGGGAATGGACATGACCTTGGAGGTCAAAGTCTCCGATCCACTCAGGAGACAGTGGCTACCAGTCGAACTGGAAGGAGGAATGTTGTGGTATCTTCATGCTACCTCATCAAACAATTTAGTGCCTCCTGAGAGGAAGAGAATCAAAATATGTGGCTGTCTAGGAATTGTTCGGGGTTAGCAAGGGAGGCCACCCATGAAACGTCAATTTGATTGCTAAAGTCTATTTGTGGTTTCCTATAGATCTCTGGGAAAAGATGTTGAGGTCACTAAAATATAGTCTGCTGGTAATGTTTCTATCAGGTGGACACAGTTATCCTAGAAAGTGCTTGTAACTTTTTTTGTGCCCCATTAAATTTCAAAAGCCCCTTCGTTCATGCCTGAGAAAACACAATTTGAAATAAGACCTGCTGAAAGGTGCCTATTAACCCCGCTAATAAGCAAATATAATTTTTGTCACTTGCAGACGACACTTAATATGTCTTTGGGCTTGTATTTCAGAGAAGCTTTCCACTTGAAGATCATTCTAGCAGAAGGAATACTTCCTGACTACTGACCTGAAGCAGCTCTCCTACATGTGCAGGCTCTGTGGCAGATGCCAGATTGGCTTGAGCCCATCCTTGGGGGTTGTTCATAAAAGAAAATTCATTTTTCCGAGAGACTAATCTCTTATGATGTTTGACCATCCCTAGACATGGCAAGGGCATAGATATCTCTGGCTTGTCTGCAAGCTCTCCTGTAGAGCCCTCTGATTTCTCTATTTTATTTAGAGAGTCCTTCTAGTAGGCAGAAAATGAAGTGCACCAAACATGCCCCATGCAGTATGGAGCACATTATCATTCTTTACTAGAGTGTTTGTGATCACGATGGCGTTGATAATGTTGAAGGAGTTCATTAAGATTTGAGTGCCCATGACTAAATGGGAGCTTCAGAAAGGGTGAAAAATAAAATAATAAAATAAAATAGTATCTCAGGTCATCTAAGCAAGCTCCCTGCCCTCATTCAGATAGAAGTATCTCAATATTGCTAACGAGGCAGCTCCCTTCAGAAGAGGTGAGATGACGTTTCCAAGGTCACACACAGAATGAAGAAAGGGAGAGGAAGATAGGAGCCCCTGCTTGTCGCAGGTGCTTGCTTATTTATGCAGCAAATATTTCATTGAGTGCAGGGTCCAAAAAGAATGGTCACTATTACAGAATATAACCAAAAGAACAGTTCTTTCCTTTGACAAACTTACAGCAAATGAAGAGTTTGAGGACACAACTGAGGACAATTTCTGAAATACTAAGTCAGCCTCATTTTTTTTCTGACCGCTTTAGCTCTAGTGTTTTTTAACCAATTTTTAAACATGGAAAGCATGTTTACTTTCATGTTATTTATTATAATATTTTAAGGGGGGGGTGGATTTCATGTCCTGGTCACTTAAGCTAATATTTCTAAGTTAGGGAAAGTCCTATGCCTGAAAAGAAAAGCATTAAATATGAAACTCTAACAACTACCACTAGGTTTTTGGGTGTGATCACCATCCAGTGTTTTGGATAAAAAATAAATTATATAATTTACTATGGTGTAAAGCTTAGCTCTGAGTCTTAATACCTTTAACAAATTTGATTCAACAAGCACTTAGTGAGCACATAAGGGCAAGGTCCTCTGGGGAGTACAAAAATGAGTAAGATTTATTCTCACCTTATCACTGAACTGCAAATAGAAAAATATCCTTAACAGGTGCCTAAAGGAGGTAAAAACAAAGTGCTCTGGGAACACAGGTGAAAAAAAAAAAAACCCTATATTGTCCCCTAGGGGCGTCAGGGAAATACTTACAGAGGAGTGACCAGTTGAGCTGAGCCTAGAAGCATCACTTGAATTTCAGTAGAGGGAGAAGAGGAAACCCCTCTAATTTAGCAAAGGGAGAGGTGGGGTAGAAAGCCTGCACAGAACATCATGATACAGGTAGTCAGCCTACCTGGTAAAATAGAAACCAGGAAAGAATATTATCGCTGCCTGTAGAAATTCCTTAGGTGTGACCTTTATAAGCAGTGAGGAGTCTTTGAGAATTACCCAGGCAATGAGTGGCCTAGTCCGAATTGCACTTTGTGAACAGAACTCTGCAGCTGTGTGCCAGACGTTGGAGGGGAAAGCCTCTGAAATGAAGATGAAACAAGAGGCTACTGTGAAGTGGTAAAAGAAACAGAAGGAGATTGAACAGAAATAAGGCCAATAGGAAAAGGAGGAGGGCAGGAAGGAGGTTTGAGAGTCCTGACGGGCCTGACGAAGGCCGCAGTGATTTTTTGCATCATGCATGTGGTCCGCCCAGGGATTCACTGAACAACTGAACAACACTGAACAACAGTTCCCCAGGATTCACTGAACAACTACTGAGTGAGAGGCATTGCATTGAGTGAGGAAGACACAACAGTGAAAGATAAATAGTCTTTGCTCGTAGCGTACAGTCGAAGATGGGACACAGATAAACGTGTAATAGTGACACAATGTAAATAGGGATAATACATACGAAGGAACATTCCAGAAGGGGGAACAGCATGTGGAAAGTTCAAAGAGTAACCAGAGTAAGCCTGGTATATTGAAGAGACTATGAAATGACTGAGCCTGGCTGGAGGATAGAGGATGAGGCAGCGTGTGGAAAACGATAAGACGGCAAGTTTAATAAGCAGGGGAGTGGATAATGGCAGACCCTGGGAACCACAGTGAGAGTCTGTGCTTGATGCCCATGCCACTGAGGCAAGCAAGGAAACAACATGACCAAGTTTCACTTCAGGAGGTGGAAGATATTGGGGAAGAAGATATGCGTGGATACAATTTAAAAAAAAATAAAATAAAAGAAGGGAGAGAAGTAAAAAGAGGGAAAGTTAGTCATGTTGAGAAAATTACAAACACCCAAAGGTTTCGAAATCTGGGACTTAGGATTTTTGAGGAAAGACGGTAGTTGGTGTCATCGTTTAAGTTAGGAACCAAAGGGGAAAAGGATGGATTCGGGGCGTGTGTGTGTGTGTGTGTGTGTGTGTGTGTGTGTGTGTGTGTATGTATCCTATCTAGGAAACTGTAGGAGTTTTCTTTTGTTCACAAAGAGTAGAGACATAAAGATTTTAACACAAAAATGGAAGAAGCCAAAGAAGAAATTTGATGTAAAGGAGGTAGAAAAAACACTAGATACGGTTTACTTGATAAACAATATCAAGATGTGATAAGAACCCAAGGGAAATTTCTCTGGAAAGCCTAGATTCTAAGATAGAAAAGCTCTATCCTGATTACCCATACTTACTTAGGAGCAATTAAATAAATATAAAATATTTTTCAGAAAGCTATCTTGCAAAGGGGCGCCTGGGTGGCTCAGTCGGTTAAGTGTCCGACTTCAGCTTAGGTCGTGATCTCACGGCTGGTGAGTTCGAGCCCCAAGTTGGGCTCTGTGCCGACAGCTCTGAGCCTGGAACCTGCTTCAGATTCAGTGTCTCTCTCTCTCTGCCCCTCCCCTGCTCACGCTCTATCTCTGTCTCTCAAAAATAAACATTAAAAAAAATTAAAGAAAAAGAAAGCTGTGCTGCAAAAAGAATCGGATCGAGAACTCCATCACATACAAGATTTGTTTACCAGGAACTTGGTGTGAGTTAGAAGCTTACAGAACCGTGCAGATTCCACCTCGTGGATTTAAAAGAAGGCACTTTCTGGGGCGCCTGGGTGGCGCAGTCGTTTGAGCGTCCGACTTCAGCCAGGTCACGATCTCGCGGTCCGTGAGTTCGAGCCCCGCGTCAGGCTCTGGGCTGATGGCTCAGAGCCTGGAGCCTGTTTCCGATTCTGTGTCTCCCTCTCTCTCTGCCCCTCCCCCGTTCGTGCTCTGTCTCTCTCTGTCCCAAAAATAAATAACGTTGAAAAAAAAATTTAAAAAAAAAAAAAAAGAAGGCACTTTCAGCTCGGATTACTTAATGTTTTGGCAAAACAAAACCAAATCAAACAAAAATGTGTACAAGAGGCAGGACAGTCTTTTCACTGAAGTTGGTGAAACCCCATTAATGTTTCCTCCCCTCCAAAATGGTTTGTAAGATTTAGCCTGTGATTCCTGCTCTATTAGGTTTAATTGGATAATGAGGTGTCCTTGCTGGGTCTCTCTTTGCTTACAGAATACAGAAGATGCCTCAGGCCGAAAAGAATAAGACAGCCAGCTGAGAGCACAGCTGGAGGTCTGGACTGTCTGGCCTGTCAGGGATCAAATGTCCTTCCTTTGTACCCTCTCTTCTGCTGCCAGGCAAACACCCAACCCTTGAGAAATGTTTGGACGGGAGCAGTGCTTAAACGGAACACCGTCACTCTCGTGTTCTCGTCACTGGCTTAATATGGGGTATAAACATCACAGGGATTGGTGGGGATTACAGGGTAGTTTGGAAAAATAGAAAAACTGTCCCCGTTTGATTTCAGTCGTATTTGCCCCTCATTGGATTTTCTTGACGCGTGGATCGTTTTCTTCAAAATCCAGCAATTTTAAAAAAAGTTAATTTCAGGATAGTTAACATACAGTGTTATATTAGTTTCAGGCATACACTCTAAGGATTCAACAATTCTATACATCACTCGGTGCTCGTCACCCCTGTACTCTTAATCCTCGTATCCTATTTCACCCCTCCCTCTCCACCCACCTTCCCTGTGGTAATCATCAGTTCTTTATAGTCAAGAGTCCGTTTTTGGGTGTGTCTCTTTTTTTCATTTGTTTTGTTTCTTAAACTCCACATATGAGTGAAATCACATGCTACTTGTCTTTCTCTGACTGACTGATTTTGCCATCTATGTCGTGGCAAATGGCAAGATACCATTCTTTTTGATAGCTGAGTAACATTTCATGTGTAACATCCCACTTTTTGATATAGTCATCGATCAACAGAGCTTCCATATTTTGGCTCTTTGTAAATAATGCTGCTCTAAACATAGGGGTGCATGTATTATTTTGAATTAGTGTTTTCCTAGTTTTGGGGTAAATACCCAGTAGTGGAGTTACTGGATTGTAAGGCAGTTCTATTTTTAACTTTTTTAGGAGCCTCTGTACTGTTTTCTAGAGTGGCTGCACCAGTTTGCATTCCCACCAACAGTGCATGAGAGTTCCTTTTCCTCCAGTTCCTTGTGAGCACTTGTTTCTTGTGTTTTTGATTTTAGCCATTCCTACAGGTGTGAGGTGATACCTCATTGTCGTTTTGATTTGCATTTACCTGACGACGAGTGATGTTGAACATCTTTTCAAGTGTCTGTCGGCCATGATGATGGTGAACCTGGGGTTATACAAAGCCTGAAGAACTATTCAGCAGAAAAAAAAAGTATTAAAAATTGACCTTCCCAAGACAAAAGGGCTCTGGTGGACAATCAAACATTGATGGGTTGGTTGGTTTTTTAAAGAAGGCTCTGTTTTCCTCTGGAAAGAAAAAAGAAAACATGAAAAAGTGAATGAAGTTACAAATATGCCGTATTTCACTGAATCTAAAGTATAATTCATTGGAACACATCCCAATTTAAGATATGCCAAACATGAAAAAAAGTGTCTTGGAACCGATAAAATATGGCAGCCTGAGATGATGAGATTGAGAGTTGATGAAATTCAGTATCTGATTGTCATAATGTTCTCTGTAAGACAAGAGACGATGTTGTCAGCTGAGAATGAGATGACCTTAGAAGCTGATGAAGGTTAAAGAGAAAAAGAAGTATCAGGAAAGTCCTTGATGGAGATGATAAGAAATAGGGGAAAATTTTTCCATTCAAACTGCTCTTTCTCCTGATTGGGAGAATACCACCGTCTATTCAAGCAGGCAGGCTAGAAGTCTGGGGTTATCTCGAATTATATCTTCTGCCTCTTCCACACCTTGCTGGCCACCAAGTTCCATTAATTCTATGTCCTAAATATTTATCAATTAGTTCTCTACTTTCTTCTCCCACTGCAATTCCTTTTGTTAAAGCCCTCATCATTCCTGGCTTAAAATATTAATGTAACCTCTTACATTAAGCAGCCTCCAGGATGGCACCCAGTGATCCCTGACTGCTGGTACTCACCTTTGTGTAAGTGCCCTTTCACTCCTACATTATATCAGAATTGGTCAATGGGACCACTAGAACATAGAAGTGATAGTATGTCACTTTTGAGCCCAAGTCATAGTGGACATTATAATTTCTTCCTTGCTACATTTTTCTCTGGAATCATTCACTCTAGGGGAAGTCAACTGTTTTAAGGACACTCTAGTGTCTTAAAGACACTCTAGCAGCCATATGAAGAGATCCATGTGGCAAGGAACTGAGTTATCTGCAAAGAGCCACTGAGGAACTGAGATCTCCTATCACCAGGCATGTGGGTTAAATTGGAAGTGGATCCCTCATTCCTGGTTAAGTCTTTAGATGACTCTAGCCCCAACTACATCTGTGTTTATTAAAAAAATAAAATTGGGGGGCGCCTGAGTGGCTCACTCCGTTAAGTGTCCAACTTTGGCTCAGGTCATGATCTCACAGTTCATGAGTTCGAGCCCCACGTCAGGCTCTGTGTTGACAGCGGGGAGCCTGAAGCCTGCTTCAGATTCTGTCTCCCTCTCTCTCTGCCCCTCCCCCGCTCGTACTCTCTCTGTCTCAAAAATAAATAAAGATTTAAAAATTTAAAAAATCTTATTGAGGAGTAATTAACACGTAATATATAAATTTAACGTACATATCTAGTGTATGCAACTGATGAGTTTGGGGATGATTATATGCTTGCGAAACCATCACCGCCATCAAGGCCATAAATATATCCATCACCTCCCAGAGTTTCTTCCTGCCCCGTTTATTGATTGATTGGTTGATTGATTGATGTAATAAGAACACTTAACATAAGTTCTACCTTCTTAGCAAATCTTAAGCATACAATACAGTATTGTTAGCTATTGGCACTACACTGTTAGTAGATATCTGGAACTTTTTTATGTTGCACACTGAAACTGTGTCCCCTCTGACCATCACCTACCCCTTTCCTTCTCTCCTAGCCACCAGCAACAACCATTGCCTTCTCTGCTTCTATGATTTTGAACATTTAAGATTGTTTATATAAATGATATCATACAATATTGGTCTTTCTGTGCTTTGCTTATTTCACTTAGTATAATGTCCCCCCAGGTCCCTCCATGGAAATGACAGAATTTCCTTCTTTTTAAGGCTGGATATTATTCCATCGTATGTACATGCAAATCTCTTTTTTAATATTTTTTTTTCAGTTTTATTGAGATATCTGTGACATAAAGCAGTATCTAAGTTTAAGGTATACAGAATAATGACTTGGCTTACATACATTGTTACGTGATTACCCCTTTCAGGGTCCATTCATGTTGTCATAAATGGCAGTTTCCCTCCTTTTTTTGTGGCTAAAAAAAATTTTCTATTGTATATATAAATATTCCATCTTCTTTTTCCATTCATCCATCAGTGGACACTTACGTTGTATACGTGCCTTGGCTATTGTAAATAATGCTGCAATGAACAAGAGGGTGAATATATTTCTTTGACTTAGTGTATTCATTTCCTTCAGATATACACCAAGATGTACCACATCAAGTGATAGTTCTCTTTGTAATTTTTTTAAGAAACCACCATATATATTGTTTTCCATAATGGCTGCACCCATTTACAGTCCCACCAACAGTGCAGAAGCATTTCCTTTTCTCTGCATCTTTGTCAACCTTTGTTATGTCTTGTCTTTTGATAATAGTCATTCTAATAGCCATGAAATAATAAATAGCTCATTGTGATTTTGATTTGCATTTCCCTGATGATTAGTGATGCTGAGCACCTTTTTTATGTACCTGTTGGCCATTTGTATGTCTTCGTTGGAAAAAGGTCTGTTCTGGTGTTTTGTCCATTTTTTAAAAATATTATATATTTATTTTGAGAGAGAGAGGGAGTGTGCGTGTGAGTAGGGGAAGGGCAGAGAGACAGAGAGAGAGAGTACTCTGAACACAGAGCTCAGTGCGGGAATCAATCTCATGACCTAAGCTGAAATCAAGAGTCAGATGTTTAACCTACTGAGCCACCAAGTGGCCCATGCTTTGTCCATTTTCTTAATCAAATTATTTGTGTGTGTGTTTACTATTAAGTTGTAGGAGTTCTTTATATACAGCATATTGAATATTAACCCCTTATCAGTCTGTGATTTACAGATATTTTTCCCATTTTATATGTTGTCTTTTATTTTGCTGCACAAAAGTTTTTTAGTTTGATGTAGTGGCACATTAACTTTTTATTTTGTACTTTAGATATTTTATTTAAAAGTCATTGCCAAGACCTATGCCAAGGAGATTTTTTTCCAGTGTTTTTTTCTAGCAGTTTTATGGTTTCTGGTCTTGCACTTAAACATTTAGTGTATTTTGAGTTAATTTTTGTGAGTAGTGTAAGTGGTCTAGTTCCTTTCTTTTACATATGACTATCAATTTTCCAAAAATCATTTATCAAACAGACTGTCTTTTCTCCACTGAATACTCTTGGCTCCCTTGTCAAGTATTAGTTGACTGTATGTGTGAGTTCATTTCTGGGCTCTCAGCGCAGTTCCATCAGTAAATGCCTGTTTCAATGCCAGCACCATTCTATTTCAATTATTATATCTTTATAATATACCTTGAAATCAAGAAATGTGATGCTTCCTGCTCTGTTTATCTTTCTCAGGATTGCTTTGATTCATGGTCTTTGTGCCTCCATGTAAATTTTATGATTGTTTTACTAGTCTGTAAAATATGCCTTTGGAATCTTGATAGAGATTGCATTTAATTTATAGATGGCTTTGGGTAATATTGACATTTTAACAACATAATTTCTTCTAATTTATGAACATTGGATACCTTTACATTTATTTGTGTCTTTTTTATTTCTTTCATTAATGTCTTACAGTTTTCACATCTTTCACCTTCTTGATTAAATTTATTCCAAAGTATTTTATTGCTTTTGATGCTATTATAAATGGTGTTATATATAGTTAGCATATAGAAACTCTGTTCATTGTCAGTGTATAGAAACTCTATTGATCTGTGTATAGTAATTTTGTAACCTGCAACTTTACCAAATTGACTGATTAGATCAAAGAGTGCTTGGTGAAGTCATTAAGACTCTCTCTATATATATGTATAAATATATATATTATATATATGCAATCATTTCATCTATAAATAGAGACTATTTTGCTTTTTCTTTCTAATTTTGATGATGTACTGCTTCTTTTTACCTCATTGCTCTAGCTAGGATTTCCAGTCTCATGTTGAATAGGCGTGGTTAAGAGTGGACACCTTTGACATATTCCTCACCTTAGAGGAACAGTTTTCAGTTTTTCACCACTGAGCATAATGTTAGCTAAGGACAACTTTTCATATGTAACCTTCATTATGTTGAGGAACATTCCTCCTACACCTAATTTGTTCTTTTTAAATCATTAATGGAGAAATGATGGAGAAATTAATGGAGAATTTTCTTAAGTGCTTTTTCTGCATATGATTTTTTCCTCATTTTATAAATGAGATGTATCACATTTTACTCATTTGCTTTTGCAGAGAATTTATTTGAAGAAATATTAGCTGAAAACTTCCCTCACCTGGGAAAGGAAACAGACATCCAGGTTAATACAGAATTCCAAACAAGATGAGGTCACACTATGATACATAATAATTAAAATATCAAAGTTTAAAGATAAGAGAGAATTTAATTTTTTTATTTTTTTAATGTTTATTTTTTTAATGTTTGTTTATTTTTGAAGGAGAGAGAGACAGAGCGTGATCAGGGGAGGGGCAGAGAGAGAGGGAGACACAATCCGAAGCAGGCTCCAGGCTCTGAGCTGTCAGCACAGAGCCCAATGTGGGGCTTGAGCTCACAAGTTGTGAGATCATGACCTGAGCTGAAGCTGGACGCTTAACCGACTGAGCCACCCAGGCGCCCCACAAGATAAGAGAGAATTTTAAAAGGAGCAAGGGAGAAGCAAAAATTATTTACAAGCAAAACACCATAAGGCTATCAGATGATTTTTTTAGTAGAAACTTTGCAGGCAGGGAATGGCATGATACATTCAAAGAGCTGAAAAGATAAAACCTACAACCAAGAATACCCCACATGAAAAGGTTATCATGCAGAACTGAAGGAAAGGTAAAAAGTTTTCCAAACAAACAAAAATTAAAGGAGTTCATCACCACTAAACTGGCCTTATAGGAAATGTTAAATGTACTTCTTTAAGTGGAAAAAAAAAAGTACCATATTTAGAAATAAGAAACTTATGAATAAAAAGATGTGAAATATGACATCATTTACATAAAACATGGGGAAAGGGGGGAGAAGCTGGTTTAAAATGTGTTCAAATTTAAGTGACCATCAACTTAATATAGACTGCTATGTACTAGGATCCTATTCATGAACTTCCTGGTAACCACATACCCAAACCCTATTGATTTGCATTTGTTGAACTATCCTTGCATCCCAGGAATAAATCCCACTTAATTGGAGTGAGTGATCCTTATAATGATGTGAGGAATTCGCTTTGTTAGTATTTTATGAGAACTTTGGCATGTACGTATTATCAGGTAAAATAGCCTATAGTTTTGCTTGTAGTGTCCTTTTCTGGCTATGGTATTAGGGTAATACTGGCCTCATGAAATGAGTTTCAGAGTTTATTAAAAAATGAGTTTTTAAATATTTGATAAAATTCACCAGTAAAGTCATCCGGTCCTGGGCTTTTTTTTTTTTTTTTTTTTTTTTTTCATTTGGAGATTTTTTTAAATTACTGACTCAGCAGTATTTGAACTGTCCAGATATTCTATTTATTTTTGAGTCACTCTTGCTAGGTTGTATATTTCTAAGAATTTTTCCATTTCTTCTAGGCTGTCCACTTGTTGGTGTGTAGTTCACAGTAGCTTCTTATAATCCTTTGTAATTTGGGGGTATCAGTAGTAATCATATGTCACATAGAATTTGATATATTTTGGTCCTCTCTTTTTTCACTGGTTAGTCTAGCTAGGGGGTTGTCACTTTTATCTTTTCAAAAAACCTACTCATAGTTTTATTAATTCTTTCTATTGTTTTCCTCCTCTGTGTTTCATTTATTCCTGCTCTAATCATTATTATGTCCTTCTTTCTGTGAACTTCTTGGTACTCAGTTTTTTTTTTTTCTTTTTCTGGTTCCTTGAGCAATAGAGTTAGGTTTTTTATTTGAGATCTTTCTTGTTTCTTAGGGTAGACATTTTTCTCTCTAAACTTCCCTCATAACTACTTTTTCTGCCTTGCATAAGTTTTGGTATTGTTGTGTTTCCATTTACCTTTGTCGCAACATATTTTTTAATTTTCCCTTTAATTTATTCTTTGATCTATTCAGGGGAATATTGCTTCGGGAGAATGTTGCTTAATTTCCATGTATACGTGAGTTTTCCACATTTTGTCCTGTTATTGATTTCCGGTTTCATACCATTGTGGTCAGAGAGGACACTTGGTATAATTTCAGCTTTTTTTGAATTCGCCAAGTCTTGTTTTGTGGTCTAACATGGGGTCTATCCTAGGAAGTGTTTCACGCATGCTTGAGAAGAATGTTGTCAGATAGAATGTTTTGTGTATGTCTGTTAAATCCATTTAGTCTATAGTATTGTTCAAATTCATTGTTTCCTTACTGATTTTCTCAGCCTGGATAATCTGTTGTTGAGAATGGAATTTAAAGTCCACAACTATTATTGTATTGATATTTATTTTTCCTTTTAGCTCTGTTAGTTTTCACTATATATTTAGTTGCTCCAATGTTGGGTACATAAATATTTACAATTGTTGTACCTTCTTAATAGATTGATTATATAATGGCCTTCATTATATAATGGCCTTCTTTGTTTCTTTCTATCATTTTTCATTTTAAGTTTATCTTTTGTGATATAAGTAAGGTATCTCTGCTTATATTTGGTCACCATTTGCAGGACAGATTTTGTGTTTTTTTTTTACATCCCTTCCCTCTCAGTCTTTGTATGCCAGTGAGCTAAAGTGAGTCTCTTGTAGGCAGCATATTACTGGATCTTTGGTTTTGTCTTCTTGTCTTTTATCCATTCAGTCAAGATTTAAAATAATTACTGTTAGAATAGGACTTAGTATTGCCATTTTATTGGCTGTTTTCTGGCTTTTTTGGTAGATCCATTGTTTCTTGTTTCTTAATTGGCTGTATTGAGGGGGGAGGGGGTTATGCTTTTGGTGTCAGTAGGTTTTGACTTCTTTATCATGTTCTGTGATAAATACAGATTTTTGTCTTATGGTTACCATGAAGCTGACCTAAACTTTACACTTTTACTTCTCCTCTTTCTCAAGGTCTATGTCATAGATGTTACAGTTTACATGTTTTTATGTTGTATATTCAATGACACATTATTGTAATTATGTTTTTTTACCACATTTGGTTTTTAACTTATAGAGTTGTGAGTTACACACTACCACTGTCATATTACAGAATCTAACTTTGACTATATATTTACCATTACCAGTGACTTTTAAACTACTTTCTTACATTTTTATGATGTTAATTAGTATTCTTTTATTTCCATTCAAAGAACTCTCTTTAGCATTTCTTGTAAGGCAATGGTAGAGATGATGAACTCCCTTAGCTTGTGCTTGCTCAGAAAAATCATTATCTTCCCTTCATTTATTTGTTTTTAATTTTTATTTTAATTTTTTTTTTAATTTACATCCAAGTTAGTTATGATGTAGCGCAACAGTGATTTCAGGAATAGATTCCTTAATGCCCCTGACCACTTGAACTGGTATAGAATTCTTAGTTGACAGGGTTATTTTTTTCTTTCAATATTTTAAATGTATTATCCCATTCTTTTCTTGCCTGAAAATTTTCTGTTGGGAAATCTGCCCATAGGCTTATGGGGGGGGATGTTCCCTTGTATATAACTGGACCCTTTTATCTTGCTGCTTTTATAATTCTTTCTTTTTTTGACTTCTGACCATTTAATTATAATGTAACGTTATTCAAGTTCAATTTACTTGGGGTTCTGTGGGCCTCATGCATCTGTCTATCCATTTCTTTCCCCAAGTTTGGAAAGCTTGTAGCCATTATTGCTTTAAATATAATATCTGTCTCTTTCTCTTTCTTTTCTCCTGGAATTCTCACCATGTGGATATTATTTCTTTTGATATGTTTTTACAAGTTTCGTAGGCTTTCTTTACTATTTTTCATTCTTTTTTCCCTTTTGTTCTTCTGACTGGATAATTTGAAATGCCCTATCTTTTAGGCCACTAATACCTCTGCATGCTCAAGTCTGCTCTTTCTTGAATTCTTTCAGTTGAATTCTTCATTTTGGTGATTGTATTTTTCAGCTCTAAGCTTTTTGCTTGTTTTTTTTTTAATGGTTTCAATTTCTTTCTTGAACCTCTCATTTTGTTCATGTGTTGTTTTCCTAATTTTGTTTACTGCCTGTGTATTCTTAGAGTTCACAAAACTTCTTTAAGAGGATTATCCTGAATTCTTTGACTCTTTGTAGGTCTCTCTTTCTTTAGGATCATTCGTTGGAATTTATTGGTTTCCTTTAGTAGCATCATATTTACCTCATTTTTCATGATTCTTGATTCCTTGTGTATCTGTGAATTTGGGTAAACATTTTGCTGTTGTAGATTTTGCAGGTTCATGTTGGCAGAGAAAGTTCTTCACTCTGGTTGGATCGGTGTTCTGGATGTCAGTAGGAACATCCTTGAGCAGGTGAAGTCTGCTTTTAGGATCTATTTTGAGGACAAGGCCACTGCCTACGCTTTGAGGTCTTAAGGGGGAAGTGTGCCACTGCCTGATAACTGTTAGATAAAACCACTGACTTGTTTTCCTGCCCAAGCAAAGCTGTAGGATAGGATCCATGGTTGTCTAGTGTCTCTGGTCAGGCTTTCTAAATGGTCTGCTCTGGGTATTATACTAAGGAATAAGTGGGATTAGAAATTAGCTTCCCTGTCCTGACAGGGCAGCAGAGTGAGACCCAAATCCACCAGTGCTAATTTCGGTGGTGGTGGGGGGGGGGTGGACCCAAATGAGTCTATATTGTGCACTAAATTTCCTGGCCTAACAAAGCCACCAGTTTTTCTCTGTAGATGGGAATAACCCCTGGCTGTGCTCTCTGTTCAAGTGTCACTAGAAACAGGACTGTAGCATGGGCTATATAGCTCCCTATGTGCTCTGGTTAGGTGGGCTGAGATCTGCATTCAGCAGTGGGTGGGGTTATGAATTAGTTTCCCTTCCTGGGAAAGGCCCTATACATGCCCCAAAGCTATGAAGACTCTTGCCTGGGGATCAAAGTAGGCAGAATTAGGCACCAAGTTCCCTGTCTTATGAGCCACTGTCCTTACTCTGCAGATGGGTAGGGCTTCTGGCTATGCTTTCCATCAAGTGCCTGTGTAATCAGAGTTACTAGATGGGCTATGTGGAATCCTAAGAGCTCTAATTAGATTACCAGTCATGTAAGTCTGAGGCTGTATTCAGTTTTAGGCAGAACTATAATTTAGCCTTTCTGCCCAGCTGGGTTGCAGAACAGACCCCCATGACCGACAAAGCTCTTTATCTAGGAATCAAAGCAAAGAGACCTGCTAGATAAACTCTCTGGATAGAGAGGCCACAGTATTGGCTTTGCAAATGCAGAGCCACTGGTCAGGTTCCCAGATCATTGTCACTATAATTGGGGCTGTGGAATGGACTACCAAGATTCCCCGGAGCTCTGATTAGTAGCATTGGAGATTGTATTCAGTAGGTTGTAAGTTAGCTTCTCTGTTCAGGGTGGGGAAGTGGGAGCTGGTTGCAGAGCAGGCCCCAGGGCTGACAAGACTCTTGTCTGGAGAACTAAGAAGGCAGACCTATGCACCAAGTTCTCTGGTTAGATGTGGTCATCAACTTGTCACCGAAGATAAGCAGAGCTACTGGCTGGGCTCTTTTTTGAAATGCTGCCAGGCCAAGCCATTTCTTAGGTGCTCAGGACCTAAGGCTTCCTGGTCAGGCAGGGACAGAAGCTACACTTAGCAATAAGCAAAGTTACTAATTAGCTCCCTTGCCCAGGCTGGTGGCAGAACTGACGCCAGAACCAGCAAATCTCTTCAGAGTCTTGTCTGAAGCATGCCCTAAGTTCTCTGCCTGAATGGGGATACCCGCTTTGCTCTACTGAATGCAGTGTTGTCTCCCAGGATCCCCATTTGAGTGTTGCTGGGCTGGGAAGCTTCCCGGATGCTCAGACCAAACTTCCTGGTCAGGCAAGACCACCATGTACACTCAGCAACGTGCAGGGCTAAGACTCACTTCCCCTGCCTTGGAGTGAGAGGGCACAGACCAGGCTCCAGAGTTAGAATGGCTCTTCATTTGAGCTCCAAAATCAGGCAGACTGTGCCACCATCTTGGCTCTCCATATGAGTAAAGGCATTGGTTTGGAATACCACTTAACCCCTGCAGGTAGGAATTCAGTCTGCCAACATCCAAGTGCTGACTGTTGCAAGCCCCTTCCCCCTTCTCCATCACATCACATTCCCAGTGGTCAAGCCTTACACATTCCCCCATACCCTTGAGTGGAGACTAGTATAGGTACTCCCAAGGAGTTACCCACAATGCTGGGGGATCTGGATGTCCACACTGAGCTCCTTTTCCTACTGGAGGAACCATAGGCTTAGAGAAGACTTCTCAGTATGGTACTGTTCCTGCCCCAGGGAGGGAACATGTGGTCAGTGGGTAGCCATTTCTCTCATCCTACTAACCCAGTATGTATTTGTTCATGTCAGTGGTGGAGGGATTGCTTCGGTCTCAACTTAGGAATGACCTATGTCACCATGTGGTGATGTCAGTCTTCTACCACAGTTCTTAAATTCGTTCACCACTCACTAGACATTTAGGTTGTTTCCATATTGTGGTTATAGTGAACTATACCACCATGAACGTGGGAGTGCAGGTGTTTCTTCAAGATCCTGATTTCAATTCCTTTTGCTCAATACCCAAGAGCAGGGTTACTGGATCCTATGATAGCTTTCTTTTTAATTTTTTGAGCAACCTCCACACTAATTTCCATAGCAGCTCTACCAGATTACATTCCCACCAAGAGTGTACCATGGTTCCCTTTTCTCCATATCCTCACCAACACTTTTTTTTAAAATAATGACCATCCTCAAAGGTGTGAGGTGATATCTCATTGTGTTTTGATTCATATTTCTGTGATAATTAGTGATGTTGGACACCACTTCATATACCTGTTAGCCATTTGTATGTCTACCTTGGAAAAATATCTATTCAGGTCCACCGTCCATTTCTTAAACAGGTATTTGGTTGGGGTTTTGTTTGTTTATTTGCTACTGAATTGTGGGAGTTCCTTACATACACTGGCTATAATCAGATACCTGGCTTGCAAATACGTTCCCCAGTTGACACGTTGATTGCAGTATCATGAGATAGAACCTAGCTAGGCCACCCGACCAAGCTGTTTGTGAATTCCTGAGCCACAGAAACTGTGAGATAATAATTGTTTCTGTTGTAAGCCACTAAATTTGGGGATAATTTGTTACATAGCAATAGAAAACTAATATACTTCTTAAGTTTTCTTCCTATTAAGCAGTCTCATAGCTCCAGTACCTCCTTCTTATATAAAATGTTCACATTTTTTATTTCTTGTTCAATGGCCATTTTTTTTTCTAGGCCACTGACTGTAGGAGGTCAGAGGCATATGACCTCAGAAAAGTTACTTTACCCTTCAGTTTCTCACCTCTAAAATAAAGGCTGCCATTAAGTTTAAAGCACAGGTAATGGTGCTAAACAGTAAGCAAATAGTAAATATTAGAAATTATTATTGTCTTGCTCATTCAGTAAATGAAAGCCTATATCTCATCATCGATTCAGAAGTGTTCAGTAAACATTTGTTGAATGATTTGTATGAATACCTCTGCCTAGCTTTGTCTTTCTCTCAAGTATCTTTTTGTACCACTAGAACAGTAATGTTATCTTACCGAAGTGCACCTGTCATCCTTCGTTCCTGCTTCAAACCCAGTACTTAATGATTCAAAGCCCATACTCATGTTGTTTCTCACCACCCTGCCTTTTATTATTTAATTATTATTATTAAAATATCACTCTTCTCTTTCTTATATTTATCTTAGCACTATTTACAGAAAAAAAATAGAAAATAATAATTGCTTCCCAAAAAGGAAAAAGAGAAGTAAAGGGAATCAATCTTTGATAATTCAAAGGGAGATTGTCACCTGTGTTTGGCTAACATGATTTTTTAAAAATCCTATGGTCTGTATCTACTCCATTCAAAATGGTAGCGACTAGCCACATGTTCATTTAAATTTAAGTAAAATTTAAAAATTAAAATTCATGGGGCGCCTGGTGGCTCAGTCTGTTGAGTGTCTGACTTCAGCTCACGTCATGATCTCACAGTTCGTGAGTTCGAGCCCCACGTCGGGCTCTGTGCTGACAGCTCAGAGCCTGGAGCCTGCTTCGGATTCTGTGTCTCCCTCTCTCTGCCCCTCTCCAGTTTGTACCCTCTCTCTCTCTGTGTCAAAAATAAATAAACATTAAAAATAATAATAAAGATTTAAAACTTTTTTTAATTAAAATTCATTGCCTCAGTTGCACTAGCCATATTTTAAGTGTGCAATAGCTTAGTGGCTGCCTTCCACAATTATAGAACATTATAGAATTGTAGAATATTTCAGTCATTACATGAAGTTCAATTGGACAATGCTAGTATATACTAAATATTGATCTAGAATTCTTCCATTTGGAAGGGGTTTTTTTTGTGTCTTTTTCCTCTATCCCATTTGTAATCTAGTTTTTGAACAATTTTTAGCTTTTTTAAATTATGAAATATATCACATATGCAAAAGACTGTATATAACTTTCATATACAGTTTAATGAGTATTAATAAAAAAAGAATACCCATTATCCAGATCAAGAAATACAACATTACCAGCAACTTTGGAACATCCTGTGTGTCTATCCCTTTTCCTACTCCCTTTCCTTCCCCTCAAAGTTAAACACTATTTTATGTTAACTATTCTCATTTTCCCTTATAATTTTATTTCCTATGTGTTCAACTAATCAAGCTATTTTACTAGTTTTACCCGCTTCCGAACTCAAACCTATATTTCTGTGTATTTATCTACTTCTTAACATAGAATTGACGCACGTTGATAAAAGTTGTAGTTAATTTCATTTTTTAACTCTTGCATAGTATTTCTTTGTTTGGATATTTCACAATTATATTTACCGAGGTTTCTGTCATTAAACATTGTGGTTTTGTTTGGCTTTGTCGTACTATTATAAACCACGCTGCTGTGAACTGTGAGTGTATTATTCTCCATTCATCTCTCCTGTTGCTAAACCTCTTAGGCACTAACAGCCAATGTGCTCCAGTATTACCATTTCAAGAATATTTGTATAAACAAATAGCCTTGGAAAGATGGGAAGAGTGAATTGCTCTAGAACTAACTTGTGTTCCCAGATAATAAAGATAGAGCTATCCCCCTCCCCAAAGACATTCCAGAATCATAAAATTGAGACGAATCTCTCTTCTCCCCAGAGAGAATTGCTTACATTTCAGGCTAGTGGGATAAGGTCGCTCTCTGGAAGAGAGGATGGCCATGTTGGTCCGCTGCCCTTACAGAGGATCAGAATCTTAATCTCAGGCTTCTTCTCGACAGCGCACTCTTACTGCTTGTGCAAGTACCATCTGGCCCTCACTACATCATCCTGTGGAAGTTGTGGGCTTCAATGTTAGTCCAACTTTTGCTGTGAATAATAAACTGTCTTTTGTCTCTAACCTTGACACCTCTGAGTCTTTCTGCCAGCATCTATGAAGCTCTGATGGACTAGCTTGTTAGCTTGCAAGCAGGATGATCTCAGAGGCTCTCACAGTTCCTGCCTTGATGATTGAACATGGTCATTCTTGTGCGTGTCTCTTGGAGCGCTTGTTCGAGAATTTCTTAGAGAATATACCTGCAGAATTGCTAGGTTATGATTTTATTAGATAATGTTGAATTGTCAAAGTGGTTTGGCCAATTTCTACTCCAGTCAACAACGTTAAACAGTTTTTGATTCTATATCGTCACCAATGCTTGATATTCTTAGTTTATTAAATTATCCTCACCCCATTTGGAAAAAAAGTCCTCTGTGGTTTTAATGCGCAATTTACTGATCTAAGTGCATCTAAGCAATTTTTCATATACAGAGTAACTATCATTATTTCCTCTTCTAAGAAAAGTCAGTTCATGGTTTTGTTTGATGTCTCTATTGGGTTGATGGTCTTTGTGTACTTAATTTATATTAGTTCTTCATATTTTCTGGGACATAGTCATGCATTAGTCATACGGGATCTAAATATCATCCCCATTTTTTGCTTTCATTTCTGTATTATGGTTTTTGAAAACTAGAAATTTTTATCTTGAATGTAGTAAAATTTATCAATGTTTTTCTTTGATATTTTTGCTTTGGGATCTTATTTCAGGATTATTTCCTGCTCCCCAAATTATCACTATGTATACTGTCTTTTGAAATGTAGTGTTTTGTGTTTAATATTTAAATATCAGAACTATCTAGAATTTATTTCTGACTATGTTATTGGGGAAGAATCAACCTGAATTTTTTCCATATGGATGAGAAATTGGCAGAGTGCAATTTATTGAATTAACGATGCTTTCCACAGATATTAATGACATTTTTTTTCCTTTTTAACATTTAGAATTTTAATTTAGTCTTCTTGTCTTAGATCACTATTTAATACCTTCTGGAAAATATTACACATAAATGGTGATAACAGACTTCTTTAGCTTTATTTCTCAACTTTAAGGAAAATGCTTTTACAATTTCCAGTTGAGTGTGGTAGCCCTTTAAGAGGTTGGAAAGATTTTATTCTATTCCTAGTTTACCAAGAGAGCCATATAAATTTTGACTTTATAAAGTACTTTTTCCTTCTTTTGTGGTAATCATGTAGTCAATTAAATTAATAAAATCAATTAACTTTTTAGTGTTGGTACAACTTTACATCTTTACCCTAAACTCAGTTTTTATACATTGAAACATTTGCATTGTAACTTTGTGTGAATTTTATATCTATTTTTTAAATTTTTTATTTATTGTTTAAATTTTATTCCAGTATATTTTATATCAATTTCTATCAGTTGGAATTTTTACCTCTATTTTTCATGAATGAGAATGACCTGTGATTTTTTTTTTTCTCCCTCATTGTCTGTTTCTTCTTTCGACATCATGATTATTCTAGTTTCACTTAATTCCTTTATTGGATCTTTCTGAGTGCCTTTTATGTGTTAATCATGGCTCTGGTACTTTGGAGAAATTACTGAATGAAGCAATCAATATCCCTACCCTTGTTTTACTTTTTAACATAGTGAAACTGATGATAAATGTTCAATGTAATAAATAATTAAGCCCCATAGTATATTAGAACAGGAGATGTGCCATGGAAAGAATATCACATGGGGGAAAAAAGGATCAGGAAAGCAAGGGAGGGGGTTGCAATTTCAAATATAGTGTGATGAGGGGAAGCAGTCATGGAGATGGTAACAATCGAGGAAAGCCTTGAAGAAGGTGAGGAAGTGAGACATGGGGTACCTGAGACAGGAGGATTCCAACAGAGAAAAGGTCCCAAGGTTGGGCATGGCTGGAATGTGTTCCAGAAGCATCAAAGATGTTTCTGAGGCAGTATGGCCAGGTCCTATGGGAACTTTGGGACGATAAGAACTTGGCTTTACTCTGAGGGAAGCCAGGAGTAATTCTAAGGTATGAGCAGGAAAGTGACATGATTAGTGTTACATTTTAGGAGGATAATACCAGCTACACTGTTGAGAATAGACTGCAGGGAGACAAATATAGAAGCAGGGACATATCAGGAGACTGTTGCAACAACCCAAGCAAGAGACTAGGACAGCTAGCAGTGGGTGGTGAGAATTGCTCAGATCATAGATATTTCTTGAAAGTAGATCCAACAGAATTTCCCGACAGATTGGGTATAAAGTGTGAAAGATGATTCCAAGGTTTGGGTCTGAGCAACTGAGATGCAGAAGACGTAGGTGGAGCAGATTTGGTGGGAAACAGTGGGAATTCAGAAATTTAGTTAAAGACTGTTAAGTTTGAAAAGCTCTTAGATACCCAAATGGAGATGCCTAGTGGCAGTTGGAGATACAAATCTGGAGTTTAGGCAGGAGAGAGGCATACATTTCTGAGTGAATATGCACCAGGCAGTGAAGTGTAGAGAGAAATAAGAACTAAGTGTTAAGTATATCGCCTTATGTATGCTTAAGGATATCGCCTAAGTGGTCAGGGAGAAGAGAATGAACCTTTCAAAGAAACAGCAGTGACAATTTTTGCTTGCCCTTTTGCTACATAGAGTATGAATCCAGGCCCTAAACCCCTCTGAATGTGAGCCTGTGGTAGGAAATTCTTAAAAAACGATTTCTCTTCTCGTCATCCAGATCTCCCCAATATTGAGATATGGACACTTTGTGGGTCAGGTCTCCAGTCCAACTTCCCATCAGTGCAGTCCTCTGCTTGACTCCTCTCCACTGCTCTTGTGATCCCTCAAAATGCAGGTTCTGGGCCCATGGCCATAGTAATTTAGCCCAGGACAAACTTAAGACTCAGGATCCAGGTATTCTTATCATTATTAACGTACAAAGAACTGCTTTATTTTGCAGCACCTCAGTTGCCCATTTAAAAAATTATGGGCTAGCTAGAATTTAGATATATAGATCTTCCTCTACTTACCATGTGGTTATGTCCTTTAAGCCTACCGTAAGTTGAAAATGCTGTGAGTCCAACATGCCTTGAATACACCTCACCTACACAACATCATAGCTTAGTCTGGCCTACCTGAAGTGTGCTCAGAACACTAATGTTAGCCTCCAGCTGGGCAAAATCATCTAGCACGAAGCCTATTGAATGAGAAAGTGTTGACTGATTCATGTAATTTATTGAAAACTGTACTGCATGTGAAAAACATGGGTAGAGAATGGTTGTCACTGTATCATATGTTTATCCTGGTGATCGTAGGACTGACTGGTGGCTGTGGTTGCTACTCCCAGCGACAGGAGAGAATATCATACCCTATATCACTAGGCCAGAAAAAGATCAGAACTCAAAACTCTCAATACAGTTTCTATTGAACACAGACTGCTTTCACACCATCATAAAGCCAAAAAAATTCTAAGTTGAATCATCCAAAGTCAGGGACCTCCTGAATATAACTGGATGGATTTCTTTACACTTCTCAAATGCCACATTTCCCTGTTCGGATTTCCTGTTAGAATGGTTGTGGGCTACAAAAAATTACAAGAAGTCTGGGATGACTGTGAGGTTTTTGGACTGAAGACCTGGAAATGGTGAAGATTAAGGGCTGAGTAACCCTCCTTTTCATAGGGTAAACACAGAATCACTAGTCGAGGCATCGTAACGGAAAACAACTGGTATTTTGATGGTTTCAGAAGTTACAAATACCACATGCACACAAATCCCAAATTAAAGTTGTTTCTTTCAAAGTAATCATCTTGGGAAATCTTTCATTTAATTCCAATGACTCTGGCATTTCAAAGTCATGTGGGGACTTCTTTTTTTAAAGCCTGCCTTCAAAACTGGTAGAATATTTTTTCTTAATATCCTCTAGAGCAGTAAATCTCTGGTCTGTGAGAATGAATTTGCCTTTTAGAAAAAGCCAAGAAATTATTTAGTACTGGGTCTGTTGCAAATGGTGGTTGATCAGATTAGAAAATGATTGTTTGGGGGCGCCTGGGTGGCGCAGTCGGTTGGGCGTCCGACTTCAGCCAGGTCACGATCTCGCGGTCCGTGAGTTCGAGCCCCGCGTCGGGCTCTGGGCTGATGGCTCGGAGCCTGGAGCCTGTTTCCGATTCTGTGTCTCCCTCTCTCTCTGCCCCTCCCCCGTTCATGCTCTGTCTCTCTCTGTCCCAAAAATAAATAAACGTTGAAAAAAAAAGAAAATGATTGTTTGGGATCGAAAATGAGAAGGACCGCAATTTAATGACCGGTCTTCTTTGGTAATGTCTACACCGGCTTGTGCACATTTTGACACATGTGATCCATGTGTCTTTATTGATGTTGAGCCTCTTTATAGTATGATCAGTGACCCTGGCCAGAGTGAGTCAAAATCATACACCATAAATCTGAATGAGTAATTGTGAGGAGGCAGAAGGATTCCAAGCACTTTCTAATATATCTTGCCCCTTTGTTTATTCACTGGAACTCGGGCTGGCCCTACTGAGGATAGTGCTTGTCAGTGGTGCTGACTTTGAATGACAAAGTCTTCACATAACCTTCAAGCAAAGCCTCAGTCCAGACCTATCACGGGCGGCCCAGGGAATCCCTCAGCAGCAATAAATGTCTCATATTCATTTTTCACCAGATAACAGTGTGGCTCTTGGTCCTGGAAAAAAATTGCACACAACTCTATTACATTTTAAATGCTCCCGATTCCCTTCCTTACTGGCCTCCCTGTAAGGAAAAAAAAGAAGGAGTTCCTTCTGTCATTTATTTTTTTGTCCATTTACGTCCTTTTTGTTTCCTTTTCAGTTCAAATGTCCTAGGTAATTGTATTGTAAATAATCTTAAGTGACTCTCAAATCCACTTTAACACAATTTTCATGGATTTCTTCATCTATAACAAATACATCTGTCTTGGCTTTGGTGACAATGTTAATAATTTTGAATCATTTTACCATTAAAGTGTGATGCCGGCAATTATAATAAAATATTTCTACTGCTCTCTTTGTATGATATGTATTTTAAGAGGAAAAACTATGGATTTTTGCCTGACAACAAGTTTCTGATGCAAAACAGCTAAGGAATATGATGTCTGACTTTATTCGTTGCGTAAATCACGTGTTTATAAATCACTGAGCGATTTGTGTTAGGCTTTAACCAAATTGCAGTTCTCTTTTTTCCGTAAAAAGTCATGACGGTTCTGAGCTGGATGAAGAAATAGAAATTTAAATACTGCAAAATGATCCTAATTACATTTAGAGAATAATTTTTAATTTAGCTATAGATTAATAGCTAAAATAATTTTTATATTCACGTTGAGTAAGTTCTCACAGTTCTCTTTTCAGTTTGGGGATTTTTGCTACATGAGGTAGAAAACACACGGACAATTTAGCAAAATGTACCTCCCAGGTTGCCCAGAAGATTCTGATGACCGGTCAATTCAATATGTACACTTCCCATAAGTTACTTTTTAATTTTAAATACAGTTACTGGTATAAGCTGAGTCTAGGCACAAATGTGATTACGAAGGGGTCACCTGCACAGAAGGAGGTATTAAAGTTTTAAGTGCTAGTGAGAAGGGGTCAGGTGTATCAGGTCCAAGGAAACAGTTCTCCCTCTTGATCCATAGCACCACCACTCAGCAAGGTGAAAAGGAAGGAGTGGAAAGTCAGTGGAGAGAAGTGAGTTTAGGTGATTTCTAAATTGATACGTGAATTCCTAGTCATGGCCATTCCATATGCTTTAAATGTGTAGGAATACATGACATGGACCAGATCGACCTCTTCATCACCTGATGGGTATAATACAAAATAAGTTGCTATAATATGAAATCCCAGTGTGTGTTTTTTTAAAATTCTGCCTGAGCAAATAAAAAAATGGAAATGTTAGGGAATTACATGTGCTGAAAGATACACAGAAATTTTTTTAAATGCACACACACACACACACACACACAAACACAGCTACACGTGTGCTTTACACTAGACGTAAAGTAGCTATCAACTCTTTTGAGTTTAACAAATATCCTCTAGTTTGGAAGGAAAGAAATAGAAGACAAAAGTGATTTTGATACATTCATCATTGCAAACTATTATGGAATGATGAAAATTAATTAAGAAAAGGCATAGAAACATAGATGAACGTTTATATTAAATGTAAATACAAAAAATCCTCATGAATTTGAGTGAAATTTTTTAAAATATACATGTATATGGATAAAGACTAGAAGAGTGTATTAAAAATAAAAAGCAGGGCACCTGGGTGACTCAATGGGTTAAGCATCTGACTTCAGCTCAGGTCATGATCTCATGGTTCGTGAGTTCGAACCCTGAAACAGGCTTTCTGCCGTCAGCACAGAGCCTGCTTGGATGTTCTGTCCCACCCCCCTCTGCCTCTCCCCCACTTGTGCTCTGTTTCTTAAAAATAAATAAACACTTAAAAAAGAAAAAAAAATAAGCTACAGGGCTCCTGGGTGACTCAGTCCATTGAGCATCCAACTCTTGATGTCAGCTCAGGTCATGACCACAGGTCATGGAACTGAGCTCCATGTCCAGCTCCAAGCTGAGTGTGGAACCTGCCTAGGATTCTCTCTCTCTCTCTCTCTCTCTCTCTCTCTCTCTCTCTCATAGGTAGGTAGGTGGGTAGGTAGATGATAGATAGATAGACACAGAGACAAATAAATAAGTAAAGCTACGGAGCAATTACTTTTGCATTTACTCTTTGACCCAGCAATTCTATTTTAAGAAATCTATCCCAAAGATTCACAGGAAAAAAATACAAACTGGTACCTATAAAAGGATATTCTTTGTTATCTTATTTATAGAAGCATCAGATTGGAAACAATCCGAATATTCAAAAAGAAAGAATTTGTTATATAAACTGTAGAACGTTTACAAATTAGAGTATTTTGCAACTGTCAAGAGGAAGGCATGTGATTCTCCATCTTGATATGGGCCAATCTCTAAAATACATTGTTAAGTGAAAGAGCAAGGTGGAAAATAGCATTCATATTTATGAAATTAAAGAAATATCAATGTATTTATATATGGATATATTTCACTGGTATTTTACAAAACACTCACTGGAAAAATCAAGCAAAAACTAATAAAATTGGTCTCCTACATTGGGAGAAGGGACAGAATGGAGAAGACAGGGATAGAATTGACCTTTCTGTGAAAATACTTTTTTAATGATTTTTTTTTATTGTTTATTTATTTTTGAGAAGAAGAGAGAGAGAGCAGAGTAGGGGAAGAGAGAGAGGGAGAAAATCCAGAGCAGACTCCAGGCTGATAACAGAGAGCCCAGTGCGGGCCTTGGACTCATAAGCTGCGAGATCATGACCTGAGTTGAATTTGGATGCTTAACTGACTGAGCCACCCACATGCCCTGAAAATACTTATTTTCATTATTATGGCTTCAGAATCATGTACATGCTTTATGCAGTTAAAAAACAACACAAATCAAAAAGAAAGAAAAGTAATCCCTAAATACTAAAAACAAATTAAAAGAAATTATTCTATACATATAAATAGCATATAAAGTTAATGAAATAATCACATTGACACATTTCTTCAACTGGCTTTGAAACATGGTATTTTGACTATATATTCTTTTTTCTTTTAGTTTATTTATTTATTTATTTATTTATTTATTTATTTATTTGAGACAGAGACAGAGAGAGTGAGAGCGTGAGCATGGAGGAGGGGCAGAGAGAGTGGGAGAGGGAGAGAATCCCAAGCAGGCTCCTAGCTTTCAGCACGGAGCCCTACTCCTCATACTTATGAACCATAAGATCATGACCTAAACCGAAACCGAGTCAGATGCTTAACCAACTGATCCACTCAGGCTCCCCTTGACTGTACATTCAGTGTCTTGTTTTTAGTGCTTATATTAGCACTCCTGTATTGAAATTTTAAGACATAAAACAAACACAGATTGTCCCCAACTCTTCATGATTTGACTTACAGTTTTTCAACTTTATACTGTGCAAAAGTGATACTCATTCAGTATCCTTTGAATTTTGACTTTGGAGCATTCCCTAGGCTAGGGACGTGTGGCACTCTGTCATGATGCTGGGCAGTGGCAGTGATCCTGATCTCCCAGTCAGCCACTTGATCCTGAAGGCAAAAAACTGATACACTTGAAACCATTCTGCACTCATGTGGCCATTCTGCTTTTCTGCATTCAGCCTAGTGTTCAATAAATTACATGAGATAGTCACCACATTTATTTTATAAAATAGTCTTTGTGTTAGATGATTTTGCCCAACTGTGGGCTCATGTAAGTGTTTGCATGTTTAAAGTAAGCTAGGCTAAGGTACAATGATCGATAGATTAGGTGTATTAAATGTATTTTCAACTTTAGATATTTTCAACTTACAATGGGTATATCAGGATGTAACCCTATAGTAAGTCAAGGAAGATGTGTAGTAGCAATAGATACTATGGACATAAAAGTACGAAAGTTTTCTAAATATTCCCAGAAGGTAACCACTCCGAACTCTTCAATGGACTTGTAAAGATGTTGCCTGGAGCGGTACTAATCTACCATGGACTTCTCCTAAAAATAATTTTAGTGCGTCCCATTCTTACAATTATATAAAACATAAACTTCATGACCTCCTACTAAAACAAAACACTTGAGAAATAATAGAATAGTTTGAGGGATAGGAAAATTTTATTTGGGTGACCTGTTAGTGTTTCTTTCAGGGACTAAAGAAGAAAGTAGGCTTTAACGTTTATTTATTTTTGGGACAGAGAGAGACAGAGCATGAACAGGGGAGGGGCAGAGAGAGAGGGAGACACAGAATCGGAAGCAGGCTCCAGGCTCTGAGCCATCAGCCCGGAGCCTGACGCGGGGCTCGAACTCACTGAGTGCGAGATCGTGACCTGGCTGAAGTCGGACGCTTAACCGACTGCGCCACCCAGGCGCCCCGAAAGTAGGCTTTAAAAAATTTACTATTTTTTTTTCAGGGGCGCCTGGGTGGCGCAGTCGGTTAAGCGTCCGACTTCAGCCAGGTCACAATCTCGCCGTCCATGAGTTCGAGCCCCGCGTCGGGCTCCGGGCTGATGGCTCAGAGCCTGGAGCCTGTTTCCGATTCTGTGTCTCCCTCTCTCTCTGCCCCTCCCCAGTTCATGCTCTGTCTCTCTCTGTCCCAAAAATAAATAAAAAATAAAAAAATTTAAAAAAAAATTTAAAAAATAAAAAATTTACTATTTTTAGACAATGGTTTAGTTATCTCCCCTGTAACAAATCATTTTCACATTTAAGTACACTAAAAATTTTGCCTTATGTTGATTCCTTCTTAAGGAAAAAATAAAATTAAAGACAAGTATCAATATTAATAGAGCATTAATCAGAGCCATAATTCAACTCGTAACTGTCCAGATTACATGATTGTTTGGAGGTTTAGAGATTTTATTGAAAAAGTTATTTTCATTGTTTTGCTAGAATCTTATTCCTTTAGAATCACCTTATTGTTATTTTAAATTATTTTACATGGGCCTCCATCATCAGTGCTATGTTCTGCCCAACATTGATGTGTCAACATGATTATTTTTAAGCATTACATAAAAATGGCAAATCATTGGTTGAAGGTATATTTAAAAAAATAATAAACTAAAACAGAAACTTTTTGAATGCCCAAAAGAGAGAACAGAAAAGAACAAAAGAACAAAATAATGAACAGGTTCATAGTAAAAAGTATGAAACAGACCTTTTAAGAAAATGTCTAAAACTAATAGTAAACACAGTCAATAGTTTGGAAATTATTAACTTTTTTTGGTCAACAAGACCATTAGTTTAAAAACCTGTAGAGCTTGCTTGCATGCTTGCTTGCTTGCTTTTTTAGTTTATTTATTTATTTTGAGAGAAAGAGGGCCTGGGTGCATGTGAGCAGGGGGGAGGGGCAGAGAGAGGGCGAGAGAGAATCCCAAGCAGGCTCCACACAGTCAGCTCAGAGCCCGAAGTGGAGCTCCATCTCACAAACTGTGAGCTCATGACCTGGGGCAAAGTCACGAGTCAGACATTTAACTGACTCAGCCACCCAGATGCCCCAAACCTGCAGAGATTTCTTCTCAGATTGGTTTGTATTATTTAGTTACTTGTGTTTCCTCCACTGAAGGTGAGCTCCTTGGTGGCACCAGCTGTGGGTTAATCACATGTGTGCCTTTAACGTTTGGTATGTGATCTAACATTCTCAGCAAAGGTTTGATGAGTGGGTAGAGGAACAAATGCATGCATGAATGAGTGAATATTGGATGAACATAATTAGCATTCTTCACCATGGTTATAGGTCTGGTGTGGCCCAATGATACCTAATTAAGTTTCTCAGGAAGTTTCCTTGGCATGGTTGCCCAGAGTAGAGGCTGAGCCCAAAGACGTTTTGGAACCCTTCATGGTAATAACTGTCTCTCTTATGTGATGGGTCAGAAACTCTGGGACGTGAGCCCAGAAATTTAGACATGGAAGCATGAGAATCAATAAGATAAGGACCTCTTGAAGCAGGCAGCTTCTGGAAAATATATGGATCTTCTTTCATTTCTGATAGAGCCTGTTTCTTGTTATTCCTTCCTAAATGACCCATAGCAATTTGTGTCAGAGTTGCCTCTTCAGTAAAAGTTAATGATTGATTTGAAAAAAAAAAATGATTCATTACACATTCAACCCAAAAGTCCTGATTAGCATGTGACTAATTGGTCCTCTTCTCTTCAAAAGAAAAACCAGGACACATACATGGAACTTTTGGGGGTCAACGAAAGCAAAACATATGACTCTGCAAATTCATCTCAAAGTTTCCTAAAAGTTGTGGTGAGATGTTTTCAGATATTTCATCATTCAAGATTAGACAGACTAAATATAAGTATTCAAGGGTGGCTTAAGGGTCATCTGAAGAAACCTTGAACAGGGAATCTGTTACTCAAAAGATTTAAGAGAGAAAATACATAATTCATTTTTTAAAAGGTAATTGGCAAATCATATGACCTGTAGGATTTAGGAACAAGCGTAGAAATGTTTTCAACCTAGGAAGCTGTGTTGACTTAGATATCTAGCTGCAGAGATGCACATAAAAATGCATGCTCTGAAGAAAATACGATGACCTATAGTCGGTGCAACTTCAACCATGAAAGTATTTAAACAGCCAAACATAACTTTGGTCAAGTGTTTGTTAGTGTTTCACTGCAAAACACACCTCGTCGGGCCACTTGCTTATTTCTCACAGGTTGTTTGGTTCGGTTTTAGTTTTGGTTTTGTTTGTGGCTAAGATGCGTTATAATCCAAAAATCTCAAAAAGAAACTGGAGACTAATTTGTACCTTCATTCCTATCCTATGCTTGCTTAATTTTTTAGAGTAAATCATTCATTGCTTTTTCCCCCCCAAACTCAATTTGTATGACTTCATGAATGCCTTCACGACCAAAAGGAAATAGGTGTTTGGAGAAGTATGTTACGTGGGATTTATCGTCCGCTTGAGGAGTCTATATCTGGCTCTGTTCAGCAGAAAGGTTTAGGTCAGGAGCCTCAAAACTCTGACTCAGGCACTGACAAAAGGATTCTCTCAGTGGTCTGAAAAAGGGAAAGGATGATGTAGGCAGGGGTAAGAAAGGCAGCTATTTATTTATTAGGATTGTCTTTAAGAGATAAGGACCTGGTGTATACGACTCGTGGATGCTTTTCCTATATCTCTTCTTCCTTTCCTCATTTATCTTCCCTATTCCTATAACTGAATTAGCCTCAGAGGACTTTTCGATCAATCCCAAAAGGCAGGGGAAGAGAGGAAGTGAAGGCAGCAAGGAGATTCAACCCTTCCATAAAGTTTTGCCACAACAGGCACCTGGAAGGAGACATACAGACGTGTGGAGAGTTTCTCTTTCTTAAAGGAGAGAGGAGAAGAGAGATTATTGTTGTGGTGACGTAATGGAGTAGGCACAAGGGAATGGGATCCAGAATACAAGTGAAGGTCTGGGCTTTAGGCAGGAGAACAAAGAATTCATCCATGGAAACAGGAGGTAAGGCAGGATGGGAACTTGTAGAAGTTCTTTTCTGATTATTCAAATTTTGTCAGGGAGTTAGGAAGCAAGATCATCCCCAAAAGTGAGAATGGCTAAGGGGCATCAGAGGTTTGAGAAGAGATAACTCAGTATAAAATGATCACTTGAGAGAAAGATAATTAGACAGGGAAATACAGCATTTCCAGGCATTCTTTGAGGCTGGTGGTCCAGTTAGCATGATTAGATATTTGCTTTCCAGAAAGGCTCAGCAACACAGAGCCCTTGAATAGCCAACTTTGAGTTGAACCCATACATGTTGAGGTTATATTGTGGAGGACGATGGGATCAGATAGGAGTTGGGAGGCAGCATGGTAGCTGAGGGTGAAATCAATGGAGTTATAATGATAAGCTATGTAATCCAAGCTGGGTAAGAAGGAAGGTGACTACAAGAGAGGGTTGAGAGACATTCAAGCGTTAAAAGGGCCAGTGGGTTGTAGGACCCTGGAGGGTTGAAAAATTGTTGGCCATAGGGTACTGAAGAATATGAGCTGCAAAGTGGAAGATGGTGGTAAAACAATGAACACTCGAAACTAAGATTATGAAGGCTGTGCCATTACTGGTCATGACTAAGTCTAGGGAATGTCTCCAGGGCCTACTGGGGAGGAGGGACAACAAAGTCATTCACAGAAAGGAGATCAGGGACTGAGAAGCCAGAATATTGGAGAGATCATCTATTTATACACATAAATCACTGTGAAGTATTATAGAAGTCGTATTAGAAATAACAACAGGAGAGGAACCTGGGTGGCTCAGTCGGTTAAGCGTCTGACTTCGGCTCAGGTCATGATCTCATAGTTTGTGAGTTCGAGCCCTGCGTCGGGCTCTGTGCTGACAGCTTAGAGCCTGGAGCCTGCTTCAGATTCTGTGTCTCCCTCTTTCTCTGCCCCTCCCCCACTTTGCTCTGTCTCTCAGAAATACATAAGGATTAAAAAAAAATTAAAAACAAAAGAAATCATAACAAGTATCAATAAAATAAAATACTGAAGAAATGAGAGAAGAAACCTGAAAGCCTGAAAATGGGTAAAACAAAGTGCTTAGTATGTTATATGAATTCAGATTATGGCATGACTTTGAAAATGGTGCAGATGAGTAATGAGGGGTATAGAAAGAGAATTATTTGAGAAGAACAGGAAGGGACAGTGGTATAAGCAATGTAAAAGAGAAAACAAGAACCTTCTGAGGGCTGTGAGGTAACAGTAACCTGAAGAGGACAAATTTCATTTAAGGTAAGAGGGTAAAGAAAACACGTGGAAATAAGGTTGAGGATGCAAAGGATCTTGCTGGTGATGGACTGTGAATTCCAGAAGGAATGGTGGGAGGATTTTGAATATTGGGAACATGGAGAGATGCAGTCAGGTTAAAGGAAACACAGAACTATATTGGCGACGAAGATTCAGGTAACAAGAGATGTGGGCACTTTGAGTCCCTTGTGATGATTGAAGTCAATGGATGAGGAGCATGATGGAAATAGTCTTACCGTGTGTTAGCTGGGAATATTTCAGTGCTAGCAGAGTGGAAGTGTCTTCTCCAAGAGCACAGAGGGCTCTGTGGTGCGTCTTACTCCTGCCACTAGCAGCACAATGACCTTCTGTCTGTCTCATGTTCTCACTGGATATCATCCTTGTCTGCTGCCTTCATGGCGTCCTGCCAGTTACCTCTGGACAAATGGCAAACGTGAACGTCTAGCTATTATACATATACAGTTGAAGTTACAACCTAAGTGAAGTTTCTGGAGAGCCAGTGGAGCATGTAGGGATTTCACTTCCAAGGAGAAGAGGTCATTGGACATCTTGAACTCCTTACCCACTAACTTCTGAGTAATTTGGGATTTTAAAGGTAAGATGTCTCTTTGGAAACCCTGACTCATTTACCTCTTTTAGGGGGTCAGGAGCAGTGGAATGATTTCTAAAGAACCCAGGCTATGCCATTATCTAGCCTGCTGCCCCATTACTATGACTCAAGGAACCTTAGAGTGCTTGTTCTCTTAGTACTAGACCAGGTGCAGTGTGTATGTGCTATGGTAAACCCCAGTAAAATAATTTTAGTGGGAGCCACTGGATTTAAGAAAGAAAGAAAAAAAAAAACCCACTTCTTAAAATCAAAGCTATTGTCCTTTGGAGACAAAGCTCTTGCTTGTGACTAGACTCTGTTAGAATTTGTTATTGCCTGAGAGATACCCAGTGTCTATGCACATTGAATTGTGCATCACATAGTGTGAGCTTTCTCCATCTGCCGAACCTCAAGTTGGGTATAGTCAGAAGTGTTCCATGTTAAAGGGAAGTAGTATTTATGGGAATGGACACTCAGGGAAACTGAAATGCAAAAATATGTTACCTACAACTTCTCCATCCGTCTTCTCTCCAGTCATTTTCACTCAACCAATTCTTGGGGCTCCCTGTGCTATTTGACACAGTAAGAATACTGAGAGGGTCTGAAAAGATTGGACTTGTGTTCAGTGGGAACTCTGAAATCCATCTGCAAGCACCCTGTAGTTCATGTAAATTTCCACCACTTACTAGAAAATGTTAGGTACTGGCCTGACTTCCACAGTCTTCTATTCCATATTACCATGGTTGGTCTTTCTTTCTTTCTTTCTTTCTTTCTTTCTTTCTTTCTTTCTTTCCTTCCTTCCTTCTTTTGTCCTTTGGTTTTTTCTTTCATTCTTTCTTTTGAGAAAGAGAGTGTACATGGGGGAGGGGCAGAAGAAGAAAAAGATAGAGAATCCCAAGCAGGTTCCAAACCCAGCCCAGTACGGAGCCTGACATGGGGCTTGATCCCATGACCATGGCATCCTGACCTGAGCTGAAAACAAGAGTCAGACACTTTAACCAACAAAGTCACCCAGGTGTCCTTCATCTTTTTACGTGCTTTCTCAAACAATTTAGCAGCGAAAGAAGCTCCAGTTGGTTTTTGGTTTTGGTGGTAGTTACATTCTTTCTCTAAAGTCCCTGGGAACAGTAAATTAATAAACACAGAACAATTGCTCCTAAGGAATATACAGATTAAGTTCCTGTGAGCCTCTGGTCATGACATTTTCATCAACCAATTAATGCATAACCTTCATTATGTCTTTCTGTTTAAAGGCACTTTGTTTAGTATGTATTAATGTATGTATGTATTAATTCATTATCTTTCAGGTCACAGCCAACAGCACTATAACTCATGCCTCAAGGAAGCTGATCTAACACTTATATTTTCTCTATAGGGCACATCACTGTCTTGACCGTGGGGACACAAGAAAGCACTTCAGTACCATGCACAGAAGCCATTTTAAACAACAAAGTCATGAATAAAAATCACAAAAATACAAAACAAGTAACACTAAATAGACCAGAGAAGGACACCTGTTTTATAGTATGAGCGCTGAAACAAGCAGTGCCCTATTCAACCTTAGCCGGCACTATGCACATCACATGACTCAACTTTTTCACCTCTAAGCAGTTGTCTGTCAATGACTGCGAAGCATTGCATTTCATTTGGGGATTACAAATCAATTTCCGTGAGTACATGAATTCACAAATGCAGAATCTGCAAATAATGAGCATCACCAGTAAATTGGAAAGATTCCCTGGCAATGTGCTGCTGCTGTTCCAGATGTCTTATCTGCACAAGCTAGACCCCAGACAAGGTGCCTTATACAGTTGTCCCCCAAACCACCTACCTAGGAAAAATGATAACATCGCTCTGATTTTTTTTAAAAAGCCATGGCTTCGGGGGCATAATCCTGTGTATACTGGACAAAGATAAAGGAAAGCGGTAGCACTAATTTCCTGTGTTTCCTAATTTCCTGCTGTGCTGCCGAACAAATATTCTCAAGACTGTCTTCTTTAGATTGGGCATGCTTGGAGATGGGTACACGTCTTTTTTGTCTTTTTGGATAATGACTTGGCTAGCACCAGTCCCTCTTTCTAAAGACAAGGTGATGGAGTCCGATCTCACCATTCAAACAAGTAGGCGTGCCTTAGGGTCTTGCCCGAGACCTCCGATAGCATGTGCACCCCCACCCACACATTTCCACCAACTCCTGTCTATCCCAAGTGGGGCACGCTCCTTAATTGACCTCGTTCAGTAGTAAATATAATAATGTCTAACGAGAGTTTGCTCTGTGCCGCGTGTTATACTAAATATCGTTTCACGTAATCACTGTAATAGCCCTGTGAGTTAGTATTGTTATCTGCATGTTATACAGACGAGGAGGCTGAGGTTTATAATTTCATTTAGATAATTTACTCCAGATCACAGAACTATTTAGGAGGATAGCCAGAATCAAGACTATGCAAGTATATCTCGGTAGACCCTAAACTTGTTTCTTCAGAAGCACGGTATTTGAGCAAGGATAGGCTGGGTTCTATAGTAGTAACATGCAACCAAAGAGATCTATTTCTCAATTATGCTACACATCCATCTGGGATCAGCTAGGGGCCTGCGCTGTGCTGCTTTCATTCTAGAACGCAGGATGATGGAGCAGTCACCTTCTGGAATGTTGCTCGTCACCAAAGTAGAGAGAAAGAAGAGAGTGTGGCAATCTCAAATTAGGTCACAATCTTCTTCTTGGAAGTGACATTGTAACTTCCATTCGTTTATGAGTGACTGTAACAAGTCACGTGACCAATCCCAGCTCTAAGGATTTGGGGAGTGCAATCTGATGATGGCTGAAAGAAATGCAGTTAAGTGCAGTATGTGGTGAATAGCATTAATGACCACCATCCAGGAGCTTATTTTTTATCACCTTATTTAGCCTGAAGATGTCTCAGAGAAGCAGGCCTTCTCATTTCTGGCTCAACTAATATTTTGTTCTTAGAAAATGCATATCCAGGGGTTCCTGGGTGGCTCAGTCAGTTAAGCGTCCAACTTTGGCTCAGGTCATGATCTCACAGTTTGTGAGTTCAAGCCCTGCGTCGGGCTCTGTATGGACAGCTCACAGCCTGGAGCCTGCTTCAGATTCTGTGTCTCCCTCTCTCCCTGCCCCTCCCCTGCTCGTACTCTGTCTCCCTCAAAAATAAACTAAAGAAATAAAATGCATATCCATGTAGATAAGAACTAAAACACTTTTATGGTCAGATCTGCTGGCCACATGATTTTAAAATAGTGAATATATATTTCTAAATCCTTACCTAAATAGTTACATAATAATTCATTATATCACGATTCCATTAATCATTAAAAAATTCCCTAATGTTAGACATTTAAGTTGGTGTCTTTCACTATTATCTTAACACGGAGTTGTTATAAATATTTTCTATTGGGAGTAGTTTATGTTTTTTTCTTACAGGTTTGAAGATTTGATTTTTAGTTACTAAGAGGCTTTTCCTATCATAAACACTACCGATAGTTTTCATGATTTTCTCTTTGCCTTTTAGTGTAATTATGGTATTTTTGAACAGGGAGATTTTCAAGAACTTTGTTGTAACAGCCACGCATGAGCAGATGAACACTCTGTTTCCATCCTGTGCATCGTCTCAATAGTCAGAGCAAATGAAATCTGATTATGAGCTTTGGGGTCCTAACACCCCATAGCTGTCCTTATCTTGTAGAATTTTTATTTACTTGTGTTTTTAATTGAGTCCTTGGATGCTCTGATCTGTATCTCTACAAACAGTGAGGAATAATAAATGAAACACATGAGGAAAAAAACAAGTTTTAGTATTATTAAAGGAAAAAAGAGAACACCAGTTTAAGGAGACAGGAGAATGGATGTCCTTAAACGATGGCAAATGCACTGAAATACAGATCATATTAAATTTCTCCAGGTCAATCTCGAAGGTTTTTTCCCCCCTCACTCCTTAGCCTCTAGCATTCAAGTATACTTGTTTTTCAGCCTCAAGGCACAAATTTCAAAGGCTTCTATTTGCTCACTCTGGATGACACCCGAGTATAAGTCCATTTCATTCTGTGTTGAGAAAGCAACTTTGTTATCCTCTGGTAATGCAAAAAAACAAGTTTCAAACTAAGACTTCTTTATCAAGATAGTTGTTAAACATGGAGATATTGTGGTATTTAAAGAGACTTGAAGTTTTTTCATTTTTTACTTGATGTACTTTTATACCACTTGAATTTTTTTGTAAGTGTTTGTTGTTTTTACCAGAAATATTAGTTTGTGATGGGTACATAAATGAACTTAGGAAATATTGTTTTAATTGAAAATTTGATATTCTTAACTATTTTGTGTAAGGCAAAGCAATTTCTAGAGATAAGTAAAAATGGCTTTAAAGGTATGATGGTGGTCTGGAGCAAAGTGGGGAAGATATTTTTATGTTACTCTAATTGATACAGTTAAAGAGGTATCAAAGTAAATAAAATCTTGATTTGAACATAATTCATATGACTTCTTTGAATTGCATTAGTTAGCATTACTTTGTTCATGCTTTTTTCCCCTAGAAAACAAAACACTTGATTGACCCAGAAGATCTATTCAAGAGTTGCATTGTGGAATGTGATTTAAAAATTAATTTGATTTAGTGGCACCTGGGTGGCCCCGTCGGTTGAGCGTCAGACTTCCGCTCAGGTTATGATCTCACAGTTTGTGGGTTCAAGCCCCACATCGGGCTCTGTGCTGACAGCTCAGATCCTGGAGCCTGCTTCAGATTCTGTGTCTCCCTCTCCTCTCTCTCTCCTCCCCTGCTCATGCTCTCTCTCTCTCTCTCCCTCTCTCTCTCAAAAATATTAAAAAACAAAAATTTTTAAAAAAGTAAATTCGGGGCGCCTGGGTGGCGCAGTCGGTTAAGCGTCCGACTTCAGCCAGGTCACGATCTCGCGGTCCGTGAGTTCGAGCCCCGCGTCGGGCTCTGGGCTGATGGCTCAGAGCCTGGAGCCTGTTTCCGATTCTGTGTCTCCCTCTCTCTCTGCCCCTCCCCCGTTCATGCTCTGTCTCTCTCTGTCCCAAAAATAAATAAACGTTGAAAAAAAAAAATTTTTAAAAAAAAATAAAAAAGTAAATTCAATTTAAAAGAAAAATTTCTCAGATGACCTAAGGAATAAAATAAAACCATTTGTTTCCTATGGTTTGTACTATAGATATATTATTACCAAAGAAATTAGTTAGAAATTATACTCTGATAGAAAAAAAAAGCCTCTAATTGGAAAAGCAAAAACACATTATGTGTTCGTCGCAAGATACAGGAGAGAAATATTCTATAGATGTCTTGGATGTTGTCCAACAGAAAACTTTCAGAATCATCCCATGATTAAGAAAGATCTATAAAAAAAAAAGGTATTGGGATAAAATAAGTCATCTCCTGAGAACTATTTCATTACAACATTCAACTTCTCCTGACCTTATGCTGATTATATGATAAAGTTTTATGAGGAGGTATAAAAATGTAGCTGCTGCCTCAGGTGGGGGTGTGACAGGCCAATAGCAAGTTGACTGCTTAAACTACTTTAGTTTAAATAGCAGCACAAAATTATGGCAAAAGATTTCCAAAGGATAAAAATCATAAATATTTTAGGACTCTGATTGATGGGCATTTTGCAGTGTTTTGAGACACTTTAAAATGGGTAGTTTACTTTTCTCTAGGTGAGAGCTATAACTTGAAGTTCAAATAACTGTAGTCTCGTCTCTGAACTAAGGTGCAGTAGTATTAGTCAAGGCATCTTGAGAAACTATTTCATGCTTGTGTGCTACCCCTAAAGAAAATGTAGTGTACCCATTCTTTTAATAAAGGCCCACTTTTTAAAATTTCTTTTAAAACTCACATTTTTACTTCAAAGTGATTTTTTTAGAGAGAGAGAGAGAGAGAGAGCGAGCAGGGGAGAGGTGCAGAGGGGTAGTAAGAGAATCTTAGGCAGGCTCCCTGCCCAGCACAGAGCCCAACGCAGGGCTTGAACCATAAGAACATGACCTGAGCCAAGATCAAGTGTTGGATGCTTAACCGACTGAGCCACCCAGTTTTTTTACCTAGTTTAGCTTCACCTATCCTCATGAAGCCTCTTGAGACAGAACTGACCTGTGTAATAACAGCACCTCGCTGACACAGAAGCCATTTCTCTACTAACTTCATTTATCTAGGAAACAGCAAATATCGAAAAGTAACGAAGAGCTCAGGTCATGGTCTCACGGTGCGTGAGTTCGAGTCCTGCATTGGGCTCTCTGCTGTCAGCATAGAGTCCCTGTCACCCTCTGTCCCCCTTTCTCTCTGCCCCTCCCCCCCTCAAAAATGAATAAACATTTAAAAAAAAACAATGAAGATAAGTGAATAGCCAAAACAGATAACATAGATGCCAAAATTTATGAGCTGCATGTTCATTGAAGAAATCTTTAGGCCTCTATTCTGTGCCTAGCGCTAACTTCAGACATAATCTCAATGTCTACGTTTATTTGCTTTCCCCATCTATGGCAAATTGACAAAGGAAGAACTGATCACGTGTGGCCTGAGTGTGAGAAGTGAGGCAGAGCATAAATAGAGCATAAACTCCAGAAGTCACCCATGACAACGATAATAGTAACCGTAGTAACAGTGATCTGTTGTCATTTGGTATGCCTTGATTGGCTCCTGTGTCTACCAGGGTAGAGTTGAGAGAAAGGCTGAGTCTGGGGTGGGCACATATTCCTGTATGAGAGATATATAGCATCCTCTGTGGAGAGAGTCGATCTGTAAACTTTCACCACAAGATATAGCTGAAGGTTTGCACTAATCTGCGCTCACCAAGAAAATTTCTACTTAGCTTCCAAAGAATGGTGACATTGGGAGAAAGGATCACACACACACACACACACACACACACACACACACACGCACACGCGCGCACACACACACACACACACACACACACATATATATACATACATACATCCCTAGTAACCGTAACTCCCACATTAAATTAATAAATTGACTTTCTGATTTATATGTCTTGTATAATGTAAGTCCATTATGAATCACATCATCTTTATTTTACTAATAAAATCCAGTTGCTACACCTGCAAGTGTAAAGAAACGAACCCTAGCTCCTAGTAAAATTACTAATCCATGCCGCTGCTGGAGTTCTTCCCCCGTATCCTCCTACATATTGATAATTTTTCTTCAAGCAAAGTTTCAGCAGGAAGAAATCTGATATAAAAGCTTTTGCTATTATTTCCTTGAGGAACGATTCATTTTCTTAAGGAAATCCTAAGAGTACTTCCCATTTGCATAAGGCAAAAACATTCTTTAGCAAGTCACAGGCTGTGATATTTTTACAAATGACCCAATTACTCCTCTTTTAGAGTCTTTAAACATTCACCATTAAAGAATTTCTGGTCACACACACAGACATTTTTTACAATTATGGGGAGAACTCAAAAAATGCTGCCAGAAGCAAAAATAAGACTTTTGGCTTGCAACCCCCCCCCCAAAAAAGTTGTTTGGGATTTACACATATTTTTGTGATTATAAATCAGCTTTTGGACAGGTAAAATTCTGAGGTAGCATTGCAAGCACTCAGACTGTAAGTCTGAAACCTATATCTGTAAACAGATGCCACCCAAGGTGGCTGTTCTTGGAATCTGCTAGCATCATAAATATTAGCGGACTCCCTTCATGATTTCTCATTCAGAGGGCAGTGCTAGGCACTGTGCAAAGTATATTAATAGTCATGGTTCCTCCTTATACCTTAGACATGGTTTACAAACACAGTCATATATAAAAGCCACACCTGTAGGGCCTGGGTGGCTCAGTCGGTTAAGCAACCGACTTTGCCTCAGGTCATGATCTCACAGTGAGTGAGTTTGAGCCCCACGTTGGGTTCTGTGCTGACAGCTCAGATCCTGGAGCCTATTTTGGATTCTGTGTCTCCCTCTCCCTCTCTGCTCCTCCCCCGCCCACACTCTGTCTCTCTCTCAAAAATAAATAAACATTAAAAAAATTTTTTTAAACCACACCTGTAGAGAAGCCAAGTGTGGACGCACTAGCTTTGTTTATCTCTAAGTACTTATGAGAACTGCATTTTTAGACAGGGTCAGGGCAGTGGGAGGTAGTCTTGTCTTTTCCAATTTATCAGGGAAGACTTCACGGTGAAGTGAAAAGGAGAGGGGAGTAACTGTTGAGCAAATTGCTTGCCACTTGTTTATATTTGAGTCCGTAAGTCATTCAGTAAACGTGGTTGCACAGAGCCACAAGTGATCAGAAGCAAGAGTGTTCAGGTGCCTGGGTGGCTCACTCGGTGGAGCGTCCAGCTTCAGCTCAGGTTGTGATCTCCCAGTTCATGAGTTCAAGCCCTGCATGGGGCCCGCTGATGTCCTCGCAGTGTCCGCTTCAGATCCTGTCCCCGTCTCTCTGCCTCTCCCCCACTCACACTCTCTGTCTTTCTCAAAAATAAATAAACATTAAAAAAAGAAGAAGAAACAGGGACTTGGTACCCTTCCACAAAAGCCGGTGTATACATTCACACCCGCAATATCAGAAAGCATGCCTACCTAGACAACCACGTGAGATCAGGGCCCTGCACTCAAGATGAAGTAAAAATTAACGAGAGAGGACCAAGTATGTTTAACTGCGGCTTCCAACAAACCCTCCCCGCCAAAAAAGTTTTCCATCATCAGAAGACAGGTTTAGAAAATGATTTCACGCATAACAATCTAAATGGGTCTTGTAGACAGAGTGCTGAACTGCAGATCTAAACAGAAAGCCAATGGCCACCTTACAGAGAGCGTGGCAAAACGATGAAACCCCACGTAACTTTTCCTTTGGGTTCGTGGTAGTTTTGTTCTTTGTCAAGCCTCTGATTGTTAGTGTGAGAGAGTACAGTATGATTTGCATGGATCATTTTTTTGTGGTTTATAATGCATCTTTTGGCTTTTTGCTCTGTCCTCCACAGCTGGACACTTAACCTTCTTATATACACCACTTTTCTCTGTTAAGTGGGTGAAATAATGCATCTCTTCCCAGATTGCAGGGAGTCCTAGAGATAATGCACATAATACAGCCAGCATAGTGCCTGTCATAGTACGTGCTCAATAAATGGAAGCCTTTGCTAAGAGCATTTTAGTAGGACTTCATCCCCTGCCTGTTTCTGTTCTCTAAATATTATATTCTGATTTACCAGACACGTAAAATGTTACTAACTTTTCTTTTTGATGCTTTATCCACTTGTAAAATGAGGCTAGCAGGCCAAAAAGCATATTTAATCAGAGATAAAAATTACATTTGTAAACTGGATCCACTTGAGAGAAAGACAGCATGAGCTGCATCCTTGGTACTTTAGTAGAAATAAAGTGTTGCCTTGGGAATAAAGTTTCTCCTCATTTATATAATATAAAATATTCTTCTATAAGACTTAGTATATTCACAAAGGCTTTCTTTATTACTAAGTGATTGTTAAAATAATAAAAACCTGTGGCAGAGAAATAAACCATGAGACTATGCATTCGTGGCTTCATAGAAAGATCCCCCGAAGAAAACCCAAAAGTCCAGAAATCAAAGAGCAAAAGAAATAAATAGCTCAAAAATAGATTTTTATGTCTATTTCCTCTTCATTTGCTTCACTGTTCCTTAGGTAAGGACTCATTGATTAGAGAAATTTATTCAGAAATACCTTTTTTTTTTTTGGTAACTGTGTGTTGCCAGATTGGTATCTGCATAAACATCCTTATGTGAGTAGTTTGTAGAAACTGATGGTTATAATAACGGAAAGAAACTCAGTAACGAAATTATTTTGTAGTCAGGGTTCTCATGATGTCAAAAAGATTCTCTTCTATATTTATGATTCATAAAAGCATTTGAACCCTTCAAAATACACCCAGTATTTTAATTTCATAAAAACCATTTCCAATACATTCAGAACTCTTTCTAAAAAAATAATTTTAAAATATGAAGAAATAAAATTGATATATTAAAAGATTGGGGGACTTGAAAATCAGAAGACAAAGTCTGTGTTTCATACTGTTTAAATGAAATTTACAGACAACTAAAGGGAATTTTCCACCTTATCTAGCTTAAATAAGAGGACAAAAGGGTGGATAGTCCAGACTACAAGCAGTGACCTATAAGATTAAAAAGAAGTCTCTTTGTCGCAATTTTATCATCACTTGTAAGTGATAAAGTGCCAAAAGACAGGCTTGTGGCAGTTGCAATACATTTTCTTCGAGGCAGTAAAATCATCAACAAGGTGTCTGTATATGTGCAGCCCTGCTTGAATATGAAAGCAATTTTCCAAAGCCCTGTAGCTTAATTCTATTGTTTTCGTCAAGAACGAATATTCTAGATCGCATTTTCGGTGACTGATTGTAATAGACACAGCTTGAAAAATGGATGAGAAAGCTCCCCAAATGATTCCTGGACAAGAGTCCAATACCGTCAGCAGCAATATTTGCATTTATCTAAAAAGAGATTAAATGCTAGCAGAACTGCTCTGCACTTGTCTGCATATCATCCTCGTGTGCTTTTTCTATTAAAGTAAGGATAGGGCAAGATTGGAGTAGAGCAAAGGATTTAAATTAAATAAATCTAAAAGTTCAAGGGGATGTTATATAGTAATAAAAAATTGATACACACATTAGACTAAAATATTTTTGAAGAAATATTTTATTATTTAAAAAACTAAAATATAAAAGTAAAAATGTCACTCAAAATATAAATGCCACTTAATTATATCACTTTTAACAACTTCATTTTAGGCTAACTTTTCAAGTGTAAGGAAAATCCAAAGTTGGAAAATATTAACATGCCATCTCTGAGCATGTAATCCAGTTATGACCAAAGGTGATTTTAATTATTTAGATTCTCAATAGCTTTTATGGATAATTTTATAGCCAATAATTACTTGTGTGGCAATGTTGCTTTTATGTGTGAAGAAATAAACAGGTTGTCATGGGTCAAAAATGAATTGCTCTCTCTGCTCTTTGGTACCACTGAGTGTGATTGGGTAAGTTCATCCTTTGGAGGTTTTCTTATCCTGGGAAGGATCTTTCTGCTGGTTGTGCCACAGGGGGGTGTACATAAATGATAATCTCATACCAGAACTTAATGATATTCATTTTACAATATGCATATGTGTGTATACTTAAGAAGTGAGCAGGGGTACTTCAGTGGTTGTTTCTCAGACACCCAGGAGTTAGCAAATGACAGGGAAATTTAAAAAGATAGTAGTACCCAGGGGGGAAAGGAATCAGAGATTGTGCATGGCCCAACAATTTGAATCCAAATACTTTGGAATAAAGTAGGAGGAAAATAGTAGTATAACATTCTCAGAAAATAATGTTTCAGTTAATTGTGTTTTTAGACACACTGTAAGAAAGTCCTTACTTCATTCCTTAATTCTGAACATGTTTCTAACACGAAAAGTTTTGTTTCATTAATTAGCAGAGTAAGTGGGATAGTTCCATTATTCATTCGCTCTATGAAGATTTAAGATATTGAAGAAGGCTCATTCCACACTTTAAATGTCATTGTAAAAATACTATAAATGGAGAGGGAAAAAGGTATAGAAGATTGGGTTTAATGTGGATAGACCTAGACCATATTTAACACGTAGATTATGTCATAAATCCCCAGTGTTATCTTATGTTTTGGAGATTTGCTTTCTAATTTTTAAAAGCAGCATTGTTCTTGTTCATTAGAAATTCCTATCTTTCAAGATTTCACTTAACTAGAAAAACATGCTATGGAGAGATAAGCATCTTGAATCTTAGGAAATGCTAGACTAATCACAGATTTGAAAATTCTGGCTCACATAAGTAATAGGAAATAATGATGAAGCTAAAACAATAGTCACGTTTTTTCAAGACACTATGTAAAAAAAAAAAAAAAAACATGAGATCTCTGTCTTTAAAAATTTTATAAGCAGTTTGGGGCACCTGGGTGGCTCAGTCCGTTAAGCATCTGACTTCACCTCAGGTCATGGCCTCGCAGTCTGTGAGTTCAAGCCCCGCATTGGGCTCTGTGCTGACAGCTCAGAGCCTGGAGCCTGCTTCGGATTCTGTGTCCCCTCTCTCTCTGCCCCTCCCTCACTTGCACTCTGTCTCTCTCTGTCTCTCAAATATAAATAAACATTAAATTTTTTTTTAATTTTTATAAGTAATTAGGCAGTAGCCTGGCTAGAATAATTTAGCAAATTTTGGTCCTATAAAGAAAAGGTAGAGCAGAGGAACCTACTATAAGTACTTTTTACATTCAACTCTATGAGTCTATCCTTTATACAACAGAATTTAAGTGCCTTTTGGGGGCAAGTTGGAAATACATCTAAATTCTCCATTATTTCCCCGATCCTATACTGATTCCTCATTCCCACTCTAATTCTGTTAAGAGAAATCCACATTAAAATGTACTGCACAAGTTGAAAAGAAGTCTGTAGGTCATTTTGTCTTTCATCTTCGTTTTACAGAAAAAGAAAATGAGGTGTACAGAAATCAAGTGATTTGTTCAAGACCACACGAGTAATTCCTTCTACAGCAAGTAGCAGAACCCAAATCTTTCTCTGGTTAGTGCATGAATCTTTCATATTTAACAAGGAAAGCAGTGGTGGTTCTGAGTTAGTCTGTGACCAAACTACAAATAATAGTTGAGGCAAAATCTATAAAAATATCCCTGTGTTACTGTTGGTGGGAATGTAAATTGGTGCAGCCCCTCTGGAAAACAGTGTGGAGGTTCCTCAAAAAATTAAAAATAGACCTACCCTATGACCCAGCAATAGCACTGCTAGGAATTTACCCAAGGGATACAGGACTACTGATGCATAGGGGCACTTGTACCCCAGTGTTTATAGCAGCACTCTCAACAATAGCCAAATTATGGAAAGAGCCTAAATGTCCATCAACTGATAAACGGATAAAGAAATTGTGGTTTATATACACAATGGAATACTACGTGGCAATGAGAAAGAATGAAATATGGCCCTTTGTAGCAACGTGGATGGAACTGGAGAGTGTGATGCTAAGTGAAATAAGCCATACAGAGAAAGACAGATACCATATGGTTTCACTTTTATGTGGATCCTGAGAAACTTAACAGAAACCCATGGGGGAGGGGATGGAAAAAAAAAAAAAAGAGGTTAGAGTGGAAGAGAGCTAAAGCATAAGAGACTCTTAAAAACTGAGAACAAACTGAGGGTTGATGGGGGGTGGGAGGGTGGGGAGGGTGGGTGATGGGTATTGAGGACATTTTGGGATGAGCACTGGGTGTTGTATGGAAACCAATTTGACAATAAGCTTCATATATTAAAAAAAAGAATAATAATATGGTTTTATTTTTTTTTTCAACGTTTTTTTTTTATTTATTTTTGGGACAGAGAGAGACAGAGCATGAACGGGGGAGGGGCAGAGAGAGAGGGAGACACAGAATCGGAAACAGGCTCCAGGCTCTGAGCCATCAGCCCAGAGCCTGACATGGGGCTCGAACTCACGGACCGCGAGATCGTGACCTGGCTGAAGTCGGACGCTTAACCGACTGCGCCACCCAGGCGCCCCTAAAATATGGTTTTAATAAGTGAAAAAAAAATCCCTGTATTATGGGACATATACTCCTTTACATTATGACTTTTTTATCCGCCCCCCCCATCCACATATCTCTCACCTCATGAATAAGGCCACATATCCCATTTTGTTCTAAATAGATAATTCTAGAGGATTTGTTTCTCTGAAACCATAAGTTAGACCACACCCTAGAAGATAAGTAAATGAATGTCATTCCTGGTGCGGGAAATGCGTTAAAACTTTAAACTGGGGTGTGGAAGGCTAGAACTTGCTAGCCTGTATTTATTTTAGTTCATTAGAAGCCAAAAGTTATTTTAATTGATTTGATGTAATATATTAGTCCTCAGAGTTTAAGAAATAGTGTAAAAAGATAAACTAGATCAATTGTAAATTAATATGCCATGTCAACAAATATATGTGCATTTTTTTAATTTACCGGCTGGTAGACATAGGATTTCAAAAACTAAGATGTTGAGTGTAAGAGCAACTTCCCAGAATTTCACAACCTGAAATGAAATATTTCATTTAGTACTATTAATAAATCTGGAATTATAAGGAGGCAGAGACTTTCTATATAACATTATGCCCTAGATAGGAGTTTGCATGTCTAACTGTTGAGCCATATGATAAATACACATTGTTAATCTCTATACATGAAAGGTGTTTTCAGAGAAAACATAATTTCTATGAAAAAGATCAGACTTATGGTGGGGTGAAATGAGTCAATAGAAAATAACTGTGAAGGAAAAGCATTTCTGGAATGCCAGCATAAGGACATTAGGAAATCTCCTTCTTCATAAAATTAATGAAAACCCTGGGGGAAATGGTCAAAATCAACTATTTTAGGACTCTGAAAATTAACCAAAGTCTTTCAATGATCCAAGGAGTATTTATTAAAACAAACAAACAAACAAACAAAAAATCTGAAGCTCAGTAAGTACAGTGAGCTTGTGGCATTTTAACTTCTTTTTTCCATATCTTCCTCCATAGTTCCAAAATCACCCTGAAGTCCAGCAGCTTTGCAACTACGCTGAGAATACAAGTAGCCCAGTGGCCACTAAAGGAAGCTAAACAAATTTGACTCTTTCCCCAAAAGCCCCATTTCCACATAATTAACACTAATCAGCAAGGACTGGAAAGTCCTTGGAAAGGGAGCATGCATTTACAGAGCTTGTCTCTATTTGACCTGAATCAGGGATCACTCAGTGAGGAAAATCCCATCACTAAATTGTTAGTCCAAAACAAAGATATTGTTTAATATACCAAGTAGCTACCTGAGGTGATGATACCTGTTGGGGTAACAGTAGTCTGGCCAAAAACCTTAAAAGGAAAATATAGTTAATAAGATATGCATAAGGGGCAAGCTTCATTATATTTCTTAGGATTTAGAGTGCTATAAGAATGTGCAAGGAACACATGAGAAAGCCTCGGCTTTCTCTCGGCTTTGGCTGACCTTGATGCTCTGCACACACAGTAGGTGAAGGCTAAGGCAGAGCTATAAAGTGCCTGCATGCTCAGGGCATGCCATGAAACAAGCACAGAGACCCTCATCAAAAGATGGCGGACTTACTGGCTGAATAAATTTAAGTAAACCTCTCTCCAGCCATTACCTGACCATTAAGGCAAGAGATACCACAATAGCTGCACACCTTACAAAATTAGTCCAGGAAAGTCACTAAACAAACAGTAGCAGCAACAAAACTCTAGAGAAAAAAAGTGAATCTGATTCCTCGGTATTTACATTATGTCCATAATTCAACAAAACTTAGGAGACGTACACATACACAGACATACATATACACTTTCTTGTACATACAAGAAAGTACAAAAGTAGATAGGAGGAAAAAACAGTCAACAGAAACGGTGCCTGTGGGGCTCCTGAGTGGCTCAGTTGGTTAAGCGTCCAACTCTTGATTGTGGCTCAGATCACGATCTCCCAGTTTGTGGGATCAAGCCCCACATCAGGCTCCGTGCTGACATCATGGAGCCTGCTTGGGATTCTGTCTCTCCCTCTCTCTCCTCCCTTCCCCTCCTTGTGCTCTCTCACTCTCTGTCAAAAAATAAACTTAAAGAATAAATTAAAAAATAAATTGTGCCAGAGGAAATTCAGATATTGGGCTTATTAAGAGAAAGACATTAAATCAGCTGGTATAAACATTATCAAAGAATTAAAAGAAACAGTACCTAAATAATTAAGTTATGAGGACAATGTTTCGCCAATAGATAAAATCAATTAAGAGAGAGAATCTAAACCAAAAAAGAAAGAAATTCTAGAGTTAAAAATTATAATCACTAACCAAAAAATTTACTAGAGGGGCTCATCAGCAGATTTGACCTGAAGGAAGAATCATCAAACCTAAAGATAAGTCAGTTCAGACTATCCAGTCTAAGGAACAGGGAAAAAAACCAAACAAACAAAAAACAATACCACAGCCTCAAAGACATGTGGGGATACTATCAAGTGTATCAGTGTACCCATTATGAGAGTCCCAGAAGGAGAAAAGAGAGAAAAATGAGCATAAAGGTGATTTGAAGAAATCATGGCTGAAAACTTCACAAACTCAAACATTCGCTAAAAATCTAGGAAGCTCAACAAACTGAAATAAACTCAGAGATCCATGCCTACACACATCATGGCCAATCTGTTGAGTGGCCAACTAGAGACAGAATCTTGAGAGAATCAAGAGAAAAAAAAAGATTTACTATCAATAATGTTTACAACTCAAATTTCATCAGAAACAATGGAGACCAGAAGGCAGTGGGCTGCCAGAGAGTTCTGAAAGGCATAACTGTCAACCAGGAATCCCACATCTAGAAAACCATCCTTTAAAAAAAAAAAGTCAGAGAAAGACAAATATCCTATGACTTCACTCCTATGAGGACTTTAAGAGACAAAACAGATACACAAAAGGGAAGGGAAACAAATTATAAAAACAGGGAGGGGGACAAAACATAAGAGACTCATAAATATGGAGAAGAAAACAGGGTTACTGGAGAGGTTGTGGGAGGGGGGATGAGCTAAATGGGTAAGGGGCACTAAGGAATCTACTCCTGAAATCATTGTTGCATTATATGCTAACTAATTTGTATGTAAATTATTAAACACAAATTTTTAAAGGCAAAATTGGAGAAATTAAGACATTTCCAAACACACAGAAAACTGGGAGAACTTGTCATTGTCGTACCTGCCCTACTAGAAATATTAAAAGGAGTCCTTCAGAATGAAATGAAAAGATACTAAAGAGCAATGTTAATTTGTACAAAGAAATAAAAATCACTAGTAAAGTAACTACATAGGTGAATATAGAAGAATGTAAATACATTTTGTTTGTAACTCTTTCCTGTATGATTTAAGAAACAGCTGTATAAAACTATTTGTAAAACTGTGTTGAGGGGCTCATAATGTATGGAGATCCAAGGTGTATAATAATAATAGCACAAAAGGTGTGGGGAAAAGCCATAGGTCTCTTAGAGCAAAGTTTTTCTACACTGAAGTTAAATTGGTATTAATATAAACTAGATTGTTTTAAATTTAAATGTTAATTTGAATCCTCAGGAAAAACACTAAGAAAATAACTCAAAAATACAATCAAAGACATAACTAGAAAACTAAAATAGTAGTCTAGAAAATATTTAGTACAGAAGAAAGAATGGGAAAACAGGAAAAAAAGACAGAAGACATATAGAAAATAATTAGCAAAATAGCAGATGTAAATTCTACTTTATCAGTAATTATATTAAATTAAATGAGTTAGTTGCTCTAATTAAAAGGCAGAGGTTAGAGGGATTGATAAAGTATATACTATCTACAAGAAACAGTTTAGATTCAAAGACATAAATAGATTAACATTAAAAGGATATATATAGATATATAGATATATATATGAAACAATAAACTTAAAAGGAATTAGAGTAACTATATTAATTTCACACAAAATAGGCTTTCAGATAAATTATTACTAAAAACAAAGTAAGCCATTTTATAATGAAAAAAGTTCAATCCATTAGGAAGGCATGACAATTGTAAATATATATGCACCTAACCATAGAGCCCCAGAATACATGAATCAAAAACTGATGTAATTAAAAAGGAAAATAGAAAATTTAACAATACTTGGAGGCTTCACTGCTCCACTTTCATTAATGGATAAAACAACAAAGCAGAAGATAAACAACAACAAGAAAAATTGAACAGCACCATGTGTCAGCTTGACCTCACAGACATATCTACTCAATAACAGAATAGATATTTTTTCAAGTGTCCATAGAAGTTTCTCTATAATTTACCATAAGTTATGCCTTAAAACAAGCCTCAATAAATTTAAAAAATTGAAATCATACAATACATGTTCTATAACAACAATGGAATAAAATTAGAAATCAGTAACATTTGGAAATTCACAAGTTAGTGGAACTTAATACACGCTTAAATAACCAATGAATCAAAGAAGAAATCACAATACAAATCTTAAAATACTTTTAAATAATGAACATTAATATACAACACCAACATTTATGGATGAAGCTAAACAATGCTTAGAGAAAAACTGATAGCTATAAATGCAATATTTTTTAAGAACTCAAATATATCTAATCTTATACCTTTAAAAACTAGAAAATTAAGAGCCAACTAAATCCAAAACAAGTGGAATAAATTAAATGATAAAAATTAGAACAGAAATAAATGAAATCAAGAAAAAAAAACACAACAGAGAAAATTGATGAAACCAAAGCTGGTTCTTTGAAAAGATAAATAAAAATTACACATTTTAGTTGACCTTACAGAAATGCAAGATTATAAACTAAAAATAATCTTAGGTAAGTAAATAATCTAGACGAAATGGACAAATTTCTAGAAGTAAATAAACTATTAAAACTCATGAAGAAATAGAAAAATTTTATAGACCTATAACAAGTAAAGAGACTGGATTAATAATTTAAAAACTTCCTGCAAAAAAAAAAAAGCTCAGGCCCAGATGGCTTACTGATGAAATCTACAAAATATACGAAGAGTCAACACTAATTTTTCTTTTTTTTTAACACTAATTTTTCATAAACTCTTCAAAAATATAAAAGAATAGGGAACACTTCCCAACTAATTGTATAAAGCCAGTATTAACTAACTCTGAGACTGAACCAGAGAAAACATCACAAGAAAACTATAAACCAATGTCCCTTATGAATACAGATGAAAAACTTCTTAACAAAATACTAACAAACTGAATTCAGCATCCTATACAAGGATTCTACACCATACCGGGTGGGGTTTATCCCAGGAATGTAAGGTTGGTTTAATGTCAAAAATTCAGTTAATGTACCACACTATATCAATAGCATAAAGGATTCAAAAAAATTATCTCAAAGAATACAAAAATAGAAAAATAAAACCATTTATTGAAAACTACCAACAAACTAGGAAATAGGCATTGATTTAAAAAAAAACACACACAACTAAAATCACACTTAATGGTGAAGGATTCAATGTTTACCCCCAACATCAGAAACAGGATGTCTACTCTCACTCTATCAGCTCAATGTTATAATGCAGTTTCTATCCAGGGAAATTAGGTAAGAAAAAGAAAAGATATCCATATTGGAAATGAAGAAGTAGAATTATTTCTATGCATAGATCATATGATCTGATATATAGAAAATCCTAAGGAATCCACAGAGACACTGTTAGAATTAAAAAAAAAAAATTAACAAGTTTTCAGGATACGAGATCAATTGGCTATACTAGAAACAAATAACCCAAAAATGAATTAAGGAAACAATTCCATTTCAATAGCATCAAAAAGAATAAAATGAATAAATTTAACAAAAGAAGTGTAAGACTTGTACACTGAAAATCATAAAACAAAGAAAGTTTAAAGACTTAAATAAATGCAAAGAAATCTCATGTTCACGGATAACAAGACAACATTCTTGCTATGACAATATTCCCCAAACTGACCTACAGACTGAGTATATTTCATATTAAAATCCTAGCTGTCTCTTTTAAAGAAATTGACAGAGTGATCCTAAAATTCATTTGAAAATGCAAGAGATGTAGGAGTCCAAACGTTCTTGAAAAAGAACAAAGCTGGAGAAATTAAATTTCCTGATTTCAGTACTTACTACAAAGCTACAGTAATCAAGACAGTCTAGTACTGGCATGTAGATATTCATGTAGTTCAATGGAATGGTATTGAGAGTGTAGAGGTAAACTCTTAAATTTCTGGTCACTTGATTTTCAAAACTGGGTGTTAAGATAAATCAATAGGTAAAGAGTAATCTTCAGCAATGGTATTGGGACAACTGGCTATTCACATGCTAAAGAATGAAGCTGGATCCTACTTCACATCATACACAAAAATTAATTCAAAATTGATAAACTTAAATGTAAATTTTTAAGCACTAGGGTGAGACTATGATTTCTTAAATATGAAACCAAAAGCATGAGGAAGAAAAGAAAAAATAGATAAATTGGCCTGTGTCAAAATTTAAAGCATTTATGCTTCAAATGACGCTATCAAGAAACTAAAAAGACAACTCACAAAATGAGAAAATATCTGCAAATCATATACCCAAGAAGGGATTTCTTTTCCTATTTTTAAAACTGGAAGTTTGTATCCTTTGGCCATCTTCACTCATTTTGCCCACCACTTACCCTCTGCCTCTGAAAACGACCAGTCTATTCTGTGTAGCTATAAGCTCATTTTTGGTGGTGTTGTTGTTGTTGTTGTTGTTTTTGTTGTTGTTGTTGTTGTTGTTGTTGTTTTTAGATTCCACATATAAGTGACACCAAATGATATTTGTCTTTCTCTGACTTATTTCACTTAGCATAATGCCCTCAAGGTTCATCCATGTTGTCACAAATGGCAAGATTTCCTTTTTTTTTTTTTTTTTTTTTTTTTTTTTTTAATTTTTTTTTTTTTTTTTTCAACGTTTATTTATTTTTGGGACAGAGAGAGACAGAGCATGAACGGGAGAGGGGCAGAGAGAGAGGGAGACACAGAATCAGAAACAGGCTCCAGGCTCTGAGCCATCAGCCCAGAGCCCGACGCGGGGCTCGAACTCACGGACCGCGAGATGGTGACCTGGCTGAAGTCGGACGCTTAACCGACTGCGCCACCCAGGCGCCCCAAGATTTCCTTTTTTATAGCTGAACAATATGCCATTGTGTATCTAATACCACAATTTCTTTATTCATGCATTTATGAATGAACCCTGAAGTTGTTTCCTTCCATATCTTGGCTGTTATAAATAATGCTGCAATAAACATGTAATGCGTATATCTCTTGGAATTACTATTTTCATTTTCTTCAGATAGATACCCAGAAATGGAATTGCTGGGTCACATTTTAATTTGTTGAAAAAACCTCTATACTATTTTCCATAGTGGCTGCCCCAGTTTATTTTCTCATCAACAGTGCACAAGTGTCCCCTTTTCTCCACATCCCCACCAACACTTGTAACTTCTTTCTTCTCTTTTTGATACTAGCCATCCTGACACGTATGAGGTGATAGTTTCCTGTGGTTTTGTTTTGCATTTCCCTGATGATAATATTGCACATCTTATCATGTGTCTGTTGGTCATCTATATGTCCTCTTTAGAAAAATGTCTATTCAGATCTTCTGCCCATCGTTTAGATTGTTTTTTTTGCTGTTGAGTTCTGTGAGTTCTTTATATATTTTGGATATTAACCCCCTGCCAGATATATAATTTGCAAATATTTTCTCCCATTTAGTAGGTTGCCTTTTCATTTTGTTGATTATTTTCTTTGCTTCAAAGAGGCTTTTAATTTGATATAGTCCCACTTGTTTATTTTTGTTTGTGCTGCCTTTGCTTTTGGTGTCAAATCCAAAGAATCATCATCAAGACCAATGGAAAAGAGCATATCACCTATATTTTCTTCTAAGAGTTTTATGGTTTGGGTGAATGTTCAAGTCTTTAATCCATTTTGCGTTCATTTTTGATGTAGTGCAACTAAGCCAAGTTAGTGGTCCATTTTCATTTTTTGCATGTAGCTGTCCAGTTTTCCCATTACCGTTTACTGAAGAGACTGTCCTTTCCTTATTATATATTCTTTGGTCTTTGTCCTAAGTTAATTGACCATATATGCATGGGTTTATTTCTGAGCTCTCTATTCTGTTCCATTGATCTATGCGTCTGCCCTTCTGCCAGTGCTACCCAGTTGTGGTCACTATATCTCTGTGACATAGTTGGAAATCAGGGACCATGATGTGTCCAGCTTTGTTCTTCATGCTTAAGATTGTTTTGACTATTAAGGAATTTTGTGGTTCCATACAAATTTTAGGGCTGTTCTGTTTCTGTAAAAAAATGACATTGGAGTGTCGATAGGGATTGCATTAATTCTATAGATTATTTTGGGTAGCATGGACCTTTTAGCAATATCAGTTCTTCTAACATGTGAGCATGAAATATCTTTAAATTTATTTGTGTCTTCAGTTTCTTTCATTAGTGTCATAATATTCAGTGTACAAGTCTTTCACCACCTTGACTAAATTTTTTCCTAGGTATCTTATTCTTTTTGATAAAATTGACAAATTTTACATAGCCACAATATGTAAAGAACTGCTAAAACTCAGTAATAAAAAGGAGGGATAATCCAATTAAAAATTGGGCAAAGGGTTTGAGTAGGTTTTTCTCTAAAAAAGACATACAGTGGAAAACAAACACATGAAAAGAGGCTAACGATATTAGTAATTAGGTAATAAAAATCAGAACAACAATGACATTGCTCTCCACACCTATTGGGATGGCTATAATCAAAAAGAGATAATAACAAGTGTTGACCAGGATGTGGAGAAGTTGGAGCCCTCATAATTTGCTGGTGAAATTATAAAATTGTCCAGCCACTTTGGAAAATGGTTTGACAGTTTCTTAAAATGTTAAACATTGAGTTACTATTTGACCTAGGATTTCACGTCTAGGTGTATATCCAAGAGAAATAAAAATATAATACATCCACACAAAAACTTGTGCCTGAGTGTTTATAGCAGCATCGTTATTAGTAGCCAAAAGTGAAACAACCTAAATCAACTGATATATGTGTTATATGTAGTATAGTCATCCCATGAAATATAATACCCCATTAAAGAGGAATGAGACAGCAGGTACATGATACAACATGGATAAACTTTGAAAACGGTATTCTAATTGATAGAGGTCTGTCACAAAAGACTGTACATTTATGATTCCATTTATTTGAAATGTCTAGAAAAAGCAAATCCATAAGTATAGGAAGTAGCTTAGTGGTGGCCAAAGGGAAGGGAGAAGGGGGAAAGGAGAGTGATTGCTAATGGTTGTGGGATTTCTTTTAGGGGTGATGTAAAGAAGTGATAGTCATACAACTATGTGAATGAACTGAAAACACTGAATTATGTACTTTAAAGTGGTTATGAATTGTATTTCAATAAAGCTGGTATTTAAAAAAAGACTTTTAAAAAATTCCACCGCATAGCTAAGACCTAAATGTAAACAAAAACAAAAAGTAAGTCAGGAAGTGAGAAATTTTAAATGTCAATAAAAGACATGATCACCCCAAAAATGATAAGAGATAAGAAAAATATAATATAACATAATATAGTACAATACAATATAAATAGGATATAATGATATGATATGAGAATACTAGACTAGAGTATGATGTGATGTGACATGTCTCTAGGGTAGATGTTGAAAATGTAGCTAGGCAAAGGTCACACCAACTGGCTTGGAAATTGATCTCATAACCAGTGTTCTGGGAATCAGAGAGGTGAGACAATTATCTGGTTTGTCTTCTGCCTTACTCCAATTCTTTTTCTTGGTGTTATCATGGGATGAACCTATCCAGAACTACCAATCATTCTTTGGTGAAAGCCAGGTCTTAAGAAGTGAACCATGTTGGGCTAGAAGCATAAGCCTTGGACTACCCTCCATTGTAGGGCATGCCTTCAAACTCAGTCAGCTAGCACTTATTTTTTTTTTTCTTAAATATTTATTTATTTATTTGAGAGAGAGAGAGAGAGAGAGAGAGAGAAGAGAGAGAGAGACAAAGTGTGAACAGCGAAGGGACAGAGAAAGAGGGAGACACAGAATTTAAAACAGGCTCCAGGCTCTCAGCTGTCAGCATAGAGCCCGACGCGGGGCTTGAACTCACGAACCGTGAGATCGTGACCTGAGCTGAAGTTGGACGCTTAACCAACTGAGCCAGCCAGGTGCCCCATCTAGCACTTAATTTTTTAATGACATGCAACAGTAATATTAGAGTCTACTTAAAATACTTCTTTTTTTTTCATTTCTGTTTATTATTCATTTCATAGCTGGAACCCTGTATCTTCCAGTTCGTTCACCCATTTCACTCACCGCTCCATCCTCCTCCCCTTTGGCAACTATCCATTTGTTCTTTGTATTTACGGATCCATTTCTGTTTGTTTGTTCGTTTTAAAATACCTTTTTGTATTTAATTTCTTTATACATATAAGCAAATATACATACACATAATTGAGAATACCTCATGCCTATGCATATGTTCCATATATACGTAATTTTACATAAATGCACAAGCATGAGTATACACATGCCTGTTTCAAGTGTAATTCCTTGCTTGGTTCTTCCTTCCTTTATGCTTCCCTCTTCACTGACATCAAATACCTTCCCCCACATAATCCATGTTAAAAATCTAATATTATTCATATTTTTTCTGTCACTGTAATCCTATGTGGTTATGCTTAGTCACACACTGGGGATTATCTTGGTTTTTAAAAATGAAGTCATGGTGCACTGCTTTTCTACATCTTGATTTTCATTCTAAAATACCTTGTGAAAATTCTTCCAAGATATCTGATACAGCTTTAATTCATTCTTTCAAAGCTGCATAATAGTCGTGTCCATTCTGGGACTGTGCTGTAGCATATTCAGTCATTATCTCACTTTGGGGACGTTCATTTTGCTTCTGCTTTTTTCCTACTATGAAAAATGCTATAGTAAAAAGCTCCTATCTTTAGAAATATATGGCCTTTGTATGTTTTTGTTTCTAAAGCATAAATTCCCAGGAATAAAATGAATATATGTATCTGTATATACACATATGTAATTTTATATACACGTAAAAGCCAATGGATGTTTCCAGAAAAACTAATACTTTATATATCTATCTCAATATATACATGTATACTTTTCCCACATCCCCACTGATAACAGGGACTTTAGTTCTTTTTTCATTTTTATTATGTCTTTGTTACGTATTAAATTAGTTAATCTTTCATCCTTTACAAATTTACAAAGAAAGTTACCAGATTGCTTAACCAAAAAGGGAGAAGATTTGTTATTCAATTATACAAAATTATCAAGACATTTTTTTCCCTTTATCTCCTTCAGCATTCCCTCCTTCTTCTTAACTTTATTCTCAGGTTGGCTCTCCCCTTTCGGTCACAAGATGGTGGCCAGCAACTCCTGGAGCTACCTTCTTTCAGGTTGAGATCCCACAAGAAAGAAACAATTCAGTTTTAGCATTCCCAGCCTTGTGGTTTTATTTTTGTATTTGAGAGAGAGGGAGAATGTGAGTGGGGGAGAGATACAGAGGGAGAGAAAGAGAATCTCAAGTAGGCTCCATGCTCAGTGCAGAGGCCAACATGGGGCTGCATCCCATAACCCTGGCATCATGACCTGAGCCAAAATCAAGTGTTGGAAGCTCAACTGACCGGGCCACCCAGGTGTCCAACCAAGAATTAGTTTTGAGGTGTCCTTTCATTAAATCAACTGAAGACATCTTTGAACATAACACTGGGTGATTGGGAAAATGGGATGCTTTGATTGGCTTACATCTGGTCACCTGTTCTACTTTAGGACTAGAGAGAGAGCCTCAGCCAGACTATCCGAGATGGGGGAAAGAACACTTCCTCCAAAAATATCATGGTTGTTGCCAAAAGAAGAGACAGTGGCAACACAAATGTCCACTACATCTTTCTTAATATGCAAAGTATGATTGCGTGCATCTTACTCGTATTGCAATTGCTACAAAAGGATTTGTTCATCATAAGTCAGTGATGGTTCACCCCTTTACACAGCTGTAAATGTCAAAATTACAAATTAAACTTCTGTTGAAAAATTTGCTAAAGTATATTATATCTTAAATGATAATCATATCATCTTGTATGTTCTTATTACTTCAGAGAAATCATGAAGAGTGTCATTATAATATGCTATATTCCAAAATAGTTAGAGTCTATGAGAAATATAGAGCTATTGGCTTTTAATGATCTTTTCTTAATTTCTTAATCTTATTTATATCTCTATTTCTTTTTCTTCATGATATTATGTACCCATTTCTAGCTTTTTCCATTTCACCTCTCCCAACGTGGAAACCTGCCATTTGTAATATGTAAGTTGTCAGAGAATAAGAGATAATATTCTCTGGATGAAAACCTAAGGTATTCCTCCATATCAAAGGCTACTAGCTTCAGAAAAAAAGGTCCTGGGTCATGTCAAGTCAGTCTATTTTTTTTTTATTTTTTTGATGTTTATTTTATTTCTTATTGAGAGAGAGCGTGAGTGGGAAAGGGGCAGAGAGAGTGTGAGACAGCATCTGAAGCAGACTCCAAGCTATAACCACAGAGCCCTATGCGAGGCTCAAACCCACAAACTATTAGATCATGACCTGAGCTGAAGTTGGACACTTAACCGACTGAGCCACCCAGGTGTCCCGCACCAAGTCAATCTGGGTCACAATTGTGTGTGAACAACTAGAGGCTCACTTGTTTATTGAATGGATAAACTTATTTAAGGTACTCAGAGGTCTTTTTTGCTTACTTTCTGGCCTTTAGCTCTATCAGAGGTAAGTGAGGTTATCAGGTAACTTAGGATAATTGAGGTGTGTGTGTGTGTATGTGTGTGTGTGTGTACACATGTACATGTAATATATTGTGTATTATAAATATGCAGGTATAACAGGAGCACAGACTCTGGAATCTATGTCCAAACATGGCTTCTGTAGTTACCAGCTGTATGATCTGGAGGAATACACTAAACCTCTCTGTGTCTTAGGGCCCCTGCTAAAATGGCAATAATAATGGTATCTACTTCAGAGAGCCGTTGTGAAAATTGAGATCACCTTTGTGAAACTCAGCAGAGTGCCCCATATGTATGTGTTCAATTAGTAATAGTTGATATTATTTGTTTACCTTTTCCTCTCCACTGGATTGTGAGCAACGATACTCCCAAACCCAGCACAGTGCCTTATTCATGCTAGGGGACACATAAATAGTGAATAAATTACTAGAAACTACAAGGTACTTTTCTTCTGTTCATAGATATGTACATGCATATTTACGCCATCTCGGACAGGAACTGCTAGTCTTAAATATTGCTGGAATAGGAATCAGTAGGAATAAAATGAAATGAAACTGTATATGCCTGGATTTATAATAAAGCCATCATAATTCCTGAAAATCGTGCCGAGAAATCCCTGAATTATGCTTTCCTGTTTCCTTTTAATAGGCTACTCATTTTCCTGGTCAAAAATTCTTCTTCTGGCAGTATTTTGCATAGAGAGACTATAATTTTCAGAAAGATAAGGCAATTAAGAGGGAAGAGAACGTTTAACAATTTGAATGAAGAAATAGTGAAAGTTTTCTTTTTAGAGCTGTTCAGATTCTGATTTGAGAACCGTTCAGAGTTTAAATAACATTGACTCAGGTTACCTGGGGACTCCTTCCAGAGCGCACTGACCCTGTGATGTCTTTGGAATGTCTTCACTACATTTTATACTATCCTCTCTTCCCCCATAGGTATACTCCCCCCCAGCCCTCAGAAGTATCAGGCTTTATCTTAAAAATCAAACAAAAAGAAAATCAAGATTATACAGAGATGTTAAGAACCAAAGCTTTGCCTTCAACTTTCAATCCTCTTATTAATACCCATGTCATGACTCTTGTTGAGAAAAAGGTTTAGTGTCACTGTCCTCAATCAGTGTTCTTTCATTCACTTTCATTAGGAGCCATGTTTTCCTGACAAAGGATAACAAATGGACACTGTTGGTCCCTAATGTGCTTTTGACTACAGATCCTGCACCATTTCTCTGGGAAGGAATTGCAATTATTTGTCATTTTAATATGACTTGGCAAGGAGGTCCAAAAAACATGGCTATTATTCATCAATATGTATATTTTGTACTTATATTAATATTAGAATATCATGATTACTCGTCTCACATTGTATGAGCAAGATAAAATTACACCATGTAAAAAATGCATGAAATTCTCTTAGGCTGCACTCGTATAGGAAAAGTAAAGGTAATTTAAGAGCTTGCACCATTTATATGCTAAAAGCTGCCATTTATTATTGTTAGTGGAGAAATACTTTTACCTTTGCACTAATGAGTAATATATCAATATGTTTCCGCTGTTAATTGGAAATAATATAGCTAATACTAAAACTCCAATCTTTTAAAGTATATTTATTCATCCTTTTACATTCTGTAATGTTCTAGTGTCTGATATTTCTATCATGTTAGATAATGTAAATGTAATCTTGATACTAGAATATAACTCTTTAGTTCTGAGTTCTTTCAGAGGCTTTTGCATAGAAGATTAGTTTTGAAAGCTTTCAATTCAAGAACTAGCTTTGGAAACTGTTAACTACTAATAGTTTATCAGCCAACCTCTTCTCAATGAATAATAGTTCATCTTGTATCATATTTGTGATGAAACAAGCCCATATCCAGTTCTGGTTAGCTTAAATTTTTCTGTAATTCTATCAGTTCTCTTTTTCTCATTGGAAGCAGGAGCTAAGTAAAATTCAAGTGCATCGCAAATTAGCACATAACCAATTTTTTTAAGTTGCTACCTGCTAACAGAATGGAAGTTAAGTTTACTAGAATTAAGGACAACACACACACACACACACACACACACACACACACACATTTGTACTGTAATAAAAACCAAAGAAAGGCCAATCAAGTAGGCTGTCACCCTTCTTTTTTAATTTTTTTTAATGTTTGTTTATTTTTGAGAGAGACAGAGACAGAATGCAAGTGGGTTGGGGCAGAGAGAGAGGGAGGCACAGAATCTGAAGCAGGCTCCAGGCTCTGAGCTGTCAGCACAGAGCCCAATGCGGGGGGCTCAAACTCACAGGTCGTGAGAGCGTGACCTGAGCCCAAGTTGGATGCTCAACCCACTGAGCCACCCAGGCACCCCAAGGCTCTCACCCTTCTAACATGAATAAAACCTATATCATCATAGCTCGAAGTAAAATTAAACTTTTATTCATTCAACTATTATTTACTAAGTGTCTTGCAAAAAGACAGGTACATTCTTTTAATCATCTACTATATACAAGAGACAATACTAAGGCCTGATTTGAGCTTATAAAGCTCAGATAGTTGAGGAGCAGACAACAGCCTCTTCCTTTAGAAAGAAAGCAATGGACAAAAATCACAGCAAAGCATCTTGCTTGTTTGTGTTTGTGGGCAGGATGGGTAAGATAGAAGAAAGGAAAAGACTAGTATTTAAGAGCATTGCCAAAACCCACCTATAAGATAACTGGAATAAAATAAATTGAGAAATATGTACATTCAAGAATATTCATCCCATTATTTATAGAACAAGGAATTCGTTAAGCAAAATATAGTTTATCTTTACAATGAATTACCTGAAATAATCTTTTAAAATAACTATAGTTATGAAAACACTTAGAGCCATGTCTTAAAGGTGTATTTTTAAATGTGGAGATGTGAAAATACTTCGAGTGAAAATAGATTTTTTAAAAGAATGCACACACATATATAAGAACACAGATATATACACGTATAAAGCATAATGCTACAAGATATTTACCAAGTGACAAGATTATGAGTGATGTTAATTTTCTTCTTTATACTTTTTTATATTACCCAGATCTTCTGCAATGAATGTGTTACTTCATCAGAAAAAAAAGTCACTTAAAAGGCATACTAAAATATTAATTAGAAGATTATTTTTTAATGTTTAGAATTTAAAACTTTTATTTTTACAACTCAATACCGGATTAAATTATAGATTTCTGTTGAATGTATTAGGAGGCTTAAAGCTGTGCTAAAAAAACTTTTGGCCCTTCTTAATGGTATTTTAAATATCGACACTTAAATTTTTAAACTATCTATATGAAAGGCTAAGCATTGTAGGAGGTATATTAAAAACTTGCTTTTATCCTGAAGAAATCACAGAACCTCTGGGAAATACAAAAACAATAGTTATTTTTTAGGGAAACATAAACAATGTAACCTAGATTTTTTTTCTTTTAATTGGGACCCTCCAAGTGTCGAATCTGAAACATAGATGGAGTCAAAAAGTGTTGAAAAATAATGTTTCTACTGTTGTACTGAGTGACTCTGAAGGAGACCATGACTCATGAATTACACTACACATCACATGACAACATTTCCTCCAACATGTTCTTTGAACATCTCTTCTTTTCCTCCTCAGATTTCTACCTCCAGCTCTCTCTCCCCCTTAGGTGTCTTTATGGCTTTCCACCTGTCTTCAAGATCTCTCTTTGCTCAAGCATCTCCATCCTTCTCCTTCTTCTCAGATCATTCCCATCCTACCACCTCTAGAAAACTCTATTCCATTTCTCTAGGCAGATCTAGGCAGATTTTTAGTCTTTCTTGAATTCTTTTGGTTCCCTTCTCCACTATCCATCCCAGCCAGCACCTGTTTGTTCATCTGTAAAAATGTGAATATTAATATCAACCTCAGAGGGGCACCTGGGTGGCGCAGTCGGTTAAGCGTCCGACTTCAGCCAGGTCACGATCTCGCGGTCCGTGAGTTCGAGCCCCGCGTCGGGCTCTGGGCTGATGGCTCAGAGCCTGGAGCCTGTTTCCGATTCTGTGTCTCCCTCTCTCTCTGCCCCTCCCCCATTCATGCTCTGTCTCTCTCTGTCCCAAAAAATAAATAAACGTTGAAAAAAAAATTAAAAAAAAAAAAATCAACCTCAGAAAAGATAAGTAAACTAGCTTTTCGTGTGATCCACATTCGGTAAATATTACCTTCCCTAATGGTGACAGCTCTGTTTTAATCCTATGAGTCTCTTCTCAACCAAAATACAAGATGGTGCATTAAGAGCCTTTCTGCCCCCATCACCCTTTGTGAAATCAAGTGCAAACAAAAACCAACAAATAAAATTCTAATTTCAATAAAATAGGAAATAGTCACAACATTAAACAACAATTCTGAAGAGTAGCTACCAGATACAGTAAAATTTGTAGTCAAGTGAGTGAGATATTGGTTGGAGAAATAGATCTTCGATATCCCATGCATCTTGTTTGACAGAATCTCCAAGTATAGGTGAAAATTTTCTGAAGGGCCCAGACAGGACCGTTTTTGTAGAAGAGAAAGATTTCATCAATATCTATGAATTGCGTTCAACACTGAAAATGGCAGAAAAGGTAAGACTAAGAGAAAAACCTCAGAGATCTTTTATATAGAAGAAAATGTGTGCAAAATCCCTTATTGTGCAAAAACCATAAGAAAATGGTTTCTTAGATATATGACCAAAAGTACAGGCAACCAAAGGAAAATACAGATAAATAGGAGTAAATGATAATGCATGGGGCATCTGGATGGCTCAGTTGGTTAAGCATCTGACTTCGGCTCAGGTCATGATGTCAGAGTCTGGGGGTTCAAGGCCTGCATCATGCTCTGTGCTGGCAATTCAGACCCTGGAGCCTGCTTTGGATTCTGTGTCTCCCTCTCTTTCTGCCACCCATGGTTTGTCTCTCTCCCTCTCAAAAATGAATACATTAAATTTTTTTTTAATTAAAATGTAAACCTTTAGTACTTCAAAGGATACCATCAGGAACATGAAAAGACAATTCAAAGAATCAGAGAAAAGTTTTACAAATCTGATAAGGAACTTGTAAAATATTTAAACAATTTTATAGCGCAATAATAAAGAGGCAAATAACCCAATTAAGAAGTGAGCAAATGACCTGAACAGATGTTTTTTCAAAGAAAATATACAAATGGCCAACAAGCACTTGAAAAGATGCTAAACATCATTATGTATCAGGGAAATTTAGGTCAAACCGCAATGAGATCCCACTCCACAACCACTAGGATGACCATAATCAAAACAAAGAAAAAAAGATAATAACAAGTGTATTGTCAAGGATATGGAGAAATCAGAACCCTTATGCATTATTAGTGAAAATGTGAAATGGTACAGCCACTTTGGAAAACAAGGTGGGAGTTCTTCAAGAGATTAACATAACTACCACATGACTCAGCAATTCCACTCACGGGAATATACCCAAGAGATATAAAAATGTGTGTCCACACAAAAACTCGTACACAAATGTTTATAGCAGCATTACTCATAATAGCCAAAAGATTGAAATAACCCAAATGTCCATCAGCTAATGAATGGATAAATGAAATGTGGCACATCCATGCAATGGAATATTGTTAGGTAATAAAAAGAAATAAAATACTGATACCTGCTACAACATGGACAAACCCTTGAAGACATTATGCTAAGTGGAAGAAGCCAGTCACAAAGGACCACATGTATGATTCCGTTTATATGAAATATCCAGAATAGGTAAATCTATAGAGACAGAAAGTATATTAGTGATTTCGTAGAGCTGGGGTGATGGGAGAATTGAGGATGAAATTAAAAGTGTGGAGGACCTTTTGGGGATGACGAAAATGTTCCAAGATGGACTGTGGTCATGGTTCCACAATTCTGTGGATACATTTAAGCCCATCAATTTCACATTTTAAGTGGGTGAATTGTATGGCACTTAAATTACATCTCGGTAAGGCTATTAAGAAGAAGAAAACGGATAATTTCAGTCACTCAAGATATCTAGAATACAGTGTTTTATTAGTTATAGGTGTACAATATAATGACTCAAAAGTTCTGTACATTTCTGGGTATTCATGAATGAAAGTATACCTTTAATCCTATTTATCTATTTCATCCATCCCTCCACCCACCTCCCCTCTGGCAGCTACCAGTTTGTCTCTGTATTTGTCTGATTTTTTCATCTCTTTTTTTGTTCTTTATTTTTCTTAAATTCCACATAGAAGTGAAATCATCTGACTGACTCATTTCACTTAACATTATACCCTCTAAGCCTATCCATGTTGTTGCAAATGGCAAGATCTCATCCTTTTTATGGCTGAGTGATATTCCATTATGTATATATACCACATCCTTCGTATACATTCAGCTATGGATGGACACTTGGCTATTTACCCGAGGAAAACAAAAACACTAATTTGAAAAAATATATGCAGCATTATTTACAATAGACAACATACGGAAGCAATCCAGAGGTCCATCCATAGATAAATGGATAAAGAGGTCTTCTTTTAAAGGGAGGAAAATGGACTTTGTGACAAAAGTCCCCAAATCATTATTCCGTCCATGTCACTTCTATTTTGTCTGTCCATCCTACCTACAGGACCCCTTCAGATCTAGATTTCTCTTTCAGTGCCCTCAGGCATCAGCATGTCATTTCTAGGTCAGGTTTGCGTGCAGGAAAATCCTGAAGTCACTTCCTCGAGGTCCCTCCAGCACAGAAATATCATTTTTGGGCTCTTATATCAGGCTTTTAAGTGCTTTCAAGTCTTCTGCCTAGACTAGTCACGTAAAGGCCTTCTCCTCTGAGTTATTTTGTTGTTTGTTTGGGGGTTTGTTTGTTTGTTTGTTTGTTTGTTTTACCTCCCAAGCCTCTACCCAGGAAGGAAAAGAACAAGTACTCTGTGCAATTAGATTTCCCCAAACGTTATCAAGAATATGTTACATGTACTCTCTCTCCTGGAGCCTAACCAGGTGACCCAAGAGAGACAGGGTTCAGGACCCCATCAGTCACTTAAGATGTTTTGCTTTCTCTTACACACTCCTCTTATTGCCCAAGGAATCAAAATTATGTATCAGGAGAAGGAATATCTGATGTTTACATCTTTGTTTTGTTTTCCCAAACTTGGGAGCTTTCTCAAAGACTATCCTCCTTTCTCACAGGCTTATATCTCTGAAACTCAGTACCTGGGAAGATACATTTATCTATTTATTTTCATTCTTCTGTGTCATCTCTATCATCCTTTCGACTACCATCCATTGCTTCTTGAATGAAGAAGCATCACAGTTTAAAAGAAATTTCACGGCAAGAAATAGTTGATTCGTGTTTCCAAATTACATAATTCTCTAATCACATAATTCTTTATATAATCAATAGCTAATTAGAAAACACAATAAAAGAAAGATCTCATTTATATTGGCAATGGTAGACATAAAATTTCTACTAATAAAATTAGCAAGAAATATATAGAATCTACACTAAAATTTAAAAAAAAATGCTTCAGAGCTCTGCATGGGAACATAAAAGGAAGGCTAGAATAGAAGAATACACCTTGTTAATGAATAAGGTTCAATACTTTTAAAATGCCATTTTTCCAAAGAAAGTCTATGAAATTAACTAACCCCAAAGCAAATACCAATAGAGTTTTTCCATATGAAAAACTCATTCTAAAGTCCTGTGAAAGGACAGTTATGGGATCTAGCCAAGAAATTCTGGGGGAAGAAACAGTAATGAGGGATGGATAACCCAGCTAGGTATTAAAAGTATTCACAGAACTATAGTAATTAAAATAGTTCAGGACTTCCCAGTAATGACAAGAGATTAATGAGACAGAATAGTGAATTTAAAATACGTCTAACTACTCATGGGTGTTTCATACATTATAAGGATGGCATTTCAAATAGGTGAGGAGAAGGTGGGTTTTTCAGTCAGTAGTTATGGGAAAATCCGTATCTGAAAAAAAAAATTAAACAGAATTCCTACATCTCTCTTTATTAAAAATACAAGTTGACTATATGTTCAAAGATAAAAATATGAAGCCATAATGTAGGAGAAAACTAAGATAAAATTTTTGTATACTCCTAAAGTAAGAAAAGTCTTTCTAAATAAGACACAGGACCTAAAATCCATTTTGAAAAGATTGAAATAATTACATAAACATTTAAAATTTAAGTATGGCAAATCTTAAAAGTCAAAGGCAAACCAAATGACAAACAAAACGCAGGTGTCCTATGTATATACAAATCTAATTTTAAAAACCTAATAGAAATATTGGCCAAAAAAGGGAAGGACTATTTCATAGAAAAAGAAATACAAAGTAAAGTTTAAAAAAATAAAATAATCCTGAACAACTTGGAAGGGACCAGTGGCGGCCCAAATATCTAGTAACAGAGTCATACAGCTATTCACGGAGACTTAGGTTACTTCCATATCTCAGCTATTGTAAATGCTGCTATAAACGCATGATGCATATTTTTTAAATGGGTGTTTTTGTTTTCTTTGGGTAAACACCCAGTAGTAGAATTATTGGATCATATGGCATTTATATATTTAGCCTTGTGAGTCATCTCCACACTATTTTCCACGGTAACTGTACTGATTTACATTCCTCCCAACAGGGTACAGAGTTCCTTTTTTCCTCACATCAAAGTACAGCATAAGTAATATAATCAGTGCTATGGTAATAGTGTTGTATGTTAACAGATGGTAGCTACTCTTGGGGTGACTATAGCATAATGTGTAAACTTGTTGAAATACTATGTTGTACACCTGAAAGTAATATAACACCGCACTAATGTAACTCACATAAACATTTTATTTTCTGACAAAAATTCTCAAAACATTTTTTTTAAGTCCTGCCGTATCAAACTCTGGATATAAACTGTGAATTCACCATTTCTCCATGGCTTGCTGTAATTCCCTGAAGTACCAAAGATTTGATTGCGGTTACTACTAATACCTGTGATCTTTCTCCTAACCAACATGTTTAACATAGGTGTGTGTTTTAGATATCAGGGTAATATTAAGCTCATTCAACATTGGTGGCAACTGAAAATAAATCACTCAAACAAATCATCCCGTTTTTATTGAAGAATAAATGACAGACACTATCCTATTAGTTTTGGTGTGCGTCATAGTGACTTGATATTTTTGTGCCTGTGAAACGGTCCCCATGATAAATCTAGTTACCATCTGTCACCATACAAAGTTGTGACAATATTGTTGATTATATTCCCTATGCTGTACATTACATCACCGTGACTTACTTATTTTGTAACTGAAGGCTTATACTGCTTAATCCCATTCGCCTTTTTTGCCTTCCCCCAGTCCCACCCACCTCTGGTAACCAACAGCTCATTTCCTGTATCTATGAGTCTGTTTCTGTTTTGTTTCTTCCCTTGTTTTAGTTTTTTAGATTTCACATATCATGCTGTATTTGTCTTTTTTGTCTGACTTATTTCACTTAGCATAATACCCTCTAGTTCCATTTACATTATTGCAAATGGCAAGATTTCATTTTTATGGCTGAGTAATATTCCGTTACAAATATCTCCTACATCTTTTTGACCCATTCATCTTTTGATGGACACTTAGGTTGCTTCCATATCTTGGCTGTTGTAAATAAGGCTGCAATAAACATAGGAGTGCATATGTCTTTTCCCGTTGGCGTTTTTGTCTTCTGTGGATAAATAACCCGAAGTGGCATTGTTAGATCACATTTTATTTTTTATTTTTTGAGGCGCCTCCATACTATTTTCATAGCGGCTGCACCAATTTACAGTCCCACCAGTACTGCAGAAGGATTCCCTTTACTCAACATATTCACCAACACGTTGTTTTTTACTTTTGATAATAGCTCATCTGACCAGTGAGAGGTGATATCTCAATTGTGATTTGGATTTACATTTCCCTGATTATTAGGGATATCGAGCATCTTTTCATGTGCCTGTTGGCCATCTGTATGTCCTTTATTGGAAAAATGTCTATTCAAGTCTTCTGCCCATTTCCAAATTGTATTGTTTTGTTTTGTTTTTAGCAAATTGTGCAAGTTTTGTTATATTTTGGATATTAACACCTTATTGGATGTATGCTTTACATCCACCATTTAATAGATTGTCTTTTCATTTTGTTGATGATTTTCCTCACTGTGCAAAGGTTTGCAGTTTGATGTAGTTCATTGGTTCATTTTAGCTTTTGTTGCCTTTACCTAAGGAGACTGGTCCAAAAAAATACTGCTAAGACTCATGCCAAAGCTTACTCCTTTTGTTTCCTTCTGATTTTTATGGTTTCAGGTTCTAAATTTAAGTCGTTAATCCATTTTGAATTGATTTTTGTATATAGTGTAAAACAGTGCTCCAGTTTTGTTCTTTTGTGAGTAGCTCTTCACTTTTCCTAGCACCATTTATTGAAAAGACTGTCTTTTCCTCATTGCATATTCTTGTTTCCTTTGTCATAGATTAATTGGCCAAATATGCATGGTTTTATTTCTGAGTTCTCTATTTCATTGATTTATGTGTCTCTTTTCATGCTAACACAATATTGTTTTGATTACTATACCTTTTTAATATAATTTGAAATCTGGGCATGTGATATCTCCAGCTTTATTCTTTCTCAAGATTGATTTGGCTTTGGGTCTTTTGTGGTTCCACAGAAATTTTAGGATTTTTTATTCTAGTTCTGTGAAAACTGCCATTGCAGTTTTGATGGAGGGCATTATTGAATCCGCAAAATGCTGTGTGTAGTATGGACATTTTCACAACGTTAACTCTTCCAATTCATAATCACATGATATTTTGCTATTTATTTGTGTCATCCTCACTCTCTTCCATCAGCGCCTTACAGTTTTCATAGTATAGGTCAGTCTTTCACCTCCTCAGTTAAATATATCCCTAGCTATTTTATTCTTTTGATTCAATTATAGTACATTCATTATTAGTGTGCAGAAACACAACTGATATCTGTATGTTATCTTTGTATCCTGCCACTTTATTGAATTCATTAGGTTTAATAGTTCTTTGGTGGAATCTTTAGGGGTTTATATATATAAACCCATATATATACATCTGTGTGTATATATAGATGTATATGTATATACATGTGTGTATATATAGATGTATATATATATAAATATATATACATGTATATATACATATATTATCATGCAATCTTCAAATAGTGATAGTTTTACTTCTCCCTTAACAATTTGAATACATTTTATTTATATTTCTTGACTAATTGCCATAGATAAGGCTTCTAATACTGCGTTGAATAGAAGTGATGAGAATGGGCATTCTTGTCTTGTTCCTTTCCTTAGACAAACTGAAAGCTGAGTATGATATTAGCTTTGTATTTATCATATATGGCCTTTATTGTGTTGAAGCATGTTCCTTCTCTTCATACTTTATTGAGAGTTTTTATCATAAGTTGATGTTGAATTTTGGAAGATGCTTTTTCTGCATCATCAAGATGATCAAATGTATTTATTCTTCATTTTGTTACTGGGGTTGCATCTATTGATTTGTGGATATTGAACAATTGCAATCCTGAGTTAAATCCCACTGGATCCTGGTGTATGATCATTTTAATGTATTGTTGATTAAGTTTGTTAATATTTTTTGAACAATCTTGTTTCTGTGTTCATCCAGGATATTGGCCTGTTATGTTACTTTTTTTGCGGTGTCTTTGGTTTTAGAATCAGAGTAATGCTGGCCTAATAAAATCAGTTTGGAATTATTCCTTCCTCTTCCATTTTTTTGGAACAATTTGAGAAAGACGGGTACTAATTCTTTACATATTTGGTAGAATTCACCAATGAAGCCATCTGGTTCCAGACTTGTGGTTCTGAGGAGTTTTACATTACTGATTCAATTCTATTATTTGTAATCTGTCTATTCAGATTTTCTTTTTCCTCATGATTCACTCTTGGAAGGCTGTTTATTAAACAAATCATTCTTGGTATTTTGAATGAACTGGCATCATGTTTAAAGCATCCGGTTAATTGAAGGCTTTTGTTACTGTTTTTGTGCACATGGTCTAGATGAAGATGACTTTAAGATGAAAACATACACATAAAATAAAAACAAAACACATGCTGTAACCATCCCGTGTCTATGAAGTTCAAGAACAGACAAAATTTTGACTCATCATAGAAATTTTTAGATTCATGCTATTGTTGTATGTATTAGTAGTTCATTCATTTTTATTGCTACATAGTCTTCCGTTGCGTGATTATGCCACAGTCTGTTTATCCATTCACCTGTTAGTGGACATTCGGCCCATTTTTCAGCTTTTGACAAAACCATTTATGTTCGGCCCATTTATAGCTTTATTACAAGTAAACCTATAAACTTTTGTGTGAGTCTTCACATGGTTATATGTTTTTAATTCTCTTGCCTAAAAACCTAGCAGCAGAAGTTTGCATTCTATGATAGGTGAATGTATAAAACCTTAAGAAACTGTCAAACTGTTTTTTAAAATGATTGTACCATGCTGTATTCCCAACCATAGTAAAACAGAGTTCCATTGTTACTACACTCTCGCTAACGCTTGACTTCACATGGTTAGTTTTTAAAATTTTAGGCGTCCTGATGGGGTTGTATTTTATCTCATTGTGGTTTTAATTTGAATATCTTTGATACCTAATGATGTTGAGCATGTTTTGAAATTATAGAATATCCAAACTAATCTGTAGTGACAAAAATCAAATTATTTGTTGCCTGTGGAGTAGAGGGAAGGTTGGATTTCAAAGCGGCAGAAGTAACTTTTAGGAGTGACAGAAATGTTTATAATCATTATTGTGGCAATGATTTCACTGGTACAGTAGTTCCCCCTTATCCACAGGGACACGTTCTCAGACCCCCAGTGGATGCCTGAAATGACAGACAATACTGAAACCTAGATATATTCTTTTGCTCCTAAATATACATACCTATGATAAAGTTTAATTTATAAATTAGGCACACTAATAGATTAACAACTAATAAAGTAGAATTATAACAATACACTATAATAAAAGTTATGTAAATGTGGTTTCTCTCTCAAATATCTTATTGTACTGTGTTGAGCTTTCTTTTTATAATGATGATATGAGGTGATATAAGGCTTACATGATGAGATGAAATGAGGTGAACATCCTAGATAGGCATTGTGCCCTATCATTGTGACTTTAGACGCATTGACGTTCTGATGATAGATCAGGAGAATCATCTGCTTCCAGAACATGGTTGACCGCTGGTAACTGAAACCTTGGAAAGTGAAACTACGGATAAGAGGGACTATTGTATAGACATATGGTGAAATTTCTCCACCTGAACACTTTCAATATGTGCATATAGCGTAGTTCAGTTATATCTCAGTAAACTTTTTAAAAATAAAAAAATATATAAAATAGTCTATGATGATACACACAAAAACAATAATTATCTATGAATGATAGGGATCACCTGGAATGGAACATAAGTGCTCGGGCAATAAAGTGCGCTATTTTTTGATTAGGGTGTCCATGAGGCAGCTGTGTACATTTGTCAGAACTCATTGAATTATACACTTAATATCCGTGTATTTCACTATACATAAACTTTGCTTCAGTTTCTTTCTTTTTTTTTTTATTCATTATTTGTAATTTTACTTCACAATAGCCTTATATGTTTTTTCCAAGGTTGAGATTTTTTTCCCTGATCGAACAGGATTAAGTTTTGGATCTCATATTTTATTTCTTACCAAAAGTAAATACCTATATCCAAGAAGATCAACAAACTGGCAAATTAGTAACAGAAAATGCAGCATGCAAGAAACATTCTAATTGTGTGACAGTCACTGTTACCACCTCACCAAAGAACTCATTCCTTGACCCTAGAAATCACTTGGAAAACATAAATTTCAGGTTCACAAACATGAGCAAAGGGTAATTGAAATAATCATTGCAAATTGGTGACACTCATCATTTTCTTACATTCTTGCTTAATGCCTTTTTATTGAATGCTAAGTCTCTCCTTTGAGGAGTTCTTCCTCAAGTAAGGGCATGGTATTTGTGGCAACAGACTCAAGGATTTCTCCTCCCCCATGGTCTTTGCCTCTTGGTGTTCCCACCTTTACATAATCCTCCCTCTTGAATGTAGGCAGGATCTTTGACTTGCTTCTTACCAACAGAATCTAGTAAAGGTAATAGAATACCACTCTCATGGTTATATAAGCTTATAAGACTCCATATTTCTGCTAGCTCACTCTAAAAATCCTCTCTTCCTAGCTGTATTTGAAAAAGTTAAGGAGCCATGTAGGAAATTCCAATCGATTGAAGTTTTCCATTGTGGTTGGCATCTGGATAGTGAAGGCAGATTCTAGCTGTAGGCCAATAGGACCAGGAGCTTCAATCCTATATCTGTGAATATAGAACTATCTACATCTATATATAGAAGAAAATGAATTCTTTTTTTTAATATGAAATTTATTACCAAATTAGTTTCCATACAACACCCAGTGCTCATCCCAACAGGTGCCCTCCTCAATGTCCATCACCCACTTTCCCCTCCCTCCCACCCCCCCATCAACCCTCAGTTTATTCTCAGTTTTTAAGAAAATGAATTCCGAAGAAGAAGAAAATGAATTATGCCAGTAACTTGAGTGGCCCCAAAGAAGGATTCTTCCTCATTCAAGTCTCCAGGTGAAAATGCAGTTCCTCCAAAATTTGTATTACAACCTCTGAGACCTTAGGCATTATACCCAGCTTAGCCATGCCCACACATCTCTCCCATAGAAACGGAGATGATAAACCTTATTTTAAGCTGCTAGGTTGCATTAATATGTTATGCAGCAATGAAAAGCTAGTACAGTATTTTCTCTGGAAATGTGCTATTTGAAGTTCTTCAGATACATTCTGTGTTCTCTTGACTTCCCAATTTATTGCTGAAGCTTCAGCTCAGGTCACAGTCTGGGGGCTCCAGAGTCAGTTCTTCTGCCAAGTATGTTGATGTTGGCACAGAATTCTGCTACAGCTCAAGCTTCTAACGAGACCAGACACATTTCTTCAATGCCTCTGAAGAGAAAAAATTACAACTCCATTTGTTGCCAAGAAAATAATTTCCCACCTGTACATAATAAAGGCGGGGCTTGTACATTCAACTAAATGATGTTAGGAAGCAACCTCAGGCTAAATAAACTTAATAAAATAAATACATAACGTTGTAGGGAAATCAGGGAGTAATTTTAGTGGTTTGGAATTTTGAGTTAGGCATATTTGCCTTCTCCTCATTTAAGTGACTTAGAAAGCAGTTTCTTTAAAAGATCTCACTGCCAGAAATATCATCATCAAAAGAATTCTTAGCACTGTCATGTGACTTTCATTTCAGAGCTTCTCATTTTGAGAGGTCAAAGGAGAAGAGCTACAAAAAATTTTTATTTTCAGCTTTATTTACTTTTCTCAATTTTTAAAAGTTCAATGCCATAAAAGAATTTTACCACCTGAATGTCCTTTTTTCCTCTTTAACACAATGCAAAATACCTTAGTGTTACTGAAATAGCTCTCCATCCTTCTTGAAGTTCTTCAAATCCCATCTATCTTTAGTTTTCATTTTGTTTTTAAAGCACCTTATTTTATTATTAATTAATTAGCTAATTTTTTTTTTTTACTTTGAGAGGGAGAGAGCGAGAGCAGGACAGGGTCAGAGAGAGAGTGAGAGAGAATCCCAGGCAGGCTCTGTACCATCAGTGCAGAGCCCATGGTGGGACTTGAACTCATGAACCTCAAGATCATGACCTGAGCGGAAGTCAGTTGCTTACCTGACTGAATCACCTAGGCGCCCCTTTAAAGCACCTTATTTAAGACATAGCACTTTATTTTCACAAATATTTAATTTGGCTCCCTACAGCACTTCCATAATCAGTATTAAGTTTAAACTTATTAATGTATATAATAAAACAATATACATACAAGTTACATACATGCAATATACATGCAACTCTAAAGATCACATTAGAATAACCAGAGCCAAACATTGAATTCTGCCATTTTAAGATAGTAGTGTAGTAAATCAATCAATGTATTTCAAGTTTTACGGGGTACAACATTGTGGCACAAATCTATACCCATGTTTATAATTATGTGAAACAAAATTTTTAGTCTTAAATACTATATAGAGTTGACAAAGCAAACACAGGAGATCAGAGGGGATCATGTAAATGAATAAAAACAAAACAACTCATTGGGCTTATGCTTTGTTTGTATATTACATGGAGACTTTGAAAGTGAATCAAACTTTGTCATTAAATTGAATAATAATTTTAAAACAAAGGATGTTATCAGTAAGTTTAAAATGAGCTCAAGAGCTAAATGTTTTTAGGGGTGCCTGGGCAGCTCAGTCAGTTGAGCATCCGACTCTTGGTTTCAGCTAAGGTCATGATCTCGTGGTTTGTGAGTTCAAGCCCCACATCGGGCTCTACCCTGACAGCACAGAGCTTGCTTGGGATTCTGTCTCTTCCTCTCTCTTCCCCTCCCCTGTTCATGCTCTCTCTCTCTCTCTCCCTCAAAATAAATAAATAAATAACTTGAAAAATATTTAAAACAGCTAAATGTTTTTCTTCATCAGTACAGATAATAGTAATCCAGAAGTCTGAATAAATTAACTTTCCCCAAGCATTTTCCTCCTGACCAATGAGTAGTAAAGTCTCTGGGGCATTTAAGTACAGAATAAACAGTGAGTATACTGTTTCTCAAAATAGTGATCTGAAGAACACTGTTTGGGAATAATAGATTTCATGGTAAAATAAGTTAGGGATATACTTTTTGGTGATACCTCTTGGTGGTTCGCAATATGTATCCATTGGCATGGTAAAGCTGTTGAGAGGTTCTATAATAGACAAACCTCCATAATTTGGCTTAACACAGTATTTTCTAAACCTAGTGAGCATAGAATACTTTCAAAGGCTCATTTACTAACATGCTTAAGAACAATTTTCTGGAGAATAGTATCCCATGAGACATATCTGGTCAAAACTAGAGTGTAGCAAGAGCCCTGAACAAGTATCTAAAACTAGTTTCCCATTAAATCATTAGAGGAATGGAAAAAAGAAGAGGCTTTAAAATGAAGATAAGAATTCAAACAATGAAAACAAAGACTAAAGTCTAATTTCAGAGTCTAGGAGGGATTTGTGATGGTACAATCAAGTCAGAGCATATCCTGGCGTTGAATACTGAAAAAAAAGAACATCTTGAAAATGGTAATAATATGCTTCCTACCTTTTTGACCATAGTCGAGTACAAAGGTTCAGAGACTCTTCCACAATGAAGTCTAGCAGTTGTAACTTTCTCCCTGTAGGTTCTGTGCTGCATGGCAGATTCTGGGTTATTTTTGCACCCCAACCTTCGCTCCCAAAGCCTCTCCATCCACTGACTTTTCCCATCCTTCAGAAAAATGTTATGGCTTAACAGGAAGCAAACGTCTTGGTAGCAAAACCCATATTCAATATGGCCAAAGCAACATTCTGGAGGCACCTGAGTTATACTAAGTTCCAGTATAACTTAATACTAGAAATTAGAGTCCCTATCAGAGTCCTTAAAAGCCAGGGAGCTGGATAACGCTACTTCCAGAAGAAAAAAAAAAATGGGCTGGAAGCCAGAGAATTAGCCAGAACCTGTTAGTTTCAACGTGCTCTACAATTATAGATCTAAGGAGAAATTAAAGTCACCAAAGAGTTGGGCAAAGATGGAAAGCATTTCACCTGTAACATTTTTCTACAAACATTCACTCAGGAAATATTCTTCAATTGAGAGTGAGTAGAAAGTGAAATCATATAGGAGAAAGAGAATACCATGAGTTAAATACTGCAGAACAAGGGGAAGGGAAGAACATCCATAAGACTTTGAGACTGACCAACTCTGTGATCCACAAGAAAATTCTGCATTTAAGTGTGAACCTGTTTGGTAGCCCCATAAAATGCAGGAAGATATATCCACCAAGAACCCAGAATAGGATACCAGTATATTTTGCGAGGAAAATGCAGTAAGATGCCCCAAAAGAGACGTAAATAGAAAGAGAAATGAATGCAGGCATGCTCAAAAACAAAACTCAAGTTTCAGAAAGTCAAAATAGTGACATAGAAAACTGTTTTTCCAAGGCATTTGGGGAATAGATGTATAATAAGGTGGAAAATGCAGTAGTTTTGAAGGATAGATGTAAGCAAGCCAATAAATAAGGGCAAGAGAGAGAGCTGCTTCCCTCCTGCTATTGTCCCATGGAAAAGCATCACCCACAGAACACCCCCACCTCTTGTGCCTCACTCATTCCCTCCTTCCCAGATAAAAGGGACCCCCCTGCCCACAGAAAGTCAATGTTCTGCTGTTTGATCCAACCCTTTAGTTTGAGAGAATCAGGCTTTTCCCTTGATGGGAAGGTTTGGAAAAAGAGATGGTAAATTCATCTCCTGGTAGTATTAAAATCCAATTCCTTAAGCAAGGAACCCTTGGAAGTAAAGATTTGGATGCAGCCAACTAAAATAACAATGTACAATGGCCACATTGGGCTAAGGAATGCAGCTTTATTTTTGGACTTCAGTTAAACACATGACATTGACAACTTGTGGAGACTTTCAGGGGCTATGTGTCTGGTATTTTACAGTTGTGGTTTTGTATTTTTCATGTCTTAACCACATGGGCTTCTACATTTTGAGGTCCCTGAATCTTATAGTGGTTTTGTCCACAGTGTAGAGGAGCTGTTGTATAGGGGGTAGAGTTGCATTTGCCTAACCATAAATCTGTGACTCATGGATATGACCCTCCTTAAACTATATCAAAGCCCATAGCAAACATTCAGCTTCTGGAAGCAGCAAGTCTTTCTGGGTGACTTATCCTACTTAGGATAATACTCTTTAGATCCATCCATGGTATTGCTACAGGCAAGATTTCATTCTTTTTGTGGCTGAGTAATATTTCATTCCTTATGAAAACGCACACACACACACACACACACACACACACACACACACACCAGTCTTCTTTATCCATTCATCTATCGATGAACATTTGGGTTGCTTCGATATCTTGGCTGTTGTAAATAATGCTGCAGTAAATAGAGTGTTGCACGTGTCTTTTCAAATTGGTGTTGTCATTTTTCTTTAGGTAAATACCCAGTAGTGGAACTGTGGGATCATATGTTATTTCTATTTTTAATTTTCTGAGGACCCTCCAAACTGTTTTCCACAGCTGCTGCACCAGTTCACATTCCCACTGATAGTGCATGAGGGTTCGTTTTTCTCCACATCCTTGCCAATACTGGTTACTTCTCCTCTTTTAGATTTTAGCCATTCCGATAGATGTAAGGTGATGTGTCCTTATGGTTGTGATTTACATTTCCCTGATGATAAATGATGTTGAACATCTTTTCATGTGTCGGTTGGCCATCTGTATGACTTCTTCGGAAAATCATCGATTCAGGTCCTCTGCCCACTTTTTAATCAGATTTTTAAAAAATTTTTTGAGGTGTTTAAGTTTTTCATATATTTTGGATATTAACGCCCTATCAGATATATCATTTGAAACTATTTTCTCCTATTCATTAGGCTGCCTTTCTGTTTTGTTAAGGGTTTCCTTTGCTATGCAAAAGTTTTACTTGGGGGTAGTCCTGATAGTTGAATTTTGCTTTTGTTTCCCTTGCCTGGAGAGACGTATCCATAAACATGTTGCTAGGGCAGATGTCATGAGATTACTGCCTATTGTTTCTTTGGGAATTTTATGGCTTTGGGTCTTACATAAATTATTTGAGCTCATTTTTGTATATGGCGTAAGAAAGTGGTCCCATTTCATTTTTTTAAATGTAGCTGTCCAGGGGTGCTCAGTCAGTTAAGCGTCCAACTTCAGCTCAGGTCATGATCTCACAGTTAGGGAGTTCGAGCCTCCCATCGGGCTCTCTGCTGTCAGTCTAGATCCTGCTTCAGATCTCCCCACTCTCAAAAATAAACATTAAAAAATGTAGCTGTCCAGTTTTCCCAACACTACTTATTGAAAACACTATCTTTTCCCATTCTTGTCTTTTTTTGTCAAAGATTAATTGACCAGATAGGTATGGATTTATTTCTGGGCTCTCAATTCTGTTCTGTTGATCTATGTATCTGTTCTGGTGCCAGTACCATACTGGTTTTAATTATTACAGTTTTGTGGTGTATCTTGAAATCTTGGATTGTGATACCTCCAGTTTTGTTTTTCTTTCCCAAGATTGCTTTGGCTGTGTGAGGTATTTTGTGGTTGCATACAAATTTTTGAATTATTTCTTCTGGTTCTGTAAAAAATGCTATACATTTTTTTAAAGTTTTTATTTAAATTCCTATCTGATAACATACCGTCTAATATTAGTTTCAGCCTTTAGTGAGCAGCACTTACATACAATACAAGGTTCTTATTACAACAAGTGCCCTCCTTAATACCCATCAGCTATTTAAGTCACCCAGCTCCCTTCTGGTAACTATCAGTTTGTTCTGTATAGTTAAGAGTCTATTTCTTGGTTTGCCTCTGTCTTTTTTCCCCTATGCTTATTCTGTTTTGTAAATTCCACATGTGAGTAAAATCATGCGGTATTTGTCTTTCTCTGACTGCCTTGTTTTGCTTAACATAATACAGTAGCTGCAACCACATCATTGCAAATGACAAGATTTCATTCCTTTTTATGGCTGAGTAATATTCCAGTGTGTGTGTGTGTGTGTGTGTGTGTGTGTGTGTGTGTGTGTCTCCCATATCTTCTTTATCCATTCATCAGTCATTGGACATGGGCTGTTTCCATAGTTCGGCTATTGTAGATAATGCTGCTCTAAACATTGGGGTGCATGTATCACTTTGAATTAGTATTTTTATATTCTTTGGGTGAATACCTAGTAGTGCAATTTCTGGATCATAGGGTAGTCTATTTTTAAATTTTGAGGAACCTCCAAACTGTTTCCCATAGTGGCATTATTGATATTTTGATAGAGATTACATTGAAGCTATAAATTGTTTTGGGTATTATATGCATTTTAACAATGTCAATTCTTCCAGTCCATGAGCACACTACATCTTTTCATTTATTTGTGTCATCTTCAATTTCTTGCATCCATGTCTTATAGTGTTCAGAGTACAAGTCTTTAACCTCCTTGGTTAAATATATTCCCACCTATTCTGATGCAGTTGTAACTGGGATTGTTTTCTTAATTTCTCTTTCTCCTACTTCATTATTACCGTATGGAAACACAACATATTTTGTATGTTAATTTTGTGTTCTGCAACTTTACTGAAATCATTTATCAGTTCTAATAGTTTTTCGTGGAAGTCTTTAAGGTTTTCTATATATAGTATGTCATCTGAAAATAGTGACAGTTTTACTTCTTTCTTACTAGTTGGGATGCTTTTATTTCTTTTTGCTGTCTGATTACTGTCGCCAGGACTTCTAGAACTATGTTGAATAAAAGTGGTGAGCGTTAGACACCCTTGTCTTGTTCCTGATTTTAGAGAGAGAAAGCTTTACCACAGAGTACAATGTTAGCTGTGGGTTTTTTGTATGCAGGCTTTATTTTGTTGAGGTATGTTCCCTCTAAACTTATGTTGTTAAGAGCTTTTTAGTGAATGGATGTTGTATTTTATCAAAGGTTTTTATGCATCTTTTGAGGTGATTTTATGTTTTTTATCCTTCCTCTTGTTAATGTGATGTATCACATTGATTTACAGATATTGAAGCAGCACCCTTGGAATAAATCCGTTTGACTATGGTGATAATTTTTTAATGTATTGTTGAATTTGGCTTGCTAATATTTTTTGAGGATTTTTGCATCTATGTTCATCAGAGATATTGGCCTATAATTTTCTTTTTTTGTAATGTCTTTGTCTGGTTTTGGTATCAGGGTAATGTTGGTCTCATAAAATGAATTTGGACGTTTCACTTTCTCTTCCTTTTTTTTTTGGAATAGTTTGAGAAAAATAGGTATTAATTCTTCTTTAAATGTTTGGTAGAATTCACCTGTGAAGCCCTCTCATCCTAGATTATTGTTTGTTGGGAGTTTCTGGTTACTGATTCCATTTCTCTGCTATTATCAGTCTGTTCAAATTTCCTATTTCTTCCTAATTCATTTTGGGAAAAGTATATGTTTCTAGGAATTTATCCATTTTCTCTAGTTTGTCCAATTTGTTGGCACCTAATTTTTCATAATTATCTCACAATTCTTTGTATTCTCTGGTGTTGGTTATTTCTCCTTTATTTCTCATTTGATTTGAGTCCCCTCTTTTTTTCTTGATCAGTATTATCAAAGCTTTATCAATTTTGTTTTTCTTTTCAAAGAACCAGCTTTAGTCTCTTTTTCATTTACTTCATTTATTTTCATATCTATTTTATTTATTTTTATTACTTCCTTCCTTCTACTAGCTTTGGGCTTTGTTCTTGTCTTTCAAACTCCTTAAGGTGTAAGTTTAGGTTGTTTGTTAATAGATTTTTCTTGCTTCCTGAGGTAGGTCTGTATTTCTATAAACTTTCCTCTTGGAACTGCTTTTGCTGTGTCCCAAAGATTTTGGACCATTGTGTTTTCATTTTCATTTGTTGCCATGTGTTTTTTTTCTTGTTGTTGTTGTTTTTTTAATTTTCTTTTTGATGGGTTCCCTGGGTGGCTCAGTCGGTTAAGTGTCAGACTTTGGCTCAGGTCATGATCTCGTGATTTATGGGTTCTAGCCCCACATCAAGCTCTGTGCTGACAGCTCAGAGCCTGGAGCCTGTTTCAGATTCTGTGTCTCCCTCTCTCTCTGCCTCTCCCTACTTGCATTCTGTCTCTCCTTCTTTCTCAAAAATAAACCAAAAAAATTTTTTTTAATTTCCTTTTTGATTTCTTCATAATCCATTGGTTGATTAGTAACATGTTATTTGGCCCCCATGTGTTTGTGTTTTTTCCAGTTTTTTTTCTTATAATTAAGATCTAGTTTCATCATGTTGTGGTTTTGATGTTCTTAAGTTTATTGAGACTTGTTTTGTGACCTAATATATGATCTTCCCTGGAGAATGTCCTACGTGCACTTGAAAATAATATGTTTTCTGTTCTTTTGGGATAGATGGTTCTGTATATATCTGTTGGATAACCTCTGGTCTAATGTGTCATTCAAAGCTACTGTCTCCTTGTTGATTTTCTGTCTGAATGATCTGTTGATATTTGTGAGGTACTAAATTCCCCTATTATTGTACTGCTGTCAATTTTTCCCTTTATGTCTATTAATATTATCTTTATGTCCCAAGGTGCTTCTATGCATTTATCATTATATAATAGTCATTATATAATACTCTTCTTGTCTTTTACTACAGTCTTTGTTTTAAAGTCTATTTTGTCTGGTGTGTGTGTGTGTGTGTGTGTGTGTGTGTGTGTGTGTGTATAATACCTTAACTTTCAGTGTGTATGTACCTTTAGGTCTGAAATGAGTGTCTTGCAGACAGCGTATAGATAGGTCTTGGTTTTTTATGCACTCTCTCATTCTATGTCTTTATATTGGAGAATTTAGTCCATTTACCTTTAAAGTAATTAATTTAGATGTGTACTCTGCATTTCATTTGTTGTTTTCTAGTTGTTTTTAAAATTCTTCTCCGTTCCTTTCTTCTTCTCTTTCTTCCCTGTGTTTTAAAGGGTTTCTTTATATGTTTATGCTGAGATTGAGATTCCTCACTTTTTATTTTCTTATGTTTCTATTACAGATTTTTTAATATGTGGTTACCATGGTATTCATATATAGCATCTCATGTGCATAGCAGTCTGTATGAAGCTGATGGTTACTTAAGTTCAAACACATTCTAAAAACACTAAATTTTTACTCCTCCTCCACATTTCATGTATATGATGTCATATACATTTCTTTATTTTTGTGTATGTAATTGACTGGAGTATTTTAACCTCCATACTGGCTTCATAAGTGATTCACCTACTACTTTTACTATATGTTTACTTTTACCTGTGACTTTTTTTTTCTTTCATAATTTTCTCACTTCTAGTTATAACCTTTTCTTTCTTAATTCTGAAGAATTACCTTTAACATTTTCTAAGTATGTTTGTGTTGATGAAATCCTTTAACTCTTTTTTGTCTGGGAAACCCTTTATCTCTCTTTCGATTTTGAATGATAACCTTGCCAAGTAGGTATTCTCAGTTGTAGGTTTTTTTTTTTCCTTTCATTTCTTTGACTATATCATGCCACTTCCTTCTGGTCTGCAGTTTCTGCTTAAAAAATCAACTGGTAGGGGCGCCTGGGTGGCGCAGTCGGTTAAGCGTCCGACTTCAGCCAGGTCACGATCTCGCGGTCCGTGAGTTCGAGTCCCGCATCGGGCTCTGGGCTGATGGCTCAGAGCCTGGAGCCTGTTTCTGATTCTGTGTCTCCCTCTCTCTCTGCCCCTCCCCCGTTCATGCTCTGTCTCTCTCTGTCCCAAAAATAAATAAACGTTGAAAAAAAAATTAAAAAAAAAAAATCAACTGGTAGCCTTGTGGGGTTTCCCTTGTATGTAACTTTTTGCTTCTCCTCGCTGCTTTCACAATTCTCTATCTTTAATTTTTGACATTTTAATTATTATATGTCTTGACACAGACCTTCTTGGGCTCAACTTGTTTGGGAATCTCTGTACTTTCTGGACCTGGATGTCTCTTTGCTTCCCCAGCTATGGATGTTTTCAGCTATTATTTCTTCAGATAAGTTTTCTGTCCCTTTCTATCTCTCTTATTCTGGGATCTCTATAATATGAATTTTTTATGCTTAATAATATCACAGAGTTACCTTGACCTATTCTCATTTATTAGCCTTTTTCCTTTTGCTGTTCAGCTTGGTTATTTTCCTCTACCCTGTCTTACAGATTGCTGATCTGTTTCTCTGCATCTTTTAATCTGGTATTGATTCCCTCAATAACTGAAATAAAATATTTCAGTTATTGAATTTTTCAGCCCTGACTGAAGCTTTAATTTATATTTTATATCTCTTTGTTGAAGTTCTTATTGAGTTCATCTACTTTTTACTTAAGTTCTGGTGAGTATCTTTATGACCATTACTTTGAATTTTTTATGAAGCATATTCCTTATCTGCATTTCATTTAGCTTTTTATACTGTCATCTTATTTTTTCATTTGGGACACATATCTCTGTCTTTCAGTTTATCCAACTCTCTGCATTTTTAGGTATTAAGTAGGTCATCTATGTTTTCTCATCTTAAATTTAGTGGCTCTGTGTAGCAGAGAACTTGTGATATACTGTATCACAGTCTTCCCTGTCACCAGAACCAGGCATTCTAACAGTGTCCTGTGGGTGAGCTGCATATACCCTCCTGCAGGAGCCACTTGGGATTGATGTCTGGTCTGCCAAGGTGGGTGGGTTGGATGGGGCAGGTTTGCAAGGGAACTCTGGGACAGGGTACACAGTCCTAGCAAAGTAGATGAGGAGTGTTAGCACTGGTTCTTTCAAACGTCTGGCTATCTAGGCGGGAAAGAAGAAGAAAAATGGTGCCCATCAGCACTTTGTTTTTGGAGAAATCTCCTACAGATCCCTGCCCTTCTGGCAGAAGTTCTAAGATTAGTCAATAGATCTACCTTCACATATACTCCGAATCCTTTTCAAACTTGAGCTTCTGTGCTGTATCTTAGCCGAGCCATTTAGTTGGTGGGCTTTCTGAGGGCAGAGGCTCAATTTCCTGTCACCTTCCAACTCTCCCAGAGTTAAGCCCTACTGATTTTTAAAGCTTCTAGGGTTAAGCCCCACTGGTTTTCAAAGCCAGATGTTAGGGAAACTTGTCTTTGTGGTCCAAGTCCCCAGTGCTAGGGGTGTCTGGTGTGGGGTCTGATCCTCCTGCTTCTCTGTGCTTATGGTGTCCCTCTAGTTTGGGCTAGTTGCACAGGGAATTTGGCTCCCAAATGTGTCTCCACCATTCCTACCCATTTCTATGTGGCTTTCATTCTATGATTCGTTGTGGAAATTCTGTTTTGCCATTCTTCAGCTTATTGTCAGAGTTAGTTGCATAAATGCAGTTGTTATCTTGGTCTGTCCATGGGATGAGGTGAGCTCAGGATCCTCCTTCCTCTGCCATCTTCCTAAAACTCCTGAAAGTGGATTTATCTGAACCAAGAACCAGATCGTCATCAAACACTGAATCTGCAGGTGACTTGATCTTAGACTTCCCAGCCTGCATAATTATAAGTAATGAATTTCTGCTGCTTGTAAGCCACCCAGTCTGTGGTATTTAAAAAAAATCAGGTAAGGGTAGAAACAAGAAATAAACATCATCTGTGAATAAATATACAAAAACTTAAGTAAAATGTTAGCAAATACAGGAAGACATGTATGTGTACACACACACGCACACACACACACACACACACATCATAGTCAGGCAGGACTATTATCATAATGCAAGGAAATTTTAATGCTATGAAATACATTAATATAATTAAGCATGTGGAGAAGAATAAGAAGATCAATCTAATAGATGTTGCAAACCAATAGATAAAAGGCAAAATCCATTCCTATTTTTAAAAACAGACATTTTTTGTAAACTGAAATTAGCAAGATAGTTTCTTTAAAAAGTATGTAATAATACATAAGAATGTATAATAATAATGTATCAATATTGGTTCATTAGTTGTAAGAAGTGCACCATCTATAGAAATTATGGGGGGACCTTAATGTGGGGCATATGGAAACTTTCTACTATCTTGGCAATTTTTCTACAAACCTAATTGTCTCCCACACTTTAGGACAATTGGAAGACCAAATTATAAAAAATTAAGAGGGCACCCTACCTGGCATAAAGTACCGGCATTATTTCCAGGAAATCAAAGCATTAAATGTAAAAATTGAACTTATACTTTATTAGACTAAGATAACATGTAAATTTGTATATTGTGAGAAAACATTTTCGAAGCATAATACCAAAAATAACAATAAAAGATGAATTTATAAATACTAATTAATAAATCTGACCACATAAAGAACTAAACTGATGTATATATGAAATAATGATTTAAAAAACTACATATTTGCACTATAGATGACAAAGCGTTACTTTCTTTAACATACACTGCACTCCTATCAGGAAGACAAAAAGTATATCTAAATAGAAAAATGGGCAAATATCAGAGCACAAATATATAATTCAATGAAATAGAAATGCAAGTGAAATTACATGACTATACCAAGTTACAGAGCTAGTTCTGTACTGAATTATTCATACCAAAATATTTATAAAAATCTGTTAGAGAAAACTGCTACTGAGGTTTTAACCAGTTTTCTTTAAATAACAGTGCTAAATATCTCTGTATCTGGTTAAGAAGACAATTGTTTTCAAGTGGGTATGTTACTTACAAACATGAAATAAATTAACTAACGTGTGTACCATGTGTTTTCTTCCAAAGTGCTGTAGACTTCTGCTCCTGTTTCTGTCATCAAAGTCATTTGCCAGGAAAATATAAATGCTGAGATAACGAGGGCTGAAAATATTAGATGAATAGATAGAAGAATAGATAAATGGAAGACACAATAGATCAATGCTTGGATGACCCAAACAAATGTGTTTCTTAAAAACTGTGTTCATATTCTCACTCAAATTCATTATCTTCTAATTGTGGCATTATAATTATTATGCCATAGACAATTAAAAAAGCAGTAAGAAAAGATAGAAGCAAAACATTAGAGTTAATTTTATCACAAAAATAATTTTAATAGTTCCAGTTTCTCGAACTAAATGAAAAACATTCTTAAAAGAGAAATTAATAATAGCTAAACTTTGCATTAAACACTAAAACATCTTTTGTGGTAAAAAGTAGTACAAATATTTGTTATAACGTAAAGTATTTTAAATAGTTTAAATAAGGCTTCCAAATAGATTTACACAAGTCACTTAATTGATTTACACCTCAGTTCATAACGTATCTAAGCATAATATGACAGATTTCAAATACTTTGAGGAATGATTCATACATTAAAGGAATTTAAAGTTTACTTTAGAAAAAATAGTCAATACTTTCTAAAATAGACCATAAAAGTCACACAGGCATTCTTTTGATCCTCATGAGTATATTTTATTTGTCCTTGAAAAAAATATATCCAATGTACCTTTCAGAATGATTTATTAGGTGTTATTGTTATGGTGTTCAATATTGTTCAATACTGAGCTACTATACTGATTACCACTCTCCACTCTGCTTTAGTTCTATCATGTGCTTTTATTTACCTCCTGAGGCAAAAACATTTTAATTGGTTTAGGGAAGCTTGAACTCTCTTTTATCAATGACAGGTTTCATCAAAACGGAACTAACCCAGGAGCTGTAGTCCCAAGGCACAAAAACCCTGATCCATTTTGGTTTTCTAAGGTTCAAGACTTATAAACCAACATTTTAAAAAAGAAAAAGAGGCTCTTTGTAATCTAAGAACTTTTAGCATGATATGCATATATAGGTAAACACACACAGACACACACACACACACACACACACACGTATACATATATGTGAGTGCATAAAGATATGTGTAGCGCTCGGGTTTAATTTTACAGAAATGTTGAGAATTATAAAATATGTCAGAATGTCTACAAAATCTTTACTATGGCAAAAAAAATGTTTTGTAATTCTAACTTAGGGAAAGTAGATGAAAATACTTAGTGCTTCTATTTTGTTTTGTTAATGGACTGCTTGCCACATTATCCACCATTAAATTTATAGAATCCTGCAGTCAATCTTGAAGTAATTTACAGTTATAGTAAATTCTAACTGCATAAACTTGTGTAAATGGTGCATTATTTTCATAGGTCTATATTTCTTTAAGTATTCATTTCACAGTGCTCCATTATTTACGAACAATAGCATAAGAAATAATTTGCTTGTTGCACAGAAAATGTATTCATTTAATAGATTTTAGTCTTATAGAATTCTTATGCAGACTGTTTCAAAAATTGAATCTCAACTGATTGGAACAGAGCCAGACATCAATGGTAATACGCATGTGAAACAAATACCAACACAGCGATAGACACCCACTTTTGGCCGTCACTTTATGTAATTTTGTTGTGATAAGAACACTTAACATGGGTCTCACCCTCTTAACAAATTTTAAGTATGCCATACAGAATAATCAAAAGAGCAAATGATAAGTATCTGCAAAGATGTGGGTAATTGGAATTCTCGCATACTCTTGGGAAGACTACAAAATGATACAGCCACTATGGAAAACAGTATGATAATTCCTCAAAAAAAATTAAAAATAGAGCTACTTACTAGATGATCCAGCAAGCCCACTTCGGAGCATTTATCCAAAACAATTGAATTCAAGATCTCAAAGAGTTATTAGTACTCCTCTGGTCATATGTCCATTGCAGCACTGTTGACAATAGGCAACATGTGGAAACAACCTCACCGTCCATCCATGGATGATGGGCTGCCAATCTGGCCAAACAAAACGACAAGAAATATAAGCCACTGGATATAGAAGAGCCCATACAGATAAGCCCAAGTTCTCCCAACATTATCACTGCAAAGAGGCACAGTCTTACATTGCATTGAATTTTTGCAAAATTAATTACATAAGTCCAGTGATCTTCCTACACACAAGTAAAATGGATTTTTTTTATGTTTATTTATTTTTGAGAGACAGAGAGAAAGACTGCGAGCAGGGGAGGGGCAGAGAGAGAGGGAGACACAGAATCGGAAGCAGGCTCCGGGTTCTGAGCTGTCAGCACAGAGCCGGACGTGGGGCTCCAACTCATGAACCACGAGATCATGACCTGAGCCAAAGTTGGCCGTTTAACTGACTGAGCCAGCCAGGGGCCCCAGTAAAAATGGATTTTTTAAAGTGAATCATAGCTACTATACTTGCAGTAAATTCTTTCTGTTTATGCCCAGTGAAGGTCTTCTTTATTTTTTATTGAGCACTGATTTTTATTGTTTATTCCACTATGGATCTTTGTTCAATTTCTGTTAATGTCATCCTGAGCAAAAGCCCTTGAAAACCACAGACTTTGAATCTGTTTCCCCCTGCCAATTTAGGGGCTTTTCTGGCACAGAGAGTTCATAGGAGACTAAAGCCGTCTTATATTACCTAGCTGTGTTACGATTAACACTGAATAATTTCAGTGAGTTGGTGGAAGAAATTAGTTTCTTCTAAAAGACAAACTTGTGGAATGGGTAGAAATGTAGGGTCATCTCTGTAATGTAATAAGGGTACAGAAAATCTATTTCTCTCAGAGCACCGAATCCCGGTGCATTCACACATTATTCCAGTGCACTGAATATACACATGTATCTAGACACTTTATTCCTTTGGATTAATATATATTCTTTGTGAAAAACAAAGAAAACAAAAACTTCTATCAGAGTACAATTTCAGTAGATTAACCAATCAGTATTTACAGAGCACCTGCTGTATTCTCAACTATGTGCTTAGCCATTATATATATATAAAAAAAAAATCCAGGGGCGTCTGGGGGGCTCAGTCCATAAAGCGACCAACATCAGCTCAGGTCATGATCTCACAGTTCGTGGGTTCGAGCCATGCGTCAGGCTCTGTGCTGACAGCTCAGAGCCCGGAGCCTGCTTCAGATTCTGCGTCTCCCTCTCTCTCTGCCCCTCCCCCACTCATGCTCTGTCTCTCGAAAATAAATAAATGTTTAAAAAATTTTTTTTAAATGCAGATGATGTGTAAGACAGCATTCCTCCTGTTAAGCAGCAGGTAATAGTTTGGTTGAGAAAACAAGATGATCCCTTGGGACAACATCAAACAAAAAAGATCTTACAGCTTGAACTTTTAAATTTTAGGGTCTCAATGAGGGGTCAGCAATTTTTTCTACAAAAATGCAGATAGTAAACATTTTAGGTTTGGGAAACATAAAATCTATGCCAAGCCTTACTCAACTCTACCATTGGAGCAGGAAAGCAACCAGAGACACTCCTAAATGGTGAGTTTATTGTGTTCTGTGTCCTAATACAACTTTATTTATAAAAATACAGTACATCCACTTAATAAATGTGTTTACATTTTGTTAATAAAGTCTTGGGAAGAACAAGATTTTATTCTCTCTCTCTTTTTTAGTATTTTTACTGAAATACATTAACATATAACAATATCAATTTAAGCTATACAGTTTGTTGAATTTGACACATTATATATTATAATGTGATTGCCATTGTAACAATAATTAGCTTCTCTATCACATTATATAATTATCCTTTCTTTTTAGTCATTGAAATCATTTAGTTCTAGTCTCTTAGCAAGTTTGATTACAGTGTTGTTGTCTATATGCAGTATATTTTGCATTGGATCTCTAAGGCTTACTTACTTCTTGTTGCAAGTTTGTGCCATTAAACATCTGTCCTATCTTCTACACTCTCAAACCCTGGTAACTGTCATGTTATGTTCTCTTTTTATAGTTTGGCTTTTTTCAATTCCATTTTTAAGTGATGTCATATAGTACTTCTCTTTCTCTGTCTGGCTTATCTCAGCCTAATATGTTCAAGGTTCATCCGTATTGTCCCAATGGCAGGATATCCTTCTTTCTAATGGTGGAATTATACATATACATATACATATACATATACATATACATATACATATACATATACACACATATACATACATACACATATGTATATATAACAAAAATTATATATATTAATCATATATATAATTATATATAACAAAAATTATATATAATATGTTGTATGTATGTTGTGTGTGTGTATATACATGTGTGTATATATATATACATGTATGTGTGTGTGTGTGTGTGTATGTGTATATATATATATATATATCAAAAACTGTAAGATTTTGAAGCAGGTGATGCCTGCTTCAAAATCTTGCAGTTTTTGTTGTACAAATCTTTTATTTCCTTCATTAAATTTATTCCTAGGTATTTTATTGGTTTGATGGTTTTGATGAAGATAGTTTTTCTTTTTCAAATGCTTCATTGTTAGTTTATAGAAATGCAATGAATTTCTGTGGGTTGATTTTATATCCTCCAACATTACTGAAATCGCTTATTAGTTCCAACAGTTTTTCAGTATAGTCTTTGGGATTTTCTATAAAGCAAATCATGTATCTGCAAATAGTGACAATTTCGCTTTTTCCTTTCTGATTTGGATACCTTTTATTTCTTTGTCTGAATAAATTGCTCTGGCTAGGACTTCTTATACTATATTGGACAATGTTAATAAGTGTAGGCATCTTTGCCTTCTTCCTAATCTTAGAAAAAGGCTTCCATTTTTTTTCCTTTGACTATGATGTTAGCTGTGGGTTCATTATATATGGCCTTTATTATGTTGATTTGTGTTCCTTCAGTACTCAATCTGCCAAAGGTTTTTATCATGAAAGGATGCTTTATCTTCATGAGCAAACATTTTTTAATGAAGCCTATTTTATCAGTTTTTATTTTAGGGGTGTGATTTCTGCACCCTCTTCATGAAAACTTTTCCTAACCAATGCCACAGTGGAGTTATACTGAAAGGGCTCAAGAGCTGTCTTTAATCTTCTACCGGCCAAAATTATGCCAGTTTTGAGCATTGAAAAGAACAAGATATGATTGTTGAATGTTAAACAAAACATTGAATCAGTAAAAATCAATGAATCTGTAGCAATAACCAAAAAGGTGAAAAAAACCCAAAATATTATCTTTTACTTTGCTATGAAATCAATTTTTCTTTGAAAATTAGAAGTCAAAGGGAAAATTAAATGCATGCATCTCTGTCTTCCCGCTGGAGTTGTATTTCAGAGTAACCATATGACCCCAATTCATGAGAGAAAGCTCTACTTTACATAAGGCTGTCAGTTAATAATCATGAAAGGAAGGATAACATTAGGAAAACAGTCATCCTCTTGCGATGTCCGATAAAATTATGTATTCAGATAAGGACTATAAATTGGTTTTAAAACCACTGCACAAATGGTTGATTGAGAAATGGGTGTATATAGGGTGTTAAAGTACACCACAGAAGTTATTTCTTGGCTGCAGAGGGAAATTTTAATGAGCAATGAAGGAACAATACTGCCTTATCCCGAATTTGGTGGCCATTTTTTAGTTTCAGTAACGGTAGGACAACCAGATACCATGTGTTCCCAGATATAATAGAGTATGAAGTATGCATCACTTACGATGCATGCTATCTGAAATTGTTTAAGTAGTATCTTACCAAAAATTTAGAACTAAGTTCTTGGTTATAGGAAATACGAGATAGAGAGTTATAAGGTTAAATGACACCATTAGGAAGGTATGAGGCAGTGGCCAAAAGGTCATGAAATTGTTCTGATCAAGAGACTTACAAGTTGTAACATTCAGATTCAACATATGGCCGTGGATCCGATATTCAATAACGTTCATACAAACAAGTGTGAAGGACACTAGGGAAACAGTAAAGGAAATTTAAATATGGATTGGCTCTCAGATGCCACTAAGGAATTATTCCTAATTTTATTAAGGATGGTGATGCTGTTATTTTGTCTACATGGTAGAAGGTTTTTACTATTTAGAAAGGTACATTCATCTTTCATGTGTGGAATGTCATAACATTAGTAAATTGCTCTTAAATGCTTTAGAGTAACAAGGGTTACTGGCCCACTCTGTAAGCACAGGTTATGCTCTTTTCTCCATGACAGTTATCTCTCACTGGAAAGATTTGGTTGGTTAATTGGTTAGTTGGTTGGTTTCTTGGTTGCCCACCTCCATTCTCCAGAATGTAAGTTCTACGAGATAGGAGATCTTGCCTGTCACATGCACAAATCTCCTCTTAGGCCTTGAAGAATGCGTGGCACATAGTAGACGCTCAGTAAGCTTGGTTAAATGTAAAACAAACAAAACTTGCACTAAATCACAATTAACATTTTGGGGCGCCTGGGTGGCGCAGTCGGTTAAGCGTCCGACTTCAACCAGGTCACGATCTCACGGTCCGTGAGTTCGAGCCCCGCGTCGGGCTCTGGGCTGATGGCTCAGAGCCTGGAGCCTGTTTCCGATTCTGTGTCTCCCTCTCTCTCTGCCCCTCGCCCGTTCATGCTCTGTCTCTCTCTGTCCCAAAAATAAATAAACGTTGAAAAAAAAATTTTTAAATCACAATTAACATTTTGTTTGTGAAATTTTTCTTTTGAAGATTTCCTTTGCTTAGTTTGACATGTGGTTTCTTGTGGAAATGTGTTGACAAAATTAGGACGGGATGCTTTTTTATTTAACATACGAATGGCGTTTACAGCCCATACTGCCAGTTAACAAACAAAGGGAGTAAAGAGATGGAAAGATGGTTTTTTGAAATCACATGTGAACAGTCTGCTGTGCACTGCTGGAAGGCATCCCTGTGAAGTTCAAAGAGCTGAGTGTTCTAGCACCTGTTTCTGAGCTATAACCTGTTTACACTTTTCATAATAAGATGAAACTCAATGTTTTCAAAAAGCCAGTACATGAGCGTTCTAAACATATCCTGTTGGAATTAAATCTTCAGTCCTAAAAATAAAGCTTGCAGTGTTCAGATGAAAGAAAATTAAAACATTTTATTTAAAAAAATATGACACTGAAAATCATAATCCAAAGTAACTGTACCAGTGTGAATAGGAACATCTTTTCTGTCTACAGGAGGCATATATTACATTCAAGATCAGATTTAAATTTATAGACTGCAGAGACTCTTTGGCTCAAAAAAATACTCGTAACAGATTTTTGTCATACAAAGAGACTCGATTCCAGAGAAAACTAATAATAAGACCATATGCTTATCATTTTATGACTTGACATTGAAAAATCTGCCTTCAATAATAAAGGTCACCCAAAGAAGTCCACTAGGTGACATGTCTAATGGCTCATTCTATATCTCGTACTCTAATCAAAACATGAAGAGTTAGGAATAGGAACCACTGATGATGCATTCACAACAGAAAAGGACTTTTGCATGGCCGTGTTCTCACCAATGGACAATATCTTGCAACCAGAATTTTGCTTCTCTTCTAGGTTTAGTTGTTATGGAAAGGAGTGTAGAAACACTCAGGGTAAGATCTGGACAATCATGAGCAGTAAAATCTGTCCTTTCCCCAGCCATGGAGACCACAGCTATTCAACAAATACTTAATGAGCTTTTGCCACTTGCCTCATACTATGGTAGGAGCTGATGATACAAAGAACACAAGAAACATCATCCTTATCCTCAAAGGACGTATATTGTGGTGGAAACTGCCCTGTTCTTGCAGTGTGCCCCAGCAAGAGCTACAATGGTGGTGAAAAGTATATCCTAAATCTATGCAGAAATAATCTTGGAGTCAAGGTTTTAATATTAGCATTTGTCTTAAAAGGCACGGGGTGATCTGTTAAATAATCTGCTAATGCTATGATCTGCGTGTTTGTGTCCTCCCTAAATTCCTGGTAAAATCCTTACTGCTGAAAGTGATGATATTAGGAGGCAGGGTCTTTGACAGATGATTATATCATGGGGGTAGAGGCCTGGTGAATGGGATTAGTGCCCTTATAACTGAAATCACACAGAGCTAGCTAGCCCCTTTCACCAGGTGAGCATTCAAGAAGTCTGACACCCAGAAGAGGACCCTCGCTGAGACATAACCATGCTAGCACCTTGGTCTTAGACTTCCCAGCTCCCAAATACAAGTCTGTGGTATTTTGCTACACAGCCAAATGGATGAAGACAGCTAATATGTTAAATGTGTGTATCATCTGGAGATTGATGAGGCATTGTAAAAGAAAATGTTTATCAAAGTTTAAGGCACCAAACAAAGATGATGAAATTTTCAGAAAGAGCCATCATCCAATTCACTCACTGATGTTGGTATAATTTGATTAAAAGTAGACAGCTTAAAAATATCATACACCTACCTAAAATATGCAAATGTATAAAGGCGAAATTAGGTATCTAACACATCAAGATCAAATATGGGCTATTCCAGGAACACAAAGAGACCTCTGTATATTAATTTGGTATATTAATACAATCATTCACATGGATGACAGAAGGTATTTTAAAGAATTCATCATTCATTCAGAAGGGAAAGAAATTTTCTTGACTTGATAGAATATCAGAAACCAATAGCAAATTCTATACTATACCAGTGTCCCCTCCAGTATTCCCAACGTGAAAAACAAAACCTATCCTTTAGCTTTATTGTGGTGACTAAGGTCATGCCCTTAAGACGCTTAAAACATGCTTGATGCATGGCAAATAGTCTTTTTTACCTTTTACATGTAAAAGTGTTAAAATAATTCTTAGTTCACGAGTCATATCAAAAAGGCCAAGGACCTGATTTGGTCATGGGCCACAGTTTGCCAACCTTTAATCTGGAAGTCTAAAACCAGCAAAAAATACGTATCAAAAATTAAGGCAAAAAAAAATGCATTTGCAAACAAGAAACCCTCAATAATGTTCAAGGATTGAAAACATACCAACTAATATTCAGATGCAAATTGTATTCAAGTAAATATCAAAAACAAAATATATTCCCAAAACACAAACATTTGGGAATTAAGCAGTATCTTTTAAATAACCCTGGGTCAAAAAAGAAGTATGAAAATTAGAAAATATTTAAATGATAAGTAAAACAATCAGTAAAATTTATGGGCTATGTCAATCTCTATGTTAGAAAAGAATTATTATTAAACTATTTTTCATTTTTATAGAGGTATAAATGACATAACATCAATTTCAGATAGAAAACATAAGAATTTCATATTTGTATGCATTACAAAATGATCACCACAATAATTCTACTTAACATCCGTTACCTTATATAGTTACATATTTTTTCTTGTAATGAGAACTCTTAAAATCTATATTCCTAGCAACTTTCAAATATGCAACACAGTATTATCAACTATAGTTGCCATACTGTATAATACACCCCCATGACTTATTTATTTTATAACTAGAAGTTGATTATCTTTTCGTCCTTTTTACCCATTTCTCCTACCCTACAACCCCTGCCTCTGGCAACCACCAGTCTGTTCCTGTATTTATAAGCTTGGTTCTGTTTTCTTGCCTCTTTGTTTTGGTTTTTATTTAGATTCCACATATACGTGAGTTCATACTGTATTTATTTTTCTCTAAAATTATTTCACTTAGCATAACGCCCTCAAGATCCATCTACGTTATCATAAATGACAGGATTTCATTCTTTTTATGGCTAAATAATGTTCTGTTGTGAGTTTGTGTGTGTGTGTGTGCATATATCTTTTCTAATTAGTGGTTTTGTTTTATGCGAATAACTACCCAAAAGTGGAATTGCTGGGTCATATAGTAATTCTATTTTTAATTTGTTGAGGAATCTCCACACTGTTTTCCACAGTAGCTGCACCAGTTTACATTCCTACCAACAACGCATGTTTTCCCTTTTCTCCACATTCTTGCCAACACTTGTCATTTCTTATCTTTTTCATTATAGCCATTTCAACAGGTGTGAGGTGATATCTCACTATGGTTTTGGTTTGCATTTCCCTGATGACTAGTGATACGAGCATATTTTCATGCACCTGCTGGCCGTCTGTAAATCTTGAGAAAAATATCATTTGGATAGTCTGCCCATTTTTAATTGGATTATTTGGTTATTTTGCTAATGAGTTGTATGAGTTCTTTACATATTTTGAATATTTACCCCTTAACAGATAAATGATTTGCAAATATTTTCTCCCATTCAGTAGGTTGCCTTTTCATTTTGCTGATGGTTTCCTTTGCTGTGCAGAAGCTTTTTAGTTTGATGTGGTCCCTATCGTTTGTTTTTGCTTTTCTTGCCTGTGCTTTTGGTGTCAGATCCAAAAACATCATCGCCAAGATGAGTGTTGAAGAGCTTACTACCTATGGTTTTTCTCTTTGGCTTTTATGATTTCAGGTTATACATCCAAGTCTTTAATCCATTTTGAGTTAATTTTTGTGAATGGTGTAAGATAGTCGTCCATTTTCATTCTTTTACATGCGGCCCTCCAGTTTTTTCAACATCATTTATTGAATAGACTGTCCTTTCTCCATTGTATATTCTTGCCTCCTTTGTCGTGAATTAATTGACCATATATGCATGGGTTTATTTCTGGGCTTTCATTTTGTTTCATTGATTTGTGTGTTTGTTTTTGTGCCAATATCATACTGTTTTGATTACTGTAGTTTTTTAATATAGTTTGTAATCAGAGAGTGTGATGTCTTTAGTTTTTCCCCAGGTTGCTTTGGCTATTTAGGGTCTTTTGTGGTTTCTCATAAATTTTAGAATTCTTTCTTCTAATCCTATGAAAAATGCCTTTGGAATTTTGAGAGGGAACACATTGAAACCAAAGATTGCTTTGAGCCATATGGATATTTTAACACTAAGAATTCTTCTAAACCATAAGCACAGGATATCTTTCCATTTATTTGTGTCCTCTTTAGTGTCTTTCTTTAGTATCTTCTGATTTTTTAAATATTTTATTTAGTTAGTTAGCATATAGTACAACATTGATTTCAGGAGTAGAGTCCTTAATGCCCCTGATCCATTTAGACCATTCCCCCACCCACAACACCTCAAAAAACCCTGTTTTTCTCTATATTAAGAGTCTCTTACGTTTTGTCTCATGCCCTGTTTTTATATTCTTTTCTCTTCCCTACTATTATGTTCATCTGTTCTGTGTCTTAAAGTCCTCATATTAGTGAAGTCATATGAAATTTGTCTTTCTCTGACTGACTAATTTCGCTTAGCATAATACCCTCTAGTTCCATCCATGTAGTTGCAAATGGCAAGATTTCATTCTCTCTGATTGCCAAGTAGTACTCCATTGTGTGTGTGTATATATATATATATATATGCCACATCTTCTTTATCCATTCACCTGTCAATGGACATTTGGGCTCTTTCCATACTTTGGCTATTGTAGATACCACTGCTATAAACATTGGGGTGCATGTGCCCCTTTGAAACAGCATCCCTGTATCCATTGGATAAATACCTAGTAGTGCAGTTGCTAGGTCGTAGGGTAGTTCTATTTTTAATTTTTTGAGAAACCACCATACTGTTTTCCAGAGTAGCTGCATCAGTTTGCATCCCCACCATCTGTGAAAAGAGATAATCTTTCTTCACATCTTTGCCAACATCTGTCGTTGCCTGAGTTGTTAATGTTAGCCATTCTGACAGGTGTGAGGTGGTATCTCATTGTGGTTTTGATTTGGATTTCCCTGATGATGAGTGATGTGGAGCATTTTTTCATGTGTCGGTTGGCCATCTGGATGTCTTCCTTGGAGAAGTGTCTATTCATGTCTTTTGCCCATTTCTTCACTGGATTATTTGTTTTTTGGGTGTTCAGTTTGAGAAGTTCTTTATAGATTTTAATCTGATATGTCATTTGTAAATATCTTCTCCCATTCTGTTTGTTGCCTTTTAGTCTTGCTGATTGTTTCCTTGGCTGTGCAGAAGCTTTGTATTTTCATGAGGTCCCAATAGTTCATTTTTGCTTTTGTTTCCCTTGCCTCCAGAGATGTGTTGAGTATCTTCTGATTTATAATGTACAGATATTTTACCTCCTTGGTTAAATTTATTCCTAGATATTTTATTCTTTTTGATATCCTTATAAATGGCATTACTTTCTTAATTTCCCTTCCCAGTAGTTCATTCTTACTGTATAGAAATGCAACAGATTTTTGTAAATTGATTTGTATCCTACAACTTTACTGAATTTATTTGTTTATGTTTATTCTGGGGTTTTTTTGTGAAGTTTTTTGGGTTTTCTATATAGAATATTGTGTCATCTGCAAATAGTTGTAGTTTTACTCCTTTTTCAAGTTTGGATAACTTTTATTTCTTGTTTATTTTTCCCAATTGCTGTGGCTAGACCTTCCAATACTATGTTGAATATAACAAGTGATGAGTGTGGGGATCCTTTTGTTGTTGCTCATGTTAGACAGAAAGCTTTCAGCTTTTCACCACTGAGTATGATAATAGCTGTGGATTTGTTAAATATGGCCTTTATTATGTTGAGGTATGTTTTTTCTATACCCAGCTTGTTGAGAATTGCTATCATAAATGGATGTTAAATTATGTCAAATGTTTTTTCTCCATTATTGAGATAATTATATAATTTTTATCTTTTGTTAATGTGGTATGTCGCATTGATTTGCCGATATTGAACAATTCTTGAATCCCTGAAATAAATCCCACTGGGTCAGATGTGTGATCCTTTCAATGTACTGCTCAATTTATTTAGTAAATATTTTATTCAGGAATTTTGCATATATGTTCATCAGAAACATAGGCCTATAATTTTCTTATGGCATCCTTGTCTGATTTTGTTGGGGGCAATGCTGGCCTCATATAATGAGTTTGGAAGTGCTTCTTCCTCTTCTGTCTTTTGGAAGAATCCGAGAAGTATTGGTGTTAATTCTTTAAATGTCTGCTAGAATTTACCAGTGAAGCCATCTGGTTCTGGACTTTTTTTGCTGGGAGATTTTTGATTACTGATTCATTTTCCTCATTAGTAATCTATCTGTCCATATTTTTAATCTCTTCATGAATTAGTCTTGGGAGGCTGTTTCTAAGAATTCATCCCTTAGGAAGAATTATGTTAAATCATTGGTCTCAGTTTCCATAAGAAGCTGTAAAGAAGATAAAAACAACCATTAAGATAATGTTGACTTCTAATCAAAAAGAATGGATGTCAGAAGACAATGGATTAGCATAATTAAAAAGCTAAGAGAAAAAAAATAAAGTTTGTTGATCCAAAGCAGAAATTAACGAATAAAATAGGATTCAGGAAATATTTTAAGATTTGCAGGCCAAGAGATAAAACCAAGCAACTGTTCTTACCAAAACCTGAGACAAAATGAAGAGCAACTTAAACCTAAGAAAGAAAACACAAACGTAAAAGTGAAAAACAAGAGGGCAATAATGGACTAACCATAGAGAGTATCAACAAAGAGAAATACGGTTGTGATAAGGTTTGAAAAATTGATAAAACTCCAGGAAGATTTATCAAGGAAAAAAATAGAGAAAGCATAAATTATCAACATCAGGAATCAAAAGGGAAAATATACCAGATGATACAAATATTCAAAAGAATTTACAGACAAATCAATAAAGGAAAGTTATCAGCAACATTTTGTCAATTAACCTGAAAACTGAGATGAAATGGAGTAATTTCTTCTAAAATACAACTTAGCAAAATTGACCCCAGATGAACTTTTAAAACTAAGTACCCCATATCTATGAAAGGCTGTTTATGTCATCGTAAACTGTCTCACATGTACAAAAAGATCTCCAGCCTATGGTGGCTTCAATGCTGAATTCATTCATATATTCATAGAAGAAATGATAAAAATCCTACACAAACTTTCAAGGAAGGCAAAATGTTTCCCAACTCATTTTACAAATCCAGGAAATTAAAAGACTGGCAATACCCTATGTTTGTGAGAATAGAAACAATTCCCAACATTGATGCGCTGCTAATAATTGTAGAATGGAATGACCACTTTAGTAATTTTCTACAAATTTACGTGTGTAGCTACACTGTATCCCAGCACTTTTACTCCTACGTATTTTTGCACAAAAATCACCATCACGATCATCATTATCATCATCATCAGAGCAGTCTTATTCATAGTAGCCAAAGTCTGGAAACAATCTATCAAAGGAAAAAGGGGAAATATACTGTGGTATATTTATACCATGGAATACTAGTTAGTAATGAAGACAAAAGAACTGTTGAAATACACACCATGGATGCATCTCACAAATTAATGATGAGTGAAAGAAGCCAGACACAAAGGAACAGATACTTTATTATAATAAGTTTTATTTATTTTTTTAATATGAAATTTATTGTCAAATTGGTTTCCATACAACACCCAGTGCTCATCCCAACAGGTGCCTTCCTCAATACCCATCACCCACCCACCCCTCCCTCCCACCCCCTGTAAACCCTCAGATCTCAGTTTTTAAGAGTCTCTTATGTTTTGGCTCCCTCCCTCTCTAACCATTTTTTTTCCTTCCCCTCCCCCATGATCGTCTGTTAAGTTTCTCAGTATATTAAGTTTTAAAATGGTTATAATGAGCCTTTAGTAGTAGAATTCAGAACAGTGGTTGGTTCAGAAGCACACAGGACCTTTTTAGGTAATTATAATACTCTAGATCTTGCTTTAGGTTTACATCATGTAAAGTTATTGAACTAAATACTTAAGATCTGCCCGTTTTACACTTTGTAAATCACACCCTGAAAAGTATCATAAAACAATAAAAACAAATACAAAACAAAACCAATATGTGCAATGTTATGTAGAAACATTGTGAATATATTTAATGCCACTGAACTGTAGGTACACTTGCAGATGGTTAAAATGACTAATATTGTGTTATGTATATTTAACTACAATTTTAAAATGTTGTATAGGAAATAATCGTGAATTCTCCCGACACTGATGCCAGTGGTCATGATGGAAAGTAATTTTGGAGGACAGGAGCGCAGGAAATTTTACCTATAACCTGCCAGCTTCACCACTTACCTGTAAACATCCAATTTCATTTGCAGTATTTTCTTTTCCATGGGAAAAATGCAAAAATAAGTATATGACAAGTTACTCTTGATCCCCTTACCTTTCAAACTCCTGTATTTATCTAGTGATTGTAAAATATTCCAAAAATATTTTGGAAAATTATTTTTCCAAAAAAGTCTAAATCTGAGCAAAAATTACCTCTCAGGCTTTCCTCCTGCCCCATACCTGCCCTTCCTCCCTACCCTATTCACCCCAACCTATTCACCCCCTCATTGTAGTATCTACAAAGGAATCTTTAATTAACTCATGGTACCGCATCTTTAAGTTGGAGGAATGTTTTCTGTGCCTTTTGGTCAGTGACTTTGCTGGAGAGGGCAGGGATTTTAGCATCCCTTAATGAGCTTTAAGTAGAACTAAAGTACTTGGTTTTACTAATGACTCTGATGTTTCCCTGACTCAAGTTCCCTGGAACTATAAATTCTTCATTGGCCTATGTTCCTTCAAAGATAGAAATTTCTCTCATATATGGTTTTTTCTCCCTTTCTTCCCTTCCTTCCTTTCTTCCCTTTTCTCCCCCTCTCCCTTCTTTTCCTCCCCCTCTTTGTCATTGTCTTTCTCCTGCTCCTCCTCCCTCTCCTTCCCCTCCACCTTATCCAAGAGAGGCTTGCTTTAGGTTGGGAACCCATAGTTCTGCATCCCTGATCTAAGAGTGAACTGGAGGTTCACAGGACCTCACTGGAAATGCAGTCCAGCTTTGGAACATCTCAGTCTCTTAAAGCCCTCTCTGGAGGAAGACAGCACTGTCTGAGGCCTCGGATTACTTCTGTAACCAATTCTGCAATTGCAGTATTGGGCACAAACTAAACAATAGCTAAGCACCAAAGGAGGCATGAACACATCAAAAAAATGAGCAGAAATGTCACGTAACATAATCAGGCTCAAAGGAGTTCCAGAAATTAATGTCAACAAGACACAGATTTTAAAATAAGAATGAATCAGTCAATCAAACAAATGGTACATCTCTTTCTAAATCACCCTTAATAAATTATCCTAGGAAGGGAATCCTAAGAGAAATAAGAAGTGAGTCAAGCGTTCAGAGATGCTTAGTCTTCAAGTGGTGTTTCTGGGTGCTGAAGGAACCACCTTACCAAGGCTCTGGTGTGGAATAGTCATTGGGATGGGAGGGGGAAGGACACCAGTGAGAATGCAAAGGGAGGATTAGGGAGTGGAATCTCACATTGCTCACACTGTGCTTTAGGTAATGGGTCTAAAAAGGGATCCCAGTGTCTTGTGCCTTTTTCTGGAGGCAATTCAGGAGTAGTGATCTAGCCCTTCAAAGCTTGAAGGGCTCTCTGGGACTTGAAGAAACAGAGAGGACATATTGACAATTGGAGAAATACAAGACTTACATGAAAATTTTGGAGTTACAACCATTCAGAAGATAATAGTTTGGGTACCCTCCAACATTCAGACTCAACCATAGCACTACAGCATTACTCATCACAGTATCATCATTGCCTACTTGACTCTGAGCTTCATGGTACCCGGACCTATGTCTCTCTTACTGTGTTTTTCCCAGAGATCTAAAAAAGGGTTGATGCAGAAATTTATAGTCACGAAACATTCAGCATTAGGTTAGGCTCTCATTAGCATATGTTGAAGTTAGTTAAATTGAACTGTATTGAGATTAAGTAACCTATGCAGAACCACTCAAGTCAGTGAATAAAGTGCTACTCAATTGAATTCAACAATTAATAATATAGCTAATGTTTATACAACATCACTGTATACCAAGCACTATTCTAAGAATTTTAAATATACTAAGTTTTAAGTCCATTATCATTTCACTACTAGGTATTTTGAGATCTTCATTTTTACAAATAAGAACACTAGGGGTGCCTGGTTGGCTCAGTCGATTAAGCATCCGACTCTTGATTTGGGCTCAGGTCTTGATTTTGCAGTTGGTGAGTTCAAGCCCCACGTCGGGCTCTGCACTGACAGTGTGAATCCTGCTTTGGATTTTCTCTCTCTCTCTGCCACCCCCCCCCCCCGCCCCATCTCTTTCTTTCTCAAAATAAATAAACTTTAAAAAAAGAAAGAAAATAAGTATACTAAAGCACAGAAAGGCCAAGTAATTTTCTCAGACTCATGTGACTAGGGAAGGGGTTATATTCAAAGGTAGGTGGTCAGGCCCCAGAGCTGAAGCTGTCAACCAGCACATCCAATTCAATGGAAAAATAAATATTAAGGGTTCAATCATAGATTTCTTCTTTCTAGGCACGTTCATTATACAATGCTGCCCCCTTTCCAAAATGCAATCAATTCAGTGGGAACTTTGTCCTGACTCTGAAACTTTTTCTCTTTGCAAAAGGCTCATATTAAATATTTTAATTTATTTTCATAACCATTTAGTAGGTTAAGCATTGTATTTCTTTTTTTATAACATATAATGTGCTAAATCAAAATGTGCTGTTACCTAAACGAGTTGGGTTTTAGTTGGTTTTTAGTCAGTTCCATCCTATCCAACTGCAACCAAACCAAGTAAATGGATAGTGCTTTCTCTCTGCATAAAGTTTTGCTTAAAACATGTTTGAATAACTTGGTAGACATACTAAATAAATCTTTTCCAAAGGGCTTCAGATTTTTCACACGTAAATACAGCATAGTTTGCAATTATGGCATACAATATTTACAATGGCATACAGGTTGGACTCTACCATTTTTGCAAATGGTCTGGTGGCTTTTAATTTTTTTTAAGTTCATTTATTTGTTTTGAGAAAGAGAAAGAGTGAGAGTTGGGGGAGGGGCAAGGAGAGAGGGAGAGAGAATCTCAAGCAGGCTCTGCACTGTCAGTGCCCCCTACGTGGGGTTTGAACTCACACATTGCAAGATCATTCGTGACCTGAGCTGAAATCAAGAGTTGGACACTTCACTGAGACACCCATGTGCCCCTGGTCTGGTGACTTTTAAACTACTGATTTCAGTTAAGAGTCCACTGCCAACATTGGGTACTTTTCCTGTTGAGGGCCATTGTGGTGTGTTTGTCAAAATACTAAATTATGTTTTCTGTTCTATTCATACATAGTTTTAAAGATATTAACTTGCCGTGTCAGAATGCCAATTTCAACTAAGTATCAAATATATGCTACATATCTGTAGTTTGATGGAATCAGTATGTATAAAGTCTTCTATTCTCAAATTTATTTAGACATCAATATTCTTTTTAGCCAGAAATGTGAAAATTGGTATCTGCTTAAGCCCAATATGGAGCATAAGGAGGATTTTCATAGAATGCAAGCGCCATTTACTCAAATTTAAATTGAAGGAAGTAGACAAAGATAATATAGTATATGAAAAAAATTGCATATTGCTGGCAATACACAGTGAACCCGATTGGAGAAACCTCTTCATATTATTAAGCAGCCTGATGTGAGAGCAAAGCTTTTTAGCGCACTGAGAAATGTGTTCCCTTATGGGATGAAATATCCCATTAGTGCAAATGTGGCCCTGAACTCTGTATGAAGATGAACCTGAGGTCAAAAGCAATGCAATCTGTGGAACCCAATTCAACCACATTCCAGCTAATATTGTACAATTGAAGGCTTTTGTGGGTTCATCATTTCTTATCCCCCATTGCAATTCCCGAAGGTCAGGACTACTTTAATTGCACTTAAATAAAACTAAATACAAGGAGAGTACTAGTACAAAGGACTTGGTGGGGTTTTTGGTTTGTTTGGGGTTTTTTTTTTACTGATTTTATGGCTTTCTTTAAGTGACATGAATATTCCATTAAGAAAGAATCTACATTATCACAGACAGTGATCACCATGTCCTGTATCTCCCATCACCATTCTTCATCCTTTTCCATGGATGCAATAGAAAGTCAGCCTGTAAGGACCACAGCAACATGGTTGCTTCCCCTGTGGCTTGCAGTTGGGCTGGTCGATCTGGAGCCCCAAAGATCAAAAGGAAAGAAAAGAGTGTAGTTGGGTTGCCTTGGGATGGTCCTCTTCCTCGACGGCGTTATGATTTCCTCAAAACACGTGATTTTCTTTTTTCAAGTTCTAGTACCCTTATCTCCACTCCTCCCTTTGCTCTTAGGGGTGACCACATCCCTATTGATATTAGCCCCAAACATCTACCTCTTGAAATTTCTCTCCAACCTGATCACCACTTTTCCATACTCACTTTATGAAACATAGTCCCTTTCTCCCCCCCCCCCACCCCCCATCAGGTTCTACTTGGGGCCCTGATTTATAAAACTTCACAACATAAGAAAAAACATTTTACAATAGCATTTAGAAGGTGTATTAAAATTCCTCTGTGAGTCAGGACTAATGACATATCTTTAAAAAAATAAAAGAAGTCCTTTAACAAGAGATACTTTCTGTTTACTTGGATGATGCAGGGTATTCTAAATTTTTAAAACTTCCCTTTTCCTTGTAAAAGTGGTTTAAAACACTTTAACTGAAATAACCAAAGAACTTACTGAATCTTTTTTTTTTATTCCTTACTGGGCAATATAAATGGCATATCAACCTCTAACTTCAAAGACTATGCTTCATTTTATTGAGCACTTATTATATACCAGGAATTCTGCTAAGGTATGGAGATGTAACGATTGATAAGAAAGTGATCCCTGCCTCTAAGGAGCTCAGATGTATAAGCTGATAATTATAATGGTATGTGATAAGTATGCTGATGAATAAGAGAAAGAACATTATAGAAACTCAACTTGAGAATATAAGAGTTTCTTGCAGTAAGAGGGATTATTTTAAATGATGTAAGAAACTGAACCTGTTTATGGCCTTTAGAGAAAGAGCAAAATCCTGGAAGAATGCCAGAGTATTGAATTGAGAGTAAGAAGGGGCGCCTGGGTGGCTCAGTCGGTTGGGCATCTGGCTTCAGCTCAGGTCATAATCTCGCAACTCGTGGGTCCATGCCCCGCGTCAGGCTCTGGGCTGGCAGCTCAGAGCCTGGAGTCTGCTTTGAATTCTGTGTCTCCCTCTCTCTCTGCCCCTCCCTGCTCTTTCTCTCTCTCTGTCTCTCAAAAATAAGAAATAAACATTTAAAAAAAGAGTAAGAAAAAAATTAAGGTGTCATAAGCTAATGACATACCTTAAAAAAAAAAAGAAAGAAGTACTTTAACAAGAGATACCTGCTGTTTACTTGGATGATGCTGGGTAGAGTATTCTAAATTATTAAAATCAGTTCAAGTGCTACAATCCAGAAGGACACTAACTCAACCTGAGGATTTATTATCACTCAGCCATCTGTGACCAACAGTCCCTACAGAATTGTTCCAAATTTATTTTCCGAAGTTCAATCCATGATAGAAAAAAAAAACCTGGCACCTTTTCAGTAGGTGAACATCTGGATTCATTTTGAACAGGTAAGAACCAGATACCTGATATTTTAAATTTTTAATGACCATAAGGAATAATGTGGAAACATTTTATTCTATTGTAATAGAGGAGAAAGAATTACCTAAGTAAACTGGAAGAATACTAAAAGTGGTTGGGGTACCAAAACGTCTACAAAACTACAGAATACAATTTTAAGGATTTCACCTGCCATGGGGTGGGGTGGGGGGGGAGTGTTTAATTTAGGTTTGTAGTCCCCGACTTTGTTTAAAATGAAAGACTGGTAATTTAAAAGATTATCTTGAAAATGCATTTCAAATCTGAATATCTGCAAGCTACGTAAGATGCATCTAGTATGATCAGCAAAGGGATGGAGAGCAAAATATTACAGAAAAATTGTAACCAGGGAACTAGGCACATGAGAGCTATCAGAACCATGAGGTTGAATGTATTGCCAGCAGTCTGGAAACATGGGGAAAATTTGCCCAAATGACCACTTTCCCATGGGCCCTTAAGGCTTCCCCCAGTCCACTATCGGGGTTAGTCCAGACGGGCGTGTAGCTTCTCTTTAAACCCCCTTTACAATAAGCAGTGAGTACCACACCCTGTGTTTTTCATTCACCCTCCAGAGCCACTGTCACTTGTTACCTGCAAAAGCGAGGGAGGGCAGCGTCCTCCCAGGCTACAAGACCAGAAGCAAAGCAGTCCTCCATGCTGCTCCCTCCCAGACTTGAATGTCTGTGTCCCTCCACAGAGGCCATATGTTGAAACCAGATCCCCAGTGTGATGGCATTTGGAGGTGAGGCCTCTGGGAGGTGATTAAGTCAGAAGATGCTTCCACGTGAATTAGATCAGGGCCCTTTTAAGAAGAGAACCCGGAGAACTCGCTCACCCCTTCACCAACGTGAGGACACAGTGAGGACAGAGATGTCTGTGAACCAGGAATCAGTGCCTCACTAGACACAGAATCTGCAGGTACCTTGATCTTGGACATCCAGCCTCCAGAACTGTGAGAAATAAATTCCTGGGTTTTTTTTTTGTTTGTTTGTTTTGTAAACCACCCAACCTATAGTATTCTGTTATAGCAGCCGGAACTCTTACAGAGTGCTGTGACCTTTGTGACATCATCCACATAGGAGAGGTGGGGATTAACATGTCAGTAAGGTAGCTCTCAACAGGGTGACCACATCAGAGCCAGGGGTGCAGGGACCCTTGTGAAAAGGCAACCTCTGTGCCCATGGACGGCAAGAGGAGGTCCAAGGACTTGGCCTTACCACGAGGAACTGTGACCATCCCTCCCTTCCTCAAATGTAATAGGATTATCTGCAGCTAATAGGTGCAGAATTACATTATGTTGTTATTTAATCTAATGAGATTAAAATTTTTGTCAACTTTCAGTCACTTCCGAGTGTGTGTGTGTGTGTGTGTGTGTGTGTGTGTGTGTGTGTGAATCAGTTGTTTTGGATTGTTCTTCTTTTAAATTAGCCCTATCAGTATAATTTCATCTCTTTGCATACTAATGTCACATCATGCTGAGTATAATGGAATTTAGTCATAAGGTGACCCAACATAAAACTTCAAGTGTTTAAGAGAGGTTTCAGAGATTGTACAGTATTTGTGTTTTGAAAGAGGAAAATTATAAGTATTTGTTCTATTCTTTCCAGGTTAGTAAGTCAAAAAAGCTTAGGAAATTTATAGAGAAATGCTGTAGGTTTGGTTTAAAACAGTGAGTCTTATGAATAGCTTAGATTAAGTAGACAGAATTAATTTACTCAAACGGTAATACCCATGCAACAGTGCTTCGCCCCCTTGTTTCAAAGGCAAGGTATGGGAATAAACTCATTGTCTTAAACAGTGAGTAGCATCAGTACCGTTTTTTTTTTTTTTAACATTTATTTATTTTTGAGACAGGGAGAGACAGAGCATGAACGGGGGAGGGTCAGAAAGAGAGGGAGACACAGAATCTGAAACAGGCTCCAGGCTCTGAGCTGTTGGCACAGAGCCTGATGCGGGGCTTGAACTCGTGGACCGCGAGATCATGACCTGAGCCAAAGTCGGATGCTTAACCGACTGAGCCACCCCGGCGCCCCAGTACTGTCTTTTTTTTATAACTCATGTCTTGATTCAACATACAGTGCCTCTTTACACTTTTTTGGAGAGAGAGAGAACATGCGCAGGGGAGGAGCAGAGGGAGAGGGAAAGAGAATCCCAAGCAGGCTCTGTGCCCAGTGCAGAGCGCCATATGAGACTCGATCTCGAAACCGTGAGATCATGACCTGAGCAGAAATCAAGAGACAGACGCTCAACTGACTGAGCCACCCAGGCACCCCACATAATGCATCTTTGAAATAACACTTTCTTTTTCCTTACAAAGGATCCATGTTCATTTCACAAAAGAATTTTCTTAACCACATAATGTTTCTTAACTACTTGAGATATTTTAAGACATTTAAATATATTTCAAATGTTTCCTCCAATTTTTATTGTTAAATCCTGAAGTTTCTAATTAACACAAAGTTCTTTCTTATAACTATTTTCTGTTTTAGACTGAATGAAAATGCACTGTCCACACATTAGTGTAATGCAAATGTAGGTAATTTAAAGCCATTATTGCTTTAAAAAATGATAGCCCTTTATACTGTAATAATTTAGCCACATATTACACTTTGATCCTTTTATTTATTGAGCAACCACTAAGAGCAGACATTGTGCTCTGTGGTTATGAATATGAACAATATAAAACTCTACGAAGTGCTTAGCAAAACACACACACACACACACACACACACAAAATGCCCAGTTAAATATGAATTCCGGATAAATAATCTTTAGTACAAATGTATACCAATATTTCATAGGACATACTGACACTAAAAAAAAATCATTTGTTGTTCATCATAAATTCAAATTTAACTGGGTATCCACTATGTTATCTGGCAAGCCAATTATGATATAATAGAAGAGTAACAAAAACCATTATTTCTTCTAGTAAATGTAAACAGTTGTATTAGCACTGTAAAACAGGAACGTAACTGTTCTATACAAGTTCAGACTTGGGAGATCAGAGGATACATTAACGAGTTATTTCTGAACTGGGTCTCAAGCAAGACAGATTTAGAGAGGTGATCATCACCAACGTTCCAGAAAAGGGGAAAGCGTGAGTAAAGGTGGATGGGAAAGGAAGAGCCAAAAATATTCTGGTAATATAGTCCATTTCATCTGTCAAAGAAGTTCATCCTGAGAGATATGTAAAAAGGAGTATCATAGACAATGTATGTAGAAGTTTTAAGTGATAAATTATGAGGGATATTAAATGTAAACGATGGTCGTGTTATTTCCACCTGGAGAAAAAAAAACTCTTTATATCAAGAGTCACAGCCCCCTCTGCTGGTCAAGAGTAAAAACACCCTCAACTCGTAATGGTTAGACAAAGACTGGACGTTTTATTAAACTATCTATCTGGTAATATTAGCGATATCTTGGAAGATCTTCTTTCAGGCTAACCATGTATTCTTTTCTCTATACCGCATTTCAGAAACTTATTAGTGACAGAAAAGATTCGAATAAGTTGAGGGGTTCATTTAAAGTTATTAAACGGGAAATGTCAAATTGCGTAAATGAAATTCACCAGAGTTCGTTCTTCCTCATCATGGTTGTACTTTCTGTCTAATCTCACTGAAGTCAGGGCAAACACGAAATGTGTTATTAAATGCATTTTCTGACTGCCTAGAAGAGAGCTATGTATAAGTAAGACTCATTCTGTGAGCTTGTGAAAACACCGTTTCTATCCCAAATCCACTGAAACATACACGCCAGAAGAGGAGCTTGCCAATCCGCACTTTTAAAAATTGCCCCCAACTGATTCTTTTCAGATCGCTTGAGGAAACACTTTCCCGACACACATATCCCTTAATCACCTAAAACTCTTGAGCTAACTTGTTGCTCAACAGCTGACTGCTGATTATCCTCGGTTAATTAGCACCACCTGTTTAACAAAAGTGAATCACTCCCCATTGTCCATTAGATCAACTCTAAAACCTCTCTCTGGCAGGAATTCAGGCTCTCCACCAGCTGGTCTTGTCTCCTGCGCTCAGATCCCTGTCTGAAACCCCAACTGCAGCCTGGCTTCTCTTGCCGTGGCCCCCAGTCTGCCATGCATCTCCCAGAAGAACCATTACCCTGCGGGAAGATGTGACTTCTCCACTTCTCAAGTGTCAACATGTACAGCACCGACTTACGCAGCCTGCCATGGTCTTAACTCTGAATCCTACATGCTCTGCATGCTTTAGACCTGCTTCTAAGTGCTGTGTAGTATTTATTGGCTTCTTAACAATTTGTGAGCCCATACATGTGTGGGCATCCCCAGCAGGTTTCTCATTCATTCTAGTTAAACATTAGTTTAACTTTTATGTGAAGGAGAGGCCGGGGTGGTATGGGGGAAGGACACAGGAGGACTGCAGAATTCAGCTACTACGCTACTGTTCCCAAAACTTTCCTACCCTACCCACCCCCCAAACACAAACCCTGCATTTCGGGATGCCCTCTGCGGATCTCATCATCCTCAAGAAGCTACTGAAACATATTTGCTCCCACCAGCCAATGTGCATGCCCTTAGAAAATTGCTCGTAATACAATATCTTGGTCTTACCCTTTTTTTCATGTTTGATAAATCCTACAGACATGACAGTACAATTGTGGAGACGGCCTACCTCAGAGCCAGCTCTCTATATATCAGAGGTAGGTCTCAGCTACCTAGCAAAATTTTCTAGCCACTTTTTAAACTTCTGTATATACCATGCGGTGTATCGTGATTCAGGGCACACTGAAGCTCTTAAATCCATACTGGAGGAGTTTACCACAACGCGAGCACTTGTCACCATGGCTTGCTTAGCATAATGTCACTGTAGCAATTCCAAGCCTGTGAAATTCACCAATACTTCAGTTTCTAGCTACACAACTGACTAGTTAACCTGAAGACGCCAACCCTACAACGTTACAAGTGCTCTATGGGGAGAAGCAGATACTCTTTTAGATAGATTACACACGAATTTTTAAATTATTTTAATGTTTGTTTATATTTTTCACAGGGACAGAGTGCAAGCCGGGGTGGGGAAGAAAGAGAGGGAGACACAGAATCCGAAGTAGGCTCCAGGCTCTGAGCTGTCAGGCACAGAGCCCAACACAGGGCTTGAACTCATGAACCATGAGATCATGACCTGAGCTGAAGTTGGACACTTAACCCACTGAGCCACTCAGGCACCCCGTAAAGACAAATTTTTAAAATCACCTCCCATATACCCATCACCCAGCCCAACAGCCGTCAACTGCAGTCAACCCACTGCCCCACCCGAACTCCCATCTACTCCCTTCAGTCCACATACTATTTGAAAGCAAGTTCCTTTTATCCTGAAAAGAATGACTTTTTAAAAAAACAAAACCATGTACTTATATCTAAAGTATTCTCTACTATTATTAAATATCCAGTGTATAAATTTCTAATTGTCTCACACCTGGCATAAATGGATTTATTAAGCATTACTAAAAATCAGGATCTATTTCTTAAAAACAAGAGAATCGGGATATTACCCAAAATTGTTTTACTTAAAATGTCAAAAAATATAAAAATGCCAGGCATATTGGACACAGAACCAAAGAGAACTGGTGATTAGGAAATAAATGCCCTTGCCCCAGCAGAAGCCCCCTGAATATTCAGACTTGAAGGCTATTATGTTGACATCTTTGATGTAACATTTTTGTCTGCAGTTAGGCCTGTGCTATCATGAGCCAGAATATCAATCCATTCTGACCGTATATATTACATTCAGGGCTGAATTTCAGCCAGAGCCCTGCAGAGTCCCTGAAATGTGGAATATATTCCATAACAGTTTGTTACTTGATTTGAAATGAGCAAACCACCTTGGGCGAAGTATTTTTGCCTACTTAACAAGCATCTATTTGATGTGGGCATACCCATTTAAAGAAATGGACCAAAACAGAGCACGACGTAGGCATCCAGTTTATCTGATGAGGTTGCACAGTAGTTGTACTAGTTTTCTATCGCTGCAAAGCAAATGACTACCGACTTAGTGGGTTTCAGCAATACCCATGTGTTACCTCACAGTTGGGCAGGTCCAAAGTGTGGGATAACATGTCTGGGTTCTCTGCTGAGGGTCTCATGGGCTAAAATGAAGGTATCAGCAGGCTGCTCTGTTACCCAAAGGATGTGGCAAATCCACTTCCAAATTCACGAGTATTATTGACTGAAGTTAGTTCTTTTGCAGTTGGTGGACTGAGGTCCCCATTTCCTTGCTGGCTGTCAGCTGGGAGCTGCTCCTAGATCCTGGGAGTCACCTGCAACCCATGGTACATGGCCCCCTCCATTTCCAAATCCAGTAACACTGCGTCACATGTCCCTCAAACTTTGGATCTCTGGCCTCCCTTTCTTCCACCGCTTGTTACAACTCTGCTTTGAAAGTGCTTGTGAGATTATATTATGCCCACCAAGATCTCCTCCCTTTTGCCATATAACATAATCATGGGAGTTGTCTCTTATTTCACCACCCCCAAAGGGGAGGAGAGGCTACCAAGGCAAGGGTCATCGGGCTCATTCTCATACTCTGCCTACTGCATGTCACCTTAGTAGTAGTAATTATGATTTATTTTTAAAAAGGGGGCACCTGGGTGGCTCACTTGGTTAAGCATCTGCCTTTAGCGCAGGTCGTGATCTCACGGTTCCTGAGTTCAAGCCCCGCATCAGGGTCTATGCCGACAGCCTCAGAGCCTGGATCCTGCTTCAGATTCTGTGTCCCCCTCTCTCTGCCCCTCCCCTGCTTGCACGCACTCTCTGTCTCTCAAAAAAACAAAGAACCATTAAAAATTTTTGAAAAAAAAAAAAGATAAAGGGCATATTTACGAATTCAACAAGGCTATATGGCCCTCCAACGCTATACCCGGTGCTATTCGTCCAAAGTTTAATAAACCGTGGTCCTCAAGGAGAGTGGCTTATGGATCTATCTTTGCTGTGATGAATGCAGCAATGCAGCCCCTGAAAGGTACAGTGGTGGCATAAAGGAGGGAGGGGAGGATCTGAGTCTTAACGTAGGATTGTATGTGGGTAGTAGCTTAGGATGAGGAATACTGAATCACCAGAGCAGATCACGGAGGGCCTTGCCTATCACACCAAAGAATTTTAGAGGATGACTCTATTCTGTAGATAAGATAGAGTCATTGGCGGTTACTAAGCAGGGGAATGATGTGACATTTGCTCCAAACACCAGACAACCGAGCTGCTAGCACAATACCGGCTACACCATATGCAGACTGACTCACTAGTATTGTTAACTGCGTTTGGGAGAAATGAGTTCCGATGACCTAGTGGCCAAAGGTGTCCGTGCAGTTTTCAAAGGAACCTAATTTATAACCACTTGGTCACCTAGGCACTGAGAACCTCTGACTCAGCCTGGCATCTCCTCCATCACTGTCCTGTGACAAATTTCTAATTTACCAAAATCCACGTCATACTTCCAAAATTCCACGACTTTCCCACCCACCCTCTTCCAGGCTTTTCAGCTACCTACAAAAAAGGTTTTCTTTTACACACTGGAATTAAGCTTTGCGCATATTAAAAAAAAAAAAAAAAAAAAAAAACCCTGCACATTTTATACCTGCTGTTGCTTCCTGAGAAAAGGTTACAGGAATCTCAAGTAAATTTTAATGAGTTAGATTCCTTAGGTCTCAGAACTGATTTATGTGGAGAAGCATTTGAGATTTTGTAGTAAGTGTATGGGTGACATGAATTATCATGTAGGTGCACCCCCTTCCCATACATTGTCCTTTTATTTTATTTTATTTTTCAACGTTTATTTATATTTGGGACAGAGAGAGACAGAGCATGAACGGGGGAGGGGCAGAGAGAGAGGGAGACACAGAATCGGAAACAGGCTCCAGGCTCCGAGCCATCAGCCCAGAGCCCGACGCGGGGCTCGAACTCCCGGACCGCGAGATCGTGACCTGGCTGAAGTCGGACGCTTAACCGACTGCGCCACCCAGGCGCCCCTGTCCTTTTATTTTAAAAAGTTACCAAGTTACAGGAACGGAATAATTCTTAAATGTCACTGTTGGATCCCTGCTATGTATGTAGAAAATCAAATGTCTGCTTCCTAGAAGTGACTCATCATTAAGTCTCCTGTCGGTGAAATACATTGTTTTTTAAAAAAAAAAATAAAAGTGGGGGAGGAAAGACTATTTCCTGATGAAGATGGGGGGGGTGGAAATTAAGTAGCTGTCTTGCCATCATCTTCTGTACTTGTACACTCGTCCTCGTCTCTCTCATGTTACCAGACGTGTGTGACTCAGATTCTATTTGAAGTTTCAATTCAACTAGCCTCCCCTGAGAATGGAGTTTTCTGCCAAAATCTGTGAAGTAGAGAAAGAGAGGAGCATGAACATTCAAGATTCCTGACATACAAGAAGACAGGTCAACATTTTTAAATAAGAAAGATCAAAAGTCACAATATTCGTAGAAACTCAAAGGAAGATGTCATCTTTCCTATAAATATTATTTCAGAAATTCATATTGCTATAAGGTAATGGGAGATGGGGGGGCTTCTAAAAATTACCTTCTGAAACACCGAAATTTCTCAAAAACCATTTTATTTTATTCAACCAAAAAAATTTTTTTTCTGAGCACCTACTATGTGCTAGCATTATACTAGGCATAGGATACACAATAAATAGTGAACAAGCTACCTCAACAGATTGTATTTTAACCAGGGAGTATTGGGAGTCTTGTCTAACTTTCAAGTGCCAACCAGCTATAGGAGGTGGGGTTTTGTTGCTTCATTTTTTATTCAGTTTTATTGAGATTTAATTGACATACAACACAAGGAAAGTGTAGGTGTACGATGTGTTCGGTACACTTACACATTGCAAAGGAATTACAAGTCTAGTGTTGCTGGTACGTGCATCCTGTCACAGTTTTTTGGTGGTGAGAGCATTTAAGATCTACTCTTAGCAACTTGCAAGTATATAATTCAGTATTTTTGACTGTAGTCACCATGCTGTACGTTAGAGGCCCAGAGCTTATAATTGGAAGTCTGTACTCTTGGACCAATGTTTCGTCCTTTCCCCCATTCCCCCAGCGCCTCGCAATTACCATTCTACTCCTCTATGAGTTTGGCTTTTTTAGATTCTATTTACAAGTGAGATCATACAGTATTTGTCTTTCTCTGACTTATTTCACCTTCAAGCTCCCTCCGTGTCATCCCAAATGGCGGGATCTCCTCCGTTCTCATGGCTGGATATTCTGTCACAAGAATCCGCCACGTGTTCTTGACCCATTCCCCTGTTGACCCTTGAGTTGTTTCCCTATCTTGGCTATGAAGTAAAATGATCTCTCCAACCAGATGTTATGTCTTCTTTCTCTGAAGAATCCACTTTATTTTTGCCTTAGCCCACTCTTCCTCGTATTCAAATTATGTAACTGTCCCTTTATCGCCACTGTCACACAATCACTGCCCTATCCCAATATACCTTTAGAATGAAATCTCCTGAAACCAGGACCCTCTTTTTGCCTCTTCTGCAGCCCTCAGCACAAGTGTTAAGGAAATATTTGTCAAATTAAAATGTATTCCTTGGGGCGCCTGGGTGGCGCAGTCGGTTGAGCGTCCGACTTCAGCCAGGTCACGATCTCACGGTCCCACGGTCCGTGAGTTCGAGCCCCGCGTCGGGCTCTGGGCTGATGGCTCAGAGCCTGGAGCCTGTTTCTGATTCTGTGTCTCCTTCTCTCTCTGTCCCTCCCCCGTTCATGCTCTGTCTCTCTCTGTCCCAAAAAGAAATAAACGTTGAAAAAAAAAATTAAAATGTATTCCTTAAATACATGTAATTGTCTATAACTTCAGTGACTCTGAAAATTCCAAGTGCATCATATGACGATTTAGTAGAGCTATGAAGGAGTTTCACGATGCCTTACCACACCCATTTCTGTGGTCTGTCAGGTTTATGGAAGAATCTACTATTTTGCCTTTCCCTGGGTTAGCAAAATTGCCAAAATACGTAGAGCCCATGGAATAGTACTGAGGAATGAAACATTATTTTCTGACATAGTATTAGAAAATGGATTGTCTAAAGGATGTGTTGTCCAGATTCCAGAGTTATCTGATATCCACAACACGGATCAGCCAAATTTCTGTGAGATGGGCCCCTGTGCAGCTTTATAGGTTAAAGAATTAACCTTTCCTTGCCTTAAAAAATTACAATAAGTGGGTCATTTTTACAAATACATAGAAGGGCATTTAAATCTTTGTCCCAATATCAGCCAAGATATTAGATATATTAAAGAATTTGGAGAGTTAAAAAATATTTCTGGGAGTTTGGATAAGTATCAAATAATAGTCTTCAGGAATCAAATCAGTTCACTTCATCTACTAACAGGCTCCAAATTCATGAACTTCTGGTGCAAACTACAACACCTAACTTTTGGCTCAAGATCTCCTGAGTGACAGCTTCCACTTATGTTACCAAGAGCTATAGAAGATGGCTTATGAGTGATTTTCTTGGTGTTAAGTACCTTATGTTTTTCATGAGATACAGACATACTGAAAATAGCGATATAATTCCCACTCGGAACCAAATGCTACTCTTCCATTGCCCACTCCCTGAAATCAAGTAAAATCCTTACTGCATCAGAAAACATGTTAACAATGTCCCCTTTAACCTAATCCTCCTAGTATTAACAATTGTTCATATTTTGGAAGAAACTTTACCAGCGCGCTGTTACCCTACGTCTTTATGTGGCAGGGAGCCAGGAGAGTCCTCTTTTGGAGAGGAGGATCGGATGTTCTGTAAGGCAAGAGAGCATCACCAAAGTCAGCCAGTGCATCAGGTGCCGGGAATAGAGGGATTGTTCTTGAAGGCTAACAGCTATTGTTTGGGTGACTAGATTTTATCAAGGGAGGTGGAGAGGAACAATTACTGTATCAAGTCAAAAGAAAGAAAAGTCGGGAAGGGACAAGTGTCCGAGACAAGGACATGTGAATGCCAGAGTGGGACACACTCAACTCTGAAGTCCTTCAGGGCTGTCACAGCATTAATAAGTATGCTGAAAGTAAAGTCTAAAACAACATAAGAAAATCAAATTTTAACAACATACAACAAAATTCCGTATCAAGTGGATAGCTTTGAGCCCAGTACATTGCATCATTTCTAACAGTGACTTTTGTTAAACTCTTATCCAGCTCCAGCCGAGTAGAGGATATTAGTTTTTGTCACTATTTTGCAAAGTGATGGAGTTTCTTGTTGGTAGAAATCAATTTCAAATAATGGTTACATGAAGACTCTTTGTGATTTAAAACAATGTTAGCCTTTGTTACATGATTTTTATAAGTATTTCCATTTTGGTTGCCATGTAAACTACAAAATTAACTTTTATTTTATGTATTTTGTATTTACTGGTTCATTTTTAAAATAGATATTTATTAAACCACCATTATAAGTAAAATGTTTTGCCAGGATATTATAGAAAATAAAGTATTTGATTTGGAGGCTTTGATCTGCATGGGATAAGGTAGAGATAAAAATATTAATAAGAATCAATGGCACGAGAGAAGCATCTATATGTTTATTTTCCATATTGTAAATTTTAATTCGTTTTCCAACTATTGCATTTTTATCATTTTTTTAAAGTTAGAAAAACAGATAAAAATAAAGTATGTTTTAAAATTAGCCATCATCTCTCCTTCTGATGGTAAACAGTATTAAGATTTTATCTTTTATGTTTCAATCCTTTCCTCATACCTATTGGTGAATCATATGTAGCAGGGAAAAACTGAAGCAGCCATAGTTCTATGCTGGCTGAGAAGGATGCTGTGTCTGTCGTCAGAGTTCCTTGCTGTTTACAGTGCAGAATACATTTGTAAGAGATAGATACTTTAAAAAGTCAAGACTGTAGTCCTACCATCTGTTAAGTCTATAGTTAAGAGTCTTCATCTTGGTTTGTCTCTCTGTCTCTGTCTCGTGCTTTTTCCTTTGCCATTTTGTTTTTGTTTCTTAAATTCTACATACAAGCGAGATGGTTACCAGATGGGAAGCGTTGGGGTGCGGCGATGGGGGAATAGGTGAAGATGAGAGTACACTTATGATGAGCCCGGAGTAATGTGGAGAATTGTTGAATCACTCTGTGTTGTACATCTGAAACTAATATAACATTTGGGGCACCTGGGTGGTTCAGCCGGTAAAGTGCCCAACTTCCGCTCAGGTCATGATCTCACAGCTCTTGAGTTCCAGCCCCGCATTGGGCTCTGTGCTGGCAGCTCAGAGTCTAGATCCTGTTTCAGATTCTGGGTCTCCCTCATCTCTCTGCCCCTCCCCCGCTCGTGCTCTGTACTCTCTCCCCCCAAAATAAACATTAAAATAATAATAATGATAGAAATACTGTATGCTAACTACACTAGAATTAAAATTAAAAACTTGATTTCAAAAAAAAGAAAAGAAAACACCATGGAAAGAAAACTGGAAGGAAATATGCCATTCCTTGGATGATTAAAAAAAAAAAAAAAAAAAGACAGTAATCCTACTTGCCTACTTTTACTTTTGGCATCCTATCCAAGAAATCACTCCCTTAACCAATGTTATGAAGCTTTTCACCTAAGTTTCCTTCTAGGAGTTTTATAGGTTTAGATTTGTAGATTTAAATCATTAACTCCTTTTGAGTTGTTTTTTGTGTGTGGTGTAAGCTGAGGGTCCCATGTCATTCTTTTGCATGTAGATATCTAGTTTTCCTGACACTATTTGTTGAGACTATCATTTCCCTTTGTGTAGTCTTGGCACCCTTGTAGAAAATTAGTTGACAGTATATGCATTCTGTTCTATTGGTGTGTATGTCTCTTTTTATTTCAGTACCATACTGTTTTAGTTACTATAGCTTTGTAATATATTTTGATATCAGGAAACCTGATGCCTCCAGGTTTACTTTTCTTTATCAGGAGTGTTGTGACTATCTGGGGTCTTTTGTGATTCCACATTAACTTTAGTATGATTTTTTTTCTGTTTATTTAAAGAAAGTCATTAGGATTTTGATAGAGATTGCATCAAATCTGTACATCTCTTTGGATAGTATGAACATTTTAATAACATTAAGTCTTCCAATCCATAAACATAAAATGTCTTTCCGCTTATTATCCAGTTACAGAAGGACAAATACTGTGTGATTTCACTTATATGAGATATTCAAAATAGACTCAGAAATAGAGTATAGAATAATGGTTTCCAGGGACAAAGAGAAGAGGAAAATGAGGAGTTGTTGTTCAATGTGTATAAAGTTTCAGTTATACAAGTTGAGTAAGGCCTTACAACACTGTGTCTATATTTAACAATACTGTATTGTACATCCAAAAATTTGTTAAGAGGCTAGAGCTCATGTTAAGTGTCCACCCCAAAATTTTTTTAAAAAGAAGAAAGAAATACTAACTTGAATGATTTACCTACAAAAGGTCATTGAAAGAGAATAAAATTCTTCAGCAAGTGGTGCTGGGAAAACAGGACAGTGACATGCAGAAGAATGAACCTGGACCACTTTCTTACACCATACACAAAAATAAACTCAAAATGGATGAAAGACCTCAATGTAAGACAGGAAGCCATCAGAATCCTTGAGGAGAAAGCAGGCAAAAACCTCTTTGACCTTGGCTGCAGCAACTTCTTACTCAACACATTTCTGGAAGCAAGGGAAACAAAAGCAAAAATGAATTATTGGGACCTCATCAAAATAAAAACTTCTGCACAGTGAAGGAAACAATCAGCAAAATTAAAAGGCAACCTACAGAATGGGAGAAGATATTTGCAAATGACATATCAGATAAAGGGTTAGTATCCAAAATCTATCAAGAACTTACCAAACTCAACACCCAAATATTCCAGTGAAGAAATGGGCAAAAGACATGAATAGATACTTCTCCAAAGAAGAAAGCCAGATGGCCAACCAACACATGAAAAAATGCTCAACCTCACTCATTATCCAGGATATACAAATCAAAACCACAATGAGATACCACCTCACACTTGTCAGAATGGCTAACATTAACAATTCAGGCAACAACAGATGTTGGCAAGGATACAGGGAAAGAGGATGTCTTCTGCACTGCTGATGGGAATGCAAGCTGGTGCAGCCCACTCTGGAAAACAGCATTGAGGTTCCTCAAAAAACTAAAAATAGAACTACCCTACAGCCCAGCAATTGCACTACTAGGCATTTATCCAAGGGATACAGGTATGCTGTTTCAAAGGGACACATGCACCCCCATGTTTATAGCAGCACTATCAACAATAGCCAAAGTATGGAAAGAGCCCAAATGTCCATCGATGGATGAATGGATAAAGAAGATGTGGTATATATATATATATATATATATATATATATATATATATATATATACAATGGAGTATTACTCGGCAATCAAAAAGAAGGAAATCTTGCCATTTGCGACTACATGGATGGAACTGGAGGGTATTATGCTAAGTGAAGCTAGTCAGAGAAAGACAAAAATCATATGACTTCACTCATAGGAGGACTTTAAGAGACAAAACAGATGAACATAAGGGAAGGGAAACAGAAATAATATAAAAACAGGGAGGTGGACAAAACAGGAGACTCATAAATATGGAGAATAAACAGAGGGTTAAAGAAGGGGGTGTGGGAGGGGGGATGGGCTAAATGGGTAAGAGGCACTAAGGAATCTACTCCTGAAAACGTTGTTGCACTATATGCTAACTAATTTGGATGTAAATTATAAATAAATAAATAAATAAATAAATAAATAAATAATAAATAATAAATAAATAAATAAAATTTTTAAAAAAGAAGAAAATAGATGTGGAATATGGAAGGAAATGAGAAAAGAAGATTGTAATGAAAGTGAATAGTAAAGCTTTGACTATGAAATGTGGTGTGTGTGTGTGTGTGTGTGTGTGTGTGTGTGTGAAAGAGAAAGAAGGGGAGGGAGGGAGGAAGGGAGGGAGAGACAGAGAGAGAACAGAAGAAACTTTAAGAAATGTGTGCCAACTATGCCACTATAAAGATTTAAATTGCTTTTCAAATTTTTGGAAGATGTTGAACTGTTACTTATTTGAATGAAGAGCAATAAATGGTTCAGCTTTATATGTACCATGTATTTACATATTTTATATAGTGCCTATGGCACTTTCACCCATCCAAAATCATTCCCCTTTTGAGCAGCTAAAATTTCAGTGGAGTAGAAGGACCCCAGACTTACCTCATCCCTTTAACACAGTTAGCTAACAATCAAGTCGTTCTGAATACCCAAGAAATCGACCTGAGGACTGACTGAACAAACTGCACAACTAGAGGGAGAGAGTAGGTCACATCAAGGAAGGTAAGAGGTTCGGAGACATGGTTTGGGGGAGAAACAGATTGCAGGTGCTGTGGAGGGGAGGGAGCCCTGGTCACAGAGAAAGACGAGAGAATGGAGTGCACAGAGATACACAGAAGGATAACACTTCCCCAAAGCCATTGCCTGGGAAACAGGAGAGGCTGATTTTCACGAGTTTTTACAACTAGCAGGGCTCATTGTATCACACTGATTAATTTGTGAATATTGAACCAGCCCTGCAGCCCAGGAATGAATCCCACTTGATCATGGTGAATAATTCTTTTTATATACTGTTGAATTCGATTTTCTAGTATCTTGTTGAGAATTTTTGCATCCATATTGATCATGGATATTGGCCTGTAGTTCTCTTTTTTTGCTGGGTCTCTGTCTGGTTTGGGAATCAAAGTAATGCTGGCTTCATAGAATGAGTCCAGAAGTTTTCCTTCCATTTCTATTTTATGGAACAGCTTGAGAAAGATAGGTATTAACTCTGCTTTAAATGTCTAGTAGAATTCCACAGGGAAGCCATCTGGTCCAGGACTCTTACTTGTTGGGAGATTTTTGATGACTGATTCCATTTTTTCACTAGTTATGGGTCTGTTCAAATTTTCTATTTCTTCCTGTTTGAGTTTTGGTAATGTGTGGGTGTTTAAGAATTTTTACATTTCTTCCAGGTTGTCCAGTTTGTTGGCATATAATTTTTCGTAGTATTCCCTGATAAATGCTTATATTTCTGAGAGATTGGTTGTAATAAATCCATTTTCATTCATGGTTTTAACTATTTGGGTCCTCTCTCTTTTCTTTTTGAAAAAGTTGGCTAGAGGTTTCTCAATTTTGTTTTTGTTTTTGTTTTCAAAAAACCAATTCTTGGTTTCATTGATCTGTTCTGTTTTCTTGGACTCTATATTGTTTATTTCTGCTCTGATCTTTATTATTTCTCTTCTTCTGCTGAGTTTTGGGTGTCTTCACTCTTCTGCTTCTAGTTCCTTTGGGTGTGCTGTTAGATTTTGTATTTGGGATTTTTCTTGTTTCTTGAGATAGACCTGGATTGCAATGTATTTTCCTCTCAGGACTGCCTTCACTGCATCCCAAAGCATTTGGATTGTTGTGTTTTCATTTTCATTTGTTTCCATATATTTTTAAATTTCTTCTCTAATTGCCTGGTTGACCCATTCCTTCTTTATTAGGGTGTCTCCAGGCTTTGGGAGGTTTTCTAGACTTTTTCCTGTGGTTGATTTCAGGTTTCATAGCATTGTGGTCTGAAAGTGTGCATGGTATGATCTCAATTCTTTTATAATTGTTGAGGGCTGTTTTGTGATCCAGTATGTGATCTATCTTGGAGAATGTTCCATGTGTACTCGAGAAGAAAGTATGTTCTGCTGCTTTGAGATGTAGAATTCTAAATATATCTGTCAAGTCCGTCTTGTCCAACATATCATTCAGGGCCATTATTTCTTTACTGACTCTATGTCTAGATGATCTGTCCATTGTTGTAAATGGAGTATTAAAATCCCCTGAAATTACCACATTCTTATCAGTAAGATTGCTTATGTGTGTGATTAATTGTTTTAAATATTTGGGTGCTTCCAAATTCAGTGCAGAGACATTTATAATTGCTAGCTTTTCCTGCATTATAGACCCTATAATTAGTATATAATGCCCTTCTTCATCTCTTGTTACAGCCTTTAATTTAAAGCCTAGTTTGTCTGATATAAGTATGGCTACTGCAGATTTGTTTTGACTTCCAGTAGCATGATATAGTTCTCCATCTCCTCACTTTCAATCTGAAGGTGTCCTCAGGTCTAAAATGCATCTCTTATGGACAGAAAATAGATGGGTCTTGTTTTTTAATCCATTCTGATATCCTGTGTCTTTTGATGGGAGCATTTAGTCCATTTACATTCAGTGTTATTATTGAAAGATATGGGTTTAGAGTCATTGTGTTATCTGTAGATTTCATGCCTGTAGTGGTGTCTCTGGTACTTTGTAGTCCTTGCAACATTTCACTCACAGAGTCTCCCTGAGGATCTCTTGTAGAGCTGGTTTAGTGGTGATGAATTCCTTCAGTTTTTGTTTGTTTAGGAAAACCTTTATCTCTCCTTCTATTCTGTATGACAGGCTTGCTGGATAAAGGATTCACGGCTGCATATTTTTTCTGTTCATCACATTGAAGATTTCCTGCCATTCCTTTCTGGCCTGCCAAGTTTCAGTGGATAGGTCTGCTACTACCCTTATGCTTATACCTTTGTATGTTAAGGCCCATTTATCCCTAGCTACTTTCAGAATTCTCTCTATATCCTTGTATTTTTCCAGTTTCACTATGATATGTCATGCAGAAGATCGATTCAAGTTATGTCTGAACGGAGTTCTCTGTGCCTCTTGGATTTCAATGTCTGTTTCCTTCCCCAGATTGGGGAGGTTGTCAGCTATAATTTATTCAAGTATACCTTCAGCCCCTTTCTCTCTCTCTTCTTCTGGAATTCCTATGATACAGATATTGTTCCATTTAATTACATACCTAGTTCTCTAATTCTCCCCTCTTGATCCCAGATTTTTTTTTCTCTGTTTTTCTCAGTTTCCTCTTTTTCCATAATTTTATCTTCTAATTCACCTATTCTCTCCTCTGCCTCTTCAATCTTCACTGTGGCCACCTCCATTTTATTTTGCATCTCATTTATAGCAATTTTTAAGTCATCATGACTATTTTTTAGTTCCTTGATCTCTGCAGTAGTAGAGTCTCTGCTGTCTTCTATGCCTTTTTCAAGCCGAGCAACTAATCTTATGACTATTATTCTAAATTCTTGTTCAGTTATACTGTTTATATCTGTTTTGATCAATTCTTTAGCTGTCACTTCTTTCTGGAATTTCTTTTGAGGAGAATTCCATTTCATCATTTTGGCTAGTTTTCTGTCCCTTATGAGTTTTAAAACCTTGTTAATGTGCTCTGCACCTGCGAGCACTGTCCAGGGCCTGGTCCTTCAGGGGGTGTTTTTTTGGAGAGTGTTCTTGCTCTTTGTTGTGACTTCGGTTATTTTATTTCTCTACTTGTAGTGTGTTTTGGACCCTCCACGAGGTGTGCTTTGATTTGTTCCTTGAAGTAACCCTGGAAAGGAAAACAAACAGACAAACAAAACGAAACAAAGACATGCAAACACACAGACAAATAAAACAAACAGGCAAACACACACACACACACACACACACACACACACACACACACACAAAGCAGTCCAAAAGCAAAAACACCAGGAACACCAGCTACAAGTAAAGAACAGGGTGGAGGTGATGCTGATGGAAGAGAGGAATGACAGGGGTGGGGAAAGCAAGAAAATAAACATTGACTGGGCAGAGAGACTAAATGGCTTAATCCAGAGAGAGAGAAAGGAAAATAAAGGAGGAGGTTGGGGGGTGGAGGGGGAGAAGATAAAGTTACCCAGACAGAGAAACTATACAGCTTGATTATTCCAGAGAGAGTGAAAGCAAAGTGCAGAAGATGTAGAACATGTATCAAGGGAATGGATTAAACATGTCTGCTTAAACAAACCAACAACCAGAGTAACCCAGCTAGAGGAGGGAAGAGATAAGAAGGGAGAATATATCTAAATATCAAGAATTGTCCTGGAATTAATCCAGGCAATGCAGCAGCACTGATCTGCATGTTGGAGCCATCTGGCTCCACAGCATCTATCCGGCTCCAGCAGATACGTAGTTACCTGGCACACAGGGGCGAGGCATGGTGTAGGCTGGTCCCACCTCCACTGTGGGCCCCGGGATGGATCCCTGAAGCCCCACCTTGGTGGTGGTGGGGTGTGGGTGGTGGGGAATGGCGGTCCCCCCCGTCTCTTCTCCATGGACCCGGTGGACTCCATTCGGGTCGTACTCACTGTGCCCTGGGAGTAGATGGGATGGTCCTTCTCACTCCACCAACTCCCCTGACCCAGATCTTGGCTAGTGTTCAAAGTTCAGCTCTGTGCACTCTGGCCCTGGGGAAGCACCTCTCTGTGTGGCTGGATATGTGGTCCCGGCTGGCTCTGTCTGTGCCACCACACTTCAGGGAGGACTGCCTGCTCCTACTGTGGACTGCTCCGCCAACCTCGCTGCTGAGCCCCAGGGGTGGCAAACGCAGGCAGGCTTTGTCTTTGCCCACAGCATTCCAGGGAGGGGGCCGCTTTCTCCTGCAGACTGCGCCCCTAACTTCCCACCGAACCCAGGGCTGGCTCCCCTCCTCCCCAGGTGCATGAATGGGCAGCTGGCCACAGTCCAAAGAAAGCCCCACAGCTAGAGATGGGATCCCTCTTAGTGCCAGTCCGAGGTTTATTTCTTGTCTATATACAGTCCCACGCTTCCCCAGCTACTCTTTCTCTTCCCTTTGTCTCTCTGCAAAAGGGGATCCCTCCCCTCAGCGCCCACGTGGCCCATTTTATCTCCCCCAGTTCGCAATCACCCACCTAAAGCCCATCAAGGGTGTCCCGGTGTCTCCCTTTTAGACTCAGTCTCTTTTCCTCCCCAGACTCTTGGGGTTCAGAGTCCTTTGGCTTCAGCTCTTCTTTGTTTGAGACACACAGGAAGTATGGATCCCCCTACTTCTCCACCATGTTCCCTACACAGAAATTTGGCAGGACAGAAGGGAGTGGCATGATATATACAGTATGCTAAATGGGAAAAATATGCGGTCAAAATACTCTACCCAGCAAGGTTATTATTCAGACTAGATGGAGAGATAAAGAGTCGCCCAGACAAACCAAAACTGATGGAGTTTGTGAATACTGAACCAGCCCTGCAAGAAATATTAAAGGGGGATTTTGAGTGGGAAGGAAAGATCAAAAGTGACAAACACAAGAAAGAAACAGAGAAAATCTCCAGAAACAACAAAACAAGTAATAAAATGGCATTAAATACATATCTATCAATAAATACTCTGAATAGAAATAATCTAAACACTCCAATCAAAAGACATAGAGTATCAGAATGGATTAAAATAAACAAGACCCATCTATATGCTGCCTACAAGAGACTAATTTGAGACCTAAAGACACCTGCACATTGAAAGTGAGGGGATGGAGAAACATTCATCATGGAATGGATGTCAAAAAAAAAAAGCCAGAGTAGCAATACGTGTATCAGACAGACTAGATCTTAAACCTAAGATTGTAACGAGATGAAGAAGGGCACTATAGAATAAAAAGAAGACTATCCGACAAGGAAATCTAACAGTTTTAAATATTTATGCTCCCAATATGAAGCACCCAAATATACAAAACAATTAATAACAAACATAAAAGAACTAATTAATAATAATACAATAGTAAGGGGCTTTAATATTCCACTTACATCAATGGACAAATCATCTAAGTAGAAAATCAATGAGGAAATAATGGCTCTGAATTACACACTGGGCCAGATGGACTTAACAGATATATTCAGAATGTTTCATCCTAAAACAGCAGAATAGACATTCTTTCCAAGTGCACATGGAACATTCTACAGAACAGATCACATAGTATGTCACAAATCAGACCTCAAAAAGTACAAAAAGAATGAGATCATACCATGCATCTTTTCTGACCACAATGCTATAAAACTTGAGGTCAACCACAAGAAAAAATTTGAAAAGACCTCATATCTCTGGAGATTAAACATGTTAAACATACTACATGAATGGGCCAATCAAGAAATCAAAGAATAAATTTTAAAATAGACGGAAATAAATTAAAATGAAAACACAATGGCCCAAAACCTTTGGGATACAGCAAAAGTGGCCCTAAGAGGGAAGTATATAGCTCTATAGGCCTATCTCAAGAAGAAAAATCTCTAACAACATAAACTTACACCTAAAGGAACTAGAAAAATAACAACAAAAGAACCCTCAAGCCAGCAGAAGAATGGACATAATAAAGATTAGAATGGAAATAAATGATATAGAAACTTAAACAAACAAACAAACATTTGAACAAACCAGTAGAACAGACCAATGAAACCAGAGCTGGTTTTCTGAAAAAATTAATAAAATTGATAAACCTCTAGCCAGACTTATCAAAAGGAAAAAAGAGAAGACCCAAATAAATAAAATCACTAATGAGAGAAGAGAAATCATAAGCAACACCACATAATACAATTATAAAAGAATATTAGGAAAATTGCATGCCAACAATATGGGCACTCTGGAAGAAATGGATAAGTTCCTAGAAACATAAACTACCAAAACTGAAACAGGAAGAAATAGAAAACTTGAACTGACTGATAACCAGCAAAGACCTTGAATCAGTAATTAAAAATCTCCCAAAAAGCAGAAGTCCAGGGCCAGATGGCTTCACAGGCAAATTCTACCAAACATTTAAAGAATAATTATTACCTATTATTCTCAAACTATTCCAAAAATTAGAAATGAAAGGAAAACTTCCAAACTCATTCTATGAGGCCAGCATTGCCCTGATTTCAAAACCAGACAGACACCACTAAAAAAAGAGTACTACAGGCCAATATCCCTGTTGAACACAGATGCAAAAATTATCAACAAAATATTAGCAAATCAAAGCCAACAGTACGTTGAAAGAATCATTCACCGTAATCAAGTGAGATTTATTCCTAGGTTGCCAAGGTGGTTCAATATTCGCAAATCAATCAACATGGTACACCACATTTATAAAAGACTGTATGATCCTCTCAATAGATGCAGAAAAAGCACTTGATAAAGTACAATGGCTATTCATGATAAGAAACCTCAACTAAGTAGGGATAGAGGAGACATATCTCAACTTAATAAAGGCCATAGATGAGAAACCCACGGCCAATATCTTCCTCAATGGGGAAGAACTGAAAGCTTTTCCTCTACAGTCAGGACCAAGACGGGGATGTTCACTCTCACCACTGTTATTCAACATAGTACTGGAAGATCTAACTTCATTAAATAAATAAATATTTATTTATTTAAATTATTTATTTCTTTAATTTATTATTTATTATTAATTTATTTAAATTATTTATTTATTTATTAAATATATATTTATTTAAAGAAATAAAAGGCAACCAAATCAGCAAGGAAGAAGTCAAACTTTCACTATTTGCAGATAACGTGATCCCCTGTATAGACAACCTAAAAGATTCCACCAAAAAAAAAAAAATGCTAAAACTGATACACAAATTCAGTAAAGCTGTAGGATACAAAATCAACATTAAAAAATCTGATTCATTTCTATGCAATAATAATGAAGCAGCAGGAAGAGAAATCAAGGAATCAATCCTATTTACAATTACACCAAAAACCATAAGATAGCTAGGAATAAGCCTAGCTAAAGAGGTAGAAGAACTATACTCTGAAAAATGTTGATGAAAGAAATTGAAGAAACAAAGAAATAGAAAAACATTCCATGCCCATGGGATGGAAGAACAAATATTGTTAAAATGTCTATACCACCCAAAGCAATCTACGTGTTTAATGCAATCCCTATTAAAATACCACTGGTATTTTTCATAGAGCTAGAGCAAACAGTCCTAAAATTTGCATGGAATCACAAAAGACTCTGAGCAGCCAGAGGCTTCTGGAAAAAGCAAAGCATGCTGGAGACCTCACAATTCTGGACTTCAAGTTATATTACAAACCTGTAGCGATCAAGACAGTATGGTACTGGCACAAAAATAGACACATAGATCAATGGAGCAGAATAGAAACCCAGAAATGAACCCACAACTGTATTGTCAATTAATCATTGACAAAGCAGGAAAGAATATCTACTGGGAAAAAGATAGTCCCTTCAACAAATGGTACTGGGAAAACTAGACAGCGACATGCAAAAGAATGAAACTAGACCACTTTCTCACACCGCACACAAAAATAAATTCAAAATGGATTTTAAAAAAACCTAAATGTCAAACAGGAAACCATCAAAATCCTGGAGAAGAACAATGGGAGTAACCTCTTGAACCTTGACTATAGCAAATTCTTACTAGATATGTCTCCTGAGGCAGGGGAAACAAAAGCAAAAATGAACTACTGGAATTTCATCAAAATGAAAACCTTCTGCACAATGAAGGAAATAATCAACACAACTAAAATGCAACCTGTATAATGGGAGAAGATATTTCCAAAGATATATCTCATAAAGGGTTAGTACCCAAGTTCTATAAAGAACTTATAAAACTGAACACCCTCCAAAAATAATAATAATAATCCAATTAAAAAATTGGCAGAAGGCATGAATAGACATTCTCCCAAAGGACACATACACAAGGCCAACAGACACATGAAAAGATGCTCAACATCACTCATCATCAAGGAAATACATATCAAAACTACAATGACATATTACCTCACCCCTTTCGGAATGGCTATAATTAACAACACAGAAAATGACAAGTGTTGAGGAGAATGCAGAGAATAGTCTTACACTGTTGGTGAGAATGCAAATTGGTCCAGCCACTCTGGAAAACAGTAGGAAGTTTCTTCAAAAAGTTAAATTTAGAACTGCCCTATGATCCATCAATGGCACTACTAGATATTTAACCAAAGGTACAAAAATACTGATATGAAGGGATACATGCACCTCGATGTTTATAGCAGCATTATCTACAATAGTCAAATTATGGAAAGAGCCCAAATGATGTCCATAGACTAATGAATGAATAAAGAAGATGTGATATATATTATATATGACATATATATATATATGGAATACTACTCAGCCATAAAAAAGAATAAAATCTGCCATTGGCAAAAACCCGGATATAGCTAGAAAGTATTATGCTAAGTGAGGTAAGTCAGTCAAAGACAAATACCATATGATTTCACTCATATGTAGAATTTAAGAAACAAAACAGATGAACATATGGGGAAGAGAAGAGAGACAAAGCAGGAAACAGACTCTAACAACAGAGAACAAACTGAGGGTTACTGGATGGGAGGTGGGTAGGAGGAATAGGTTAAATGGGTGACAGGCATTAAGGAGGGCACTTGCTGTGATGAGTACTGGGTATTGTATGTAAGTGATGAGTCACTAAATTCTACATCCAAAACTAATATTAAACTATATGTTAACTGACTGGAATTTAAATAAAAAATGTTAAAAATAAAAAGTATTTGGAGCCCCCCCCAAGAAAACCTAAAATTATTCCTAGTATCTCCTGAAGCTAGTATTTTCAACATGACCCAGAAGTTATATTAAAAAGTATTTTATATATTTCTAGGTATATTTTTTATTATTTTTCATTTTATTGCTTTGGGACAAAAATGTGTCCTGTATGATTTATACATTTACTAAGAAATGTATTTGTGACCTAAAATACCGTTGATTCTTCTAAATGTTCAAAGGTTCTGTTAAAGAGAGTAGATAAAAACTCTTTTTGGGTTGCAGTTTAATTTTTTTAATGTTTTTATTTATTTTTGAGACAGATAGAGACAGAGCATGAGCAAGAGAGGGGCAGAGAGAGAGGGAGACACAGAATCTGAAGCAGGCTCCAGGCTCTGAGCTGTCAGCACAGAGCCCGATGTGGGGCTCGAACTCACAGACTGTGAGATCATGACCTGAGCTGAAGTCGGACGCTTAATTGACTGAGCCACCCAGGCGCCCAGATAAAAACTCTTTTTAAGAAGCAAAGCTTATAGTATCCATACATACAAGTATGTATTTAATTGTAAAATTGATGTGGTTTATTGTATTAATCATATATGCATTTTCAGAAATATGATATACGAAATGTCCTGAAATATTTTCCCCATTCAGACCAACTAGAAATGATACATAAAACCAAGCAAACCCCTGTATATTAATAGCCTAGCCTTCCAGAAAGTAAGGAAAATTCTTCATAAGAGCAACAGAGGTAGAATGTAGGCTGCAAGAATCAGAGTGGTAGCCAAAGCTGAAGCTTCTTGACTGTGTTTTTTAAGAGACTTTTAGGGGACAGGAAATAGGCCTTCTGCCTGCCCAAGGGAGTTGGAACTGAGAATTCACCCCCCCCACTCTTGTTAATAGTTGTAACATTCCCACTGCACATAGAAGTTAAAGGTATGGTGGTAATAATACCAAGGACAGGAAAAAGGAAGTGAAAGCAGTGTTGCGAGATTGGTACGTTCCATATGAAGAGGTGAAGGCAGGCTCTGATAACTTAAAGATACATGGTAAGCCTAGATAGACTAAAAGATAAAGCTAAGCAGGGAGACAAATGGAATTCTAAAAAATACTCAGTTCCAAAAAGAAGGCAGGAAAAAAGAATACGCCAAATAGAAAACAAAGAGCAAGATGACAGATTTGAAGTTCACCAAACTGATAATGACACTATATGTGATGTAGGTGGACCTAGAAGACTGAGGGAAACAGACCCGGGCCAAGATTTCATTTATTACTTTGCCCCATATGCCTGCACTTGAATGGGGAGATGGGGAGGCTGGGGCAGGGGTGACATTATTTTGGGTCCCTGGATATCAGCGTCAACTTGGATCTTATACCCAACAGTTTACAAATGATCTGGGGATTTCCCCTTCCCCAATCTACATTTATCAAAATAAATGGTCATAGTTCTCTTTGTTAAAGGACTAGAGGAATCACGATTTTTTACACCCGTGGAGTTGCAGAGTCCTTCCCCAGGGGAACCAGGCTTCTTTCTCAATTATTGAGTTCAGGGTCTGAAAACTAGCTCTGGTCTAGCCACTAGACAAAGGTTCATGATTTTCCATTGGGGCACCAGCCTTATCCTCTACTCACACATTCTTTCTTTCTTCTTTCTTTCTTTCTTTCTTTCTTTCTTTCTTTCTTTTCTTCACTCCATTCATTAGTTCTAACAGCTTTTGGTGGAGTCTTTAGGATTTTCTTTTTCTTTTTTTTTTTTTTTTTTTTTGGTTTAAGTATAATTGATAATGTTAGATTAGTTTCCAGTATACAACACAGTGATTGAGCAATTCTATATATTTTGCGGTGCTCACCGTGCTATATGTAGTTACCATCGGTCACCATACAAAGTTATTACAATATTATTGACAGTCTTCTCTATGCTGTACTTTTTCATTCCTATGACTTGTAAGTTTGTACCTCTTAATCCTCTTCATCTATTTTGTCCAACCCCCATTTCCATCCCCCCTGGTAATCACCGGTTTGCTCTCTGTATTTCTGAGTCTGTTTCTGTTTTCTGTTTGCTCCTTTGTTTTGGAAATGAGTGAAATCTTATGGCATTTGTCTTTCTCTGTCTGACTTATTTCACTTAGCATAATACCCTCAGGTACACCCATGTTGGTGGGAATGGCAAGATTTCATTCGTTTTTATGGCTGAGTGATAGTTCATAGATTTTTATTATAAAATACCATGTCATCTGCAAACAGAGTCAATTTTACTTCTTCTTTTCTGATTAGGATGGCTTTTTATTTTTCTTGCTTTGTAAGGACCTCTGCTACTGTGTTGAACAAAAGTGGCAAGAATGGACATTCTTGTCCTGTTCCTGATCTTGGAAGAAACCGTTTTAGCTTTTCACCACTGAGTATATTAGCTGTGGTCTTGTCTTACATGGATTTATTATGTTGAGGTCCATTCTCTCTATACTCACTTTAAGAGTTTTAGTCATAAATGAATGTTGAATTTTGCCAAATGCTTTTTCTGCATCTATCAAGACGATCACTCAATTTTTATCCCTCATTTTATTTATGTGGCATATCATGTTGATTGATTTGTGGGTGTTGAACTATCCCCACATTGAAGGGATAAATCCCACTTTATCATGGTGTGTGATTCTTTCGATGTATTGTTACATTTGGTTTGCTAATATTTTGTTGAGGAATTTTGCATCTATGTTCATCAGGGATATTGGCACGTAATTTTTTTTTCTTATAGTGTCCTTGTCTGGTTTTGGTATCAGGATAAGGCTGGCCTCATAAAATGAGTTTGGAAGTATTCCATCCTCTTCAATTTTTTGAAATAGTTTGAGAAAGATTGGTGTTAATTCTTTTTTTAATGTTTGGTGCAATTCACCAGTGAATCTATCTGGTCTTAGACTTTTGTCTGTTGGGAGATTTTTATTACTGATGTAATCTCTTTCCTAGTAATTAATCTGTTCAGATTTTCTTTTCTTCATGATTCAGTCTTCATTATTTATTTCTTTTGAATACCTATATTACAAAATACCTTTCCTGACTACTGTTATGGGCACTGTGATGCGTCACTCAGATCCCCTTCAATGAAGGACTCAATGTCCCTGATGCTGATGCCAGTCACAGTGGAAAATAGTCTTCAGCTGCCTACACTCTCAGGCATCATCTCAGCTGTAGAGACACCCTCAACTAAGGTCAGACACCCTTCTCAGAATGGTCCACATCCAATGACTGCTTAATGCAGGAATATAAAATGCTAACATTTCAACTCAGCTCAGGACAACTCTGTAGGACCATTTGGGTTCCAGAGGTCTCAAGTGATCAGCCCAGATTGGTATTGGGTCTGCAACACAGCTAGGTCTTCCTGTAGCAGCCCAGTGCTCCTTCCTTGCCCTCCCTTCCACAGGTGATGATTCCAAATACAGTTCTAATTAACATCTGGAACCCTAAGCTCTGTCTCAGAGCCTGCTTCCCAAAGAAGCCAACCTGCAATGATTGGTACCAGGAATAGTCTGTGAAAGCAGGATATTAGATGGGGTTTTGGAGCTAGGTGTTGCACCTGCCAGCAGTGAAGACCACATCACTGGTAGTAACTAGAGTGTAGGTATTCCCCGGAACAATTGTTAAAACTTTCACTGATGATGAACTGGAATGATGTCAGTAGAAGTGAATGCACTAGCTGGTGTTGTGAATCACGCATTTGAGAAATATGGTGGAAAGAATAACTACAAAGGTAATGAAAGTGGATGGGGTTAAACTATTAAATGCTAGAAAAGATAACAAAAAACTCAGAGTGATTAGTAGCCAAATTGAAAGTGAAGTCTGAAATCCAGATGGCTTCCATTATAGTTTCTCAAGTATTGAGAGGGCAGTAAAAGCTGAGGATCATGCCCAGGAATAAATTTTCAGTGTAAATGAACTCTAAAGAAAGTCGAACACTTAGATCAATGGAACAGAATAGAGAGCCCAGAAATGGACCCACAAACGTGTGGCCACCTAATCCTTGACAAAGCAGGAAAGAGTATTCAATGGAATAAAGACAGTCTCTTCAGCAAGTGGTGCTAGGAAAATTGGACAGCGACATGCAGAAAAATGAACCTGAATCACTTTCTTACACCACACACAAAAATAAACTCAAAGTGGATGAAAGACCTAAACGTAAGGTGGAAAGCCATCAAAATCCTCAAGAAGAAAGCAGCCAAAATCTCTTTGATCTTGGCCGCAGCAACTTCTTACTCAACACATCTCTGGAGTCAAGGGAAACAAAAGCAAAAATGAACTATTGGGACCTCATCAAAATAAAAAGCTTCTGCACAACAAAGGAAACAATCAGCAAAACTAAAAAGCAACTGACAGAATGGGAGAAGATATTTGCAAATGACAGATCAGATAAAGGGTTAGTATCCAAAATCTAGAAAGAACTTCTCAAACTCAACACCCAGAAAACAAATAATCCAGTGAAGAAATGGGCAAAAGGCATGAATAGACACTTCTCCAAAGAAGATATCCAAATGACCAACTGACACATGAAAAAATGCTCCGCATCACTCATCATCAGGGAAATACAAATCAAAACCACAGTGAGATACCACCTTACTCCAGTCAGGATGGCTAACATTAACAACTCAGGCAACAGCAGTTGTTCGCGAGGGTGCAGAGAAAGAGGATCTCTTTTGCACTGCTGGTGGGAAGGCAAACTGGTGCAGCCACTCTGGAAAACAGTATGGAGTTTCCTCAAAAAATTAAAAATAGAACCACCCTATGACCCAGCAATTGCACTACTTGGTATCTATCCAAGGGCTACAGGGATGCTGTTTCCGAGGGACACACGCACCCCAGTGTTTACAGCAGCACTATCAACAATAGCCAAAGTATGGAAAGAGCCCAAATGTCCATTGATGGTTGAATGGATAAAGAAGATGCGGTACATATATACAATGGAGTATTACTCAGCAACCAAAAAGAATGAAATCTTGCCAATCACAACTATGTGGATGGAACTAGAGGGTATTATGCTAAGTGAAATTAGTCAGAGAAAGACAAATATCATATGACTTCACTCATATGAGGACTTTAAGAGACAAAACAGATGAACATAAGGGAAGGGAAGCAAAAATAATTTAAAAAATGGGGGGACAAAAACATAAGATACTCAAGTATAGAGAAAAAACAGAGGGTTGCTTGAGGGATGGGGGGGGGATGGGCTAATTGGGTAAGGGGAATTAAGGAATCTACTCCTGAAATCATTGTTGCACTATATGCCAACTAATTTGGATGTAAATTTAAAAAATAAATAAAATCTTTAAAAAAAATTGAACTCAAAACTGAGGTAGGTTAAGGTCAGGGTCTGATTGAGAAAGAATGTGTCCTGACACATGAGAAGGATACATCTGGCTTAATGGTCCCAAAATCTTGAATCCCAAGATTCCCCTAAACCTTCCGAATCTGCACAAGTATTCAATCCTGATTAAAAGCTAGAATGCTCCATAATATTTAAAGAGAATGCAAAGACCTCTCCTTTCCAAGGCAACATGTGCCCTTCTCAAGATCTGCCCCATCTCTTCTCTCGGTGTCTAGGCCTGTAACTAGAATTATGTCACAGTACAACTCGGTCAGGAACATGCTGGGCCTGATAAGAGAAGAAAAAGACTCTACTTTGAAAGACCTACATGATCAGCCTCTATATTCTAGAAAGAACCAGAAGATTCTCATGGGATTGGATTCTAAGGGAGTATGATGAAAGGGGATAAATGCATATTCCAAAGATGCAGGATTTACTGTCCTGACAAGGACCCCAGAAGATGGTACAACTTACTCCCAGAAGCATGGAAAAAGCAATAGACCACACAAAAGAAAACTGAAATGCCAGAATTGCCATAGAAGATGGTAGAAAAAGGTATCCAGAAGCTCACAGAAGTGTTCATGCTAGAGTGAATATATCATATAAGGCCGGAAAACCTATCAAATTATAATGTTCAATTGGAAATCCTTGAAGAGACACCCTTTCCAGGCCATCAGAAATACACTGGTGAGAAGTCACCAGTGTCAAGAAAAGCTTCAGTAGTACATCTCCTATGTAGTCTGAGACTTACAGTAAGAGAGTCCTTTAAAGAACTAGTGTCCCTGATAACTATGGTGTTGATAGACACCCATACACTTTAGAGTCTAGGTGAATGCACATAATCGTAGGAAACCAGGTGAATGGAATTATAATGGGTAGCAAAGTTGGAAGGACATATAGGTGGGCTTGATCCAGAGAGAGTTATGGGGATGGTTTAATAGAACATGCTCTCTAAGGAGCAAAATAGATGGACAGCTAACAGGGTTACTACTCAATTTGTACCATCGAAAAGAAAGAAAGGATTGATATTGAAGACAGTTGCCCCAATTTTTTTAAGTGATACTGTTACACCAGCTTTCAAACCTGAATCAGGTGTTAGACATGGAATTCATTGCCTTAAGAAGAGACTGGGTTCCCAGGGAAAAGGATCTTGTAACAATAAAGCAAGTGTACAAAGTCATGATTTTCCTTAGTGCTTCCCCAACAGAACCTACAGGTATTTACTCATGTAACTGTGCACTGGGGAAAGGGAACTATCCAAACATTTCTAGAACTCTGTTAAACATGGAGTCCAAGTTGACAGTGACACCCAGAGGTCCAAATCAATATCATGGCCCCCTATTATTTCAGGGGCATATGGGAACAAGACAATAAAGAAGTCCTGGACAATATGTGGTCCACAATGGGTTCACTGATGGTCACTTCCTTGAATTCTGAAGGTAAAATTGCGATTGACATTACTTACAGATTAGCACAATCCCCACATTAGATTCTTGGCCTATGGGGTAAGATCTATCATAGTGATAAAGACCAAGTGAAATTCTCTGAATCTGCCCCCCATTCAAGTTAAGCTAGCAAAAAAATTTTTAAGTCATATCAGTCATGGGTGTAAGGCAGAAATGTGTGCCACTTCAAAAGATTCAGGATGAGGGAGTGATGGATGCCATTATTTAATTCACCAGTCTGGCCCCTGAAAAAAATTAGATAGATCTTATAGAATAACAGAAGACTACCACAGACTCAAACAAGTACTAGATTTAATTGCAGCTATGTTGCTGGGTGTGGTCGTCATTGCTAGAGAAGATTAAGTTTTTCCTATTCCTATGGAGGATCAGAATCTGTTCACATTCCCATGAAACAGACTACAGTATGTACTACAAATTTTCCCAAGTCCTCTAAGTCTCCCACCTTCTTTTAAAATATTGTCTGAAAAATATGTGGACATCCTTCTGAACATCACATCGATTCACTATATTGAATGTTGTCATGCAAAACACCAAGTGGCTGGCAGGCTGGAGACCTCTGTAAGACACATATACTCCAGGGATGAGAGAGAAATCCTCAGGGCCCTGCCACATAAATGATTAGGGGTTCAGTTGTCAGGGGCACCCCAGAATATCCCATCCATAATAAAGGACAATTTACTACACCTTGTAGCTTTTACCAAGTGGAAGGAAGCACATGCCTAATAGAAATCTTTGCACACTAAAAGCAGCATATTCCATACTGGTATATGCTCCAACCCATCCATCGGGCAGCAAAAAGCTATCAATCAGGAAAGAGCTCTATAGCAGATCCAGAGTGTGGTATAAACATCCTTGCTCTTTGGTTTGGACAACCCATTAGACTCTATGGTATTAAAAGCATCAGTATTGGGGAAAATTGCCACGTGAGAATCACAATGCAGAGTCTTAGAGTTCTGGAGAAAGACCATTCCACCTTCAGATATGGTAAAGACAGAACATCCAACTGATAAGGCAACAAGATCATTTGGCCACAACTGCCCATCTTGAGATTTTTGTTAGGTGCAACACATTTTAGTGTTAGACAGTCCCCACAATAATCCATCATAGGTAGCAATAGTACATCTGGGATCAAACCAGAGCAGGACCAGAGAGTACAAATAAGCTCCATGAGCAGATAACCCAGATCTCCAGTTCATCACCATAGTTATACTAGTACCTGTGTCTAAGTCACACTAAAAAATTCCTTATGTCCAGGTGACAGGGGAGGAAAAAGCTCAAGCTTGACTCATGGATTGGTCTTCTTGGAATGTGTGTGTGCAGGCCAAAAATGGATGGCAGTATAATTCCACTCAAGTACAGCCTTGAAAAATAGGAGAGAAGAAAATATCCTTTGTGGCCAAAGATTTGACCTTGTGCATGCTTAGCCATTTTATGTAGGAAGAGATATTGCTTACGGTTAAAGTATACACAGACAGATTCTTGAGAAATGAAAATGGCTTGGTCAGCTGATCAGGGACGTGTCAGAGGAAGAAAGACTAGAAGATTAAATACATTGAGGTCTGGCATAAAGGCATGAGAATGGGCATGTGAAAATGAGCATCAAGTATGAAGACACTCATGTTACTGTCCATCAGAGAGCATCCACTAAACAATCAAGTAAACAAAATGATCAACCAGATGACATCAGCCTGTCCCACTGCTGGCACAACGGACACATGGACATAATGACAGGAGTTGAGGACTTTTGTGGAGTAAACTCGGACCCCACTTACCAAATGTACCACATGCCAGCAAAAAACAAAAAAAACAAAAACTAAATCTGAGTCCCTGATATGGTACCATTTCTTGGCCATTCACTGGCAAGATGACCACAGTAGACCTTTTCAACCCTGGAAGAGATAGGAATTTATTTTAGTAGAAATAGATACGGCCAGTACCAAGCTTTACGCTATCCAAGTTCTGCAGCTCCTTTGATGAATAGCCCTCTGATTTCCTTAAGCAAACCCAGAAATTCCTCAACTGGGTTGTGTAAAAGCCATCAGGAAGAGGCACCCACGGACAAAATTGGAGGCATTTGAGGCAATGGAATAAATAATGGGAGTAATATAATTCCATTTTGATTTAAATAATTATAAAAGTAAACAAAAGGGAGTGTTTTGGGTGGCTCAGTCAGTTAAGCATCTGACTCTTGATTTCAGTTCAGACCACGATCTCATGGTTTGTGGGATTGAGCCCTGTGTTGTCAGCGCAGAGCCTGCTTGGGATTCTCTCTCTCTTACTCTCTGCCCCTTCCACACCCTCAAAATAAATCAATAAACTTTAAAATTAAATAAAATAAATACTGCATAACAAATTAACTAGAAAATTAATTGATTAAAATAGTACTTGATAAGATATGAGACATTTACATAGTCTAAGATATTAGACATCCCCCTAAAAAACACTTATTAATGACAAAATAGGAAAAAAAACTTTATGGTAGAGAAGGCTGGATGTCACTCTTTTTTTTTTAAATTTTTTTTTTCAACGTTTATTTATTTTTGGGACAGAGAGAGACAGAGCATGAACGGGCGAGGGGCAGAGAGAGAGGGAGACACAGAATCGGAAACAGGCTCCAGGCTCTGAGCCATCAGCCCAGAGCCCGACGCGGGGCTCGAACTCACGGACCGCGAGATCGCGACCTGGCTGAAGTCGGACGCTTAACCAACTGCGCCACCCAGGCGCCCCTGGATGTCACTCTTTTGATCACTTGAGTGACTAAAGTGAACATCATGAGTAATGGGACAAATTGAAATCACATGCCACTTGACAGGATACAATGAAGAGAGAACATCACTACCAAAGATGTATAAGCTGAATCCCATCATTAGGAAATATTAAACACACTCAAATTGACTGCTATTTCACAAAATAAGTATCCCATAATTCTGAAAGCGTCAAAGCCATTGTTATGAACTGAGTTGTGTCCCTCACGATTCATATGGATTTTGAATTGAAGCCCTAACCTGAGATGTGACTATACTTAGAGATAGAGTCTTTAAGGAGGTAATTAGGGTTTATGAGGTCATAAGAGTGGTATCCTAATCTGATAGTACTGTTGTCTTTATAAGAAAAGGAAGAGAGAGAGGGAGAGAGAAGGAGTGAAATAGAGAGAGACAGAAAGAGAGAGAAGAAGAGATTTCTTGGTGTCCATGCAAAGAGGAAAAGCCATATAAGGACACAATGAGAAAATGGCTGTCTATAACCCTAGAAGAGAAGTCTTATCAAAAACCAACACTGACATCACCTTGATCTTGAACTTCCAGTCTCCAGAGCTGTGAGAAAATAAATGGCTGCCATTTAAGCCACTCTATGGTATTTTGTATGGCAACCCTAATAGACTAATACAGCACTAAAGTCAAGAAAATTAAGGAACAGGCTTTGATTTTCTAATCTGTACACATGAATCTTTCTTAAGCAAAAGAAGTTTTAAAATTATACCTGCTATATAATTGTCTCAAATGTCTTTATTTGAGTCAACATGTAGTTGACTCTTCAAATCCAATTCTACCTTTCTGCCATTATGTAGCAACAATTGAGTGCCTGAGCTCCACAAATGATTTCTGATTAGTATTAAACAATCATTGCAATCACAAAACACTTCTTACAGAGTGGTTTCTAACTTCAAGCTTAAACCAATCACAGCATAGCAATCCCCGGCAACAGAGCTGGATTTCTAAACTATTGGCCAAATTGAGGAAGAACATTCTTTCAAAGGTTGATGAAGAGACATTCTTTTTATCCCACTAAACATGAATGAGGAAGTAGCCATCATTCTAAAACTCCAAGAGGAATCAGTCTGAAAAGGAAGCTTCTACTCTGTATACCAGAGCGGAGCAATAGTAAGAATACAAATCCTTGAAGACATTGTTGAATTGCTGGATCAACCAGCCTTGACCTTCATTCTACTTCTGGACTTCCTTATGTGAACCGTTTTCATTAATGACTTAAGTCAATTTGACTTGAGTCTTCTATGTCGCAGATGAAAGCATCCTAATTGAAGCAGTAAGCAAGTAATTATTTTTTCAGTAAGTACATAATTAATAGCTACTATGACCCAGGCACCCTCTCATAAGCAGAGAATAAAGCAGAAACAATTGCTTTTTCCTCACAGAGCTTATTCTAGCCAGTTATGTTTATTTTGATTCTCCATCCTCTCTGTCTACTTTATCTATCATCACTTTACACATTGCTCTAATCTTCCATATGCATGCTGGAAGACTTATTTCAGTTTGTCTGCTTGAGTACTTAACGGATTTTGTACACCACGAATTATGCTCTTTATCACTCTATGAAAGAAGTTTCCTTTTCTACGGTTTTTAGTTTCTTCACAATTTTCTCGCCATGTGAATCAATTTTGTGTCATCAATCTCCGCTTTCTTCCTCATCCATCAAAATTTTATCTCCTATTTTCTATCTTTATGGGTTTTTTGTAATAAAGGGAATTTCTTTTTTATACTACTGATGATGCAAACAATATCTTAACAATGTCTTAAGTTGACTTCCTACAGTGTTTTTCACTGGAAGCATATTGTCTTCCTTGTAACTTCAACTGTTCTCCCTAACTTTCAACAGCAACAAAAAATTAAACTCTCCATTTAACAAAAAAATTGAATTCTTTATATAAACTTCATTTGTTATATATATGTTGTATACAATATGAATATATTTTTCCACTTTGCATAAAATTTCTGCAAAAAAAAGATAAGCACCAATTTTTTTTCGATGACTAAAAGTATGCTTTCTATTATCAAGGAAAACAGTCTCAAAGAAGATTAAAAAGTCCAGCCTGGTTAAAAAATCATTATGTACTTCCCTGGCATACAGAAAAAAGGACAAATGTAAACTCTTATGATCTTTTAAAAATGGTAAGTACCTGCAAACAAACTCTGAAAGAGCATAATGGCAGATAGGAATAGAATATCAACAAAATACACCCAGAATATGCCTTTATTTGGTTTTGTTCCAAGAAAAGTGATATTCCCTACTCCCCACCACTCTAGCTAGAAGAGGAACCAGATCTGAAAATCAGATAATCTGACTTCCTAATTTAATCCCTAATGAAGACAGAATTATAATATGGTAAGATAATTCATGGAGAGCAGAGGATACCTATCATCTATTAATACAATTTAATTGAAATAACATTTGTACTATTCTGTACATGCCTTTGCCTCTAAACTTCTTCACTTGCTGTACTACAGTGACTATAGTCGTAGTTAAAAGTTAATCTTCTCAATCCCCATTTTGTAATGAAAAAGAACATATAATTTAGAGGGCCCTCGCTTAGTCTGGGATTTAACACTTACTTTCAGTGTAACTTTTTAAAATGTATCTGAATTGCAAATTGTGAAATAAAATGGATTGTTACAGAGTTATATAATAAAAATCAATGAGAATAAATTTGAAAATATGTATTTAAACCATAGCAATATGTTCATAAATAAGAAATACATATTTAAACTTCCACTAAAGGAAAATAATTTTAAGAACACCTGTTAGCTTATTAATATAACTATTTGTGTTAACTGTTTGATAATTGCATCATCTCACATATAGCCCCCAACTTGGGTTTTCCCTCCCGAATGGATTATATTTTATCTACTTTGAACTGAGTTTTCTGTCTGCTGACCTACTCATCTAGTGGATAGAAACGACTGTAAATATGTTTGCTTCCTTTGTTGATATTTATGTTGCCTACATTTTTAGTATTGCAAAGGAACTATCATTTTCAATTGCTTCTTCTCAGATCATCTCTATCAACAACTGCGGGACTAATTATTTTAGAAGCACCAGCCGTTTCTGAAATCACTGAGGAGAATTACAGAAGCTCTGTTGGTGAGTTCCCACTTCTTACGCCCACCTTCTGTGATCATGCCGTGACTTTGACAATCCCCCTTGAGGGAATAGTTTTGTCAGCCTACAGAGTTAATCGAAACGCAGAACTAGGAAAGGGGTAGAGCCCAGTACCTTCCACTAATTGTCATCTTTATTCCGGTACCTACTGGGTTACTGATTCCCAAGTGACCCTGCACAACTTGTTGCAACCTGAGAGGATCCCCACAGTGGTGTTATTTCTGGGAACACTTGAGTTAAAAGCGATCTCTTCACAGAGCTGTGACCAAGGTAATATTTAATAGCATCCATAAAAGAAAAAACATAAATAGGTATTGTCTTGCTCTTCTCGGTATTAAAAAAAACACGCGGGGCGCCTGGGTGGCTCAGTCGGTTGAGCGACCGACTTCGGCTCAGGTCATGATCTCGCGGTTCGCGGGTTCGAGCCCCGCGTCGAGCTCTGTGCGGACAGCTCAGACCCTGGAGCCTGCTTCTGATTCTGTGTCTCCCTCTCTCTCTGCCCCTCCCCCACTCAGGCTCTGTCTCTCTCTGTCTCAGAAAGAAATAAACATTAAAAAAAAATTTTTTTAATATAAAAAATAAAAAAAATGCAACATTTTTATAAATACAAAGGAGTGTTTTGAAAATCATAAAATGAAAATGAGAATTTGTGATGATTTAAAATATTAAAGCATATACTTGTCCTGTAGATATCAGAATATATCGCTGCCACAAATATTATTTTTGATTATGAATTGCTTTGTAAACAAAATAGCACACAAGTGCTCCCACAATTTCTGAAAGCATAATACACATTAGAAGAATACGGGCAATTTTATTCCACATGATCCTAATATAAAACCTTTTTAAAAAGAAAACCTTAAACCTAAGTTTCTTGGTGCCAAAGCAATGACAGAATCATCTAGAAAAGATGAGATGCTGGCTGATAGGTGCAACTATTCCAAAATGTTCTGTTTTGTTTTGTTTTGTTTTCCTTTTGCAATATTCAAACTATAATACAATGGCACCACCTATTGATGGAATGGCAGAATTTAAGTCCTAAATTTCCAAACAACACAGGATCAGATATTTATGGGAATTATTAACCAAGGTATAGAACATAGGTCATTAACCACTGATAAGATGACATATATCAGCAATATCACTTGCTTTTTTTTTTTTTTTTTTACTTTCTGGCATTCTTTGGAATGGCACAACAGTTTTTGAAGGGCTAATCATCGCTGAAACATAAGAAAATATATCATTAATGTTAGTTTTCTTACCTATATTTAAAAGTAAATCTTAGAAGAAAAATATTGTAAGAATGATTTATTTCATCTAACACATCGTCACATTGAGTTGAATATTAGGAATCTTCGGAATACATTTTGGAGAATCTAGACTTTGTTTTCTGGAAAGATGTTGGATTGAATAATATCTAGTAAACACATTCAAAAATAAACTTTGTAATATGGGAAACATACTCTCAGGTGCATACCGATACTTGCAAGAAAGTAAGAGATATCCCCAAAGACTGAACCTGAAGAAGACCCCCAAAAGAAAAGCCATAAGCCAGTGAACTAAATATCCACCAGCTGTCCTAGAGGAATGTGTATCTGTTTTGGAGGAGTGGGGATTGCTTTCGAAGTTCTTGGTTTTGGAGCGCCTGAGTGGCTCAGTTGGTTGAGTGTCTGACTTTGGCCCAGGTCATGATCTTAGTTCATGAGTTCGAGCCCCACATCGGGCTCTCTGCTGACAGCTCAGAGCCTGGAGCCTGCTTGGGATTCTGTGTCTCCCTCTCTCCTCTCTCTCAAAAATAAACATTGAAAGAAAATTAAGAAAAGACTTTCAAAGTTCTTGGGTTTTAAGGCATCAAATCAAAAGACAATAACTTAAACTTCTGTGATAATGTTAGATGAAACTGAATCTTTCAAATGTCACCGTAAGTAAAAGGGCAGAATAGGGAAAAAATACACCCACCAACTCAGGAAAAAACTAAGTTTGTGTTGACATGAAATCTAGATGGATCAATAAAAAGTTGGGCTTGAGAATTTCCGATATTGGAGTTTTCCTCTGACAGGATGATGTTCTTATTTCTACTATCTATACGATCGAGGAAAGTTGCAGCTGAGAAAGCAAGATAAAATTTGTCTATGGCTGCATTACTGTACAATATCACTGGAATATCTGTATGAATCAAATTCAAACCCTCTTTGAAGGACAAATACTCTAGACTATACAGCCATATAAGGTTCTCACAAATAAAGCTTCACGGAAATATGCTTACAATCCAAAATCATAAAAGAACAAGGAAACATGTCATCATAAGTGAGTCAGAAAACACGATTCTAGAAGTTCTAGCAAGTTAGCCAGTCTGAAAAATAATCAGACATCTTGATTTGTATAAACTGAAAACAGACCTTTATATTTAAAAGTAAAGAAGTTGGTTAAAAGCAGGTAAGACAAAGCTAAACAGAGTTAATAGAAGACTGTATTTCACATATAAAATGTTGCAGAGAATGACAAATGAAAAATATGGAAGACAAGTTGAGACATAGAACCATAGAAATGGTTAAACCTAATGTGTACTTCTTCAGATTTCCAGAGGTGGACAATAAATAAGCAGAATGACTGAGAGAAAATACTAAAAATTAAATGGCTGCCATATTTTCCAGGTTGATGAAAAACATAAATCTCCGGTTTGAAAATGTACAACAAACACCAAGAAGGGTAGATAGAAAAGAACCATGCCTATGTAACGCAATGAAACACAGAAAGCCAAAGGTGAAGTACCCTCATGTGCAAACAGAGAGACAAGACAGGTTTTCTAAAAGAAATGATAATTATGTCAACTACAGACATCCCCAAAGAAACAATAAGCAGTAGACAATGGTAGAATGTTATCTTGAAGGAATGGGAGAAAATAACTCTCACATTTTTCATGTATTTTATTTTTTTATTTTTTATGGAAGTAGGGCTGGCACACCATGTTACATTAGTTTCGGTTGTACAACAGAGTGATTCAACAAGTCGATATATTATGCTGTGCTCACCACCACTGTAGCTACCAACACAATTACAATATCATTGACTATATTCCCTATGCTGTACCTTTTATCCCCTCCATTTATTCATTCCATAACTAGAACTCTGTATCTCCCACTCCCCTTCACCCATTCTACCCATCCCTTTACCCCTCTTCATCTCTGGCAACCTTGAAATTATTCACCATATTTACGAGTCTGTTTCTACTTTCTGTTTGTTTGTTTTGTTTTTTGGATTCCCCACATAAATAAAGTCATATGGTATTTGTCTTTCTCTGTCTGGCTTATTTCACTTAACCTAACATCCTCTAGATCCCCCATGTTATTTCAAATGGCAAGATCTCATCCTTTTTTATGGCTGAGTAATATTCCATTGTATGTATACACCATTTCTTTTTTATCCATTCATCTGTAGGTGGACACTTGGGTTGCTTTTATATCTTGGCTATTGTAAATAATGCTGCAATAAACAAAAAGATGCATATATCTTTTCAATTTAGTGTATTCATTTTCCTCAGGTGAACATCCAGTAGTGGAATGACTGGATCATATAGTAATTCTAGTTTTAATTTTTTGAGGAAGCTCTATATTGTTTTCCACAGTGGCTGTTCCAATTTACATTCCCACCGACAGTGCACAAGAGTTCCTTTTTTCCCACATCCTCACCAATGCTTGTTTTTTCTTCTCTCTTTGATTGTAGCCATTCTGACACGCATAAGGTGACAGCTCATTATGGTTTTGATCTGCATTTCCCTGATGATTTGTGATGTTCAGCAGCTTTTCATGTGTCTGCTTGTCATTCGTATGTCTTCTTTGGGAAAATATGTCTCAGGTCCTCTGTCCGTTTTTTAATTGGATTATTTGTTTCTCAGGTGTTGGATTGTATGAGGTCTTTACATATTTTGGATGTTAATCCCTTCCCAAATATATAATTTGCAAATATCTTCTCCCATGTGGTAGGTTGCCTTTCTGTTTTGTTGGTGGTTTCCTTTACTGTGCAAAAGGTTTTGTTTTGTGTCCTCCCAATAATTTACTTTTGCTCTTGCTTTCTTGCCTGAGGAGTTATCTCTGGGAAAATGTTGCCATAGCTCAAGTCAAAGACGTGACTAGCCATGTTTTCTTTTAGAAGCTTTTTTTAAATTATTATTTTTAGTTAACATACAGTGCGATATTGGTTTCGGGAGCAGAATTCAGTGATTCATCTCTGGCATACAACACCCAGTGCTCATCACAACAAGTGCCGTCCTTAATACCTATCCCCTACTTCACCCATCCCCCCACCTCCCTTCTGTAAACCATCAGTTTGTTCTCTATAGTTAAGAGTCTGTTTCTTGACTCGTCTCTCTTTGTTTCCTTTGTTCATTTGTTTTGTTTCTTAAATTCCACATATGAGTGAAATCATATGGTATTTATCTTTCTCTGATTGACTGATAATAATACTCTCTAGCTCCACGTTGCTGCAAAAGGCAAGATTTCATTCTCTTTTATGGCTGAATAATATTTCATTGTCTATATGTCTATGTGCATACACACATACATATATGCATATACATACATACATATATACATATACATACATATATATATGAGTGTCTTTATCATTCATCAGTCAATGGACATTTGGGATCTTTCCATTTTGTTTATTTTTTCAAAGAGCCACTCTTGATTTTATTGGTTTTTTTATTGTTTTAGTCTCTGTGTCATTTATTTCTGCTCTGATCTTCATTATTTCCTTCCTTCTTGTAACCTTGGGCTTTGTTTGCTCTTCTTTTTCTAATTCTAATTCTGTTCAGGTTAAAGTATTTATTTGATATCTTTCTTCTTTTTTGAAGTAAACCTATTTACCGCTATAGATTTCTCCCTTAGAATGGCTTTCTCTGTGTACTAAAGATTATGGACTGTTGTGTTTTCATTTTCATTTGTCTCCATGTATTTTTTAAATTTCGTCTTTGTTCATTGCCCTCTTGAATGTTTAGTAGCATGTTGTTGAGCCTCTACATGTTTGTGCTTTCTCCAGTTTTTTCTTGGGATTGTTTTCTCAGGTTATACTGTTGTGATGGAAAAGATGCATGACATGATTTCAATTTTTTTAATTTATTGTGACTTTTTTTTTACCTAATATGGAGATATCCTGGAGAATATTCCATGTGTGCATGAAAGGAATGTCTTTCTGTTTTTGATTGGAATATTCTGTATATATTTGTTAAGTCCATCTGATGCAATATGTCATTCAAAGACACTATTTCCTTGTTAATTTTTGTACCTGGATGTAATTTGTACTGTCCATTGATCTAAGTGGGGTGTTAAAGTCACCTACTATTATTGTACTGCAGTCAATTTCTTCCTTTATGCCCGTTGGTATTTGCCTTATATATTTAGGGACTCCAATATTGGGTACACACGTATTTTCAATTGTTAAAAACTCTTGTTCAACTAACCCCTTTATCATCATGAAATATCCTTTTTTGTCTCTTGTTACAGTCTGTTTTAAAGTCTCTTTTATCTGATATAAGTATTGCTATCCTGGCTTTTTTTTTTTTTTCACTTCTAGCTGCATGGTACATCTTTTTCTATCCCTTTACTTTCAGTCTATATGTGTCTTTTGGTCTGAACTGAGTCTCTTGTAGGCAACTATAGCTAGTCTTATTTTCGTCTGTTGCATTTCGGTTTTTTATATGTTCTGCTACTCTATGTCTTTTGATTGTAGCATTTCAAACATTTACATTTAAAGTAATTATTGACAGATATGTAATTATTACTATGGAGACAAAGTATGAGCTAGGAAGTTCCTGAGCACCCCACACCAGGGGTGGCCTAACAAGCAGTCTGGATTTGAAGTGATACAGACCTGGAGCCTTCCCAGTGCAATGGCTAGAGTTGTAGAACCAGGGGTGTTCTAGTGTGTGCCATGTTGGGACCGTATAGGTAGAATGATGTGGTCGAGGTGCCTGGGACTCACTGAGGCAGTGGGCTGGCTATAGTGTCTAGAAGCCTGCTCTTGTCCAGTCTACCAAGGTGGAGGGGGAACATAAACTGTGACATTCACCAGCTCCTCCAACCCAGAGAGAGTTCCAGCAGCTCCCCCAACACTTGGCATAATTCTAGCCCTAGTTCCTTTATATTGCTCTTTTAAGATACAGATTTTTTTTCTGTGCCCCAAGGCATCGAGGGCTACTGTGGGCTAGGGACCAAGTGCTCACCAAGGCAGCAGGTACAGCTATGGCATCCAGAACCCTGCTTCAGTTTGCACTCTGAAGGTGGGAAGGGGAGGAGCATACACCATGGTGTTTGCCAGCCCTTCCAACCTGGAGAGAGTACCAGCAGCTCTCCCACCACTGGGTGGAGTTCTAAGAATGACTCTTTTAAATACTAGTTCCTCTTTTACTGTGGCTTTTTTTTTTTTTTCTGTGCAGAGACAGGGCCAGGGTGGGTGAATCTGCACAAAGTCCCTCAGTACTGTCCCTCCCCACTGCAAATCCAAGTGTTAGAGGTAGGGATTCCCTTCATTACCATGTCTTTGTCTCTCTCCATGTTCTCTATGTGATCTATCTTATGTTGTGCAGAAGCTGTTTGGCCAGCCCTCAGTTCTTCTTTAAGAGGAACTATTCTATAAATAGTGTGGATTTGGTGTGTCTGTAGAGAAGGTGAGTTCAGGGTCTTTCTATGTTGCCATCTTGGACTGGAAACACACCCTCACACCATGTATTTTATTTTTATTTAGCAACATTTACATGGCACTTACCATGAGCCACCATTATTTAGGTGCTTACAAAGGTTCACCCATTTACAATTGTGTTCACAATTTTAAACAACTTTAAACTCTCATTTTACTGATGAGAAAATTGAGAGACAGTGAGGTAAAGTAACATTCTCAAAGTCACATGGCAAGGGCGAACCTAAAACTTGGCATTTTATACCTAGCTAAATTAGCACTTACAATTAATGACAAAATAAAGACATTTTTGCAAATATTTAGTGTCCACAAAAATCCTCTCTTTGGAAGAATTCAGAAAAGATATGTGGTAGGAAGTAAGAAGTTAAATCCAAAAAGAAATGGTAAACAAAGAAAGTGGTAACCATGCAAGTAAATCTAAATAAACTTTAACTAAATAAACTTAAACTTTAACTTATAAGTTTTACTTTAATTTATTTAAAGAAATAAACATAATTTAGAGATTACATAAACAAGTGAGAACTAAATATCAGATACTACCACTACTTATATTAACTCAGATCATTACTTATAGCTAAAAGTATAATTTTCCAGATACATATAGCAATTCCAAATGTGTGAACACCTAATATATAATAATACATAAAGCATTATCTGTCACAACAAGAAAATATTGACAAATCCTCCTGAACAGTGGGAAATTTAACATTTTCTCTAAATGTTTGAACAACTAGATTTTTTAAAAAGTTGTTTAGACTATAGATGGATACAACAATTAATTAGTCCCTTAATCTATTACTAACACACAGTATGATATACTAAAAAATCAGGGAGCAGATACTCCTCTCGTTCATGGATGAAACTTTTTTAAAAGTTGACCATGAGGGACGCCTGGGTGCCTTGGTCGGTTGGGCGTCCGACTTCAGCTCAGGTCATGATCTCACGGTCCGTGAGTTCGAGCCCTGCGTCGGGCTCTGTGCTGACAGCTCAGAGCCTGGAGCCTGTTTCAGATTCTGTGTCTCCCTCTCTCTCTCTGCTTCTCCCCTGTTCATGCTCTGTCTCTCTTTGTCTCAAAAATAAATAAACGTTAAAAAAAAAAAGTTTAAAAAAAAAAAAAGTTGACCATGGACTGAGCCTAAAAGCAAGTGTTACCAAATGCTACAGTATCAGGATCACAATATGTTGTTCACTAAGAAAAAATATAATTAAACTTGAAATTAATAACAAATAGATTAAGAAATACTTGAAGATTTAAAATTTACTTAGAAATAATAAATTGAGGGAGATAAATGAGAATGTTAACATATTTGAATTGAATGACGATTATGAAAATACCAAATATCAAAGCTTGGTTAATTCTTAGGAATTTTGTAGTACTATATACTGTATTAGAATGCATCAGATAGATTAAAAATAATGAAACTAACCATGTAACTCAAAAAAATTAGAGGGGCACCTGGGTGGCTCAGTCAGTTAAGAGTCTGACTTTGACTCATGTCATGATCTCACAGTTCGTGGGTTCGAGCCCTGCATCAGGCTCTGTGCTGAAAGCTCAGAGCCTGGAGCCTGCTTCAGATTCTGTGTCTCCTTCTCTCTCTGCCCCTCCCCCACTCCTCCCTCTCTCTCTCTCTCTCTCTCTCTCTCTCTCTCAAAAATAAACAAAACATTTAAAAAGTTTAAAATAGAAAAAAAAGAACAAAAAATAAACAGAAGATAATCATTTTGCAAGTCCTAATGAAGTAATTGATTCAGGCAAAGATTTTTAGTGGATGCCAAACCATTAGGTAAAAAGTTGACAGAAAATGGAATTGATACAGAGCAAAAGTCGAGCCCACAGATTCCTTGCTGGTGACACCTTCCACCATTAGTCAATGTTAGCAAAATTCAAAATTAGACAGCCTTTTGATGTGATGTAATAAGCAGCACATAGTATTATTCTTAAAATATACTTGCAAAAAAGCATCTTGCCATCTAAATAACATATTCAGATTCAACCAAATAAAATCTTTACACCAAAACTTCCAAGTAATAGGCAATACCAAAACCTACAGTGATACCAAATACCAAATGCCAAAACTATAAGTCAAACAATCCCTGAAGGAAACATGACATACATTTTAAAAATCAAATGTTCTAAAGGAAAATTGATCCATTCTCTTCAAAAAGCTAGTGTCATGAAAAAGAAAAGAGGGGAATGTTCTATATTAAATTCTCCTTTAGAGAAATACCTTATATTAGCACTGATTGGATCATGGTCTGAAGAATCTAGGTTTCAAAGGCATTGTATGAACTACTGGAGACATATGGATAACATTAAATAATATTAAATTATTTTATGGAATTATTAATTATGTTAGGTGTGATAATACTGTCGTGTTTATGTAGAAAAGTATCTTCATTTTAGAGATGCATACTGAAATAATTAGGAGTATATTGTTATGATATCTTTAATTTATATTCAAAATGTACCAAAACAGATGAAACCAGTGATTTAATTGTTAAATCTAGGAGATAGGTGCTTATAATTCCTTCTTTTTGTGTGTGTTTGAAATTTTTTATCATAACAGATTTCAAAAATAAAAACCAAAGAAAACAGAAGCAGCCTCAGGGATCTGCTTTTCTTTGCTAATGTGAACCAGACCTCCCTTCTTCTAGGTCCCAGCCTCACCTAAAGCTGCCACACATTCATCCTTCAGCAAGCATGACATCCCGCTGAACAGAAGCCCCACGAGTGATCACGACACTAATTCAATCTGATCATACACCTCTTCCTGCTCTGGTTTTATAATCAGCATTTCAATATGAACTTTGAGTCAGGCAAATTTGGACAGCTCCTACTTGAGACAACCAAGAAAGATGGGGAGACATTCTGAGATTAAAAGCAGATGGAACCAATTTTCCTATCCAGTTTTACCATTGCTGACTTGGTTTAAAACCTACAGAACATTTCTTTTCTGGCTGTCTCATTCTATCCAGTTTATGAGCTTTACCCAACAGAAATTGCCATTCTTCTTCCAGAATAGAGAAAAAGAATTAGATTATTATGTTGGTAAAAATTAAGCAGCTCAATTTCATATTCATTTATTTGGCCTCAGTCTATCCAAAAGATATTCAGGAAATGCTGTGAGGGACTCATAGGCAGGTGAGACTTAGATGGAAGTGTAAGTGACTGTAGGAGGGAAAGGTCTTGAGCATTAAAGGCAAACCTTGCTACAGAAATCCAGAAAAAAAAAATGGCTATCTATAGAATGAAACATGGGACAGGCTATGAATAACAACAGCTTTGTTTCTATCTTATTCACCCTCTGATTTCTTTTTCTTGCCTTGCTGACTATGACCTCCTTTACTATGTTGAATAAAAGTGATGACAGAAGGCATTTTTTCTTGTTGCCAATCTAAAAGGGAAGCTTTTCTAGTTTCTCCACTAAGTAAGATGTTGCCAAAGGCTTTATTATATTTGGTTCCTATAATGGGTGCTATCAGTTTCAACCAAGATTCTTTTCATGCAGCCAGTCAATACAACCATCCTCTCACTTTTGGAAATTACAGACAGTTAAAGTTTGCAGCTGCCTTTTTCCACAAAGAATTATCCTTGATCAAATTGGAGCCACTGGGGCAACCAGTGTCTACTGACTGACGTCAGATTACAAAGACTGACCACTTTGTAAGTATCATTGAGACATTGAAGAAACAAAATGACAGGCTCATACTTATTAATTGGCAGTCTAAGACAAAGTATGAGACTCAAAATTCTCCTTGGCAACATTAAAAATAGTTTTGGGAGTAAGAGAGTAAATAAACCTAAAGGCCAAATATAAAATTTATTTGTGAAAGTATCAGAAATTCAGAGGAGGCCAAATTCTCCTTGCCTAGGTTGGGGATCTCATAATAAAGTGGGATCCCAAGACTTGGAATGGGGATATCCAGCCTCACGTCCTCTCTATACACGCCTATTCACAGACAGCTTGGATATCTTCCCATTATGGCAGTTGGCTTTCCACAAAGTGGAAGAAGAGATCATGCAAAAACCGTAATACCTTTCATGACCTAGTTTTGGAAAATAGATACCATCACTTCCACAATACTGTGTGGGTCACACAGTTCAGTTCCATTTAGTGTGGGAGGAAACTATTTAAGGGTATGAATATCAAGAGGCATGAATCATGGTTGCCATAATGTAGGCCGAGTCCCAAAGACTACCTTTTGGCTTTAATAATTCAAGTCTCTCCCACACATGAATTCTCATAAAGTCTCATACCCTTGCAGCATCAGCTTGAATCCTATGGGTCTCATCATCTAAATTAGGTAAAGTATGTATGAGCTTCCTTGAATGTAATTTCCAAAGACTGGTGAACTAAGAGACAGTTTATCTGGCCTGACACCCATCAGAATTGTGGGGCAGGGATAGGATAACCAGAGTAGACTCTTCCATCAGAAACTGGTAAAGGAGGTCCACAGGAGTTGTGGGTCCATAGCATTTCTAAAATCTAGAATGACACATCAGACACACGTTGATATTTCCTCAATTAGGATTTAAGTCTTGGGAAAGACTCATTGTAGTTCTGAGTCTGTTCTCTGACCTTTTGGTTCTACCCTTCCTTGACCATAAAAGATATCTCATGTTTGCAACCCCAGCTGGGTTGTGTTCTCAGCCTTCTTCCTATATAAATTTGAGGAGTCAAAGATCAATTCTTATTTTTTATTGTCTCTTTTCCTTTTAGTTCAAATTGGCACTGTTTCCATAAGTATATTATCTCTTAAATTAGACGTTAGTGTTTTGTGGGCTTTTTTTAGTTTTTTACTTAAATTCCAGTTAGCTAACACACAGTGTAGTATTAGTTTCAGACGTACACGACAGTCATTCAACACTTCCATACCAGAGATGAGTCCACAACTATATGGTCAATTAATTCTCAACAAAGCAGGAATGAATATCTAATGGGAAAAAGTCTCTTCAATAAATGGAGTCAGAAAACCTGGGTAGCAACACGCAAAAGAATGAAACTAAACCCCTTCTTTACACCATACGCAAAAACTCTTCTGCTGTGGTTGGCTCACGTTGCCCCTGGTTTTCTGGATCCAGCGTGTGAAAGACCACAGTTCTGTTGACTCTGATTTCTTCAGGCTGAACAGTATTGGGATGGGGCTGGGGGGTGGGGTGGGGGAGGGAAGTCAGGTGAATAAAAGAACAACATATCTGGTCAGCAGGGCATAGGTACAATGGCATCATCCATCCTAGCTCTGTGACTGGGAGTCAGTTTGCCCCCCACTGCCTCTCAAATTTCTCTACAATAAAAGAATGTGCATGAAGTACTCAGCACAATGCCTGGCATGTCCTAAGTGCTAAATTAAACTGGGGCTATCTCAGTATCAATGTCCCAACTGAAGTTCTCCTTCCATGGTGGACTGCTGTTGTTTATGCATTTCCAGAGCACATTCTCCTTTAAGCTGACATTAATGCATACATTTTCCTTTGGAGACAGAGTCTCCTCCATGGTGTGCTGGTAAATATTTGACATCCTGGTCTCTAGGAATAAAAGATCCTAATTTGTAGCACTGGCAATTTCCATCCTGCGAATATCCCTGCTATGGTAGATTTCAAGCTACCAGCATCAGACAGTGCAGAAATTGGAAATTGTGGACACACTGGCTCTGGGGAGCTGCGTCATGCATTCTCCAGGACCCTAGCGGGGCTTCTTCCCATTGGTGCCACCCTGACCCTGGTCCTGACTGGTGGTGGAGGTCCCACTTTCACACTGGCTCACCCATATGGCCCGGAACATGGTGCTGACTATAGAGAAGAAACCTTAGATCCACATGGATCTCTCTGTAGGGCTACTTGGGTATCCTCATAACACAGCAGGTAACATCCCCTAAGAAAGCAAGGAAGAACTTCCATGACCTTGCCTTGGAAAGATTTCTCTTGTCAATGTGATGGAAGTACAGAAATGCAGGAATAGCACAGGGGAGAGAATCACTGAGGACAGTCTTGGAATCTGGCTACTACACATGACGTCATGTTAATTGGACCTGATAACTAAGAAATGGCAAGTATAGTTGACCCTTGAACAACACAGGGTTTCAGAGGTGCCGACCTCTCATACAGTTGAAAATTTTCATATAACTTTCAACTCTTCAAAACCCCAACCACTAAGAGCCTACTGTGGGCTGGAAGACTTGCCAATAATATAAGCAGTCAATTACCACATGTTTTGTATGTTCTATGTATTATATACTATATTCTTATGATAAAGCCAGCTAGAGAAAAGAAAACGTTATTAAGAAAACCATAAGGGAAAATGTACAGTACTGTAGTATATCTTAAAAATCCACATATTTAAGTAGACCTGTGTGGTTCAAACCTATGTTGTTCAAGGGCCAACTGTACTCTAGATGCCTGGTAAGACACGTGCTCCAGAGGGTAAGAGAGAAACGCTACAAAGATTCAGGGGCCCAGCAAATCAGTGATACATTTCTGGGTTCAGTGTTTTGAGCATTTCTGGACTTGCCTCCAAAATAAAGGGCAAGTTATGTACCTTGTACCTCTAACCACTAAGAAAGAAGAGCAATGCTTAGTAGCCTTCTTTATGCTTCAGAGGCGGTACATTCCACACTTGAGCACAATATTCTGTCTCGCTTAGCACGTGCCGCATGAATTCTTGAGTGGGGTCAAATGCAAAAAGATACCTGACTGCAAGGTCAGACTGCAATGAAAGCAACTCTTTCCCTTCCTCTATACAATCCTACAGACCTGGGGGCTCCCAAGATACCCTTTGGAGAGAAAGAAGCTGGACAAACCCCTAACAATCCCCGATAAGAAAGTTGCAGCACAGAACAAAGGCTATTTCCTCATTTGCCCCCAATCTCAGTGTGCTCCCTGCGGTCTTGCCAACTTCCTGGTTAACTCTCAGTTTGTCTCTGCGGTTATTTCCTCTGCCTGAAACATTTTTGCATTGTATATATTGGCTCACTCTTTCATTTCTCTGCTTACAGGCCACTTTATCATGAGTTGGGGAAGGACTATATAAAACTGCAACCCCTACTCTTCACCCAGCCCTCTATCTCCCTTCTCTGCTTTATTTTCTCGGGAGGATTTAATGTATCGTACTATATACTTCCCTTATCTGGCTTTTTTTGTATGTGGTCCACATTAGAATGTAAATTTGATGAGGGTAAGAATATTTGTCAATTTTTTAACTGCTGGATCCCCAATATATAGAGAAAAGAGCCGGTATAGTAGACAGTAAGTACTTATTAGACGGATAAATGGTAGACCCCCCAGTTTTAGTGAACATCTAACGAACAGCTTCATTTTAATGCTGGAGAGACACCAAGCATTATCTGTCATTCACTACGATAGGCAGGAGACTACCTCCATCCGAAGATATTCATGTCTTAATCCCTGGAACTTGTGCAGATTACATGGAAATGGGGAATTAGGTTGCAGATGAAATTGAAGTTGCTGAGTAACTGACCTTAAACTAAGGAAATCGTTCCAGAGCAGCCGAGTGGGCTCAGTGTAATCACAAGAGTCCTTAAAACTGGAAGAGGGACAAGAGGAGGAGCTTAGAGTGGTGTGATGTTAGAAGAACTCAACTAGCTTTTGCTGGCTTGAAAGATAGAAGAAGGGGGTAACAAGCCATGGAATGTAGGCAGCTTCTAGAACCTGGAAGAGGCAAGGAAAGGAACCCTTCCCAAAGCCTACCGAAAGAACAGCCCTGCTAACGCCTTGGCTTTATCCTGGTGAGACTCTTGTTAGACTTAGGATCTTCAGAAGTAAGATGACACATTTGTGTTGTTTAAGCCAGTAAATTCTCTGGTAACTTGTTATGATTGCAGTGGAAAACTAATACACTTCCTTCCTCTTCTCTTTTGATCTGCGTATTCTCTTACACTCTATTACCAAAAACACAGTTTAATACAGTGGCCATAGCTTCCTTTCAGGAGCAGAGTCAGCATCCTCAACTCCAGTTTCTATACAGCGGCTTCAGGAAACTTCGGCATTCAGAAGACAAACTCTTCCTTCTTTATTCCTGTTTCCATATCTGGAAACAAGCACACCTATAGGTCTGACCCCCCTTTGTGTTTCTGTTCTGTTTCTGATCCCAACAGAGATGCTAATCTTGTATTTAAGCATAGTTAAGTTTCATTACATTTTGAATGTCACCTACCTTCCTTAGTAAATCGCCAAGTTTCATCCATTCTATTTCTAAAACGGCCATGGGATTTACTGCTCAGTGAAATTGCCAATGGCACCATTCCACTTTATGCCCTAAGCATCTCATCATGGATTATTGCAGTAACTTCCTAACTGGTTCAGCCATTTCTCACTTGTAATCATTGTCCTCACTGCATACTGCCAGTTATAATCATAAGATATAAAGATGATGTTAGCACCACACTGTTGAAAAATCTTAACTAGCTCTTGTTATATTTAAAGTTCATAGCATTGAGGACTGAGTAGTATTAAGGCCACAGATCTAGAATCAAATCACCTGTGCTCTGAAATGAGTTTGTGCACAGGTTCTGGGTCAGAAAAATCTGGGTGTCCATGCTAGTTTTTCCATTCACTTCATGATTCAGGGCAAGATTTTTATCCACCTAAGAGATCATAGTTCTTATTCCAGAGTCATGAGGGTTCTGTACTGTAACACATGTAAATTGCTTAGTATAGGGACTGCCATAAAATGTGATCAATAAATATTAGCTGCTTAACTATGTAAGACAGTATGTTAAGATTCTGGCCCTTTACACTAGTCTCCTCAGACTGCCATAACAAAATTCCAGAGATTGGCTGACTTAAATAACAGAAACTAATTTTCTCGAAATTTTTGGAGGCTGCAAGTACAAAGATCAAAGTTCCATCAGGGTTGGTTAATGGTGACACCTCTCTTTCTGGCTTACAGACAGCCACTTTCTTACTGTGTCATCACATAGCCTCTTGCCGGATGCATGTGGGATCTCTGGTGTCTTCCTGCTTTTATTAGGACACCAGTTCCATTGGGTTAGGGCCCCATCTTTATGACCTCATTTACCTTAATTATGTCTCCAACATATGGATTTGAAGGGGACGCAAGTCAGTCTATGGCACCCTCCTTTATCTGACATTCCTGACTCAACTCTCTCTAGGGATACAAATGCCAGGCTCCTGCCATCATAGCATTGCATGCCAAAAAGGCACATCCTCCCTTTTTTCTCTGGTCAAAATTATACCCAGTTCAAATGCGTAAGTAACTCATCTTCCATGTTTGCTCCTATGGTCTTTTGGTCAAACCATTAACGTAGCTAACATATGAATGGTATTTTTCAATTACATATTTCTTTCACATACAACGTTTTCTGTTAAATCTCATAATCATTGTATGATGTAATTACTGTTAATGACCTTCTTTTATGAATGTGGCAACTTAGCCTCAAGGATGTTGTTTATTCATCCTATAAAATTGAGAACATTAAAAAATGCGCTTGTTTGTAGAGGATGGTACTATTCGTTGACCATGAACCATTGAAAGAGGAGCTGATTTTATGGAAAAAGATGTTTTATTTGACACACAGTGAGTTTGAGGTGTCTATGACACATCCAAGTGTGCAAATATTATGTACTCATTTAACATAGCCAGTCTTGGACTGATATATATTTTGGAATTTGATCTTCTCATTTCATAATGTTAGCACAAATAAGTGGTAAGGGACAAATAACCTCTTTTATTCTATGTGTTAGTGGAGAATAATGCTAAGTCATTTGTTTATTCTATATACATGCTCAACATTCTTTTTCTTCTCACTTTTTCCATATATTTTAATTTCTAAACAGTGTTTTTTCTTAAATCATAGAAGGGGACAGGATCTGAAATAAATGGCATCCTAAGAGATGATCTAAAGTTAGTCCTTTTAATTTATTGATGAAGAAGCACAGTATGGTTTAAATGATTCATCCAAGGCCATAGTTAGTAGTCACATAAGTAACATTCATATTTCCTTTTTTAAAGTTTGTACCTCTTAATCATATTCATAATCATAACATTCATATTTTCTCATTCCAATCAGAAGCCCGTTCCATTATACCAGTGATTCTCAACCTAAACTATGTGAGAAGATCAGTGAATAAAGTCATTCAAATGTCTTTTAGCCCTGAATACAATCCTCTCTCTTGAAGAGTTGCGGTGAACAACTGTTTTATTTTTCTATTTTTCATTTATTAATGTTTATTTATTTAATTATTTTGAGAGGAGGAGAATCCAGATGGAGAGAGGGAGATAAAGTATCCCAGGCGGGCTCCATCATGTCAGCACAGAGCCCCATGCGGGACTGGAACTCAGGAACCATGAGACCATGGCCTGAGCCGAAATCAAGAGTCAGCTGTTTAACTAACCGAGCCACTCAAGCACCCCATAACTGTCTAACTTTCCTTAACCCAGATTTTAATCATAGAATCCCCTTTCCACCATGCATTAATGCCAGTAGAAAATGCTTTGGGAAATGATGCAGTATGCCATACTTGGGAATGACAATGGTGGGCTTAAATGCTTGGTAGGAAAATCACCCTGCCGAGACGAGGTCAGGCTAAAGGAAAGGAAAGAATTTCATTTGTTTGATAGATTTATGCTGTTACTGGAAGACATAGGGCCCATAAGTAAAATAGCTTTCGTAGTGAATAAGTATGGGATTCTTTGAGCAACTCGCCTGGAATGTATTAACCACATTATAGTGTAGGTTTTTTCAACCTATGATTTCTCTTAGATCACCGGAATGCAAATACACTAAATGACGACTAAGAGGGATTCCAGTTGGAGAAATATTCTTTCCGTGGTGATCGCTAGGAACAAGGTAACGAAGTCATTGTGCTTCGTTTGACAGGGAAATTTGGGGAAAGACAGGAAACTAAGCCCAGGGTTAGGGGTTTGATAGAGTAATTCTGCTGCTGTGAACTAGTAAAGACTGCTAACGGGAATTAATCATGATGGAAATCTCAGCCTAGTTTTATGGCTGTGCCCTGACTTGAATTTGAACGAAAGAGAAATATTACTAATAAAATTTACATACGAGCAGAATGTTTCTGATTTTTCAGGACTTTCTTTTAGGACTAAAGATCATTCATGCAACCTGTGTACATCTTAACGATACACATCACTTTCACCAAAACCATAGACGGTCCTAAGAAAAAATATGTGTGAAAATAGGGAGCAATATAAATACTTCAACGTAAATGTACATAATTTTCAAGTTATTATAATAAGAGAAACTCATTATTATCCTGTGCCAGCTCTAAATGCAACAAACTTGACTGCTTCCAAAATGTATTATGTTTATGTATAAGTACTGAATAAGAAAATTTGAAACGAATATTAATTTGCATTTCTATTGCAGTTTAAGTAAGTTCACATTTTAGATGTTATAACTAATGAATTAAGCAACATAAATAATTTAACATCAAATATTTCTTGTTAAAAAGATGTCCTGCTAATTTAAAATTTTTAAACGCTGCAAATGAAGAATATAACCTAAAAGTGGAAAGGCCATATCAATGTGCTGAAGATTTTGTCAGCTCGTCGTAGCTGTAAACTTAGAAAAATCACAGATCAAGAAATATTCTGTTTTTAAAATTATGTTTTGAAAGTACAGCCTTTACCCCATATGTATAGAGAGTTAATCAAATGTATAACTACTATCTGTATATTAATGGAAAGAAAACAATTGTGGCCAACACCTCTGAACTTAGAGGTCTGCCACTTACACACTCTATGAACATAGACTCTTCTATGTCTTTCAGGAAGTGAAATAATCCTGTAAATTGTAAACCACCAAGCAAATAATAGATGTTTAACTGGACTTAATACTACTTCTCCTGATCCCTAATGTGCTAAAAGATAACGAATTGTTAAATTCCAGTAAAGGCAAATATCATTCCTTCAACGAATACTTACTGATATCCAGCAATGTTCAATGCTCCATACTAGGTGCTATGAGTAAGACAAGTTCTTGACTTCCATAAACTTATATCCCAGGAGAGTAATCGTTGTTTTTTTTTTTTTTTAATTTTTTTAATATTTATTTATGTTTGACAGAGAGAGTGTGGGCAGGGGAGGGGCAGAGAGAGAGGGAGACACAGAAACTGAAGCAGGCTGGAGGCTCTGAGCGGTCAGCACAGAGCCCCACGTGGGGCTCTAACCCATGAAACTGGGAGATCATGACCTGAGCCAAAGTCAGAGGCTTAACCAACTGAGCTACCCAGGTGCCCCTCAGAAGAGTAATTCTTTGCAAATACAAGGATGACAGTAACTGTCATGAGCAAGTTACACATGAGTTACCATGAAATTGCAGAAGCTAAAATTTGTACTTCAGATTTTAATGACCGGAGTCAACTTTATTACAAAATGGCATTCATACTGTGTCTTGAAGAATGAGTGAGATTTGGTTTGCAAAAATAGGGTAAAGAGAGTTCCAAAGGGAATAAAAATTAGGAGGGCTATAGATATGGCTCAGGCACTACAGCAAAGATTGTTGCAGTTCGGAATGAAGGATAAATTAGCAATGCTCTCTTATTTGCAACCTGTAGGGAACCCATCAGATTGGGCCTTTTGTTTTAAATTCAAAGTTTGGTCAATATGTTCTCTCCTTTTTAGGCGTCCTAAATACAGGTTTTTACACAAACCAAATTCAACCGCATGTTTGTCAACGATTAAACCTGGACTTCAGTTCAGGTGTTGTCCACTCACCGAACACTCTCAAAAAACGAGATGAGAATGCTCTACCGAACAGGCTGCTTTGAATCTGTTTCCCAATAAATAGCTTTCTAAGTCTGCGTTACACCCAGTAGAGGCATTTCTAACGCACATTACACACCACACCCTTCGCTTATGCATTTAATAGGTGGTTGGACTTTATAGGATTTATCGAGGCACACAGGCCGACAGCCTTCAAATTAGTGGTGGCTCTCTGTGAAGTCATAGATGTTTCCTCACGGAGACTCAACCATCGTCTTAGAGTTGTAGCTCTGTGTAACTAATATTACATATTTTAGGGGCTAGTCTACATTCCAAGCCCTAAGGCGTGGGCCGCAGGGCCTGCGGTGCGCCGAGGGAGGAGGGGTTCCTGGATGGTGAAAACAGGCCAACGCCCAGGGAACGCGGCGTCCCCGCCAGTACAAAAGTTACCACCCCACCTAAAGCGGGGGGCGAAGCTCAGGAAAACCGGCGGCCACCAGAGCGTGCCTAAGCGCTTCCTACCCCCCCACTTCCGCTTCCGGGGAGGCGACTCCCGGGTCCACCGGGCGGGGGCGGGGGCGGTAGCGAAAGGGAAGCCGGAAGTGGCCCGGCACTTCCGGCACGGGAAACTCTTTGCTGCCGCTCGGGCTGGCTTGACAGGCGCGGTCTCGGCTAGTAGCTCTCTCTCCTTTCGCCTTCCGCCCTCCGCCCGTCCGCCCTCCCAGCTCTTTTGCCGCTGCCGTCCCACAACTCCTGTCCCTGAAGGCGCCCCTTCCCCATGTTCCGGGGCGGGAGTCCTGAAAGCGAAGACCCGCTCGCCGGTACCCCATCATGTCCGAACTGACTAAAGAGCTGATGGAGCTGGTGTGGGGCACCAAGAGCAGCCCCGGTCTCTCTGACACCATCTTCTGCCGCTGGACACAAGGTACCCTGACGGGGCTCTGACTTCCAGCCGCTTCCTTTGCCCTGCGAGAGTCTAGCTGCGACGCCGCCGGCGCCACAGCTCCCCTGGCTTGCCCGGCACTCTGTCCCGATTCCCGTGCTCAGCTCGGACACTGGACTTTCTAGAAACGCCCTGCCTGTCTCGGGGTGGGGGGAGGGGGGAGTGGTTGAGTAGGAGAACGGTTGCAGCTGTCCCCTAAGGACCCGAAGCGCCTCTGCCACTCCCTGGGCTGCCCTCCGGCAGGATGAGAGAAGGATGGTGGTTGGGCTGCAGTGTGTGACACTGAGGGTGTGCCCCGTGCCCCGGTGTCAGTTTCGCAGCCAGTGTTGCGGCTTCCCGAATCCGTACCCACTGTCAAGGCTTCGTGTTATTGGCGTGTGGTTTAATTTTGGCCAGAGGGGAGTCCACAGGAAAGTCAAAGTGGCCAATTCCAGAAGGCAGCTTTGTTGTTTGTGTTTTAACTGTGTGGTCGGACGTAGTCCTCGGCGTAAAAATACCAGTGTTGCCTGCTGTCAGGTGCTCTTTTGACCCAAAGTATCCCCAGTTTTGAGATGGTTTAGTTATCTGTTACAGTTCAAAGGAATGTGGATCACAGCACTTCCCGTGCTGGTCTAATTATCCAGACAGGATTTTGAGTTATGTAAGAAGTTTTATTATTACGAACCCTAAGGAAATAAAAATGACCATTTATTGTATTCCTCCGCCGTGCCAGGCTCTGCGTTTGGCACTTTGTACTAGTAATTACCTGTAATTCTTAAGTTTTAATGATAAAACACAACTTTGCACGTTACTTAAGGTGACTTAAGAAAGACTGAAGTTAAGTGAGGTTACAAGCATAGTCTTTGGAGTCAGGAGGATTCGTGATGTAAGTATGTAAAACATAGGCCAGTAAATGGTAGCTCTTCATTTCTATTGTTAAATCATTTATTTACAGAATCGTGTTCTCAAAGGATTTGGGGGAATTTTAGCATAGTAAATCTAAGTTCCTAGTTCGCAGTGTGTATTTTGTAAGAAGAATTCAGGGTTGAAGGAAATCGCTTTCTCTCTCTTAGATACGCCTCTTTTAAGAGCTGGTAAAATTAGAATCGTAATGTATTACAGGTTATTACAGGTTATTTAGTCCATCACTCTTATTTTGCAGATGAGGAAAATGAGTCATGAAGCTAAATGACCAGGCCAGAGTCACACAAATGGATAGAAAGGGAGTGAATTACAAGTCTCCTGATTCCTCACACAGATTTGTTTTCACTGATAAGTTTTCAAACCTTAACATGGAATTGCTTTTGTACTTTTTACACATTTGATTACGTCACTGGAGTAGCATTTTCTGAAATCTTGGACACCTGCATTTGCAGATTTTAAAGCTTGCTTTCTACGTTGACTTCGTTTTATCCTAATAGCGAATAGCCCTGAAGTCTACAAGGCTGTGAAGCATTAAGAAAACTTTTACTTGCCGTGTAATCACCGTTAATTAAGCATGTACAACGTAGAATAAGATCGTGTCCGGCCTTGTTTATATTAATACTGTGATGAAGTTTCAAGGAGGATTGAAAGGCACTTCTACTGGTTAAGAGAGGGCTTTGGAACAGGTGTAGTTTGGTTCCAGGTTAAAGTTATTTCACTTCCTCAGGCCTCAGTCTCCTTCTCTGTAAAATGCAGATAATAGTAGTGTCAACCTTACAGGGTTGTTGTGAGGATTAAAGGCATATAAATACATTGAGGCACTTAGCACAATATCTGACATAGAGTGAACGCTCACACAATGGAAGTCCATTAACACTTGATTTAAAAATTGTTTCATTGTAGGCTAAGCCAAAGATCACTCTCTGGCCGTGAGCTGACAGTTACAAGAAATTATTGTTTATTTGATGAATAATCATGTTGTTTTTACTCTTCTTTCTTTTTTATTGAAGGATAGTTCATACATGATAACCACTATTTAAACTATAACTTTATAATGATACGAGAACGCTCAGCCAGCTTGTAGTCCTGTAGGAGTTCCTTAACGAGAATCATTCAGTCAATACCGTTTACATTTTTTTTTCTTTTTAGAGTGTGTTTATATCGTGGATAGATAATTCTTCATGGTCTTACACTGATCAAGATTTTCAGGCAGCCAACTATGTATTTTTAAGTTACCACTTTCGAATCAGAGGGAGGTTGTTATTGGTTTTGCTTTGTTAACTGTTACATTCATTTATTCGTTTAGAGGCAGAAGTCATTGCTGAGGATCGCTTTGGCGGTCATTTGGGATTTGAGCATAGGCACAGGACGCGGCTCTGCTGCACTTGCCTTACAGCATTTGTAACGTGACACCAACTTTGGCTCTAGTTCACAGTCTGTCACTGTGTTTTGACAACTGGAATCGTAACGAGGTTTTTGGAAGCACGTTAAAAGGGTGAGATGTTTAGGTAAATATTTGTAAAATTATGTTTAGGGATATTCCATTTATGAGACCATATCGATTGGTCACATTAAACGTTTTTGATGCGTTTAAAACAAGCTGCAGGGGTTGGTGCAGCCCAGAGTTGCTTTTTTTCTCTTCATTGATCTGCCAGTTACAGACTGTACATGACAGCAGTGAGCCACAGAAGTGGCACACGGTCGTTGTTTTATTTCACTTGGCAGTTTTAGATAATTCTCTTCTGCAATTCCTTTTTCTTAAAAAAAAAAAAAAGGGTTTTGTGGGTTTGTTTGTTTTTGCCAGTTTTTCTTTCAAAGACGTACTTTTAAGGTTTGCAATTATTTTCTAACTAGGAAATTGAGTCTCTCCTGCCGCCTTCCTTCCTGCTCTCTTGCCTGTGATAGTTTTTTAAGAAAAGTGTGTATTTTCTACCTCTTATTCAAAAGCACTGTCTGTCCTCCTTGCCTTCTTCCCGAAACACACTACAACAGTGTTCCAGGCAGCAGTGTTGCAGGTTAGACTTGGTGGGATGGGAAGGACAGCAGATAATGCGCATAGCATAAATTGAGCATAAGTGATAGTTAGAAGGTAAAGAACTAGGGATTGTGCAGTGGGGTAGTGTGGCTAGGCCTCATTTTAAGATGAGATTTGAGCAAACCTTGAAGCAACTGAGTGAACTGTGCAGTTATCTGAAGAAAGGGTGTTCCAGGCAGGGAGGATAGCCACTATAAAAGACTTAATGCAGAATATTCCTTGCTTTTTTGTTCAAGGAACAGGAAGGAGACTAGTTCGGCTAGAGAAGGAATGAGGGAAGGGGAGAGTAATAAACGATGATGTAAGACCTCATTTTCATCCAGTGGCCTAGAAAGCCTTAGAGGCCATGGTCAGAACTTTGATGTTTCTTCTGAATGAAATGAAAGGCCATTGAGAGGTTCAGAGCAGAGAGAGACGACATGACAAGTTTTTAAAGGACTGATCTAACTGCTGTGTTTGAGGGTAGACTGTAGTGGCTTGAGTGAGACAGCAAGATGAAATGATAGACAAAGGCAGTAATGCAGCGGGGAGGAAGTGGTGACTTGGACCAATGACAGTAGCACTGGAGATGATGGCAGGTGGTCGCAGTGACCAGCTCCCAGCAGAACCTAAGTCATTTAGTCATTAGACTTATTGGGAATATTTGTGGGGTTTTTTTGTTTTTCAGTATTGATTGTCTAGTTCAGTGTTTGGCAAACTTTTTTCTGTAGAAGAGTCACTGGCATTTATTATTTTTGTCTTAAAACTCATCTCTGCCATTGCAGCAACTGCAGCCCTAGATAATATAGGTGTGGCTGTGTTCCAAAACTGCATTTACAGAAACAGGTCAACCCCTGATCTAGATTATAAACTGTGAGAAACCATTTTTTCTTTTTTCCCCCCCTTTCCTCTAAGCTTTATTTTATTATTTCATCTATAAGATTAGCCAGAAAGGGAGAAACACAATTGCCATTTATACCAGTGCCTTGTTTTGGGGGTGAGGTGGGGAATGGAGCTGTGGTTGGTTCAAATTAGAGTTTGGACTTTGGGTATAGGACAATTTTTGTTATGCAATATGAAGAAAAAATAAAACTTAACAAATAACTTAGGAAAAGTTACGTATTAGGAAAAGTGAGGGATCGTTTTATTTTAAAGTATTTAAATATAAAGTATTTAAGTATTTATTTGAAGTACTTAAGTGTAAAATGTATTTACAAGTTAATACGTTTGTTATAATGTGATTTAACATTTTACCAAAATAATAAAGTGATATGCCAGTGTTATTAATTTTTCTTCTAAAGTAAGAATAATACTGTGAGATCCTATCATTTCAGAGGTGTTTGTTGGTGGAAGCCTTTTATTTCTCTCAAGAATAGTTACTCCTTTCTCCAACCTACCTGAATCATGTCATCTACAATGCATTTCTTTCAAATTTAAAATTTGTGAGCTTATATGAAAAAGTTAATTTCTTGGTACTTTGAATACATGTTTTTCAGTTTAAAGTATCTGTCATAATATCTTAAATTGTATTATACTTTACAGTTTTTGAAAGTCTTATTTAATCCTTGCAACAACCCTGAGAGATAGCAAAGGATAATTGTAGTTTCCTGATTTACATAGATGAGGAAACTAAGGCCCAGTTCAGTTTTGGCTCAACCATTATCATCGAGTTTGTAATGACAAACCAAGTTTTTTTCCTCCAGGCTTTTGTTTACATGGGGATCCAGAATTATGGGGACAGAAGTTGTAAAACTGGTTTAAATAATGTATATATGCATAGTAAGTCACATGAAAGTGAAAGGTTAGAAAATTGCAAAGAAGTTCATGGCTCAGGTTTAAATTAGAAGCTATAAAACAGATTTCATGTCTGTAATACTGTGGAATGTGATACAAAATTATATATTTAGGATCAGATGCTTTAGATGGCTAATTCTGGATCTAATCAGGAAAAACAACCATTTTGTGAAAAGTTAATTCCTTTTAAAAGTAGGAAGTAATTTAAATATGAGAATACAAAAGAGAGAACTCTATATCCTAAAAAATTTGAATTCAAGCACAACCTTATTATGAAAGGAGAAGCCTATTTAGCATAGTCCTGTTTTAGAATAGAATACTTAATTTACTTTTAGTTGACTGTATTTCCTTTTGTGCACTAATGGCCTTTGTTCATTATCTCTTAACACAGTCAAACGCATATACTGTAATTAAACAGAATTTGGTGGGCAGCAGGTCTGCCAAGAATTCTCTCCATGGGGTCTTTATATCTAACATACCAAACAACTCACTGTAATGCTTTCAGCTATAAGCCCCACCCATAGATCTTGACAACTGCATTACATTCGTAGTAATTTTAAGGAAGGTAAGAATTCAATACTGATTCATGTTTATTACGTACCCTGAAAGTTTGACAGAGCCTGGTTTCACCTTTGCCCTTAGGCCCAAGGCCAGGGTCCCTTCCCCTATTTCCATCCAGTAGGAGCAGAGCTGGGCTGAGTGGGGGCCTCTTGGCTTCAGCTCTTGTTCCTGGGTTGACCTCAGATGTAGTTGTCTTGACGTGATAACCAGCACCCTTAGGTCTCATTGTCCTTACTGAATTTGTCCTGTGCGTCGCACCTGTTTCTCCCCTCCATTTAGCCTGTCATCTGTTCTGTTTTTCCCAGGCTGCTGTGTACTGATGGAGAAAATTGTTGTCACCATCAATACAAATGCAGCGATCAAACATTAGCTGAGCCCTCAGTGTTTCTCTTAGTTCTTTATCCTGTCAGCTTTTGTTATGTCTGTTAGAATTAACCTGCTTCTCAATTCTCTCCATTTCCCCTCATTCTTATTCAGTAATTGTGAATAATTAAACTTAAAAATTTTAAGTTTTAATATTTTAATTTTTAGTAATTAAAAATCACTCTTATTCTCCCTCTTTGCCTGAACCAGTTAATTTAGAAGCCTGTCAAGATTCACTTCTTATAGGCCAGCGACTCTCAAGTTTTTGTTTTTTGTTTTTTTTAACTCAGGGCCCTATTATAATCTTAAAAGTTATTAAGATTTCAATATGAAAAATAAAATTAATGAGACCTGAGGCATCGTTTTACATTTCTGTAAGTATCTTGAATGTCTGGCTCATTAGAAGACTGCTGGCTCCTTGCATTTGCTTCTCTGTTCAGTCTTTTACAGTGTGTTAGGATATTGTTAGGAAGTGTATGCAGAAACCCAGCCTCACAAAGACTGCGACTGGTAAGGTAGGAGTTATAGTGGCCTTTCAGACAATTAAGGATATTTTTCTTTAGTACTACACCCAAACTTGGCAAGTGGTAGTTTCTTACAGGTTATTAGTGATCTGGAATCAGAAGCCACATCAATGAATTTTTTGTACTCTCTTAAATTGAAATCCATTGGTTTGCCTTGTACTTTGAATGGATCTTTACCCATGCATTCATTTCTAACAGCATGCATCCGTCATCTGGAAGTTACAGGTCCAGTGGTTTATACAGAGATGTTAACACATTTCATTATACAATATCAGAAGTCATATTTATTACTATAATCTCTGATCTCATTAGAAAAATCTCTAAGAAGTGAGATGCTGTCAAGTTCACAGTGGTGCATGCAGGTTTTCCAAAAATTTTAGTTATTGCTTGAAAGCCTGAAAACTTACCACTGGCAAAATTGCAGTCTGTTATTTTCCTTGAAGTATTAGGCTTCCTTCATTCACTTCTGAGAAAGGTCTGCCACATACCCAGGTCTGAATAATCATAGTTTGTCGATAGCTCTTCAAAATAAAAACAGTGCTCTACAAAAAAAGCAGTTCCAGCTTGCAATTCAGAAAATTACACAAGTGCTTTTTCTTGAGACAACGGTCGTTATCAAGGTATGTAGCAGAGGTGCTTTAGTTTCCATTTTGTCATGCAGAATATTTTTTAAAAGGACATTTTATTCAAGGTCAAGATTTAATAAAATTAGCATCAGTAAGGGCATTCTTTAAGTTAAATTGGCTTTTTCTGTGTCAAAGAGGGTGGTTTTGTTTACTAGGATGACTGCTAGTACAGCTTAACCACACTGCCTTCATGTGTGCTGAGGCACCAGCGGTAAAACCCTCCATTACTTTTGTACCATCACTGTGAATGTCAACACAGCATAAAGGGCAAATGATGTCTTAGTACCATTATGAGAATTATTTTAACCTCTTCTAGATCCCCTGAAAGGGTCTCAGATTTCCAAAGTTCTGTAGACCACACTTTGAGAACCTCTCTGTATCCACTCTCGCCACCCCCACAGCATAGCTCTGTGAGGACTTGGTGTCTTTAAACTTCCTCTTTCCCATATAATCGCCCCTTTCCTGTTTTTAAACTCCTGTCCTTCAGCCTATATAAATAATAATAAATAATGATTCTTTATCCAGCTGCCCTTCAAGATATCATCCTTTTTCCTTTTCTCTTGTTTAACAAATTGTTTGTATTTACTCTTTCTCCTTGTATTCTGAATCATACTTCAACCCCTTAAAATTTGGTTACTCTCTCCAGCGCTCTAGATTTCTTTTGTATTCCCAGTGATGCGGTTAATCCATTGTTTGAATGTTATGTGTTTTCTCAGCAGCATTTGTAACAAGTAACTACTCTTTGCTTCCTGGAGGACTTCAATGTGTTTTTCTCTTACCTTTCTAATCTTTTTGTCCATCTTCGCTGACTCAGCCTCTGCTTATTTTTTAATGTTCCCAACTCCATTGTCTTTGTTTCCACGTTCTCATTTACTATGACTGTCGTGTTGAAGATAATTCAAATTGCTGTCTTTAATCCTAACCCCTGCTCTGAGCTCCAAACCCACATTTCCCCCTCTTCTAAATAATGCCAAATGGTTATCTCAAAACCGAACTTGGAATACCTAGAAGCAAATTCCCCATTTTCTTTCCTTGCAACAGTTCAAAAAGCATTTATGGAACATTAACTATACAACATACTAGGAAAACAGTGGGCAACAGAACACGCCAGACACGTGTAAGGCCAATAATAAACAAGTAAACAATAATATCGTAATCACAGATTATGAAAAGTACTGGTTGTTCTGGAGGATGGTAGGAGAGACCTACCGTCTTAGATATTTAGACACACCTACTTAGATAGGTGTATCAGGGAGTATCTCTGAGGAGTCGACACCAACATGAGTCCTTAAGAAGGAGAAGGATTCAGCTTTATGAAGAGAGAAGGGGACATGCATGTAGTAGAAACAGCAAGCCCTAGGTCTCAAGTCAAGATGTTGCCATGTTGTAAGATCACTGTGGATGATGAAAATGAGAGTGAACTGAGGGAAGGTGGGTTTAATAGAACATGGTGTCTTATAAGGCCAGGGAAAGGAGTTTGAATTTCATTCTAATTGCCCCTGAAATGTATTGAAGCAGGCTGGGACAAAATCTGATTTCCAAATCTAAAATATTCCTGTGGCAAGTCTGTGGTGAACAAATAAAGATAGAGGCAGGACAGGTGGGGAGGAGTGGAGACATCTAGTTGGAAACTCTTAACAGTCCTCGAGGTGAGAGACAATCATGGCTTGATCTGGTCTACCGAGAGGGGATAGAAATGGACAGATAGAAGTCATGTTTTGGGGCCTTGAAACAAGAGAATCTTGCCTTCAAGTGGCAGAGAAAGGGTTAGCAAATGTTTCCAGTGTAGGGAACAGTATGTTCAAAGGGTAAGAAACCGGAGAGAATAGGGATATTTGAGGACCTGGAAGAAGCTCAGCCTGCCTGAAATCTGAGAGGAAGAGTGGCAAAGGATGAGAGAGGAGATTCAGGTGGAAAGCAGATCAGACAGGACCGTGGTAAGGAAATGAGATTCTGTCTATGTCTGGAGTTCTAATCTGGGCTCTAATTGAAAATTCCCTGAATACTACCAGTAATGGAAATCTTGGGAGTAGATGAATTACCCAAGGAGGATGTCTGGAATGAAAAAAATAGAGCTCCTAACGCCAAGACATGAGGAACATTACCATTTAAGAGGAACTGACCAAGGAGACTGAGAAGAAACAAAAAAGAAAAATTGAAACAAAATTGGACCAGTAAAGCTAAGGGGCAAAGCTTTTTCAGAAGTTGTTGGTGAGCAATTCAGATGACTCGGGAGTAAATAAGAAGAGACTTGAGGAACAGCCTGTACCGGTCATTGATGAACTTGGTGAGAATGAATTTGGTGCAGTCATAGGTTGAAAACCAAATTTTTGTGGGTTGAATAAATTGTGAGGTAAAGAGAGTGAGACAGTGCACATAGACAACTGGGTGGGCTTGGAGAGAGTGGTGATTGGAGTTTTTGGTGGATTTTTTTACTGGTCCAATGCATATTTTAAATTTGGACTTTTTAAAAACTTTTTTTAACGTTTATTTACTTTTGAGAGACAGAGACGGAGCATGAGTGGGGGACAGGCAGAGAGATTGGGACACAGAATCCAAAGCAGGCTTCAGCCTTTGAGCTGTCAGCACAGAGCGCGATATGGGGCTCAGACTCACAAACTGTAAGATCATGACCTGAGCCGGGGTCAGATGATTAACCAACTGAGCCACCCAGGTGCCCCAAGACTTCACTTTTTAGAGCAGTGTTACAGCACAATGGGGAAGCTACAGAGATTTCTCATATACCTCCTGCTCCCACAACATGCATAGCCTCCCTATTATCATTACCCCCAACCACAGTAGAATATTTGTTCTAGTTGACAAACCTACACTGACATATCATTGTCATCCATGGTCCATAGTTTACAGATCACTCTTGATGTTGTACATTCTTTGGGTTTGGACAAACATATAATGATTTTTATCCATTATTATGGTTTCATAGTGTTTTCAGTGCCCTAAATTATAAAATACAACAAATACTTTGTTGTCTGGATGTATCACAGTTCATTTAGCCACCCATTCATTTACTGAAGGACAGCTTGGTTGCTTCCATTAGCAGTTGCGAATAAAGGAACCGTAAACATCTGTGTGCCAGTTTTTGTGTCGCTAGAAGTTTTCAACTCGAGTAAATAAGGAGCTTTTGGTGGATTCTTAAGGAGGATTTTTTTGTTTTTAAATATGTGAGATCCAGGTTTAAGTACTGTTTTAAAGAGAGGGATTGAAAGGTTCGAAGAGAGGAGGTGGATGAAATGGGATCCTCGACAGTATTTCTAATCTCACTTGCTATCACCTCATGTCTCAAGCTAGAAACTTCAGCATCTGGGGGCGCCTGGGTGGCGCAGTCGGTTAAGCGTCCGACTTCAGCCAGGTCACGATCTCGCGGTCCGGGAGTTCTAGCCCCGCGTAGGGCTCTGGGCTGATGGCTCAGAGCCTGGAGCCTGTTTCTGATTCTGTGTCTCCCTCTCTCTCTGCCCCTCCCCCGTTCATGCTCTGTCTCTCTCTGTCCCAAAAAAATAAATAAACGTTAAAAAAAAAAAAAAAGAAACTTCAGCATCTGCTCTAATGTCTTTGTCCCACTTGCACATACACATCAAATCTTAACTTTTACCTTGGAAATACTGTTTAGATATAGTTCCTCCTGTCCTTACTAATGTCAGTTTTATTAGGTCCACACCATCTCTGTATGGCTGTTGAAACAGTCTTATCCCCATTCTATTCTTTTTAAAAAGAAACAAATCCAGTATGATCATATTTAATCAGTACTTGTCATGGTCTCACCCTTCCCAGTATTAACCTCTTGTCAGATTTCCCTCCTCCCATTTACCATCTCCTTTACCTACCCCCATACTACCTTTAAGCTACACTAAATTTCCCCCTGACCCATAAACTTGCCCTGCTCTTATCAAACCTTTGTCCTTTAATAAAGGTGTTTTCTTTACCTCAGAGTCATTCTCCACCCTTGTGTCTTGCAAGTTCCTATTCAAGATCAGCCTCAAAGTCACCTGTTACAACTTGACTCAGGCATGTAAATCATTCCTCTCTATATCCACAATGCTATCTTCATACTTCTGTTGTAACATTCACTTGTTCTTTATTATTTATTTGCTCCTATGTCCGTATTCACCTGTACTGTAGGCTCCTCCAGACTGGGGACTTTGTCATTCATGCATACATCCTAGATGCTTAGTATAGTGTCTTACGTTCATCAAATGTTTGTTGGATGAATGACTGAACTACAGGTGAAACCTTACACATTCTTAGCATGTTGGAATTGGAAACAATCATTTTAAAGATAAGTACACAGAGATCTACAGAGGCAAAATGATTTCCTGAAGGTGATACAAATACAATCCTCCATACTTCTGGCCCTGTGCTCTCTGTAATGAACTTGTACTAGTTGTTCCCAGTCAGTCTTGGTTGGATAGCACTGAAATTGAGATAGACCTAGTGTGGACACATACACTGTCTATGATGCCATTTAATTTTTAGCTTATAGAATGTGATTCAAAGATTGGAATGAAAAAGATTCTGTACAGAAAGGTCCTAAAAATTGTTTGAATTGTAGATAGTGTATCTAGTCTTTCTTCAAGTAAATGACTTAATTTAGTGGTCTTTTACTGAGGTCCACACTTTATTCCTTTATTCTACTGAGAGGGTTCCCTGGGGCAAAATGTGTGTGTGTGTGTGTGTGTGTGTGTGTGTGTGTGTGTGTGTGTGTGTGTGTGTGTGCGCGCGTGCGCGCACGTGTGTGTGTGGCACAGGGGTGGGAACATAGGCTCTGTATCTTTTTTCAAAGGATTCCTTGATACCCCAAAAAGTTAAGAACCACTGTGCCTAACTTGCAGATATTTTGCTTTTGTAATAAGTGGTCTTTCTCAAAGCAAAGTACATTAAAAATTCTTTGGGCTGCTGTTTGAATTACATTTTTAATCTTTGCTACTTGCTTTCATTTTTAGGGTTTGTGTTTAGTGAATCAGAGGGATCTGCATTAGAACAGTTTGAAGGTGGCCCCTGTGCTGTTATTGCACCTGTTCAGGTAACATAGACTACTTTACCGACTCCTTAGAGGGACATGTTCAAACGTTTCATACTTTATTTTTTGTTTTCTAATATCTGTGTCACAAGACATGATCAGTTATCTCTTAACTTTTTATTCTTGTAAAGTGCTATGAATATCCAGAATAAAAATGAGTTCAGAACATCAGCAGGTTATGCAGCAATAGCCTTTTGACAATCTTACATCAAAAAAACCAGAATGGGTGTTCCCTGACCTTCAGAAAATTAGGAATTAATGATAATGACATCTTTCTAATACAATGATCCTGTTGAGTAATAGCATTCTATACTAGGGATAGCTACATCATAGCAATATATTATTTTCATTTGTTCTTTCTGTAGAAGTGATTTTCCTAAGAAGTTGACGACGAGTGAATATTTTCATTCTCTAAAACTGTATACATTTTAAAAATAAGTTGTCTTTACAATTTTAGGCTATGGCTTCAGCTTTTAAAATAAAATTAGTAATAACAGACTTCAAACAGAATTTCCAAAATTAAAAAAAAAAGGTTTTTCTTTGCACAAGGTAATGTTAATCTGAATATACGTATACGATTTTGAATCTTGATATGTTCTATTGTTTGAATTTCAAGGGCCAGTTTGCCACAATCATTACATTTTAAAACCACAAATTGAATTTTTGGTTTACTATAATACTTACAATGTCTGACCAGCAGTGTAACTTCACAACTATTATAAAAGAAACTGGAATTGATTCTGTTTTTTAATCAACACATTTTGAAAGTACATATTTAATGTGATATTTTTTCATTGGACATAAGGAACACATTCCTGAACTGTTAGCTGCGAAGTAAACTGGTCTCTCAAGCCTTATACTACATATTATTAAATTAAAAATTTTTTTCTCTGAAGGAGGAAAAAAATCCTTTCATGACTGATTCCAAATTATACCCTTTATAAGTCATTATTTTATTTCTTTAAGGGCTAAAATTGATTTTGTTTGCGTTAGTAAAATTATTTAAAAATTAAGAAAAATTTGAATGTTTGAACATTGTCTGGGAGTTACTGAATATAAAGAATAAAAATTAACTGTGAATTAGTATTGGAGTTATCATGCCGTTATGCTGGGGACGGATTTTGGTTGCTAGCAAAATCTTACCATCTGAATTTGAAGATTGCTTGTTCTGTCTGTATTTAAATTAGATTATATTAACCCAGGGCCTCCTGGGCCATATTAGCACCCAGGGTTTTTACTAAAAGTCTACGAATGTAGTTAAGTGTAAGGTGTACCACAGGAGTTTCCTGTTTTATAAAATTCAGTATATTTCCATAATGATAGCTGTTTCTGCAAGGGATAATTGTAGTGTTCAAAACCCTCCTGTATCTTTGAGGTCATAATTTAGTTTCATAGTCACATAAATCTTGTCAATCATGAAGAATTTTGGGTTTTTAAAATACTTTTAGTGTAAAAGTCGAAACTAAACCATTTAGCCTAATGAAGGGAAATGAGCAAGTCTAGATAGTAAAACTTCTTTAAACTATAAAAATTAGAACATGGTCCTGTTGCCAGAATAGGCTTATTGTGGAACCAGATGGCTAATACAGGCGTAGACCATGTTATAGATAGCAGTTTACCAAGAATTTATCACATACCGTGATAAAGAAGGAACTACAAATCACTGGTAGAATAAAATGAAATTTAGTAAATGTCACTGATAAGACTGGTTGCCAGTTTGAGGGGGAAAATGAAGTTAGATCATCTGATACCATATACTAAATATGTTCTTGACATAATACTGAACCACAGAAAAACTAATGTATTGCCAACACCAAGAGAAAGATGGAAAAGATTTGGACCAAAAAAAGATTTGCAACGAATATTAGCAATAAGTGGATATTGTCTTTCTTCTACAAAGAATGTGTACAAATCAGTTAGAAAACCACTCAGTCTCCAGTGGTGAAATGATGTGTGTGCAGGCATAACAGGTGGACTGATGATGGATAACCAAAGAATCAGGACGTTCAACCTCACTAGGAATCCAAAAAAGTACAAAGAAAACTACAACTAGATTCTATTGCTGACCCTTCCTAATTTTTAAATATAAAATAATTACCAGGGCCTAGAAGGGTAGGATGGCGCTGGCACACTCATATTGCTATGTGGTACATTTGTACTTTGATTCAGGGAGGGAAATTTACATTAGAACCAGAAGTGTAAGAATGCATATTTTTTGATGAAATCATTGCACTTCTGTGCGTCTTTCTTAAAGAAATAATCCTTAATATGGAAAAGATTGTATTCAATAAGAAGTTTTTGTATTTACAGTAGTAAACAATTATAAGGCTAGTGTACAATAATGTTTAAATGTGAAGTAATGTTTGAGTAAATTTCGACAGCTCGATAGGTATGTAGTGATTAAGAATTATAGTTAGGAATCCTGTTGGAAAACAGAAAAATGGGAAATATCACATACCCATTATGCTTCTCACTTGTAATAAAAATTAAGACAGTTATGAAAGAAAGACTGGAAGGAAGTATATAAAAATACTGACAGTGATCACATCAGTGGTAAAACAGTGGGTATCCCACCTCACTTTTCCCAACTTTTGTAATGTAGTTATAGTCCTCCATTTTATGGTTGTTGCCGTTTTGGGAAAAAGTCAGAAACACTTGATTGTAGTAGTTTTAGATTTTACTTCTTTAAGATACTGCAGAATATTACTTCATTTTTTGTTAAAATACTTTCAAATGATCGCTTATTAGGTGCCAGGTACTGTGCTAAGTGTATTACATAGATTATTCTATATAATCCTCACTGCAGCCTTTTAAAGTTTATGCTATTATTATTTTTAGTAAAGTAGTGGAACCAGGATTCAGACCCAGATGTGTCTGACTAAAAGCAGTCCTCTTACCAATACACTACCACTTTCAAACAGTAAGTGAGAAGCGTCCAACTAACCTTTTTCTTGGATCTGCCCCCTGGAGATTCAGATCCAATAGGTGGAGCCTAAGGGTCTTCATTTTAAGTAAACAGGTCAGGTGACTGGGATGGAAATGGTCCTTGAACTACACTTTGAGAAGGAAACATTACACTGATCTTCTTTCTATCAAGTCATCAGTGTAACAGAGTCAGCTCACTTAAGAAAAGGTCAAGAGGTCAACTTGTTTTTTTTCTTTTGAATCTTAAAGCTTTTTGAATTAAACCAGGAAGTTAGGAACTCCTTAAAATGATGAGTCTTGTAGTGATATTCTCATATCACAAATCAGAACTAATAGAGCAGAACCAGTTTTGTGTTATGACATCTTTTCCCCCAAGGTGTCTAAGAGAAATGTAGACTGGTTCCTGTTTCTGGGGTCTTTATTTTGTGAATGAGCAGTAAGTTTCTTTACTTTTCCAGTTATGTGTCTATTATTTTGAGTCAGTTGTTCTATTTGCCGGAAAGTACATATTATGAAAGAAGAATTTTAGGGATCTAGAATCAAGTTTATAGTGGTATATTCTGAATAGTATGCTCAATTACTGTTGAATGTGAAGGGAGACTATCTGAAAATTTTATAACACTGTTCAGTAGACCATAAAGGAGATATACATTAGGGTTTTTTTCCCATTAAAAAAAAAGAATAAGGCTTGTTTATAATGGATTCTAATAATTATTGCTTTAATTGTATAAAGGCCTTTCTTTTGAAGAAGCTCCTGTTTTCTTCTGAGAAGTCTTCTTGGAGGGATTGCCCAGGTATGATAGTGGCTTTCTATAAACTTTTCCATCACCTTCTAATTTAGAGATGATCTAGGCAGCTTCCATTGGCAGTACTTGAACTGAAACCATTTATCTTAAAAAAACTATAAATGGAGTATTTTTTTCCTGAGTTTTATTTTTTCAGTGTTTCAGAAAATTTCATGAACAGTGACCTCAAATTTTAATGTGTATATTCCCAAGTTTGGGTTACCTGAGAGGCATAAGACAGGATAATAGACCTAAGGGAAAATAAACCCTTGGCCTCTCGCTAAAAAGTGGTGCATTTCTCTCAACTGTTAAATGATAGCACCCTGTAAGGGATGGTCATTTGTGTTTGTTTTATCTCACTTAGCTCTGAGGAGGAACTCAGAGTTATCTTTGCATTCCCGCAGCTTTTAGTATAGTGCCTCACACAATGCAGATACTGCAAAGAACCAAATTAAATCGCAGATGAAGCTGTCATAGCTTCTGCAGTATGATTAGGTCAGAGAGCTGTATGGTGCTAGCTGATAATAATAAAACGTTTGCATTCTGCTTGACGGTTTACCGTCTTCCCTTTAATACGTGAACACTCTTATGTGAACCTCACAGTAACTTCTGAAGAATGTAGGATATATTATATAATCCTAGTTTTGTGTATAAGGGCAGAAAAGTTTCATTCCAAACTATCCCCATAGAATCTACTGAATTTAAGAGTTAAAGTGTCCCCCATGTATTTTTTTTTATATTTTTTACTAGCTGAAATGCAAAATAAATTGTAGAGAAGAAACCAAGAGATACTATTTAATATTAACATCACTGCTTTACTGGTAAAATTTGAAGTATTTCTTGTACAGAAATATATGCACATTGATAAAATATATAGCATTGTCATAAACGTAAAGATGGTGGTGGTTAGAAAGTGAATGACGTAGTTCCTCCTTTAAAGAACTACTAGTCTATTAGAAATCTCCCCATAGTATAAAATTTTGCATAGCTCCTATACCCATCTCCCCCTGCTGTTCCTGAAAGTTTCAGGAACAGCACTACTTTTGGGGAGTGATACTGCTTGAAAAGAGGAGGTGGCTAAGGTTCCGGAAGAAATTGAACATTTGTGCTCCTGTCTATAAAAGTCTAATGCTCCAATCACTGCAATACAGCATCGGGAGCCTCTATATTATACAACATGACCATGATGGCGTCTGCTAATGTAATGAATTTGGTATTGTGTGTGCTGATGGTGTGTTATCTCCTAAGCCTTACCCCTGTGGGACAAGGAGATCAAAGACATTAGACTAATTCAGAAATGAGGAAAAAACTAGAAGTCTCAGCAGGCCCTCACATTGTGCCTGGCTCTGCAGTAGAGGGACCCTCACGGCTTCAGTGCTCCCTTCACAGCCCAAGGAAGGGGAGCGATCAGTATCGGGTTAGTGCAGGGAACTTCTCTCTCCTAAGGTTTAGTTCTTACTTTTTCAGGATTCTTTTTCTAATTAATGGCAATATTTAATAGTAATGACACTTTAGCCCTCAAGCACATTGTTGTTCCAAAATGTAAGACTATTTATGCTGGGGGAGGAATCCTCCATCCACTTAAAATGGTTGGTTTTCATTATTAAATTAAAACATTCTTACTGTTGTTACCCATGACAGGATTTTTTTTCTTCTATTCAAAGAAAACCATCATAACTGGTACTTTGGTTATTTTTAGAGGAAGAGCGGAAGGAACTCCTTTGTCATACCTTATGTGATATTTTAGAAAGTGCCTGTTGTGACAACTCTGGAGCATTCTGCCTGGTTTCCTGGTTAAGAGGAAAGACAACTGAGGAGCAGACTGCGGGCATTTCTGGGAGTCCTGCAGAATCTAGTTGCCAAGTGGAGCATTCTGGTAAGATCTATTTTTTACTTCCCGAAGGAGTTTCTTGTACCTTTGTTTTAGTAAAATTGTTGAAGTTTTTGAAGGAAAAAAAAAGGTGTAAAATCTCCTAACACATCTCGTTTTTAGTCCCTGCTTAATTCAGGAGCCTTAGTATTTTTCATTTCCCTTTCAATTCTTTGAGCTACCAGAGGGCAATGGGGCCTGTTTCCCTTGTTGTCACTTTTGGAGAAAAGAAAGGAAATGCATCTCTTAAACTTTTTAAGAACGTTTTAGTTAATGTCTGCTTGATGAAATTTTGAGCTTTAGAACTGTCATTTAGAAAATTTAAGGAACATAATCCTACATACTTTAGTTTTAGATGCCTTAGCATTGTGGGGTTTTTTTGGTAATGGAAAAAAAGGGGTTTTAGGGACATCAGAAAATTTCTTAAATACCTTTAGTTGTTTCTTAGAGCAAAGGTGGGGACATTGTTCTTTGTTACATATTGTTTCTTTTCCTCCTGAACTTTTTGGATATTACTCGATATAGTCTATATACGCATTATTTTAAGGTAGTTTTAAGTAAGGGTTTTAATTATTCCTTCATTTAAATTTTTCATTATTGAAGATTTCTCTTTAAATAATAGCTATTCTTATTCATAAAAATATGTACCCTGTGGATTTTAGCCTTTGAAAATTCTTATTTAATTGACCTTAAAACTGCCAGAATGAACTAGTAAAGTGGAAACTTCTGATAGTACTGAAGCTAAATAAAGAATTGCTTTTCTGTTTTTCTTTTCAGGAATTCTCTTGCTAGTATGTGACTTTTGATAATTGGTAGCTCCACGTGTTTATATTGAATAAGTGACTTTTTCTTCCTATGATGCATTCCAATAACTATCATCTCTGCAGAAACTGTTTTTAAAGAAATTATAAACGTGATTTATAGAGAGTAAATTTTGATTACTTGTGATGTACATCTTCATTTCCATGTAGGATGATCCCTCAGGGACTATTGTCTCCATGGGCTGAAATGACTCTGATGTGTCAGCATCTTCTTTCTCCTACTTTTGCAGTTACAGTTGCAAATTCTAACAGTAGGACATTTGCCAGGAACAGTTTTTAAAAATTTGAACCTTTGAATGACTTTTCCTGTTCAGTTCTTTCAAACTTAGCCTTTCAAAAAGAATTCAACATACTTTTTGAATTGATGATGACCGTAGAAGAAAACAAGTAGAAAATGTTCACAAGGACGATAGTAAAAAAATCTTAAGATTGGTTTTAAGATATTTTCCAGGCTTTACTGGGTTGCATGGAAGCATGTTTAATAGTTGCATTTAGGACATTAAAATTTTGACAGAGGAATAGTTGAACTAATTAAAAGTTGTTTTAGAGAATATCTGCTTAAAGCCAATCTATATATTAATATGCAAGAAAACAGTAATGTCTTTTCTTGTAACGTTTCTCGTTAGTATTTTAGGGGTATGCGATGTGCTTTCTATGGGATATACTGTACATTTCTGTAGTTACAGGTTAAATTGCTCTAGGTTAAATAGCCTCATAACGTATTAACTTTGGTACTTCAGTAACTAATTTAGGTGGGCATATTAGATTTAATTCCTCTTCAAAAAACATATTTTAGTAGTTTTCCAATTTCCCTTGCTTCATTTTAAGAGTGGACATGAAATAAAACCTTGTGTTAAATCTGTTTTTAGTACTGTAAAAATATGACAAGTTTTTTTAACTGAAAATTTGAGAATTTGCCATAGATGTTGACAAATGCAAAAAAACTTAAAGTTTATATTTCATATAACAAACTGTTTTACCTGTTCTTTCCTTTATTCCCAGCTATGTTCTTTTTCTTGTGTTTTATATTTTTCCACCATCCTGCCTGCTAAGCTTTTTATTTTGCTTGCCTCTTTTCTCTAAATTACTATCTTTATGTCTACTTTCATAGTGTATATCCAGTAAAATTATTTAAGTGATCAAGCACTGCAGAACAGTTAGTACAATTTGGAAAAGATTAGGCCGAATTTTTGTTTTATCCTGAGATTTTACATGTGAACTGTTTTCCCTCTTGTCAATATTACATTCTGCACAAACATTAATTTCATTGGCTTGTGTGGTGTGTGTAGTTTTGGCTTTTGGTAACGCACACTTGTTTGCAGTAGTGAATGCTCAGGTTCAATTTCAGTTTGTTTCCCCCACAAATCAAAAAATCACTGAAATTAACCTATTTGGACTTGTGAAGATTTTTAAAAACTGTTGGAAACATTTGAAAATTAAAATGATTTTGAAAGGATGGCCTCATGAGACATTTTAAATTATAAATCAAAAATCCTAATTTTGAACTCCTAATAAATCCATTTCTCTCATTCTCTAGTAAGAATTAATATTTAAAAGTACTAATATTTGCTTTATAAAATTTTTGTAAAATAGTGCATTGTGATAGAGTAGGCGTTTTGATTCATGTAATGAAATTTTTAAAGAGAGTATCTTTGTAGAGGGAGCCAAGACTGGCTTGATTCAGATCTCAGCTCTGTTGTTTGTTACATTTTGCTCCAGGGAGGCTCCTTCTTTGTGCCTCAGTTCCTTTTCTGTGAAATGGGGATAACAGGGTTGTTAGAGGATTCAATGACGTAACACCCGTAGCGCTTTTGGAGAGGGGCCTGACACTTAAAGTGCTGCAGAGACATTACCTTGGATTTAAATGCTGTCTTTTATTTACTTTGGTTTTTTTTTTTTAATTTAATAATTGTGCTGTGTTAATAATGATCATAATCTAAATAAGTTACTGAAAACTTCTCAACAGTTGTACAAGTAAATGAGGAAACAAACTTAAAGCTGTCTTTGAACCTGTGTAGTTTCAAAGTGCTATGCCTTTTTATAACATTTGTTTAACAATTAAACATTTAACCTAAAGATCTGATATTATGAAGGAGGAAGATTAGCTATTTTTCTTGGATCTATGAATTGAATATTTAAAAGTGCAGGACACATTCCAGTGATGTGTGAAGCACTCTGTCAGTAATTTTTCATATATTATAAACTATCCTAGTGTAACTGAATCGAAAGTAAAGGTTTATTATTTAATCCCCCTTTCACATCCTCAGTATCATACCCATTTTAGTTAGAATCATGGTAACTAAGAAGTTGAAATATAAATTTGTGTTACAGTAAAGTTGAAAATAAACTGAGAATTTTAAGGGAGTAAGGAAACAGGAAAATTTTGATTGCTTGAAAGTATTTACAGCCTGCTGTGTGTATCTTGTGTCATTTATTTGCCATGTGGAGTGCTGAAAAGTGTCTTTTATGTATAGCTGCCTTGGCTGTCGAAGAGCTTGGCTTTGAGCGATTTCATGCATTAATTCAGTAAGTAACATTGGAACATTTAAAATACTTACCTTGTGGACACATTGCCATTTTAAGTCTGTTCATACCATGGAAAGGTACTTAGATTTGTATACTTGAGGATTCGTTTGTTACCAGTGTTTTTGAAATAATAAGTTATAAAAGTTTACTTAAATTACTCTGATTCCTAAATTAGCTAACTACCAAAATACACTTTTTCATAATGTGAAAATCTTCTCCATCGTTAGAATGAAAAAACAAAAAAATCATTGTAGCATAATGTTTCTCTGACCTGAATGAATGCAAAGATTTCTAATAGGATAAATATTTGAATTATTATTTCTTATTTGCCAGATTCCTTCTAGGATTTTTGTTAAAAGTGCTCGTATTTTCATTAGAGCATTAAACGTGTTAATGTGAAAGGTAAGGATGGCCGCATTGATAGAATTACTGGTGGCATTTGCAATATGACATTAATTTCTCTTAAAAGAGGCCACAAATGTTCACCTTATCTTTGGTATTGAGATATTTATTAAATCATCTTCAGCCTTTACAGAGTCAAGTTTTCTTTTTTCTTGAACGCCTTTTGGAGAGGGCCACTCCATTCTTTAAATATGTATAATTATTGTGGAATTTATTGATGCCAGATAGGTCACCCAGGTGATGAAGCGTTTCCTTGCCACATAGGCATTCTTTTTAATGGTATATATTTAGGGACGTTTGTCAGCAATAGCTTTTGCTTTTATGGCTAAATACGTATTTGAAAATTTGAGGCACTTACAGAAATCTCATTTGTATGTTCACAGTTTAATGTATAAGGCGATTTAAAAATTTTCCCGTTTGTGAATGTCCTCATTCTCATCATAGTACTAATACTTAATTCTTTTTTCCCCCCAGAAAAAGATCATTCAGAAGTTTACCTGAATTAAAGGATGCTGTCCTGGACCAGTATTCAATGTGGGGAAACAAATTTGGAGTATTGCTTTTTTTGTATTCTGTGTTACTGACCAAGGTTTGTTTAAGAAGTTACCTCTTCTGGCTTTTATTAGTTTGAGTTTAGGACTGTTTCTCCTGCTGTGATGAGTAATTTTACTCTTGATACTGTTTGTAAATCAGTACTTTTTCTAAATCTGAGTAAAAATCTCTTATGCTACTAATTATCAAGTTCTCTGTCTTCACCACTCAGTACCTACGCACTTTGATACTTATTTTTACCCCTGATCTTCTTTGGTACAGGGGTAATCAATAATTTTCTAATTATGAAATGGACTCAGTTCTGAATTTTGTTTTCTTTCATCCTAGTATCTGGCATTTGACCCCTTCCTGCCTTCTAGAAGCTCTTTCTGACCCTCAGTCCCTCTCCTAACTTACAGATAAATCACGGTGCTAGTTCTCTTTTTGTACTATTTCATGAGGCCTCCCCCCCTTTTTTTTTTGATAGCTTCATTTTCTTCTTTACCTGTTATCTCCTGCTCTTTTCTCTCCCCCTCTACATTTTTATATTCTAAAAATTTTCGGTCCTTGTCAGTAGACATCCTTTTTCTTTTATGGGCATTTTATTTTCTCAACTTACTTTTATGTGGTTAATTCTGGTGTATATACATCCTATCCTGACCTTTTTCCCCAAGTGCCAATCTCCTGTCTCCAGCAGCATGTTAGTTGAGTATCCTGCTAGATTTACCATGTCTGATAGCAGATTTCTTTCATTGGACAGATGTTTATTGGGCATTGACTCTATGCTAGGGACTGGAATTAGAATAAGAGACACATTTTTTTTAATGGTTCCTCTTCAGTACTGTAAAAATAAATTGACACTTTTAATAATTCCATTATGGCAGTGGTTTTTGGTGTTTGTTACATGTACAAGGCACGGGGGGAAAATAGAAATGTCTCAGAAAATGTCTCAGTTTGGGGGTTCTGTTTCGGTAAATTCAAGGACAGATTTTATATGGTAGGGACCATGTGGTGGTTATAGGGTCTTGATGGATAAGGAAAAGTTTTCTAGATGGAAAAGCTGTGGGAAGATTTTCTAAGCCATGGAAACAGCAAGTAAAGGCATGTGGGTTCGGGGTATGACACCCAGAGAACGATAAGGAATTCAGCGTAGCTTGCAGCATATTATACACCAGAAAGGCAACTGTGGACGATGAGACGGCGCATCTATATAAAAAAAGCTCAGAATGTGAAGGCCCTTGTATGTTCCGTGCAAAAAATAATTGTGATTTCATCTGGCCAAAATTAGAACAAAAATTTTGAATACAGGAATAACAAGATCTTTTTGTTGATAAGATTCCTTAACTGGAGCTAAGAGTTGTGTGGAGAGAGTCTGTATATGGCGTAGAAGGCTGGAGTCAGGAAGGTGAGAAAAGTGGGCACTGAATAGCCGAACGTAAGCTAGAGCAGACGTAAGCTAGACTGTGGAAATGGAAAAGACAAGGAGCATGTTGAGAAGCATGTTCTAAATTTGGAAATTTAAAAACATCTTAGGAGCATGTTTAAGAGAAAGAACCAAAAGTATCTCGTAGTTGGTGAGATGTGCCGAGTGGCCGTGAGGGTGGCACCTAAGATGCCTGGGCTCGTAGGAGTTGAGCTTTGACTGTTCGTTATTTCCCCGGTGTTTTATACTCAAAACTTTTGATACCTCCTCCTCTCTTGCCCTCTACAGCCAATAACCCATCATGTCTAATTGTTCTTCTTTGTGCTGGTCTTTGAAATGATGTCCCCTCCCTCACCAGTGATGATGTCACTTGTTCATAGTACTCATTTTGGCTTTATCATGGGCTGCTGTGTGTTTTTTAAAAGGAAGCAAGTGTAAGACCTCATACTTGTTTGTATTCTCCTACAATATTTAGGCCGTCATTCAGTATTTGGATCGTTGATGAATGTCTTTAATCCTTAGAAATAGCCTGTAATTTGATAGAACCAGTGGTTAGAGTTAGGTGAGTAGCACAATGAAGGGCAGTTTATCTTGGCCTTTTCCAAGTTGATGAGGCTAAAATGCCCAGGTCTTGGACTTATCCAGACCTTTGACGATCTGGATGCCCTTGTGAGGAATCAAAAAATATCAGAAAATTGGTTTTTAAGAAAATAAGAAAATTCCTGCCCTCCTAGTTTTACATTGTATTTTGTCAGTACATTTAAATTACTGATGTTTGTGGGGCGCCTGGGTGGCGCAGTCGGTTAAGCGTCCGACTTCAGCCAGGTCACGATCTCGTGGTCCGTGAGTTCGAGCCCCGCGTCAGGCTCTGGGCTGATGGCTCGGAGCCTGGAGCCTGTTTCCGATTCTGTGTCTCCCTCTCTCTCTGCCCCTCCCCCGTTCATGCTCTGTCTCTCTCTCTGTCCCAAAAATTAAAAAAAAAAAAAAAATTACTGATGTTTGTGAGAATGCAAAATCAGAATTCTATTTTCTTTTATGCCAGTTACACCTTTTGTATATTTAAATTTCCTATGTTTTTTAAATGGCCCAAGCAAACACATCAGATGCCTTAGCGGGTGTATTATTTAGCCTGGAATTAAGTGAATATTAACTTTTGGATTAAATAATTTTCTCCTCCTTCCTCCTGAAACTTAAACATTATCTCTCATCATGCTGACATGAGATCTGTTACCCATGAGTCCGTCAGCACTTTTGATATACAGCCCATGAAAGAAAAGATATTCTTGGAGGAGCTACTTCTTACCATTAGCATCTCAAATGTCCCCACCCCACATCAAATCTGAGTAACTTTGGGGGAGAAAAGTTACTTAAATAATTGTGCTTTATTCTTTTATAGTAAAAAAATGATCAGTTTTTAAATTACCGTAATATTCAATTTTAGTTTTTAAAATAAGCCAATGAATTTCTTGATTCCTTTAGGGCATTGAAAACATAAAAAATGAAATTGAAGATTCAAATGAACCTTTGATAGATCCTGTATATGGACATGGCAGGTAATTAACTAAAATCTGTTATCTCCCTACCTACACGGACTTAGGTTTTTAGGAACTTGACTTTAAGATAAAACGCTCCTGAGTCAGATAATTTTGTCTGTCAGTGTTGACAGCATAAAGTATAGAAACTTGAGCAACCTTGTACTTTACGCATTGTTTGCTTTATATATGAAATGTTATTTTCCACTTCAGGTTTATGTATGCATTGCATCTATTATGGCAAAAATTTTCTTTTAAGATGACAACAGGGGTGTTTTAACAAATTCTGCTGTTATGTTTCACTTATGAAATTTTTTAATGGATGGAATTTACTTAGAAATAAGTACATCCTTAACTATTTGTAAATGCTTTCCTGTTTGGGGGAAATATTTTCTCCTTATTTTTCTCTGAAACATCCTCCCCCAACACACACCCGAGTTCTTAATATTTCTACTAAAATCAATGAAACAATGATAGTTAACCCACTGTATTACATAAGTCTTTCTCTTTAGATCTTTGCCTCAGAAGTTAAAAAAAAATCAGCCATCAAACAAAAAATAATAATTATGTTTATATTTATAGAGTATTATAAATATCAAGCAAATTATTAGTCTCATCTTTTTTTGTCCACTAAAAGGTGATGTGTTGGATAAAGTTAAGTGTAGTTGAACGTATAGCACAATAGATACCCATGTGGTGATACACGTAGTGATACATTTAGCAAAGCTGTTGTTCAGTTGAGTGTATAAAATAAAAATGTAAGGTTTGCTCTAACTTTGTTTCTTAACCGACATAATGTAATGTAAGTAGACATTACTTTATGCCTTACCATAGGGATCGTTTGATTTGAAAACTAGTTTATTCATATTTTAATTACTTTTAAATTTTTATTAATAGCCAAAGTTTAATTAACCTCCTACTGACTGGACATGCTGTTTCTAATGTATGGGATGGTGATAGAGAATGCTCAGGAATGAGTAAGTATATTTTTTGCTGTGTTGATCTCTTTTATGACCGCTGTTTCACTAGAGTACAGTTGATTGTTACTCATGTATTTAATGGCTCTGCATTACTTAGAGGTAAGATAAGTGCTTTATACATAAGAATCCTTACCTGTTTTCAAGGCACTGTCACTTAAAGAGTATGGAGTTTGGAGACAGACATACCTGGATTCAAATTCCAAGTGTAAGACTTCAGTCAAATTACTTCTCAAGCCTTTAAGTTTTTTCTAGTATAAAATTGGGATTGTAAGACTCACTTCATTAGAAAAGTAAATCTCTTATTATCGATAAATCTGGTACATATTTATCCAGTGGTATCTATAAGCCTCAGACACTATTGGATTTTCGTAAAATTGAGGAGAATTATAAGTATTGCAATTTTGTGAGGGTAATGGTTTTTCCTGTATTACATGTAATGTCCATAATTTCCTTTAAAATGCTGGGTAGATGGAATGTTACCTGAGAATTTTAAACCACCACCCCATCCACCACACCTCCATTTCTGGTCTCACTTTTGCCTCTGCTGTAGCTTTATATGTTCCCAGGGACGTTTAAGTGAAGCCACATTATTGTCCAGTGCATCCAGTTAAGAGCTGATAAATAATTCTGAGTAAAATTCCTTTCAGCTGATTACTGAGTCATTCTAAATTCAGTTATTTCCTTATTCAACTTATATTAACTGCTATGTACCTCTTTTTGGAGTATGTAGCGTAGGACAGGAAGCTTCTGTAGTTTCTATACTTTACAAGGAATTTTATTTCTTTCTTCTATCATGGGATCAAACTGTCACCAAATGATAGAAGCAAATATTATGAATGAGAAAAAATTTCTTTGTTTTTTCTATAATGAGATGAAACTGTCACCAAATGACAGAAGCAAATATTTTGCTTTTTACTCCCATTTAAATGAACGAATTTTGTTCTTAAATTTGAATTTTTCTTAAGTTTTAGAAACAGGGTATTGTTATTTAACAGAAACACGAAAGGATACAATATTAACATGGGCAATGTTAGTAAAGATTATAGAATTTCAAGTTTAAAAGCACAGTCGCGCAATCCATCCCTTCGTTTTACCATTTAAGGAATATAAGAACCACCTTCCCTCCATACATTGTATAAAATATTGCAAAATTAGGATGCCTTGATGGCCCAGCTGTTACATATATGATTTCGGCTCAGGTCATGATCTCAGTTTGTGAGTTCGAGCCCCACATTGGGTGAGGATGAACCCCACATCGGGTGAGTCTGAGCCCTCTTTGGGTAAAACACAAACCCCGAGTGAGTCCCGCCTCTCTCTCTCTCTCTCTCTCTCTCTCTCTCTCTCTCTCTCTCCCTCTCCCTCTCCCTCTCCCTCTCCCTCTCCCTGCCCCTCACTCACTTGCCCCCCTCTCTTAAAAAAAAAAAAATACTGCAAAATTATTCATTTAATATTTAGTTAGAATGAGAACCTAGTCTTGCTGATTTCTGGTAAAGGACAAAAAATTTATGAACAAACAAACTACACGGGTTGCCTTGCTCTGTTGTTTGTAAGTGAGCCTGTCCTGTTCTTGAACCTGCACTTCTGATTCAACACTGAAGGCATTTAATCCTGCCAGTTAAAAGTATGTCATTCTTTCTTGAGTAATATGCACTCACCCACATGACTTCTCCACACCCCTCTTTTTCCCTTCCCCCTGCGGTTTCCGGGGCCTGAAGTATCTTCCATCATCTCAGATGATCAGAGAAGGAAGGTTCCTGCTCCCCTTTGGTTGAGGGGTCTCAGCCTCGCAGCCCCTGTCCTCGGTGCTCCTACTGGGCTGTGGCGCATAACTCTGTCACCTGGACTTGGGTGTGTTCCTCTGGATCTTGATACTGGTTATCTTGGTCCTCCTCTCTCCTTCTGCAAATTCTCCTGCGCCCCCTCCTACTCCCAGAGCCAGACTTTGCTTTCTGTCTCCCTAGGCCTTTCCTCACCTACCCTCCCATAGGCTTTTTTTCTTGCCATAAATTCATTACTTTCTTTATAGAATATTAGTCACTTACACAACTTTTGGTTCTTGATGTGTACAAATTCATTGTTTTCTGTTTCTTGAAATAGTAGTTTCCCTTGGGGCGCCTGGGTGGCGCAGTCGGTTGAGCGTCCGACTTCAGCCAGGTCACGATCTCGCGGTCCGTGAGTTCGAGCCCCGCGTCAGGCTCTGGGCTGATGGCTCAGAGCCTGGAGCCTGTTTCCGATTCTGTGTCTCCCTCTCTCTCTGCCCCTCCCCCGTTCATGCTGTGTCTCTCTCTGTCCCAAAAAATGAATAAACGTTGAAAAAAAAAATTTATTAAAGAAATAGTAGTTTCCCAAACTATTGTTTTGCTCTGAATTTTTTTCAGTATAGTTTAAGTATCAAAACTAAGCAATGACTTTGAAGTAATTATCTTGGAAAGGAAAATAGGTCATATTGTTTTCATTTTCCCTTAATTGTTAGCAGTACTGACTTGATCTGTTTTCAGTGACCAAACTTAAAAATCTATACATTATTCAGCATTTATTGGATGTTTTTCTGATGTGACAACCTGCAAGAAAGTTGCAATATAGGTAATATATGAAGAAAAATTGTAAGTTACTAGTTTTAAAATCCTTAGGCAAGCTACTTTACTTCTAGCTTCTGTTTCCTTGGTTATAAAATATGGAGGTTTAATGCCCTCCTCAAAGAGATGTTGTGACAATTAAGATCAAATTTCTAAATTGCCTTAACTGGCCCACGAGGAGAACTCAGCCTTCCCTCAAAAGCACACACACCTAGTTTGGGGAAACAAGAACGTGCATGTAAATGACTATAATGCAGTGTGAAATGAAGCATGTTGAAAGAAACTGTGGCACAGCTTCAGAGGAGGGAGAGAACTTTTCCTACCATGTTTACGTTCCTACCATGTTACACAGGGAGACTTTAAGTAGGAGGTAACATTTTCACGGTGGCAGCTGGAATGAGTGACAGGGCATTTTGAGGAAAATAGCAGGTTGTGTTTGGGGCCTGGGAGGCAGACAACACTGAGGAGACCCCAGGTTCTTAATCCTGACTACACATTACCACTTGAGGAACTTAAAAATAAGTCAGTGCCCAGGCCCCCGCCAAGAGTAAATAAATAAATTAGAGATTCTTCATGGTAGAGATGGGACATGGTACTTTTAAAATTACCCCAGAATCATTCTGATGTGCAGCCACATTTGAGGACCACTGGAGGAGAGCACGGCACCTGTGAGAGAGACCAGTATGAGGAATGATCGTAAACGTGGGGCTGAAGAAGACCTCAGGGTTCTTGATACTAAGAAGTTGACATTTTAGTCGGCAAGCATTAGGAAAAGAGTCATTGAAGGCATTTGGAAGGAAGAAAAAAAGAGCAACCAGTATTTGTGTGCTTTGTGCTAAGCAGTATGTTTTAGATATGTGTTTTCTTAACTTTGATGGAAAGATACAAAAATTGAACCTTAGATAATTTAGTAATTTGCCCGATGGCAAACAGCAGAGGCATCAGGTGCTTCTGACCACATCCACAGCCTGGGCTCATTCCACCATGTCACCTTCTGCTGTAACCCTGCGCCTCCGTGACAGAGACTATAGGCACGTAGAACCCACAGCATCCAACTGATTAGATGTGCGAGGGTAATGTACAAAGGACCGGTAGGTTTTCAAATAAAGCTTCTTGAAGAAATGAACACATGAAGGAACATCATGGCCAATTGACTTGAAAGTCACTTGGTGTATTTTGGTGTCAGAAAAAAATCTCTGGCCTCAAGTATTTGGCTTTCTTTGAAGAGCAGGTATAGCTATCGATAATTAAATGCTTATTAAGCAGCAGTGGGGAACGTTTATTTAACCGTGCTTAGTACTTAATGACTTCATTCTTGTAAGTGTTCTATGAAGATCATAGAGTACAGGAAACTATGGCCTAGAGTGGTTAAGAATCTTGCTTCGTTTCACACTAGCAGAGCTGAGATTTGAATGACAGTAGTCTGATTCCATGTAACCAGCATACATAATCATTACGATAAACCACCTCTTAAACTACATTTAACAGAATCTTCAGTGCGATAATAAGTATATAAGATGATGTGGTAGGAGTTCATCTTGTTACATTCATACCCTGAGAGGTAATTATTTGCCTTATTTATTGAAAGAAACAGATTTTGAGAATTTAATCCAAAGATTTTCTTTTTTTAATAAATGTTTTTAACATTTATTTGTTTTGACAGAGACAGAATGTGAGTGGGGGAAGGGCAGGGAGAGAGAGAGAGGGAGACACAGAATCTGAAGCAGGCTTCACGCTCTGAGCTGTCAGCACAGATCCCAATGTGAGAACCATGAGATCATGACCTGAGCCCAAGTCGGACGCTTAACTGACTGAGCCACCCTGGTGCCCTTAATCCAAAGATTCTTGTCCGTGATACAGAGTTAGTGAATGAGCCACATGCTATATTTCTCATTCAAGGAGAATGAGGACTAAGACCAGGCTATGAATTGAGCAATTAGCTAGGTCTTTGCTTTAAAAGAGCAATTGAGGGGCGCCTGGGTGGCGCAGTCGGTTGAGCGTCCGACTTCAGCCAGGTCACGATCTCGCGGTCCGTGAGTTCGAGCCCCGCGTCGGGCTCTGGGCTGATGGCTCAGAGCCTGGAGCCTGTTTCCGATTCTGTGTCTCCCTCTCTCTCTGCCCCTCCCCCGTTCATGCTCTGTCTCTCTCTGTCCCAAAAATAAATAAAAAACGTTGAAAAAATAAAAATAAAAAAAAAAATAAAAGAGCAATTGAAGGGGTGCCTGGGTGGCTCAGTCTTAACTGCGTATGCCTTCGGCTCAGGTCACGATCTCATGGTTTGTAGATTTGAGCCCCGCATCAGGCGCTTTGCTGTCAGTGCAGAGCCTGCTTCGGATCCTCTGTCCCCTTCTCTCTCTGCCCCTCCCCCTCTCATTCTCTCTCTGTCTCTCGCTCTCAAAAAATAAGTAAACATTGAAAAAAAAACTTGAGCTATCGAGCTAGAAACCAGATCATAGGGAGTACATATTTTAGCAACATAAGCAAGGTAGTTTTGCTGGCGAAAGAGGAAAAGAGAGGAATTGATTCCCATGTGGAGAGATGGTGCATTTAGGTTTTGTTTTAAGGAATGGAAGTCACTTAAGTTGTTCATTGGCCCAGGAAAGGGAACCACCTTTAATCAAAGTAAATGGGGTCAGGGACAACAGTAACATTGGAACGATACACAGTTCTTCTAAAGCAGAAAGAAAGAATGTGCTAAGAAAAGAAGGCGGCATTTGAGGTGTTAAAGATTTAAATTGGGAGAATTTTTGAGATTTTGAAGTCTGCTGAGAATGAGTGGACAGGGGTAAAGGTAGAGGTATATAAAGGAGAGAAAGGGTTTGAATCCACTGCTTTAAGAAGGAATAAAAAAAATGGATGATGGGAGAAATTTTTAAGTGTGGAGTCAGCAGTAAGAGTAGGGATGAGTTTACATAGAGGGAGTTAGAGTGGGTCCAACCAGTAAAGCTGATAGGCTTTTTTCCCCGCAGTAATCATCAATCCAGCAGTTGATGAGAAAATGAGTGTTCTGTATTATCCAGGAAAGGCCAAGAAGGCTCACTGAAAGATAAATAGGGCAGTTTTTTTGCCTTTATTTATTGAGGATATCAATGCTTGATCTGTCCTATATTATATAACATATAATAAACATTTTTGCCAGTTTGTCTTTTGCTTTAGTTTATGGTGAACATGTATATTGTTGTCATTTGTGGCTGTTACAAAGAAATACTGCAGTGAACAGGTTTGTATATAAATCTTTCTGTACAATCCTATTCCTATAGGATTTCTAAAAGTAGAACGTGTGCTAAAAATTTAGGCATCTTAATTTTTGTTAGCAATAGCTTTATCAAGATAGAATTCACATACCTGTGGTACTTTTTTTTTTTTTTAATGTTTATTTATTTTGAAAGAGCATGCATGAGCGTGAGCGGGGGAGGGGCAGAGAGAGATTGAGAATTCCAAGCAGGCTCCTCTCTGTCTGCAGAGCCCAATGCAGGGCTCCATCTCAGGAACCAAGAGATCATGACTTGAGCCAAAATCAAGGGTTCGATGCTTAACCAACTGAGCCATCCAGGCGCCCCATGTGATACTGTTTGTCCAGTTCCATGGTTTTTAATATGTTCTTAGAGTTATTCAGCCATCACCACATCAATTTTAGAACATTTTTATCAGCCCAAAAAGAACCCTTTTATCTTTTGCAGTCAGTTCCCATAATCCCTTTGCCACTCAGCTCCAGGCCTCCTTTAATTTATTTTCTGTCCACAAATTTGCTGAAACTGGGGATTTCTTATAAATAGAATAACCTATAGGGGCTCCTGGGTGGCTCATTCTGTTAAATGTCCGACTTCGGCTCAGGTCATGATCTCGCAGTTCATGAGTTCGAGCCCCACTGTGCTGACAGCTCGGAGCCTGGAGTCTGCTTTGGATTCCGTGTCTCCCTGTCTCTCGGCCCCTACCTCTCTCATGCTCTGTCTCTCTTTCAAAAAATAAATAAACATTTAAAAAATTAAAAATAGAATCCTACAGTATCTGATCATCTGTGACTGGCTTCTTTCACTTGGCATGTTTTCAAGTTTCATCCATGTTTTAGCCATATACCAGCTATTCATTCCTTTTTATTGGTGAATAATATTCCATTGTGTGGATAGGCCATATTTTATGTATTCATTTATCGATTGATGGACACCCAGCTTGTTTCCACTTGGCTGTCCTGAATAATGTGGTTAGGAGCATTTATGTACAAGTTTTTGTGTGGCTATATGTTTTTCTTTTTTCTTTGTTACATACCTAGGGTTAAAATCCTAGGTAATATGATAACTCATATACTTAATCTTAGAAGAACACCTGTTAAACTGATAGATAATGCCAAGTTACCTTGTACAGTCTGCTTTACTAACTGCTAATGTGTCCACTTTGCTTCTAATATTGTAGGGGAGTTCCTGTTTTTCTGCATCCTGGCCACCTCTCAGAACCATCCATCTTTAATATTATGTCATCTTACTGATAGTTGATAGCCTCTTTTAATTCACATTTGTCTCATTCCTCCTGAGCCTGTGCTTTATTGTCTTTTTGTGTGTTTGTTAGCTTTTAATATTTCCTCTTCTGGGAATTGCCTCTTTCTAGCTTTTGGAATTTTGTGGGGAAGGACTTATTTTCTTTTATTCACAATTTCTAGGAGCTCTATAAATTCTTTGTGTGTTAAAAATGTGTTGTAAATATTTTCTCTCAGCCTTTTCTGTCTTTTAATTTTGTTAGTGGTATCTTTTATCATACCCAAGGTTTTCATTCTTAGGAAGATAAATCATTTCATCTTTTCTGTTACGGCTTCTGTTTTGTTTTTTAATTTTTTTCTTGAATCAGTTTTGTATTTCTCCCATCCCAAGATTAAACTAATATTCCCTAGTATTTTCTTCAACTGCTTTTGTAGGCTTTTTTTCTTTTAATAATGTTTAGCTCTTTTGACTATTTGGATTATTTATTTATGAGTGGTGTGAGAGAGGGATCTGTTTTCTTTTTCCCAAAGAATTGCTTACTGTGCTTGCTAACTTGTCATTTCTCCACAGATGTGAAATACCCACTTGATCAAAGAACAGATTTTTCCATGTGTATGAGACTTTTTTTGTACTCCTCTATTCCACTAATCGGTTTGTGAGTTCTCTTGCCAAAACTACATTATTGCGTAGTTTTATAATGTTTTTGACATTTGTCAGCAAATGTTTCCTGCTGTTAAACTTTTTCAAAATGATTATAGCCATTTTTATGTTATCCAGTCCAACTGAACTTGTTTTCAGCTTTGTAAGTTTCAGTTTTTAAGAAATTTGTTAGAATTCGATTCAGGTTATATTAAATTTGTAGATTATTTTGAAGAAGTGACATCTTTACAATAGTAATCTTCCCATTTAGATTGTTATTTTTGTATCTTTAAATGACAGTGTATATTGTTGATCACAGTTCCCAAATCCAAGTACTTTATTCTACCTCAACCATTAAAACTATCTTTTGCTTCTGCAATAGAACACAGTAGCACTAGTCACCTAATATCACTTTTGCCCGCCCCCTTAGTCCTTCCCAGTGGCTGGTGTAGCATTTTACAAGCTAAATCAGATCATGATAGTTTCTCACAACCACTCAGTGACCAGCTTTCCCGTGCACTTAAACTCCTTAAGGAAGGCTATCAAATCCTTTTGTGGTCTGGCCCCTCTTGACCTGCCATCTTTCTTTAGCTTGCACTACTGCTTGTATTTTGAGCCGAGCTTCTCTTTGACTTGGTTTGCCTGTGTATCAGTTTTCTGGTGGTCTCTTTTCTGTCTTAAAGGCCTTCTGCTGTATTTGTGTACTGTTATTGAATGTATTGTACATTTATTATGTTCATTTGATAATTATTTTAATGTTTTCTTCATTTTATGGAATTGAGGTGGAGTCAGCTCTTATAAATCAGAAACACAGAGCTTGCTTGCTTGTTTTTTTTTTTTTTAATAGAAATCAATATCCCAGTCTATCCAGGCTATAATTAAATAGTTCGCTGAAAGTTGACGAACTCATGATACATAATCACTAAGAGAACCTGAAGATTAAGATCATTTTGAAATTTTAGTATTTTTTAAGTAATAAGAATTGTAATTAAGTGGCTAGGTGATATACAAATTTGAAGTGTCTGGTTTTTCAGAATTTGTGTAAGAAAAGAGCACAAGTGCTTATTTTCTCTAAATTTTTTTACTTGTAAAAATACATGTAATTTGTTGGAGCTAAGTTGCCAGGTAAAATACAGGACTCCCAGTTAAACTGGAATTTCAGACAAAGAGTAAACCGTTTTTAGTGTAAGTATGTGACATTCAATATTTGGAATATAGTTTTACCAAAGAAATTGTTTTTTTTTGTATGAAATTTAAATTTTAACTGAGCATCTTGTTTCTTGTTTTTTTTGGGTTTTTTGGGGTTTTTTTGCTAAATTTGGCAACCCTAGCTACGTGTGAACCTTGTAGCAACCTGACTTCTTAGGAATAAAACAAACAGTAACTGGGTTTGAAAAGCTCTTCACTTTCAAAAATAGATTTCACAAAGTTCATAGCTCAAATTGTGTATATGTGTGCAATTTATGTCTCAGTAGATAGCCAAGTCTTTCTCAGTATTTTATCACCTTTTAGTTTAGCTGTTCTAACATCCTTGGAAATAAATAATTTTTAATTTTTCTCACTGCAAACTTTTTTCTTTACTTAAGCACTCTGCATAACTTGATCCAAGCTTATTTTTCAACTGTCATGAACCTGTGCTTGAACAAAATTAATGCTACTTGTTTTTTATTTCTCTGTTCATACTATGCCTTTTGCCAAAGACTTATGTCCCTTCCACATGTGCCTGTCTAGTCCTTCACTGCCTACCTCAAGTGCTGTTGTCCCTCCAGGGGGAGCTCCCTGAGTCTCACAGTCCAGAGTGATCTGTCCTGGCCTCTGAGCATTTCGTTTTCATGGCACTTAACGCATTCTACTCTGTCACCTACTGTTTTGAGGGAGGGGGAGAGGATTTTTTTTAATTGTTGTAAGAACATTCAGCATGAGATCTACCTTCATAATGAATTTTTAACTTAAGATACCGTTTTAACTGTAAGTGTGAAGTTGCACAGCAGATATCTAGAACCTTCTCATCTTACATGGCTGCAACTTTATCTGGTGGGTAGCAACTCCCCATTCCCTCCTCCTCCCAGCTCCTAGCAACCGTCATTCCACCCTGCCTCTATGAATCTGATGATTTTATTTTTTTTCAATATATGAAGTTTATTGTCAAATTGGTCTCCATACAACACCCAGTGCTCATCCCAAAAGGTGCCCTCCTCAATACCTATCACCCACCCTCCCCTCCCTCCCACCTCCCATCAACCCTCAGTTTGTTCTCAGTTTTTAACAGTCTCTTATGCTTGAATCTGATGATTTTAGATAGCCATCTAAGTGGAATCATGCAGCATTTCTCCTTCTGTGACTTGTGTATTTCACCAAGCATAGTGTCCTCAAGGGTCGTTCCTGTTGCCACATATGCTAGGATTTCCTTCTTTTTTAAGCCTGAGTCATACTCCATTCCATGTATGTACCACAGTATGTTGCTCCATTCATTAGTTGCTGGACTTTGAAGTTGTTTGAACATGTTGGTTGTTGTGAATAGTGCTGCAGTGAGTGAGGGAGCACAGATATCTCTTTGAGATTTTCGAAAGATTATCTCAAAAGATTTTCATTTCTTTTGGATTGAACACCCAGAAGTAGAATTGCTCTATCACATGGTAGTTGTACTTTTAATTTTTTGAGGAACTTCCACACTCTTTTCCATAGCTGCTATACCATTTTACATTGCCACCAGAAGTGTACAAGGGTTCCAATTTCTATATATCCTCACCAACAGCTTTTGATTTGCTTGTTTTTGATAATGGCCATGCTGACAGGTGTGAGGTAACTCTTTGTAGTTTTGATTTGCATCTCTCTGATGATTAGTGATGTTGAGCATCTTTTCATGTTGGCCATTTTTATGTATTCTTTGGAGAAATGTCTATTCATGTTCTCTGCCCAATTTTTAATTGGGTGATTTGGATTTTTCCAACTGAGTTGTAGGAGTTCCCTATATATTTTGGTTATTAATCCCTTACCTTTACATGGTTTGCAAAGAAGGTCTTGTCTTCATCTCTGTATTCCTGCTGGTAGCTTTGTATTCCTGCACTATGCAGCATTGTTTCTTTTCACTACTTGGCACTCAGGGTATGTTTCTTAAACAAGTGCAGTGCAGTCATCTGGTTTCCAAGTCAGCATCAAATTTAAAAGGCCCAAACAGGACTTTTGTAGATGGGCTGATGGTGGTGAGAAGTGACACTTGAAGTGGAAGAGAAAAGGGTAGAATGGCAAACCAAGGAATATAAAAGTGTGTGTGTGGGGGGGGGGGGGTCTCACTGACTGAAGCAGATGGGGTTGATAAGGACTCTGATCATGATTAATATGAAATACAAAGCTAAGAAAACAAAGTTAGAAAATTCTCAAATATAATGACACAATTATTAGGATTTTCTGCAAATGTAAATTGACTTCTTTGAGACTTACTGAGACAAGTCTTATATAAGTAAACTCCGTAAGTTGTAATATGTGAGGTGAGTATATCCTCACTATATTTACAACTTTGTACACTAATAAATATTCTTAAGGATGCACATTAGCTACTACAGATAAAAAATTTAAATATTTAGTCTAAGGAAATAGGAGTAGTTTTTAAATATTATCATCCAAACTGCATGCCTAAACTTGTGATTACTGACCTAATCTGAATAATTCATTCCCCAACAATTACGAACAGCTGGTTCGCCATAGCTAGTAGCATTAAGTTACAAATATATTCTTTGAGACATTTGTTTAAAATTATAAGGAAATCGATGATGCAATATCTAATCATAACACTAGGTGGTGATATCTGATTTTTAGAAATTAAAGTGTGAAAATGTTTCTCAACATACATATTCTTCTTTGAACTTGAAAATAAATCTAAGAAGGAAGAGGAAGGGAAAATTTGTAAGACCATAGAGTACCATTTCTGCTTATTTGGGTCACTCACCCCCACTCCCTTTTTTTCCTTTGAATGCTATAACTCAGTGATTCAGGTGTTTTTTGTTTTCATGCTCTTTCTACTTTTAAAAATGATTGAAGATCCCAAAGAGCTTTTTCTTGTATGGGTTATAACCAAATAATGATCAATATTTTTCTTAGAAATTAAGACTTAGAAATTTAAAAGATGTATTAATTCATTTTAAAATGACAATAATACATCCTTTACTTCTCAATATAAATGTTTTCCAAAATAAGAAGAAAATCAGTAAGAAGAGTGACATTGTTTTAAAGTTTGCAAGTTCCTTCAATGGTGAGGTTATTAGTAGACATTCTCATATCTGTTTATAGATCTAGTCTGTTGAGATATGACATGTCATTTGGCCTCTGGAAAACTTCACTTTATACTCATGAAAGTTTAAGAGCAAAAAAAAAAAAAAAAAACAAAAAACAGGCAATTAATGTCCTATTATGAAAATCATATAGTCTCTAAAGGGTCTTGTGGATCCCTAGGAATCATAAATGACAATTTGGGAACTATTGCTATACCCTCCTGGTACCTGTAAGAAACTAGTGAAAAATATAATTATATGTATATTCTCTTAATTTTGAATTTCCAAATCCAAAAGTTTCAACAACCAGTTCTTGGCTTACACTGTCTGAATGTTGTACTTAAGGATACATGGTATGACTAAGAATTGATATTATTACATTAATTAATAAGAAAAACACTATATCTTAACAGAAAAGTGGATAAAACATGACCAGATGGTGAAAAGGAAGCAAAGCTATGTGTGTGTGTGCGTGTGTGTGTGTGTGTGTGTGTGTGTGTGTAGTATTTACAGTGGACATAATTTTGAACCAGAAAAAATGCTTTGTAGAAACATTTATGGATCCAAATACTATTATAGTTCCACTTAATGTACCTTAACTGAAAGCTATAGTCTGTAAAAGATAAGATCATCACCACAGTTACATCTTTGTTGTGAAATAATCACTTGTCTTCATTTTCTGGGCTTTGTCAGTTCTTTCTTAACCACATCCATGACATCACCTCTCATCTCTATGCTGATGATGCCCAAAGCTCTGTATCATCCCCTGACCCCTCTTCCTTGTGTTCCTGAGCCTTAGTTGTGTATCCGTCTGTAGCTAGAAGTCCTGAGGTTTCCTCCCTTCCAGCTTGTCTAAAACCAAACTCATGTTCTCTCTTGATACCACTTTCAGAACCTGCTTTTTCTTAACTCTATCGGTTAGTCACCATTTGTCAGGTTCCCCAGGCTAGAAACCTTGAAGGAAGGTTTGGCATATTCTTCACCCCCTAAATACATTGATTTTCTTTATTGTTGATAATTCTTTCTTGTTTCCTCTGCCTTGAATTTTCTTCGTATCATCTTCTTGGCCTGGAAAAAATTCCTACATATGCTTCGAGGTTCAACTCACATGTTGTCAGTTCTGTACACCTTCCGTAATACAATAAACAGATGTTCTTTTATCACTTTTAAGATGCATTGTGTATGTGTGTGTGTAAACAGTGAAGACACAAGTTTTTTCTTCTATCTCTCTTGATAAATTTAGCCTTTGTAAGGCAGATAACTTGTTCTATTTGTCTTTATTTCTGGAGTCTTAAGCACACTGTGTTTATTTATAGGAGTCAGGAATGGAATCAAATTCCCATGTTTTAAGTATTCTACAAGTAGGTTTACTGATAATGATAAATTTTATGGATTAAGATTAGCATATTCATTTGTTTTTCTAAGTCAAAACAATGGATATTATTGAGTATCTCTTTTTTCTTTTTGTCCGTAACTCCTTGGTTTTCAGAGAGAAAAATGTCCTCATTTTAAACATTAACATTGAAAATAAAGTTCATAAAGACATTTAATGTACATCTGAAGTATCACATCACCCACACAAACATGATCTAATGGCATTTGATAATAGTAATACGATGATTTGATGGAACTCTTAACAGTAAATACGTGCTAGGTTTTAAAGTATAGTTTGGGGAATAAAAGTTTTGATGTAAAATATGTATATAGGGTACATCTATATTTACATATAGGTACTTTTCAGATTTATATATGCTAATGCAGTGCTAACTTCTTTTTTGTAGAACTTCTTGGTATACATGAACAAGCAGCAGTAGGATTCTTAACATTAATGGAAGCTTTAAGATACTGTAAGGTAAGTTGATTCTGAAGGTGTTTTCAATGCTTTTTATTCACATGTCCAATGTCGTGGATGGTATTTTCTCCTAGATGACATTTAACTTGCTAGTACATACTCTCCACTTCTTTCCTGATCTCCTTTCCTAAACTGACAGGCGTATGAAGGATAGAGTTAAGCTGGCTGATGATGCCGAGTTTCCTGTTTTCAAGGACAGAGGGCGGAACCCAGTAAAAAAAAAAAACAATGTATAAAAATAAATCTATTATTGCATATACATTTATTTTTTGGTAAACCAAGGGAAAAGGATGTATTGTTGCTTCCTCATAATGGTATGCTTTGCTGAAACAACTGGCAATACTTAGGAGGCAAAGAAAAAGAATTTGCTAGATGCCTGAAGTTTCAAGTTTTGTCTATTCCATCTGAAAAATGATTTCACACTTAAAAACAAAATTCCAAGCATTTCATAGCATTAAATTCTTTAGCACATGGGCTAAGGTTAGGAACTGCCATGAACTTCTCATTTATTGATCAATAGGTCATGGCTTTTCTGCATACTCTAAAATAACTATTGGATGTTCTGAAATAACTATTGGATAGTTTTAAATGGGGTTCAAATCATTAATGATTTGCACTTAATGAGGTGTCCTGATTTTGGAAAGGGAGAAGTGGATCTCATTTTCTTTTCCATTTTAGAATTGTGGTTCCATAGCAGTAGCTCTGGTGATAGTGATTTAGGAAAATGACGGTGTCTTGCCCTCTTGCCTTCTTACTTTCTTTTAAGCAGAAGTGTTCCTCTTTCATGACAACACTTGGAAAGGAGTGGTATGGTATGATAATGAATTAGGTTCCATCCTGCCCGGATCTCTTAGTAGACATATTGTTACACAGTAGCAGCTGTTTTATTATTTTCGGTGACTTTAACTTACAAGCTAAAGCTATTCTGAAGTAGCCTGGCAACCAGAGCATCAAGCTGCATCCCGTTCTCCCAGGAAACACACACAAACATTCATAGATCCTAAAAAGTGTGTGTGTGCTGGCAAGTGTGCACATGGGTACACGCACAAAAATGGTAACTGTATGGAGGTGATGAATATGTTAATTAGCTTGATGGTGGTGATCTTTTCACAGCGTATGCATATATAAAAACATCAAGTTGCACGCTTTTAATGTGTACCATTTTCACACGTCAAAGACACTTCAGTAAAGCCTTTTTTTTTTTAAAGCATGTGTGTGGGTTTTGCAGGAGGATAGGGTGTGGAGATGATATACTGCGAAATTGTCACCATGTGGCCTGTAACGCCCTGATCCACATCCCGTCTGTCCCCGTGGAGGCGTACTGCCCTCTCCACGCCCTGAACCAGATCCTGTCTGGCCCTCTGGAGGCGCACTGCCCTCTCTGTTGCTGTGCACTCGTCCTGGTTTCCTGCCGGTTTCTGAACACACCCAAGCCCTTTCCTGCCTAATAGGACTTCGTGCTTGCCATCGTTTCTGCCAGGAATTCTCCAGATCTTGAGTGCATGGCTCCCTGTCCCCTGCAGGTCCTACTTAAAATGTTGCCTCCAAGACCCTTTCTTCGGCCATTGCCTCAGTGACCCTTTTTCGTAATAGCATAGGAATAATCTCTCTATAATCTTGTCTGTTAACTTATTTATTTTTTTGATCTTGAATTTGCTTTTCTCTGTTCATCACCAGTGGACTATAGACCCTTTGAAGCCAGTGATGTTGTATTTCTGGGTACATACTTGGTGGTCAGTGAACATTTGTTGAATGAGTGAATTACCAATTTCAGAATTGTGAGCTTTTCTCAATCATGCTCTTTGCTTTTCTTTAGCTGTCAGGAAGAGCAGGCAGAGCAATGCTCATTTTCCTCCTATGATCTTAGTGGGGAATCAGGAATGGCCATGTGTTCTCCTAATGCATATGGCTCTAGTGTTCTAGCAGTAACTTTTTCTGTTTGCTTTTTGTTTGTTTTCAAGAGAGAGCAAGAGGTAGGGGAAAATGGCATGCGAGCCGGGTGGGGGTAGAGAGAGAGGGAGAGAATGAATCTTAAGCAGACTCCGTGCTCAGTGCAGAGCCCAACATGGGGCTCAGTCCCACAACCCCGAGATCGTGATCTGAGCTAAAATCAAGAGTCAGACACCTACCCATATGAGCCGACCAGGCACCCCTAAAGATTATTATAATTGCAGGACACAACACAATGGTACTCAGACAGGTGAAAGGCAGAACTCTCTGTTACTTACACCTCCAAACAAGAGAGGGCTCCCAGACAGCGCCACAGACGGGATGACACCCGGGGACAGGGCAACAGCAAGGTGCCACTACAGAGGGCAGCCTGTGTATGGGCGTTGGGATGGAGTTGGCTAGGTTTCATAGGCTCCCTAGGGGTTGGATAGTTTCAGTCAGCTCTGAGGCTGAGGGCTGTCTCTGCTTGTCTGACAGCTGGCTCCAGGGCACTTAGGGCCGTACGAAGTGGCCTGGAGTGTGGGAGACCTGTAAGGGAAGTGGTCCGGATGGTGTGACAAAGTTTTTTGAAGAACTAAATTACACTGTGGTGTACATAATTGTAAATGGCCTTCTGAAAACCTGTATACGTTTACTTTTTACCAAACATTTAGAGAAATGGCATTAAGGAAATCATTGTGTTTGTATTAGTTTTGTGCATCTGAACATTTCCCTGTGCTTTACCATCATAGCAAATTGCTCTTTAGAAATTAACATTTTCATGTCATTTTGATCATATGTGTTCATTAACACAGATGAAACCGTGTCGGTACATATGCACACAGTGCAGAGGGTGACTCTGCTTTGGTCTGTGCCCCCCCCTTTTTTTTAAATAAACTCAAATACCATAAAACTCACCATTTTAAAGTGTGCAGTTCAGAAGGTCGTGCACCCGTCACCATTTACTGAATTTCAGAATGTTTTTCTTCTTCTGACAAGATCTTCTAACCCCGCTAGCGGTCGCTTCCCCAATCCTCCCCAGCCCCTGGCAGCTCTATTTCTCTGTGGTTTTGCCTGTTCTGGACATTTCATCTCAATGGAATCCTACAATAGGTGGCCTTTAGTGTCTGGCTTCTTTGACTTGGCACAATGTTTTCAGTGTTGATTCTTGTTTTACCTACTAGCACTTTGTTCCTTTTTATGACCAAATATTCTATTGTATTTATATATCAATTGTGTTTATCTGTTCATCAGCTGGTGGGCGTTTGGGTTGTTCCTGCTTTTGTGCTACTATGAATAACTCTGCTAAGAACATTCCGTATAAGTTTTTTGTGAACGTGTTTTTGTCTCTCTTGGATGTGTACCCAGGAATGAAATTGCTTGTCGTACAGTAATTATATGCTTGTTGAGGAACTGTCAGACTCTTTTTCCAAAGTGGCTGCACTATTTATGCACTCTTTACTTATTTATATTATTATGAAACACTTAATGAGTTCATTTGTTTACCTTTTGATTCTACTGTATATAATCCTCACTTTTTTACTTCTACCTTATTTAAATACACACACACACACATACTCAGTTTCTAAAATAGAAATTAAATAATGTCTATACTTTTCACCCCAAGAGGTAGCGTGATGTAAGGGAAAGCTACCATATTAGGAGTCAGAAATCCTGAGTTTTAATTCCAGCTCTGTTAACTGTTTGAATTCAGACGAGGCATGGATCCTGGATACTTCCTGTTTCCTGATGTAAAATTGAAGGACTTGCACTGAGCACCTCTAAAATCCCGTCTACTCTGAACCTGTGATTAGAGCTTCTCCTTTGTCTTTGTCCTTTGCCCTTATTCTCTTTTACCCCCAAATCATCACCCTTCCTGTTCTCCTGGTTCACCATTGCCATCAGCACATCCAGTCCACCCTGCCCATCATAGGACAGACATACCGGTGTTTCTATCCGTGAATACAAAAGAGTCCCTCTCCCCTACTTCCCCATGATGAGTATAAATGCCAAAGGACCGTAGTGGTGGTTGAAAGCAGGGCACCCTGTTGACTGATGAGGGAAGAATTGCCCTGACTGCTGCAAGTAGCTGCTCAGAATGTCCCCCTTTCTGGGGAGTCTGTGTGAGAAAAGAAAATTCAGCAAATTTGAATGGTAAGGTTGTTTTTAAGTTGTAGTCTCTGTCCTCATAGGGGTATAGAATTGATCGACGTGAACATGATGCGATTTCCCAAGTCTGTTTTTTGTTGAATTTTAAACTTTCTCCATCACCCACAGAAATGATACTCTCAAATTTCAGATACTATGGTTTTTATAGATTAAATATATAATCTAGAAGGTAGGCTGTAACTTTTTGTACATCTTAAGGAGACTTCATATTTTAAAACTTTGAACTTCCAACCATGAAGAGTGACAGGGGTCTTTCATATTCTTAAATATTTTGGAGTATATATTTTGCTTTAGAGGGATTATTATATTGCCCTACATTCTTTGAAGACAAGATGTTCTTAAGGATCTTCCCCTTTATTTATTCATAAATATATTTGTTAATTTACAGTTGTTCCCCTGATAAAGTAATTATCAAGTTTATAGTTGTAGGGTTTGACAATCAAGCTGATATTCTTAAAGTGGTCATTCTGTCTAGCAACTTTAGTAAAACCTGAGAATGATTCTTAGTGCTAAACTATTTTTTTTTTACCTGTGTTAAAAGTGTATTATTGTTATCCTGATGGTAAAGATGCAATATAAACTTAGCCCTGACAGTATTTATAACATTGATTTTTTTACACTCAGCATTTGACCTTTATGGGTAAGGCATTCTGGCACAGCACATTTTTCCATTTGCTTCAAATATTCATAGGCAAATATTCAACAGGCACTGTCAGATTTTCATTTGTTTGTTTATTTTGCTACATTTGTTCTAGGTTGGTTCTTACTTGAAATCTCCAAAATTCCCTATTTGGATTGTTGGCAGTGAAACTCACCTCACCGTATTTTTTGCCAAGGTATGCTTATAGCAGGATTTTTTTTTTTTTTTTTTTTTTTTTAAGTATGACATCAGGCAAACAAGTAATATAAGTCCATATTTAGTTTGGATCTTTGTGCAAACTTCAGTGTATTCCCACTAACAGGGGGATTATTCCAAAATCTAAAAAAATGATACTGAAGAAAATATTGTTACACTGCTCTAGTTTTGCAATTATTTCAGTAAAATCTGTCATGATTTAATTATAATTTCTTTACCTTTTGTGACTTGAGAGCTTTGGCTTTTGAGATTTTCCAGAAATCACTCTGTTATGGTGAAAATAACTGAATTTAAAAGTTTTAGGTTGCTCTTTTGTAAAGAGGATAAGAATCTAATTTACGTAATATAAAATAATTTTAGTTACAACATCTAGGAAAACATTATTAAATACATGAATAGTTCAGTGGTATAGAAATTCTCTTTTAAGATGTAATATTTCCTATAATTTTAATGTATATGGGGTTGCAATATTGAAATAGATTAAATGTATTTGAATATGTTTATTTTAAAATTCTTAAACCTGTTTCTAAATCTCAGCCTTTAACTATAGTATTTCTATGTCCACAGTGGAGTGGTTAAGAGCTTTGGAGTCAGACAGACTTCATTTGAATCCCAGCCTTGCCACTTCTGAACGTCGTTCAGCCTCTTTTTCCCATGTCTTTAAAATAGTGATTTCTGATAATACCTAACTCTTAGAATTGTCATCAGGCTTAAATATAAGATATTTAGCAGCACCTAGAGCAAGTTAGGTGCCCAGGAAATATTGGCGGTTGCCATCATCACTGCCATTTTCATTATTCTGTATTCCTTAAACATGGGGGTGCCTAGATGCAGTTGCTGATGTTGGAAAGGGAGAAAATATATAATTGTGTATTTTGAGGTTTCTTATTTCTAGTGGACTTTCCTGATTACCCCCATATACTTTTTTAGGTTGTAGTTGTTAGTGTAATTTTATTTGTGTCTGAAAGAAGACGAATTGTATAAATTGTACCAAAAACTTAGTTTTGTGGATTCTATTTCCTCATTTATTACTGTATTACTTTTTTTTAAAAGTTTTTTTATGTTTATTTACTTTTGAGAGAGAGAGAGAGCACAAACGAGGCGGGGAGGGGTAGTGCAGAGAGAGAGGGAGACACAGAATCCAAAGCAGGCTCCAGGCTCTGAGCTATCAGCACAGAGCCCTGTGCGGGGCTTGAACTCATGAACTGCAAGATCGTGACTTGAGCCGAAGTTGGACGCTCAACCAACTGAGCCGCCCAGGCGCCCCTTATTACAGTATTACTTTTAATGTGCTGCCAAATTCTAGATAATGGATTTAGAGCAAGATCCATACTTAACTTTTCTTAAACAGAAAAAGCTATGAAATACAACTAAAAGTACAGGCTTTTATAGAACTACAGTACTAAGAGTACTGACAGGTTACATTGAGTCTGAGAGCTTTTTCTGTTTATTTCCCTCCTAAAGTAGAGAAGAAGTTACAAGCACAGTGTAAATGACAGAAACTGAACAACTTTTAATTCCAGAGGAAGGATTTCACCATTTGACTAATTTTTGTGTAAAGTGTTCTGAATTTCCAGAATAGAAAATCAGTTCCAATTTACTTGCAAAAATGTACTTTCAAGCCAGTTATTATTTTTATCTCCAGCTCTGTTTTTTAGCATAGGAAAAGTAATAAATCCTATGAAACAGTAAAAGTTTCAGATATAAAAGATAATGAGATGAAAATATTTTAAATCTTAAATTTTATGTTTGATATTCAAGAAGTGATTTTTGTTGTCAACAGAAGAGATTTTACAGGAGGTAAAATAGAAGGAATAATGTCAACCGAGCTACATAAATATGCAGGCATTTTGTATTTAAGCATCTAAATGTTAGGTCTGTTGAGAAGAGTCCTGAAAGTGAATGATACCTACATTTCTATGAAACATACACTTCTTACCCATCTGCTTGGTATTTTCTATCATCCCATAGTGTTTGGTCCATTGTGCAATTGCTCGTATCAGGCAGTGCACAGTTCTTGCTTCCCAAGCCTGTTTCTGTGTCTTCCGTGGTCAGCAGTGAGCCGTTGTGGGCAGGGGCTTTCTCAGTCATCTTACTCGTAGGCCTCAGCCACGTGCCACAAAATGTCGAGTTAGAGACTTGAGGATAGAGAGAAACAGAAAGCCCTGCCACATCAGTTGTAGGCCTGGCAAAACAAGCTCCATGTACACCTCCTGAGTCAGACAAGGTGTTTGAATCTGTCTTCATTTATTTGCATCCCCGGAAGCTACTCATAATCCTGATAGGAGAATGCACACCCGCATGAAGTGATTGGAGAGAATTTTATAGCAAGATTTTAGGTTCTTCAGCTATAATAGGTCTTAAAAATCACCTATATCAAGCACCTCACTTCTCCTTTAGAAGTCTTGAATTTTATACTACTTCTTTTGATACCTACCTTTGTATCTTTGGATCTGATATATAGTCTGGCACATGGTGCAGGAGATTCATTACTTCAGTGAATAAAGCTTTTGCATGAATTTTCCACACTTGTTCCAGTGATATTTATATCTTCTAAAAATACTTTTTCATGACTCATTCTGAAGCTTCTTAAAAGTATGGGTAATTCCTTTTCACTGTGTTTAAGAAAAAATTTTTTTAACATTTATTCATTTCTGAGAGAAAGAGAGCGCAAGCAGAGGAAGAGCAGAGAGAGGGAGATACAGAATAAAAGCAGGCTCCAGGCTCTGAGCTGTCAGTACAGAGCCTGACCTGGGGCTCAAACCCACGGAACCAGGAGATTATGGCCTAAGCCAGAAGTAGGACGCCTAACTGACTGAGCCACCCAGGCGCCCCTACTTTTCAGTGTATTTTAAAACAACTGAACTTAGGTTGCTTGAACATGTTTTTTTTTAAAAAGAGTTGCAAGTAAAGAATTTTTCCCTTTGAAATAAAAGCTGGAAGATTACAGAAGTAGGAAATGAGGCCACTAATACTTGATTACACTTATTAGATCCAGTTTAAAAACATTTTTTAGGGCGCCTGGGTGGCTCAGTTGGTTAAGCAGCGACTTCAGCTCAGGTCATGATCTCACGGTTCATGGGTTCAAGCCCCACTGACAGCTGTCAGGCTCAGAGCCTGGCGCCTGCTTCGGATTCCATGTCTCCCTCTCTCTCTGCCCCTCCCTCTCTCGTGGTCTATTTCTGTCTCCCAAAAATAAACGTTACAAAAAATTTAAAAAATAAAATAAATTTTTAAATACAGTAATATTTATATAGAAACAAATATTTCTATATAGTACTTGCCATATAGAAAATACTGTAAATTCTGTCTTTTATAAGATCTATGATTTGATCATTCTTTCTTAGATATTTCTATATTTGAACAGGTAATTTTGGCTTTGTTTTTGTTACTCAAAAAGTAATTTAGGGTTTGTTATTTATTTTTGAGTTTGGGTTTGTTTTGGGGGGGGTCATTCACTTTATGTTCTATGGCCTATAACAACAGCTTAATGTAAATGTTGGTGTCTTTTTCCGTAAAACTCATAGGATTGTATGGATGTGTATTTCACATGCTGGCTTCTTTGTGCTGATTATGATTAAGTAAAAAAGTGTGTTTTAAGGTCACAATCTTCAAAGTAATCTGTAATTTAGCATTTGAAAATGCCTTTGAAAAGCAGTATAATTCTTGAGGTGACACACCAGAGGTAGTAAGAGTTGCAGCAGTCATCATTCGTGTGTATACTCCTTGGTCAGATATTTACTGGGCATATAGTATGTGCCCAGCGTCGCGCCAGGTGCTGCAGACAGTGGTGAGCAAAAATAGATGTGCTCCTGTTCTTCCAGAGGTGTACATTCTAATGTGTGTGTGGGGGGGGGGGCGGGCATTAATCAAAGAATCACACTTAATAGAATTATAACAGTTACAACTATGATGAGGGCTGACAAAGCACAGGTATATAAACTGTAAGAATTTATCTTAGAATTGGAAATTAGGAACGTTTCCTTGAAGAACTGATGTGTCTCTCAGATGAGCACTCTGAGGCCTTAGTAAGATTAGACTATGGGAAGAGGAGAAAAGAGCTTTCCCTGGACAGGAGATAGTCGGAGTACAAGACTATGGTGGGAACCAACTGAAGAAGAAGAGCGGGAGCACGGAGAATTTGAGGGGCAAGGGCTAGGATGAGGCTGCAAAAGTAGGTCTTTGACTTAGGAAGACCGTTCAAAGAGTAATGACAACCACTAGACTTGTTAAAAGTAGGTGGTGGGAATAGTTGTGGGGGGGCGGGGTAGGAAGGAAAGAAACAGGATTAAATTTGCATCTTGGAAAGATGACTGTGGCTAATTGGGGAAAAGACACATAACCTAGGGAGTGGGTAGGGAGGACGTCTGTGGTATTTCCAGTAAGCAGGGAATGTGGTTTGGCCAGGGTCAAGACGGTAGACGTGGATGGAGGTGCATAAATTTGAGAGAGCCATTCCTGAGTTAAACTGACAGGCTTGGTGACAGATTGGATTGGATAGATGAAGGGGGGTGGAGAAAGCTAATGAGATGAGTGTTCTTAATGATTAATCTTAGAGCCTCAGAAAGAGCCCAGCAGCTTTGCATTGTTGAATGCACCCACTCGTGGTTAAAGCAATTTATTTTTTGTTGGGCCAGTTGACCCAGTCAAGAGGAAAGACGGATACTGCAGTTTGCGGTATCTCAGTGAGACGGCCCAACCAGATAACCCCACAGTGAGGTGTACAAGTCCTGCCCACATGGACAGTGCTTGAAATGCTTACATGGAAAACAGAAATCAGAGCAATAGGGAGAAAGGAACTCAAGATAAATTAGAGAAGAAGAAAAAAAAAAAAAAAGAATGGAGTTGGTGTAGGACAGTGTAGGGATCAAAAAAAAAATTTCAAAAAACCAAAAACTGTCAAAGAAGTTACTATATCCATGAAACTCTGGAGGCTGTGAGAAAAGAATATTTGAAGGACTAATAAGGAACTGAAAGACAAATTGGAGAAATCTCTCTCCTAGATCGTTGGCAGTAGCTTCCTAACTGATGACTCTGTCGTTGCCCTTCGAGGAGCTGTAGGATCTTCTCAGTTCAGCAACTAAAATGACCCTGTTAAAATGTAAGTTACTTCATGTTACGCTTGTGCTCAAAACCCTACATAGGCTCCCCTGTGCTCAGCGTAAAGGCCAAAGTCCTTAGAATAACTTAGTGGCCCCACCTCACCTCAGCTGATTCCCTGTTGCCCCTCTAATCGCATTTCCTACTGCTCCCCTCCTGTCGTGCTTGGCCTCCTCACCGAGCTTTGCTGTGGCTCCGAAATGCAGCGAGCCCTTTGCACTTGCTGTTGCCTTCGCCTCAGCTGCCTGTGTGAAGGATTCTCTTCTTCCTCCAGGTCGGTATTCACATGTCGTCTCCTTAGGAAGGCCTGCCCTGGCTCTCTGGCCCTTGCTCTTCCCCCCTTGTTCTCACGTAAACAATTTAGTGGCTTTCAGTACGTTCAGAGCGTTGTACAACCACTGCCTATAACTAGGTCCAAAACATTTCCATTGCTCCAAGATAAAATGGCATATCCATTAAGCATGGACTCCCATTCGTTCTCTCCAGAGCCCCAGGAGCCACCCATTTGCTTTCAGTCGCTGAGAATTTACCTATATGGGATATTTCGTGTGGATGGAATCATACATGTGGCCTTCTGTTGGGGATCCTCCCACTGAGTGTAATGTTTTTGAAGTGCAACCTCCTTGTAGCCTGTATCCTCACTGCTTCCATCCCGTGGCTAAATGACACTCTGTTCTCTGCAGACAACAGACTTTGACTCTCGTGGATGATGCTGCAGTGAAGGTTCCTCTACAGGAACTTGTTTGAATCCCTGTTTTCAGTTCTGTTTGGTAAATACCTAGAACCGGAATGACTGGATCATATTGTAATTCTCTGGTTAGCATTTTGGGAAACTGCCTGTTTCCACAGCAGCTACACCATTTTGCATCCCAGCCAGCAGCGTACGAGGTCCCAAGTTCTTGTACGTCTTTGCCAACACATGTTATTTTCCTCTTTATTATTATTATAACCGTCCTAGTGAGTGTCGAGTAGTCATTGTGACTTTGATTTGCATTTCCCTAATTAGTGACTAATAATGTTGATCTTTTTTTAAATAGACTTTTTGGCTTTTTGTATATATTCTTTGGAGAAATGTCTGTTCAAGTCCTTTGCCTGTTTTTGAATTGGGTTGTTGGTCTTTTCATTGAATTGCAAGAGTTCTTAATATTTTCTGGTTTTAGGCACATACTATATATTTTACTTGTTTGTTTTATATATTATCTATCTTTCTCACTAGTAAGCTCTCTGAAGGCAGGAGTTTTGTCTGTTTTATCTCCTGCTGTTTTCCAGTGCCTAGAACAGGGCCAGAACAGTGTTGGTGCTCAGTAAACTTTTGTTGAACAAATGATTGCATGCAGAAAACACTGAAGATCTGTCTCACCAAAAATTGTGATACAGCTGTGTTGGGATTTGAACACGAAGGGAGATGGGGACATAGGAATGCTAAGTTGTCTTTGATCATAAGAATTCAACATATCCGTAAGCTTGTAAATCAAGAAATAACGGTTAGTGTATGCATTAACTATATGGAGACTAAAACAGAAGAACTTGCTTCTGCTCTCCTAGCTGATCAACTTAAATACACACACCTACGCAGATTCTTTCTCCAGATTAGTGAATAAAAACAGCTTTGATGAGTATTTATAAATAAGCATCGTCACATATCCTCTATCATATTTAAAATTTATGTTCATAGTTTGAGGATGAGTGAGAAAATTGTTCCTGTTGAGTGAGATAACTTCTTAACTGTCTGTTTTGGTTTTTCCTTTTGAGATGAATAGCTTACTTTTAGGACTCTTACATATATTAATTTATTTTAAAAGAGGTGTACAATTTGTCATTATAAATTTGAGTGCCAAACTATTTACTTAATAAAGTTATCCCTTCGTATTTGAGATGTCCAGTGGCCCAGAATTTAACTTTTTTTTAATTTTATCGGAGCCCTTTTCCTGACCCGTGGAGAGAGTCATTCAACACATTTTGTGGGATTGGAAGAGATTTTTCACAATTCAATTTTATTTAAAAATCAATGGTAAAAATAAATTTAATAATTGACTTTTATGAGCAGGTTGTTAAAACTTCAGATTGATTATAGTTATCTTTTTAATATCATTTAAGTTTTTAAATTTATCTCCCACATTTTATAAGTCATCGTACTCTTCCATTTGACATAGAAAAAGTGACCTTTCTTATCTATGTCTGTGAAACAACAAAAATGATATTGTATTATTTGATGTATCTTAGAGAATGTGGTTGCAAAACATACATGGAAGCAATCCTGTGTAAGTGGGAGTTTTATACTAAGAGGGAAGAGCACATAGCCTGACTGCAGGGATCTTACAGGAACCTAGTCACCAAGCAGCACGAGTCCCACAGAACCCTGGGAAAACGGGATGTGGGTGAGCTAAATGCAGTAGGTAAAGGGACTTCTTCAAAGAAGGAAACTTAATTTCCGTTAAGTAGGGTGGAGAATTCTCCAAACAAGTCATCTGAGCCATAACAGAATAAAATTTTCCGTACATTGTGAGGAAGCAGGCCTTGTAGGTATGGATAATATGTTAAAAATCATCATACCAGTGTACTTTTTTTTTTTTTTTAAATTCTAGTGCCATGGTACTTTTGATAAGCTTAAAACTTGCAAACTTACCGAACAGGTAAAAGAAAAGACTTTGCACATGCTTCAAGAATTTAGAACCTGTATTTAATTTTTTAAAAAAAGAGCTCTTATTATTAAAACAAGGCTATGTACCATTTGTTTTATAATATGTTAAATAGTCTTTTAGGAGTCAATTCTTTTCATTCTGAAACATATAATTTAAATGCCCAAATACTACCTGACACAGTCAGTATTTGAGCATTTCTCCTCCCATCTTTTCCTTCTCTCCAACCATCATTTTTCCCTTTGATTCTTTTTCTTTTTTATATTTTGGCTTTAAGATTAAATTTTTGGGATCATTTTCATAATTTCCTCTTGAATTGCAATTATGAAGTTAGTTTTCAAAGCAAATTTGAAAGCAAGGGTTTTACATTTGAAAATACGATACTTTTAATTTTATTAAAATTTTGTGTATAAAATAGTAGACAAAATAAGTTTGTCTCTTTTTATTGTGCATTTCAACCTCGGTGTGGGATGATAGCTGCTGGTTCAATATAAAAATAGCTGGAACCTACCTATAACATCTAGTTTCATCTTTGGAAGATCAGTGACTAATTTCCTTGGTAATCCATTTCATACTTTCTTTTGAAGTTGGAGAGATGAGTTTTACATCCCTTTCTGTCCTCTTTTGTGGTTATAAGAAGGTCTCTTTGTATGTGCAGAGTATCACCTTTGACCTTTCCTGTGATAAAGCAGTTTTCCTTTTAGTAAGAACACATGAAAACACATTACTGTTTCAGCTCAGAATATATAAAGAAACTGAATTTAATGCGAAGGAGAAACAAAACATGTAACTGTTCCTCCATGAGCTGACTGCTCTTACTGTAGTATCTGTTACTGGGAGACTGTTTAGAATTCTTTTTATAGAGTTAGCTCCTTTTGTGTGTTTGTTCTTTGGTGTAACATTAGGACAACTACTACAGTTGAGTGTTAGATTTCTTGTTTTAGGTATTTAAAAATTGGACAGCTCTACTTCACCAATAATACATTTCTCTACATGTAAAAAAACATAATTTTAAGGGAAAATAGTAAAACAACGCTTTATAGACTCTGTTATAAAGAAATTCACCTCTGTGTATCTTTCATTGTTGAGTCAAAGTCCTGGAACTTGGAATGCAGTTAATTCACAGTTGGGCATTCTGTAACACATAAAATGTTATAGTTGGGGTTTTGTTATATATATTAAAGCAGTTTCGTCATCCCATCCATGTATCCGTTTTTGGTTTTTTTTGGTTTTTTTGCTTTTTAAGATTTTTAAGTAATCTCCACCCAGTGTGGGACTGAAACTCAAAAAAAAAAAAAAAAAAACAAAAAACAAAAACCAGAGATCAAGTCACATGCCAGCGAGGCACCCCACCCTATCCATTTATCTTAAGTAACTTTGTGAATTTGTGCTTAGGTTTCAATGCCCTGCCTTCTCTACTGCAGAAAGAAAATGGATTTAAGACCTACTTATTTTTATAGTTAAGGTCATAACTTGTCATGTGACTTTTAACAACTATCTTCAAACATAAGAATAGCATCTGTTATTTCAACAACTTGGAAAGTTTGGGTAGAAGTCTACATGAATTAACAATCTTTAGTTATGTGAATTATTGAAAAACTATGTATCTTTAACCACAAACTGTTTCCTGGCTGCTTAACAAACATGCTTTGGAGCTAGCCCTCATCAGCTAATCTGTAGGGTTATGCCAGCGATTGTGCCATCATGATAAAGCTTCTGTTTTGTACCTGATTTTTGTCAGAACTCTTTGAAAATGCATCATAAATATTTTTACCTCCTAAAAGTGACCATTAAATTGCTCTTATGTTCTCTTTCCTACTACTCTGAATGCCCTTATGCAGCTGTTCCTGTGTCTGTTTTTTATAATTTTTAGGAATTTCCTTTTTATCTCAGTCATGTCAACTTGCTGACTGAAAGCAGTCCCTCTTTCCCTTTCAATTAGTTTCTAATAATTTTTTTTATTACAGTAGAACCCAAATAGTTGTCCAAATAAGATAAAATATCATTGATAGAAAGGCCTAAAGGAGTTTGGTCATCAGTTAAGTCTATGTTTTGTTTTGTTTTTTTAATTTTTTTTAATGTTTATTTTTGAGAGAGAGAGAGAGACAGAGCGCGAGCAGCAGGGGACAGGGGGATAGAGAGAGAGGGAGACACAGAATCCAAAGCAGGCTCCAGGCTCCGAGCTGTCAGCACAGAGCCCGATGCAGGGCTCACACTCACGAACCGGGAGATCATGACCTGAGCCGAAGTCAGACACTCAACCAACTGAGCCACCCATGCGCCCCAAAGTCTATGGGTTTTAATTAGAATCAGCATTGATACACCTCTAGGTGTTTATTTATAATTGATGAAAATAATTATAATAAACAGACTTGATAGAATGGAGCAAAAGGTCTTATATCATGTATTTATGTATGATGGTGTTAACAAGTTTATGATTTTGTTTATGTTTCTTTTATTTATGTTACCCTCTGCCTAGAATGTGATTAAAATCCTGCTCATTATTCATGGTCCAGGCTTGAAATCTTCAGTGTTGGGACTCCTGTTTCTCTTTCTCCCTTGTTGCTCCTGTAATTTCTTCCAGCTTTCTACCTTCTTGTGATCACTGATACTACCTGAGATTTATCTGTTTTCCCACGGGACCCAATATAGCTACATTACCTATATTGCACTAAGTACTGTTGAAATGCAAAGATTAATAAAGAACGCATTGTAGTAGTTTTCTCTTTACATTTACTGAGCATTGCCTGTGCCAGGTATTACGCTAACCGTCTTACATATATTCGTGTAATCCTCAGTTCACCCCTGTGAGGTAAGTACCATTTTTTGTCAACATTTTATAGTCTGGGGCCAGTGAAAAATAACAACTCTAAAGTTAAATGCTAGTGAGCACCAAAGCCAGGATTCAAACTCAAATCTTCTGACTCCTTAGCTTTCAACGACTTCTGTCCCTTAGGTACACAAAAAGCAAATAATTATACAAGAGTGGAATAGAGACTGGAAGAGGGGAGAGGTACAGAGGCTATGATACATGAATTAAAGGACATAAGTTTTTGACTTAATATGAAATGAGGGCTATGTTCTAGGTTTGGAGAAAAGATTAAGCAGAAACACAAGAGATGAGGGAGGTGACGACAGTCCATGCTATTTTGGGGAATAGTAATGGGTTCAGGATGGCCGAACCAGACTAGTTGCTCTGGAAGATTAAGAAGGAAGTAAAGGCTGGGATCAGATACAGGACCGGCTGGAATAATCATTTATTTCCACACCATCTTTGGTATACTATGTTTGCATGCTTATCTTGATATGAAAGGCTTAACCTGAATACCCAAGGCATGAATGTAAGGCATGTTCATGGAAGTAGAACAACTTTCATAATGAAGATTAAGAACGTTTCTCTAAAGTTGTGATAAAAGTGAAGAATATTAGAACTTTGAGTACTGTGACCCCTTTATACAGTTCATATTATCAAAATTGTTAGTGGGTAGACACGAAGGGAAAGACAAGAGGAAAAGGTAGCCACCTATGAATAGGAAAAGCAAATACACGTGGGGCACGAGCAAAGTGAAACCCTGGGCGGAATATTAGGTTTTAATTCCTCATGCCAGCTCCCTGAAGCAAAGACCCTGCAATTTAAGTGATTTTCTCAGTATTCGGGAAGGAGTGCCGTCTACCCCAGGTAGGAGGGATGTCTGCCACTGGAATTGTTCAAATTTGCCTGCGTGTGTTGGTGATAAAAAGCATTACGACGGCGTCCGTTTTGTTACATTTAAGTCCTCTCCAGACCGTGCACCCTGTATTTGCATATACTGGGTACACCACTCCCACCATGCCCCTTGTCCCCAAACACACACAAAAGCTAATTTCTTTACTTTTACATGTCGGCTGCAGGTGCGTTCCATGTGCCTTCTTCATTCTAAGATCTGGACTGAAGGAGCAGCCCGTAGGATTGTGCACTTCTCTTGGCACAGGGAGAACAGAGACACTTGGCAAAAACGCAGGTGGCGCTTAAAGCTTCTTCTGGGAGCTGGCGTGATGTCACTTCTGCTTTCATTTCTCTGGCCAAACCTGATGTCCGTGAGGGTAGGAAGTAGACCCCTAGCAGAGAGGTACTTTGTGTCCTCTAGCCACAGGCAGTGATAAATAATCCTCTTGCAAGGCCCGGAGGGGCAAGATGTCCTCAAGAAGAGGACCCCTTCTACCACCATAAATCAGTTACTCTTGTGTCCAGGTGATTTAACAGTTTAAATTGATTCAATTGGTATAGAGTCTTTACTTAGAAATCAGGAGGAACTTTTTAACAACGTATTTGATTTTTATCCAGCTGATCAGTGAATATTAACTTCAACCATTTAAATAAGTGAGGGAGTCAGTTTTCTTGAATTATGGAGGTATCATGTGCCTAGAGAGTAATGGCTTATGTTAGCTGTTTTCTTAATGAAAATCAGTAATTAAAAGGCTAACAAGCTCTTCTCTGCGCAGTTCTTCACATAAGCAACAGAACACTGAACATGATTCTGGTTGCATAGAGTAGATGCCTTAGGTCTTAGAGGTGAATTCTCCGGCAGAAACCAATTGAGAAAGGTTGGAAGGATTTTTAAGATGAGTTGTAGAGTTACGATTGAAAGGGAGAAAAAGAAGCCCCTTGACTAGTGTTAATAATAGTAACGACGATGATCATACCTATTGGAGACTTCCTCCTACTGCCTTTTCAACTTGCACGTTTAAAGTTTGTTTGGTTTTTTTTGGAGAAAGAGCCTTGAAGGGCTTTTCTTATGTTTCCTTCCCTTACTTCGCTGCCAGTGCAGCACAAAGCAGTGCTGCACAGCCGTGGGCTGCTGTGGAGATAGCCAAGGGCTTTTGCACATTTGGGGGGAAATAATGGAAGAGTAAAGAAAAAAGACCACTGTCCTAGCTACTTTCAGCTGACGTGGCATTACCTGAATTGTTTCTAACATTGGCACTGAAAACTGTTACATATTTAATAGCATTTGGTAATTGATTTAAAATGTTTCATAGTAACCCCCAAAATATTTTCAGAAGTACAATGAGTTTAAGAGTGCATATGAAACATAAAGTGATTTTAAAGCAAACATTACTTACAGTTTAAAGGTATGTTCTATACCAGTTAACTTTTTTTCTTTTGAAGGGATCTTCATAGCACTATAAAATGTTGTCTGGGAGCTAAATTGTACTTTATATGTGTGATCATTCCTGAAGTTAGGTAAAACTCTCAGAAGTTCTTTGATTACTTATGACAAGAGATTGCTCTTGATAATGATGAAAGCCATAATGAATAAACTTTAAAGACCTTTTCAGTAATGAGCTACTTAGACACCTAGCCAATGAACTGAACATAGGCCTGCCTTATATTTCACTGGCTGTTTAGAAGGATAGCTAATGTTACATTTTAAAAGGTTTATGGTGAACACCAAATAATTATAGTAACAGTGTAGGCAGAACTACGTGAAAAGAGATATTTGTTTCATGACTATAGGATATTAGATAGTCCCTTAACAGCTTGCCTTTTTCCCCCTTCTCTTCAATAGCACTTTGCCAATTAAGGCAAGTTGGTTGAGGACAGATCATTTTAAAAGCTATATTGTGTAGCAATCCCAGTTGCCCAGTAAATTGGCTAAATAGAAATTGTTCTAAAATTCCTCTGCTCTGATAAAAGCATGCAATTATATTTGACCAATATGGAGAACTACTTTTAGAGTAAAAATAATTTTGATGGTAAATCAGAGTTTAAATAACTAAAACAATATTTAAATATTTGACTGTTAGGTTTTCTATCTTTTCCCAATGAGGGGTACCTAAAAGAGTTTCAGATGCAGTACAATTCGGTATTTTGTCCTACTTAATGCATTTAGGGGCGAAGGAAAAAATGTCTACAGGTATACTTGCTGATTTGGATAACTTGGAATTACATCATTGGAATCTATTTATAACTCATTGGTTTTCTGGCGGAGGGGGGTGTATGTTTGACTTTTGTTTTGCAGTGTAATTTTCTTAAGACAGTTTTAATACTGTTCACCAAAATAAGCATATAGTAGCACATTTTTCTCCCTCCCACTAGGTGGTCACCTTAAATGTACAGACTGCCTCTTTCTTTACCATTTAACAGGGTGGACAGTGTTCAAAACATTATGGAGATGTGGATAGTTATATGCAAAGAATATACTAAATATGTAATCTAAAAGCTATTGCTATATTAAGTCTTGGAAATGGAAATCTGAAGGGTAATGTTCTCTTATTATTCCTCATACTTAGACACAGTTATTTATTACATTGGAGTTCCATTTTACTTCATCCTTTATGTTCAGTGAGAAAAACACATCCGTTGTATCCCTCGCTAAAATATTTTGCCTTAAGATGGTAAAGGAGCCTTCGTCAGTTGAATAGAATTCTTCATTTGCCAAACTTGCTATGCAAATATGAAATACATTTGACATTAATATATTACCAAATTTACGACCTGGATCATTCTGTTACAGATGTTTAAACTAGAACCTTGTTCAGATGTATTTAAGTTAAAGAAATTGGTTAAAATTAGTGTTGGAATTTGTCACTTTAAACCAAATTAGAAAGTTAAAGAGAGTTCAGCATGAAACACTTGAATGGGAATAGGTGGTTTTGTAACTTTTCCAGATTTCATCTATAAACATTTAAACATTCTGTAAATTTAAGCACGTGTTAACTAAGAGATGGCTTTCTATAATAATCTAAAAATCATTGTAAATACTCAAAATAAGCAAGCCAGTAATCAGTTCAGAAGACCATACTGGCTTTGATTTGTGGATGAAAACATTTGGAATGTTTTCATTAGAATTCACTTTTTTTTGCTTTGGCCTTTGTTTTCTTTTACTTTTTCTCTTCTCCCTTTGGCATAAACACATCTTAAAATGAGTGGTATGATTAAGAACAATTAATTTCTAAGGAGTTTAGCAAATTAGCTATTAGTGTATCACTATTAGTATATCACAGCCCGTGCCACTGGGCCGTGTTTTGGGAGGAGAAAAAGAATTTGTGTTTAGGTGGTTGACACATCGGCTGTTTGCTCATATACAGGGTTTTGAGCTACTTGGTTCAACTTAGAAACTTCAAACAGTGAACAGTCTAAATTCCTTTTTTGCCATCCTCTCCTGTGACATGTTTGAAGTAACCGCCTGTCATCCGTTCCAGTGCCTCATCTCGTAGGCTCTGCAACCCTGTCTCGTCTAGTGCCCGCGTCCGGCTTCCACTGGCCTGTTCGCAGCACTAAGTGTTCCATGTGTGCTAAGCATTGTGGGAACACCATGTGCTCTACCTGGATACGTAACCATCACCTCCTAACTCCTGATGTTCATTCTTCCACCACAGCTGACTTTCCTTGCTGACTACTGCTCTTCTCACAGTTCTAGTCCCCCAGCCATGGCTCTTAATTCCTCCCAGCAAGGGCTCCCTACCCTCTTTTCTCTTTGAGATGAGAGCCAGAATTATCTTCTTTATGAAACCCATTAAGGTACTAAGACTTCTTTATACCCCCAGATGTGTTGGAAAGAAGGCATATTTAATAAGCGTCAGTGCATTTGAGGAAATAATACATCATGGGTTAGCAAACTGGCCCACAGGGCAAATCAAGCCATGAGCTATTTTTGTAAAATATTTACTGGAACATATCCATGCTCATTTGTTTATGTATTAACTGTGCTGTCTTGCTGCTGAGATCACATGGCCTGCAAGACCTGGAATATGTACTCTCTGGCCCATTAGAGAAAAAGTATACCACCAGCCCCTGTTCTAAGTGAACATTTGTTAAACCAGAGGACGCTGGGAGTTGTGCCCAAGCTTCAGATGATCTTCTGTATCAGGCCAGCATATATATAGCCCATTCAAACAAGAATAATACGTTTTCTGAAGCCTACGTGGTTTGTATGTTCATAACCAAAGGCAGGAGATAAGGCAGCACGCTTTTCATTAAGCCTGTTTTAAATCTTTTTGACATTAGCATAGTATATTTTTCATTTGTAGCGCTTGGAACTTAGAGATAAGGTATCAGGTAGTTCGCTTCTAATTCTTTTATGCTTCTGCATTTTCTGATATCTTGAATGCAGAGGATTGGATGTAAACTTTTGTCTGTGGCTGAAACCAGAATCCTCCTTGTTAGTGTAACTAAACAGTAGTAATTTCCCAAAACTTCACTTATTAAGAGTATTAAAATAATGCTTCAGATGTATTCTCTGCCACCTCTTCTCTGAAAAGTTTACGTATTGACCAAGAAAAAGAGTATTTCCTTTCCCTCTGTTTAGATCATACTTATATTTAGAAAATCCAAAGTCCTGTTTTAACCCTCGTTTTAAGTTTTTCCTCATCACTTACTAGTAACAAAGGTTGAAATGCAGCAGATGGTTAAGAGAAACTTAAGGACTGTATCCTCATCTTGGGCCCATACAAGTTTATGTTTGGATAAAATCTCATCTGGAGCTGTACTTTCTCCTTAGCCAGAATTTCAGTGATGAATCCCCGGATTCCAGCAGCCGTTCCAAAGGGAAGAATTGAAAAAGAAAAGAAGGGTTAGAAATAGTTAAGCATGGCACAAAAAGAGACACTCAGATTAATGGAACAGAATAGAGAACCCAGAAGTGGACCTACAAACATGTGGCCAACTAATCTTTGACAAAGCAGGAAAGAATATCCAATGGAATAAAGACAGTCTCTTCAGCAAGTGGTGCTGGGAAAACTGGACGGTGACATGCAGAAGAATGAACGTGGACCACTGTCTTAGACCATACACAAAAATAATCTCAAAATGGATGAAAGACCTCAATGTAAGACAGGAAACTATCAAAATCCTCCAGGAGAAAGCAAGCAAAAACCTCTCTGATCTCGGCCGCAGCAACTTCTTACTCAGCACATCTCCAGAGGCAAGAGAAACAAAAGCAAAAATGAACTAATGGGACCTCGTCAAAATAAAAAGCTTCTGCACAGCAAAGGAAACAGCAAAATTAAAAGGCATCCGACAGAATGGGAGAAGATATTTGCAGAAGACATATCAGATAAAGGGTTAGTATCCAAATCTATAAAGAACTTCTCAAACTCAACACCCAGAAAACAAATAATCCAGTGAAAAAATGGGCAAAAGACATGAATAGACATTTCTCCAAAGAAGACATCCAGATGGTTAACAGACACTTGAAAAAATGCTCCACATCACTCATCATCCAGGAAATACAAATCAAAACCACAATGAGATACCACCTCACACCTGTCAGAATGGCTAACATTAACAACTCAGGCAACAACAGATGTTGGTGAGAATGCAGAGAGAGAGATCTCTTTTGCATTGTTGGTGGGAATTCAAGCTGGTGCAGCCACTCTGGAAAACAGTATGGAGGTTCCTCAAAAAATTAAAAATAGAACTACCCTATGACCCAGCAATTACACTATTAGGCATTTATCCAAGGGATACAGGGATGCTGTTTTGAAGGGACACATGCACCCCAATGTTTATAGCAGCACTATCAACAATAGCCAAAGTATGGAAAAAACCCAAATGTCCATCGATGGATGAATGGATAAAGATGATGTGGTATATATATACAATGGAGTATTAATCCAAAAGAATGAAATCTTGCCATTTGCAACTATGTGGGTGGAACTCGAGGGTATTATGCTAAGCAAAATTAGAGAAAGACAAATATCATGACTTCACTCATATGAGGACTTTAAGACACAGAACAGATGAACACAAGGGAAGGGAAGCAAAAATAAAAACGGGGGGACAAAACATAAGAGACTCTTAAATATGGAGAACAAATAGGGTTACTGGAGGGATTGTGGGAGGGGGGATGGGCTAAATGGGTAAGGGGCATTAAGGAAACTTAATCCCTGAAATCATTGTTGCACTATATGCTAAAAAATGTAGATGTAAATTAAGAAAATGAAATTTAAAAAAATTTTAAAAAGAAAAAAATAAACTTAAAAAAATAGTTAAGGAAACTAAAGCTTACAGTGAAATACATGCAGCGACTTTTACACTTACGGTTTGGATGTGATAAAAGCAGCTAGGGAATAATAATAATAATAGCCCCAGTGTTAGTAATTGCTCCCTAAATCTGAGAGCTGACACTGGGATCCTAGCTTCAGTACAAAGTTAATTATAGTTCTAAGGCTTTACCGGTGATACATTATAAAAAGGAAAGCGTTTTTAAGAAATAATGTTCTGAATAGGCTAAATAAACATAACACAAGAGTCTGTCAGTATCAACCAGAATTACAAGTGCATTCTTCCTCTGACCCAGCAATCCTACTCCGTGCTGTCTCCTACAGATAAAACTGCACATGTGTGAAATTACATGCGCTGCTTTGTTTGGTAGAGCACTGTTTCTCAAAGTGAAAGATTAAACACTATCCAAGTATCCAGCAATGAAGGACTGAATCATGAAATCGGAAAGGATTGAAAGTTAGGCCAGATGAAAACATGCGACTTGACATGCAGATCATCTGCAAAGTAGTATTGAAACTGCAGGCAGGGGCGCCTGGGTGGCGCAGTCGGTTGAGCGTCCGACTTCAGCCAGGTCACGATCTCGCGGTCCGTGAGTTCGAGCCCCGCGTCAGGCTCTGGGCTGATGGCTCAGAGCCTGGAGCCTGTTTCCGATTCTGTGTCTCCCTCTCTCTCTGCCCCTCCCCCGTTCATGCTCTGTCTCTCTCTGTCCCAAAAATAAATAAATGTTGAAAAAAAAAAAAATTAAAAAAAAAAAAAAAAACTGCAGGCAAAGGGCTAGTAAGTGGGAAAGAACAAATTTGACTGTGTTATAAAATAGCATTTTTTTTTTTTACTTTAATTCCTGAAAAATGTGTAATTGTTTTAATTCCTATTCCCATTTGACTTATGTTCCCATATAAACGGAGGCACCTAGTCTCATAAGAACTACTCTAATTGATTCTTACACTTTGTTCCTTCATCTTTGGGGTGAAGCGACAGGGGTGGGGAGTGATTAGGACAAAAGATAATTAGTACATTTCCTACAAAAATGTGTTTCCAAAGAGGAACAGCATTTCAAATTGTATATCCCATAACTTCTTAAAGAGGATTCAAGAAGGTAAATTGAGGTAGTTAGAAACTTGTTCCCTGAGGAGGTTTGGGTCAGTGAACACAATTATAGACAGGCTCAGACCAACACTATGTATAGAGGACAACTGGGGCCCAGATTCTACATTTCTGTCAGTCAAGTAGAATTTTCTAACAGTTTATATGGAGTAAAGTTTTGTGAAGAGTCCAAGATAACACTCAATTTTGTGGTTATTTTTGATAAATTGTAATATGGCTTACTATGTAAAGAAATTAGGTATGATAGACAATTCGTTTCATGGGAAAAAGAAATCTGCCTTCTAGATGTTTCCTTTGAGTTAAGAAAAATTAAAATCCTGGACATGCAAAACTTGATTGTTGATCTGTGGCCAGGTATTGATGTAAAATGCTTACTAAACTAATAAAGTTCAAATGCATTTCTATGTAATTGCTGTCATAGATCTTGATTTAATTTTTAAATATTTGAAAACTAGAGTATATTTTAAGTTCTGTTTATTTTTATTTGAACAATGATGAGTAGATCATTGCTTTTTGCAGATTCTCTTTTATAGTAATGACTCATCTCTGTAATACTAAACTTTTCAAGAGCTTTTATATAAAGCGTCAGTGTCACGATCACAACAATTCCCTATGGCTGAAGCACTTGTCCTGTTTTTCAAATTTCAAATGTACAGTGAAGGCCCAGAGAGCTTGTGACTTACCTAGTCACATACATCTGATAGAAATATAACTCCAAGTCTTCTGACTCCCGATGTCCTGTGTCCTCACCCTAGCCTTGTATTTGTCCTGTTTATTTTTAAGGTCATGATATTATTGTAGCTGGTTGATAGCGTGCTTTCTGTCTTTTCAGGACATGGCTTTAGTTGCTCCTGAGGCACCTTCAGAACAAGCCAGGAGAGTTTTTCAAACCTATGATCCAGAAGGTAAAAGATTTTATTATTTTATTAACACTGACTCTGTGTTTTCTTTCTTTACAGATTTGAAATATATTAATACCTGAGTTTTATCCAAAAGTGTTTTTAGATTGTTGAAGGAAATGTAGATTGCATTTCTTGAAAATTTTAAAAGGGAAGTGTCAAAATGGGAACAAATAAGGATACTTTAGTGATTGTCAAATCCTCACATAGCATAATAGAAGGTCTGCAGGTTTCTTGGGGGTAACAAAGTTATGGTTACTTGAATCTTGACCTCTGTCAGTGTTAAACGGGAAAATACCACCTTCTGAACAAGGTTTTTGAAAAGGTATTCCTTTATTATTCAAACTAATATTAAGTAAGTCTTCCAGAGTGTTAATTAAAAATTGAAATAAAATTGACAAATAATATTCTGTAAGTTTAAGGTATACCAAGTGTTGCTTTTATAATTTATATATTACAAAATGATTACTACAGTAGCATTAACTGACACCTCCGTCATGTCACATAGTTATAATTTTTCTTTGGTGAGAACAATTAAGATCTAGTCTTGTAGCATAGTATAGAATTTTGTACTATAATCACTATGCTGTGCATTAGCTCTCCCGAACTCATTTATCTACTAGTGGCAGGTAACGTCTTAAACATCTCCCCAATTAATCTACCCTGCCCAGCCCCTGTAACCACCATTCTACTGTTTCACAAATCAATCTTTGTGAGGCATTTGTCTTTTATCTGTCTCATTTACTTCACTTAGTATAATGCTGTCAAGGTCCACCCATATTATTATAGAACGTAGGATTTCCTACGTTGTCATGGCTAATCAATATTCCATTGTTTATGCATATATAAACCACATCTTCTTTATCCATCTATGGACACTTAGGGTGTTTCCATATCTTGGCTATTGTGAATAATGCTGCAGTGACTTGGGTTGTGCAGATATCTCCTCAAATTACTGATTTCGCTGCCTTCAGACAATACCTACCAGTAGGATTGCTGGATCATATGGTAGTTCTGTTTTTAGTTTTTTGAGGAACTCCATACTATTTTTTAATGGGTTACTGTTTTATATTTTCACCAACAGTGTATAGAGGTGCTGTTCTCTCCACATACTCACCAACATTTATCTCATCTCTTTGATAAAAGCCATCTTAACAAGTGTGAGATGATACCTCATTGTAGTTTTGAATTTCACTGTCCTTATTGAACATCTTTTCATATGCCTGTTGTCTGTTTGTATGTTGTCTTTAGAACAATGTCTGTTCAGACCCATGGCCCATTTTTAGTTGGGTTATTTTCTTTTTTGCTATTAAATTCCTTGAATTCTTAATGTTGTGGGTATTAGCCCTTATCAGATAGATGGTTTGCAAAGATCTTCTCCTGTTCTATAGGTTGCCTTTTCAATTTATTGCCTTTGCTCTGCAGAGGCTTTTTAATTTAATATAGCCCCACTTGTTTTAGTTTTTATTGCTTGTGTTTTGGTGTCTTACCCAAGAAATCACTGGCAAGACCAGTGATGAGGATCTTTTTTCCTATGTTTTCTTACAGGAGTTTTACAGTTTCAGATCTTACATTTAAGTCTCTGATCCATTTCAAGTTAATTTTGTGTGGTGTAAGGGATCTGGTTTCATTTCATATCCATTTCATGTGGCTATCCAGTTTTTCCAAAACCATCTATTGAAGAGACTATCCTTTCTTCACTGTATGTTTCTGGCACCCTTGTGAAAAATTAGTCAACCATATATGCATGGGTTCACATCTGGGCTCTCCATTCTGTTAAACTGGTCTATGTGCCTGTTTTTATGCCAGAGCCATACTCCTTTGATTATTGTAGCTGTGTAATGCAGGTTGAAATCGAGTGGCATGATGCCTCCAGCTTTATTTCTCTTTCCCAGGATTGCTTTGGCTACGTGGGGTCTTCTGTGGTTCCAAAGTAATTTTTCCGTCTGAAAAATTCCATTGGAATGTTGATAAGGATTGCATGAAACCTATAGATTGCTTTGGATACTATGGACATTTTCACGCTACTCTGCCAATCCAAGTATATAGGGTATCTTTCCATTATTTGTTAGTCTTCAGTCTCTCATCAGTGTCTCAGTTTTTGGTGTATAAATCTTACATCTCTGTGGTTAAACTTATTTCTAAGTATTTCATTGTTTTCATTGCTGTTGTAAGTGGGATTGCTTTCTTAATTTTTCTTTCAGATAGTCCATTGATGTATAGAAATGCAACTGATGTTAGTATGTTGATTTTGTATCCTGCAAATTTACTGAAATAATTCATTAGTTCTAGCAGTGGTTTAATGGAGTTTTTAGGGTTTTATATTTATGCTAATATATTTATATCATATATATATAATATAAATATGATAATGTCATCTGTCATTCCCACCAACAGTGCATAAATGTTCCCTTTTCTCTACATCCTTGCCAACACTTGTTATTTCTTGTCTTTTTGGTAATAGCCATTCAAAAAGTGTGAAGTGATATCTCATGGTAGTTTTGATTTGCATTTCCCTGATGACTAGTGGTACCTTTCATGTACCTGTTGGCCATCTTTATATCCACTTTAGAGAAATGTCTATCCAGATCCTCTACCCATATTTTAAAAATATTGCATGGGTTTTTTGCTGTTGAGTTGTATGAGTTCTTTATGTATTTTGGATAATAACCCCTTATCAGATACATCATTTGCAAATATTGTCTCCTATTTGGTAGGTTGACTTTTCATTTCGTTGATTATTTCATTCACTGTGTAGCTTTTTAGTTTTATGTACATTTGATTTTGTTGCCTTTCCTTTGGGGTTAAATTCAAAAAGTCATAGCCAAGACGTGTCTTGAAGCTTACCACTTAGAAAACATAAAACTTTTATTAGAAAACCTGATATTATATTCTAGTATTGAATGGGTTAAATTTTTATGTATGGTATAAGATAGTGGTCCAGTTCTGTTCTTTTGCATGTAGCTTTCCACATTTCCCAATACCATTCATAGAAGAGGCTATCCTTTCCTCCTTGTATGTCTTGATTCCTTTGTTATTAATTGACCGTTTATAGTTTCAGGTCTCTGTTCCATTGAATTATGTGTCTTTTTTTATGCCAGTATCATACTGTTTTGATTACTATAACTTTGTAATGTACTTTACAGTCAAGAAGTGTGATGTGTCCAGCTTTCTCCTTTCTCAAGATTTCTTTGAGTGTTTGGGATCTTTGTGTTTCCGCAGAAATTTTAGAATTGTTGATTCTAGTTCTGTGTACTATGCCATTGGTATTTTGATAGGGATTGCATTGAATCTGTAGATTGCTTTGGGTAGTGTAGACATTTTAACAATATTAATTCTTCCAGTCCATAAACACAGAATAGCCTTCTTTTTATTTGTGTTTTCAGTTTCATTAATGTGTTCCAGTTTTCAGTTACAGCTCTTTCACCTCCTTTTAAATTTATTCCTATTTTATTCTTTTTACATAATAGTACATGGAATTATTTTCTTAATTTCTCTTTCTGATAGTTCATTATAAGTGTACAGACGTACAACAGGTTTTTATATTCTGCAACCTCACTGAATTTGTTTAACCACTTTTTTAGTGGAGTGTTTAGGGGATTTTTTTGTGGGTTTTTTTTTTTTAATATAGTGTCATGTCCTCTGTAGACAGTGACAGGTTTAGTTCATCCTTCCCAATTTGGATGCCCTTTTTTTCTCTTGCCTAATTGCTTGGCTAGAACTTCTCATACTGTGTTGAATGAAAGTGGCAAGGGTAGATATCCTTGTCTTGTCTGATCTTAGAGGAAAAGGCTTCAGCTTCTCACTATTAAGTGTGATAATAGCTGTGGGCTAGTCAAACATGGCCTTTATTATGTTGAGGTAGTTCCGTTTATATCCACTATGTGGAGAGTTTTAATCATGAATGGATGTTCATTTTTGGCGACTCTTGAGATGATCATATGATTTTTTATCTTTCATTCTGTTAATATGGTATGTCATATTGGTTGATTCGTGTATTTTAAATTATCCTTGCATCCTTGGAATAAACCCCACTTGATGGTTGTATCTGGTACCTTTTATGTATTGTTTAATATTTGCTAATATTTTGTTGGAGATTTTTGCATCTGTGTTAATCAGGGATATTGGCCTGCAATTTTCCTTTCTTGTGCCATTTTTGTCTAGTTTGGATATCAGGATAATCCTGGCTTCATGAAAGGAGTTAGGGAGTATTCCTGCCTCTTCTACTTCTGGAAGAGTTTGAGAAGAATTGGTATGTATTCTTTCAACATATTTAGAATTCACCAGTGAAGCTGTCGGGTCCTGGACTTGTGTCTGTTGACCGGATTTTTGATTACTGATTCAATCTCTTTACTCACAGTTGATCTGTTTTATGTTTGTAGCAATTTATCCATTTTTTCTTGTCCAGTTGTCCAGTTATTTAGTATATAAATGTTAATAGTAGTCTCCTCTGATCATTTGTATTTCTATGATCGTGGCATCAGATGTCACATCTTCTATTCTGATTTTATTCGAGTCTTTTTTTTTCCTTGATGTGTCTTATTAAAGGTTTCTCAATTCTCTTTTCAAAAAATCAGCTCTTAGTTTCATTCACCTTTTCTGTTTCATTTCTATTTCATTTATTTCCACTCTGATCCTTGTTCTTTTTTCCCTTCCATTAATTTGGGGCTTCATTTATCTTTTTCTTTCTAGTTCCTTGAGGTGTTGGACATAAACAATTCTCTATTACACTTCCAATAGAGGATTTTGAATTTCACTGTATATTCACATTTACCAATGAATTTTATACTTATTTATGTTCTCATGTTACTAATTCAGCATCCTTTCATTTCAGCTTGAAAAAAAAACAGTATTTCTTATAGGGCAGGCTCATGGTGATAAATTCCTCAGCTTTTGTTTGTCTGGGAATATGTTTATCTCTGTCTCCTTTGTGAATGACAGTTTTGCTGGGTAAAGTATTCTTTAACAGTTTTTTCTTTTGAGCACTTTGAATGTAGCATCCCAAACTCTCTTGACCTGTAAGGTTTCTGCTGAGAAACCTGCCAATAGGCTTGAGATTCCATTATGTGAGAGGAGTCTTTTTTTTTTTTTTTTTTCTGTTGCTGCTTTCAAAATTCTCTGTCTTTGAATTTAGTGAGTTTGATTACAATAATATGTCTTAGTGAAGATGTCTTTGGATCTTAGACCTTCATGTTACCTGAATGGCTATCTCTCCAGAATTGGGAAGTTTTCATTTCTTTCCCCCTCTCTTCCTTCTGGAACTTCTGTAATGCATATATTGATTTTCTTGTTGATGCCCAACAGTGTAATGCATTTAGGATTTCTCAGTCTTTTTCATTCTAATTTCTTCATTTTCCTTTGACTTGATAATATCCAGAGACCTATCCATCTTTCTTCTGCCTGATTGAGCCTGTTCAAGCTACTTGTTGCTTTTTTCATTCCATTTCTTATATCCTTAAGCTCCAAAATTTCATTTCTTTGATTTATACTTCTTTGTTGAACTTCTTTTTGTTCTCATGTTGTTTTCCTAAATTCATTGAGTTTTCTGAATTCTCTTGAATTCTTTTTCAGGTAACTTACAGATACTCATTTCTATGGGGTCAGTTACTGGAAAATTACACTGTTTTGGTGGTTTTATCTTTTCTTGCTTCTTCATGTTTCTGATGGCTTTGCATTTATGTCTGTGCACTTGAAGTTGTAAGTCACCTTTTCCCACCTTTTTGGACTGGCTTCATTGGTGGAAGACTTTAACCTGGAGGTGGCTGCTATGGCACCCCCTAGGTGGGATACAGCATCGTGGATTTTTGAGACCGCACAGTGGTACAGACTGTGTACATCTTCATTGGCTGAGTTTGACATTGACCATAGCGTGGGGATCTTCTGTGGCTAAGACTGCACAGTTTCCTACAGGTAGCAGTGGCTAGTAGTGCTGTTGTGGTCCTCAGAGGCGAGGCTGTGGCTGCTGGAATATTTCTGTTCTAACCTTTTGCCTGTGGGAGGAAGTTCTTGCTGAGGGTATTCTCTGCTCTTTGTCTTGCCTGCTGGCACTCAGAGCATTATTAACATCAGGGTCCAAGGATCAGGCACGTGTAGAACTATCACAGTGCCTAGATCCTGGGCCACAGATGCACTTGCATCTGTGGTACTGGTGTCTGGGGTCCATGTGTGTGCAGATATCCCACAGAACTGGGCTTTAGGGGCTCACTCAGGTGACTAGGTAGTGTTGGGTCACACAGTAGTGGCACAGGCCCTGTGATGACACGATGCAGTAGCAGCATAACCTGCATAGAGTCAGCAAAAGTCCCAACTTGGGCTCCAGGAAGCAGTCACAGGTCAGCAGCACAATGTCAGTGGTGGTCTGTTGAAGCTGCATGTCAGGTCCTGGGGAACTGGGCTCAGAGCAATGGCAGCACAGCCCTGGAAGTGATGTTCAAAGCTGTGATCCAGGACATGGGGTATGGCTCAGGGCACTAGTACCCCTTGCCAGCAATGATGTGTCCATTGGCACCCTGGTAGTGGTGGGATAAAGCCGCAATCTTGGGGGGTGGGGCGGTAGGCAGAGGTAGGACACAGACCTATGGCACCTCTGATCTCACATATGGTGAAGTGCTCTATTGCCCCCCTCTGAGGGAGTGAGACAGCGGTGTTGAAGAGCTCACTGCAGCAGCAGCTCCAGCCTCTGGAAGTAGACACAAAGTGAGGGGGGTTGTGGGTAGCTCCTTCGACTGGAATCAACGTTGCTGAAGGCGGGCGAAGCAAAGTCTGCAGATGTCACCATGGTGAGGCGTGCTGGGGTTCTCTTCTTTTCCATTATGCCATGTAGTGAACTTCCTCAGAGGGGATCCTCCCTGGTGGCACTCTGATCTTGACTAGGAGACGGAGTGACCCAGGGAATATGTTTGCTGTACTTCTGGATGCGGCCATCCTCCATTATTCTGAACCCCACAGGGTTGTTGCTGCTGCTGCTTCTCTGTACTCTAGAGCTTTGCCTGAGGTGTTTTCTTAAGTTTATGGTTACCTACTTACTGCTTTTGTTGTTTTTTGTGGGGAGTGGAAGGAGATATGCCTCGGGGCCTCCTCGCACACCATCTTGCTGACATCATTCCACTCCATATAATTGATTGTGCTGGGAAAAGATGCAGAAGGATAAGACAAATTATCCTTATGAGTCTGAGTCTAACATTTCTAGCAAAGAAAGTTTTAAAAGTTCACATATATATCACTAGAGCGTCCACTGTATCACAATAGGTGGGTTAATTTGATCAATTTTGCATTTGTATATAACTAAAACCAAGTCATACCTGAAATGCCATTGTAAATTACGATACAGGAAAATCTACATTGTGGAATCAATAAGTCCTTTTGAACTCCTGAATGGATTCAGTTTTTTTTTTTTCTAGCTTTAGGCTAGTTGCTTTTGGGTCTGATGAGTCTTTTTTCCTATCCATCAAATGAAAATAACCACATCTATTTTTTAGAATCATCATGAAGATTAAATGAGTAATGTTGTGGAAAAAACCTTGTCCAGTACTTAACACACAGTATCCACTTTATAAATGTGAGATCCTTTCTCTCTATACATCGAATGGTGCTTGTAGTAGTGACTTGACTCTGATTTAGCTTCTTCCACTCTGCCTTTTTTCTAACTTAAGAAACATGCTAGTTTATTTTCTCTTGGACTTAATAATCATCACTTTTCAAAAACATATCATTCTAAATCTTCAGATGAAAAGTACAACCAACTGACCTCTGTATATTTACCCACCACTGGATGAAATAAGCTTTACTTGGCTCAGTTTAATGAATAATCTCAAATTCAGAAATGAAAATAAACACCAATAGGTGTGCTCAGACCCAAAAATGAATCAGGTATCAGACCTATATAAAGTGTTACATATGGTCTTTAAAGCAAGTTCATAGTTTCGTGGGTTTTTTTGTATCCTTTTGTGGGGGAAGTGTTTGGATATGTGCACTGTATTCAGGTTCATGTTTTATACAAGTTTTAAAAATAACAAAACTTTAAAAAGTAGATGTTTTGGAGGTAAATTGATGTGACCAAAGATATGGGATAAAAGAAAAATCTCGGAGTGCCTCGAGGTATCAGAAAATGACTTTCTCTCTCAGTTGCTTGCACAGGGAACAAGATCTGCACACCAGGGTGCCCACAGGATTTGCTGCTCAGCCACAACATTAGGGCACATGCAGTCCACATAGGGGTCACCCCAGGAACTCCTGGTTCTCCTGAACAGGAGGGCACTACACCACAGGACCACTCCTTTCAAGACCTGGAATTTTAAGTGACCTACCAACTACATAGAAACAGAGACTCAGACAAAATGAGGAGACAGCGGACTGCGTTCCAAATGAAAGAACAGACAAAACTACAGAAAAAGATCTAAACAAAATGGAGGTAAGCAATCTACCTGATAAAGAGTTCAAAGTAACGGTCATAAAGATACTAACAGGACTTTAGAGAAGAGTGGATGAAATCCATGAGAACTTCCTCAAAGAGGAAGTAAATATTTAAAGGAGTAAATATTTAGTGCTTCTAGAATGTATTTGAACTTAAACAATCATCAACTTAATATGGACTGCCACACACATAGGATGTTGTATATGAACCCTCTGATAACCCAAAGATACCCAAAGGGAAAGCAGTTCAAACCTAACACTAAAGAGAACCATCAGACCACCAGAAAAAAAAGGAACAGAAAACTACAGAAACAACCAAAGAACAATTAACAAAATGGCACCATACCTATAAAAATTAACATAAATGGACTAAATGCTCCAACCAAAAGCTATAGGGTGACTGAATGGATAAAGGACAATATCCATCTATATGCTGCCTACAAGAAACTCCTTCAGAAAACACATACAGACTGAAAATGAAGAATTGGAAAAGGTATTTCATACAAATGAAGTTAAAACAAACAAACAAACTAGGTACCAATACTTACAGCAGACAAAATAGACTTTAAAACAAAGGCCGTAACAAGACAAAGGACATTAAATAATGATAAAGCAATCGATCCATCCAAGAAGAAGACATGGGATTTGTAAATATCTGTGCACCCAATATAACAAAACCTAATTATATAAAGCAAATATTAACAGACATCAAGGGCAAAATTGACAATATAACAATAATAGGAGGAGACTTTAATACCCCACTCACATCAGTGGCTAGATCATCCACACAGAAAATCAAGGAAATAGTGACATTGAATAACATGTTCAACCAGGTGGACTTAACAGATATGTGTAGAACACTCTACCCCAAAACAGCAGAACACACATTCTTTTCAAGTGCACATGGAACATTCTCCAAGATAGATCATATGATAGGCCACAGAACAAGTCTCAATAAATTTAAGAACACTGAAGTCGAATGAACCATCATTTCCTACCACAGCAAGTAATTAGAAATCAGTTACAAGAAAAAAACAAATAGGAGAAACCCAAACACCTAGAGGCCAAAATGAAATCCAAGAGGAAATCAAGAAATACTTGTCGACAAACGAAAACACAATGGTCCACAATCTTTGGAATGAAGGAAAAGCAATTCTAAGAAGGAAGTATATCTCAATACAGGCCTACTTGAAGAAACAAGAAATATCTTGAATAAATAATCTAAACTTATACCTAAAGGAACTAAAAAAGAGGAATAAAGGCTTAAGTTAGTAGAAGGAAGGATATTATGAAGATCAGAGCAGAAATAAATGGAATAGACAACAAACAACAACAGTGGAACAGATCAATGAAAGCAAGACTGAGTTGTTTGAAAAGATAAACAAAACTCATAAACCTTTACTTAAGCCAATAAAGAGAAAGGGCCCAAACAAAACCAGAAATGAGAAGTTATGAGACCACAGAAATACAAATAATTACAAGTGATTATTATTTAAAAATTGGCAAATTAACCTAGAAGAAACAAATTCCTAAAAATGTACAACCTTCTTCTGAGAACGGTCCCATTACTGTAAACAGCATTGAGTCACTAATTAAAACACTTGGAACAAGGGGCGCCTGCCTGGGTGGGTCAGTTGGTCTGTCTGACTCTTGATTTCAGCTCAGGTCATGATCCTAGGGTTGTGGGGTTAGGCCCCGTGTCAGGCTCCACAGCCTGCTTGGGATTTTCTCTCTCCCTCTGTCCCTCCCCCACTTGCACACACTTTCTCCCTCTCTCAAAAAATAAAAATAAATTAAAAAAAAATTTTTTTTAAAAAACAAAAGAACCATTTATGTGAGAAGCATAAATGCAAGACAGTGGCTTCGCTGGTGAATTCTACCAAACACTTAAAGAAGACTTACTACTTACCATTCTCATACTATTCCAAAATGAAAAAGAGGAAGGAATGCTTTTAAATTAATTTATGGGACTAGTATTACTCTGATACTAAACAACTCAAAAAAAAAATAAAAACAAAAACGAGAATTTAAGATGCAAAAATCCTCAACAGAATATTAGCAACCAAATTGAAAAATACATTAAAAGGATCATTTACCACAATCAAGTGGGATTTGTTGCAAGCACGGTTTAATACACACAACAGAATACATGATTGTCTCAACAGATGGCAGAAAAAGCATTTGGCAAAATTCGACATCCATTCGTGATAAAATTCTCAACAAAGTGGATATAGAAGGAACATACCTTGACATAATAAAGGCCATATATGACAAACCCACTGCTGACCTACTCAGTGGTGAAAAGCTGAAAGGTTTTCCCTAGGATCAGGAACAAGACAAGGATGCCCACTCTCGCCACTTTTATTCAACATAGTACTGGAAGTCACAGTTGCAGCAGTTGGACAAGAAAAAGATAACGGGCATCCAAATTAGTAGAGAAGAAGTAAGACATTCACTGTTTTCAGATGACATACTACTTTATGGAGAAAATCATGACGACTCCACCAAAAAACTAGATCTAATTAATAAATTCAGGAAAGTTACAGTATATGAAAGCAATACACAGAAATCTGTTGTGTCTCTATACACTAATAATGAAATCACAAGAAGGAAAGGGAACCAGCCCATTTACAAGTACGTCAAATAGAATAACATACCTCGATATAGTTTTAACCAAGGAGGCGAAAGACCTGTACTCTGAAAACTGCAAGACACTGATGAAAGAAATTGAAGACAACACAAACAAATGGAAAGATGTACCATGCTCTTTGATTGGAAGAATACTGTTAAAATTGTTCGTATTACCAAAGTGATCTACAGATTCACTGAAATTCCCATCAAAATACCAACAGTGGCTTTGACAGAACTTGAACAGAAATCCTAAAATGGGTGTGGAACCCCAAAAGGCCCCAAATAGCCAACGCAAGCTTGAAAATGATGAACAGAGTTGGAGGTATCACAATTCCAGGTCTCAAGATGTACTACAAAGCTATGATAATCAAAACGATTATGGTATGGCACACAGATCAATATAACAGGACAGAGAGCCCAGAAATAAACCCATGGTATATGGTCATTTGATCTATGACAGAAGAGGCAAGAATATACAAGGAAAAGACAGTCTCTCCAATAAATGGTGCTAGAAAAACTGGACCACTTTCTTACACCCTACATAAAAACAAACTCAAAATAGATTAAAGGCTTAATGTCAGACCTGAAACTATAAACTCCCCCCAAAAAATTTTTTTTAATTAGAAATTTTTAAAAAAACACATATAGGCAGTAATTTGGAAATCAACCTCAGCAATATTTTTTCTGGATTTGTCTCCTCAAGGGAAACAAATTAAAATCTGTTGGGACTACCATCAAACTAGAAAATTTTTACACAGCAAAGGAAACCAACAAAACAAAGAGGCAAGCACCAAATGAGAGAAGATATTTGCAAGTCATATATCTAATAAGGGGTTATTATCTAAAATATTAAAAGAACTCCTACAACTCAACACCCACCCCCAAAAAAATCCCAATTTTAAAATGAGCAGAACACCTCTATACACATCTTCCCAAAGAAGACCTATAGGGGGCCAAGAGACAACATGAAAATATGCTCAATGTTACATTAGTTGAAATGTATATGTGGTAAATGCAAATGAAAATCATGATAAGATATCCCCTCTAGTAGCAAAAACACAAGAAAAAAGTGTTGCCAAGGATGTGGAGAAAAATGGAAAAAAAGGAATCCTCATACACTGTTGGTGGTGCATACAGGTTCATACACGCTGGCACATCGTGGACAACAGTAGTGAATTTCCTCAAAATATTAAAAATACAAGTACCACACGATCTAGTAATTCCATTCCTGGATATTTACCAGAAGATAAGGAAAACATTGATTTGGAAAGATATATGCCCCCGTATGTTTACTGCAGCATTATTTATAGTAGCCAAGATACAGAGACAACCTAAGGGTCTATAGAAGAACAGATAAAAATGTGGTATATACACATAGGAATATCAGCCGTAAAAAAGAATGAAATCTTGTTATTAACAACATGGATGGACCTACAGGGCATAAGGCTAAGGGAAATAAGCCAGAGAGAGAAAAACACCATATGATTTTACTTATGTGTAGAATCTAAAAAACAAATGAACAAGCCAGCAATATAACAATGATGACAAAGACAAGAGAAACAGACTCAGGGGGGAACAAACTGATGGTTGCTGAAGAAGAGGAGGTTGGGGGGATGGGAAGAGGGTCATGAGGTAGTAACTTCAGTTCTAAAATTTAAGCCACAGGGATGAAAAGTACAGCATAGGGAATACAGTCAATAAATATTGTAATACACTTCTCATGGTAAACATTTTGTATCCTATAGAATTATTGAATCACTGTTTAATGCCTGAAACTAATTTGATAGTATATATCAACTACAATTAAAAATTAAAAGTAAAATGTCTTTCTAAACTGCTAAAGACACTTCTGTTGGTATCAGACAGCCTGGATTCAAATCCTACCTCTGTTACTCAGCTGTGTGATTTTGGGAAAGTTCCTAACCTCAGTTTTCTCCTCCCTAAAATGGACTTATATCTAGTTTACATGGTTATTCAGTTACTCTGTAAATTGACCATGTTGTTAAAAAAAAAAAAAAAAAAAAGTGGCATAGAGCTTATTCAGTTTCCTTCAAAGCACTGAATTCTACATAAATGGTATTTGAAATGACAGACACAAGTTTGTGCATTACACACCATGGGATTTGTTTTATTTTCTCTTACTCTCTTTCTTTTCCCTTGTATAATTAATTTTTTTTTACATTTTATTTTTTTGAGTGAGTGAGAAAGAGAGAGTACGAGTGGGGGAAGCACAGAGAGAGAGGGAGACACAGAAGCTGAAGCAGGCTCCAGACTCTGAGCTGTCAGCACAGAGCCCAATGTGGGGCTCAAACTCAAATGATGAGATCGTGACCTGAACCAAAGTCAAATGCTTCACCGACTGAGCCACCCAGGCGCCCCTCCCTGGTATAATTATATTTCAGGAGGCAACCTTGTTTGGGCCAGGGCTCTATTTTTTGATATAAAAAGAGCCCTTTAAATGCTATTTTTTTTAAGTTGATGAGATAGATTGCCATCTTTTGTCTGATTTTAGTGTGCTGCATTTGTGTAACCTTTGAGAATAATTTTACTTGGAGACTGTTTACTATTCATCAGTCCTTAGACATTCCCCAGAAATTGCCTTTTGTTCAGTCTTCTCTATTCCTCTGAAATGATACCATTTTCTTCTCTGTTCCTTTGTTGCTTCCCCTTTTCCCCCTTTTGTCACTGCAACGCTTTACCTTGTGGTCGCACACTTATCACTCTGTTTTAGGTGCCCAGCCATAGTTTTTCCATATCCCACCACCATGTTTGTTTTGTAGCTTTTCTATCATTTGTAATAAAAGGGTTCTGCAGGAGAAGCCATAAAGTACTCCCTTCTTTCTGAACTTAATATGTTTACAAAGTATTTATGGTTGAACCAAGGTGCCTGGATGGAGTACTTTGTTGAAACATGAAGTTAGGACTAGGTTGAATAATTAAATGTGACAAATGTTCTTGAGCGCAAGTTGTGTCAAGCACTGTGCTAGCTCTGGGGTTAGGGAATCGCTGCAGTGCAGGAGCTCCTATCTATCAGGGAGCCAGATGAACAAACCAGTAGTAACACTAAGGTGAAGAGGCCAAGGAACACTGAAACAGGAAAATGTCGTAACTTAGCCTAATGACAAAAGTACTTTTTTCTATGTGTTATATTAAATTGCAGCTATATGTTAGTAAATTTTTTTTTAATTTATGCTCAAGTTCGTTAGCCTACAGTATAGTCTTGGCTTCATTAGTAGAATCCAGTCTCTTACGTATAACACCCAGTGCTCATCCCAACAAGTTCCCTCCTTATTGTCCGTGGCACATTTAGCCCATCCCTCACCCAACACCCTCCAGCAACCCTGTTTGTTCTCTGTATTTAAGCGTCTCTTATGGTTTGCCTCCCTCTCTGTTTTTGTCTTATTTTTCCTACCCTTCGCCTATTTCATCTGTTGAGTTTCTCAAATTCCACATATGAGTGAAGTCATAAGATGTCTTTCTCTAATTTCATTTAGCATAATACCCTCCGGTTCCATCCATGTTGTTGCAAGATTTCATTGTTTTTATCACTGAGTAATACTCCATTGTATATATATACCACATCTTTATCCATTCATCCATCGATGGACATTTGGGCTCTTTCCTTACTCTGGCTATTGTTGATAGTGCTGCTATAAACATTGGGGTGCATGTGCCCCTTTAATCAGCACTCCTGTAACCTTTGGATAAATTTCTAGTAGTGCAATCGTTGGGTCATAGGGTAATTCTATTTTTAATTTTTTTGAGGAACCTCCATATTCCAGAGTGGCTGCACCAGCTTGCATTCCCACCAACAGTGCAAAAGAGATCCCCTTTCTCCACATCCTCGCCAGCATCTGTTGTTTCCTGATTTGTTAACTTTAACTGTTCTAACCAATGTGAGGTGGTATCTCAATGTGCTTTTGATTTGTATTTCCCTGATGATGAGCGACGTTGAGCATCTTTTCGTGTGTCTGCCATCTGCATGTCTTTTTTGGAAAAGTGTCTCTGCATGTTTTCTGCCCATTTCTTCACTGGATCATTTATTTCTTGGGTGTCAAGTTTGGCAAGTTCTTTACAGATTTTGGATACTAAGCCTTTATCCAGTATGTCATCTGCAAACATCTTTTCCCATTCTGTCACTTGCTTTTTAGTTTTGTTGATTGCTTCCTTTGCTATACAGAAGCTTTTTATCTTGATGAGGTCCCTATAGTTCATTTTTGCTTTTGTTTCCCTTGCCTCTGGAGACTTCTTGAGTCAGAAGTTGCTGAGGCCAAGATCAAAGAGGTTTTTGCCTGCTTTCTCCTCAAGGATTTTGATGGCTTCCTGTCTCACATTTAGGTCTTTCACCCATTTTGAGTTTATTTTTGTGTATGTGTAAGAAAGAGGTCCAGGTTCATTCTTCTGCATGTGGCTGTCCAGTTCTCCCAGAACCATTTGCTTAAAAAGATGGTCTTTTTTTCCATTGGATACTCTTTCCTGCTTTGTTGAAGATTAGTTGGCCATACGTTTGTGGGTCCATTTCTGGGTTCTCTCTTCTGTTCCATTGGTCTGTGTGTCTGTTGTGCCAATACCATACTGTCTTGATGATTACAGCTATGTAATACAGGCTGAAGTCTGAGATTGTGTTGCCTCCAGCTTTGGTTTTCTTTTTCAACATTACTTTGGCTATTGGGGATCTTTTGTGGTTCCATACAAATGTTAGGATTATTTGTTATAGCTCTGTGAAGAATGCTGGTGCTATTTTGATTGGGATTGCATTGAATGTATAGATTGCTTTGGGTAGTATTGACATTTTAACAATATGTGTTCTTCCTATCCATGAGCATGGAATGTTTTTCCGTGTCTTTGTGTCTTCTTCCATTTATTTCATAAGCTTTCTGTAGTTTTCAGTGTACAAATCTTTTATCTCTTTGGTTAGGTAAAAGGTATTTTATGGTTTTTGATGCAATTGTAAATGGGATCAACTCCCTGATATTTCTTTCTGTTGTTTCATTGTTGTACAGAAATGCGACCGATTTCTGTACGTTAATTTTATATCCCGCGACTTTGCTGAATTCCTGTATCAGCTCTAGGAGTTTTTTGGTGGAGTTTTTTCGGGTTTTCTGCATAGAGTATCATGCCATCTGCAAAGAGTGAAAGTTTGACTTCTTTGTCGATTTGGATGCCTTTTATTTCGTTTTGTTGTCTGATTGCTGAGGCTAGGATTTCCAACACTATTAAACAGTGGTAAGAGTAGACATCCCTGTCATGTTCCTGATCCCGGGGAAAGCTTTCAGTTTTTCCCCATGGAGGATGATATTAGCTGTGGACCTTCCATATGTGGCTTTTATGATGTTAAGGTATGTTCCTTCTATCCTGACTTTGAGAATTTTTATTAAGAAAGATGCTGTAGGGGCGCCTGGGTGGCTGTTGGTTGAGCGTCCGACTTCGGCTCAGGTTATGATCTCACAGTCTGTGATTTCGATACCTGCATCGGGCTCTGTGCTGATGGCTCAGAGCTGGAGCCTGCTTCAGATTCTGTGTCTCCTTCTCTCTCTGCCCCTTCCCTGCTCATGCTCTGTCTCTGTCTCAAAAATAAATTAAAAAACATGAAGAAAAAAAAAAAAGGATGCTGTATTTTGTCAAGTGCTTTTTCTGCATCTATTAACAGGATCACATGGTTCTTCTCATTTCTTCTATTGTGATATATCACATTGATTGATTTGCAAATATTGAACCAGCTCTGCAGCCCAGAAATGAATCCCACTTAATTTTTGGTGAATAATTCTTTTAATATACTGTTGAATTTGATTTTCTAGTATCTTGTTGAGAATTTTTGCATCCCTGTTCATCAGGGATATTGGCCTGTAATATCTGTAGTTTGGGATATTAGTTTGGGGTGTTTAGTTTGGGAATCAAGGTAATGCTGCCTTCATAGAATGAGTCTGGGAGCTTTTCCCTTTTTGCAACAGTTTGAGAAGAATAGGTAATAACGCTGCTTCCAGTACAATTCCCCTGGGAAGCCATCTGGCGCAGGACTCTTACTCATTGGGAGATTTTTGATCACCGATTTGATTTCTTGGCTTGTCGTGAGTCTGGTAAAATTTTCTATTTCGTCCCATTTGAGTTTGATAGTATGTGAGTGTCTAGGAATTTGTCCATTTCTTCCAGATTATCCACTTTGTTGGCATATAATTTTTCATAGTATTCTTTAATAATTGTATTTTTGTGGTGTTGGTTGTGATCTCTTTCATTTGTGATTTTATCTATTTGGGTTCTCTTTTTCTTGAGAAGTCTGGCTAGGGGGTTTTATCAATTTTGTTTACTCTTTTAAAAAAACAGCTCTTAGATTCATTAATCTGTTCTACTGGTTCTTTTGGGTTCTGTATGGTTTATTTCAACTCTAATCTTTATTATTTCTCTTCTTCTGCCGGCTTTGGTCTTTCTTTGCTACTGCCTTTCTAGCTCCTTTAAGTGTAAAGTTAGGTTGTGTATTGGGGACCTTTGTTGCTTCTTGAGATAGGTGTGAATTGCAATGTATTTTCCTCTTAGAACTGCCTTTGCTGCATACCAAAGGGTTTAGACTGTCAAAATGTTTTCATCTTCATTTGCCTCTATATATTTTTTTAATTTCTTCTTTAATTTCCTGGTTGACCCGTTCATTCTTTATTAGAATGTTCTTTTTTTTTTAAAGTTTTTATTTATTTATCCTCAGAGAGACAGAGACAGCATGAGCAGGGGAGGGGCAGAGAGAGAGAGAGAGAGAGAGAGAGAGAGAGAGAATCCTAAGCAGGCTTCATGCTTCCAGCACAGAGCCCAATATGGGGCTTGAACTCATGAACCATGAGATCATGACATGAGCCAAAATCAAGAGTTGGACGTTTAATCAGCTGAGCCACCCAGATGCCCCTAGTAGGATGTTCTTTAACCTCCATGCATTTGAGGGCTTTCCACATTTTTCTGTAGTTGATTTCAAGTTTCATAGTGTTGTGACCTGAAAATAGGTGTGGTATAATAATCTCAGTCTTTTCATTCTTTTTGAGGGATGTTTTGTGATCCAGCATGTCATCTATTTTGGAGAATGTTCCATGTGCACTCGAGAGGAATGTGTATTCTGCTTTTGGATGAAAAGTTCTGAATATATCTGTTAAGTCCATCTGTGGTCCAATGGTCATTCAGTGCTGTTGTTTCCTTATTGATTTTCCGCCTAGATGATTGTTGTAAGTGGAGTATTAAAGTCCCCTATAATTATGGTATTATTATCTGTACATTTGTTTACATTTGTAATTAATTGATTTATATATTGGGTACTTTCACGTTTACAATTGTTAGCTCTTCTTGATGGATAGACCCTTTAATTATGATATAATGTTTCATCTCTTATTACATTATAGTCTTGGTTTGAAAATCTAGTTTGTCTGATATAAGTATGGCTACTCTGGCTTTCTTTTGCCATCCATTAGCATGATAGATGGTTCTCCATCCCCTCACTTTCTTTTTTTTTTTTTTTTTTTTTTAATTTTTTTTTTTCAACGTTTATTTATTTTTGGGACAGAGAGAGACAGAGCATGAACGGGGGAGGGGCAGAGAGAGAGGGAGACACAGAATCGGAAACAGGCTCCAGACTCTGAGCCATCAGCCCAGAGCCCGACGCGGGGCTCGAACTCACGGACCGCGAGATCGTGACCTGGCTGAAGTTGGACGCTTAACCGACTGCGCCACCCAGGCGCCCCTCCCCTCACTTTCAATCTGCAGGTGTCCTCAGGTGTAAAATGAGGCTCTTGTAGGCAGAATATAGATGGATCTTTTTTTTCTTTTTTTTTTTTTTAATCCAGTCTGATACCCTGTCTTCTGACACTGTTTCAGTGGACAGGACTGGTACTAACCTTATGAATCTACCCTAGTAGGTTAAGGCCCATTGGTCCCTATCTGCTTTCAGAATTCTCTTTTCATCTTTGTATTTTGCCAGTTTCTCTATGTCATGGTGTTGACCTGTTTTTGTTGATTTTGAAGGGAGTTCTGTGTGACTCTTGGATGCCTGTTCCCTTCCTCAGATTGGGGAAGTTCTCAGCTATAATATGTTCAAATAAACCTTCTGCCCCTTTCTCTTGCTCTTCTTCTTCTGGAACTCCTATGATATGGATATTATTTTGTTTCCTGGAATCACTTAGCTCTCTAATTTTCCTCTTGTGATCTAGTAATTTCCTTTCCCTGTTTTTTTCAGCTTCATCCTTTTCCATAATTTTATCTTATTTCACCTATTCTCTCCTCTGCTTCTTCCATCCTTGCTGTCAATGTGGCTAGTTTATTTTGCATCTAATTTATAGCATTTCTTAATTGATCATAACTAGTTATGTCTTTGATCTTTGCAGCAATAGATTGCCTGCTGTCTTCTATGTTTTTTTCCCAACCCCAGCTGATAGCCTTAAGACTGCTATTCTCAATTCTTGTTCAGATATATTGTTTATATCTGTTTTGGGCAATTCTCTGGCTATCATTTCTTCTCGGATTTTCTTTTAATGAGAACTCTTCCATTTTGGGATTTTGGCCAGGTTTTTGTCTTTTACATGTTTTAAAAGCTTGTTATGTGTCCTGCACCTGTGAGTACTACTATATTAAAAAGGGGTAATACATTGTCCAGGGCCTGGCTTTTCAGGAAGTGTTTTTCGAGTGTGTTGCACGTATTCTGTTGTATTTTGGCTGCTCAGTCCTCTGCAAAGCTGTCCCTTGCTTATAGTGGTGGAGTGCTTGGACCCTCTGCCAGGTGTGCTTTGATTTGTTCGTTGAAGTAACCCTGGAAAAAAGGAAAGGGAGGGGGAGCCTGATCCCAAACAAAGAGAAAAATGAAAGTGGGGGGAAAAAAGACCAAGCTGAGAAGCTAAAAAAAAAAAAAAAAAAAAAAAAAAAAGTGCTTGGCTTAATCCATAGAGAGTGAAAAGAAAATAAAGGAGATATATGAAAGGTGTAAAAAGAATAGAGTGAAAACGCCTGATTAAACAAACATAAATATAAATATAAAACAAAAATAATAATAGTTGTCTGTTGGTGCCAGGGATCAGTGGCTGTGCTGGTTTGGAGGAGAGGCCGTCTGGTTTCTGTCAGTGTCAGTAGATAAGCAGTTACCAGGCACGGCGGGGCAGGATTTGGTGTAAGCAGGTCCTGCCACCACTAGGGGCCGCTGTCCTTTCTGGCCTATTCCCTGAAGCCCCACCGTGTTGGTGATGGGGAGAAAATTTGGTCTCCCACCGCAGTCTCCCTTCCCTGGACCAAGTGTGTCAAACCACACTGTAGTGGCGGCCCTCACAGAGCGGGCACTCAGCCTGTCCTGCTCCACTGTCTCCCCAGCCTCCTAGGCCTCAGCCGGGATACAAAACCTGATGTCTGAAAGGATCCCGCACCCTTGGTTCCAGGTAGCACCACTCCGTCCTGCTGATGAAAGGCCTTTGGCTGGCGCCTGCAGGGTCTTTTGCCCTTAGAGAGGCAATAAACCCTCCTCCCACATTCCTGGAGGAAGGAGACTATTCTTTCCCCTGTGCCCCTGAGATCCCTACTACACCCTCCCCCCTCCCCCCCCCCCCCCCCCCCCCCCCCGCCCTGGCTGGCTCCCCTCCCCACAGGCATGCACACGGGGGCATTTCCTGTCTGGAGAAAGCCGCCCACTTTTGAAACCTCCATTCTTCAGTTCCTAAGTCTGTTTGCAAAATAGAAACTGTCACTCTCCGTATTTCTTGTTCCCCAGTCTGTGGTCCGGAGAGGTTTTCCTGTTGTACTAACTCAATACTGCAGTTTCACAGTCTGTCTTTCCCTTTTGTGTCTCCACAGAAGGGGTTCCCTCCTCTCCATACCTACATCCTTTTATCTCCCCCAGTTCACATACAGGCACCTCCTCCTGCCAAGCTGTCTCCCTCTCATTGTCGAATTCCTTGTGCCACTCCACAGATTGATGTCCTGAGTGTGCCAAGTGATCTGACCTCATCCCCCCACTTCTCCACCTTCTTAACTCCTCCCCTTACATTTTTAATAAGATTAGGTAAAGTATAATACAACACAACAGGGGCGCCTGGGTGGCGCAGTTGGTTAAGCGTCCGACTTCAGCCAGGTCATGATCTCGCGGTCCGGGAGTTCGAGCCCCACGTCAGGCTCTGGGCTGATGGCTCAGAGCCTGGAGCCTGCTTCCGATTCTGTGTCTCCCTCTCTCTCTGCCCCTCCCCCGTTCATGCTCTGTCTCTCTCTGTCCCAAAAATAAATAAACGTTGAAAAAAAAATTAAAAAAAAAAAAATACAACACAACATTTAGTAAAAATAATTATTTGACTAAATAAATGGCGTTAAACATCTTTAAATCTCAGTTTTATTTTCTATTCCCAAGAAACTTGACTCTCTTACACCTACAGTGGTTTGAATATGTATGGTCCTAAGGGCCGTCGTGTTCTGCCCAACCCTAACCCCCATCTCCTCACAAGCAATCTCCTGTCTTCTCTGTTAATTCCTGATATTTGCTTTCCATCTGCAGCATCAGATGGGCAAGTCTGTTGTCTTTCAGAACAGAAATCATGATTGGTGCAAATGTTTTTTAGCTTAGGAAATTACTCACTGAACTATCGTTCTTCTGCATCACTGATTTTTTACATTGAGTTATTCCTCTGCTCAGCCTTTAGGAACTTGATGCTTTTTACAAGCTTTTGATAAAAATAATTTATTTTTTATTGACTTATTGATTTACTAGATAGATAGCATGAGTGAGGCAGAGAAAGAATTCCAAGCAGGCTCCGGGCTGTTAGTGCAGAGCCCTACATGGGACTTGAACTCACGAACGGTGAGATCATGACCTGAGCTGAGATCAAGAGTCTGACGCTTAACAGACAGAACCACCCAGGCACCCCCCCCCCTCAAATTCTAATTTTTAAACACACAGCTTTTCCCCCTTCAAGTCCTTTCAAACACAGTTTAATCATATTCAAGTATTTACATGGTAACTGCTTAGGATCACAACTGGTACACTCTCTTGTGTTCTCCCACCTCCTGGTCCCCCTTCTTCTGAGCTTTAAAACCAATGGAAGTCCATTTTATGTTTATCTGCTTAATTTAGCGATGCATTCAAGCTCTAGGGTGTTTCTTAGGTTTGTTTAGTCAGCAAATGGTACTCACATTCCCTCTGCTGTCTTGAGATCTTATCAGTGTCTCTATTTCCATATTCTTCAAGGAATTCGTTGCCTAAATACTAGATGATTTAAGTTTCATTTGCTTTCAGACTTAAGAATTTCTTAAAGAATTTGTCTGATTTTTGATTTGATATGATTAAAGAATAAAGTAACATCAAAAGTAACGTTTTAAAAAGGTAAGCAATTTCCAAATCGCCTCTTCTCATCCTGAGTATAGTAAAAGTCTTTGAAAATTACATTACCATCTAACTTTAAAGTACTGTATGTACAAATGTAGAATACTGGCTTGCTGGTGACTGTTATTCTCCAGAATGTCTGTTTAAGATACTCGTAGGTATCTTAAAAATATGTTGGAATGTTTATGCTTGAGGTTAATCACAGTTGAGCCAAAAAGGTTGTTTGTTTTCCTGGTTGTTCTTTGCATAGATTATACAGTCAGTTAGCCAAGGTTCTAGTTATGGCAAGAAGAGAGAAAACTGCCCACCATTCAGTGCTCATGGAGAACACTGTAATACAGAGGGTTTCTCTCAAGTGGACATACATGATAGCTGGAAAACAGGGAAACCGATACAGAGAAACGTTCTTGTCAGCGAGTGGCCAAAGCCTATTTTACATTTCGAGTGCTGGTTTTAGCTCTGACTTAGCTAAGCAGATTGCTTTTCAAACTCATCAGTGTTAGGCTTACAGAGCTCGAGTCCTTTCACAAGTACCTTGAAACGAGTTTACTCTGTATACCTCAAATTATTGATAACTTGACAATTTGGAATTAAACCTTCACTTTTTAAAACTGTACTTTTTAAATTATCCTAAATGATTCTTTGCCTTGAGTCCAGGCCAGTTTTGCTTCAAATGGGTAAGCATCTACTTGAGAGGTTTAAGACTTTAAAGTCTTCATTTCCTTTCTGATAGAGACAGAGTATATGCCACATCGTGAAAGAACAGCTACATTTTATTCTGTAGAATTACGGAAGCATGGCTTTTGTACATCTTGTTCTCCATGAAAAGACTTTGTTTTTAACTTATCTAATTCCTGAAAAGGATATTGTGTTGGAAGTTGATTTAAAGCTGAAACAGTCTTCAAGAATGAGTAAATGGGTAGAGAAACTCAGGCACTGCACATTTAAGGCAATGAACTTGCTTGTTAAAACTGTGATTTCAAATTGACCTACACGCTTTCTTTGTGTGTCATGTTCCATTGCCTCATCTGAATTTGGGCCATTTCCCAATGCTGTTCCCTCAACAAGCCCAAGAAAAGGAGTATTTTCCACAAACTAGTCTTCATCAACCATTTGATTCTATTCTGAATTTCAACTTTTGAATTTTTCCCATTAAATCTATGGCTTTTATTTAAATCAAGTCTGTTACAGGGATAGCTCTCGGTCTTATATTGTCAAATACCTAAATAACAGCTCATAATTAACATTCTTTCAAAAAGCTAAATGACGTTATAACTAAAGGAATTTGTTGGTAAAGACTGATTTTCATTGGATTTCTTAAAGGGAATATAAAAGTTCACATTGTTTTATTCAAAGACATACCTAATTATTAAATAATTACCATAACTTTAAATAGAGAAAGAAACTTCTTTTCATTGAAATTTGTAAGCCTGTTTAAGAAGTCATTTGGCTTTAAAGTCTCCTTGGAATTCTCAGGTAGAAGGCATGTGGAATTTTTTTATTAGAAGCTCACCTTAAAATGAATCTTTGCCTCTGTGCCCAAGAAAACTAAAAGAAGAGAGTGTCTGGTAACAATAACCACAATTGCCTCTTACATGGTTTTTCTCATAGCAGGTCTTGGCAAAACTCTTATTCCAAAATGTTTTTGCTAATTTTTTCCCCAGATAATGGATTCATACCTGAATCACTTCTAGAAGATGTGATGAAAGCATTGGACCTCGTTTCAGATCCTGAATAGTAAGCTAAATAGGAAGTGTTATTTATGTGACTCAGACTCCATCGCTTTTAAAACATTAGAAGTTGAAGTAGGTGAACTAGTCCAATAAATGGTATAATCCTAATTACTCTGTGTGTGCTAAACTGATTTCCAAGTGGAGACCATCTTGTTTATATCACTGTAATTTGCAAAAGAAAACTGAATTCAGGCAATTTTGGTTACTGACAATTCTTAGGGAAAGGAGGGAAAAAGTTTTGTGGTGTTTTTTTTCCCGTATTCTTACATAGGTGGCTGTATATCATCTACCTAATTTTCCTTTTTTCATCAGAATACATAACATACCTTGAATTGTGAAGTTAGTACACTTGAGTTAGATTGTTTTTCTAGAAGTAGCTGACAGATTGGACTGAGTTCTTCATTCTGTATATTGGTCCAGTCACATTTATAATATGTGATGGCCTATAAACTAACAGGACCCTATTAAGGATTAATGAATTAAACATATTAAATATGACCTTGTCTATTTGTTTCATGTCCTAACCTGCTGCCCTTACTCAGACATTCAAATGTCTTACCCTTTGCATACTATATATAATAAGGTATAATTAACCTGGCATTTATAACTTGGGAGAGAAGGTGGAAAATGAAAATTTTCTAAAAAGACCATTTTCACTTTTAAAACTTTGCCTTCTTTCTGGTTACATATAACACCTTTCACCAGCCTTGGCTACACCTGCATGTTAAGGGCCAAGCAAAGCAGCCTTCAATCCAGGCTGCTCCTGGAACGATATGGTCCTTGCCCCTGCTCTAAGTCACTGCACTTGAGCTCTTTGAGAATTATCCTACCTCTTTACCCTTCAGCTTACATTGACTAAGAATTTCAAGGTTCCCTCTCATTTGGTTCTTAAAGGTAAGATTTTTAGAGATGTTTCTGATGATCTGATGTAGCACTGCCTTTCGATGTTGTTCTTTTTTCTCTTTGAGCTTGAATGCAGACATACCTATGAAGCAAAGAGAATTTGCCTTTGGGAGGTTATAAGCCTGAGTTTATAAGCCGAGGTTTTTAAATTACTTTACCTAATAAGGAACAATATTCCAAAGTCATCATCGTAATTTAAATTCTAAATAGTAACAGATCACTCTGGTTTAAAAATAACCAAGTTTTGGCAAATTAGATGTCATTCCTGTGTATTTGTCATTAAGGGTCTAAAAAGAACAGTTCTTATGATTTTTGGCAGTCAGATGTGTTACAGTGCTAGTAATTTAACCATGAAAGAAGAAAAGTGAGCTTTTTTTCCTTTGGTATCCACTGTTTTCCTTTTTTTTCTTCTTCTTCTTCCTATAGTATAAATCTCATGAAGAATAAATTAGATCCAGAAGGATTAGGAATCATATTATTGGGTCCATTCCTCCAAGAATTTTTTCCTGATCAGGTAACATTGTTGAAGAAATTCACTTACGGTTTTGTTCCATTGGGATGAGCGTTTTTTTATTGTTTCAGTACAGTAATGCAACACTTGCGGGGTGGGGTAGTGGAAAAATGGACGCACATCAGTATATACATACCATGATACTGTTCTTCTAGAGGAAGCATAACATTCAGAAGTATGTGGAGTAAAAAGACAAAGATGCTCTTTATCCACTTGCACCCCTATTTTCCTTCTCTCAGGTCACTGTTGTTCATAGATGGTCTGCATCATTTTACAATTTTTAAATACATTTAAATAAAGATAAAGAGGTTCATATGTAGTGGAAACTGCTGAGGTCCAGGACAATTTTAGTTGAGTGAAAGAAGAACCTTTGAGTGGAGTTGTTTCCTATTAGGACATGTGTTCCATCCGCATCGTTGACAAAGCCAGTTGTACAGCCTCTGCCTGTGTCTTCTTCATGCTTCCTATCCCAGTGAAGGATTTTACTGCTAAACCAAATACTTGAGTCAGGTGTATGGGGATCATTTCATCAGATACCAGCCTGGCTTAAGTTAAAGATTATTGTTTCAATAGAAATGCCAGTTTCTCTTTCACGTGTCTTACAAAGGAGACATACTGTCAAGAAGCAAAATTAGAACAAAATAATGGAGGGAAAATGTCAAGATAGAATTGTTAATTTGATATTTCAGGTTTAAATTATCTTTAACAGAGTAGACGATATTACTGACATTCACCCTCGGTAATTAAAAAAGAAAAAGGAACCCACATTTTCTAAATCTGGATCGCCTACCATGAGTAAAGAAAGTGGGGTGAACTTCAAAAAGTAACTTTATCACAAGATCTCTATTAGACTTCTCAAAATTTGGGTAAATGCTTCATGAAAAAAAATTTTTCTTTTTCCGGACATGACTAGAATGTCCACTGGGTTGTGATGGCCAATCTGTTCACACTCCCAACTACCAGCGTTTTCTGAAAGTTCTTTTCTGGAACCTAATACTCTGTTTTAGACAGGTTAATAAATGTTCAGTAAGTTATAGCACTTTATAGCATTAAATTAAAAATTGCACTAAATTTAGGGCAGGATTTTGAAAATCCTGGCGAAATGTAAATGAAGGGGGATAGTTACCATGTCTTTTGGAAATATACATCTTAGATGTAATTAATTACATGATAGGACTTACAAGTATTCTAAGAACTCATTAGTTCAAGAACATTTTTTAATTGTAGTATTCCTTGAGCTATTTAAAGATAAATTTAGTCCCCTTGCCTTTCAAAATGTAATCTTCCAGAGCTTGTCAGAAATGCAGATTCTTGGGTTCATCCCCAGCCCTAGGGAATCAGAAGCCCTCCAGAGGATTCTAATGGTGCCATTGTTTAAGACCTGCTGCTTCAGAGGAAGACTTGTCACATCCCCACCTAGTCACATTCATTTATACTGCTTTGTACCCAACACATCAATATGGTAACACTCAGTAAAGTTGTAAAACTGGGCTCAGAAGGACAGCCAGGAAAACATTTCTCTAACTTCTGTAATCTCTACAAATGCTTAAAGTAGGCAGTAGGGAAGAGCCTTTCTTTGCCTCAAGGAGAGGCAGATTGGAGGGGAGGGCAGGTGGAATACAGGTAAGCATTTCAAGGCAATTTGTTAATAATAATAGCAGAAGCAGCTACCATTTTTTGAGCTCACAACTGTGCATGAGGTACTGTCTTATAAATTAGGTGCTATTTTCACCCATTTTGGCCATGAGGAAGTTGAGGATTAGAGAATTTCAGAAAAATGCTTGAGGTCAGTTAGACCGTGGCTGATTGAGGAGTCCAGAGTAGGTACTTTGCCACCATGTCACCCTACCTTCTGCTGGTATTTCAGTATTTTCTCCCAATTGTTAGGTGGAACTAAAGAATATAGATTGTGTAGCCAGGACAGTGAAATACTTTCTAAGTTAAAGTACATTAACTCTGAAAAATAAGCAGCCAAATTATCTAAGTAACTAATTATATTGACTGATGTAAACAATTAAGAAAATGATCAAGTTATTTTTCTATTTCTTGTAAAGCATTTTGAGTGGGATAGAATTTTTGGTAGAAAACTTAAAAAATGAATGTGCAAAGAGCTGAGCACACCAGGTCTTTCATGGGAAATGACTAATATGTCTGTCCTAACAGAGAATTCAGAAAAGTGAATAGCCAGAGATTCAGCTGAAAAGATAGACTAGGTCCTGTATTTTAGGATGCTTCATTGCAAAGCACAGCCTGAATTGACTGAAGTCAGGGGAAAGGTCAGAGCTGCGGGGAGTAGCTTAGACAAACTCAAGAACTGAAGTAGCGAGCCTCCAGGAAGGCAGTCGGGCCCTCTGCCATCCTTGCCAGCATTCCTAGCATCTCTCTTCTCTACATTCCAAAACGAACAAATTCTAAGGCAGACTGCAGGACCAGCTTCTGTCCCATGTGCATCCTTGTATCCAATACGGCAAGGAAAACAAGGCCACAAGCCCTGTGGGAAATCACTGGAGCCAGGTGCGCTTGGTGGGGCCAGGCCACTGATGGCCTTGAATGCACCAGTTCAGAGAATTGAACTTGATCTTTAGCTGAGAACCCAGGATAAGGCAGCTGAGCTAACATCATCAGACATTCCTGAAAGTTTAGTATAATAGCAAGTTATAGGATTTCCTTTCTTTATTGGATGCCGTTATAGGTTCTGAACGCTATAGTTTTGCTTTTCATTTCCCACAAGGCTCTTTTCGCTATTTAAAAATTGACAGTATTTAGATGAAGTGGGTGGTGTGGAAACCCCTAATTTGATATTGTGAGCCAAATGAGAAGTACTGATGTCTAGCTGTTGATTGCAGGTTGACAAAAAGTGACGTTACTGTTCTTAGGTAGTTATTGAGAGGAACAAATTATTTACAACCAGAAAAAAAAAAAGGCAGAGATAATATTTTACAAAACATATGGGTGTTTTGGAGTCTTATCCTTTAAGAAAATATACACTAATGCATGGCACACAGTTAAAAATATAAACTAGTATAGAAGAGCTTATAATAAAAATAAATACTTTCCCACTTTGCAACCTCTTCCCCAGAAGCAACTAGTTCAGCTCTTAGGTTTTCTGGTAGATGACGTCTAGTAAGTTTCTTGCTGTATCAAACAATTCGCCAAAGAGTAGGGATTTAAGCAACTTGTGTTTTCGTTTCAACTGCTAATTAGGAATTGCTGAATATCAAAGTATAATTTAAAGTTTTAATAGTCTTTTATTTATAATAGGGTTCCAGTGGTCCAGAGTCGTTTACTGTCTATCACTACAATGGATTGAAGCAGTCAAATTATAATGAAAAGGTATGATAATTCACATAGTAATTTGTCTTCACCTGAGTTGGTAAATATATTCAGTATATGTTAGTCATTGAGATCCTCATTGGAGTTTTGGAACAATAGTTTCACTGTGACAAAACAGCTAACTTGATCTGCATATGTTTTATTGCTCTCTGCTATAGAGATATTACCAAACCAAGTTTCACCCAATGATAGTTACTGATCTGTTTAAATTAAGAAAGGGGTAATGGTAAGATTTTTGATTGAGGAAAATATTTTTAAGTATTTAATAACATAATAGCTACCATTTATTGAGCATTTACCTGGAATTCTATTAAATACTTTATCTGAAGTTTCCCACCCTCCCTGTGGAGTAAGTATTGTTTGTGTATCCATCCCCATGTTACAGAGGAGGAAGTGGAAGCCCAGAGAGGTAAGCAGCTTGTCAAGGTCAAGCAGCCAGGAAATGGCAGAGCTAGGATTGCACTTGAGGTAGTTTACCCCGGAGCCTGCATTTGAACGTGCTCCACTTTGCTGCTTTCCTTTGTAAATCATTGACAACTGCACACAGGTGATTCACTTCCACATGTACTCTGGTTCTACCTGGTTTAAGTCAAACGTTTGGGTAATTAGCTTTGTTTGCACATAAAATATATAGGGAATATTTGCATTTATTCAATTAGCTACTATTAGAAGGAATAAGGCCTAACATACCTTTTTAATTTGAAATACCCATGCTGGTTTCATAAGTAAATTGAGGATGGCTATACACAATCGTAGTGTACATCAAATCTAAAACTGAGACTGAAAGTTACTTTTTCATGACGAAATATGAGTGCAAAGATTTTTTTCACAAGATAAATTAGAACAGAGCATCCAAGTTTTTTTTTTTTTTTTTTGCTATAGATGTTGATGAGTGCTTCCTCTAGATTTTGAAGTTTTACATAACCTTGTAATAGGAGGTATTGTATGGTCATTAATTAGTTATTTGCCTACACAGTCCCTGCAAGGTAAGTCAAGTATTATTCATATTTTACAGATGAGGCATCAATGACAGGGAAATTAAGTGACTCACCAAGTCATTGGCAGAGCAGGGATTGGAACTGAGTTCCTGATTCCCAATAATGTCCTTGGTCTACTCGGCCATGCTACCTGTATATAGTAAGTTCTCAAATCATGCTCATGACAAGCATCTCACTAACACAAAGATCCGAAATCAAGTATTAATGGGACAACAGGATGTAAGTACTAGAAAGCAAAGCATGTATGTTGTTAAGTTGTATACATATATGAAACAGAAATACGATGAGCAGTACTACTTCCCACAGGGTAGGGTCCTACCAAAAATATCTGAGGCAATAAACAAACATTAGAATGCTGGCACTGTAGGAGGGAGTATGATCCAGCCACCACAGGCTGGCTGAGGCCACAGAGGTAGGTCCTAGTACTTTGCCCAAGAAGGTCTGCTCCAATGCCAGAAGCAAGTGAAGTTCCTTATGAAAAATAGGTCCTATTTTATCTGATAATTGTAGTAAAACTACAACTCACACTTTTCAAGTTTCTTTCATCAAAAGTAGAAATAGATTCACCAAAATAAAGATGCAAATGTGTTTTTACAGAAACTTGTTTCTTTGGGCTGCTTAGTCCAACAGCTTACAGCTTTTACATTGGACGAACATAATTACAATCATGTGTATCCAACACTGAATATATAAAAATACTTATACGTACTTTGGAAGAAGGCGGTCTGTATCTGTTCCTTTTAGTTTCTCTTCACGAAATGAAATTGACTAACTCATTTAATGTACACGGTGAGCCCATTTAATGAGTTCGGGTATTAGTATATTATTTCATAGAGAGTTCTAAAAGTTCATTGTAAATTAAAGTTTCTTCCAGTAGCCAACTGCCCATGTGTACTTTATATGATCATTACCACTGTATATAAAATACCTGGTTAGTTTTATCTGTCAAGCATTTTCTACTAAGCAAATTGCATTGACACACATTCAAGTTGCCTCCAGTTCTGGAACCCTAACACTTTTAAATTCAGAATATATACCTTTGTTTCTGTTACAGTGCCTTCGTTATATAAATAAACATTTCTTCCAAGTGGTGTATGTTAATTAAAGGATGATTATCGTAAACAACCTGCATGTGCTTCAGGATTCACATAGACTTTTTGTTTCCTTTAAATCATGAGCTAAAAATCAACTGATAAGCTCTCAGTTACAATGCCTATCACCCTCGTTTCCAAATATATTTTCCCATTAGTCAGCAGGCATTCTTGCTCATAATTTCTATCAAAGTAAAATTCAAGTTCCAGATGAAACAATATGCAATACCTTGTTTGTCAGCATATCCCTCCTAAGAATTTGCTAAGAATAGTGATTGACCTTTGTGGCTTGATTTTGTTCAACAGGTCATGTATGTTGAAGGGACTGCAGTGGTTATGGGTTTTGAAGATCCCATGCTACAGACAGATGACACTCCTATTAAACGCTGTCTCCAAACCAAATGGCCATACATTGAGTTACTGTGGACCACAGATCGCTCTCCTTCACTGAACTAACTTGCCTACGGATGTAGAAGAAAGTTCGTAATAGCAGATGTTGAAAGAGGGATGCAGGACAGGCGGTTGGCTACATTAAGCTATACACTGGTATCATCAACTGTAAATAACAATTAAAAACACATGTTCAGTGTTTAAGATAGTTTAAATTATTTGTTTTAAAGCTTTATGTTAAAGGTTACCCTATTTTAACTCTTTATGTGAAATTTACTAGCAAAATTAAGCTTTAATCAAAGTTCATCACTTTTACAGTCGGATAATTGGTCATTTATCAAATTAAAAACATCCTAATACTATATAGTATTTGTATATTGAGCAGAGTTACTCTTTATAAACTTCTACTTTGGGTTTTTATTTCATTCAGACACAGTTTATTATTTCAGTGATCCTGGCTTGCACTCTTTCAGCCTCCACATGGAAAGGCAGAAGAGTTCAATCTTATTTCTTTTCTAAAATCTGGTTTCCATTAGAAATACTGATAAATTATCAACCTGGATTCTTTGCCAATTGGCTTAGCTCTGGCATGTTTATAAAAAGTAGAAACTATAAGGAAACATTACCATTTATTCACTGATATATAGAGAACATATCTCAAAAAAATGATAGGTAAGAGAATCTGTTTGATAGTCTTAACACTGTTAACTGTATTGCCAAATACACTTTTCCAAATTTGTCCCAGCAGCCTGTAAGCCAGCTTTCTTGTATATTTATGTGATAAATGCATGAGAACATCTGTTATTACATTAGTATATTGCATTATTTATTATTATGCTGGTGGATGGTCTAAATAAACACTTTTTTTTAACTGTAGCTTTGCATTTTTTACATTAGCTACTCAGAAGACACTAATACTTCACAGTGTTTCTGCCCAGCAGAAAGTTCTTGAGCTTTCTATGTATGATGTACTCAACAACAAATGCCTTGAAAAGTGAGACCAAACCGTATGCTGACCTAAGAGCTCTATAACTTAGCCAGCCCGGAGTGCTAGAACCTGAGTAGACAAAGCTTCAGAAGACCTATCCTGTCTAGAGAAATTTACTTCAGGTTTGTTGCCTAGCAATTTGAAATGTGAATAGCCAGAAATTGTTTCTTTCCTTCACTTGGGAAGTATTTCTCAAGAGAACTACATTTTATCTTCACTGTTTAGCTGAAGGTGTATTTCCTCTGTGAATTTACTTGGGGTTTTATTTAATTGTCATAGATGTTAACTATTCTAATATAAGTAGACTTTAGCATAAGAAAAAAGTGGCACACGATTTTATGTATGACTTTTGGTGATATTATGTTCAGGACTGTGATTCTAGCTACTAAAATTACAGCTGTACAATGTCTTTTTGGCTGTTGTTAATCTTGGCTACTTCCAAATGTATATAAAACAAACTCAGGTCCTAAATTCCATAGGATTATGTAAAAGCACAGATTTTCTCAGAAACATTGAGCCTCCAAAATAGCGTATACTTTTTACTATTGCTACCTAACCAACCATCCCCAAACTTCATGTCATTAAACAATCATTTTACAAATTCTGGGTCTGAACAGTTTAAACAGAGCACAGAGGAGAGAGCTTGTCTCCTTCTCAATCTACAGGTGCAGCTGGGAGACTGGAAGGGTCTTTCCTCACATGACTGGAAAAAAAAAAAAAACTGTGGATCCGTTTTCTTTATACATGCCTGTGGGACACTTACCAAGATAGACTATATGCTGACCATAAAGCAGTCAAGAAAAATCTCTAAAACTTTAGAAATTAAGCAGTACACTTCTGAATAACCCAAGGGTCAAACTTATAGATGTAACTAAAGCAATGCTTGGACATGAACAGCTTTAAATACATTAGAAAAGTAGAACGCTTGGAAATTGGAAAGGTAAACTTTCATCTCAAACCCAAAGTACACCAAAGAAAGTAAACAAGATTTTTTGAAAAGGGTATTCGCATGCAAAGGAACGAATTTGTACTCCTACCTCACACTATGTGCAAAAAATAAAATCATAAGTCTAATTGTAAAGCCAAAAACTATAAAATTCCCAGAAGGAACAGGAATAAGTCTTGGTGACCTTGAACTCAAAGCAATGGTTTCTTAAAATACCAAATAAAAAACAGGTATTTTTAAATGGGCAAATGATTTGAAGAGACATATCTCCAAAGATGATACACAGATGCCCATACAGCCATACTGTAAACACATTAAAAGATTCTCAACGTGGGGCGCCTGGGTGGCGCAGTCGGTTAAGCGTCCGACTTCAGCCAGGTCACGATCTCGCGGTCCGTGAGTTCGAGCCCCGCGTCGGGCTCTGGGCTGATGGCTCGGAGCCTGGAGCCTGTTTCCGATTCTGTGTCTCCCTCTCTCTCTGCCCCTCCCCCGTTCATGCTCTGTCTCTCTCTGTCCCAAAAATAAATAAACGTTGAAAAAAAAAAAATTTTTAATAAAAGATTCTCAACGTAGTCATAAGGTAAATCAAAACCACAAATTACCATTTCACACGCAGTAGAATATGTAAAATCAAAGAGATAATAAAGTCTTGGCAAAGATGTAGAGAAAGTGGGTCCCTTGTGGGTGGAGATATGAATGATGAAATCACTTTAAAAAAATAAGGTGTACAGTTTCTCAAAAAGCTAAATACAGAGTTAGCATATGATTCGGCAATTCAATCCTAGCTACATATATTTACACAAAAACTTTTACGTAGGTATTCATAGTGATGTTATTCATACTAGCCAAAATTGGCAACAGCCTAAATGTCCTTCAAATAATGGAAGGATAAATAAATGTATTATGTACATACAATTAGTATTATTTGACAATACAAAAGAATTACTGACACATGCTACAACATAGATGAACCTTGAAAATATTAAAATAAGTTAAAGAAGACTGTCACAAATGACCACATATATGATTCCATTTATGTGAAATGTCCAGAATGGGCAAGCCATGGAGAGAGCAAGGGGATTACCAGTCACCAGGGGTTGAGGATAAATGGAGTAGGGAAACAAGTGGAGAAAAACTGCTAATGGAGTTTCTTTTGGGGATGATAAGTGGGATAGATAGTGGTAAGGTTATGTAATTGTGAATATACTAAAAAATACTGAATGGTGATAAAGACGAAAGGAGAAAATTGAAATAGCTCATCTAGAACAAGAAAAAAACAAATCTAGACATTGGCTCACTAACAAAAACTGATAAAATTGTAAACCTAGCAAGACTGATGAAGAAAAAATGAAAAATAAATTAAGATTAGAATGAAAAAGCAAACATAACTATAAATTCTCTAGGTGGTAAACTGAAGGGGATTATGAAGCACCTTACACCAATAATTTCAAAAATTTAGATGAAATGGGCTAATTTGAAAAAACAGAACTGACATGAGAAGAAAACTTCACATCCATGAAAGGAGTTTGATCAGTATGTTAAAGCTGTCTCTCAAGGCAAACTATTGGCCTAGAGGACTTCACTAGCAATGCTTCCAAACATTGAGAAAAAGAATACAGATTGTAGACAAGTACTCCTGGGAAATAGACAAAAGAGTAACTATTGGTTTTATGAAGCCAAAATGACCCTGAGAGGACCCCAGAACCTGAAAAAGACATCACAAGAAAGACTACAACCAAATATTTTCCATGATCATGGACACAAAAATCCTATACAAATATGAAACCCAGGAGTAAATTCACAGGTGTATGTGTACACGTGCTCATATGCAATACATAGTATTGTAGAAGTATTAAGTTCATTTCAGACTTTAAAAAATCAGTATTTTTTCTAATGTTAACAGATATAAAAGAGAAACCCATATGATTATCTCAAAAGAGAAAAAGCATTTGATACAAAAAACTATTCGTGATTTTAAAATAATCTCAGGAGAGGGAAGATGGCAAAGGACAAGGCCTGAGCTCACCACTTCCCATTGACACAGTGAAGAAACGACTACATGTATTGCAACACACTGCAAATGACCTGAAGACTGGCAGAACAGATCTTCCACAACTAAAGTCATCAAGAGAAAGCCGTGTTGAAAAGAAAATGAAGAGCAGAGACATGGTAAGGAACCAAACCATCAGGGTGGCTACCCACCACTGGAGAGATACCATGAGCAAGACGAAACAAGGGGGTCAAGCCCCACACTGGGAATCCTCATCCCTGGAGACCTGCACCACAAAGATTAGCCCCTATAATGTCTGACTTTGAAAATCAGCAGGACTTAGCTCCAAGAGAGCTAGAGGGCAATAGGAACCCAGTTCTCTAAAGAGCCAGCATGCTGTGTAACACCACAAGACCCAATGCAAGCAAAGTTTGAAAACTGCCTAGGTTAAATGTAAAGGAGATTTACTGACTAGTTTTAGGATGTATGCTATAGGGGCAAGTATTTGCAGGAGCTTTCTCCAGGAACAGCAGTGCTGGCACATGCCATTTTCTGGGCCCCCCTTCAGCCTAGATAGCCAGATGCCTGTGAGGCCACTTCTGACACTTCCCATCTACCTTACTAGCACAGCTTGCCCCACCACAACATTCCCCTGTGGACCAGCCCCATGCAACCCACCTGCCTGCCCCTGCAAGCCCTTTTGAAATCACTTTCTGCGTTGGGGATGGGACCGAGCTAACCCCAAAATCACTGCACCTGCCGTACCTGCAACCAGGCCCTCAGCAAGATGCACTGTAGGTAAATTCTGCCTAGCAGTACACCCACAGCAGCTGTAGCAGGGCTTCTCAACCAGCCATGCAGGGGACAAACACTACCTACCAATGAGTGCATAGCACTCATGGCTCAGTCACAACAGAGGAGCCCACACAGCCCACAGGAGACCCCTGGGAGTGCCTGGTTTTGGTGACCAGGGAGGATTGCACTATAGGGAACCAGAGGATACCTTCTCCATAAGAACAATACTTTGAAGATGAAAAGACATAGCCGACCTACCTAATAAATGCAAACCAACAGAGTCAGACAAAATGAGGAAACAGAGGCCTATCTCCCAAATGAAACAACAAGATAAAACCATAGAGAAAGAACTAAACAAAATGGAGATCAACAATCTACCTGATGAAGAGTTCAAAGTAATGGTCATAAAGATTACTCACTGGACTTGAGAGAACAGTACATAAACTCAGAACTTCAACCAAGAGATAAAAAAATACAAAAGAACCAGTCAGAACTGAAGAATACAGAAGCTGAAATGAAAAATACACTAGAGGTAATCAACAGCAGATTAGAGGATGCAGAAGAATGGGTCAGCTAGCTGAAAGACACTAATGGAAAGCAATCAAGTTCAATAGTTAAAAGTACCTAAATAAAATAATGAAGATAGGTTAAGGGACCTCTGGGACAACATCAAGCATTGCAACATTTTATTATAGAGATCCCAGAAAAGGAGAGAGACAAGGGGGCAGAAAACTTATTTAAAGAAATAATAGCTAAAAACTTCTACAATTTGGACAAACAGACAAGATCCAGTACACACAGAGATCCCCAAATAAGATAAACCCAATTATTATGTGTCCTCACCAAGACACATAATAATCAAAATGGCAAAACTTAAAGATAGACAAATCTTTAAAGCAACAAAAGGAACATATAAAGGAAATCCCACAGGGCTATCAGTTAATCTATCAGCAGAAACTTTTCAGGCCAGAATGGAGTGGCATGATCTATTAAAAATGTTGGGAGGAAAAAACATAAAATCAAGAATACTTTACCTGGCAAGGTCATCATCCACAATTGAAGGAGACATCAAGAGCTTCTCAGACAAGCAAAAGATAAAGGGGTTTATCAATACTAAACCAGTCTTGTGAGAAATATTAAAGGGACTCCTTTTGTTTTTTAAGTTTATTTATTTATTTTGAGAGAGAGAAAGAGCACATGAGCAAGTGGGGAAGGGACAGAGATAGAGGGAGAGAGAGAGAATCCCAAGTAGGCTCCACACTGTCAGCACAGAACTCAACGTGAGGCTTGATCTCACAACTATGAGATCATGACCTGAGCCAAAATAGTCAGACACTTAACCAAATGAGTTACCCAGGTACCCCAAAGGGACTTCTTTAAGTAGAAAAAGAACAGGCTGTAACTGGAAGAAAATTATAAAGGGAAAAAATTTCACTGGTAAAAGCAAAGACACAGGGAAAGTAGTAGATCGGCTACTTACAAAGCTAACATAAAGGTTAAAACACCAGAGTATTATACACAAAAAGATGTGAAATGTGACATTATACACATAAAACACAGAGGTGGGAAAACAGTGCTTTCAGAATGGGTTCAAACTTAAGCAACCATCAACTTAATGCAGACTACTGTGTACATAAGACACTACATATGAATCTCATGGCAACTACAAACCAAAAACTTATAATCCATATAGAAAAAAATAAAGAGAAAGCAATCCAAACTAACACCAGAGAAAGTCATCAAATAACAATGGAAGACAGCCACAGAAGAAGAGGGGAACAGAGAAGAACTACAAAAACAACCAGAAAGCAATAGACATAAAATGGCAATAAGTACATACCTATCAATAATTACTTTAAAATGAACTAAACGCTCCCATCAAAAGACATAGGATGACTGAGTGGGTAAAAGAACAAAGACCCATCTATATGCTGCCTCCAGTAGACTCAGTTCAGACCTAAAGACACATACAGACTGAAAGTGAAGGTATGGAAAAAAATATTGCATACAAATGAAGAGTGGGGGCAGGGGGGGAAACAACCTGGGTAGCAATACTTACAGCAGACAAAATAGACTTTAAAACAAAAAGTGTAACAAGATTTTTAAAAATGCAGTGCATAATGATAAAAGGATTAATCCAACAATAGGACATAACAATTGTGAATACCTATGCATCCAACATAGGAGCACCTAATTATATAAAGCAAATATTAACAGACATAAAGGGGAAAATTGACATTAATACAATAATAGTAAGGAACCTTAATATCTCACATCAATGGATACATCATCCACACTGAAAGTAAAGAACCAGTAGTTTTGAATGATAAATTAGGTCAGACGGACTTAACAGATATATACAGAACATTCTATCCAAAACAGCGGAAAAATATTCTTTTCAAGAGCACATGGAACATTCTCCAGGAAAGATCACACATTATGCCACAAACATGTCTCAATAAATTTAATAAGACTGAAACTATATCAAGCATCTTTTCTAACCACAATGGTATGAAACTAGAAAATCAATTTCAAGAACTAAAACAAACGCAAACAAATGGAGGCTAGACAATATGCTACTAAATAACCAACAGTTCAAATAAGACATCAAAGAAAAAAATCAAAAAATATCTAGAGAGAAATTAAAATGTAAACACTACAGGTCAAAATGTTTGGTATGCAGCAAAAGCAGTTCTAAGAGAGAAGTATATACCAATACAGGACTGTGTCTAAAGAAAACAAAAATCTCAAAAAAAGCAAGTCTAAAAAAAAAAAAGTTTAGTCTTATACTGAAAGGAACTAGAAAAAGAATGAAAGAATAAATCCCTAAATTAGTAGAAGGAAGGAAATAATAAAGATCAGAGCAGAAATAGAAACTAAAAAAATAATAGAAAATATCAATGAAACTATGATCAGATTCTTAGAAATGACAAAAAAAGTCATAAACCTTTAATCATACTACTCAAGATAAATAGAGAAATCAAATAAAATCAGAAGTAAAAGTTACAACTGACATGAAAGAATACAAAATATTATAAGAGACTATTATGAAAAATTACCCTCCAACAAATTGGACAACCTAGGAGAAGTGGAAAAATTCCTACAAATGTACAAACTTCCAAGACTAAATCAAGAAAAAACAGAAAATCTAAATAGACTACTAGTAACGAAGTTAAATCGGAAAGAAAGGAAAGGAGAAAGGAAAGAAAGAAGGGAGGGAGGAAGGAAGGAAGGGAGGGAGGGAGGGAGGGAGGGAGAGAGAGAGAGAAGAAAGAAAGAGAAAGAAAGAAAGAAAAAGAAAGAAAGAAAGAAAAAGGAAAGAAAGAAAGAAAAAGAAAGAAGGAAGGGAGGAAGGAAGGAAGGGAGAGAGGAAGAAAGAAAGAAAGAAAGAAAGAGAGAGAAAGAAAGAAAAAGAAAAAGAAAGAAAAAAGAAAAGAAAAAAGAAAAGAAAGAAAAAGAAAGAAAGAGAAAGAAGAAAGAAGGAAGAAGGAAGGAAGGAAGGGAGAGAGGAAGAAAGAAAAAGAAAGAAAGAAAGAAAGAAAGAAAGAAAGAAAGAAAGAAAGAGAGAGAGAAAGAAGGAAAGAGAAAGAAAGAAAGAAAGAAAGAAAGAAAGAAAGAAAGAAAGAAAGAAAGAAAAAAGAAAAGAAAGAAGAAGGAAGGAAGAAGGAAGGGAGGGAGGGAGGGAGGGAGGGAGGGAGGGAGGGAGGGAGGAAGGAAGGAAGGAAGGAAGGAAGGAAGGAAGGAAGGAAGGAAGGAAGGAAGGAAGAGAAATTTCCCCCCAATCAAAGTGCAGGACCAGATGACTTCACTGGTGAGTTCTACCATACATTTACAGAAGATTTAATACCTGTGCTTCTCAAACTATTCCAAAAAGAGTTAATTCCTGTGCTTCTCAAAACTATTCCAAAAAAAATGCCAGAGTAAGAAATGCTTCCAATCAATCTGTGAAGCCAGGATTATCCTGATACCAAAACCAGACATTACAAAAGAAGAAAATTACAGACCAATATTCCTGATGAACATGGATGCAAAAGTCCTCAGCAAAATATTGCAAATCAAAGTAAAAAATACATTAAAAGGATCATTCATCACAACCAAATGAAATTGATTCCAGTGATTCAGTATTTGCAAATTAAACAAGATAAGTCATGTTGAGAAAATGAAGGATAAAAATCATAGGATCATCTCAATAGATGCAGAAGAAGCTTTTGACAAATCTCAACATCTATTCATTATAGAAATTTTCAACAAAGTAGGCACAGGAGAAACATACCCCAACATAATAAAGGCCATATATGACAGGCCCATAGCTTATGTTATACTCAATGGTGAAAAGCTAAAAGCTTTTCCTCTAAGATTAGCCGCAAGACAAGGATGTCCACTCTCTCCACTTTTATTCAACATAGTACTGGAAGTTCTAGCCACAGCAATCAGACAAGAAAAAGAAACAAAAGTCATCCAAACTGGCAGGGAAGAAGTAAAACTCATTATTTGCAGATGACATGATACTTTAAGTAGAAAACCCTAAAGACTCTACCAAAAACTATTAGAACTGATAAAAAGAAAATCACAGCCCCAAAATGGTATGACTTAGATTAAGACCCAAGTCAATAAACTGGAGCTTAATGCCTAATCTAACTGCAGTTTTTACCCCCTCCAGAAACATTCTCTTAACTGTTAAGTGAGGACTTTTCTGATCATTATCAATGTGTTGATAGGTCACATGGGCCCTCTCCATCCCCAAAGGAAGATGAAATGGTATGCATAATAAGATCTCCTGACTTACCCCATAAGGGAAGTTGATCTTGCCTGAAACAATCCTTCCTTGTATTTTACTAATAACTTTCTTGGCTCACCCTCCTTCCTATAAAAACCTTCTAATTTATACAACTCCTCAGTCCCCCTCTGTGTACTAGATGGGATGCTGCCTGATTCATAAGTCATTTAATAAAGACAATTAGATCTTTAAAATTTACTTGGTTGAATTTTTGTTCTTTAACAGATTTGGTGGCAGCAACGGGATCTGAAGTGAACTCCAGCAGCATTCAGGGACTACAAGAAACACAGACATGATACCTGAGAAGCTTTTCAGTTCACTTTCTTGCCATTTTTGAGGGCTGTGGGAAAGTGCCTCTCAATTGCGAGCTCCAGTCACTTTTGCATTTTGACCTCCCAAAGGAGTTGGATTTCCTTTACAGGACAGGTCAGCTTGAGAGGGCAGATGGTAATGCCTGGAGCCCACATGAACTGGCAGTTTTGCACAGAGCCCAACTGAACCGTCAGAAGGGTCTGCTAGAGCTAAGCCTCTAGCCTTTCGGACCACATTCCCCAGGTGGAAAACCTCAGTAAGTTTCGATGGGAACTGGTGGGTACACAAAGGGCCTTGTGTCCTGGACACAGTAATATCTCTCGATTACTTTTGACACATTAAGGTGCGCACATTCATTTGCCTTGTTTCATGTAGATAAAAGCTATGGCTAACAGGGATCTTGGAGACCAAAAAGCTGCAAAAATTGGTGGGCACAGGTCAAATATCTAAAGGACAGGAGGAGGGTGCTCACGACCTCAAGAAGACTCCCATAATGGAAAAAATTGGCAACAGCATGAGTTAGATTGACACTCTGTCACCCACCAACTTCAAGAAACTTCTGTGTAATGAAGTACACTGTAAATCATGCACAGTCTCCACCCCTAAGGCACATCCCTTCTTCTAGGTATTAGTTTGGTTCTGAGACACCCAAAGTCTTAGTTAATGGAATCCTTAAATTCTCAACAGTCAAAAGCACCGCTTTCCAGTACACCTAAGAACTTCAGTCCCGGAAATTGCAGATACCTAGCAAAAATGGCAGTATCTTACTAAGCTTATTTCATGTCCTGAGGAACTTGGCTTGGTGACCATCAGGAGGGGGGCCCCAAAATTAGGCCAGACAGAAATGTGGGTTAACTTCATTTGAAGCTAGGGTCCTACCAAACTGCAGCTAGCCCTCAGGGGAATTACAACCTAGAAATACAATGGCCATTATGAGAATCGTTCTAATTAGATAATATCACTTAAGAAGTGCACTTGAAAACAAGGGTTCCCTAGTGGAATGGGATACCTATTTAATTGGCATGCAGAAGCCTCCTGAAGGTTTCAAATTTCCCAAGTAGTTTCACTGAAATTCATTCCAAAAAAGCTGATGAAAAGGAGTTGAAAAGATACCTACACCAAAGGACTACAAGACTGATGTAACTCCTACTGTTTCCCTCTATCATTTAGTTGAGTACTCATCCTAGTAATCCTCTGTCTGAACGGCCTTTCCCCTCTGAAGAGACCAGTAAACAGTTACTTTTTAAAAATAAATTTACAAAATAATCAAATGGGAAAAAAATAAAAAATAAAAAAATAATAAAAAATAAAAATGAATAAAAATAAAAAAAAATTTACCCAAGGCTATAGGTGATCCTGTATCTTTCAGGTATCTTTTACTCCTTAGTCAAAGGCTAAAGCTAAAATCCACAGTTAACGTATTTTTTTAAACACAGGGAGAATCTTTAAGAGTTTTTGTAAATAGGTTACCTGCTAAGCCCAGCAAAGGGGGGTGGGGAATAAAATTTCACATCGTCTCTTCCTTTCCAAATCCAGACCTATTGGTTATTGATCCTTTCTCCCTGCCAAAAATCTATTGCCTTCTTGCTTGTCTTGTTTTACATCCTAAGAACATGGATTGGCTTTCTGCCTGCCTGATACATGAAGGTTGTTGGTTCATTCACCACCATCAAGTGGGATTTATTCCCAAGATCCAAGTGTAGTTCAATATTTGCAAATCAATCAATGTGATATATCACATCAATAAGAGAAAGGACAAAAACCACACAATTATTTCAATAGATGCAGAAAAAGCATTTGACCCAAAGTGCAACATTCATTCATGATAAAATCCCTCAAAAAAAGGAGATTTAGAGGAATCATACCTCAACATTAAAAAGGCCATATATACAAAGAACTCATAGTAAACATCATACTCAATGAGGAAAAACTGAGAGCCTTCCCCCTAAGTTCAAGAAAAAGACAAGGATGTCCACTCTCAGCACTTTTATTCAACATAGTACTGAAAGTCCTAGGCACAGCAATTAGGCAGTAAAAAGAAATAAAAGGCATCCAGATTGGTAAGGAAGAAGTAAAATTTTCACTATTCGCAGATGACATCATACTAAATAGAAAATCCTAAAGATGCCATGAAAAAACTACTAGAACTGATAAATTCCGTACAGGTGCAGGACATAAAATCAGTGTACAGAAACCTGTTGTATTTCTATACACTAATAATGAAGCAGAAAGAGAAATTAGTTAAACAATCCCATTTGCAACTGCACCAAAAATAGTAAGATATCTAGGAATAAACCTAGTAGCCAAAGAGTTGAAAGACCTGTGCCCTGATAACTATAAAGCATTGATAAAAGAATGTGACGATGACACAAAGAAATGGAAAGACATGCTCATGGAGTGGCAGAAAAATACTGTTAAAATGTCTATGCTACCCAAAGCAATATACATATTTAATGCAATCCCTATCAAAACACCAACAGCACTTTTCACAGAACTAGAACAAAAAAATCCTAAAATTTTTATGGAACCACAAAAGATCCCAAATAGCCAAAGCAATTTTGGAAAAGCAAAGCAAAGCTGGAGGTATCATAATTCCAGACTTCCAAGTTATATTACAAAGCTGTAGTGACTAAAACATTATGGTACTGGCACAAAAATAGACACATAAATCAACAGGACAGAATAGAAAATGCAGAAATAAACCCACAATTATATGGACAATTAACCTTTGATAAAGAAGGAAAGAACATCCAATGGGAAACAGCACAGTCACTTCAACAAATGATGTTGGGAAAACTGGTCAGCTACATGCAAATGAAGGAAATTGGACCACTTTCTTTCACCATACACAAAAACAAATTCAAAATGGATTAAAGACCTACATGTGAGACCTGAATCCATAAAATTTCTAGAGGAGAGAACAGGGAATAACTTTTCTGACATCAGACATGGCAACAGTTTCCTAGACATTTGTCCTGAGTCAAAGAAATAAAAACAAAAATAAACTAATGAGATTACATCAAAATAAAAAGCTTCTGCACAGCAAAGGAAATAATAAAACTAAATTGCAAAAAGCAATCTACTGAATGGGGAAACATATTTGCAAATAACATTTATGATGTAGGATTAGTATCCAAAATATACAGAGAACTTATACAACTCAATACCCAAAACACAAATAATCCAATTTAAAATGGGCAGAAGACCCGAACAGACATTTCTCAAAATAAAGACATCTAGATGGCCAATAGACACATGAAAAGATGCTCATAATCACTCATAATCAGGGAAATGCAAATCAAAATTACAATGAGATACCACCTCACAGCTGTCAAATGGCTAAAATCAAAAACACAAAAAACAAGTGGTGGTGACTATAAAGGACACTATTGGTGGTAAAGCAAATTGGTGCAGTCACCAGTGGAAAACAGTATGGAGGTTCCTTAAAAGTTAAAAATAGGACTACCCTTTGATCCAGTAACCATAGTACTGGGTATTTACCCCCAAAATACAGAAACACTAATTCAAAGGGATACGTGCACCTCTAAGTTTATTGCAGTATTATTTACAATAGCCAAATTATGAAAGCAGCCCATGTGTCCATTGATAGATGAATGGATAAAGAAAATGTGGCATATATATGCAATGGAGTATTATTCAACCATAAAAGAATAAAACCTTGCCATTTGCAACAACATGGATGGAACAAGACAGTATAATGGTTAGCAAAATATGTCAGAGACAGAAATACATATGATCTCACTCATATGTGGAATTTAAGAAACAAAACAAATGAGCAAAGGAAAAAAAAGAGAGAAAGAGAGACAACAAGAAAAAGACTCATAATTATACAGAAAACAACTGATGGTTACCAGAGTAGAGGTGGGGAGGGGAATTGAGGGAAACTGGGGATGGGGTTTAAGGAGCTCATTTGTTGTGATGAGTACTGGGTGATGTATAGACTTGTTGAATCGCTTTATTGTACACCTGGAACTACATAACACTATGTCAACTATACTGAAATTAAAATAAAATGAAGTTTCAAAAGATTATAAAAATGAAGAAGCAGCCTACTAAAAGGAAATTATTTGCAAATGATACATCCAATAAGGGGCTAATAGCCAAAATACCTAAATACAACCCAACACCAAAAACCATAAATAATCTGATTTAGAAATGAACAAATGATCTCAATAGACATTTTTCCAAAGAAGACGTACAGATGGCCAATAGACACATGAAAAACTGCCCAACATCACCAATTAGGGAAATGCAAATCAAAACCACAATGAGCTATCACCTCCCACCAGTCAGGAGACTATCAAAATGCCAAGAAATAAGAAGTGTTGACAACACTTGTTGTTGTGCACTCTAGTGCACTGTTAGTGGAAATGTAAATTGGTGCAGCTGCTGTGGAAAACAGCACGGAGCTTCCTCAAAAAGACTAAACACACAAGTACCATATGATCCAGTTACTCTACTTCTGGGTATTGACCCCAAAACATGGAAAACACTGACTTGGAAAGATATATGCACCCCTATGTTTATTACAACATTATTTACAATAGCCAACATATGGAAGCAACCTAAGAGTCCATCAGTAGAAGAATGGATAAAGAAGGTGTAGTATACACACACGCAGTGTGATATTACTCGGTCGTGAAAAAGTAAAATCTTGCCATTTATGACAACATGGACAGACATAGAGTATACTATGCTAATTGAAGGAAGTCAGACGGAGAAAGACAAATACCATGTGATTCACTTATATATGAAATCTAAAAAAAACAGACAGACAAAAGAACAAAAATAGAAATGGACTAATAAATATAAAGAACTGGTAGTTGCCAGAGTGGAGGAAAGTAGGGAGGTAAGTGAAATAGGTAAAGGGGATTAAAAGGTACAAAATTCTAGTTATAAATAATTCACAGGTATGAAAAGTACAGCAAAGGGAATACAGTCAATAACACTGTAATAATTTTGTTAGGTGACAGATGGTAGCTACACTTATCATGGTGTACTTTCATAATGTGTGTAACTGTTACTTTCATAAAGTATGTAATTGTTGAATCACTATGTTGTACACCTGAAACTAATGTATGTCAACTACAATTAAAAGTAAAATTAAATTAATAAAAACTAAAAATCTCAGTCAACTTAGAAATGAAGTTTTAAATATAAGGGATGTTTACAAAAGACATTCTTAATGGTGAAATGTTAACCACTTTCTCCACCAAATTTAGGAGAATCACTACTTTCCATTATGTGTCTTCTGTATAGCATTGCCCTGTCTAGGTCCTAGCCAGGACAGTAAGACAACAAAAAGAAATAACATGTACGACCATTGGAAAGTATTATGATTAATAATACACAAAAGAGGGGCGCCTGGGTGGCGCAGTCCGTTAAGCGTCCGACTTCAGCCAGGTCACGATCTCGGAGTCCGTGAGTTCGAGCCCCGCGTCAGGCTCTGGGCTGATGGCTCAGAGCCTGGAGCCTGTTTCCGATTCTGTGTCTCCCTCTCTCTCTGCCCCTCCCCCATTCATGCTCTGTCTCTCTCTGTCCCAAAAATAAATAAACGTTGAAAAAAAATAATAATAATACACAAAAGAATCTATGCAAACATTTAGAATTCATAAGTTAATTCAGCCACTTGCTGAGTTTAAACTCAATATACAAAAACAATTATATTTTTATAGACATGATTCGGCAATTGGAAAATATCATTATCCTTTCCAGTGACATTAAAAGACATCAAATATCTAGGAAGAAATCCAAAGAACAACATGAAAGTCTCTACACTGAAAACTGGGAAGCACTGCTAAGAGACAAAGGCATAAATAAATACAGGAATATATCATAATCATAGATTTGTATACATAATATTGTTAAGAGTTGATTCCTCTAAAACTGAGATTTAAGTTCAATGAAATCATAAGTGTGAATCAATAAATGTAAAATATCATATTAATAGAATGAAAGAAAAACTCAAATGATTATCCAATAGACACAGAAAAATCATTGAACAAAATTCAATATCCATTCACAATGAAAATTCTTGACAAATAAAATAAAGAAGGGACAGAATTCAACACAATAAAGACCTTTATGACAAACTCACCTCATGCCTGTTAGAATGAATAGCAGTAAATGTCAAGATATAAATACTGATGATGATATAGAGAAAAAAAGAACAATTCCGCACTGTTCGTGGGATTGTCAATTGGCGCAGCCACTATGAGAGAATATGGAGAGTTCTCAAGAAATTAAAAACAGGTCTACCATATGATCCAGCAACTCCACTTTTGGGAATATATCTGAAGGAAATGTAAATACTATATCAAAAACATACATGTACCCTCACATTAACAGCAGTTTTATTCACAATAACCAAGATACAGAAGCAACCTAAGGATCCATCAATGGATGAATGGATAAAGAAAAGTGGCATATATACATTGGAATATTATTCAGCCATAAAAATAAGGACGTCCTGCCATTTGCAACAACATGGATGGACCTTGACGACACTATGCTAAGTGAAATGTTAGACATGGGGCACCTGGGTAGTCAGTTGGTTAAGCATCCAACTCTTGATTTTGGCTTAGGTCTCACTGGTCATGGGTTCAAGCCCCACATTGGACTCTGCACTGACAGAGCGGAGCCTGCTTGGGATTCTCTCTCTCACCTCTCTCTCTGCCCCTCCCCCCACTTGTGTGTGCTCTCTCTCAAAATAAATTAATTTTTTTTAATGTCAGAGAAATATAAATACTATATAATCTCATTTATATGTGGACTCTCAAACACATACACACACCCACACACTCATAGAAAAAGTGAACAGATCTGTGGTTACCAGAGTTGGGGGGCGGGTAGAATTGGAGGAAGGTGGTCAAAAGGTATAAACTTCCACGTATAAGTATGGAAGATGTAATGCACATCATAATGACTCTAGCTAACACTACTGATGGTATATGTCAGTATATGTGAAAACTGAGAATTCTCTTTACAACAGGAAAAAAAAAGGTTTTTTTTTTCTTTTTGTATATTTATATGAGATGGATGTCAACTAAACTCATTGTGTTATTCACTTAAAAATATATGTAAGTCAAGTCATTATTCTGTACAACTGAACTTCTACAGTACAGTATGTCAATAATAGCCCAATAAAACTGGGGGAGTGGGGAATAAGCAAAACTGATCTATGATGACAGAAATCAGAAGAGTGGTTACTTTTTCAGTTGGCATTGACAAGGAAAGGGAATGAGGGAAACTATCAGGGTACAGAAGTAGTCCATCTTTATGTGGGCAAAGATTATTGGTGTATATTCATGTGCATAAGACCACAGCACTCCATGTTGAAGGTTGAGGTACTTTTCTGTACGGAAGTTACACCTCATCTAAAACTAAAAATGAAAATATGGCTGGTAAAAATCTTATGACCTTGAATAGGGAAAGGTGACATATATTAGACACATTAAGACAGGGCAGGTGCAGTTGACTTTGAGTTTTTCCATTATGACTTCATGATCGACAGTAAATTCTCCTGTTAGTGGGTCCCTGCTCCTACCACTTTTGCTTTCTAGTGTACCTATTTACAGCTTCACAGTTGCTTGTCAATTTTTGTTCTTCGAACACGGATTTTCTTTATGTATTATTTCCTTCAGTAGATCTTTACTGAGCAATTACTATGTACGAGGCACTTCCTTAAGTACCTGGCATACCTCAGTAAATAAAAATTCCTGTCATTGCAGATCTTATTTTCTATCAGGGAGACAACTAGCAACATACATAGTCAATTATACGGACTGTTATGTGATGAATTGATGGGAAAAAAATTGACCAGGATGAAGCAGATTGGATGTGGGAGTGTGAGGGATGGGATGTAGTAGAAAGAGAATTAAACATCGAGGAGGTGGACTCATGTATACCACTCCAGTCATAAAATGCTCCAAGACTCACTAATTCAGTATTTCAGCAGTGTCACCAAGGAGCCAAGTTCTTCTAGACTTCTCTGTCTCCTAATACCTGCTTTGCACTCAGGTTGGCAATCATTACAGTTGCCAGTTGTCTGCCATAGCTCCAAGCCACATGTCCAGTTGTGGCAACTTCCATCAAAGAAAGACAAAGAGTTGGGGTGCCTGGGGGGCTCAGTCGGTTAAGCGTCCAGTTCGGCTCAGGTTATGATCTCACAGTTTGTGGGTTCGAGCCCCACATTGGGCTCTGTGCTGACAGCTCAGAGCCCGGAGCCTGCTTCAGATTCTGTGTCTCCCTCTCTCTCTCTGCCCCTCCCCCACTCATGCTGTCTCTATTAGAAATAAATAAACATTTAAAAAATTAAAAAAAAAGAGAGAGGAGAGAAAATCTTTCTCCTCCTAGGAAAGGGAAGGCTTTCCTAGAAACCTCCCAGTTGATTTCCTTTTATGTTTCATTGGCCATAACTGGGCAATATGCTCAAACCTAAATCAATCACACAAGGAGAATTGAGACCTGTCAAAGGTCTAGACTATCAGGATTTACACTAAACTGTCACTTAGGTCATCAATTCTGAGGAATGGGCACCTGAAGCAAATAGAATTTGGTTAGCGAAGAGGAAACAGGGAATTGGGATGGAGAATGGAATTGAAGTAAGCAATCTATATAGTGATACCCTCTGCTAGATTCCCTAAGTAAAATGTGTTCTTCTGCTTGGAGACTGATATTTGAGATACTCTCAGAAATATAATTTTCATCAGGCTATGTTGATGGCTTTAAAAATACATATGAATACTTACTGGGTACAGAGTTTCTGTTTAGAGTGATGCAAACTTTTGGAAATAGTGGTACTGATTGCACAGCATTGTTAAAGTAATTAATGCCACTAAACTGTACACTTAAAATTGATTGAAATACCTAATTTTATGTTATGTATACATTTTGTCACAAGAAAATTCATATGCAAATTTAGCCTAGCTTTCAGGGCTGAAATGTGGCTAGTGGGAATCAACACATTAAATTATATCCTTACACAGTAATTGACAGCACTTTTTGATAAGAGAAATGTGAAAGGACTAAAACATAAATATGTGGAGAGAGGATAATCAGGAGAAACAGAAAAACACACACACAAATAGCAAAAAAAGAAAAAGAAAAGAAGGTGATTAAGGGAGTTCAGTTCTAGATGGTGACCCAGGAGACTCCTTCACTCACCCCCTCCTAAGGACACACATCATGTACCACTACATATAGAAATCCGGAAACTAGCTGAGCAACTCCAACCCTTCAAGTGAACACCACTGAACAAAACAATGAAACAAGCAGGAGATGAGACACAGTCTTGCCATAAGCCCCAACCCCAGTAGAGCAACTTGCAATCAACCGGGAATTCACAACTCCTAACTTCAACTGAGGACTGAAGAGACCGAACCCCATCTGGTACCCCAGCTTTCAAGACTTCCATCTGAGAGATGGGCTCCCAAAACATCTAGCTTTGTAGATTAATAGGGCTTTGGTTCATGAGACCCATAAGGCTATAATGAATTAAGAGACAGTTTTCAAAGGGCTCACAAAATCAGAATCACAAAAATGGCAATAATAAGTCTATACCTATCAATAATTACTTAAATGTAAATGAAATTAACAATCTAATCAAGAGACAGAGTGGCTGAATGGATAAAAACAAAGCAAAGCCCAACTATATGCTGTCTACAAGAGACTCATCTCAGCTTTGAGGACACACACAGATTGACGGGGAAAGAATGGAAAGAGATATTCCATGCAAATGAAATCAAAATAAAGAGATATTATACATTTATCAGACACAACAGACTTTCAGTCAAAGACTATAACAAGAGACATAAAAAGGTCAATATATAAAAAGAGGGGTAATCCAACAAGAGGATATAACATTTATAAATATGTATGCACCAACGTATGAGGAGAACCTAAATATATTAAGAAAAAATACTAACAAATATGAAATGGGAAATGTACAGCAACACAATAATAGTAGGAACTTCAGTACTCTATCTTCAACAGTGGATAGATTACCTAGATAAAAATCAGTAAGAAAACATTGGACTGAATCTACACGTTAGACCAGATGGACTTACACAAAATTTCCAGAACATTCCACCCCAAAGCAACAGAATGCACATTCCTCCGAAACACAATGGAACATAGTCCAGCATAGATCATGTGTTAGACCACAAAACAAGTGTTAATAAATTTATGAGGATTAAAATCATATAGGGGCACCTGGGTGGCTCAGCTGGTTAAGTGTCCAACTTTGGCTCAGATCATGATCTCGCGGTTCATAGGTTCAAGGCCCCCATCAGGCTCCATGCTGACAGCTCAGAGCCTGAAGCCTGCTTCCGATTCTATGTTTCCCTCTCTCTCTGCCCCTCCCCCACTCATACTGTCTCTCTCTCTCTCTCTCTCTCAAAAATAAAACATTAGAAAACATTTTTCACATAAAAAAATAAAACCCTGTAAAGCATCTTTTCTGACCACAATGGCATGAAACTAGAAAGCAATTACAAGGAGAAAATAGGAAAATTTAAGAAATACATGGAGATTAAACAACATGCTACTGAACAGGCCAAAGAAGAAATCAAAGGAGAATTCAGAAAATCTCTGAAGACAAATGAAAATGGAAATACAACATTCAAAAACTTATGGGATGAGGGAATTTTATACCAATCAACACTTAACATGAAGAAACAAGAACAGTCTCAAATAAACGACCTAACTTTATACCTCAAGAAAGTGAAAAAAGAAGAACTAAGCCCAGATTTAGAAAAAGGAAGAAAAGAACAAAGGTCAGGTGGGAAGTAAATGAAATAGACACAAACAGAAAACAGAAAAGATTGGTGAAACTAACAGCTGAGTTTTTTTAAATATTTTTTAAGTGACAATTAGACTCACCAAGACAAAAAGAGAGAGGACTCATGAAATCAGAAATGAACATGAAGAAGTTACAGTGGATGCCACAGAAATATAAAGGATCACAAGAGATTATTATGAACAATTATGTCAAAACACCTTTAAGAAATGGGTAAATTCCTGGAGACACACAACCTATCAAAATTGAATCATGAATAAAAAATATATTCAGATTAACTACTGTAAGGAGATTGAACTGGTAACTAGAAACCTCCCAACAAAGAAAAGTCCAGGACCAGATGGCTTCACTGGTGAATTTGGCCACATGTTTAAAAAAGTAACACCAATCCATCTCATACTGTTCCAAAATCAGAAAAGGCAGAAAACCTTGCAAACTCATTTTACAAGGCCAGTATTACTTTGATACCAAAGCCAGATAAGGACACTCAAAAAAAAAAAAAAAAAAAGCAAACTATAGACCAAAATCCCAGATGAACAAAGAGGCAAAAATGCTCAACACAATGTTAGCAAACCAAAGTCAAGAATTTACTGTAAGGATCACATACCATGCCTGTGTGGGATTTATCCCTAGGATGCAAGAATGATTCATGAAATACAAATCAATAAATGTGATACACTATATTAACAGAATGAAAGAAAAAATTAATATTAAATTATCCATGATACCCAAAGCACTATATAGATTCAATACTTCTCAGAATTCTAATGACATTTCTCACAGAAATAGTACAAACAATCTCAAAATGTGTAATGAACCACAAAAGACCCCAAAAAGCCAAAGAAATCATGAGAAATCAGAAAAAAAAGACAGAGGCATCACATTTCCTGATTTCAAACTAGTATCATGGCAGGTGGTTCTGGAATGAAAATAGACACAAAGACCAATGGAACAGAATAGAGACAGAAACCCCCACCTATATAATCAACTAATATTTGATAAGGGACATCTGGAAGGGAAAGGATAGTCTTTTCAACAAATGATCATGGGAAAATTGGATAAATACATGCAGAAAAATTAAATCGGACCCCTGTATTACTCCACCAACAAAAATTAACTCAAAATTGATTAAAGACTTAAACATAACATTCCAAAATCATGAAACTCCTAGAAGAAAACATAGGGAAGAAGTTCCTTGACATTGGTCTTAGTAATGATTTTTTGGATACTTCTCCAAAAGCACAAACACAAAATAAAATCTACATATGGGACTCTATTAAACTTAAAACCTCTTGCATTGCAAGAGGAACCATCATCAAATGAAAAGACAACCTACAGAATGGGAGAGAATATTGGCAAGCCCATCAGATAATGATTGAATATCCAAAATTTACTTTAAAAGAAAACCTCCTACAAGTCAATAAAAAAACAAAACAATTGGATTTAAAAATGGGCACAGAAACTGAATAGACATTTTTCCAAAGAAGACATCCAAATGGTCAACAGGTCCATGAAAAGGTACTCAACATCAGTAATCATTAGTGAAATGAAAGTTAAAACCACAGTATCACCTCACACCTATATGAATGGTTATCATCCAGACGATGAGGGATAATAAAATTGGCAAAGGTGCAGAAGAGGGAATCCTTGTGCACTGTTGGTGGGATCGTGTCCCAATTCAGCCACTATGGAGAACAGTATGGAGGTTCCTCAAAACCTTAAAAACAGAAATGCCAGAAATCCTACTTCAGGGTGCATCTCCAAAGGAAATGAAAACATGTTATCGAAGAGATGTGTGTACCCCCATGTTCACTGTAGCATTATTCACAACAGCCAAGATATGTAAACAACCTAAAAGTCCATGATTGGATGAATGGAGAAAGATGTGGTATACATTTACAATGGAATACTATTCATCCAGGAAAAAAAGGAAAACCTTGCCATTTGTGACAACATGGATGGACCTGGAGGGTATTATGCTGAGTGAAATAAGTCAGATACAAAGGTTGTATTATCTCACTTATATGTGCATCAAAAAGAAATGAACTCATAGACTCGGAGAACATACTGGGAGTTGCCAGAGGCAGGGATGGGGGTGGGGTGAGAGGTGCTTGAAGTGGATGAGGACGGTCAAAAGGTACAAACTCCTAGTTACAAGATAACTAAGTCCTGGGATCTAATGTTCAGCATGGTGAATATAACCAACAATATTTGAATTTGAATACTATATATTTGAATATTGCCAAGAAGGTAGATCTTCAACGTTCTCATCATAAGAATAAAACTCTGTAACTATGTTCGGTGATGGATGCTCCAGCAAACTTACCGTGATAATCACTTTGCAATACGGTATACGTATATCAAATCATTAAATTTTACGGCTTGGACTAATACAATGTTATAGATCAACTCTATCTCAAATGAAAAAGGATGTTAGTGATAGGGACGTATAATACTCATAGACAAACTAAACAAAAGAGACAGGTAAAGGCTAAGGAAACCAACATATTCCTCTTCTCTCAAAATCAACCACTGGGGCGCCTGGGTGGCTCAGTCTGTTGAGCGTCCGACTTCGGCTCAGGTCATGATCTCATAGCCCGTGAGTTCGAGCCCCGCGTCGGGCTCTGTGCTGACAGCTCGGAGCCTGGAGCCTGCTTCGGATTCTGGGTCTCCCTCTCTCTCTGCCCCTAACTCACTCGCATTCTGTCTCTGTCTCCCTCAAAAATAAATAAACATTAAAAAACTTTTTTTAAAAATCAAACACTAATTGCTAAATAAGTAACACGAGATACCATTGATATTTTAGACTCATCCCAGTCCATTCCAGGAAGATGGACAGTAGAGCAGAAAGAACACTGGACTTGAGATGGTAAAATCTAGCTGCTAGACCAGGCAGCGTGCTGGCTATTTAACGGTTGATTCTAATTCCTCTGCTGTAAAATGGGAATAATTATGCCCGCCTCACACATTTCTACCAAAGTTAAAGGAATTAAGCTGTGATTGTTCTCCACTCTAATTTACACTCAATAGTAGCCAGTTGAAAACATCTTCTCTTGTTTTATTCCTTAGCATAGAGATTCTTGGTAACCATCAGAAAAAAGAGGCCAACTACAGAAAAAAGCCACACTGTGGGTCAAGTTCAGCATTCGCTCCTACAGTGTGTCAAGTATGACCTTCTCAAAGTCTTTCAGTTATAATTACAGATACCACTGTTATGGTGTCCCTGCATCAGCCACTGGACTTGTCCTAAGACTTTTCAACAACACTAGGATAGAAGTTTTCCCATCTTAAAGCGTACTACCTAAAGTTAAGACATGAAGTTACTGCCCATAATCACATGATCAAAACGTAGCAAGGTTCAGACGCTAGGCTGGTCTTGTCTCTCCCTCGTACCCTTCCCCTGAATGCCAGTAAGCCATGGTGGCCCTAAGTCCAGAGAACAGTCAATGTCACCCATGCTTTCAAAGACAGGACGACTTTGCACAGCTCAGTACAATGAGATACAAAAAAGCCTGGTCTCATCTCTGAATATTTGCCCCTAGAGTGGATTTGGGCAACCGAAATACTTCTATACATATATCATATGTAAAATGAGGTTGAAAAGGATCTTCATCTCATTCACAAGAACTTGGTGAATACTACACTGCACATACTAAGTAAGATATCAAAGATATCTTCACATACTAGATGATCAATGGATGTTTTTTTCTTTTCTGCTCACCTCTTCCTCATGAAGAAGATGGAATGTGAAAATCACAGAATTGCCAGAGAGACCTGGGAAACACTTTGTACTGCACATCAAATTCACACCAGTCCCGAATTTGTAAAAATGACTAATTGGAGAAAAAAAAATGCATCCCATGATTAACTGGCATATAAACACAGTATGTATCCTATCAGCGTATGTAATTTCAAACAAGTTTCTAAGCATGAAAAGAAATGTTTGGCTAGGAAAGTATTTTGAGTAGAAGACTCACAGCACAAGTATTTTTTTCACCAAGCTCCAAATCAGAATTAATGCTAAACATCTCTACTGAAGAACACTAACTCATTCTATCAACACAGTGGTTATATTATGCAATAATATTTTCCTCCCTGTCAATGCACTTCTTTTCGTGTTCGCACTAACTGGTGTTCCATATTAAACCAAGTGACTAATGCCAAACAAATATTCTGAGCGAGAAAGCAATTGCGAGCAATTGCTAGCTGTCTTGCAGAATTAAATTAAAACATTTTGTCACATAAACGCACATATGATTATGTAAAAATTTAATAGGAGAAATATGCCATGTCAAAAGCACACTGCCCCAGAAAAACAAACAAACAAACAAAACATGGTGAGTTTTTTTCCTGTGCCAAATTTCCTATGAGGGCACACTTCTTATCTCCTCATTTTTATAATTTCAAGGAGGTTGGTACCATTTTTGCCCATGTGGCAGAGCCCCAGAATCCTAACTGAAATGCACAACCTTGCCAGATGTTGAAGCCAGAGGTTAAACTAGTGGACGTTTCTGAGGTCGGGGTGGACCCCTGGCACAGGTCCTACCACTCAGTAGCTCTGCATCCTTGAATAAGTTGCTTTGTTTCTTTTCTTGTTTTCCTTACCTGGGAAATGGGTTGTCATGGGAATTCTAAATATTTGGCATGAATTTTCTGGCTCAAGGTAAAGTCTCAGTAAGTGGTGGGTATTGTAATCTTTACTACTGATGTTGAGGTTATTCATTTGCCCACTAATGATTCTGTACCCTGACCAACCAAAAATACTCTTTTTCTAACAACAATGGTGCACACATCTGCTGGGACTAGACAGAAAAACTAGAACTACGTTTAAAATATTCAAGGTCCCGGGGCGCCTGGGTGGCTTGGTCAGTTAAGCGTCCGACTTCAGCTCAGGTCATGATCTCACGGTCCGTGAGTTCAAGCCCCGCGTCAGGCTCTGTGCTGACGGCTCAGAGCCTGGAGCCTGTTTCAGATTCTGTGTCTCCCTCTCTCTCTGCCCCTCCCCTGTTCATGCTCTGTCTCTGTCTCAAAAATAAATAAACGTTACCAAAAAAAATTTTTTTTAAATATTCAAGGTCCCAAACAATCCAACTTCTTGTGGGACAGGGTCACAGTTGTCATACATTCCCCAATGTGGGTCTGTGACCTCACTTACAATGTTAATAATCACCGCAATAAGTTTTGGGCTTCTAAGACGTAGCAACCAAATCTCACTTACATCTGTAGTTCTAATAACACCTTAATGAACAAACTCAACCGTGGTGTGTTAAATCCTTATTCAATACAATCCCCATTTGTAATCCATTCTAATAATCACCTACCCACTTGAGTAAGGGAAATCTCATGAGCCGAGTTTTCACCCCAAGGTGAAATCCAAGATGGAATTCTTTTCCAACAGCAGGCAGGAAGGCTCTCCAGAAAGACAGATAGAAGGTAACCTGGTAGAGTTCATGTTACACCCCTACTACACAGGTGAGAAAGCAAAAACTCAGAGACTGAGGCCCGAGGTCACCGAGCAGGGGCTCAAATGCAAGTCTCTTACTATCAGGACCTACCTGTCCCCAGGCCAGAGGCACAGAGAGACTGACAAGCAGGAAGTCTGGTCTCCAGGGGCAGGAGGCCAAGCCAATGAGCACCCTTCCTTCTGTAATAAATTCTCTGCCATCTCGACCCCAAAGAGTCTGATACTGGTTTTCCCACGTCAGCAGTGCTGCACGGCTCCACTGGCCACTCTCCCACCACCAACCTCCTTCCTTTGTGCGAGAAAGCGAGAGGAAGGGGAGGAGCAGAGAGGGTCTCTGGGGCGGTCATCCTTGCGGGAGTTCAATATTCAGAGGGCATTTCCTCCTCAGATCAGGTTTGGGAGTGGGTAGGGAGGCTCCCCTCCCTGAAACCAAATGAAAGGCATCAGGAGAAACATGTTTTGTAACAGGGGGTGCATAGGACGATGAAAGACCTCCTCTGACAGCGGTCCCGGGAGCAGGTTCATAAGCTGTTCTGAACAGGAGGGAAGGGAAGCTGCGACCCGACACTGGAACCACTTTGATTCCTACTGATTCGGGGCACTAGGGGGAGAAGTTGGGCTGGAATTATTTCCAGGTGGCCTCGCTGGGACGACAGCCCAGGGAGCAGAGCATCTCACACATCAGAGAACTGCGGAAGGGGGCCCCTCAGCGCGCTGTCAACAGCTCATCCGTGCCCCCCCCCTTGAGACAACACCACTGGGCACCCCTGAGTGGGAGGATCGATGGCAGGTTAGGGTTACCCAGGAAAGAAATAGCGTCAGCCAAGAGGGGGCTGCAGGACCTTCGGGTTCCGTCCCTTCCCCCCTCTTCCCTGCTTGCCCGGCACATTGGAGGATCACCCCCAGCACCCCCTTCACCCCTCGTCCAAGTAGGCAGAGTCCCAGTAAGGGTGGGGAATGGAGGGAGGGGAGACTGACACTGAGTTTGAAATTCAAGCTTTAGACTAGATTCATCTTAAGTGAGCTGCAAGTTAAAGACTCTTAAAATTATTCTTAATCTCCACCACCACCACCCCCCGCACCACACACACAATCAAACCAACAAAGGAGCCTGTCAGTTTTACCTTCAAAATATGTCCATAATCCAACTACTTCTCACCACCACACCGTTTTCATTCTGGGTGCAAGCCAGCATGCTCTGTTGCTGGATTATTCCAAAAAGCCTCCCTCCCCACTTATATCCCGGCTCCCAGTCTTGCCCCACGACATCTTATTTTTAACACAGCAGGCAGAACAATCCTATTAAAATGCAGTTCAGATCATGTCAGTTTCCTGTTCACAACCCTCCAAGGGTCGCCTTTCTTCTTCAGAATCAAAGCTCAAGTCCTTACACTGGCTAATACTGACAGATATGATCTGTACCCATAACCCCCCCCATTTCCTCTTTGATCTTACTCCTATGACCACCCTACAGAGACCCTCAGATGTTCCCGCCACAACTGGCCTCTTCGCTGTTTTCAAACTACTGTGCACATTCCTGCCTCAGGACCTTTGCACTTGCTTTCCCTTTTCTTGAAACTCTCTTTACCCATATATCCCAAGCCTCACAGAAACAGCAGCCAGCCTCTGAAGGCCATATAATATCAATGTCATCATTGTTTTTGAACGTTGTTATCACCACATAACTAACTCTAAGGCCAACTGATACACTTACCTATATTTCCCCAACAGAATGTAGGCTCAATGAGAATAAGGATGTTTGCTTGTTTTGTTCACGACTGTATCATCAGGGTTTAACACATAGTGGGAAATCAGTAAGCATTTGCCGAATTAATTACTCTAGTGAAGAATTTGTTGAAGGATGAGAAAGGAACATTTGGCAAACTATGGTTTAAGCCAGTGATTCGGGGTGTGGCAGGGTTGGGGGGAGATAAAACCTTTTGACATTTGGGCGCCTGGGTGGCTCAGTCAGTTAAGCGACCGACTCCTGATTTCAGCTCAGGTCATGATGTCACAATTCATGAATTTGAGCCCCATGCCAGGCTCTGAGCCTGTTTGGGATTCTCTCTCTCTCTCCCTCTCTCTCTGCTCCTTCCCCGATCGCTTGCTCGCTCCTGAGCGCCCTCTCTCTCTCAAGATAAATCAACTTAAAAAAAAAAAAACTTTTGAGATGTATACTACCCCAGAATTGTTATCACACATCATAAACCAGTGATCTTTGTGCTTGGTGCATAGCAAATGCTGCATAAAGGCTGTATTATGCTTATTATTATTTGTATGTCTAGGACATGCAATTGAAATTAGGCTAGAAAGGCCAAAGGTGTTTCAAGAAAGGAAAACTATGTCTCAGGACTGGGACCCTGGGATGGGGGGAAATTCCCAATGGCCTTGCTTGTGTGGCTGAGCTGCTGTAGGCTGGCCACCCAGCAGGTCTCCACTCACGTTTCATTAGCTGCTGTTGCAACAGCCAAGGTTAGACACATGGCCAAGTGCAGAGACAGTGAGCAAGGGGACTACATCAGGACGTGAGTGTCGGGGATGTGGGCCATTGGGAGCAGCCAAAGGAATAGCTTCTCACAACCATCTCAGGGAGTGTCTGGACCAAATACAGACTGAACATCCAGCCTTGCAAATTGATCACTCAAGCCAGGTGTGAACTCCTGTGAGATCACTTCACCCAAGCCAACTTCACAAGAGCTTGATTTATAAATGACAATGTCAATTCCCTAATTTTTCTTGGGAAATCTACCTGCACTGAAACTCAGTACCATTCAGGTACAGCCAACAGGTCCTTGTGAGAGATATGAATGGGAGACCAAATTTCTGATCCCTTGGGGAGCAAGCAACCAGTGAAAAAATAAAAAATAAAAAAATAAATAAAAACTCTGCCTTGCCAAAAGGACATTATAGCAAGCTAATAACACCTACGGCTATCATTCTCCAAGCCAAAGAATATTTTCATCTTAATCACTGGAACTGGTCAATTAGAGTCAAAGCAATGAATCCCACGGACAATGCTAGACAGGGAAACCAGATTTCACTCTTTAAAAATTTCTACTTTAGGAGTGCCTGGGTGGCTCAGTCGGTTAAGTGTCGGACTTCAGCTCAGGTCATGATCTCCCCGTTCGTGGGTTCGAGCCCCGCATTGGGCTCTGTGCTGACAGCTCGGAGCCTGGAACCTGCTTCGGATTCTGGGTCTCCCTCTCTCTCTGCCCCTCCCCTGCTCACGCTCTGTCTCTGTCTCAAAAATAAATAAACATTAAAAAAAATTTAAAAATTTAAAAATTTCTACTTTAAAGACTTAATAATATTGGCTTGTGCGATTATTAGTTCAGAATTAAAAACCACCAGATTACCAAGGACACATCTACTAGTTTAAATTTAAATGGGTAGTTTCTGGATACATTTCAAGGATACCAGTTTCAACAGCAAAATACATACATAAGATCTCCCGGTTGATCAGTGACTCTAATAGCTAATCACATACAGTTCTTTATGCTTCTACTTAGCAACAACTGTACAGAGTGATATTTTTGTACTTGCCTCCGACTCCTAAAAGGAATGTATCCTATTTGGGCATAACATTTGAAATCAAATTTTTAGAAACATGTCTGGCCTTACTCTCCAGAATGTTGGGAAAATATAGAAAGACCAAAGATGGAAAAACAGATCGATGATATGGGCCATGACTAGGGAAGGGAAGAAGGAATCTGAAAAAAAAAAAAAAAAAAAAAAAAAAAAATCACAGGAAAGAAAGATAGACAGGAATTGCTTTGAGGGTTGTATGGAACATGGGGAACAAATAAAAAGGAAGCAATGGGGAAGACTCCAAAATTTTCACGTAGAGGATTGGGAAAATGCAGAAGGAAGAAAATCACTTGGAATCAGATGGAAAAAAATTGGATGAGGAGTTACTGGAGGGAAGTGGTGAGTTTCAAATATATCTGTTCAGCAGATATGTTTTGATCTCCCACAATGTGCCAGAGGCTGGTCTAAGCTCCAGCCCCAGTGGGGGTTAAGACAAGAATGCTGTCTTCGGGGAGCTTACACTCTGCTGCAGAGAGGCAGACTGCAGACACGTAGGCACATAAGATAATTACCCATAGTAATTTATAAATGTCATATAGGAAATAAAACTAGGAAATGCAGTAGAGTGTGGATGGGACTGATGGGTGAAAACCCCATCACCTTGGAAGATCAGGAAAACCTGAGAGCTGGATGACAAGGATGAGCTAGTGAAGGAAGCATTTGGGAAGGCATTCTAGGCAGAGGGAACAGCAAGTGCAAAGGCCCTGTGGTGGGAACTAGCTTTGCGTGTTAGACCGTTGGCACTGAGAGGGATAAGTGTAGGGGATCAGTTTAGGGAAGGTGGGCAGAGGGGAGATAACACAGAGTTTCGGGTCACGGTGAAAAGTTGGAACTTCACTCTGACAGAGATGGGGTACTGGAAAACGTGAGGCAAGGACGTGACAGGATTGAATTTAAAAGATCACTCATTCATGGGGTGCCCGGCTGGCTCAGTTGGTTGAGTGGCTCACTCTTGGTTTTGGCTCAGGTCACGATCGCAGGGTCGTGGAATCAAGCCCTGCCTTGGGCTCTGTGCTGACGGTGTGGAGTCTGCTTAGGATTCTCTCTCTTTCTCCCTCTGCCCCTCTCCCCTGTTCACACTCTAAAAAAAAAAAAAATAAATAATAATAATAATAATAATAATAACAACAGACACACAGATAAAATAAAAAAGACCATTCATTCTGTTGTCAAATCAACATGTTGTACACCTTAAACTGATAAAATATGTCAATTACATCCGAAGAAAGCTGGGGAAAATAGCTCACTCTGGCTGCTCTATGGGGATGTATCATAAACGAGCAACAGTGAGGGTGAGGGACCAGGTGGGGAGCTACCGCAAGACTCTGGGTAGCTTCTCATCTGGATTAGGGTGCAAGTAGCCGAGATGAGGACTGTCCTATCAGTGGATACACTCTGATGGGGGAAGACCCATGGATGCATTTAAGGGGGGATGTGAGGAAAAGAGATGAACACGCAAGACTATCACTCGCACACCCCAGAGACATACAACGTCAGAGACCCCGAGAGGGACATAGAGAGAGAGACACACGTGAGGGGGATATTCTCTAGGTACCTAGAAACACAGAGCTAGAATTTAGGTGAGAAGTTAGGCTAGAATTTAGGGTTGCAGGTGCAAATTTGAGACTTAGTAGCCTCAGTATGACGGCTGAAATGTTGATGCACTCTGACAGACTATGCAGAGAGTGGGGACAGCAAGTCATGGCAAAGGGAATGATCTGATTTAGAAACTCACATAGAAAAAACAAAAGAGAGGGAGGGAGGGAGGCAAACCACAAGAGACTCTTAAAAACTGAGAATAAACTGAGGGTTGATGGGGGGTGGGAGGGAGGGGAAAGGGGGGTGATGGGCACGAGCACTGGGTGTTGTATGGAAACCAATTTGACGATAAATTTCATATAAAAAAAAAGAAACTAACAGAGTCCCAGGGCCATTCAAAAACACCAACGCCCAAGAAGAGAGCCAAGTGTATGGAAGCTATGACCGGTAGGCTCTGGGTCTCAGATGATTTTGGCCACTAGCAATGCCCGATACAGAGCCTTGTTTCTTGGTTCATCTGATCTGAGACCCAAGCAGCTGTTTCTAAAATCTGAGAGGAAGTCCAAAAGGCCTCAGTGATCCAGGAGGATCGGGTCTTTGGGAAAGGCCGGTTTATGTTTTAGAAACAGACTTTTGGCAACCGTTGACAAAAGAAACAGTTAAGGCAACAATGAGATCCTGCTGAACACCTACTAGAATGGGCAAAAGCCCACGGACAACACCAAACACTGGCGGGGATGTGGAACATCACAAACTCACCCACTGTGAGCAAGAACGCAAAATGGTACAGTCACCTTGGAAGACAGTTTGGCCGGTTTCTTACACAACTAAACAACATCTCACTACGTGATCTAGGAATCACACTTTTTGGTATTTGCCCAAAAAAGTCAAAAAGCTGTGTCTACCCCAAAACCTGCACAGGGATGTTTATAGCAGCTTTATTCATAATTGCCAAAACTTGGGAGGAACCCACATAACCTCTAGTAGGTGAATGAATAAATTTATTGTGGGACCTCCAGACTATAGAATATTTTTTTAATATGAAATTTATTGTCAAATTGGTTTCCATACAACACCCAGTGCTCATCCCGACAGGTGCCCTCCTCGATGCCCATCACCCACCTTCCCCTCTTCCCCACCCTCCATCAGCCCTCAGTTTGTTCACAGTATCCAAGAGTCTCTTATGGTTTGCCTCCCTCCCTGTAACGTTTTTTTCCTTCCCCTCCCCGATGGTCTTCTGTTAAGTTTCTCAAGATCCACATATGAATGAAAACATATGATATCTGTCTTTCTCTGCCTGACTTATTTCACTTAGCATAATACCCTCCAGTTCCATCCACGTTGCTACAAAAGGCCATATTTCATTCTTTCTCATTGCCAAGTAGTACTCCAGTGTATATATAAACCACAACTTCTTTATCCATTTATCAACTGATGGACAATTAGGCTCTTTCCAGAATTTGGCTATTGTTGAAAGTGCTGCTATAACCATTGGGGTACAAGTACCCCTATGCATCAGCACTCCTGTATCCCTTGGGGAAATTCCTAGCAGTTCTATTGCTGGGTCGTAGGGTAACAGACCATAGAATATTCTAATAGCCCAAAAAAGGGAGTGAATTATCAAGCCATGAAAAGACATGGAGGAAACGTAAACGCCTGTTGCTCAGTGTAAGAAGCCAATCTGAAAAACGTACCTAGTTTGGGATTCCAACTATGGGACATTTTGGAAAAGGCAAAACTGGAAACAATAAAAAGATCAACGGTTGCCAGGCGTGCACAGGCAGGGAACAACAGGCAGAACACAGAGGATTTTCAGGGCAGCGAAACTATTCTGCAGGATATTGCAATGGTAGATATGTTTGTCAAGACCCACAGAATAGACAACACCAAGAGTGAACCCCTAACGGAAACTATGGACTTCGGGTGATTCTGATGTGTCAGTGTAAGTTCATCAATCGTAACAAATGTCCCACTCTGGGGGGGGGGGGGCATGTTGATAGTGGGGGACACAGCGCATGATGGGGAGCAGAGGGCACATGGGAAATCTCTGTGCTTTCTGCTGAATTATTCTGTTAACCTAAAACTGCTCTTTCAGTTTTTTAATTAAAAAGAAAAAAAAAAATGGAATCAGTAGAGTGGTGCGGCCCAAAGTAAAAGAAACCCAGAGACACAGCCAGAGCCATCAGTGAGATAAGCATGGTTGCTGTTTGTTAGCTAAACTCCCTTCTTCCAGCTGTTCAGCCCAACACCCTTCCCAGTGTCTTCATTCCTCTCCTCCAGTTCATGAGCAAACACTGTTGGCTGTGCCTTAAAAATATATCCAGAAGGTAATCGCTTCTTTGTATCTCCATGACCTTCTTCCTAGATTACTGCAAAAACCTCCAAATGGGACCTCTGCATCCCCTACCTTGACTCATCAGGATCTATTTTATTTAAAAAAAAAAAAAAATTATTTTGAGAGGGGCAGGGGGAGACAGAGAGAGACTCCCAAGCAGGTTCTGCACTCTCAGCACGGAGCCCGACATGGGGCTCAATCTCACCATCATGAGATCATGACCTAAGATCAAGGGTTGGACACTCAACCAACAGAGCCACCCAGGCGCTCCTAGGATCTATTTTCAATACAGGAGCCGAGGGATCCTGTTAAGGTCAGAGCCAACAGTCATGCCTCCACTCAAAATCCCCCAAAGACTTCCCATCTCACTCACATGGAAACCAACACCCTTCCACGGCCTGGAAGTCCCCTACGCTGCACAGCCCCTCATCCCCTCCTGTCAGTCCCACCTCACCTCCGGGCCTCTCCTCCCAAACTCCATCCACACTGCTTCCCTGTGCTCCAGATCCACTGGGCATGGCCTGCGGGCCTCCCACTCTCTCTCCTGGGAACGCTCTTCCCGAAGACACCCACATGGCTCATTCTCTCAATTCCTCCAATTCTTCACACGCTATCTTATCCGTGAGGCCCTCCTATCGGCTGTAAATCAATTATCGACACCCCCCTACCAACTGCTGACTAGGCGTTTGCTATCTCCCTTCCCTCGTGTTCCTTTTCTCCACACCACTTTTTACCATTTGGTATGCGAGGTCTTTCCTGGTTTTATGATTTTTATGGTCTGTCTTTCCTTTCTAGAAAGTAAGCCTTGTGACTTGAAGGACCTTCTACCTACTTTTGTTCTATGCGTCTACCTCGTGTCCGGCACACCTCGGGCACTTGAGAAACATTTGCTAAGTGAATTGATAAATGACATCATAGAAGAAATTCCCAACTTTTAAAAAGGGCACGTGACAAAGATATTGCCAAGTCGGAGGCTGACGTGTCTCTGTGTGGGTCCATTTGGGCTGCCATAACTAAGTCCCAGAGTTGAGTGGCTTATAAACAATGAGAATTTATTTGTCGCGGTTGTGGAGGCCGGCAAACCCAAGATCAAGGTGTTGGCAGACTCAGTGTCAATAAGAGCTCGCTTCCTGGCTCACAGACAGCCTTCGTTCTGCTGTGTCCTCACCTGGTGGAAAGGGCAGGGCAGTTCTGTGGGGTCTCTTTGATGAGGGAGCTCATCCCACTCATGAGGGCGCTGCCCTCACGACCGAAACACCTCCCAAAGGCCCCACTTCCCAATATCATTTCCTTGGAGAGTTGGATTCAACATACAAATTTCGGAGGGATAGAAACATTCAGTCTGGGGCGTTCTCGTAGCAGAGTTTTGCCATATAATCTGAGAACCAATGGTGTATTGCAGATTTCTACTGATTATGGAAGATCTGCCCTTTTGATTATTCTGCACTGATGGACCAACCTGATACAGGTCTTATATCTTTCACTTACGTTTGACTTTGAAAGCTCCTTTGCTCACTGCAATCTTTATGAACTAAATTAAGTTCTTAGGATGCATGGAGTGGATTACAAACCCCAAGAAAGCCTGAATTTAGAAGGTCTTTGTCTGGCAGTTGGCTATTTTTGAGGCCTTTGCTTGAACACTGTAACACTGTAACTAAAGGGGGGGGGGGAATGGTGTACATTCTCAAGGACTAGACCACAGAACAATTGTCCTGTTGATTAAAACCTGATAAGCCTTTCCAACTATGTTTATCATTTGTTTACAGACAAAGCAAATTGCAAACAGGCCAAGCATGTTTTTGTTGACAAATGAATTTGCAGCCACTAAAAAATTATAGCAAAAGGAGGAGTAACTTGTCTTTTTTCTCAGTGCTTTAAACTATATGTAACGAGCCAACCGATAAAACCAGCTTGAGGTATTTAACAGCATCACTAACCGAGGAAAAACATTTATCATTACAGTTAAGTAGTGTCCCTGATATTTCCTTTTTTATCTTTACTGTTAATATCATAAAGACAAAAAGGAAAACGTGAATGACTCCACTGAGCCACTTGAAAATGGGACCAAAATTCAACATTTTGTGAGACCCTTACAATTACAGCTGTTTCTTTCCCACAGTTTTCTTGTTGCTGTTCTGTCCTTTCCATCCCTTCAAACTTCCTTATTTAACCAGGAAAGACATGGAACTTAATTAGAAAGAGTGAAGTATGGGGCATCTGGGTGGCTCAGTGGGTTAAGAGTCTGACTCTTGATCTCAGGTCTTTTTTTTTTTTTTATGTTTATTTATTTTTGAGAGACAGAGCATGAGCAGGGGAGGGGCAGAGAGAGACAGACAGACAGAGAATCCAAAACAGGCTCCAGGCTCTGAGCTGTCAGCACAGAGCCCAATGCAGGCCTCAAACCCACGAACTGTGAGATCATGACCTGAGCCCAAGTCAGATGCTGCCTGAGCCACCCAGGTGCCCCTCAGCTCAGGTCTTGGTATCAGCGTTGTGAGTTCAAGCCCCGTGTTGGGCTCTGTGGTGGGCATAAAGACTGCTTACAGAAGGAGGGGGGCTGGGGAAGAGGAGGAGAGAAGGAAGAAGAAAGAGAAGAAAGAAGAGGGAAATATCTCAGCATGCTCATTGTGAGAGAACACCAGCAGATCAGACAGTGCTGTGCAGCAATAAAACAGACATGAGACTGAAAGTTGTCTGTTACTTCTTTTAAGAACTTTGCAAGGTAAAACCCCAATGTGGGTCTCCGCAGTCTGTCTCTATGGGAACTTTAAAACATCAACACATCTCTTGAAATACACAGTGTTCCTCCTACTGAAACCAACAAACCAGGCTGCATTGGAAACATTCTTCCAGGGCTCACTTGTTATCTATTGATCCATATTTACTCTCATATTTCCTACATTAGGGTTGGGATCAATTAACACTTCTGCCCAGCTGTCCTCATAATAGAAACATGATAATGAGGGGCACCTGGGTGGCTCCATTGGTTAAGCATCCGACTCTTGATTTCAGCTCAGATCATGATTTCACCATTCGGGAGATTGAGCCCCACGTCGGGCTCCCAGCTGAGCATGGAGTCTGCTTGAGATTCTCTCTCTCTCTCCCCACCTTGCCCCTCTCACTCTCACTCTCTCCCTCAAAATGAATATATAAACATCAAAAAAAAACCCAACTATGATAATTAACAGTGTGATACAGACCCAGCAGCAGAGAGATGAACGTAGTCAAACAGAGCTTGCAGAAAAGAGTTCATGAGGGCACAAACACGCATACGTATGTGTGTGGTGAAGATGTGGTGTTTCAGACATGGGAGAAGGGTGGATGATTTATGTGTCAACATGTATCCATGTGAGGGGGAAAAAAGTAGTTGTGTTCCTACCTCACACCTAGTAATAAAATATATTCAAATGCACGTGACAGGAGAGTCCTAGTAAGGGATCCAGTTCAAGATGGAGAGACAGGAGCCTTCTTCCATGAACACAACCTATCTGCCATGATATGAATCAACTCTCTCTCAAGGAAATCCAGAAACCAGCTGAGTAACTCCTACCCCTTGGTACAGTAACATGCAATTGGGAAGGAACTCACAAATCCCAGCTTCTCTCTTAGGAGTGAAAGGTTGGACCGAAGAACTAGTGCCCCAATTTTTAAGACTTCCACCAGAGAGAAGGGCCCCCAAAACACCCGACTCTGAGAACCGGTGGTGCTGGGTCCACAAGACCCACGAGGCTATATATAGCCAATGAGCAGGATCACAAGGAGTCACTGTGGCTGTCCTCCCAGGGCATAGGTGGCTCAGCACAGAGGCAGTAGGCCGAAATGCCTATCTCCCAGTCTTGCCACGAAAGAGGCCTACCTGCTCCTCTTAAAAGCTTCATCCTGAGGTTCAGACTTCTAAATTAATACAAAGCTAGGCATTGACTGCAAACTTTTGCAGAGACTGGGGAGGTCAGTGGACACCATCTTTGGGCCCTTGATGGCAATCTTCTCCAGAAACGGAGAGGTCGGTGGACACCATCTGTGGGCCCTGCTTCAGCCAGTTTTAGCAGCTGCCACCCACAGGGCATAGCACTTGATTCCAAAGGACTGTAACAAACAAAAAAACTGGCTATCCCCCCCACCCCAGCGCTCAACGCAGAGGGGGCAGACAGAAACACCTATCTCCCAGTCCTTCCCTGAAAGAGCTCTACTGGTGAACTTTTAAAGTGGCTGCCTATTGCTATCTGTTCCCCTGTTAGAACTGCTTTTGTTGTGTCCCAGAAATTGGGGACCACTGTGTTTTCATTTTCATCTGTCTCCGTGTGTTTGGTTTTTTATGTCTTCTTTGATTGCTTTGTTACCCATTGGCTGTTCAGCACCATGTTGTGGAGACGCCACATGTTCGTATTTTTTCCAGTTTTTTCTTGTGATCTACTTCTAGTTTCATACCTTTGTGGTCAGAAAAGACGCATGGCATGATTTCCATCAATAGACAAATGGATAAGGAAGATGTGCGTATGTACGCACACAATGGAATATGACACAGCCATAAGAAAGGATGAGATTGTGCCATTTGTGACAACGTGGATGGACCCGGAGGATATTATGCTAAGTGAAATAAGACTGAGAAAGACAAGTCCCCGTGATTCCACTCCTATGTGTAATCTAAAAAAACAAATGAATAAACAAAAAACAGAATCACACCTCCGAATACAGAAGACAAACTGACAGTTGCTGGAAGGGAAGACGTGTGGTGGGATGGGCGAAATGAGTGAGGAGGAGTGGGAAATATAGGCTTCCAGTTATGGAATGGACAGTTCATGGGCATAAAAGGCACAGCATAGAAAGTGTAGTCAAGGATATTGTAACAGTGCGACACAGTGACAGACGGTATCTACACTTGTGAGCATAGCATAATGTGTAAAGTTGTCAAATCACTATGTTGTACACCTAAAACTAATGTAACATTGTGTGTCAACTATACATGAATTAAAAAAAAAAAAAAACTTATTTAAAGGAAATGCCGCCTACAGCCCAGCTTCTCATCAGCTTGCATCTAGGTGTTCAGACCCTTCCCTTTTGGATGCTGAAAAGTCTTGTCACACCCTCGACTACTGGGAGCCACTAAGAACAAAGGCAACTTGTTCAGAGGAACAATCACAATGTTCAGAGGAAAACCCAAGAGCTAGGAAGCTAGGGAGCTAGGGCAGGGCTGCATGGTAAGGTTCATCTCCTACAGGAGAACACTCTCTCAAGGCTGGGGGTGGTGACCATTTTATCTAATACACAGAAACCACAATGAGAGTCAAGGAAAAATAAAGAAACAGAGGAGTATGTTGCAAACAAAAGAAAAAGATAAAACTCAAGAAACAGACCTTAATGAAATGGAGATAGGTGACTTGCCTGAGAAAGAGTTCAAAATAATGGTCATAAAGATTCTCAGTAACCTTGGGAGAATAATGCATGAATAGGGTGAGAATGTCCGCAAAGAGATATAAGCAAGTACCAAACAAAATAGCTGAACTGAAAACTCAACAAATGGGGTTCAACAGAATAGATGAAGTGGAACAAAGGGATCTTTTAATTCATACATGGGGCAATGGAATTCACCCAGTGGAAGAGCTAAAAGAAAAAAGAATGAAAAAGATGTAGATTAAGGGACTCACAGAACAACATCAAGCAGACCAGTGTTTGCATTATAGGAATCACAGAATAAGAAGAGGCAAAATGCTGAAAACATCCCTAACCAGGGGAAAGAAACATACATCCATAACCAAGAAGCCTGAGTGTCCCAGTTAAGATGAATACAGAGAGACACATGTAATGAACTTACAGAAATTAAAGACAAGGAGAGAATCTTTAAGGTAGTAAGACAAAAACAACTTGTTACATCTAAGGGAACCCCCATAAGCTGAAGGGTGTAGCACAATTCAAAGTGCTGAAAGAAAAAAATTCCAACCAAGAATACTCTACCAAGAAAAGATGTCCTTCATGATTTAAGGAAAGATAAGGTTTTTCAGACAAATGCAACAAGTTAATCCCACTAGGCTGGCCTTACAAGAGAGGGTAAAGGGACTTCTTCGAGTGGAAACAAAAGGATGTTAATTAGTAACAAGAAAACCCATGAAAGTATAAATCACATTGGTAAAGGTCAATATAAATTTGGAATACTCTAACGTCATCTTTGTGGGTAATTAGCATATCAACCTGGCATGAAGGTTAAAAAATAAAACTATTACCTACATCCTTTGCGACAGGGCACACAACATAAAGTGATTTATAATTTATACCGTGACGTCAAAACATATAACATGGAGGAGGGCAAAAATGTAAAGCTCAATGTGCATTCTAAATTAAGGTGTTATCTGCTTAAAATAAGATGTTTTATAGAAGCTTCATGGTAACCATCAAGCAAAAACCTGTAACAGATACACAAAAGGTAAAGAGAAAGGAATCTAAGCATACCACTACAGAAAAGTCATCCAGTACCAAAGGAAGAGAGCAAGAGAAGGAGGAACAGACGAATTGTATAACAGCCAGAAAATAACTACAAAATAGTAACAGTAGCTATACTTCCACCAGATAAAATAGACTTTCAAAGACTAACCAGAGACAAACAGCGTCATTATATAATGATAAAGGGGTCAATCCAACGAGGATTAACAGCCAATGAGGATGTAACATTTGTAAATATTTATATTATATATATTATATATGTATATAATTGTATATATACATGTCATATGTAATTATATATTTAGATACGTATTTTTGTATATAATTATATACATTTTTATTTACACTGTATTTGCATATTTCTATATTATATACTTGTATTTTTAAATATTTATTCATGCAACATAGGAGCACCTAAATATGTAAGGCAGATATAACAAACCTGAACAGAAAATTAGGCAGTAATAGAGTAATAGTTGTGGACTTCAATACCTTACTTTCAACAATCATCAAGATGGAAAATCAATAAGGAAACACTGGACTGAATCCACACATTAGACCAGACGGACATATACATTTCCAGAACATTTCATCCAAAAGCAACAAAATGCACATTCTTCTCAAGCACAATGGGAAATAATGCAACATAGGTCATGCGTTAGGCCACAAAACAAGTCTTAATACATTTAGGAAGACTGAAATCCTATCAAGTATCTTTTCTGACCACAATGGTATGAAACTAGAAATCAAATATAAGAAGAAAATACTAGAAAACTAACAAATGTGTGGAGGTTGTATAACACGCTTCTGAACAACCAATGGGTCCAAAAAGAAATCAGAAGAGAAATGTTAAAATATGTACAGACAGGTGCACCTGGGCAGCTCAGTTAAGTGCCCAACTTGTGATTTTGGGTCAGGTCACATCTCACAGTTGTGGGATTGAGCCCCACATTTGGCTCTGCCCTATGTGTGGACCCTGCTTGGGATCTTCTCTCTCTCCCTGTTCCTCTGCCCTTCCACATCTCATGTGCGCTCACTCTCAAAAAAAAAAAAAACTGTCTACAAATTAAAGTGGAAATATAACATACTAATGCTTATGGGAAACAACAAAAGCAGTTCTCAAAGGGAAGCTGATTGCAGTAAGTGTCTACGTTAAGAAACAAAAAAGATCTCAAAGAAACAACTGAACTTTACACCTCAAGAAACTAGAAAAAGAAGAGCAAACTAAACCTCACAGTTAGGTAATATGAAGGGAAACAATAAAGATCAGAGCAGAAGTAAATGAAATAGAGACTAAAAAATATAAAAGAAGAGCTGAACCTAAGAGTTGTTTCTTTTGAAAAGGTAAAATTAACAAGCCTTTAGTTAGAGTCATCAAGGTAGAAAAAGAAAACAGGGTTCAAAATCAGAAACCCAAGAGATTATAGGTAAAACCACATAAATACAAAAGATCATAAGAGACTACTATGAACAATTATGCCAACAAATTAGACAATCTAGAAGAAATGGAAAAATGTATAGAAACATAGAAACTTCTTATAAAATCTGAACACACTGATTACTACTAATGAGATGGAATCAGTAAACAAAAATCTCCCAACGAACAAAAATTTAAGACCATATGGCTTCACTGGTGAATTCTATCAAACATTTAAAGAATACCAATGCTTCTCAAACTCTTCCACAAAATAGAAGAGGAGGGAATATTTCCAAAGTCATTTTACAAGACCAGTATTATTCTGACATCAAAACCAGACAAGGACACTATAAGAAAATTACAGGCCAATGTCCCTGATGAATATGGATGCAAAAACTTCAACAAATGTTCAAGTGGGATTTATCCCTGGAATTCAAGGATGGTTCAACATCTGCAGATCAGTGTGATACACCCTTTTAACAACACAAAGGATAAAAATTAGATGACTGTCTCAGAAGATGCAGAAAAAAGCATTTAACAACCTCACTGTCCATTCATGATAAAAACTCTGTGGGTGTACAGGGAACATTCCTCAACATAAAAAAAAGAAAAAAGCCATACATGACAAGCCGACAGCCAACATTCTACTCGATGAAAACCTGAAAGGGTTTCCTCAGAGATCAGGAATAAGACCAGGACGTCTACCCTCACCACTCTTATTCAACAGAACACTGTGACTCCTAGGCAGAGCAACTAGGCGAGAAAAATAAATAAAGGATACTCATATCAGAAAGGGAGAAATAACACCATCTCAAGTTGCGGATGATAGGATATTATCTTAAAAAAAAAAACCCAAAAAACAAAAAAAAACCTGTTAGAACCAGTAAGTGAATTCAGCAAATTTTGCAGGTTACAAAATCAACTTAAAAAAATCTGTTGGGCTTCATATACTAATAATGATTCATCAGAAAGAGAAATTTTTTAAAATTCCATTTACAGTTGCATCAAAAAGATTAAAATATCTAGGAAAAAAATTCAACCAAGGAGGTAATGACCTATCCACTGAAAATGTAAGGCATTGATAAAAGAAGACACAAATAAATGCTCACAGATTGAAAGAATAAGTATTGCCCAAAGCAACCAACAGATTCAATGCATATCAAAATTCCAAAGGTATTTTTCACAGAAATAGAACAAACTTAAAATTCATATGCAACTACAAAAGACTCTGAAAAGCCAAAGTGGTCTTGGCTAAGAAGAACAAAGCAGGAGACATCACACTTTCTGATTTTAAACTATCCTACAAAGCTATTATCATCAAACATATCATACTGGCATAAAAATAGATACATAGATCAGTAGAACAGAACAGAGAGCCCAGAAATAAATCATATATGTATGGTCAATTTATGACAAAGGAACCAAAAACAGTGAGGGGGGAAAAGTTAGTTTCTTTACTAAATAGTGATGGTAAGACTGGACAGTCACATGCATAAGAATGAAACTGGACCTCCATTTTACATCATACACAAAATCAACCCCAAATGGATTAAAGACTTGGACATAAGACCTGAAATCATAAAACTTCTAGAAGGAAACATAAGGAATAAGCTTATTGACATTGGTCTTGGCAATGATTTTTTTTAATTTTACACCAAAAGCAAAGGCAATAATAAATATAAAAATAAACAAGTGGGACTACATCAAACTATAAACCTTCTGTATAGCAAAAGAAATCAACAAAATGAAAAGCCAACCAACTAAATGAGATAAAATATTTGCAAATCATGTAACTAAGGGATTAATATCCAAACATATATAAAGGTTTCATACACTTTAATAGTCAAAAGAAACAACGATTTGATTAAACTATGGGCAGAAGATCTGAAGAGACATTTTTCCAAAGAAGACACACAGATGGCCAACAGGTAAATGAAAATGTGCTCAACATCGTTCACCTGGGAAATGCAAATAAAAGCACAATGAGATATTACCTCACACCTGTTAGAAGGGCCATTATCAAAAAGACAATAACAAGTGTGGTAGGCGTGAGGAGGAAAGTGAACCCACATGCATTACTGGTGACGATGTAAATTGGGGCTGCCACTATGCAAAAAGAGTATGGAGGTTGCTCAAAACGTAAAAAATAGAACAATTTTTCTATTGTTAGATAGATAATTGTTAGAACAATTATCTAACAATTCCACTACTGGTTGTTCACCTGAAGGAAATTAAATCACGACCTCAAAAAGGGTTCACTGCAGCATTATTTGCAATAGCCAAGATATGGAAACAACCTAAGTGTCCATCAACCAATGAATGGATAATGTGGTTTATATACACCATAGAGTATTATTCAGCTATAAAAAAAGAATGAAATCATGCCATTTATGACAACATGGATCGGATCCTGAGAGCGCTATGCTAAATGAATTGTGTCAGAGAAAAAAAAATACTGTATTATCTCACTCTTATGTGGAGTCTTAAAATAAAAACAAATTGAACTCACAGAACAGATTGAGTTTGTCAGAGCAGGGGTTGGGGGGGGCATAATTTGTGAAAGTGGTCAAAAGGCACAAACTTCCAGTTATAAGATAATTAAGTCCTGGAGATGTTATGTACAGCATAGTGACCACAATTAACAATACTATATTGGATATTTGAAAGTTCCTAAGAAAGTAGATCTTAAAAGTGCTCACCACAAGAAAAAAATTGTAACCATTGATATGTCGGATGTTAACTAACCTTATAACCATTTTGCAATATATACATGTATCACATCATGCTGTTCACCCAGAAATAATACAATATTATAGATCAACTATACTTCGATAAAACTGGAGAAAATTCTAAATACAACCAGTAAATATTCTAAGTGACTTTATGTGGGCTTAGGATAGAAAAAGACTTTCTAAGCATGACATAAAGAGGGAAAATGATAGCACGGACACATAAAATTTTATAATTTCTGTCTATAGAAAGCCAGAAGTAAAATTAGAACCGGAATGACAAGCTAGAAAAAAGTACACAGGTGGCTGACCAAGAGTTGACATTACTATACCTCGTCCCAAAGGGAAAACGCCTTTAGGATGGAACAGGACACTCACAAATGACCCAACCGCTCTCCGAGTTTCAGTTTCTCTCTTGAAAATTAACGATAATGATAACACATGTAAAGAACTTAGTGTTGACCTTTCATTCACAGTTTCTAATAAAAGCGGTGTTATTACTGCGTATGTGTGCGTGTGCACGGAGGCACCTGCACAGACCAACTCTATCAGTTTGCCCAGGATTGATCCGTGGTAAAACTGAAAGCCCAATATCCCAGGAAACTCTTCAGTTGGCAAATTGGGATGACTGGTCACCTGACTTCACACATCCATACAAACATAGCAAAAGACCTGAGAGAATGTGCACCAAGGTTTTAACAGGGCTTAACTCTGGGAAGTAATTAAGATTAAATTAAATAAGATTCCTTTTATTTTCTGTTATGCTTAGTTGTGTATTCTAATTTTTCCTATAAACGTGGGTGTATAATAAAAAAATTATAATTTTTTCATTGAATTTAGACCCCAGAAGTTTAAAAAAAAATTTTTTTAATGTTTACTTTTTGAGAGACAGAGTGTGAGCAGGGGAGGGGCAGAGAGAGAGAGAGGGGGTCATAGAATCCGAAACAGGCTCCAGGCTCTGAGCTGTCAGCACAGAGCCCGATGCGGGACTTGAACCCACGAACTGTGAGATCATGACCCGAGCCAAAGTGGGACACTTAACCAACTGAGCCACCCAGGCGCCCCACCCTAGAACTCTTAATAACAGTGGAATGATTTCCAAAATATAGATTGAGTCAGATATACTTCTTGCAATGGGAGAAAAATATTTTGGTCCTGAGACATGATGTGTATCAATTTGCTGGTACTAAAGCAATGTTCCCTGTGCCTGGTTTCTGCCCTTTAATGTCTTGACAATTAGTGTGGGAAACACAATAAAAGTGGTTTAATAAAAGGCAAGGTATGCAGTTAAATTAGCACACAATGTTTTTAGTGCTGTCAGTAAAAACTGAAGAAGCTCCATGGTTCTGTTGCATTTAATACATTGGCCTTTGTGATGTCATCATTTCAATGACTGGGATTTAAATGCTGAAATTTCATCCATTGGTTGCTAGGATTATGTCATTATATAATGAACTTGATGGCACAATGATAGACTTTGTGATCTATACTTGAGAGGTTTTATTTGTATTTAATTTCCTTAAAAATTTGAAGCATTCCTAACTTAGATACATGCTTTGAAGTGTCTTTCTTGAGGGGAGAGGGGCAAAGGAGGAGGGCAGACGTGGGTCCCAGAACCTTGATGAGAAAAAGAAAAGATACTTTCATTATTCTTTTAGTACGCACGGAGCTGTAAATTCACAGAAGACAGATGTGGCAGGGAAGGACCACTGGGTGGCCGCCTCTTCCTGTGACCAGGAAAAGTTTAGCAATCCACACAAAGGTTCATCAGTACCAGTGGGATCGTCTCGCATTTCCTTATTTAGTGCCAGCAAGCTGTTAATGGCTTGACTAAAGTCTTTCCAGTTATTGTATTTCTGAATACTTCCACATGAGATTTAGAATGTCTGAGTTGTTAAGAGAAAAAAAAATTGGAACACTGGAAGCCCACAAGACAGCCTGTGATTCCCTAGCTCTACTTCTTAGAGCTAAATTCAAAACACACACACACACACACACACACACACACACACACACACAGAGCTCTTGGCCAGGACCTCATGAAAACAGAGATGTAACCCCATAACTCGGCCCTATTCAGAAACCCGGGCTCTCTGATGGAAACGGCTCACCTATATTCCCAGAGCCCCCTTAGCCATCATTCCAGATGCCTTCAAAACCCTGTCTTCTGAATCCAGCCTGATTCTCAGCCCTATACACTTATGGCCTCAGTCCCCTCTACAGAGAGCTGTCTGCACCCATCACGGTTGGCCTTAACTACAGACCCTCAATCAAGTATCTGGGATTGCATTACTGCTCTATATATTCCTCCCTGGATTTGCCCAAGACAAAGGGTCTCTTTGCAGCAATTGCAACTAATCAAAAACAAATTGAGCTTTGGGCTTTACCGCTCTCGGAAACAAAACAAAACCAAGAGCCAAACCACACCAGAAAATCCTCCGATAGCACCTCAGCAGTGTTCTAGGGACCTTAGGGTTTGCCCTGGGTAGTGCCACCCCTCGCTTCCTGGTGGGAAAGAGAGCAGGTGGGAGGTGGCATCTAAGTGACTCATCCCACTAAAACTCAAGGGGGCAGTTGCTTTTAATAAAAGCTATTGCAACCACTTTCTTTGGCTTAGGGGGCGTTCCCAGACCCTTTGCCCACCCCCTGGTGGCAACTACCTCAACTACCCCAACTACCTCTTTGACCCAGACTCTTCCCAGGGGCTGATGTTAATGCCACCAGATGCCCAGAATGTCTTCTAACACACATTTGGAGATCCAAGGTGGAAAAGGGAATCTTGAGTTTTGGTGATCAAGATGAACATGAGTAGAATGTATGGGGCAGGAAGACCTTGAAGATAGCTTCTCGTTACCTTGGAGATTCAGAAGTCGGGGTCTTCCAGCAGCTGGTGCGGGCAGAATGTACATTGTGTTTGGAGGTAAGCCCAGACTCACAAATCTCCCCGACTCCCTCCCGCAGGGGCCCAGCATTAGCTATGGAACTCCTTATATGTGTATAGGGATAGCTTCCTTAATACCGACCAGCTGTTAGGTTAACAGTGGTGCCAGGGATGGCAGAGGACCAGCAGGAATGGAACAATGATTGATACAAAAGGGAGTGTTCTGGCTAGTGAGCTATGGTGAGTCATTACAACTGAATTCTGTTAGGAATATGTAGCGCATGTGTCTTTTAGTAAGGGGCTCTACTCTGGAGTTAATATTAGAGTATCAATTGATAGAATCCACATGGCTGATCATCTGTATACAGTGGACAGATGGAACCAGACTTGGAAGGTCTAGAACAGTCAGCTGTTCGGTCCGACAACAGAATCACCTAGGATATTATGACTATAGATCAATGGGCCTCCTCCTCTGCCTACTGAATCATAATATTCAGAGGTGGAACTTTAGCACAAAGCTTGAAAACAATACTTTTTGAAACCTCACAAGAGGCACAGCCAAGGTGATGAACTATTGTTCAAGATCAATGCTCTCCAAAAGTGGGAGACAAAATAGGGACTAAGTTCTGGTATTACGTGGCCAGACTGTAGAAGTATTATGTGGCCAGATAATCTAGGACATATGGGACCAGGTAACCTATGGAGCGGTTATATGCTTAGCTAATCTGTGAACGTGTTTGAAGTTAGAAATCCATCATTTTCAAAGGTTTTAAAATAGATACCCAACCATATAACCTTGTTCTGGTCAGCTTAGTCCAGCCAGATAGAAAACACTTATTCCTAAGCAGTTCACTTAGGAAGTTAAATAAAGTTGAATCAATAGGATTGGAGTCATTGTTTTTCTTTTTTTAATGTTTATTCATTTTTTGAGAGACACAGAGAGAGCATGAGCGGGGAAGGGGCAGAGAGAGAGAGGGAGACACAGAATCTGAAACACGAACTGCGAGATCCTGACCCGAGCCAAAGTCGGACGCCCAACCGACTGAGCCACCCAGGCACCCCTAGAGTCACTGTTTTTCTGACCACACTTGAGTAAACAGACCAATGGTTTGTAAACACTCGCTATCAGAACATGAGCAACCAGTGGCAACAAGGCTCTGTTCTGATAGTAATGACAAGGGAAGGACAGTGGAATGGTGGGCACTCTAAGAAAGCTGAGTCCTTGGAAAAAAAATGTGACCACTACAGGTAACACGTCAATGAACAGAGTCAACTTTCTCTGGATGATTTCCACAGAGAAAGCAAGGAAAAAGATGGTATCTGAGTGAAATCAATCCAGGGTATAAGATTATGAACATCAGCTCTTTTGCCAGCCACATACATCCCTATCCATGAACATGGGAGCTTGGGTAGACGAACAGATCGTAGATAGTCTACATTACCACCACTTACTTCTTTGAGCACAATGTCCAATAATTAGGTCACATTTCATTTTAAAGTTCCTGGTATTAAGTGCTCAGTTTGATCGAGAGGAGAATGAGTTCTGACGGTCCAAATTCTTCTGAATAAATCAGTGAGTCAATCAATGGACATGTCCAGTAGTTGGCAACATAGTGTAATGTCATGGCAGACTTAAGGCCACTAAAAGTCTTGTTGGATAACATTTAAGTATCACGAGAGAATCCCAAGGAGGCTCCACACTGCCTGCACAGAGCCCGATGCAGGGCTCGAACTCATGAACCATGAGATCATGACCAGATGATCTCATCCCAAAACACCCTCACAGACACGCTCAGAAGCCTTGACCAAATACATGAGCATACAGCCTAGATGACTTGCCACGTAAAATTAACCACCACAGTGCCAAGTGGGCACCCTAATGAACTTAGAAGGCCACAGATCCTCAAGTGTCAGATATAGGGGTGTTCTTCTTCCCCCCAGGTTGTAGATGGGTGGCTGAATGAAGCAGGCATCGATGGGCCCCAAACCAAAAAAACACACCAACCTAACCAGGATGGTATTCATTCCCTCTGGAAATCACAGTGTAGGGAATAATGAGAAAACCTGATGGTGCTAGTTGAAGAAAGTCCTTGTTTCCAGCGCATGTTAGCATAGGGTCCCGAATGAGAATAGAGGGACACATGTCATGTTCTCAATGCATTAAAGCAAGGTATAGGCAGTGTTAGGACGAAGGAGGAGGGGAATCTCACACGGTTAAACCCCCTTCTGCTGGATTATTTGCCCTTAAAGGCTTTGAAGGCTGTATCCCAGGCTTTGGCTTACCATTTGTTTTCCCAAAAATCAAACTAAAATACCTCTGGAAAAACTCTTACTCCTATTATGGATCACGTCCACCTTTATGAGTTTCACAGGAGCACACACAATTGGCAGACCGTCTATCTTGTACAAGAACTTGGCAAAACAACACTATTGTGACTCCATTCAGAGTCGTTAAGGTTACCACAGTCTCTCTACTGAAAAGTGATCCTCGCAGAGCCAGTAAAATCAACCACGGTAGCAGAGAAGCCACTGTTACTACCACTGAGTGAGCTACGGTCAGGGGCCTTGTCACACACTGGGGGCTTTGAAGTTAAGGAGTTCCAAGTTTGGCTCTTCCAAGCAAACCAAACCGGCTAGGGATAGCACCCATAGGACTTAAAGGAAACTAGAGCAGGCCTAAGAGAAATGAAGCAGGGGACGACGTAATGGATCCTCATCTGCACCCCCTCCAATAGATCACAAACTCCTAAACGTGGGGGCTTTGTCTTCTTCTCAGCCGAATGCCTGGAATCTGGCACGCAACAACCTGTGCTCAGCGAACACGTTAACTGGCTGAGAGATGGACTGATTAAAGTCCAAAGCAGTTTTCCTCGAAGTATGACACATCATCATAGTGGTCAAGAAAGAATGGGACTGGTTTTTTGTTTTTTTTGTAGGAAAACTGGAATGTTCTCAGAGTGATTAATTTTGAAAGGAACGTATGCATAAAACAGCCACCATCTTGGCATGTCTGCTTGTCTCTCTGTCAAGTGCGACTGGCCTGGTATGTTTGCTTAGCGCCCAGACAATGCTTGGGGACATATCTGATAGGTAAATATGGCAGGCTAGGTGGCCCCCAACTTACTCATTCCAACAGCCCTTTCTCTTCCTAGCAAAGGACAGAAGCTCCTGGAACATCTTAACCAGGTTGCTCAATCCGCCTGGATGTTAACTTCTCGAGGGCAGAGACCATGTATCTCATCCCCAGCACATAGCATATTGCCTGACATCCACGGGAATGTGCTCAGGCGATAGTTATCCGATGCTTATGTTCTTGGTTCTTTCTTGCCAAGTGAGGAGATTGGAGCATAGTGGAATTTCAGGAAGCCCGTGATAACAGAAAGCTGGTGAAGCGAGCAAAGATCATTACAGTGGAATACCAGAAAGAATTAAGAGTAGCAGAGGACATTGGCAGAGACATTAACACTTGAAGAGAGTAACTAGAATATTGAATAGCTGGGGGTAATCAGAAAACAAAAGGGAAGAAAGAGAGACTACCCGTGAGTAGTTATTCTGCCCAAGTATAAAATGTACTATTATGATCTACATAAAAAGATGGAGAGCAAGAGACTGGATCTTTAGAGAATTTCAAAGAACATGGAAGGTAGAGGTGCCAATCCTGAAGAGCTTACACAGTATATTTTTCCATTAATAACAACCTGGACCAAGTGTCATAATAAGAAATATTAATTTCATCATCTGGGATTATCATTAGCTTGGGTAACTTACATGCATATTTCCCTTCAATAATCCCTAAATTATAAATATTATAATATTCTGTGTTATGTATAAATGTTATCTATTTACAACAATTCTCTTTTGTAAACTGCTAAGATATACATAAAACCCCCACAAGTATATTGAAGTTTCTTGTCATCTGCAAACAAGAATTATCATTTAAAAAAAAGGAATTTAGTCCTTGCAAACGAGTAAGTCTCAAGGTCACCATTTTGAACGCTGCTGGAAAATCTCCAGTTCCTCTCCAAACTTACAACTCTGAGCAGACCAAAAGGTGTATGTAACTTATTTTACTGAAGAAGGGTATTTGTTCACAGTGACTAAATATACAGAAATGTACTTAGGTTTTTCATAGAAAAGTTAATGTGTACTTCCTAAAATTGAAATTAAAATTCACAAATAATACATAAAATTTTAACTCTGCTCACATTTCAAAGAGAAATTGAATTTTGTTTGCCTTGAAAAGGAAAATAAGATGATGACAAGGCCTTTGTTACAGTGAAGTTAGTGTCAGGTTAATATTTGACGTTTATTCGATTTTGACTTCTCTTTAGGTGCTGAAAATTCTAATATACAGAACTTAGAGGTGTTTGACAAAATCAGAAAAGACTAGGCTTGTGTCCAGATTCACTGAAACCTCCCAGTTCTTTGAACTGAATTATGCCCTATGATTTCCTATGTCTATGAAATGACCTTAGGCAAAATCTATATCCTGATATCCTCAAAGAATTTTTTTAAGTGTATTTATTTATCTGAGAGAGAAAGAGACAGCATGAGTGGGGGAGGGGTAGAGAGAGGGAGAAAGAGAGAATCCCAAGCAAGCTCTGAGCTGCCCACGCAGAGCCTGACGCAGGTCTCCAACCCAGGAAACTGTGAGATCATGACCTGAGCCCAAACCAAGAACTGGATGCTTAACCGACTGAGCTACCCAGGTGCCCCGAAGATAAGAATTTTTAAAAAGGAGAGGAGCCACGGGGCACCTGGGTGGCTCAGTTGGTTGAGCACACAACTCCTGATGTTGGCTCAGGTCATGAACTCATGGTTCGTGAGATCGAGCCCTGAGTCGAGCTCCATACTGACAGTGTAGAGCCTGTTTGGGATTCTTTTTCTTTCTTTTCTTTTTTCTTTTCTTTTCTCTTTTCTTTTCTTTCTCTCTTCTTTCCTTTCTCCCTTTCTCTCTTTCTCTCTCTTTCTCTCTCTGTCCCTCCCCTGCTTGTGCTCTCTCTCAAAAACAAACTTTTTTTATTTTTAAAGGAGAGGAGTCATAAGCAGAAACCTTCGGACTTGCCTATTCCTACCCATCAAGGACTTTCTCCACACTACTCTGCTATGTCCCTATGGAATAGCCAAGAAGGACCTCAGTCCCACTGCATCCAGGGAGAGGGACAGCAACCTAGTGTGGTCTGAAGCATTTCACCCCAGAAGCACCATTAACATCATGGTTGGGTTTTGTGACATACTGTTCCATTACAAGGTCATTGTGAACAAACTAGGTGGGCTGGTTTTTTGACAATCACATTCGTTCCCATCAAAAACTGTGTTCCAAGTTCCATCCAACTCAAAAAAAACTGGCTTTGAGGGCACAGTCTGTCCAGAGCCTAGGCACTGCTTGTATGTCAAGTTATACTTGCACTAGACATGAATTTCACCCTCATTAGTTTTAATAGAACAGGGCAGAGATTCAGATATATTTTCTTCCTATGGGAATAAATATATGATTTATGCCCATCTATGTCCCACTTGTCAGAGACAGTGGTTAATATTTTTTAAAAAATGGAAGGTAAAATCTTCTAACCACTTCTGTTTTTACCACTGGAGCCAGACCTCTATTTTCTTAATATTTTGTTCTAAGAGGAGAGCGGAAGGCTGCCGTTTTCACTATTATTCCACAGGCATCTTGGGCCAACAAAGCTAATAGGGAAACTGAAAACTACGCGGTTATTTCCTAACAGAGAGCTCAATTCTCTCCAGTCTGTGTCTTCCCTATTTGGTAAAAGTCTGTGCTACATCTCAGCTGATTGCTGATTAGCTTTGGTCTTGAATCCTCAGAGGGTGATAGCTGCATGGAACATGAAATTGGACATGGAGAGAACGTCCTTGGATGTGTGCTCACCCTTAGATAGAATGCAATTTCCGGTACATTTTCAAGTCCTAATCACATCACTATTACCTTCACTCGTAGCTACTGGTTACTGAGAATGAAGCTGGGCTTTTGCATTTACTGGGTAGGAGGTGATTAACTGAAGGCATACACTCATGTCTTGCCTCTCACATTATTATAATCTAGTGGTGTCTCATGGTCCCACTGAAAGGACAAACTTTCATCACAGCAAGCTCTCTGTGTTTGTGGTGGCAGGCCTCCAAAAGAGTGTTGTTTGGCAAAAACAGGAGTGTTTTTAGCAACAAAATCCAACGCAACTGTAGGCTACAATCTGAAACCAGCATACTGTGGGCCAATTAACTAAGCATCTGTTACATCTGACCCCAAACTCTTACCCCACAGTCTTATCTTCACGTGTGAAACCGAGCAATCCCTGGGCTAGGTGGATTTTATCTTTTTTTTTTCACCTAAGTCAGAGATTGAAGTGTGTCTGCAATGTTCTCTGAATGTTCAAAGCTTTCTAGATCAGTTAGTGGCGGGGCGGGGAAAGGGGGGGGGCTCCTAGTTTCTAGCGAAATTTGTTTTGAAAAACCTCCGTATTGAAAATTTATACACCTAATATAAAAATTATTTTGTATCGGATGGCACGCGTTCCGATGAAACTAAAAGAAACTCCAGCTCAAAGTGACTTAAACAATAAAGAGTATTTACGACTCACATCACTGAAAAGCTGAGGAGCCAGGCAGATGTAAGGCGCGGTTTGGCCAGTGCTCTGGCTCCATTTACCTCTGCTTCTCTTGGTGCCTCCTCCATGACGCCGGCCAGCAGCAATCAGGGCAGGTGCGTGCTTCCTCCTTCCTAATCTGGAGGAAAAGACTCGCGATTGGTTGACACCTGAGCACTAACCTCACCCCTACCAATCATGTGGCCAGAAAGATGTTACAGGCTAGCTGGCTAGCGCCAATCAGAGCCTATCCTGACGTCCATCCCACCTGAAATGCCTGAATGTTCTGTAAGGCGGGGGAGAGGGTCAGAAGGTAGAGGGGGTGCGAGGTCCCCCATGGAAATAGGAAAGACAAGGGATGGATGCCATGCCACATAAGCAACTATTGAATGCCAACTGCATCATTTTCCTTAGAAGAGAACTGCTTTTTCTTTTCAGAATTATAATAGACATTACAGATACATACATAGTCTAAGGAGCATGTACTTTTTTAGATTACAGAAAGACAGAACCAGGATAGTATTTACCTACCCCCAAAGAACAATTTTTACCAATGTTTATGACGGTTAGGGAGCCAAGCGTTGTGGAAACTGAGCCCTTGGGTTTAAATTGCGTCCCCATCACTGACTAGCTGCATGACGTTGGGTAAGTCAGTCAGCATCTGTGTGTCAGTAAACGAGGATAACAATAGCGACCACATCATCAGGACTAAGTGGGATCACACAGGCAAATAATGCTTGTAGCAGTAATAAGTGCTTCGTGGTTGTCGCCCACCCGTTAGACAGCAGCTTCTGCCTGGGCAGGGACCCCCCCTGCCTTATCTCCTGCTGTAATCTCAGCGGCCAGTGTAGCCGCGTGTTGATAAATATTTTGGGGTAGAAGGAGGTAATCCCTCTCCTCTGTCTCTCTCCAAACGTAAAGAAGAGGAAAGGGTTAAGAAAATGAGAAGCCGGTACAGCTGGAGCAAGTTTTTGGTTGAAAGCCAGCACTAAACTCCAGGAGGAATGGGGTTTGGAGTCGTAGATTTGCTGTGAGTGCTATTGGAACAGCGCAGCTGACGGAGTCTGGAAGGGAAGAGGTCGAAGTGTTTGTTGAATCCCACGGCATGGGCTTCTTCCTTTTTTGTTTTTTTCCTTTGGAGCCCGAGAAGCCAAGGATGAAGTTGGCTCATCTGGTTCAGTAACATAATCTTAAAATGAAAAATCTGGGAGTCTCTCTGTGGGAAAAGGGAGAACAAGAGGATTCAAAGGAAAAAAGACAATAGAGGATTTAATCCAAAACATCTAAAAGCAAATATTGTTTTCAGGAGTTTTCAGAGATTGCCTACAAAGGGAGAAAGAAATTGATGACTAAGGGAGAGAAGGACGAAGCTGTGGAGACCTCAAATACAGGGACGGCACACGCATCTTTTATGTATACCTGCAGGAGTGCCTGGGGGGCTCAGTCCCTTAAGCAACGGACTCTCTGATCTCCGCTCAGGCCATGATCTGTCGGTTCTGAGTTCGAGCCCCGCCTCGGGCTCTGAACCTGCTTGGGATTGTGTCTCTGCCTTTCCCCTGCTCGTGCACTCTCTCAATCTCTCGATAAGAAACAAACTTGAAAAAAGAAAAAAGCAAAAGGTATACCTGCGGGGATTCCTCATTCATACACATAAACCTGCTTCATTTTGAGCCCTCCCCCCGCCCCCAACCTTCCTTACCTCCTGGGCTTCTGCCAAGACGTGGCAAAATATGAACTGCGAACATGGGTGCATGAGAAGAAACTAAACTCTCCTCCCAAGATAAAGCAAAAAAAAAATCCACTTTGCGGGCGGAGGGGGTGCCTAGGTGGCTCAGTCGTGTGGTCTCTCTCTCGCTCCAAAATTAAATGAGTAAAACACATTTTTAAAAAATTCACTTGGGAATATTCAGAGACACAACGTAAGATAGAAGCTATAGGGAAGATATAAAAAAATACGTAATTTTGCATGTTTGTTTTAAATAGACTTTTAAATTTAGGATAGTTTTCGATTTGCAGAAAATTTGCCAAACAAAATAGTACAGAGAGTCTCTGTAGAATACTCTGTGCCCAGTGTCCCCCATTGTTAAGAGCTTACATTAGGTACCGTCCATTTGTCAGACTTACCAAACAAATTGATACGTTACTAACCGAATCGCATACCTTATTCCGATGTCTTTCATTTTTACCCAGTCCTTTCTCTGTTCCAGGCCACCCAGGGTACCACATCACACTCAGTTGTCATGTCTGAGGCTCCTCTAAGGGGTGACCTTTTTTAGGCTGCTTCTTTTAGCCGACCTTGACACTTTGGAGAAATACTGGCCAGATATTTTGTAGAGTGTCCCTCAATTTGGGTTTGTCTGATGGTTTTCTCTTGATTACACTAATCCCAGTGGAATTATAGTTTGGGGGAAGAAGACCGCAGAGGTAACTATGGTCATGAAATGACTCATCACGTCATGTCAAAGGTACACTATCAACATGAATTTCCACTGATGATGTTAATCTTCTGAACATTTACCCCCTTTCCATACTGGGTAGAAGGTCACTGCATACAGTCCACACTTAATATATATATCTTCCATATATATATATTTATATAAATATATATATATATATATTTTAATTCTTCCATATGGGAATTTGTCTCTTCTCCCCACTTCTTTACTTATTCAATCATTTATTTATATCACTATGGACTTGTAGGAGTCTGCTGGGGCTGCCATTACAAAATACCACAGACTGGATGACTTAAAAAGAAATTTATTTTCTTACAGTTTTGGAGGCAGGAAGTCTAAGATCAAGGGAACGGTAGAGCTGGTTTCTGATGAGACCTCTCTTCTTGGTTTGCAGATGGCCATCTTTCACTGTATCTTTACTTTCCTCTGTGCACATGCAGAGAGAGAAAAAGAGAGCAAGGGAGAGAGATTGAGATCTGGTGTCTCTTCCTCTTCTTATTGGGTTAAAGTCCTATGGCGTTAAAGTCCCGCCCATATGAGCCATAATTTACCATCTTAGAGGCCCATTTCCAAATATGTACCCCCTGGGGAACAGGGCTTCAACATATGAATTTGGTAGGGCTTGGGGGAGGGCACAATTCAGTCCATAACAGGGATTATGATGATTTCTTTTATACTTTGGGTTGTAATCCAGTACTATATTATTTATTTCGTTGTCCAAGTGGCCTTTGGGAGCTCTTTAAGTTGACTCTCGTGTCCCCTTGACACGCCCCCATCTGTTTGTTTGTTGAGTCCTCCCTTATTTTCTACACTACAAGACATTCCAGTTTGGTCTTACATATTGCCTCCCCCAGCCCTAGAACAGCCACTTCTCCAAGGGGCCCTGACTCCTTTTATTAGAGAATGATGTCAGACACACAGGCTGGTCCCTGGGTCTGCTTGTGGCTACTAGGTGTTGTCTCGAGGCCCACACAGTGATAGCACTTGTTTGAACATCCCTTATGTTGATTTTTCAAGGAGTCTGATGATAGTTTCCTACCCCACATCTAGAAAATAGAAATGAAGTAGTAGAAAAAACTAAGTTACTGAGAATCAGAGAGACATTCTGTGATTTATCCTCAAGTTTTACCACTTGCAGACATGTGACCTCCTGCAAGTTACTTAAGCCCATATTCCTCATTTTTAAAATGGAATATTTAAAAATATGTTAAAGATATTATATATATATATATACACACATATATATATAGAGAGAGAGAGAGAAAGGAGAGAGAAAGGGAGATAGAGACAGAGAGACAGAGAGAGAGACAAAGAGAGACAGAGACAGAGAGACTACATATATATATATGTATATACACACACACACACACACACACGGTAAAGCGAAGCATCAAGTTCATGACCAATAAATATTAGTAACCCCTTAGGATGCAAGTCACCTAATATTTCTGCAATTTGGACCTTTGAGCAAGAGATAAATGCTTTGGTAAATATTCTTCTCCGCTGGCAAAATCTAATGCAAGCATCAGTTGACTTATTTATCAAGATTCTCTCCTGTATTTCAAAACAACTATTGGACAGCTCTGTATGTGTGTATAAATATTGTCTCAAATTCAAAATATCTGAGGCTAAATCATTTTCCCTAAACTAAGTCCCACATTAGAATTTTACATTTCTAAAAGGAGCCACATAATTCACCCAAATTATCTAGACTCAGACTCTGGTAATGCCAGAGTAGATATTTCAACTAACCCTCCTGCTAAGTATAATTTTAAAAACTTGACAAAGTATTTTTTTCCCTTAGTCTTAAAGACATTGGAGCATTTATAAGTCACTAAGGAATTGTCGAGCCAATGTCCAGAAGAGTTGGTAGCCAATATCAATGGCCATGTTTCCCAAAAAGAATCTTCTATTTTTCTTTTTTTAAATGTTTTTATTTATTTTTGAAGGGGAGAGAGAGACAGAGCATGAGTGGGGGAGGAACAGAGAGAGAGGGAGACACAGAATCTGAAGCAGGATCCAGGCTCTGAGCTGTCAGTACAGAGCCCAATGCGGGGCTCGAACCCATGAACTGTGAGATCATGACCTGAGCTGAAGTCAGACGCTTAACTGACTGAGCCACCCAGGCGCCCCGAATCTTCTATTTTTCTAAAGGACTATACTATGAGAAGGTCAAACATACCCTAATTGGAGTCTCAAAACGAGACAACAGTGGGGGCACCCGGGTGGCTCAGTCAGTTGAGCTCCTGACTGCAGCTCAGGTCATGATCTCATGGTTCATGAGTTCAAGCCCTGCATCAGGCTCTGTGCTGTCAGCACAGAACCCAACTTGGATCCTCCATTCCCCTCTCTCCCTGCTTCCCCCCACTTACCCTCCCTCTCTCCAAAACTAAAATAAAAATATTATTTGAAAAAAGGAGGTAAGAATGGAAACACTTGAAAACATAATAGCCAAGAGGTTTTTTTTAAGACATTAAACCAGAGATTCAAAGTTAAAACTCAAAAGTATAGAAGCATAAATTTTTAAAAATCACAACTACACACATCACACTAAAAACAGAACTTTTGACTAACGACATCCATTGCCTTGTACCACCTTACTTCTTTTGTATTTTTTTAATATAATTTTTTAATGTTTATTTATTTTTGAGAGAGACAGAGACAGGGCATGAGTGGGGGAGGGGCAGAGAGAGAGGGAGACACAGAATGCGAAGCAGGCTCCAGGCTCTGAGCTGTCAGCACAGAGCCTGACGCGGGGCTCGAACTCACAAACCGTGAGATCGTGACCTGAGCCAAAATCAAGAGTCAGACGCTGAACGGACTGAGCCAGCCAGGTGCCCCTGTACCACCTTAATTCTAATCTTTATTTTTTCACATGTAGACTAATTATGTACCAACTATCCTCTGTTTTTCCCTCCTTTACATAACTTTTAAATTAATATGCCTAAAACATCATTTGTTACCCAAAAACACCTCAAGATTTTTTTGATAACCTCTCTCCAAACTGCTTTTGCCCAAAGGAGTATTAATTAAGAAAGCTCAACCACGACAGAAGGGCACAGTGCTTAAGAGTATGATCATCTCCAGGGGTGCCTGGGTGGCTCAGTCAGTTGAGCCTCCGACTTTGACTCAGGTCATGATCTCATAGTTGACGAGTTTGAGCCCCGTGCCGGGCTCTGTGCTGACAGCTCGGAACCTGGAGCCTGCTTCAGATTCTGTGTCTCCCTCTCTCTCTGCCCCTGCCCTGCCCCTGCCCTGCTCCTGCTCTGTCTCTCTCTGTCTCAAAAATAAATAAACATTAAAAAAAAAATTTATGATCATCTCCAGGTTAGGGTCCGGCCCACAGTGAGTGCCTGAGTACTCCTTGGTGAAGGGTAGGCACATGTGGATAATTGAGAGGAAATGATGTCATTCTATAACCAATTAGAAGTGTAAGTAATAATAGTGACTAACACTTACATTGCTTTTCTTTTTTAAATTGCTTATTTGTTTATTTTTGAGAGAGAGGGAGAGAGAGAGAATCCCAAGCAGGTTCTGTGTTGTCAGCACAGAGCCTGACATGGGGCTCAATCTCACGAACCCGTGAGATCGTGACCTGAGCCAAAATCAAGAGTCGGATGCTTCACCAGCTGAGTCACTCAGGGACCCCTTATTTCTTTTCATATGGGTTCTCCTATAGGTTTATACATTTCGAGTCTTTGAATCCCCATAAATCTTTGTGATATACTGTTAGAATCTTCATTTAGCAGTTGGGGAAACTGAGGCATAGAAGTGGTAAGTAACTTGCCCAAAGTCTTGCAGGTAAGTGGCAAATTTAGGCTCTGGACCCAGATATCTGGCTCTGGAATTCATGCTCTTCATGCCTATGTTATGCACGGCCTCAACACGTATGAACTGGTTTTCAAAGAGAATCATACCATGACTGAGCTCACGGCAGAAATTTAGGGTTCAAGACAGAAATGTTCACTATGTTTAGGGTTAATCTGTCACCTTGCAAGAGTGAGATGAAATGTGTGAGATCACACAGGGACTAAGGGCTGGACACCAATCCCAACATTATTATTAAAAGAATCACAATTTAGAACACATCTCTTTCTGGGACTACCGTTATTTCCCTGATTTTGTATGATAATAAGCAGTGACAAAAGTTTTTCAAGGATTTTACAGGAAGTTACTCTACGACCTACCTCGAACAAGTCCTCCTTGCAAAGCAGTTGAAAACTGGGCTAAGCGTAATCCATTTGGTTTACTTTTCTCCTTCCAGTAACGCTATTTGGCATCTTTCTTTTCCCTTTATGAGGGTATTTGAGCTTTCATCTGCTGGTTTTAATTTAACTTGTCATATTTCTATTTTTTTGTGCATGTGCCCAGAGGCCTTTGGGAAAAGGACATATTTTTTAATAATTCAAAACAATAAAAACCAGAAAGGTCAACTTAAGTCAATTAGTCACGTTTTAAGCAATCTAAGTAGAAGACAAGAAATTCACTTCCAACCTTCAAGTTGTTCTCTTGAAGGCTGCTAACACTGGAAATAGACAAGGGCATTCCTGAACAGAGGGAATTGAAATGATCAAGGCCATGGGCATGGGTAACTCACTGTTGTGGTAAGTTGGAGGCTTTTATGTAATGCACAGATGACAAAATACACTGGAATTCTAGGAGCGCCGAATGCCCTAACTTGATTCTGTATACACCAGTGAATTCTACTAAAACTGACCTTTTCTTTTTTTCAAGCTTCTTTATTTTGAGAGAGAGGGAGAGAGAACCGGGGAGGGGCAGAGGGAGAGGGAGGCACAGAATCCGAAACAGGCTCCAGGCTCCGAGCTGTCAGCACAGAGCCCGACACCGGGCTCGAACCCACAAACTGCGAGATCATGTCCTGAGCGGAAGTCGGACGCTTAACCCGACTGAGCCACCCAGGCGCCCTGACCGTATATATTTCTTCAAGTCGTGGCCTGAAGAGTCCGTTTCATTCTCTGGCTTGTCACATGGCTGTATTCTTTGAGGAAAAATATCTCATAAGAGCTTAACCACCTTATATTTTAGAATATAAAATATTCACCCCCGTTATCCTCTAAGCACACCTTCTTAGTTTTGCTCCTGACGCTTATGTTTAAAAATCCATTAATTATATTGTTACCAGGTTGCTACCTTGTCTGCCACCTACCTCGTCACTAGATCACAGGCTCCATGAAGGGAGAAACTCTATCTCAGCTCACGACTCTATCTCCAGCACTGACACAGCACCAGAGACATAGCCCCAGCTCATACTTGGTGAACGGTTGACCTTCCTTCCATCCTTATCTCTCTTCTTTTTTTCTTTCTTGCCTAATGATTTGCAAAGCTGTAATAAGGGGGGGAAAAAGATGGTGATGACTGTAGGAGAGATCAACGCAGTTTGGGGAAACACTTAAATGAAAAAAAAGTCATCTAAATGGTTGTGAGATGAAACCACTTTTCCTGAGAAAATTCCATAGGATCCCAGACACTAGAGGGCAGTCCTAGGCACCCTTGTGGTGTCTTCCAAAGGGAATACACACAGCAATCTAGCCTGGGGTTTAAAATACACTCATACTAATAAACCAGATGCCCCAGCATTCCCCTCCCCCTGAAACTGGAGGACTTCCTCCATGGCTTCCCACCGACTTTAGGAGAGTGTCGATGCCTCCCCTGAGTCCTTCAGCCTTCCCCAAGGGCTATATATATGAAGGAGGTGTCTGGCTGCTTCGGGCCATAGCTGCTGTCTCTGGCCCACACCATTGCTCCTTTGTCTTACCCTGGGTCCACGGGAAAGCCTCTGCCTTCAAGTCCTGGTGCAATGACCTACATGTTTGTGTCCTCCCCCCGCCCCCCCAATTCATATGGTGCTAGCTCCCAGTGTGATGGTGTTAGGAGGTTACCTTTGGGAGGTAATTGGGCCGTGAGGGTGGAGGCCTCATGAGGAGGATCCAGGTCCTCTGGAAGGAACCCCAGGGACCTCCCTCACCCACGTTTGGCCATGTGGCCATGACAGAAAACAAGAAAAAGGCTGTCCACGACCTGCTAAAGGGCTCTCACCAGAACCCAGCCGTGCTGGCAAACCAATTTCGGACTTTCAGCCTCCAGAACTGTGAGAAATAAATTTCTGTTTGTGATAAGCCACCCAGTCTGCGGTATTTTGTTTTGGTAGCCCAAAGGGACGAAGTCATCAGGCATGTGCACAGGTGGGGAAATTGGCTCATTCCCCATTTTAAGTGACCCACTTTCCCCAAAACTAGCGGGGTACTTGCCCTGAACCACGTTACGGTGTTAACCTTATTGAAATTTAATAATAATCACAAGCCCCCTGGATATATCCCGACAGCCTTACTTGGCACTGGGGACGTGGGTGGCAAACATAAGCTCTGGGAGAACTGGATTCCCAGTTGCCATACTCCAAGTTTACAGCTAAGATGTTGTGAAGTTCCCCCCCAGAAGTTTGCTTTAGTCACTGCGGCCAGTAGTAACCTAAAAGGCCCACCTCACCAACCCATCAGACAAGCGTAGGTTGGATTCAGGAGCCAAGGGTGTCCCTGGGGCTTTGCCTCTTAGGAAGATTTCTTTAGGCCCAAACATCTAGGATTTGAACAAGCACTATTTTCCCTAGTCACCTTTAGAGGAAGACGCGTTTTGTTTATTTTTATTTTTGTTTAAAGCAGAGCCGTATTTAAAAAGGCTCATTCTAAAAAGAGATCAAGTCGGAGTCTGTTTTTGACTAGTGGGAATTTTCCTTCAGCTAAACTATTGGCTGTGCTTGAAAATATGCCAACACGGGGACCGTGTCTGCAGCGCTTTGAACTTAAAAGCGGCTAGTAAAGTGGTGAAGGGAGATCACAAAAGAGAGCTGCAAACAAAATTACCAAAAAGATAATTACTGTAGGGAGAGTCGCCCTCCAGGTACCAGAACAGAAAAGTTTCAGACATAAGCTTATGTTAGCAGCGACACGACGGATTTCAAAGTTTGCCCTCAGTAAGTTTAACTGACCAGTTTCTAGTAACAGTTGTTTCTAATAATGCAGAAAAACTGAGCATCGTGGAGCAAATGAAAAACCCAAGACCGGGGTGCCTGGGTGGCTCAGTCGGTTAAGGAACCGACTTTGGCTCAGGTCATGATCTCGCAGTTTATGAGTTCCAGCCCCACGTCGGGCTCTGTGCTGACAGCTCAGAGCCTGGAGCCTGCTTCTGATTCTGTGTCTCCCTCTCTCCGCCCCTCCCCTGCTTGCTCTCTCTCTCTCTCCCTCTCTCCCTCTCAAAACTAATAAACATTGGGGCGCCTGGTGGCGCAGTCGGTTAAGCGTCCGACTTCAGCCAGGTCACGATCTCGTGGTCCGGGAGTTCGAGCCCCGCGTCGGGCTCTGGGCTGTTGGCTCAGAGCCTGGAGCCTGTTTCCGATTCTGTGTCTCCCTCTCTCTCTGCCCCTCGTCCGTTCATGCTCTGTCTCTCTCTGTCCCAGAGGTAAATGAACGTTGAAGAAAAAAAAAAAAAATTAAAAAAAAAACAACTAATAAACATTAAAAAAAATTAAAAAACAACAACAACAAAAACCCCAAGATCACCTCCATTACCCAATATACAAGATGAGATTGAAAAACTACCATTTGTTTTGGGTGCATTCGTTTTTAAGGCTGATGGAAACTTCAAGAGCACACTATTGTTACGTCGCTTTATTTTGTAAATGGTTTAATTAACATATTGAAAACATGGTTGTATGAATGAAATAGTCCTGTGGGGACTCTCCTACCCCCTGATTTGAAGGCAGGATCGCAACTGATCCTTTAAAGAAATAGATTTAAACATGGTAGGAATAACGCTTGGTTATTAAGTTACAAACGTATTTGGTCTTCTGTTAAAAAATATGTATGCACTAATGGTCAAATGTTTTGGCATCTCTATTTTTAAGTACTCAGTGCATGGCTACAACCCAGAGATCATTTTTTTCCTGTGGTGCTTTTTCCTTATTTATTTTTGGAGAGTTGGGGCCAAATCCTTTCCATCTTTGACCTTTGGGTTCTTTTCTTTTTCAGGAAAACAACAATGTATACCTTTCCCAGGATTAAACATACACACGTACTCACATGCCTGATAAACAGTTCCCAGACTTGCTCTTCTGACAAATAAATCACTGCTGGTAGATCTTTAAAACGTCAAACTTCTCATTCAGCCTGAGACCTGTCACTGTTCATGTGTTTCTTAGACAGCACCCCAGGCCTTACTGATTGGCATGGTTCCACGTGTCAGAGTCGTGAAATGTACAAGACACCTAAGCAGACTAACCCTGTCCCTGCGATTGTTACAGGGTTTTGTTTGTTTTGTTTGTTTTTTGGCTTTTTTCTCCCCCTGTCTTCTTGGGGGATTTACTGCTCTCCCAGGCTTCTGGCCTCCCAGGGAGGTCACAGGCTTCCTGTCTTTGGACACCGGGGTGCCACCAAACCTTGTTCCAGGACCTCCTGGAGAAGTATTCATCTGCTTTATGCCACCTCTCCACCACTACTCACAGGCAGGCCCAAAAGGTTAGCCCAGAAGAGCTTACTAAATCTAGAAAGGTGACTCCTCATTATTATCCTAACTTAAAAAAAAAATTCTTACAGACCTAATAATAGCATGGGGAACTGGTTTTGATATCTGACCTTGCTCTGTAAATATGTATATTGTTGCAATTCCCCAAACCTTAATGGGCAAATATGTATATTGCTCTGTAAATATGTATATTGCTCTGTAAATATGTATATTGTTGCAATTCCCCAAACCTCTCTATAGAGTGCAAACTGACACTATTAAAAATGTAGGCATGTTGTGTAAGTTAAGAACAAGTGTGTATTAGAAAAGACTAACAGTACATATACCCAATTGTATGGCAATGAGTAGAATTTTCCTTCCCTACCTACTCTATCTTGAATAAAAAGATGAAGAATACACTGGAAATACTGCAAAGCAAGGGGATACCTTGGTGATAGGCTGCCATATAGAAATCAAAGCATTTTATAATATATAGCTACTTCTGTCCACGAAGTCAGTATGGGGGCCAAGAGCTCGTCTGATATAACATTAGTTCTTTCTACCAATTTAGGTATTGTTTTCCTGCCAAAGACTTGCCTACAATATGAGGAATTTCCAAATTTCATCATGTCAGTGTCAGCAAATAAGGAGTTGAGGTTATTACCCCCTAGTCTCAGTGTTAGCCACAGCTCTGAATGTGCCCCTGTGTATGTTGCAGATGAATTACTCATTGAGATTTACTACAGGGAACATCACTTTTATTAACATTGTAACCTGACCTGAGTTGCAGACTCCCTGTCCAACACAAAAGGACTCTTGGCCCGAGAAAAACGTTGTCTACCATTTACTCTTAAGTCCTTGTCTGGGAAAGGACCATCCAGTTAGGAAATTATCCAGATGTGATGATATTGCCAGGTAATCGGATAGCCTATTAATTTTTACTATTGTTACAGGGATAAGACAAGAAGGATAATGACATAAAATTCAAATCAGTCCACCAAGTGAGGTCTGATGCGACAGAAATGAGAAATTCCAGCTTTCCAGTGGGCTCAGAGTCTTTCTGTGGATAGCCTCCCAGACCTGCACTGCCAGACTGACTACTGCCTGGGATGTACGCTTCCAGAGCCTCTGGAGGCTCCCACGCCTGTAACTCAGATTCAACAAAGGCAGCCTCTGACTCACCACGTGACCCCCATCCTCTCCTTGCCCATTGCTACAGTTTGTAGTCTTCTCTTCTAAGTGGACACTTTCGGACTCACCTTCGACTCTCCTTCACTTTCATTCTGCCATTAATCTCTGACCTTTTCCCTTCTCATTAGCATGGTGGCCTTCCTTCCCTTTTTCTTTAATCAGGTCCAGGTCCTCGTCCCCTGTTAACATCTGGGCAAGAGCTTCTTGGCTTTCCTTGTCTTCTAACAACGGCCACGCCCCTCCGCCCCCGTCCCGCCCCCTCCCCCACACCTCCCTGCCAGAAAATGTTTTGAATCCCTGTGGGTATGTCATGCCTCTGCTCTAGAACTGGCTCTCTTAGGCTCAGTAAATGTTCTTGTTTCCAAGATCCTCTGTCTCCGGAGATGCATCCTTATTTCCTGACACTCCCCAATCCTCTCTTTTATTCTATCCCTTACACGACAGTTTCCTCCCAGCCTGGTGTTGCTAACACTTTTCCTCAAGGTCTCAGCCCACGCTGCCTAAATCCGAGCCTCCTATTCCAGTTGCAGCCCAAGTCTACATCTGCCACCAAATCACCTTCAAATTCTTTGGAAACTGCTCACCTCTCCTTGCTGTCTAGCCCCAGCCCCACCCAGGTTAACGCTTACTCGCTCTGTTGGCGCATTAGCCCTGCTTCCCCATAAGAGCGTGTGGTGTGGGTCTATACCACGTTTCTCTCTTCTCCCTCTTCACCTCCTCATTCTTCATTCCCTCCCCCAGACCGAGGGCACAGAAAGAGATCAATAATGTCCCTGCCTTGGAACTGAAGTTTGAATTCCTGCAGTTTCCAGTCTATTACCTTTTATCCTCCTCGACCCCAGGGTATATTTTAAATTCGAACATTTCTGACTTTGTTGCTCTTGATCACAATTACACCGGGTCACCGAAGATTTAGCACCAAGTCATTTACATGCCCTAAGACCTAAATAAAGCCTCGAGGTTTTGTTTTCTAGCTAACCTCTGGGGGGGGGGGGGGGGAGGCTTTCACATTATTCCATTTGGGAGAAGCTGGAGCATACTCTCGTCCTATGCGCGTGTGGTTGGCTGGGGGGGGGGGGGGGGGGGCGTAGCTTCCAAAAGCAATGGCCCGAATTGATATGTGCGAGATTCAGGGCTTCCTTGAGATGCGACTGCGGGGGGACAGCCGGGCGACCGAAGCAGGCGCCTGGCGCCGGCCTCCAGCAGGGGCGCGGGCGGCCGGGAGTCACCCGCTCCGGCCCCCGCAGCCCGCGGAGCCGCCGCTAGGAGGCGCCGCGAGCGCGCCGGGCCCGCCGCCCGCTGCCAGAGGAGGGCCGGCATCCCCTGTCGGCCAGCCCCCGAGCCGGCCGGGGAGCAGGCGGGGAGCAGACCGCAGAGGACGCGCGGCGGAGCGCCCGGGGCTGTCACCGCGGACGCGCCGCGCGCACCGACCCGGGACGCGAGCATCGGGGGAGCGCCGCCCGCCGCCGCCCGCCAAGGAGCCGCGCCGGCTTCCTGGGCTCCCGCTCCCCGGGTGAGCATCCGCCGGGGCGGAGGGCGATGTCTGCCCGGGCCCGCCGCGGTCCCCGGGACGGCCGGGCGCAGTGGCTCGCGCCCCTCTGGTGCCTCTCGGCCGCGCTGGGCGTGCTGCGGACCCCCGCCTCGCAGGCGTTCAACTTGGACGTGGACAAGCTCACCATGTACAGCGGCCCCGAGGGCAGCTACTTCGGCTACGCGGTGGACTTCCACATACCTGCCGCTCGCACGTAAGTCGCCCCGCGCGGGGAGTTTTGCGCAAAGGGGGCGAGCCCGGCCACAGGTTGGGTCCCTGCCCCTCTGCCCCGGGGAACCCGCGCCTGTGCCCGCAGCCCGATGGAGGGAGGTTACTGAGATTCCGTCCCGCTGCGCACTTGGGGTCCCCTCGGGCTCCCCGCCACTTGTCCCCCCCCCCCCCTTCCATGCTAGATGTGCCTTGTGAACTTTGAATTAATGATGTGCCACTTTAAATTAATGATGTGCCACTTGTGTAGAACACGCAAGTCCGGGGCGGGGGGGAGGAGGGTGGCTCCCAGGACTCGAGCAAAGACCCGAGCCTCGTACAAAGGGGAAAACGGGACCGAAAAGATCCAAGTCTGTTTATGCGTAGCCTGTAACAATTAAGCGTCTGGGCGCAAGTGCGGTCTGCTGCAAGCGGCTGGGCTCTGCCCTTTGCTATTTTTTCCCCTTCTCTCATCTCACTGCATACACAGCTCCACCTAGAGAAGAATTGGGACTATTTGCACCCTCTTCAAAACCAGGTTTCCGGCGCCCGTAGGTTTCCAACGGGAAATCAAGTTTGACAGTCGGTCTCCATCAGAGATCCGTTTCTACCCCCGATTCCCCGCCCCCGCCCCTAGTCTCGGCGAGCACGCGGCTACGGAGACTGCATCAGACGCGCACGCTCTCATGATTCCCAAGGAGTGATTTTCTCCAACCCTTTCGCAGAGCGAGTGTCTTGGTGGGGGCGCCCAAAGCCAACACCAGCCAGCCAGACATCGTGGAAGGGGGAGCGGTCTATTACTGTCCCTGGCCCGCCGAGGGGTATGCACAGTGCAAGCAGATCCCGTTTGACAACACCAGTAAGTGATCTTTGTCCTTCTCAACGTGGGTCCTCGTTTCAAAGAACCAGAGCCATCGTGGAGTTAACTCCCCCACTTTGTTTCTCCTCATGCGGCCCGTCTGATGAGTTTGTGTTGTGGGCTGTCCAGGTCCCTCCACTCGAGCCTGAGGGAAGGGGAGGAAAATGAACGGTGAACCCCAGACAGGGAACCTTGGTATTTTGACCTTGAGTATTTGGATATGTCCTAGTAACTTCTGTTTCCTTACTGCCCCACGATGAGCAGTTGCAGGGTGAGCGGATGCTTTGAAGACATACAAGCGTTCCACCCTAATCTTGATTATGGAGAGAATTTGGTTGCTTCCCAAGGACAGATCTGGGAAAAGACAGATCCTTAGCGTTTCCAGTGCCCAGACTCTGGAGGCAAGACTCAGCTGCTATAGACCCAGACATCGCTCCATGTTGCTGTTTAATTCTTTACAGAAAGAAAGAATTTTCTTTCAAAATATTGGACATTGGATGCAAACTAGTACAGGCAGAGTGTGGATGGATTACATTCATTTCCAAAATCCCTAGACAGATGTTTCTTATTTAATTAAAGGGCAAATACATTTTAAACAATTCAGGCTGGTTCTGTTTCCTCTGGTGTTTTCTCTTTGGGTCCTGAGAAAATAATTTAAACGTAATGCTTTCAAAAGCATTAACACTGGATGTTTTCATTTGTACCTCTAAAACTCTATGAATTCAAAAGGTATACATTATCACAAACCAAATATCTCTTTTCAGAAAAATGTGGACTCAAATAATGGTCTTGGATGATCAACCACTTAAAATACCTTTTGCTATAAAATACCACACAACTATTTTATGACCTCATTTTTCGTTATTGTTACATTAGAGTGCATTTAGAATGTATGTAGAAAATTCATCTTCACAGCATTTAATGAAATTGGATGGGTGGTATTTACCTGTTTTTAACCGATTTGCATTTTTTTAAAAGAGAAAATAATTTCAATTCTTTCAATGTGGAAATCATTTCAAAGAAAAAATTGTATGCAAGGCTTACCTTGAATTATGACCAAATAAGGAAAATATTTTATAAAAGCATTTTCAAATTATGTCTTTCATATGTATCTATATATAGTCACAATAGATCAGTTACCATAACTCAGTTATTTCATCCCAATTTTTACAAGCTTTAACTTTTAAATTTATTAGAAATTAGAAAAATTAAGCCACTTGATGTTAATTTGTAATTATAAAACAATTAGTTGTTTGATTGGGATTTTAGATGCTTCTGATTACTGACCTCCAGCTTGACAATAAATTTCCTCATTCAGAAGAATTAAGCATCATATTAATGGCATTTTTAATAATCCATATCAAAATCATTTGTATTTTTCAAAGTCTTTAAAACTTAAGCCTTGATAAATAAAGACATAAAGCATTCATATTATTTGAATTTAAGTTAAGGGAAATAAATATTTATACTTTAAGATATGTTAATGCCTTTTTACTGGGAAGCAATCTATAGTCATGGACATGAATTTTGTAACCTTCTAGAACATTCCCATAACATACCAAATCAGGATCTGGTTAGTATATTTTTCCTTTGATAAAAGAAGAACCAATGTCTGCCCGGATAAGTCACATCTGAATACCTTTCTAAGTGCTAATCCCAGTAGATGTCATGGTTCAATAGATGAAAACCAGAGAATACAGACATCAGTATGAATTTTTAAAAACTGAACACTCCCAGCCCAAAATTTCCAGTGTTGAATTACAAAAGGTAGATTTTCCAAAAGTTCCTCCTAAAGCAACTGCTTGGAGATTTGAATTCACTTTCCCATAGAGAACTAATGCTGAAAGACTGTGCTTTGGTTTCCAGAATAGCCCACAGGAATGCACTTAACCCTTATTGGAGCCGAATTGTGTTTGCAATGAAACAGTAGGGGACAAACTAGTACAATTTTAGCAATTAAGTAAATAGAAAAATGGTAAGGATGCCGAGCAAAGATCAGTGTTACTTGGAGAAAGAGCCAGGGGTGAATGGCATCTTCTGTGCAAGTTCTGAGGAAGTCTTCTGGATATCTCAAAGGGCTTTAGAGATTAATGCTTGTGGTTCTCCGCTATGTCGTAGTTTACTTCTAAATGAATGGAGGTTTCTTAGGGTGTTTTTTTTTTTTTTTTTTGACAGACAGATGTCCTTATCCTACAATTACACTTAGCAACCCTAACCGCAATGATTTGGGGACTCATAAAAGGAGTAAGATAAGGGGTAAAAAGCAAGGAGGGAGATAGACGTTTCTGAAATCATTGAGCAAAAAGTGAAGAACAAAAACAGCTTAGGCAACCACACGTTTGTGAGAAATGAATGGTCTGTGATGGAACGAACAAAGCAGTGGTCTGTGAAAGCTTGGGCGAGTTGCCCTGAGAGAAGAGCCTTTGAGTAAAGAAAGTTCCCCGTGTTAGCCATCAGGGGGTACTGTGGGCCCAGGAACCTTGGTTGCTGTTGGGAATGGCCTGGGAACGGTGGGGCAGAAGGAATCTGGGAACCCCAGCCCGGCTTGACCTTGGCTACTGAGTGGGTGCTAGCAAGCACAGGACACCTCATTTCTACCGGTTTCTTATCCAGGTGCCCCAGACGACGGAAGTGCCAGTGGCTGCCATTTGCCGGAAAGCAGGGAAAGAGAGGAGGGGCGCCAGGAGTCAGTGTAGTGATTTCCAGTTCAAGCCTCTGTTCTTTGTGCAGAGTGTGATCTTGGAAGCAAGGATGAAAGGCAGAAACAAAGGGGTTGCTGACTCGGGCCTCTGGCCGTCAATGTTCCCACATGCTTTACATGTTTTGATCACCTACTGTATACCACTTATTTCTAATCCATAACATGTGTTTTATGAATAAGGAAATTGACATCAAACGTGTTAAAAAAAGATACACACAAGGCCACACCTGGTAAACGGTCGGTGCACGGTTGGAAAAGAGGTCTGCCTGCTATAGAGCCTGCCTCTTCACCCTGCCTTCCTTCCAGGAAAGGGAGAAGCCTGGTCCTGATAGGGTGCAAATTCAGGGTCCAATCCTGTGGAGCTGAGATATGGCTTGCCCCCGCCCCGTGCCATTCCCTCGCCCTGCAGTTACCTTCACAAATTGCAATTAAAATGATCTTCTAGAGAGGATCTGGAAGGGAAAAGCGGTTTGGGTCGGGGGTTGCGGAAAGCGGGGGTCAGAGGAGTCTTTGTCTCTACGGGAATGATGGGTTGTACATGCCCCTGGTTTGCCAGAGCTCCCCACAGCGGGCTGTGTCCCCTCACTGTCCCCAGTCACCTGCCTCCTGTCTTACTCTCTGCCCATTGACGGCAATGTAGTTTTCCCAACAGAGGAAGAACATTCCTCTGCTTGACATAGTAGTGGCTCTGAGTGCTGAAGCTGCCGTTCACGGACTAGTGTGATGTCTCAGGTAGAAATACAGATTATATTGCAAATATTCCTCTGAAAGGGTAGTCCTGACTCCCCCTGTGTGTTAGCTCTGGGCCTGCTTTTACTATTACATCTGAATTCAAGGTGTTCTAAGTGAATTTGACCTTTTAATGACATTGCTTCAACGTGTGCAGGCCCCTGGGGTGTCTACAATTTCGTGTTCACAGTGGTAACCAACTAAACTCGGCTTAGTCGTTGAAGGAGACTGGCCTATAATTCAGTCCCTGGATCTGGTTGTGATCTTGAACTTCAGTTTATGTAAGGTCAACTGCCTTTTTTCTTTTTTCAACTTCCATTTAGTTCATGTTGTTATTTTTCTTTTCATTAAATAATCGTTTATTTTATTTTTACCTCATCATATAAAGACTGGATATTACCATATCTTATTGGATTTTAAAAATTCCTCCTCACCATAAATTCAAAAACAGGAAGCCAGGAATAGCCTCACACTTCAAATGCATGAATACTATTAAAATCTGTGGTCCTTTCAAGTACGGAGAAAGGAAACCTTAGGGAAGCATATGGCAGTGGGGGAGGGGCAAAGTGCAAAGAGTAGATAATTTTCCTGCTCTGTATAAAATCAAGGAGCTGCAGAAAAGCACTTCTCTCATCTCCCTTCTGTCTTTCCCTCTTACTTCACTGGAATAAAATTCCCCCATCACCAAATTGATCTCTTTCACTTCTGCCTCAGAAACTCCCTAACCTGTGCCCCATGCCTCAAACCATTTAAAACATCGCATCTGCCAGATTCGTGTTTCGTCCTTTCTAAATCGACTCCCAGGTTCATTAGTTCTCTTTCCGGCGGTTTCTAAGCCCATGTGTGCGGTAAATAAAGCTGCTACGTTTCAGCCTTCCTGCCCCCAAAAGGGGGGAAGAGTGACATAGAGTCAGTGGAGCCTCATCTTTGGAATGATGGGCAAATTGCAACAATAGTAGCACAGGCACGGTGTGCAAATATCTAATTAAGTACACAAGTGAGACATTTTGAGCAGAAAGATAATGGCATGAGCTAATTACCCATCAGAGTCATCCTATCGCTAAGAATAACGGGGAGGCAATGCAGCTGGGAACCACTGGCAATTAGGGACCCACCGAAAGAAGGAACAGGAAGAGGTGGGGGGTGCCACTGAGACTCGGAACCCTCTGAGAAAAAGTACCACAATTTGCCTGGCCTTTATCTAGTATCTTTGTGTTTAAACAACAACAACAAAACAAAACCTTGAAATGGAAGACGGTTTGGTTAGGATTATCTCAAAGCTCTGAAATGGTACGACTTTTCGTGGGAGTTGTGTTTTAGCTTGGGGACCGGAAGGAAGCCTTTGTGTTGGGGGTCTGTTTTATTTTGTGTTAAGGAGCCCGCAGTAAGAAAGCAGCTTCAAGCATCTGGCGCTGTGACTGGTACAGGGGTTGCTTTTTGATAATATTGGGTGTGCCCTCTCTCATGGGAGGGGTTGGGAAACATATTGGTCGCATAAGTCTTGCTTTTCCCAGCTCCCTCAGAAAGAAATCAGGTTTTGTTCAGGAACAAAGAGAAGAAAAACGGAGGTCGGAGCTATCAAGTAAATGACAGAGGAAATAACACCAATGTGACAGAACTCACGGACGGCAGAAATCTGGGCTTTGGGAAGTTCAGCTGCAAGTGGAAAAGGGGAGGAGGCAGCCTCAACGTGACCTCCATTAAGAATTAATCATGCCATAATTAGTATAAGTTTTGCTAACCAGAAACATACATGTACATATACATGCAGTGTGGATCCCACGGAATCATTGAGGGTGGTTTTGCTGGATGGTTTACTTATTCTGGGAGCAGCTCGTGATGGCTACCATGCCTGACACACGGCCCTTGACAGATGCACCCACCTTCCCTAAGCTTGTCCCAATTGGCTCAGACTCTCAGACGACAGAATGCGCCTGAGTCCTGTTACGAGAAGGCAGGAGGCCGTGGTCCCTACAGCACATAGCAACCGAGGAAGCAATTAGAAAAAGGAAGTCCTTGAAACTCCAACTAGAAATGGGAAACAGATCTGCTCCACGGCTTGTTGAGTCGTATGAACATTAGGCGCCTGTTGTTGCCTGATGTGCAAAATTCTTTTCAAGAAGCTAGAAGTCTGCGTGATGGAACAGACTTCCAGGCTTTTTGGCAGGAATAGCCTGTGTAGCAGCTGCAGCGTTCTGGGAGAAAGGTAGGAAATTGTCTTAAAATTATTCTGAAAGCAGACAAAAGCACCTGGACCCTTAAGGTGACTGGATGAGATGTGTGCCTTCAGACTTTAGCTGTTGTGTATAGAGAGCCCGGTAGCTACAAGTGCGAATAAAGAGCGTCGCCGATATTCCGAGAAAAGCTCAGATCAGATGTGCCCTGACTGACGCCAATAGGGATTACACAAATAAGGGATACACAAATGGGGATTTTGGAGGAAGATAGATAGGAGACTTATCATTGATCCCATTAAAAGCACTCACTTAGAAAATAATATTTAATTTTCAAAATTCGGTTTAAGTATATCCTTAGCAAAAACACATTGAAGGCATCAAGCAAGGTGCACCCATATAATGAAATCCAAAAATAGGTTAAACATAATTTGAATTCTGTTATGGGTAGTCAAGGTACGTAAGAAAATCACAATTCACCAATAGGTGATTTACACTAGAAATATTCTACCTAATACACTGGTGTTATTTTGTTGGATGTGAGCCAGGCACTTCCCACACCAGTTTGGAAGAAACAGAGCTGAATCTCAGTTCTGCAGAGTCCAGTTGCTGAACCGTTGGTATTTAGTATATGGCCCCAAAGGTCTGCCAAATTTTCTAGATCCATAAACATTGGTAAAAGTGATCATCTCGCCTTTTAATTGTTTTCCGTAGAAATGAGGCATAGATTACAAAACAAGTCTTTGTAAAAATGCCAGGCATTGGGGTTGGAAAGGAGGTGTTGACTCCCCAGAGGCGCAGAACAAGCGAGTTTGGTGGGTAGGGGGTTGACGCACGGTGGAACTTTCTATGCCTTGATTGTGGCAGTGGGTACGTGGCTAATGTGTTTTTGTCAAAACCCATAGAATGATCCATTACCAAGAGTGGATCTGACTGTTTGGAAACGAAAAAGAAAATCTTTATGGAGAATGCCAGAGAGTTGTATATTCGATGTGGAGATGCAGTTTGGTTTTGTGACCATTGCTATGAGCATGTGGTCTTTAAGTTCCTGGACCATTGGAACTAATAACTGGAAGTATAAGTTATCGTTGAAGAGCTTAGGCCACTGCCTCCAAATAAGGGGGGACCATTGGTCCGATCATCGTGTAGGACCTTCTTTAGTATTCTTTAAGTAAAGGATTATATATTCAGGGGCACTTGGGTGGCTCAGTCAGTTAAACATGTATGTGACGCTGGCTCAGGTCATGATCTCATGGTTTGTGGGTTCGAGCGCCACGTTGGGCTCTGTGCTGACAGCTTGGAGCCTGGAGCCTGCTGTGTCCCCCTTTCTCTCTCTCTCCCCCTGCCCAGCTTGTGCTCTGTCTCTCTCTGTCTCTAAAAAATAAATAAACGTTAAAAGCAATTTAAAGGATTACATGTTCGGAGTATGTTTGGTAAGAGCACTGTCAATGAAAACATGCTGAGTAAGAAGAAATCTTTGCAATGAAGCATGATACTTGTGTAATTTTCTTATCCTTACTGAAAGTCAGGCATGGGACCCCTCACTGGTTTCATTAGGCTAAGGAGACCCCACCTCAAACATTTCCTGTAGTTTTCACAGTCAGCGTTAAGTACCCTGCTGGGCATATACATAAGAATATTAGTTCAGTTTTATTCTTTACCTTAGATATCTGACATAAGGACGCAGATTTGTGTATGATATTGCAGAAGCCTCTGTATCCGTCTGCCCTGGTTTCCAGGATGTGTGGAGATTGGAAAGGCACACACCATTGCTACAGGAATAGGTTTATGCAGGAACCTCGCATAGCCCACCTTCATGCAGAGCACTGGCCCCAGGTGTAGCCGGGTGAACCCGCTCCCACTGGTCAGGTTATGGCTCCATTCACAATACAGCACAGCACAGGGTGTCTCTCAAACGTGTGTTACATACACACCCATGTCCCTACTCACCCTGGACCCACACCCTGGTGTCCCTGACCATCCAGAGCACCTTCTCTCCCCGTAATGACTTTCTGGTACTTTTGACTTCTCCCTTCCTACCATTCCCAGTGGGAAATAGACTTTAGACATTAATTGCGAAGTTGCTGCCAATTGTTTTTTAGGAGAACAGAGGTATAAACACTAAAATATAATGTCTTCAAACATCCTCGATCTGGGTGGTCAAGTAAATTGTGGCATAATCGTACAATTAAGTATTATAATCATAAAACACGAAGCCTACCGAGAATCGGTATTAATATGGGAAAATGGTTTTGTTTTAATGTCAGGTGAAAAGCATAAAATTCAAAATTGTATCTAGACATGTTGAAGACAAGAAAAATGGATATACATTGAGAGGTTGTCCTCGGAAAGTGGGATTAAAACCAAAGTTTTTTCTTCCTTTTTAATTTTTGTAAGTTTATTTATTTATTTTGAGAGAGAGGGAGAGCACGAGTGGGGGGGGGGGGAGGGAGAGAAAGAGAGAATCCCAAGCAGGCTCCATACTCTTAGCACAGAGCCCAACACAGGGCTCCATCTCACGAACCATAAGATCATGACCTGCACTGAAATCAAGAGCTGGATGCTTAACCAACTGAGCCACCCAGGTGCCCCTGTTTTCCTTCTTCTTCTTTTTTTTAATGCATTTTTACCTCATTTTCAAAACTATGAACAGGTATTTATTTGTGATCGGGAAAACTAGTAAAATTAAGCACGCACAAATTTCTAAGTGAAATTGTTGAGTTCACTGAAGTATTTTGAAAATTGAGTTAGATGGTAGAGTAGATTAAAAATGTACTATTTCTATTGGTGTTCACATTTAAAAAAATTTTTTTAACGTTTTTTTATTTTTGAGACAGAAAGAGACAGAGCATGAACGGGGGAGGGTCAGAGAGAGAGAGGGAGACCCAGAATGCAAAGCAGGCTCCAGGCTCTGAGCTGTCAGCACAGAGCCCGACTCGGGGCTCAAACTCACTGACCGCGAGATCGTGACCTGAGCCGAGGTCAGACACCCAACCGACAGAGCCACCCAGGCGCCCCTATGGGTGTTTCCATTTACAAATACTGAAGACTAAGGATGTGTTCAGTAACCCTTACATGTGTAAAAATAAGAAGATGGAGTTGTATCGCCTGTTTTCATTTTCAAGTTGTCCCTGAATCATCAGGATCGTTGACTTGAATGGTCTGACACATAGAAGGGGCTGCACCCTTCTATGGTGGGTGCACCATGTACAGAACCTACCAATTCAAATGCTAATTTCATGTGGAAACACCCTCACAGACATATCCAGAAATAATGTTTAGTCAAATATCTGGACACCCCCTGAGCTGGGCAAGTTGACACGTAAAATCGAAGCCTCTGTGAGACTGTCAGTGCACGTTCTCCTAGGAATAGCACCGAGAATTCATGAACTAAGGAAACCCACGGGATTCATAGGTAGAACATTTATTGGTTGGTCACTATTGATCTTCACGTGTCTTAGGCCGAAGCATACCCAGGAATTACTGTAGTAACGAATGACTCCCAAATCTCTGGCTTCAGACAACCCAGGTGCATCGCTTGCTCCCACCGTGTGTTTATTTTTTAAAGTTTTTTTATTTATTTTGAGAGAGACAGAGACAACATGAGTAGGGGAGGGACAGAGAGTAAGGGGGAGAGAGAATCCCAAGCAGGTTCCGCACCGGAAACGCACAGCCGGGTGCGGGACTCAAACTCAGGAAACTGTGAAGTCGTGACCTGAGCCGAAACCAAGAGCGGGACGCTTAAGAGACTGAGCCACCCAGGTGCCCTTGTATGTTTAATGTAAGGTGGTAAGGAGGTTCTTATGAAGGATGCAGGCTAATGGAGGTTCCTCATTGATGAGCGCTTTCAAGATCACTCCAGCTATAAAGGCAGGTACAGCGTTGCACACTGTTTGTTAAAGCTTCTGCCCGGAATGGACATTTACCACTTCTCCTCACATTTGGTAGGCCAAAGCATGCTCCGGAGGTTGGCCATGCCAACTTACTTCACACTGTTTTTTTTTTTTTATCCGCACCTAACAAAATTATATCTACAACCTGTAGAAGAATACCAGGTAGGATAGGAAATGTAGTAAAAGAGGTTGGCTTTGAAAACTGTGATTAAAGCTGATTTTTCTTCTATCCCTAATGGACATATTTTGTAGGACATATTTTTGGGGGGGGGACTGAAATGGCATAGCTCTTTGGGGCTGCAGTCCCAACCTTCACACTTCCGGTAGAGAGCACATAAATGGCAAGGAAATGAAGGTGTTTCTGTCAGCAGGGATTTGAGTAAAACTTTCTGCCAAAAATCAGTCCTTCACCTGATCTGCCTGGACTCCATTCTCTACCACAAATGTTGTCTGGGAAGACTGAATGCCCTTCATCCTTTCAGTCAGCCTTCTTGGGATACGTGCTGTAAAATCAATGTCTTTCCCCCCCTCAAAGCACATTTCAGTTCACTTTTTAATATCAATTTATTTTTGAGAGAGAGAGAGCACGCGAGAGCGTACCTGCATCCAAGTGGGCGAGGGGCAGGGAGAGAGAGGGAGACACGGCATCTGAAGCAGGCACCAGGCTCTGAGCTAATCAGCTCAGAGCCTGACCTGGGGCTTGAACTCTCCAGCTGTGAGATCTTGACCTGAGCTGAAGTTGGATGCTTAACCAAGTGAGCCACCCAGGTGCCCTGCGGTTCATTTTAACCCACCTTTACTTCTAAAAATATTATCTTAAGACAACAGTGGAAGCGAAAGTGAAGCTTCATGTTAGCAGGCAATAAAACCAAATTTCAGTGACTAGAACAGGGTTAGTAGCTTTCCGTAAGCGGACACCAGTCTAAAGAGTCGAAGTGTGGCCATGAAGAGAGCCCAAGGCCTTCCTTACTCTTGTGGGGTTTATGGTGCACAGCCAGTGACAGAAAAAGAAAGGTAAGGCCAAGGTGACAGAGAGCGGTGTGTCCCCACCCGTGTATCTATTTTTGATTGGGCGGGTATTAGTTTCCTGGTGCCGCTGTAACAAATTACCATACACTTGGTGGCTTCAAACAACACAAACTGATTATCTTATGGTTTTGGAGGCCAAAGTGGAAACTAGACCCACTGGGCTCAAATCAAGGCACTAGCAGGGCTGTGTTCCTGAGAGACGCTCTGTGGGCAGAACCTATTTCCGGTTTCCAGAGACTGCCCACGTTCCTTGGTTCAGAGCCCTCGTCGGTTTTCAAAACCAGCAATGTCAGGCTGAGTCATTGTGCTCTCAAGTCTCTGGTTCTCCTTTCCTGCTTCCCTCTTCCACTCTCAAGTACCCTTTATATGACATCCGTCTGGATAATCCAGGATAATCTCTCTATCTCAAATTCAGCTCCCTAGCAACCTTAATTCCACCTGCAGCCTTAATTCCCTTTGCCAGGCAACCTAAAATATTCACAGGTTTGGGGACGGGGGGCGGGGGGGGGAAGGTTTAAGGTATAGACATTTTGGGCGTCTATTATTTTGCTTACCACAGGTGGTTAGACTTTTATTGAGGAGGTGGAATATCAGAACAAGGACCTAAAGTAATTAAGTGAGGGAGGGAACCAAGTATGGAGGGTCGGGTGGTGTTCCAGCCTACAGTAAAGTCATTGCTGAAGTCTGGAGATGAGAGTATCCTTGGGAGATAGATAAAGGGCACTGAGCTGGACCCAAGTCAGGGGAAAGAGTGACAAAAAATGAAGCCAGAGAGCCCAGTAGAGGAAAGATTACATAATAACTGAAAGGCCAGGGTCAAGGCTTTGGATTTTATTCCAGGAGTGATGGGCAGCCCCTGGTGGTTTTGAGTAGACAAGTAAGATAATTTGAATTATGTTTCCCCAAGGATCAGGTTAACAGACAGTAGGCAAGCAAGAGCGGAAGGAGACTGGGGTTTGGTGACAGCAGCTGGGGTTGAAAAATGGTTGGGTCTGGGATTCATTTGAAAGTGCAGGCGGTAGAATTTCATTATGGATCGGAAGCAAGGTGTGGAAGAAAGAGAGAATTCTGACCTGAGTCATAGGGGAACAGGACAGAGACAGGGAACAGTGGGGGAAGGAGCAAGTCTTGGGGAAAAATAATCAGGAGTCGAATCCAGACAGGTGACATGTGAGCTGCTTATTGGACATCCGGGTGAGGTCACGTGGGAGGGCAAATGAAGAAAGCTGGAGCTCAAGCACAAGGCTTGGAGACTGAGATTGGGAAGCCACGAGTGTGTGGACGGTATTAGGACCGTGCCTTGGGGCGTGAGTGTGGCCGGAGGAGCGGGAAGCAAAGTACAACCAAGAGAGAAGGGAAGGGAACAGAAGGGGGGAGATCAAGGTTGAGACTGAGTCGTGGGGCACCTTGACATTTGGAGAAATATTGGAGGGATTGACAAGGAGAGCCACGGAGGCAGAAGAAGTCATGAAGCCAGTGAAGCAAGTCCTGTGAAGTGGAGTAAAGGGAGAATGGGAAATTATTGCTGTGGAACAAAAGGGGTTGCCGTGGAGGTGGGGAGAGAGAAGAGGAGAGGACCCACCCGGACAGCAGGGGCCCGGGACCTTCACTATAAATGGGCTCAGGGAAATGGAGTTGTTGAGAAGATACTAGTGCGTGTTTGCAGTCTAATAGGAACCATCCTGTTGAGAGGGAAGCAGCAGCGACTGAAAGACGCTGGGAGGGGACCTGTAGGAACAAAATCCGGAAAGGATGTAAAAGGGTGGGTGGGGACTCTTAGACGGAGGGGACAGGGGCAGCTCTTCCTCGGGGACAGGACAGCAGCACAACAAGGGCACCACCGAGAGGAGCTTGGTGGGTCTGGAGACAGGATGAAGACAGTGACCTTTTCTCACGTCTTGCATTTTCTCCGTGAACCGGGAAGCAAGGTTATGGGCTGATGAGAAGGGAGCAGGAGCAGGTTAGCAGAAGGAGGAAGGGTGAAGAGTAGTCCCGGGGCAGAATGAATCGAGCAGTGAAGTCACAGGATTGAATCGCAGGCAGTGCGCAGGGACCGTGCAGATTTATAAATCTGAATTTACTGGTGGCAGGAATAAATTTTTTTTTTTTTTTTTTTTTTGCCTCTGCTCACCTTGGTTCTACTCTTCTGGGATAGGATTTAAGATCTCCCAGGGAACAAGTCCCTCCCGAGTGTTAATCTCCCGCGAGAATACACTGCAGACACAGAAGGTTTGAGTTCTTTCTGAAATGCCTATTTTAGGTAACGTTAGGAATGGTGATTCTTTTTTTTTTTTTTTTCTTTTTTTAACCAGAGAGTGAACCATTTTGTTAGATGAATGGTTGGGATCCTTTTTACTACATCTTCTGGCCACAGAGATGAGATCCCCAGGAAAAGGGAAGCATATGACAGGAGTCAGTGTAAATACATTTTCAAACGCTATTGGGAGGCCAGTGTATGCAGTCTTCATCCTGAAACCCAATCATATCCTGTATTTAAAAGCATTGCTTTGAGGTCATATTGAAGAGATTTATGTCATTTAATCTGCTTCCTGAGATTCCCATGCTGAGAGGTTTTCATTACTTCTTGAAGCAAATAAATTGTTGGGCGCTAAACAGAAGCATGCTGTGTTCCTGCCAATCCGAAGGTGACATATAAGCCATATTGAGACTTGTCAGCTCCCCAGCTGTTTCTTGGCCAAGACATTTGAGACCAGGGAATTATTCCGAGTGTGAGAAAATCTAGAGCCGAGAGAAAGCCTCAGGCATTCAAGGACCTCAAAGAAAATCACTGTGGTTGGGAATGAAGGGATGACTCTGGAAGGTAAGGGTGGCATGAGATCTCCGGCTTCAGGATAGAGAATGAATTTAAAAGTGTCAAGCCTTGGGACGCCCGGGTGGCTCAGTCAGTTAAGCGTCTGACATCGGCTCAGGTCACGATCTCACCACTCGTGGGTTCGAGCGAGCCCCGCGTCGGGCTCTGTGCTGACAGCTCAGAGCCTGGAGCCTGCTTCGGATTCTGTGTCTCCCTCTTTCCCTGCCCCTCCCCCACTCACACTCTGCCTCTCTCTCAAAAATGAATAAACATAAAGGAAAAAAATCATAAAACTGGCAAGCCTGGAGGAAGAGAAACCAGTAGGAAGCTGTTGCAGAAACTGAGCCAAAAGAAACGGCGGTCACAATTAGGGAAGTAGCAACAGGGATAGAAAGAAATGGACTTGAGAGAGGGCTTCGGAAGGAAGAGTGGACAGGAACTGACTAGCAAATGGAATTTGGGAGGATTGCTGATTGCCAAGGATGCACTCCAAGCTCCCGGCTTGGTTCATGGGGCTACCATTTTATTAGGTATAAATGGCAAACAAGTCAGACGTAGTCTCTGACCTTGCGATATTCAAGTCCAGTGGGTAAGAGCCTCAACGCCTGGCAGCGGTAGTCTATGGTCATGTGACGTGACAGCAAAAAGTAAAGGCTTTAAGTGTGCAGAAGAAGGGCTTCTTTCCCTGCCCGGAGGGGGATTTGTGTGTATCAGGAGAGGGCATCATTAACGGCCAGAGCTGAAGAGAGATGTGTGTGTGTGTGTGTGTGTGTGCATGGGTGGGTGTGCCTGTGTGACCTGTGTGTCCCAGGGGGCCGGCGAGCTTTGAGAGAAGACTCTTCCAGCTGGGGCACACCAGTGGAGTGTGTGTGGATGAGGTCATAGGTGATGCCTCTCTACAATTGCTCTGTCCATCCCTGCCTTTCAGACTTTCATTTCCTACCAGGGAAGTTTTCTTTCCTCTCATTCTTAATCTGGTCTACCAGATTAAAGAGATGGCCTACCATGTCCCTTTGGAGAGATGTTCCCCTAGCTGCATCATGAATTAGAATATCCCCCCCCAAAATCACTTGCACCGTACCACCAAAATTCCATATGTATTTCCAGAACAAACCTTACATGTGACCTGGGTTAACTTGCATACGAAAAGCATTTCAAATGATATTATATGATGTAGAAAACTCATTCAGATTATTACAAAAGTCTAAAGAACGCTGGCTAGGCACTATTGGCTGTGAAAAACATGAACTTGGAAATGCGACCTTTATTCTTGGTAAGACGATATAGATGTGGAAATAATTGTAGCAGAAGATGTATATTCCCATCTAGATCAGGAAAACTGTATAATATGCATGAAACAAAGCATTTAAATAGTGATATGAAAAAAATAATTTAAAATAAAACTTCCATGGGGCGGCTGGGCAGCTCAGTCGTTCAAGCATCTGATTTCTGCTCAGGTCATGATCTCATGGTTTGTGGGTTCGAGCCCCATGCCAGGCTCTGTGCTGACAGCTCAGAGCCCGGAGCCTGCTTCGGATTCTGTGTCTCCCTCTCTCTCTGCCCCTCCCCGACTCGTGCTCTCTTTGTCTCTGTGTCTCTGTCTCTCTCTCTCTCAAAAATAAACATTAAAAAGATTTTTTAAATAAAACTCTCATGATTGCCAGTAAAGAAATGGCTTAAACTAGAGGAATGAGCCAGAAGCCTCTCAAATTCTAAAAGGTTGGAGGGGTTTACCAAACTTAACGGCTACTATGTCCAAGGGGTAAGATTCCAGTGACCTTCCTCTAAGTACCTTATGTAATTCTTTTTTTTTTTTTTTTTTACTCACTTTGAAGCCCCTTATGTAATTCTTTATACGAGTTTTGTTACTTTATATTGTTTGACTTTTTAAGAACAAAAATCTGAAAAAATTTCAAGTTGAGAAGAAAGAGTTTTTGAAGCCGCATTTTAAAGCATTTTTTTATGACAGATACATTTGACTTAATAGTTTGGTTTATATCATTTCACTATTTATTTATTATTTATTTATTTATTTTAGTTTCATTTTTTATTTTGTTTTTATTTTTTAATATGAAATTTATTGTCAAATTGGTTTCCGTACAACACCCAGTGCTCATCCCAACAGGTGCCCTCCTCATTGCCCATCACCCCCTTTCCCCTCGCTCCCACCCCCCATCAACCCTCAGTTTATTCTCAGTTTTTAAGACTCTCTTATGGTTTGGCCCCCTCCCTCTCTAACTTCTCTTTTTTCCTTCCCCTCCCCCATGGTCTTCTGTTAAGTTTCTCAGGATCCACTTAAGAGCATCATTTCAGTATTTAGACGTAATGCCTGGGGTCCATTTGTATTCACTTCATTGTTTTATTTATTTGCTTATTTACCTATTTATATTTGATAAATTTGACATGATAAAATTCATAAACTTAAAACATGTTATTTTATGCATTTATATATTGTAATATGGTTGCCACTGAAGCATATATATCGCATTACATCATTATAGAAAAGTAATATTAATCATATTCATTCCACCATGCACTAGATCTCTGTGGCCTGTTTACTACTCAGTACAAGTTTGTGCTGTTAAACACCATCATTCTTTTCCTCCGTCCCCCCGGCCCCTGGTAACCACCGCTTTACTCTCGGTCAAGCAGGTTTTTAAGGAAGTGATTTCAATTAGTTGGCAAACAAGGAAGAACACCATTTTGCAAGAGAAACATCATGTATGAAGTCTAGGAGTGAGACTCGACAGGGAGCAGAGAGGACGTTACCTGGATGGAAGGAAATGCCATACCTGGAGATCAGGTGTGGTTCCAGAACTATGCTGTGGAGGGCAGGGCATTTAGATTCGATCTACTCGATAAAGACAGGAAAACTGTTCAGCGCATGTCTGTGTGCATAGACACCTATTTGTATATTGTATACATATATGGTATATGTCTATAAATAAATGTATAGAATATTCATTTAATCAGGATAATGCATTTCTGTCTGTCAGCGGATGAATGGAGAAAGATGTGGTATATATACGCATTGAAATATTATTCAACCATTAAAAAGGGGAAAGCCTTGCCATTTGTGTCGACGTGGCTAGAACTGGAGGGCGTTATGCCAGGTGAATTAAGACACAGAAAGACGAATGCTGTATAATCTCACTTCCACGTGAACTCTAAAAGAAAACAAGATTGGAAAAAGAGAGCAGGTTTATGGTTACCAGGGGTGGGGGAGATTGGACGAAGGTCGTCAGAAGGTACAAACCTCTAGTTGTAAGATAAACAAGGCCTGGGAACGGAATGTTCTAAGCGATGACCAAGGCTCACGCTGCTGTGTAGCGTATATGAAAGGTGTTAAGAGAGTTGATCCTAAGACTTCTCACCATCAGGGGAAAAAAAAATTTTTTTTTTCTTTTTTGTATCTGTGTAGGAGATGGTGGATGTTTCCTAAATGTGTTATTGTAATCATTTCACAATGTATGTAGATCAAATCACGAGGCTGTACACCTCAAACTTCTCCAGTGCTGCATGGCAATTCTATCTCAATAAAACTGGGTGGAAAAAAGAATGACACATGTCTTGAACATGACATGGAAAAATGAATGTGGTATTTCCTCAAACACTTAAAAAACCACAATAAAATGAGCAAGAGTATGAAAGCTACAGAGCTGTTCTTTAATGGTTTAAAAAAAAAAACAAACATGCTTAAAAACACGTCTATTTGTTTTTTTGTGGCGGCAGGGGGTGGGGGGAGCAGAGAGAGTTGTCAGCCCAGAGCCCGACGCGGGGCTCAAATTTTCAAACCGTGAGATCGTGACCTGAGCCAGAGAGACACCTCACTGACTGAGCCACCCAGGCACCCCTTTAATGTTTTTTTTAATAGTGGCTTTAGAGTATCGGGAATCATACATTGGGAAGTTTACTTTTCCGGGACATAAAAATCAACCCAGGTTTTTTTCTTGGATTTATTTCTTTTCGACAAGGAGTGCTCCTGCCACAGCTATATTATTTTGAATCCTACAAAGGAGTAGTCCCTGTTCTCAGATACGTAGTTTCAATTTGAAGGAAACTGTTACAGCACATGCTGATTATGGGAAAGATTACAGACAAACGTTTAAAGATTTCTTTTTCCCTCTTCCTGATTAGAAATGTCTGGACAGCTCCTGCAACAGCTTTAAGAAAATCCCTAAGGCTGTGCACTCCAAGTGGTGACTGAAGGCATAAGGAAGCTTACTGTCTTCCAGCACGAGGTCGAGGACTTATCTATAAATAGTTTTCAAAAATCCCCTCATCTACCAGAATGTTCCGCGGCACCTCTGTCGGTTTCAGCTCCTGTCTCCCCCTGGGTGATCTATCTTCACTTTTTATAATTCCTCCCATTTGACTAAGCTAAAAGATTAGAAAAACCTGCTTGGAGCCCACATGTGCACCATATTCTACACTCTCTCACTCCTGCTCTGAAATGAATACTCCCGTGAAAAAGGAACCAAAAGCTAGTAGGCTTGCCACCCACTGGGATTTGTACCCAGATTGCCCAGAGACTGAAGCTACTGATTGACGAAAGTCGGCTTCAAAGCCCAGAAATGGAAGACAGGCCAAATCAACTTGATTACTACCACCCATCTAAGTGTTCCAGGTTGGCCTACAAATCTGGTTTTTGGTGTTTTTTTGTTTTTTTTTTTAATGTTTATTCATTTTTTGAGAGAGATGGGGTGGGGCAGAGAGAGAAGGAGACACAGAATCTGATGCAGGCTCCGGGCTCTGAGCTGTCAGCACAGAGCCTGAGACGGACCTGGAACCCATGAGCTGTGAGATCATGACCTGAGCCAAAGTCGGACGCTTAATCGACTGAGCCACCCAGGCTTTATGTTTCTTGTTTCTGTTTTTTTTCCAGATCACATTTTATCTTATTTTTTAAAGATTTTATTTTTCAAAGTAATCTCTACACCCAACATGGGACTCGAACTCACAACCCCAAGAGCAAGAGTTGCATTGCTCTACCCACTGAGCCAACCAGGGGCACCACCCAGATCATATTTTATGCGATCTGAAGAGAAACCAGAGTATCACCCAGATCATATTTTAAATGAAAGGGAGATCATAGTAAACAATATGTGAGACAGACTTCTGAACGAATACATGGGGGCTTTGGTCATTCATTCAGCAAACACTCATGCAGGGAATACTGTGTGTCAGGCACTGTCCTAAAAGTGGGCAATACAGACTTGAAGCAGAGAACGTTCTACTCATGGGATTTACGTATATTCTGAAGGAGACAGGAAGCATGCCAACCAACAAATCAGATCATCTCAGATCATGCTCAGCCCTGTGGAAAACTGTGGCAGTGAGAACAGTAAACGCAATGAAGACACATCAAAAGCTGAGCATGTTCAAGGGACAGAAAGTTGATGTGTCTGTGACTCACGGAGCCTGGGCAGTTGGAGGACCTGGGAAAGGATGGGAACCTGGGAAAGGAGGATGCTGGAAAGGCAGGCAGGGGCCAGATCATGTCAGGAGTTCAGCACCGCAATATGGAATTACAACTCTCCAAGAAAAAAGATGGATTGTTCTATAGCTGGTGTGGTGACGACTGGCCTTACTGAAACTAAATAAGAGGGGTGGTGCCTGGGTGGCTGTGTTGGTTAAGGGCCCAACAACCGCTCAGGTCATGATCCCGTGGTCCGTGGGTTCGAGCCCCGCACTGGGCTCTGTGCTAACAGCTCAGAACCTGGAGCCTGCTTTGGATTCTATGTCTCTCTCCCTCTGTCCCTCCTCTGCTCACACTGTCTCACTCTCAAAATAAATAAATAAATGTTGCAAAAAAAAATAAATAATACTTTGCCATGTCATATTAAAAAAACAAATTCCAGACAGACAACAGCCCCATAAGCACAGTTAAAAAACTAGTAAAAATTGGGAGAAGATATTTGCAACATATACGTAAGCAAAAGAATCAATCCTCAGAATATATGTCAACTTCTTACAAATCGATAAAATAAATCAGACAAGAAAGTGAACAAAGGATGTGAACTGGAAAGTCACAGAGGTAAAAAGTATGGGGGCCATAAATAGAAAAAGATGATCAACTTGCTAATGATCAGGGAAACGCCAGTGAAAACAGAATTGGCAAAAACTTTAAAATCCTACAATGACAGGAGTTGATGGCCCTACTCCTGTGTGCCGCTGCTGTGTTTGTGGGTTGTAGCTACTCTGGGAAAGCTGGTAAAGAGGATGTGGTGACTCTCTATGACCCAGCAATGTATCTCTAGGCTGGTGCCGGAAAGGTACTCTTCCATGATCTCGTGGTTCATGGGATCAAGCTTGGGATTCTCTCTGTCCCTCTTTCTGCCCCTTCTCTGCTCTCTCTCATAAAATAAATAAAATAAAATAAAATAAAATAAAATAAAATAAAATAAAATAAAATATAAAAACAATAAAAATAGAACAGAATAGAATAGAATAAAATAAAATAAAATAAAATACATAAAATAAAAAATAAAAATAAAATAGGCGTCTGGGTGGCTCAGTCGGTTAAGTGTCCACCTTCAGCTTAGGTCATGATCTCGTGGTCTGTGAGTCGGAGCCCCGTGTCGGGCTGAAGCCTGCTTCGGATTCTGTGTCTCCCCCTCTGTCTGCCCCTCCCATGCTTATGCTCTCTCTCTCTCTGTCTGTCAATAATAAATAAACCTTAAAAAGTAAAATAAAATTAAGTTAATAAAATTAAAAACCTAACCTAACCTAAACTAAAAAAATAGAGCTGGGTATGGAGCGGGATACAATACCAAGCAAGAATTTAAAAGAATGAGCTAAATGTATCATCCACCAACCCTATTACCTATTGTCTAGCTATCTATCTACCCACAGATCATGCAGCCAGTACAGAACCATTTTTTTTTCCAGTTTCAAGGAACGCACAAACTACTCAATAACAAACCGTTGTCAGACTACAAGTAAATCTGATGCATTATCTGTTTTTGTGTGGCCAGTCAGTAAGCTAAGAGAAGCTTTTACATTTTGTAGTGGTTTGGGAAGATCTTGTGAAAGAGTAACATTTAATGACACATGAAAGGTCTGTACCTTTCCAGATTTCTGTGTCTGCCCGTCAAGTTTAATGGGGACATAGCCAAGCCCATTCTTTTACACACTGTTTATGGTTGTTGCTGCTACGGGAGCAGAGAGAGTGAAGAACCTGAAGTATTTTATTTTATCACCTTTAAGAAAAACAAATTGCAGACCGCTGTCCTATAGGATTCATGGGCATTCTTTTTTAAACGGCCAGGAGTATACACATCAATTTCACGATGGTGGACGCCTCTGGAGAAGAAACAGAGGGCAATGGAACTAGGGATAGATGTTAAAGAATACTGTAATGTTTGTAAATGTGGAAGAGCCGAGTCGTCAATTCTGCCTGGTGGGAATGGAAGTGTTTGTTATATTAAGTCCTTGTACCTTTGTGTACTTTCTTAAGGCCTCGGGAGAGCTCACAAAAAAATGTATATATATTTTGTAGACATTATTCTGTATCAGTGCATACAAATCCGTCACATGTACTTTAACAGTTGGGTAGTGGTCTGTTTTATAGAGGACAGAAATTTCAGTTTGAATCCCTTATGTATAAATATTTAAGTTCCAGTTTTCTATCACACCCAGGATGGCAATTATCTTCACTTTTGCATCTTAAAGCATCTGTGTAATTATTCCCTTCGAACCAAATCCTGGAAGTTGAATTCTTTGGTTAAAAAAATGTGTATTTAAGGGGCGCCTGGGTGGCTCAGTCGGTTGAGCGTCCAACTTCGGCTCAGGTCATGATCTCATAGTTTGTGATTTCGAGCCCCACGTCGGGCTGTGTGCTGGCAGCTCAGAGCCTGGAGCCTCCTTCGGATTCTGTGTCTCCCTCTGTCTCTGACCCTGACCCACTCGCATTCTGTCTCTGTCTCTCTCAAAAAATAAACATGAAATAAAAGTTTTTTTTTTTTTTTAAATGTACATTTAAAACTTTGGTAGGTGTTGCCAAATGGCCCTTCCAAAATGCTGTGTCGAGTTATTGTCTTGCAAACAGAGTGAATATTAATATTTTTTGCCCAACTGGTAGGTGACAAGTGTTAAGCCATTATTGTTTTAATTTGCGGCTCAGGGCCTCTCTAGGAATTTACAGGCTTTTTAATTTCTTCTTTATTCTGTAATGCCCATTCAAGCCCTTAGAGCTTTTTCCTGTAGAATGTTAATCTTTTATGTTATTGATTTGGGAGCTTTTTACAAGTTGCATCTACTGACTTTTTCTTTGAAAAAACTTTCACCTCGATTTTCATTTATTTACTAATTAAAAATTTTTTTTCAACGTTTTTTATTTATTTTTTGGGACAGAAAGAGACAGAGCATGAACGGGGGAGGAGCAGAGAGAGAGGGAGACACAGAATCGGAAACAGGCTCCAGGCTCTGAGCCATCAGCCCAGAGCCTGACGCGGGGCTCGAACTAACGGACTGCGAGATCATGACCTGGCTGAAGTCAGACGCTTAACCGACTGCGCCACCCAGGCGCCCCTATTTACTAACTTTTAATAGTCTTTTTTAAAATGTTTACCTTTGAGAGAGAGAGAGAAAAAAAAAGTGTGAGCAGGGGAGGGGTAGAGATGGGGGAGACACAGAATCCGAAGCAGGCTCCAGACTCTGAGCTGTCAGCCCAGAGCCCGACTCGGGGCTCGAACTCACAAACCGCAAGATCATGACCTGAGGTGAACTTGGACGCTTCACTGACTGAGCCACCCAGGCGCCCCATTACTCTTTTACTGCTTAGAAAGACTTAAATCACATGCATTCACTATGAATTTTTCTCCCTAGCTTTTGACTTTGTTTTCTCCATAGTTTGTGATATGCCAAGGAGAGAATTGCTTCTTTTTTTTTTTTTTAATTTTTTTTTCAACGTTTTTTTATTTATTTTTGGGACAGAGAGAGACAGAGCATGAACGGGGGAGGGGCAGAGAGAGAGGGAGACACAGAATCGGAAACAGGCTCCAGGCTCTGAGCCATCAGCCCAGAGTCTGACGCGGGGCTGGAACTCACGGACCGCGAGATCGTGACCTGGTTGAAGTCGGACGCTTAACCGACTGCGCCACCCAGGCGCCCCATGGAGAGAATTTTTTCTTAGGTGACTATCAGTCTCCACCATCTCCCATGATCACAGGCCCTTCCAAGAGTTCTCTGGGGTTGACAGTGCGTGTAGGGTAACCAATGCCTTTCTTCTGCTATAGATCTACGTGTCTCTATCCTGTTTACCCCTTGTCATCAGTGTATCAGCGGGAGTTTGGTCAGAAAAACAAAAACCACTTTGAGTAGTACAGCTGGGAAGGGATCGCATACAGAGATGAAGGGGCTCGCCTGGCCACTGGAAACACTGGGGGTGTGGGAGGTCAGGAAGGTCACTGCCTGCAGATGAGGCAATATGGAAGTTCAGGACTTGATCTCCGCTGACTGATGCACCAAGAGGGGATTATTATCAAGGGATACTTTAAAGAGCTGCGGGAAGAACATCACAGCTGTCACAGCTGATGCCCACGTGTGTGCCTGCACCTGCCACCGGAAAGTAATGGCTTCTCCATCTTCTCTTTCCCGAGCCTCTCATTCCACAAGGGTCCTACTCATAAGAGTGTCTAGAAAATGTATGTTCCAGGCTTTCAGCCCTTTGCCCTACAGAGGAGGGCTCAGTGGGGCTGAAATCATGCTGAGTATTTACAGTTATTACCTGGAGGGTGTTTTCAGTAAAGATCAGATTGAATCAAATCGAAAACATTGTCCATGCATGGGAGGTTTCTTGAGCACCAGTGGGCAAGAGATAACACAGTGCCTTGTGTTGGGGTATTTGGCATGAAAGACTCTTGTTCAGAAAAGGAGGGTGAGAAATTGACTTTTATAGTCCATCTGAATAGATTTTATTCATTTGAAATTTTATGACATTCTGACACGAGATTTAAAGTCAGACAACTTGTAGAAATAGTGAAGCAGAAGTTTGAAAGGGTGATTTGCCCTCCTCACAGATCAAGGAGTGGCTGATCCGTCTAGACTAAAGCTTATCTCAGTAAATAGACCCAGGACAGTGGAATTCTCTGTTGTAATCCTTGGGTATGGAATCCTTGGGATTGGGTATGGAATTAGTGGAATTAGTGAAGCCAATTCATTTGTATTCTTGGTCCAGAAGAAATTTGTTGCTGGACAATAACCCACAGTTGACAGTTTTAATCTAGTTATTACACAGTTCAACCTCTGAACAGCAGAAAGGATGTCTGAGGAGTCACAAAGGTAAAGTCACATCATTTTCTCTAGCAGAACGAGGCCAATTTAGAACTGGCTTCTCTCTTTCCCCAGGATCCATTTCCTTCCTCCCAGCAGGCTGTTTTTCTTAACTTCTTTTGGGATCTCCTTTAAAGACTTTTGAAATGTTTGAGGTGCTGGTCTTTTCATGGCTTTTTAGCAGTTTGGACATTCCAAAGCCACTGTGTAGCCTTTTCTCTCTGTAATGAATCAGAGCCACATGGACAGTCTTGAGAGGTGTCACTAATTTCACTGCTGAATACCAAAAATCACTAATAATAACATCACACGTGTGTGTCAGCAAGGTCCTTTCCAGTTCTTGGACTTGGTTGTGTTTCCAGGTTTCGAATTAAGAGATATTTGCAAAGGGTTTGGATTTTCAGTTAGATGGCTACATGATTTCTGAGCGTACAGCTTCTCAGCTTATAAAGAAGGCACTTGCGAGTTTGTGTAGCTCACGTCATCTTTATGACTTTGATTACCTGTGAAAGAGGAAAGGGAGAAGGTATTCTCAGCCTCATTTTCTAGAAGAAACCCAAATTCCAAAGACTGAGTGAATTGCGCCCATCACCCAGTTCATGGTGATAACATTCATTGTCTCTGAGGTCTGTAATCTTCCACAGTGCCTAGATGTAAATATAAATGTTTATTTTTTCAAGTTTATGCTGTAATCTGTAAAATGCTCCGTTCATTGCCAGTTGTATGCATTTTGGGTAAGGATTTATGGAACCTTTTTTAATTTTTTTAAAATTTTTAAAAAAATGTTTATTTATTTTTGAGAGAGACAGGCAAAGCATGAGCAGGGGAAGGGCAGAGAGAGGGAGACACAGAACAAGAAGCAGGCTCCACGCTCTGAGCTGTCAGCACAGAGCCTGACGTGGGGCTCGAACTCACGGACCGCAAGATCGTGACCTGAGCTGAAGCCGGACGCTCAACCGACTGAGCCACCCAGGCGCCCCTAGAACCTCTTTTTTTAAAAACAAAACAAAACAAAACAAAACAAAACTCAGAAACAACAAAAGCATAAGATTTTTAAGAAGGAAATTCATGATTTTCAACTAACATGTAAAAGTCAATTTTAGGTTAAGATTGACTATATATAATTTTTAAAAGTCTGTAATCATATGGAAACTCAACTTCATGTTAATTACATGTGTATTTTGGCCTCACTTAAGAGGCATTAAAAGTTCGTTTTGTAATGCCTTTATTATAGAGTCAACGAAGAAAAATGAAACGCATACCAAAGGAAACACATATAAATAAGATTCCCTGGTGCAAATGTCTTTTGAAACCCATTAGCTATTACCCACGAAGCTCCAGTGACAACCATGTGGTTAGAGCCACGTGGGAAATACGCTGAGTGGGAATCAAGAGTGAAAAGAAAGATATCTGCTTTTTATTAAAACCCGAAGAGTGTTATAATTGGGTTGAGTTTCTACCCAGATGGCCCCCCTTCTTATGACATCTGCAAAGTGTATCTAAAACTACGTTGAGGTGTTATTTTCTGCGGCTGCGTGGACACGTGTTAACTTCATCAAAAACCAAGACCTTGGAGTCCTTCACAATCTTTCTTGCTAACTCATGCCAACTCAAGGGAGGAGCTAACTCATGTGCTTCTCCCCTCAGGGAGATTCCTATGAGTTTCCCTATTGGGAAAGATTTGAAATTCCTTGAGGCAGTTGTAAGTATCTGGTCTTCGATCTTTTGCAAATCAATGACAGTTGCATAGATTTGAGGCTATTAGAGTTCATGTCAACTTGACAATACAGTTATCTCTGAAAATATTAAGTGGTAACAATAAAAAATACTTCCTGTAAGTGAAGTTGTGAAATGTCAGGTTCAAATGTGCATTTTCATTTGGTATTTTTCTAAATGAAAAGGCTTGGTGAGAACTCCCCACCCCGTGTCTGAACATTGTTTTTTTTTTTTTCAAAGAGTTTTAACGGACGTGTTCATGGTTACATATTACATTTGGTTGCCACGGTTTACGGGTTCTTAACAGTTCCATGTCCTCCTTGTCAGACAACAGAAAGATCAGAGTTAATGGAACCAAGGAACCTATAGAATTTAAATCGAACCAGTGGTTTGGGGCAACAGTGAAAGCTCACCGAGGCGAAGTTGTGGTAAGTAGGAGTCGTGGCGATGCTGTGCAATATTATGTTCTCAGTTTTTCAAAACTGCTTTCATGTAAGGACTTCTATTGAGAGGGAGGGAGAGAGAGTGTGCGCGGGGTGGGGGGAGGGGCAGAGAGAGGGAGCCGGAAGCAGGGCTTGATCCCACCAGTGCCCCAGGACATGTCAGATTTTTAAAGACAAACTTATCAGCATTCTAAAAAAATAAATTTAGTAGCCCTTAAAATGAAAGAATTTATTCTAGTGTTTAAAGTTATAGGAGATAAAGCTTGTTTTCCATATCAGTTAGAGATTTTTAAATATTGCAACACTTGGACGCATGAGTGGCTGTCGGTTAAACATCCGACTTCAGCTCAGGTCGCGATCTCTCAGTTCGGGAGTTTGAGCCCCACGTCAGGCTCCTCGGTGACAGTGCAGAGGCTGCTTGATATTCCCTCTCTCTGCCCCTCCACCCCCAAATAAATAAACTTTAAATATTTTAAAATATATAACTGCTAATTACATAGTTCTCTGAGTACATTAATAATTTTTTAAAGTAAAAAAAAACCCTCACTTTCAAGTAGATATCGTTCAGCTTTAAAGCGCTATGGCTTCATGATTCTCTTATTTCAATCATCTACGTGTCTAAGCTATTGAGAAATAAGTGACTATATTAAGCTGATCTGGAAATTTTTTTCTTGGGGGAATTTTTTAAACCATTGGCTTTAATTTCCTTACAACAATAAAGCAATAACTTTGGCTTTTAGGATTTGTTTAAAGCTTCTTGAATTATGTTTTAATAAGAATAAGTATTTAAAGGAAATACCTTGCTTTATTTGGTCTGTGGTTAACCCCCCCATGGAGATTTTGACATAAGCAGGTAATGTATAAGATACAGACAGCCCTCTCCAGTTGCAAATCCAGAATTTACAGGATGGTCTCTATAGAACTATACTTGCATTAATATGGTTTTCATATTCCACAGTTGGTAAAAACTTTTTTAGCCTTTGGTGGCATATGACATGTGAATTGCTTTGGAAAGCTAATTCTATCTAATGACTATGTGGGATTAAAAAAAATCTTCTGGGTACTGTATTGACATTTTTAAGTCTTGAAAACTTATCTGTAACACATTATGCATCTCTGAAAATCGTATGCCATGTTCATAATAAAAATAGTTAATTTGGGGGCATGTTTCCATTTTCAAAATTATGTAAAAGGAAATCCGATAATATTAAATATATTTCAAGTTAATTTTTTCCTTTGAGCACTGAAATTTAGGGTATCACATATGCCCTACGTGATAATTATTAGGACTTCAAAATGCTGAAGTATCTTTTTGACTATCCAGATGTCATGTGTGTATGTATTAAGTTTGGGTCAAAGTCCAAATTTATCTTATCAGTGTATTTCACATCAGTGTGAAACTGAGCAGATATAAATAGGATAACTTTCTAGGCAAGAACTGGGAAGAATTTTCTTGGCATCTAAGTGTGGGGGTGGGGTGGAGGGGTGAGATCCGGCAGGTGAGGCCGGCTTTCAGAATACCTCACTGCATAGGTGAGTGCCCACACTGCCCACACTCCTGCCTTTCACCATTGGAACCTTATGTTAAACATATTAGCACATAGTTTGTTAGTTTATTAAGAGGTCCCTAAGACGAAAGAATGTGGATGAGATCGTTGGTTTTTAGGTTATCAGCCAAGACCTCACAATACCAAAAGAGTCAAGTTGTGGAAATACTTTTCTTACTTGAGAATAGAAATAAAATATTTTCACTAAAAGTAGTTGCGCATTGGGCAGATTACCAAGGACACATTTGGAATCGTGAAAGGACTTTATTTTTTTTTCAATGTCTATTCTTTTTTTTTTTTTTTTTTTTTTTTTTTTGAGAGAGAGAGAGAGACAGAGACAGATCGTGAGCAGGGAAGGGGCAGAGAGAGAGGGAGACAGAATCTGAAGCAGGCTCCAGGCTCTGCACTGGCAGCACAGAGCCCGATGCAGGGCTCAAACCCACGAAGAGATCACGACCTGAGCCAAAGTCAGATGCTCAACTGACTGAGCCACCCAGGCACCCCATGAAAGGACTTCAAAATCAGTGTCTGCCTTCATATTCCTGGCATTTTTAAATTTTAAGAGTGATATCATCAAAATCGGAGGTAGGCCAGTGATTCCATATTCCAGGCATCTGTAATTCTGTGTCCTTCGAAATGAGTGCTTGAATAATCAGGTAAAACACACTTATGGCGGATTCATGCTAGCAAACAAGTCAAAAAGATGCCTATAATTTTCTACACATTTGTTTTATTGCCTCTCTCATTTGTAACAAAATTAATGTTGCTTAATTTACTTAAAGAGGACTTCATATATTCTCTTTTGTATTTGATATCCTTCCAAATATCATGCTTTTGTTAAGAATCCAAGCTTCTGAAGAAGCAACCAGAGTATTTCATGCAAGAATCATATTTCCTTTCTGTTGCTTAAATTAATTTTTGTTTTGTCATGAATAAAAACCATTAACTAAAAAATAAAGTCAGGAACACTGTGATAAGGGAGTAGCATATCCAAATGAAAGTCATTGTTTAAAAAGTCATAAGTGGGGCGCCTGGGTGGCGCAGTCGGTTAAGCGTCCGACTTCAGCCAGGTCACGATCTCGTGGTCCGTGAGTTCGAGCCCCGCGTCGGGCTCTGGGCTGATGGCTCAGAGCCTGGAGCCTGTTTCCAATTCTGTGTCTCCCTCTCTCTCTGCCCCTCCCCCGTTCATGCTCTGTCTCTCTCTGTCCCAAAAATAAATAAACGTTGAAAAAAAAATTAAAAAAAAATAAAATAAAATAAAAAGTCATAAGATATGCCATCAGCGATAAGCCAGGGAAATCCATAAAACAGAGGTTTACAAACTTGTCTACATCTTTGAATTCAAAAATAATTTCTTAAAGCAACAAGCAGACCAAAAAAGGAGCTCTCATTTTAACACATCACACTGATTTACTGACTGAAATGATCGTTTGAGTCTAAGTAGGTCCAACTGTTTTAAAAAAGACAAGAAGAGGTTAGTTGTTTGCTATTAGGAAATAATTACTTTTGCCAGGTTACACATATTTAACTTTAAATCCTGTGGGGGGAGAGCTCATTCCTTTCTATATGTTTAATTTATTCTGATGCTACTGTGGATTAATGTTGGGGGAAAAAGAACAGTTTTGGAAGTTTCATTAACTCTGCCTACTGAGGTACTTACCAGCATGCTGGAGGCCACTTAAATCGCCACTAATTTAACATAGTCTGTGATGAATGTAGACACATTAGTCAACAGGTTCAGTCATATCATAGCATGAGGAACTGATGCCACAAAAATATGTTTTGTCTTCGATGCATCACAGGCCTGCGCTCCCTTATACCACTGGAGAACTCTTAAACCAACACCGGAGAAGGACCCGGTCGGCACCTGCTACGTAGCGATTCAGAATTTCAGCGCCTATGCAGAGTATTCGCCTTGTCGGAACAGTAAGTGACTTTATTCTTTGAAAGGGCACTTTAGCTCCAGAGCCTTTCTATGGTAGGCAGTGCAGGCAGTATCAGAACCTCACTGACAAGGAAAAAGAGATGGGGTGAAGATTATGGGCGGCCTTTCAGGAGGTCTTGCTGCGACATGAGGGCCAAGACCCAGATTTCTGTGGGTCCTTTTCCGTGTTGTAGACATTTCTTTAGTAGGATTGATTGGTTCCTTAGTTGAGGCCTTAAACTCTCAGCGGCTGTTCAGAATTCACACCGCAATCTAAAGAACGGTGACCACCCACTTGACTCGTTCCCGGAGGGAGTGGTGTTTGCGAGTGTGCTAGGAACTGGGGACATTCTCACATCAGCTTTCTGTCCAGCCTGTATTCCTGCCGGCTGTTGCTCTCTTTGGCAGTTGTGTGCTTGGGTTATCTGCATGGTGGGCTTTTCTCCCTTAAATGTTTAATCCCTATTTTTCACAAGGGCTCCGCACGCTTAGAGTGTAAGTCTTATCTGGCCGTTCTCGGGATCTCCCAGCAAAGCATCTTTGAAAGCAAGCCTGGCGAGTTCCAACTTTGGGACACTGCTGTTTTAATCACTTCTTGCTGGAACACCACGGATTTGGGACAGCAGTTCTGACTGCTTGGATCTACTCAGTCCTTTTGTGAACTCTTCCAGTTTTCCGTGTGTCGTTGGAGATCAGTGGGATTTGTCAGGGAACAACCACGGGATTTTCATCCTTATTCTCGATAGTTCGCAAAATCACAATGAGGAGAGAAAGGTCATTAGAAGGACCATTCTAGCAACTGATTTCGGGAAATTGATTTTTCAAAAACCCAATCCCAAATTAGATTTCCAAAACCATAAGTAATATTTCCCCATTTTGCATGAATATTTTTTATAAATTTTTTTTAACATTTATTCATTTTTGAGAGACAGAGAGCATTGAGCAGGGGATGGGCAGAGAGAGGGAGACACAGAATCCAAAGCAGGCTCCAGCCTCTGAGCTGTCAGCACAGAGCCCGACACGCAGCTCGAACTCGTGAACAGCGAGATTATGACCTGAGCCGAAGTCGGACGCTCAACCGACTGAGCCACCCAGGTGCCCCCTGCATGAATATTTTTTAAATCCAAGATTAATTTAGGCAAGATAATGAGCAAATATCAGAAATAAAACAACGCAGATAAAGAATGGATCAGTGAGGGGCGCCTGGGTGGCGCAGTCGGTTGAGCGTCCGACTTCAGCCAGGTCACGATCTCGCGGTCCGGGAGTTCGAGCCCCGCGTCGGGCTCTGGGCTGATGGCTCAGAGCCTGGAGCCTGTTTCCGATTCTGTGTCTCCCTCTCTCTCTGCCCCTCCCCCGTTCATGCTCTGTCTCTCTCTGTCCCAAAAATAAATAAACGTTGAAAAAAAAAATTAAAAAAAAAAAAAAAGAATGGATCAGTGATATTAGAGGGTTAATAAAGACGCCGCCGAGATTTCCTCTAAATAACAAAGTGGAACAGCTAACTCAGATGGGGGTAGGATTTTGGCAAGGGGCAGATGATGGCTTCTGTTTTAAAATATTGACATAAATTACCCACTTCCTCACATTACGACAAGTGTCGGCCGAATGAATAATCTGTGAAATTAAGATTTTATTTTAAAGGCTTGAAAACAGAGGTTCCTTGTTGATAATGAGACTCGATTATGTATCCATTCAACACACTAAGCACTAATTATTCTGTGTTTAGGGAATAAAGCACAGAACAAGAGAAAATAAAACACAGTCTTTAAGAAACTTACATTCTAAGTAGGGGAGAGAGACAACAAACATGTAGGTGTTCAGATCCAGCAATTCCACATCTGGGTGTAGGTCCAGAGGAAGTGAAACCAATATCTCAAAAAGATATCTGCACCCCCACATTCATAGCAACATGATGCACTTTAGGCAAGACATGGAAACAACCGTAGCATCCATTGATGGGTGAATGAATAAAGAAGATGTTGTGTGTGTGTACAATGGAATGTTATTCAGCCATAAAAAGAAGGAAATCCTGCCCTTTTCAACCACGTGGATGGACCTTGAGAGCGTTATGCTAAGTGAAATAAGCCGGACGGAGAAAGACAAATACCAAAGAAGAACGCCACTTACACGCAGAACCTAATGAAAAATAAAACAAAAAACAAAAACTCCAAACTCAGGGATACGGAAAATAGATCAGTGGTTGTCAGAGGCGCAGGGTGAGGAGATGAGTGAAGTTGGTGAAGAGGGTCAAAGGCGCAAATTCCCATTTACAAGACAAATAAGTCCAGGGGAAGTAATGTCCAGCAAGGTGACTATGGTTAACAATACTGTATTGTGAGGGTGCCTGGGTGGCTCAGTTTGTTGAGTTTCTGACTCTTGATTTTGGCTCAGATCCTGATCTCATGCTTCATGGGATCGAGCCCCGCGTTGGGCTCTGTGCTGAGCTTGCTTGAAGCCTGCTTGGGATTCTCTCCCTCACCCTCTGCCCCTCTCCCCCACTCACACGCTGTCTCTCTAAAATAAACAAAGCAAAACAAACAAAAAAACCCCCACAATACCATATTGTGTATTTTTTATTTGAGACACACAGAGAGCACACGTGGGGGAGGGGCAGAGAGAGAGAAGGAGAGAGAGAATCTAAGCAGGCTCCACGGTGTCAGCACAGAGCCTGACATGGGGCTTGATCTCAGAAAGTGTGAGATCATGACCTGAGCCAAAATGAAAAGTCGGACGTTTAGCCAACTGACCCACCCAGGCACCTGCTGTGTTGTATATTTGAAAGTTACTAAGAGAGTAGATCTTAAAAGCTTATCACAAGAAAAGAAACTATAATTGTATGTAGTGCTGGGTCTGGCTGTTAACTAGATTTACTGTAGTGATCATTTTGTAGTATATACATGTATCAAATCATTCTGTTATATTCCTTGGACTAGTAATAACATGTTATATGCCAATTATATATCAACGAAAAGAAAACTTCTAAAAAAGAATACATTCATAATACAAAGGCAGATAGCAAAAAGTGCAACAATGAAAAACATAACAAAGCGAGAGAGTAGGGAGTGACCTGGCCCGGGTGGGGAGAGGAGCTTTGGGAAAGGACGATGGGAAAGGCTCTCTTAGCAAATGGCTATTGGAGCAGGGCAGGGGGACTGTCCCACGCACGGGCAACAGCCCAGAGAGGCATATTTGGAGTTGTGTTCCGCTCAGGGTGTTGTGTTTCTTGGTTCCATGAGAGGCCATTACTATTACGCGAAAGATAAAAGTCAGGTAGAGGGATAAAGAAAATCCCAACTTAAATCAGAAAACTAATGGACGGCTGAGGTTTAACAGAGAATGTGTTTCATCAATCCTGTTCATATCCTACTTCTCCCGATGTGCTAAAGATGCTTCCCCATCTCCGTAAACTAGGAGAGCTGAAACGATGAGTTCATCCTTCACAGTCCTCTTGCCTGGGTGATCTACCGCACTCTTCCAGCTAACGTGGAGGGTGATCGTTTATAAGACCCGTCACTGCCTTTTGTTCTGCCTTTTAGACTGAGTGCCTCTGTAACGAGAGAACTCAGGTTAAAATACAGTACGTGGCACCGAACCATGAGTCTGAACCTTTATCTGAAAATAACAATCGTGGTCGGCTTGTGTCTTGAGTGACCCGGGCACATTATGATGCCAATTGACTCACTCTTTATTTTCCTAAATAAACGAATAGCTTGACACAGGTAAAAATGGAGTCGAATTGCAGAATTGCTAAGTCAATTCCCAAGAATCCTTTTCCACTCTGGTTCACATCAATAGTTCTCACTTTCCTCGTGGCCGCTCTCTTACTACAAAACTTTTTCCTCCAGAAATTCACCCAAGGAGCTGACTTCCTGTCTTTCCCCCAGGAGTTTACAGTTCATTAACACAAAGCCAGCTTGTTCATGAGCATATGGTCAGTATCCCAGAACAGGAACATCAGCAATATTATTTTCAAAAGAGAATTTAAGGAGCCTTCTCCTGCTCATTCCGTACCACAAACATACCCCACTGATATGCTGAGCAATACGGGAACTAATCTGTTCATTCATATTCATGACATGCCTCCTACTCTCATTATCATTCATAATTCAGGTGGGGATGATTTACACACAGCCTTCCCTTCTACTTTGAAAACCAACAAATAGTAGTGAATGATCAGCACGATTCCCTGGATCCTGAGTTCATTCTGGGACATAATTGTAAACTTTCTAAATGCTCTGAAATTCCAGGAGGATAGATTCCTTCAGCTCTCATAAACTATAACCCTAAGAGAAAAAAAGCTACCTGACATTCGGTTACAATCACTGCTTCAAATAAACATTTGAAGTTGGTTGTTTTCTCAGTGAGTTTCATGAAAAGTATTAGTATTTTCTTTTAATTTTTTGTTTCCTGTTTTGGAGCAAAATAATTTCAAAGGATGGTCATATTTCTTCTTTGAATAATTTACAATATTAAAAATGAAAAGAAAGACTTGATTTAAAAAGGATTTCTAAAGAGGTTTGTACATTAGAAAAATACGTTTCTTAAATATACTCGAGATTGCAGATATAGGCTTACATAATCATATATCAGGTATTCGTATATATCTCTCTGGATGCATGTAAGTATTTACACACATGAACTTCCAGAAAACTGGTAACCAGACATTTGAGGTTATACAGATGAACCTTTAGGAAACTTTATAGCATTCAGAACTACAAACCACAAAACATAGTTTAAAATAAGGAGTAAATTTTATAAAAATACAGTGTAAGATGTTGTGCACTTAATTGCAGGGCCTGGGTGGCTGGGTCGGTTAAGCGTCCGACTTCGGCTCAGGTCATGATCTCACGGTTTGTGAATTCAAGCCCCACCCCCCCTCGGGCTCTGGAGCCTGGAGCCTGCTTCGGATTCTGGGTCTGCCTCTCTCTGTGCCCTAACCTACTTGCACTCTGTCTCTCTCTCTCTCTCTCTCTCAAAAATAATAAACATTAAAAAATTGTTTTTAAAAATTGCAGAGAGTAAACCTCATGTTAAATGTTTTTACCACAAACAAACAAACAGAGGGACACAAGAAATTTTTTGTAGGTGGTAGAAATTCTTATTACTTTGATTTTGGTGATGGTTTTGTGAGTGTATGCATATGTCCACACTCATGAAAATGTATCCATTAAGATGTACAGCTTTTTGTATATTAAGTATATCCCAATAAAGCTGAAAAAAAAAACTAAGCTTAAAAAACACACGAGAGATTAACGGACATTTCAATTAAAAAGAGGTATTGCCATTAAAAAATACAGTGTATGTGATAGAACAGTGTATTAAAATATACAGGGAGCATCTAGAGAAGAACGGATGATGACAATGCTAAAATTAGTTAAGTACTAATCAAAGGAAAGCAAAAAAACAAAAGACATTCCAGTCGGTTAAGCGTCTGCCTGCGGCTCAGGTCATGATCTCGCGGTTTGTGAGTTCCAGCCCCGCGTCTGGCTCTATGCTGACAGCTTGGAGCCTGGAGCCTGCTTTGGGTTCTGTGTCTCCCTCTCTCTCCGCCCCTCCCCTGCTCGCACTCAGTCTGTCTCTCTCTCTCTCTCTCTCTAAAATAAATAAATGTTAAAAAAAAAAAAGAAATGCAATTTGCAAGGTACCTAACTAATAATAGAATAATTTAAAATTACTTTCCTCTTGGAGATCATTAAAATTGGAATCCTTGTGGGTGCCCTCAGCAGAAAGCCTCCGCCCAGGTGACCGTGTTGACCCCTCTCTTTCTCAAGGCATTTCTTTAGCAATGACCTATGTGGCTTCATGCAGAACACACAGGCAACTCAGAATCCCGTTACTGCCACTTGCAGAATTCGGAACATAGGTGAGAGGAGAGTTTACTTCTTTAGACAAACACGACTCGTAAAACCCAATGTAGTAACTCCAAGGGATGTTATTCCTAGTGGTCTTACTACAAAATCATGATGATATTTGGGACAAAAAAATAAATTATGTTTCATAAATTATGAACATATATTTCATAAATTGTTCATGATGAATTTAAAAGTAAATATAAAGTGGGGCACCTGGGTGGCTCAGTTGGTTAAGCCTCTGACTTCGGCTCAGGTCATGATCTCGCAGTTCATGGGTTTGAATCCCGTATCCGGCTCTATGCTGACAGCTCAGAGCCTGGAGCCTGCTTTGCATTCTGTGTCTCCCTCTCTTTCTGCCCCTCCTTGCTCATGCTCTCTCTCTCAAAAAATAAACATTAAAATTTTTTGTGATGTTAAAAAAATAAATATAAAGCACATATTGATCATTAAAATTAAAAAAAAATTTAATGTTTATTTATTTTTGAAGGAGAGAGAGAGACAGAACATGAGGGGGGGGGGGTGGCCAGAGAGAGAGGGAGACACAGAATCAAGCAGGCTCCAGGCTCTGAGCTGTCAGCATAGACCCCGACGCAGGACTCAAACTCACAAACTGCAAGATCATGACCTGAGTCAAAGCTGGAAGCTTAATCGACTGAGCCACCCAGGCACCCTGATCATTTTAAGTTGGGAAATCAATAGGGAAAACAACAAAATATCCTAGTTGTTATTAAAATATATATTGGGAATGATGATGTGATAACATTTCTATATTTTGGTCACTCTAGGTAATGCTGATCCCGAAGGCCAGGGTTACTGCCAAGCAGGATTTAGTCTGGATTTTTACAAGGTGAATTAGTTTGGGCTTGTAGCTTCTAGTATTATCTGTTTGATTTTTTCTTTTTTCTTTTTGTTTACTCTCTGCCTCTGGCTCTCATCCCCACCCCCAATATCTACCACCAACAAAAGAACCTTTAGGTATGTATCCAGCCTGTTTTGACAACTTCCTTAAATGTTTTTGCTCATTCTTTATTTTCATTAAAGCAATCATGCAGATGACAAACTTATTAAAATAGCACAGAAATACATATGATGAAAAACAACAGTCTTTCTCCCCACCTCAGTGATAATCCTTTACATGGAAAATCTGAACAACTCAGTGAGAGAAATGTGTTTCTAAAAAAAAAAAAAAAAAGAAAAAAATTGCTTTATCTCTTAGCTGTAATTGACTGATTAGATTTAACACGAGTGTTAAAATTCACAACATTCTTTCACAAAGTTACAGAGATAATAAGGGACCAAGATTTTGTGGGTTTGAAAACAGTGTAGAAAAAAATTCATCAGCATACAAATTTTGCTCTTTCGTGGCCTTTTTTTTTTTTTTTTATTACTGTCTTTTTTTTTTCCCCCACTGAAAGTTGGAAGGAGGATGGAAGGAGGTGGTAAGGAGAAGGGAAAATTTATATTTGCTAGTCTGGGGTGTTTGCTCTCTCTTCTGAGAGGGGGAAGGGGGTGGTTGCAGATGTATGGAAAAAACAGGCATTACTGTGGCCTTGAGATAAATAGAAACCATATTTTCTTTTGTTGCCAAAGCTCACAAGACCATGTCTGCTAAATTACACAGCATTAAACATGTACGTTATTTTGCTTACCTGAATCAGTGCCAAAAATCTGAATTTCTGTATCCTCAAGGGAGAGAATTCAACTTAGCTAATTGAGGCAAACGAAAATTATTTAATATGGTAACACACTAAATAGTGGAAAGCAAAAAAAAAAAAAAAAAAAAAGGCAAATAAAATGAACTGCATGACCCAGATACAAGGGCCTCATTTAAAAATTGCTTTTTTATGTGTAACAAATTGTTAGTGATGCTTGTTACCAATGATTTGTCACCTTGAAAAAGAAAAAAATATGTTTTTCTTTTCCAATTGTTGCTGTTTCTGTTTTGTAGAATGGAGACCTCATAGTGGGAGGACCCGGGAGTTTTTATTGGCAAGGTACGTTCTGTGAGCAGAGAAGAAATGTCTATTTGTGGTTACTAACGAGGAGGTGAAACACCGTTAACACCAAATGTTGACCCTTTGTTACATGAATTGTAGGTCTGGATTCAGAGTTTCTCCAAGGAATAAGGCATCATTTCCAACTGTATATGAATGCTATTTTTAAACACTGTTGCAGCTGAATTCATTTGTTCACCAAGCATTTATGGAGGCTGTGTGAGACTTCATGCTAGATGCTGGGGATACAGAGATGAGTAGACTAGACGCTGTTCCCACCCTCACAAGGTTAACACCTGGGGGGAGATGTAGACATTAATCCAATATTCACACAAATACCTGATACACCCCACACGTGATGCTCGCTGTGAAGGAAAGGTACGTCGTGATGGGGCCATGAGAATATAGGAGTCTTCTCCAGGGGTGGCTGCGTGCACGTGTTTTGTCCTCTGAACAACCTGTGCTGTGCTTAGGGAACCCTGGACCAGGTGTAGGACAGCATCTGCCCAGAGGGGATGATGCCTTCTAATTCTTATAAAGGTGCTGCGCAGGCCAGAAGCTGCCCAAAGGTCACTAACTTGGAAACAAGCACCCCTGAACTGAGATCTGAACTTCGCTAGGAGGTAACTAGCAAAGAGAGAAGGGGCTCTATGGAAAGGTTTTGTGGCCTGAATTGAGCAGTCAGGCGAGATGGAGGGAAGCCAGGGTGAACAAGGGGAAATCCTTGGTGGATTGCAGGAGTGTAAATAGATGGCCTTAGCTATAGTAAGTATTCGTTTCTTGTCTCGAGAATCATGGGAAACCAGTGGAGAGTTTTTTGCATGGGATGCTATGATCAGATCTGTGTTTTGAAAAGCTCACTCTGGTTGCCGTATGGAAGATGAATTGGAGGTTGGCCAAAGTGAGGTGTGAGCAAACTACAAGTTTTTAAGGTAAACTAGCTCTAAGGTTCAGATGAAGACGTTTGCTTCTTAGAGTGGGAACAGTGCAGAATGGAAAGGAGGAGAAATTTGAGAGATGCTTTGGAGGAAAACAGACAGCTTAGTTGTTATGTGTGGGTGAGGAAAGGGAGGAGGCCCAGCATACATTTCTGACTTGCGACTGCATGGTTATAAGTGGGTCCCACTGTCTGAGATGGGGAACCCTGGAAGAGAACAGGTGGGAGTGGGTTGGAGAGGGAAGATGGTGAATTTGCTTTTGGTTATGTTGAATGTGAACATGTTTGAGATATCCAGGGTTTTTCATGTCTGCATATATGGGCTTTCACTCAGAGAAGATATCTAGGCTAACGTACAGACTTCCATCACTTGTATATTGGTGACAATTAAAGCCGTGGATGTGGATGGGATGCCTACAAAGAGATGACGGAGAATATTCCCTGAATTTTGGCTGTGAAGTTTAGGATAAAGATAGAGTAGACGATGAGAGAGATGAAGAGTGGAGTGAAATTTTTCTTTTCAACTGGAAGACACCTGATCATATTAATAAGCCAATGGAAGAATACAATTATTGAGAGTCTGGGAAAGATGGGAGAGTAGGACCCTAAGGTCACCTTGTCCCAAGGATACAACTAAATAACATTCACATCAGTGTAAATAACCCAGAAAACAACCCCAAATCTGGCAGAACAAACTCCAGAACTAAATGTAGAGAAGCGGCCACATTGAAGAGGGTAGGAAGGGCAGAGATGTGGTAGGGAGCTAACCAGACCCTCAGGGCTGTCCTTGGGAGGGAGGGACACTGCACAGAGACGGGAGAGAAAGAGACTATCATGTCAGGGATCCCGCAGGGGGAAGATGAGTCCCCATTATGTTTGGCTTTGAAAACCAGAGGGGCTGCCTTTTACAAGTTCTTCTAACTAGTGAGACTTAAAAACTGGAACTTTACAAATCAGCAAGCTCAGCTCTGAGAGAGCCAAAAGGGCTTGAGGAAACGGAGTCCCTGCCCCTAAAGAGACAGTACAATAAACAGCCCCGTGGAGATACAGCATAGAAGCAGCATCTTGAAAAATACCTGAAGGGAGAGTTGTTTACTAAACTCAGAGTGTGTGCCGAAGGAGCAGAGATCACTGGGGGACTTGTCCAGAAACCAAAGAGCTGGCAGGCACCATTTCCTCCCCTGACCCCCAGCGTAAACATGGCCGTCTGCAGGAAACAGCATGGCCCTGCCGCTGCTCACTACCTAACTTGCTAATACCGCCACCACCCTATGCACTTCAGCAGATCTGTCCCCTCCAGCCAGACCTACCTCAGTCCCAGTTGCTGCAGGTCCCCTCCCACAAAGGGCCAGCAAAGCACTTGCTAACACCTTGCCTCCTGCCCCCTCCATTTTGAGGATCCGCCCCTTTCACACCCTTGGCCAGAGGACATCCAGAGTGGTGCCACAAGCCTGGCAGTGTGCAAGCGGCCCTAATGGGCCAGCAGTACTCCAAAGTGACTCCTGGCCTGGGGAGAGGGAAAGAGAACCACACACACCAGTCAGACGGTGGCCCCAGACAGCTGGTCTGACAGAACGACCTGCCCACCAAGGAAAGCTTTCAGGAAACGATATAAAAAAGTACTGTTCAGTTTAGTGATAGTAAATCTCTGGCAAATGCCTCGTCTGACTCAACTCAAGCCCAAGGCAGCATCAGACTGGCCCACTAACAGCACAGGGACCAAACACGGCCCACAACAGGCAAAGAGAGCCACTGCAGAAGACTGGACTGAAGGAAAAAGTGGCTCAGCTACAGCAGCAGGGCACATGCAACACACATAGGAGACAACTCTGAAGTACCAGGTTCTTGTGAACAGGGGACACTACACTGCGGGGCACTACGTGACCTCTTCTTCATAAGGCCACTACTTTCAAGAACAAGAGATGTGGTTGACTTTCCTAACACACAGAAACAGACACAGAGAGTTAGACAAAATGAGGAGACAGAGAATATGTCCCAAATGAAATAACAGGACAAAAATCACTGCAAGACACCTAAGCAAACAGAGATAAGTAATATGCCCAATAGAGAATTTAAAGAAAGAATCATAAAGATGCTCACGGACTTCAGAAAAGAGTGGAGGATATCAATGATCCTTATCAAAGGGATATGAAACGCAAAAAAGAACCAATCAGAGATGTCCTTAATAAATGAAATTTAAAATACATGAGATGAAATAAATAGTAGACTAGAGGAAGCCCTGGAGAACACAGTTATGGAAAGCAATCAAGCTGAACATGTGAGGGAAAAAAGTAATGCAAAATCAAAGGGCATAGGGATTTCAGTAACACCATCAAGAATAATGACATTTACATCATAGGGATCCCAGAAAGAGAAGAGAGAGAAAAGGGGGCAGAACATTTATTTGAAGAAATAAGAGCTGAAAACTTCCCAAATCTGGGGAAGGAAACAGAAATCCAGATCCAGGAGGTGCAGAGAGTCCCCAACAGAATCAATCCAAGAATGTCCACATCCAGACAAATAGCAATTAAAATGGCAAAAAGTAGTTATAAAGAGAGAATTTCAAAAGCACCAAAAGAAAAGAAAACGGTTACATACAAGGGAAACCCCATAAAGCTATCCACTGACTTTTTAGCAGAAACTTCGTAGTCCAGAAGGGAGTGGCATGATATATTCAAAGTGCTGAAAGAGAAAAATCTGCAGCCAAGAATACTCTATTCAGCAAGGCTCTCATTCAGAATAGAGGGAGAGAAAAAGAATTTCCCAGACAAACAAAAGTTAATAGAATTCATGACCTCTAAACCAGCGCTACAAGAAATGTTAAAGAGTAGAAAGGAACAACCTTAAGTAGGAGTAAGAAAAGTAGGAAGCAAAAAGCAGTAAAATTAAGTATATCTATAAAAATCAGTCAAGGGATTCACAAAATAAAAAGACGGGAAGTATGACAGCATATATATCTAAAGCTTGGGAGGGAAAGGAGTTAAGAATGAGTTCAAACTTACAGATATCAACTTAATGTAGACAGCTTCATGTATAAGAGGTTATAGATAAACCTAATGATAGCCACAAATCAAAAGCTAGTAATAGATATACAAAAAATAAAGAGAAATGAAATCCAAGTATATCACTAAAGAAAGCTGTCAAACCATGAGAGAACAGAGCAGGAGTAGAAAGGAACAGACAAGAACTATAAAAACAACCATAAAACAAATATGAGATGGCAGTAGTATAAATCTATCAATCATCACTTTGAATATAAATGGACTAAATGCTCCAATCAGAAGATGTAGGGTGGCAGAATGGATAAAAAGCAAGATTCATCTATATGCTTCCCACAAGAGACTCATTTCAGACCTAAAGACACATGCATATTGAAAGTGAAGGGATGGAGGGGCGCCTGGGTGGCGCAGTCGGTTGAGCGTCCGACTTCAGCCATGTCACGATCTCGCGGTCTGTGAGTTCGAGCCCCGCGTCAGGCTCTGGGCTGATGGCTCAGAGCCTGGAGCCTGTTTCCGATTCTGTGTCTCCCTCTCTCTGCCCCTCCCCCGTTCATGCTCTGTCTCTCTCTGTCCCAAAAATAAATAAACGTTGAAAAAAAAAAATTTAAAAGAAAGTGAAGGGATGGAAAAGAATTTATCATACAAATGGATGTGAAAAGAAAGCCAGGATAACAGTACTTATAACTGACAAAATAAAAGTTTAAAACAAAGATAGTAACAAAAGACAAAGGAGGACACTATATAATCATAAAGGGAACAATCCCACAAGAAGATGTAACAATGGTAAATATTTATGCATCCAACATAGAAGCACCCAAATATATGAAGCAGCTAATAACAAACATAAAGGAAGTAATTGATAGTAGTACAATAATAGTAGGAGACTTTAACATGCCACTTTGGACAGATCATCCAAACAGAAAATGAACAAAGAAACAGTGGCTTTGAATGATATATTCAGAACAGATAGATTCAAAACATTCCATCCTACAAGAGCATAATACATATTCTTTTCAAGTGTTCATGGAACGTTCTCCAGAATAGATCAATATTAGGCCACAAAACAAATCTCAACAAATCAAAATGATCAAAGTCATAGCATGCATCTATCTGACCATAGATTATCTGACCATAATGCTATCAAACTAGAAATCAACAACAAGAAAAAATCTTGTGAAAGAGCTCAAATACATGGAGGTTAAATACCATGCTACTACACAATGAATGGAGCGGCTCAAGCAAGAAATCAAAGAGGAAATAAAAAAAAAATACATGAAGAAAAATGAAAATGAAAACCATGGTCCACAATCTTTGGGATGCATCAATAGCTATTCTAAGAATTATCTATCTCAAGAAGCAAGAAAAAAAATCTCAAATAAACAACCTAACTTTGTATCCTTATAAAGGAGCCAGAAAAAGAACAACAAACAAAACCAAAAACCAATAAAATGAAGGAAATAATAACAATCAGAGCAGAAATAAATGAAAGAGAAACTAAAAAAACAAACAAACAGTAAAACATATCAATGAAACTAGGAGCTGGTTCTTTGAAAAGATCAACAAAATTGATAAACCTTTAGCCAGACTCCTCAAAAAAAAAAAAAAAAGGAATAAAATAGAGGACTCAAATAAACAAAATCAGAAATGAAGGTGGAGAAATAAACTGAACAACCTAGAAGAAATGGATGAATTCGTAGAAACGAATAACGTACCAAACTGAATCAGGAAGAAATAGAAAATTTGAACAGACTGATAACCAGAAACAAAATTGAATCTGTAATAAAAAAAACCTCCCAACAAACAAAAGTCCAGAACCAGATGGCTTCACAGATGAATTCTAACAAATATTTAAAGAACAGTGAATACATAGTCTCAAACTATTCCACAAAATAGAAGAGGAAGGAAAGCTTCCAAATTCATTCTGTGAGGACAACAATACCCTGAAACCAAAAGCAGATAAAGACACTACAACAAAAAGAGAAAACAGGCCAATATCTCTGAAGAACATAGATGAAAAAGTCCTCAATAAAAATATTAACAAACTAGATCCAACAATACATTTAAAAAATTATTCACCACAATCAAGCGAGATTATCCCCAGTATGCAAGGGTGATTTAGTATTCACAAATCAATCAACATGATACATCACATTAATAAGAGAAAGGATAAAAACCATATGATAATTTCAATAGATGCAAAAAAAGCATTTGATAAAGTACAATGTCTATTCATGTGAAAACCCTATACCAAGTAGTTTTAGAGAGACTATACCTCACCATAATAAAGGCCACACATGAAAAATCCACAGGTAACATCATGCTCAATGGTGAAAAACTGAATTTTTCCCCTAAGCTCAGGAACAAGACAAGGATGGCCACTCTCACCACTTTTATTCAACATAGTGCTGGAAATCCTAGCTGCAGCAATCAGACAAGAAAAAGAAATAAAACCATCCAAATTGGTAAGAAAGAAGTTACGGTCATTCCTTGCAGATGACAAGATACTATATATAGAGAATCCTAAAGACTCCACCAAAACACTACTAGAACTGATAAGTGAATTCAGTAAGGTTGCAGGATACAAAAATCAATTTACAGAAATTCACTGCATTTCTACACAATAATAATGAGGCAGCAGAAAGAGAAATTAAGAAAACAATCCCATTTACAATTGCACCAGAAATAGTAAAATAACAAGGAATAAACTTAACCAAGGAGATGAAAGGCCTGTTCTCTGAACACTGTACAACATTGATGAAATAAATTGAAGACAACACAAACAAATGGAAAGATGTTCCATGCTCATGGACTGGAAGAACAAATATTGTTAAAATGCCCATATTACCCAAAGCAATGTAAAGATTTAATGCAATCTCTATCAAAATGCCAACAGCATTTTTTTTTTCACAGAACTAGAACAAACAATTCTAAAATTGGTATGGAACCACAAAAGACCCTGATTAGCCAAAGCAATCTTGAAAAAGCAAAACAAAAGCGGAGGTATCACAATTCCAGATTTCAAGTTATACCACAAATCTGCAGTACTCAAAACAGTATGGTACTGGCACAAAAATCGACATACAGATCAATAGAACAGAATAGAGAGCCCAGAAATAAACCCATGATTATATGGACAGTTAATCTTTGACAAAGGAGGGAGGAATATCCAAAAGGGAAAAGACAGTTTCTTCAACAAATGGTGCTGAGAAAGCTGGACAGGTTACATGAATGAATGAATGGCCCCTGGAAGAATGAATGCATTTTTCTTCATGTATTTTTTAGTTCCTCCAGAATGAAGCTGGACATTATCTTACACCATACACAAAAATAACTTCAAAATGGATCCAGGACCTAAATGTGAGACCTGAAGCCATAAAAATCCTAGAAGAGAGCACTGACATCATTTCTCTGACATCAGCCATATCAACATTTTTCTAGATATGTTTCCTAGGCAAGAGAAATAAAAACAAAAATAAACCGTTGGGACTACATCAAAATAAAAGGCTTCTGCACAGCAAAAGAAACAATCAACAAAACTAAAAGCCAACATACTGAATGGGAGAAGATATTTGCAAGTTATATGTGTAATAAAGTGTTAGTATCCAAAATGTATATATAAACTTCTACAACTCACTACCAAAAAACAAATAATCTAATTAAAAATGGGCAAAAGACCTGAATAGACATTTCTCCAAAGAAGACATCCAGATAGCCAACAGACACATGAAAAGATGCTCAATGTCACTCATCATCAGGGAAATGCAAATTAAACCACAATAAGATATCACCTCACACCTGTCAAGATAGCTAAAATCAAAAACACAAGAACCAACAAGTGTTGATCCTCAATCCTTTCTTTGGAGAAAAAGGAACCTTCGTGCCCTGTTGATGGGAATGCAAACTGGTGTAGCCACTGTGGAGGCTTCCTCTAAAAATTAAAAATAGAATTACCCTAATGATCCCATAATTTCACTACTGGATATTTACCAAAGAATACAAAAACACTAATCAAAAAGATGTATGCACCCCTGTGTTTATTACAGCGTTATTTACAATAGCTGAATTCTGTAAGCAGCCCAGCTGTGTAACAATAGATGAAGGGATAAAGAAGTGGTATATACACAACGAACTATTACTCACCATAAAAAAGAATGAAATCTTGTCATTTACAACTACATGGACAGATCTGTAGGGTATAATCATATTTCACTTAGGCTAAGTGAAATAAGTCAGAGAAAGACAAATGCCACATGATGACAATCATATATGGAATTTAAGAAACAAAACAAATGAACAAGTTAAAAAAAAGACAAACTAAAACACAGACTCTTAACTATAGAGAGCAAACTGATGGTTACCAGTTGGGAGGTGGGCGGGGGAATGGGTGAAATAGGCGAAGGGGACTAAGAGTACACTTATTTTGACAAGTACTGTGCGACGTATAGAATTGTGGAATCACTGTATCATATACCTGAAACTATATGACACTATATGTTAACTACACAGTAGTGAAAATAAAAAAATATAATAATATAAAACCATACTTTTTAAAATTTTTTTTTTTTATTTCCAATGTTTATTTATTTTTGGGACAGAGAGAGACAGAGCATGAACGGGGGAGGGGCAGAGAGAGAGGGAGACACAGAATCGGAAACAGGCTCCAGGCTCCGAGCCATCAGCCCAGAGCCCGACGCGGGGCTCGAACTCACGGACCGCGAGATCGTGACCTGGCTGAAGTCGGACGCTTAACCGACTGCGCCACCCAGGCGCCCCAAAACCATACTTTTTAAAAAGCCAAGAAGAGATCTAGGATATGGGTTTATGATAAAATGGTATGTGAAATTCCTGTTAAGCTTAATTCATACATGTACAACTATGAATATCAAATAATTAACATTTCAGTCTTAAAAATTATTCTGCAGATTGAAAAACAATATAATTTATGGAGTAGGTGGTTATGAAATAAAAAGTATGTGTTTAAAAGATTTGCTTCTAATTCACTCAGAGAATTCTTTTCTTTCCTTAAGTTAAAAAAAAAAAATATCTGATACAGATGATTTGCTGAAAAGTAGCCATACCAAGGAGATATAGAAGCATTGTCTGTAATAGGTAATGTAAAAATCTTTTTAGGCTTAAGGTTATAATGTTTTTAGAAGCAACTAAAGGAAAAAAGCAAAGGCAGTGTGTATGTAGGAGGAAAGGGGGGATTTAGCCTTAACCCAGAGAAAATTGGCAGATTCTACAGACATTGTTCAGAAGTACATGTGTGAATATCGTTGTCTTAATATCAGAACAGTCATTTCAGGCAGAGTCATTGGGAAATATTTATGGCCAGATTTGATAGTTTTACTCCTTTTGGACTTCAAACAGAAAGACTATGAATTATCAGTGAAGTCCCAAAGAATCATTTGGCTTTAAAATTACTATTAAATGTAAGTTTCTTAAAAGCATATCTCCAGTTTTCTCCCAAAAAGAATGAGATCACACTTTTCCCTTAGATATCCATCATAAATATGAGAATGCATGGAAATTGTGGAAAATAGCTGGCTATCTTTTGGATATTCGACCACCCCAAATACAATCATATTTCAAGACTTTTAATAGTGACTTTATTTGGGAGATATTAGCCGAAGTTCTTACCCTATCATTGTTGCCAGCCTTGGATTCCTTTTTTTTGTTTTTTTGTTTTGCTAAAATTCTGGATCTCGCGGGACCTCACTGCCTCCTGTTGTCATAATTTTATGCTCTCTGTATACATTTTACCATAAAAAAATAAATGGCTCAAAAACTATGCAATTCCTTCCTTTTTTTTTTTTATTTTTACATTTTATTTATTTTTGAGAGAGAGACAGAGCACAAGTGGAAGAGAGGCAGAGAGAGAGGGAGGCACAGAATCTGAAGCAGGCTCCAGGCTCTGAGCTGTCAGCACAGAGCCCGATGTGGGGCTCAGACTCACAAACCGTGAGATCATGACCTGAGCTGAAGTTGGACGCATAACCACCTGAGCCACCCAGGCACCCCTTTCCTTCCTTTAACATAAGTGATAGATTTCCTAATCTATTTATTAAGTATCTAGATTTAATCTGTATTTTGTGAGACTACAAAAAGTCTTAATAGAATGCCAAAGGAGACCTTGTTTGTAATGCCAGATACTGTAATAGCAAAACCACATGACCTTAGAGAATGCATTCGTGCTCTTTGCGCCTCAGTTTCCCCACCCATATGAGGTTATATTTGGCTAGATGATCTCCAAGTTAGATGATGTTTCTTCTATCTGCAGTGTTCCAGATTAAAATTTTAATCCATAAGTTTTGCCTACAGGTATCTTTACTCAGATATTTTTATCATTTGGAGGTAGAGGCAGTATGTACTGTGAAGGCAGCAGGAAGACAGATAATAATATGTAGTGATCTTTGGTTCTTCTGTCAGAATGGAAGGCTCTACCCAGCCATAACCAACTTTACCTGCAGTTCTAGTAGCAGGTGGGAAAATTCATCTTCAAAAACGCAAGCAATTCCATTATTGTTTTCAAGGGAGTATGTGTTTTTCAGATGTTCTGTGTCTGCTCAGAGAGGGCCTGCCTCTTGCATTCATTCAGCTAATGCATCCATTTGTTTGGACACAGGTCAGGTGATCACTGCCAGTATTGCAGATATCATTGCGAATTACTCGTTCAAGGATATCCTAAGGAAATTGGCTCGAGAGAAACAGACAGACGTGGCTCCAGCTTCCTATGATGACAGTTACCTTGGTGAGATTCATTATTTAGCACATTTGTTGTTTCTCAAAAGGCAAACTTATTAAATGTAGGTGCAAACTTTATTCCTCACTTATCCGCTGTTCTTCGGCAGCTTGTGCAAATTTTCTTTTCTTACTAGCTTAGAATGGACTTTCCTTTTATTCAGCCATGGCATATAAGTCTTCTCTTTTGGTTCAGCCTATTTTATAGGCTCTGTAACAGACTTTCGCTTCAAATTCAGCAACCATTTTTTATTTTAAAAATTTCAATAAGTTACTCTAGAAGGATATGACTTTCACACAATAAAACATTGGCCTCAGCCCCAAAGTCAATTTCTTATTTAATGGGGGGAATTTCGATGGTTACTTTCTATGTTTTGATTTAGGCTGTAGTGTCCAGTTATGCAATCAAACACTAACTGTAAAAGTGTCTTGCACATAAAATATTTTGCCAGTTGTAGAGACTATGAATTAGTGGGGCTGCCCAGTGCTATAGGGGCAACATGTTGGCCGTCCTTTCCAGCTTTTAGAGCAACAACAAAAGACCTTCCAGTTGCTAGAATGTTGTCAAAACGTATTATGCGGAAACCATACAATGTCAATGTGCCACGGTTGTTTCCCACCTTTAGTATCCTATAGGCATTTTGATTGCTTGATAAATGAAGCAAAATGCAGTTATGTTTTTCACCTCACCTCACTTTAGAGCTAAGTGACATTTGTGGAAAACCATCATTAAAGAAATTAGGAAATATACCTTCTTGGCGATCAGAAATAGCAAATGTTGAGCACAAAAGATACTTTCCGAGTATCATGTCTGATCCTGATGAATCAGCGACCTTCAGGTACAATGGCCACCATTTACTCTTTAAGGGGGATGATGAAGTATTCCTCACAATCTGATTGTGTTGCCATGTTCAGAAGAAGCGGATCGATTATGCTTCCAGGATTTAGTACGGAAGCGTTCATTTCACTGTTTTTTCCCATTACAGAACCCTAAACTTTTATGTGACGATATTTGTTGAAATTTCTGACCAAAGCAGTACTATGGCAGTTCTTTCATTTTTCTAGATAAAGCTCATTTGTAAAGCCTTCAAACATGTGACTAGTTTTCCTTTTCTTTAACCCAGGATATTCAGTTGCTGCTGGGGAATTCACTGGAGACTCTGAGCAAGGTGAGAGACATTATTGGATTTAAGTCATTTATAAAGCACGGGGAAAGGTAAAAGGACCTGAAAAGCCCTGTTATAAATGTGATTTTCTTTGCTACACAAATGTATAATAATGGAATCCCAGAATGTGTATGATAATATTATGTAGAAAAACAAACCAAAATACACTTCAGCACAGCATTTTAAGTCTTAAATAACTTCGTAATACTGAATGTCAATCGTTATAAAATCGAGTTAAGCAATAAAAAAAAGTCCAATAATCCCATATTATGCATGAGAAAAATACAGGTGATTAAATGGCCCACATATGGGCGCCTGGGTGGTTCAGTCAGTTAAGTGTCCAACTCTTTGATTTTGGCTCAGGTCATGATCTCACAGTTTGTGAGTCTGAGCCCCACATTGGGCTCTGGGCTGACAGTGGGGAGTCTGCTTGGTATTGTCTCCCTCTCTCTCTGCCCCTCCCCCATTTGCTCTCTATAGCTCTCTCAAAATAAATTAAAAAAAAAAAAAACTTAAAAAAATGGCCTACACAAAAGCCATGCTATTAGTGACAGATCACATTTGAAAAGTCAAGATCCCCCATCTTTAATTTCTGGACATTCACATTGGACGTGTCCCTACTGAACTCCCTCCCGGGCTCCAACCCAACACCTCTACATTATTTCCTTTTCCCCTTTGGACATGCTCAAGCTCAAAATAACAGAATGAATTAACTCCTTTTCTCATATATGCCCCTCACCTCTGTCCTCTATACCTTATAATGGCTGCCATCTCTGGTTTCTGTCCCCTGAATCTGTAGCTACTCTAATTTCGACAGGTCAAATGCTACTTTTTTTTTTTTAGTACAATTTCAAATGTCATCTCCTTCTTTCACTTCCTTCTGTAAACTCCTGTAAGATCTCATTTTTCTCCCTCCTAAGGAATTTACCATTCATTCATTCTTCCAGTTTTTCTTGAGCACCTGCTGTGTGCCAGGCTATGTGTTAAATGTTGAACACACAGAGGCGAACAGATGGTCCTCAATCTCAGAGTTTATAGTCCCAGTGGGGCTGACAGGCATTAAACAGCGAGCACAAAATACCTGATAAACAATTGTAGTAAGTGGGAGGATAAAGTTCTAAACATAAAACTAATCTAAGCCCCATGACCTCATCACCTCCCAGGGGCCCTGTCTCCTGAGACTATCACATTAAGGGTTAGGTTTCAACATACGAATTTTGGGGGTACACAAACATTCAGTCCCTGGCAATACCTATCATATACAAGACTGGTAATATTTATTGAATGAATGAATCATCAATCAATCAGTATTTCCATCTTGTTTCATATGAACCTTAACTGCTTTTCACTAGTGTGTTTTAACGAATTCACAAAGAATTAAGAGTAAATGAAATGTGGGCCATCCCTGGAAATCATCAGAGCTTATTGTATTGTATTGTATTGTATTGTATTGTATTGTATTGTAGAGAGAGAACGATCAGGGAGGAAGGGCAGAGGGAGAGAGAGAGAGAGAGAGAGAGAAAGAGAATCCTAAGCAGGCTGCAAGCTCAGCATGGAGCCCGATGTAGGGCTTGATCCCATGACCCTGGGATCTTGACCTGAGCTGAAATCGAGTCAGACGCTCAACCAACTGAGCCACCCAGGCGCCCCAGAGCTCTTTTAACTGTTTCATCTCAAAAAGAATTACAAAGCAGAAATTCACAGAGAATAAAACATTCTTTATGCAGTGAGGTAGGGATTGAACACAGAGGTTTTGTGGGTTTTTTTTTTCTTTAAAAGAATATTTTGCTTTTAAATACAAGATAGTTCTTTTTTTTTTTTAATTTTTTTAAACCTTTATTCAGTTTTGAGAGACAGAGCACGAGTGGACGAAGGGCGGAGAGGGAGACACAGGATCTGAAGCAGGCTCCAGGCTCTGAGCTGTCAGCACAGAGCCCAACATGGCATTCAAACTCATGAGCCATGAGATCATGACCTGAGCCAAAGTTGGATGCTTAACCAACTGAGTCACCCAGGCACCCCTAAATACAAGCTAATTCTTAAAGGCTCTCTCTTTCCATACATTTTTTTCTTCAAGATTTTAAAAGACAATCTGTTGTGGTAGTTAAAAGCATAGACTTTGGAGCTAGACCACTTGGGTTTCAACCCTGACTTTGCCATCTACCAGGTCTGTGACCTAGTTACCTAACATCTCAGTGCCTCCATTTCTTTATTTCTAAAAGAGAGATAGTGGTGATGGTAATGATGATGATGTTGGTGATGATGATGATGGTAATAATGCTGAGGAGGAGGATGATGGTGTTGATGATGATAACAATGAAGATGATAGTACCATCTAGATCATAGGATTCTTAGGATTAAGTGAGCTAATCCTACATTCATAAAACAGTATAATACTGATACGTAACAAATACTATTTAAATATTAGCTATAATGAGAAAGAATTCTTGGGATAGAGTCCATCAGAGATAAAATTAAATTCCTAGTACCTTAGAAAAGTCAAATCTTCTAATCACTCAGTGATTTAGCAAAGGAAATTGTAAAATATGCCAAATGATTTTAAACATGGCATTAAACTCCTGTTGGAAAGTTCCCCAGGAGAAAATTCAGTCCTGACCCAAGAAAATTATTAGGGGTGCATGACAGCACATCACAGGGAAGCATGGTAGGAAATCATAGTGGTTTTCCATTAGAGCAGAGAAATATCTAGAAGATGGATCCAAGTTTTAAATGATATGTAAAGTAAAGGCACTATCAGGGAGTGATCCATTCGTCAGAATGGATCCATTCATCAGACCACACCAAGTCCAAGACTGCCCATGTTCACTACTTACGTAAGCAGACTGGAAAGAGTTGAAGTTCTTTGAAACCTAGTGAGTGACCTGATGTACTATAGATTAGAAGCCCTTAACGTGGGATCCTTGTATTCCGGGTGGTACAGGGACGGATGGACTTCACAGGGTTTGAACCCCTAGAAATTATATGCAAGGTTTTATATGTATATGAATTTTTCCAATGAGAAGATCCATAACTTTCATCTATTTCCCAAGTGTGTTCATGACTCAAAAAAGGTTAAGATCTTTGGTTCTTGTTTTAGAGTCCAACGTGGTGAGCTAAAACCAAAAAAGTGATATGGCCCTAACCAATCCTAGGAAAGTCATTTGGTGTGGTAGAAAAAACGTTGACGTGGCTCTCAGTTCTTGAGTCTTACTGCTCACCAACTATGTACAGTGACTGAACCTTTCTAAGCCTTATTTTCTCCACACGTCCATAGGGGTATGAATGCCTACTTTTTAGAGGTTAAATTATGGAAATATTATAAAGCTTGTGGCACATTGTCTTAGTGGGTGGAAAACATTCGATAAACACTAGCTTCCTTTTTGCTTCTTGCTGGTGGGGTTGATGCCCAGGTCATGTATTTCAAGGCCAGGGATATTAAGAGATCTTTGCAGGTTTTCCTATGAGTTATTGAAATGGATCTGAGAAAAGTCACTTATTTTCTCTCCCAACTGAATTTTTGTAGTTGAGTGATAGTTCCAACTTGTCTTAAAACTCCAAACCATTCTATTTATGTATGTATGTATGTATGTATGTATGTATGTATTTATTTATTTATTTATTTTTAGCGTTTACTTATTATTGAGAGGCAGAGAGAAAGAGAGAGAGAGCATGAGCAGGGGAGGGGCAGAGAGAGAGGGAGACACAGAATCCGAAGCAGGCTCCAGGCTCTGAGCTGTCAGCACAGAGCCTGATGCAGGGCTCGAACTCACAACCCATGAGATCATGACCCGAGCCAAAGTCGGACACTTAACCAACCAAGCCACCCAGGCGCCCCCAACATGACTTTTAATAACTTCTAAGTGCTGTGACTACGTGGGGTGACAGACTCCAACGTTACTGAGTGTGATGGTTGATTTCTTTTAAATGAAATTCTGAAGGTTTGCGGAAGGCTTAGTAGTGGTTGTCATGCATCTCAAACGGGATAGTCCCTTCAGACTCCTCTGGTTGAGGATCCTGGCCCGATCCTGGAATCAGTCAACTCCATTATGTTTGATGGTGGTTTGTTGTTAGATGCCAATTTAATTCACGCCAAATAAATATTGTTGAAAACTGAGCAGCGTGCGACCGTTTCTGATAGCTTTCCTGGAAATCTGTCCAGATAGCTTAGTTATTCTGAACCCAGTTTTATTCTTCAAGGACATGCTTCACCTTCCCTCCCATTGCTATGGTTGAGCAGTCCATGCCCCTGGGTAAAGTTAACCTCTCCACTTTGCACCACACCCCATTGCCTCTCGTGACTCAGAGAAGGGACTCCAACCATTCCCACATCATGATTTTCTTTGGATCATTCCCACCACTGTACAAACATACTTCTCTGACCTTAAGAAGTAAATTTGTTACTCCACTCCCTCCTCCAGCAAGCACCTATTGACTCTGCTTCAAAAGAGCTGTCACTCTTCTCTGCTGTATCTCTGTCCGCTGTATCTACTGCCTTCTCGTCTTCAACTCACCACTCAGCTGAAATGGCTCCTGTCAAGCAAACCAGTGGCCTCTATGCACCTCCTCTTCCTTGATTATCATGAGCATTGAAAGAATTCATTATTCCCTCCTCATTTCTTCCCCTGGCTTCCCAGACACTTGTAGCTCCCTCTTCCCTCTCCCTCCCCCCTTCCCTCTCTGTTGTTGATTCCCCTTTATTTCTCTCATATCATTGAGGTGTCCCAGGGTTAAACACTTGGATTCTTTCTTTCCTCTTTGAGTTCTTGGTAACCTCATCCAGTCTCATTGTCTTTCCAGCTTCTACTGAGTTCCAGGTTCCAGGTATTTCTCCAGATGACGCTGAATTCCAGGTTCAGGGATATGTGTTCTAATATCTGGAACCTCAATTCAGTACTCAACATCTCTGTTTGAGTAGTTCTCTCAAACTTAATGTGCTCATGAGCGAACTTCTGACCTTCTCCCCAGAACACGGTCCACCATCCTCTCAATTGCTTGAGCCACATACCTTGGAAGTCAGCCTTGTACTGTGCTCTTTCTCTCACACCCCATCCATACCCAATTTATGAGTAGACCTGCTAACGAAACTCTCAAAATATGACCAGAATCTGAACATTTCTCACCTCCTGCACAGCTTGTACTCAGATTCAAGTCCCCCAACTTTATTGCAGTAGCCTCCTACCTGGTCTCTCTCTCTCTCTCCCCCCTTGCCCTCCTGTAGTCTGCTCTAAATTCAGCAACCAAAGCGGTCCTTTAGACACAGAAGTCAGATCACGTAACTTCTTTGATCTAGTGATTTTTCAACTCCTTCAGTCTGAAATCCAAGACTTTACAATGACCTGAAAGTCTCCATTCATAAGATTTTGACCTCATTTCCTACCCCTTTCCTCCTCACTCCCTCCCCTCCAGCCACCCTGGTCTCTTTACTATTCTTTGAATACTCCAGACACACTTCTACCTCAGGACCTTTGCAGTTGCCATACCTTCTGACTAGAACATACTTTTCCAATACCTCCATAATATTTACATCTCCACTTTCTTCATTTTTGGCTCCAATGTCTTTCTCTTGCCAAGTCCTCTCCTGCCAGTTGTGCCCTAATAAGGCCTAAGTCCTTTCTCATCCCACCTCCATTTCCCCCTGTACCATTTTACTGTTCGGTTTTTCTCCACTCACCGTACTCACCCCCTTCAAATATGCCATTTCATCAACTCTGTTTTTTAAATGGACTGTCTCTTCCAACCAGAGCATGAGCTCCGTGAGAGCAGGGCATTTTTGTCCAATGTGCTCACTATTTTTTACTCCATTTGCCTATAAATGTTTGTTGACTGAATGAGTGGATTGACGGCTGAAAAGTCCAACATCTATCCCCAAACGAACCTTCTTTGATTGGTCACGCTAACAGCATGAGCACCCAACTCTGCCAGAGCACAGCACATCCGATGTAGTCGAGGCCAGAACTCGTGCCAGACCTTCCACGGCCGGGGAGGGGAAGGGGAATTTAAATAGAAGGGGATTCTCTTCCAGGCCCTTCCTATTTAAATTAAACTCAAAGGTAACCCCGATGAATCAAAGGATAGTTTAGATTTGTAGAAACAAGAGCCGAAAGATCTTTGATAACCAGCCAGTCCCAACTCCCACACTACTGCGGGTGACCAGAAAAAGTGGGGGTAAATGATTCATCCCAGGCATATGGCAGACCCAAGAATAGAACCACTGTCTTCCGAATCTAGAGACGGATCACTATGCCCTGAATCATATGGACTTTCCTCCCCACAGTTGCCTCTTCTGTTTGTGTTACCGACGCTTCCTTTCTGGGGGACCCTAAGCTGCCAGGTCACCCGCTAATTTCTGCTGCCAACAAACACTTGCAAGGGGGCCAGACTCGTATCATTTATGATGGCTTTTCTTTAGGTAACCGAACTTGTTTTGCCATGTGAGGGTGACAGAAGCTGTACTTTTCACACTAGTACAAAAGATGTCACCACAGTGAAAGCCGGGGAAATCGGACTCAGAGGTTTAACTTACGAATCACATTGCAGAGCTGAGAAGTCAGGCTTCTGCTACGCAGGCAGAAACACATTGGAGACCGGTGGTGAAGGCTAGGAAATTTCACAGGACGACTTCTGTTCTGTTTTCCGTGGTCTGTAGCAGAAGCAAAATGCAAACCCGTGACCTCACACTTCTAGTTCCTCAAGTGATGGTTACTCACGTAAAAAGCACTCTCTTTAACTCATTTGTTGGGTGGCTTAAAAATATATGTAATTCCCCTTCTAAATGAATATTTTTATCCCCAGAGCTGGTTGCTGGAGTTCCAAGAGGAGCACAGAATTTTGGATATGTGAGTACTAAGAATGCAACGTACAATATTTTCTTCCACATGCAAAGAAATGTTCCCTTTCATTCGACTTTTTTTATGTTTATTTATTTTTGAGACAGAGAGAGACAGACAGAGCATGAGCAGAGGAAGGTAGAGAGAGAGAGGGAGACACAGAATCCGAAGCAGGCTCCAGGCTCCGAGCTATCAGCACAGAGCCTGACGCGGGGCTCGAACTCACGAGCTGTGAGATTATGACCTGAGCTGAAGTCGGACACCCAACCGACTGAGCCACCCAGGCGCCCCACTTCCATTCAACTTTTAAGTGGCTTACCATGTCTTTTAATCGTGAGCCCCTACAGATCCATGCTTGCTTGCTTGCTTACTAAAAAGGAAGAAAAACAAGTGAGGCTAGATTTTTTTTTTTCCTGATCTATATACAGGATGTACTACATAGTTTGTGGGACCCAGTGCAAAATGATAATGCAGGGCCCTTTGTTCAAATTATTAAGAATTTCAGGAGAGCACCAGCTGGGCATTAAACCAAGGGTGGGGCCCATTGGAACATGGGGACCGGAGCACAGGTCCCCACCCATGAAGCCAGCATGATCCTTGTGCATAATCTAGGACAAACTGCAGAAGACACTGTCGCTGACAGGCTGAGCATTTTCATACGGCTCCTACGACAGAAATAAGAAAATCGATCACTATTGCACTAGTGTGTTAGTTTCCCAAGACTGACACAACAAAAGACCACAAACTGGGTGGCTTGCAACAACACGGATTTATTTTCTCACAGGTCAAGAGACCAGAGTCTGGAATCAAAGCGTCAGGCAGGGTCATGCTTCCTGCAGTGCATCTAGCAGCTCTTTCTTACCTATTCTGGCTTGAGGTGGCCACTACCCGGTTTTGGTGTATGTCAGCACGATTTCAGTCTCCGCCCCTGGCCTCGTACGGCCATCCTCCAGCCGTGTCTGTGTGTCCTCCCCTTTTCTCAAGAGGACATCAGTCACTGCACATAGGGCCCACCCGAAATCTGGGATGTCTTCATCTCAATTTCCCGAACCTGTTTCACCTACAAAGACCCTATTTCCAAATAAGGTCACCTTATGAAACTCTGGGTGTTGTGAATTTTGGAGGGACACTATTCAAACCCATTAGAGCTAGTTACCACAAAAGTAGGAAAAGAAACTCAAGACACCTTGTGAACAGAAAAGGTTATATTTTAAATAATGTTTATTATTTTAAAACTCTAGTAAATGTAATATCTGAATAGAATTAAAAGTACTATTTTTGCTATCTGGATAGCATTTTTAATTTTAACCTTTCTTTTTTTTTTTTTTTGCAAAGAGCCATAATCATCAATTTTTCATAACATAAACACAAATGAATTTGGATAAAAATCATAATTAGGTGAATTAACTGGCCAGCAGGTTAATTGCTGTGAGCATTCAGTTGAATTCAATTTCTGTTTTCCCTTTTCAGATTAGTAAGCATGCATTTTATCTGAGAATGTCAGAGACTTAACCATAAATAAAAGTTCAGTTGGATTTTTTAAAGCTCATTCTTATGGGATTGCATTTTTGTTTTACATAGCATTAACTGTTTACCACTCTTCCCCCAAATTTAAAACTGATTTAAGTTATAATTTAAAATGTGGGTTTTTTCTCCAATTCTGTCAAATGATATAACCTATCTCATTTCTATGATTTCAGGTTTCAATCATTAACTCTACAGATATGACTTTTATTCAGAATTTCACTGGTGAACAGGTGAAGACCTTTTAATATCAAATAATGTCACTCGGTACTCATAGTAAATTGCAATGTTCATACCATTTATTCATTCATAAAACAAATGTTTACTGAGCACCTACTATGTGCTAGGAACTGTTGCGGGCCCTGGGAACATAACCATGCCTCTGACAGACAGGATCCCAGCTCTCCTGTTGTAATGTCGCTAACTGCTAGGATCTGAGAGCAATCCTGTTATGTTCTGGTCCTGTATGGAGCGTGCTTGGTGGTGAGTTCCAGGTATATGCCTTCCCTCTGAGAAGACAAAGGTTTCTCCTAGGTCTCACTGTATCAGTCGGAATCAATGGGCTTGTACTCTGTCTCTCTTCCTCACTGTGACTGGAGCCTCCACCCAAAGCAACATTATGTGGGGGTTCACAAGCTACCTGGTTCTGGTCCTTTCCTTCCAGGGGCCAGATATCACTCCTCACCCACTGTTACTGGCCGAGGTCTTATTAAGAAAAGCTTAATTGCCTGTCATTCTCTGAGGTCTTACTTCATTCACCACCCTGAGGTTTCCTGGGTACTGTGACCTGTGGAAATTTGGCACATTTCTTTAAACAACGATTGTGATATGGTTTAGGGAGCCATCATGAGTTGAATCAGTTTCTCTGGGCAGCCCATAACCAGAAACCTGCACTGCTGAATTTCTAGGAAGCCTCACATTAGAGTCTGGCCAAGTTACATCTTGGCCTCCTGGATCATGGTTGAAGATCCTTAGATGCTCCCCTCTTAGCTAGAGATACAGATTTGCAGTAATGTCATTGTCAAGCAATTTTGATTGATAGAGTTTTTTAATGAGCATGGCACATTTTTTGTATTCTCCCCCCAAATTGGGGCTTTAGTCTATCCATTACTCCGCGGTTTTCAACAAAGTGTTTGGCAATGTCTCTCATGCACTGTTATGGTAAACATGGAGACCGAAGGCTGGGACAATAGTGAACCTGGATGAACTTACAACTTTTTAACTATTCTCAAGTGATGATATTTAATGGTTTGTTGAAAATGTGGCAAGACTTCTCTTTTGCCCAGCTCTGTTTCACATTTTTATCATTAGAAGGTCTTTAAATATTATTAAATTTGGCCTGTCTATAACTTCGTGCCCTCCATACCATCTAGCTGTTCAGTCTTGAACTTCAGAATTCAGTGCATGAGGGATGAAATTCCTCTGAGCGAAGGCCACACAGTGCCACACTAGGAGTAGAATTTCACTGTAGATGGTTGGAATAGAGAAGTGAGGTGGGAGAACCAAGTTACTGCAGTTACCTCGTGCATTTGTTCCCCTGCCAAGAGCCTTTTGCACCTGGCACCTGTATCTTAGTCTTTAGAATACTATTATAAAAGTGCCACAGATTGGGTGGCTAAAAAAACCAAATGTTTATGTCTCACAGTTCTGGAAGACTGGGAAGCCTGGGATCAAGGGGTAGGCAGATTCAGTATCTGGTGAGAGCTGGCTTCCTGATTCATATACATGGCCATAGTCTTATGTCCTCAGATGGTGTAAGGAGGGCTTCAGAGCTCTCTGGGGTCTCTTTTATAAGGGCACTAACCCCATCATGAGGGCCCCACCCTCATAATCTCATCACTTCTCAAAGGCCTCACCTCCTAATACCATCATATTGCGGGTTAGGGTCAATATTTGATTTTTGGGGGGGGAAGGGAGAGACACAAGCATTCAGTCTCTAGCCACCATGTATGTTTGGAGGGGAGAAAAGAGGTAGGAGACGTTAACTATTGAGTGACTCTTGTTAACCCATGTATTTAGTCCCTCTGCAAAGAGTATCTGGCACCTACTCTGAGCTGGACCATGGACAGAAGAGCAAACAACACAGACCAAAGTCTGCCCTCTGTGGAGCACCCTTTCTCGTGGAATGTAGACTAATTAAATTAGTAGATTATGCGAGACTAAGTCAGCTAAAGCACTCAATGCTGAAATATGGAAACGAAAAAAAATCCTGACAAGCTCAAACGATGGGCCAAATCTGAAAAGACAGTAAATGTTGAAAACATAGCTTGAAAAACAACATCTTAGGAGCTAAAATGTGGAGAGACTGTGGCACACTACTTATACTCAGAAGAGACTTAGAAACCTTAGTGGACAATAAACTCAATGTGAATTGATACTGACTGAGACATGATTTCCCTTGAAATTAAACCCACTTTTATATTTCAATGATTTAACCCAAAGCAAAGAGTGTAAATCCTACTTAAGGCTTCTCCTGGCTGTGCATTCATGGGGTATCATCTGTTCTTTGGTATCACATGTGGTAACTCTAAGAAAGAAGCTGGTGCACCAGCTGCAAATATCTCCATATGAAATCTCATATGGAAGTGGAATTAAACTTATTCTATGAGGTTCAAGATTGCAGAAGTAGATAGGAGTAAGGACTAGAAGTCACAGAGCGGCCAGTTTTGCAAAGAAAATTCTAATAATTGTGTCCACAGATTGAATGAGTGGATTGTTGAACATCTGCAGAGGATGTCCAAGCAGATGTCAGAGGTACTGAGAGGGAAATTATGCGTTGGATCAGACTAAATGACTTTAAGACTCTGTCCATGTCCAGGACTCTATGAATGCACTGCAAAAGTCTGCTGCAATGAGATTCATCCTTCAGGGAAAATTGAGAGAGGACTATAAAAATTATTTTTGAACATAAACTATGTCATCTTCTGGTTTCCCTTCACAGATGGCATCTTATTTTGGATATACAGTCACAGTGTCAGATGTTAACAATGATGGGTAAGTTTATAAGAACTTCCTCACTCACCATATGTTATATTCATCCACAGAGATGTTGTATTTTTTTTTTCCTTCATGAAGTAGATCCTTCCATACTTCCTCAACAGAACAGAGACTCTCTTGTTTTAGTTGTTTTTTGGTTCAGGAGAAGAGGACATAACCCTCCTATTTTATGTCTTTCTGGAGACTTTCAATGTCTATTTTCTTTTTTTTTTTTTTCCCAACATCTATTTTCTAAAAGGACTATTTTACTTAGCTTTATCTTTAATTTAATAAATTGAATAGTCTTTGGCCATTCAAAATCCAAAGCCATTGAAGCATTTGCTCATCTGTCTGTCGTTACCCCTTAGCATGTGATACATTCATAAAACATGTGCACATAAATAAACATTTTTTTCTCCTGACATTGCTTTAACCAACAGACTAGTAACACCCATGGAAAAGATGAAATAATATTAGTTTTTCAGATGATAGCAGTAAATCATGCTTGAGTTTGGACCAAACACCGTAACAAATTACAGTTGTGTTTAAGTCATTACTTCAAAAATAAACTGTTATTAAGCATCTCTTTGGTTCACTAAAACCACCTACTCGATAGATAAAACAAATGATTAAATAAGAAAGTCAATACGTTGAGATAGAATGATTATCCATCCAATAAATATCGTTGGAACACCTACAGTGTGCCAGGCATTATTCTTGGTGCCCAGAATATAGTGGCAAATGAGGCAAGATAGATCTCTGCTCTCAGAGAGCTCACATTTTTATAGAAATCAAGTACCTGCAGAAGTCTGACTACATCCCAGGGTCTGGATTAAGCAAGCATTTTAGGTAACATCTTTGAAAGACATTAGCTATGACCTTCGTGTAGACAGAAACGTACTTTATATATTATGTGGTGTCATATGAATGGAGATACATTTAGTCACTTTTGTACCTTTTGGAAAATATCTTTTTTCTTCCATTCAACATATATTTCTTGAGCATTTAGCATCTAGCATCTAGCACAGTAGCACTGTTCTAGGCACTGGGATATGGCAGAGAACAAAATAGAACCCCCCCCCCCCTCATTAGGGCTATACTAGACATGGGGAAGTGGAAATTCCAGACAAAAAACAAATGAGTCAAATAAAATGCATTGAGATGATGATGAGCACTAGATAGGAAGAAAAAAACAAAAACCAGAAGCACTGTTCAATGCTAAAAAGAAATGAGCTATCAAGCATGAAAAGACAGGGAGGAATCTTAAAGGCATATTCCTGAGTGAAAGAACCTGACCTGAAAGGCTACATAACTGTATCTCTCCAACTAGATGACATCCTGGAAAAGGCAAAACTATGGAGACAGGGAAAAGATTAGTGGTTGCCAGCGGTCAGTGGGGAGAAGAGGGGTGTTCAAAGGCCAGAGACGAGAGGATTTTTAGGGCAGTGAGACAACTGTGTAAGACACTACAGTGTGGGATCCAGGTCATTACACATTTGTCCAAATCCACAGAATGTTCAGGGCACTTGGGTGGCTCAGTCGGTTAAACGTCCAGCTTGGGCTCAGGTCAGGATCTCAATGCTCGTGAGTTTGAGCCCCACGTCAGGCTCTGTGCTGAGAGCTCAGAGCCTGGAACCCGCTTTGGATTCTGTCTCTCCCTCTCTCTGTCTGCCCCTCCCCCACTTGCCTCTCTCTCTCTCTCAAAAATAAACATTAAAAAGTTTAAAAATCCACAGAATGTTCAGTCCAAGAGTGAGGCCAGTGTAAACTATAGGGTCTGGGTGATGATGATGGGTCCCTTAGGTTCATGGACAGTAACACACACACCACACGAGTAGGGGACACTGATGGGGGGAAGGCTGTGCGTATGGCAACAGGAATGTACAGGAACTCTGTATTTTCTGCTTCAGTTTGCTCTTGAACTGAAAACTTCTCTAAAAGACAGTCTATTAGGGGAGGTAGGGAATATTGGGAAGGTGGTGATATCAAATGGGGTAGATAGGGAAGACCGTGGTGTTAAGGTTGACGAAAGTTGAGGAAAGATCTGCAGGAGCAAGATCAAGGGGAAAGAGTGCTCAGGTTCCTGGAGGTGGGGGCTGCTAGAAGCCAAGGAACGTGAAAGAGGCTTGGAGAGGTGATGAGGGCACAGGATCAGAAAACTTTGTGAGCCACTGCATCTATAAACTGCCTTACCCAGTGCCTCTCAGACTATGCTACAGACAGGATGACTCTGTTTCCAAGAAGGACACATCTCGCGAGCCACTGGGGGATTCTAAGCAAGGGAATGGCCTCTGACTTTGGTTTCATCAGACACGCTCTGTCTGGTGGCTCTCGGCAGCCGTGAGGCCTTCTGGGGGTCCACTGCCCTAAGCCAGGTGGGGCAGGACAGTGCCTTGGGCCAGAGCAATAGCTGTGGCAGGAAGTAAAAGGGTTGCACTCTGGATGTATTCTGAAAGTATATTTGAATGCCAATCTTACTTTACCCATCAGCCGAGCTGTGAAGAGAAAGTAACAATCAGGACCGCCATTCATAATTTCCAACCTCAGTGGACTGGACTTATCAGAGTGATTTAGGGGGGGAAAAAAAAAAAAGGAGAGGTGGGACTGAAAAAGAACGTGAGTCCACGACATGGTGTGATGTCCCAAATAAGGAAGCCCACGCTTTAGTCAAAACAAAACAAAACAAAACAAAATCCCATGGCGGTCATTGGGATACGCGCAGACACGTTTCTTTCAACAGATGGTAACACAACACACACAAGGGCTTTTCCCGCCCGGGAGCCACGGGGTGTTTTATGGGGCTCCGAGTAACTCCGTGTGTGCCCTTCCTTTACTTCACCCTGCCCTGAACCCTTTCGGCTCTCCCTCGGGTCAACACTGTGCCCTGCAGGATACTGCCTCCTTCCTGGAAACATGTTCGTTCCAGTCCATAGCAAAGCTCTGTGACAACACTTAGAGTCCTTTTTTCTTTTCTTTTTTTTTTTTTTTTTTTTTTGGCCATGTTAATAAAAAAACCGAGAATACTTGTGAGGAAAGGACCTTTTTGGTCCCCTGCTGAGCAAATTTAACATGGTAGTTACAAACACAGGAATATTCCAGGAATAATTTGTTATTTCTCGATGTTCTTAAAAATTACTATGCACATTATTTCTTTTTTTATTAGGCAGTATAGTCTTCAGTCTTTAGACCGCATCGAAAAAGTGAGTCCATTATCTTAATATTGCCATTCTTTTTTAAAAATTTTATTTATTTATTTATTTATTTATTTATTTATTTAGAGAAAGCACACACGCAAGCCAGGGAAGGGTAGAGAAGGGAGGGAGAGAGAGAATCACAAGCAGCCTCCGCACTATCAATGCAGAGCCCGATGTGGGACTCAATCCCACTAAACGTGAGATCGTGACCTGCACCGAAATTAGGAGTCAGAGGCTCAACTTACTGAGCCACTCAGGTGCCCCAACATTGCCATTCTTTTAAAAAAATTTTTTTTTAGTGTTTATTTATTTTTGAGAGAGAGACTCAAGCCGGGAGAGGAAGAGAGGCAGACAGAATCTGAAGCAGGATCCAGGCTCCAAGCTGTCAGCACAGACCACGACATGGGGCTCGAACCCACGAACTGCGACATCATGACCCGAGCTGAAGTCAGACAGTTAACCAACTGAGCCACCCAGGCGCCCCAACTTTAAGATGTTGCCATTCTTAAAGATAAAGTGCCCACAGATTCTCAGTCTGGATGTCATGTGCCATTCTTGGTTACTGTAATGCTATGTAAATTCAAGGCCCTATTATAAATGAGTAAGCTATAGATGCCACTGAGAATCTTTCACCCCAATAAAAGACAGACAATTCACATGAAGTCTGAAATTACAATAACAAAACTACAATTTGCCATCACCTTTGTAGCACCTGTGTTTCTGGAAAAAATCACTTGATACTGTTGACTTTCAAATAGACATCTTATGTGTCTAGCTTTATACTTGATCTGAAGATAGGGGCCTGAAAACCACTACTAAATGGCAACAGCAGCGTCCTCACTGGGTGGGTATTTGTCCCCAGGGAAGGCACAAAACAACCCATCAGGGCAGAGACGTAAACTGCTGTCCCTCAGAAATCTTAGCAGAACCAGAAAAGAAAGGCAGTAAATCATGCATGTGTCAGTGACTTTTCTTAAGCTCCATGTGATGGCTCCATGTCAAGAGACATGTGGCCCGATTTTGAGAAAGCATGCTTTTGTCGTTCTGACTTCTGACAGTATTTCTAGCAGAGATCAGAAGGCTGCATGGGATTTACAGGAAACCCGAATCCCTATCTCAAATAAAGTTTTCCTGGATATGATATATTTGGTGCCCCCAATTTCTTAGCCATTTCAAATGCAAAAATGTCTATTATCCACTGAAACTATTGAAAAACCCAATATTGCTATAAGCAACAAAATTTTATCATGCATGATTGGCAGACAATGTTTTTTCCCTTCTCAAAGTGTCTTCCTGTGTAATATATGTCTAATAACATAGGACAATCCAAACTACAGTCCAGTGAAGCTATCTAAAATTCACACATGAAGGGAGGGTGTCTGGGTGGCTCGGTCAGTTAAGTGTCTGACTTTGGCTCAGGTCATGACTTCACGGTTCATGAGTTCAAGCCCCATGTCAGGCTCTGTGTTGACAGCTCAGAGCCTGGAGCCTGCTTCAGATTCTGTGTCTCCCTCTCTCTCTCAGTCCCTCCCCCTCACTCTCTGTCTCTCTCTCTCTCTCTCTCAAAAATAAGTAAACATTAAAAAAAATTTAAAGCTGGGAAATTAGCATATTTGCCCCTGAAACACTCTATAACCATTTTTATTTTTATTTTTTAAAATAAAAATTGTATGTTTTAGGTATATGGCATGATGGTTAAGGTATACGTAGGCACAGTGAAATAATCACTGTGATCAAGCTAATTAAGACATCCATCTGTAGGCTCCATCTATATTCACCCAACTGTGCAATCCATCCATTACAAAGTTACTTCTGTGTGTGTGTGTGTGTGCGCAAAGTTACTTCTGTGTGTGTGTGTGCGCCCGCGCATGGTGATAACACCAGAGATCCACTCTCTTAGCAAATTCCTACTAACAGTGTTATTAACTGTACTCACCATGCTATACGCTAGATCTCTAGCATGCATCCTACATGACTGCAACTTTGTATCCTTTGACCAACATCTCCCTTTGCCTCCATCCCCGCCTCTGGTAACCACTGGTCTACTTTCTGCTTCCATGAATTTGACTCTTTCAGATTATACGTATAGACACACACATATATAGATCTATTTAACTATCTCTATATACATATATATGTGAAAACATATAGATGCACTCTCTGCACATATACTGATCCAGATTTACATATATGTATAGAATACATATAGATTCCAGTAACCTTAAATAAGGGTTGTGGTCAAAGAGTAACATACATATGTGTTTAAATGTTTTACCCTATTTTTTGTAAGAATCTACATTCCTGTTTATTAAGTGTACATTTTATTAATTTCCATTATTTTTATAAGGTCTTACTTCCACTTTATAAAAGTATAAAATCCTAATTTCAAAGTTATTTTCCCCTATGAACCTTAAGATTGCCTTTAGTGATTCTGAAAACAACTGATTCACGAGAAAAAATTCAGTTATAGTTTTTTGTGGCATGGCATATAAGAAAATTCAGTCCGTATGGTTATATTAAAATGGCCATACTAGTCTGCTGCATTTTACTGAGTCATTAGTAATGATTCATAAATCATTTTACAGTCTATAAGTATATATATATATATATATATATATATATATATATATATATATATTTTGAAATTCACAAAACTCTTTCTAGCTTACCCAGCATTTATCAGTCAGTGATCAAGGAACTATCAGTGAGCATCAATCACCCATCAAAGTTCAATACTAAAGCTGAGATGCAATTCCCATTTTTTACCCAAATTTCTAGTTTCCCAGAAGACTTTTTTTTTTTTTAAGGCCTGCCTCTTTTAAACCTTGGATCTGAGTAGATGTTATGCAGTGACTCAGAATAGGATATTAAGAAGATCACTTGTCTAGTTGAGTGTTCATGGTTCAGAAGTTAGGACTCCCCATGTTCTGTGATATTAAAACAGACTTTCCCTTCTCTGGCCAAGAGATAATTAAGTACTATTGTGTATCAGACTCCCTCGTGAACATTCTCTGACAGGATGTATCATCTTCTGTACCCACCATGCAACAAATGCAAGGTCCCTCCAAAACTCGATAGCAGGGGTAAAAAAAGACAGTGTCATTAAGTAATGATGACCAAATTAGTAATTTGGTGGAAATCTTCCCCATTGTTTTTTTTTTTAATTAAAAAAAAAAATCTCCAGGTATTGTGAGGGCACTCCAAAAGTTTAGACCAAACGGTGTGCATGCTGGTTGGTAGTTGATATTATCAAGCCTGTGACTGTTTTGAAAATATAAACAAGCTGGTGAAATTAACTTTAGTTTAGTTATCTTAAGATAGCCAGAGCTATAAACTCTGCCAATGTAAACTGTTAGGAATTTCTGGACAAACTTAACAAAGGGAGACAGAATATTTCATCTTGAGCCTAAGCAAGCAAATTAGTTTTTTTCTTAGGGCTTTTGAAACTTACAATATTTAAACTATTTCAGAAACTTACAGAATTACAATTTAATCAATTGGGTTGTGTTTTCATCTCTGTGGGGCCTAAAGGAGTTCAATTTAAAGAGGTTTTAGCAGTTCGTTAACTTGAGAACGTTTTAGAGAAAATGTATTTGAAAGGAATCAGCTTTGGGTAACTATGTTTTTGCCGTAGATTTAGTCCAAGTATGTTCTGTCACATGGGTTTTATCATTATGATTGAAATAAGTAGAAAATCTGGAAAACTAAAGCAGAAAGGAGAAAATTGAAATTGATTTCTGTAATGTAAATGATAAGCAATGTTAGTTTTTGCCCACCATAAAACAATTCAGTTGATGTCAGCTCTAGAATAGTGCCTGCTAATCTGCATTCTGCTAAATGACCACATTCAAAACATTAATCCTGGTAACTAATGTGCAATATCTACTATTGGGAAAAAAGAAACATAAAAAAGTTCATATATTAAATCAACACAACACCATCTGACTCTGAAAACTTGAATCTAGATAGACTCTTTGTATTGAATATTCTCATTTGTGGGTCCTCTCTCTGTCTCTCTCTCTCTCTCTCTCCTTCTCTCCCTCTCTCTCTCTCTATGTATTTTTGCTTTGCTTTTCAGGAAAATAATTATAGTGTCTCTGTCCCAAACAACATGTGAAGGATGAGAAATTGAGCCTTGCATTGTATTATATTATCAGAGCGGATTTAAACATAAAGAGACACAAATAAAACCTGTGTATGCTACCCAGAGATGTGAAAGAAAATTGTGCTTAAACATTAGACATTTCGGATAAAATAAAATTTAGTGTATATATCCTTTTATAAAGCACCTTTACATAATAATTTAGGTCTCATACAAACCACCAACATGACCCAAACAGAAAGAGTGGATTTTAGTGAAAACTTCATCATTGATATTATTTCCTCATCATTAATTGTTTTAAGATAAAAAAAAAATACAGGCTGGGTGATATATATATATATCATATATATATGTATATATATCATATATATACATATATATATGATATATATCTCTATCTCTATAGCTTAGATATATATACGTGTATATATACGTGTATATGTATATATATGTGTACATGTATATATACGTATATAGATCTCTAAGAGAATATATATATCTTAGAATGGCACCCAGCCTATTACATAACTATGTATTAGAAGGTCACTGAAAAATATCTTCACTAATAGATATTTTAAAACTTTAAGCTTGAATTGGGGGGCATTTTCAAAACCAGGATTTGACAAAAACCAATTGTGAAATAGTCTACCAGCACACATAGCTTACTGCGATGGTTTTTTTCAGGGTTTTTTTGCCTTACGGTCCATAATAAGAAATACATTTGATGCTGCAGCCCAGCACACTACACAACTGAAACAAAAATGACATGGAACAATATTTATTCTCATGTGTAATGTGTTCACTCTATTTGGTGTTGTTTTCTGTTTTGTTTTTAAAAATTGATTTTGCAGTCCACTAATGTGTTGCCAACCAAGCTTTAAAAACGCCAGCCTAAACGAGAATATATATTGTGGCTCTTAAGCAGTATTGCTGTAATAAAATAATACTGACACTAAGTGCAAAGTATTCTATAAAGCACATTGTACCAATTAAATCCAACACAGTTATTGTCTTTCAACCTTATGAGAAACACAATTATAAATGAAAAACAAATGTCTTTCTCTGTTTTTATGGCATTTAGAACATTTTAGAAGACTTACACTTAACTATCTAGGGAATATATTTCTAACAAAATAAATCAAGGTTGTCATAATACTTCCAAGAATCCAAAGGTCCCATGGGTGTGCTAGTCTGTCGCAATGATGCGGTGAATAATTTCCCATTTCTAGAACTTGGGTCGGCAGGGAGAAAGGCACTGCACCAACCGTGCCAGTCCTGCATCACGTTGGCACCCTTGGGGACCAATTTTATGGCTTGTTCCTTCTTTACAGAATGAGAAAATGGCCCCCACTCCATCTCTACAGTAGAGACCAGTGACTTCAGACATTTTTGAACCACAAGGCAGCAACACAATTAGGTGTTTAGCGAATGGCCCCGCCTACTGGCAATAATGATAACAGAAAGAGAAGCAACCACAGACCTGCGGGGGAAGATCAAGGCAATAACCCCAATCCCTGCTCTCCTCTGGTCTTGGAGCACAGCAGGATGGCAAGCAATGGGAATTGTTTTTTTTAAACTAATGTGCTTGTCCTATTTTTAAGAAGATGTTTTGGGGCACCTGCATGGCTTAGTCGGTTAAGCATCTGACTTCAGCTCAGGTCATGACCTCATGGTTCATGGGTTTGAGCCCCGTGTTGGGCTCTGTGCTGACAGCTCAGAGCCTGGAGCCTGCTTCGGATTCTGTGTCTCCCCTCTCTCTGCCCCTCCCCCACGCATGCTCTATCTCTCAAAAATAAATAAAAACCAGTTAAAAAATTTTTTTTAACGTTTTACCTAAGTATAGTAATCCAACTTAGGTTTTGGAATGTGAGACCCAAATGAGAGCCATTCCTATTTACCCATCCCCCTACTCACCTCCAGAAGGGCACTTGTGATGAGCACAAGGTCATGTGCATACAGAATGTTGAGTCACTATGTTGTACACCTGAAACTAATATAACAATGTATGTTAACTCTACTGGAATTAAAATACATTTTTTAAAAAACAAAAGAAAAAATAATAGCCATTCCTCAGGTCTATCTATAACCGTCCTCGCCCCCCTCCACCCCCCACCCCCCACCCCCCACCCCTTCCTTCTTACAAGTCGGCCAAGTAACACTCAGGGTGTTTCTTGCTTTTCCCTGCGATAGGTCTCCTGCTTGGGAGACAAGTAAGAGCCTATTCTTGAAGTAGCCGGGAGCCCCAGACTATCTCAGAGTTACATTTCACCTTGTTTCTGGCTCCTACAAGCTAGGAGAGGGAGAGGGGGGATGCATTGTGCTTTTTTACCAAGAGCTCTTTCTGTTTACATTGCTATAATGTAAAAATATTGTGTATTCCCTCAACACCTAACCCAGTGCCTTCACGATACCTATCATTTATTAAACTACTATAGTATGACCTGTCTATATACGTGTGTGCGCACATTTGGAAGGAGACGTACAGAGAGAGACAGAGACAGAGACCGAGGGAGATCTTCAGTGATGTATCCAATGATGTAGCCTATTTCTACATTCACATTTTTGAGGAAATGTAACTTGTTCAATACGGCACAGCTTGTTACCAAAAGAACCGGCTTTTAAATCTAGATTAGGAGAACGTTAAAACTCATCCTTTTCCCATATAATCTGATTCAACTTACTTTTTAATTATCTTTTTTTTTTTTTTTTTTTTGGTAGGTCTTATTTTTTTTAGAGCAGTTTGGGTTTATGGGAAAATTGAGTAGGAATTAAAGAGAGTTCACATGTATTCTCTCTCCTCTCCACCCTCAGTTTCCACTGTTATTACCCTCTTGCATCGGTGTGGTACATTTGTTACAATATTGTTACATTATTAACTGAAGTGCACGGTTTACATTAGGGTTCACTCTTTTGGTTCTATGTTCTGTGAATTTTGCCGAATGCATAATGTCACGTATCCACCTACAGTATCGTACAAAATACTTTCACTGCCCTAAAAACACCCCGTGCTCTATCTAGTCCTTCCTCTCCCTCCCCTCACTCCTGCCAGCTGCTACTCGTTTTTACTGCCTCTATAGTTTTGTCTTTTCCAGAATGTTATACACATGGAATCATACAGTATGAAGGCTTTTGAGACTAGCTTCTTTCACTTAGCAAAATGCATTTAAAGTTCCTCCCTGTCATTTTGTGGCTTAATAGTTCATTGCTTTTTATTGATGAGTAATATTCTGTTATATGATGTGCCACAGGTTATTAGTGCAACCAAGGATATCTTGGTTGCTTCCAATTTTTGGCAATTGCAAGTTTTTTTTTTTTTTCTGGACCTAAGTTTTTTCAATTCACGTGCGTGACCACCTAGGAGTGTGATGATTGTATCATACGGTAAACCTGTGCTTCGTTTTGTAAGAAAGTGCCGTACCGCCTTCCAAAGCGGCTGTCCCATTTTTCGTCCTCACCGGCAATGAGTGAGAGTTCCTGTTGCTCCGCACTCTTTTCCAACATTTGGTGCTGTCAGTATTTTGGATGTTAGTCATTCTAATAGATTCGTAGCAGTATCTCATTTTTGTTTTTATTTCCAATTCTCTAATGATATTTGACATTGAGAATCTTTTTATGTGCTCTTTGCCATCTGTAAATCTTCTTTGATGATGTGTCTGTTCACATCTTTTGCCTCATTTTTAATTGCGTTGTTTTCTTATTGCTCTATTATATGTCATAAACATATAATATTGGTTATGTATAACAATGATAACATATGTTATGTAATCTATTGTATATCCCATACATATAATATTGGTTATATATAACAATAATATATGCTATGTAGTATATAATGGTATCATACTGTATATGTTATTGTTATTATTACTGTGATTTCATATTATTAAGTTTTAAGAATTCTTTGTATATTTTACTTTTCCAATTAAAATTTTGGCACCCCTCTAGCACGGAGCCCACCTGGATCGCTCTCTGTACCCTGACTCCACTCAGAGACACTGCTTTTTTGGGCTCAGAGTACTGTCACCTGGAAAGCCTGCCTCTAAAGCCACCTGTCAGAATCCCACTCAGGTCTAAGGCCGTCCCCTCCATGAGCATTGCTTAACTCTCTCAAAGTACCAGCCCTCTCTCCTACCCAGGATCTCTAGGATTTAGTTTGGATTACTTGTGTGCTTTTTTCCACCCTGCCTTGTCTGTAGTTAAATGAGTGGCAATTTGATTTCACTTGTAAGTTAATTAGGACCGGGGTTGACCTAATTGTCGCTATATTCCTTGAGTCACTTATCACAGTGTCTTAAATACAGTTGTTACACAGAATGTCTCTTGAACCTGGGTACTAGTTGACCACTGCAGGGAAGGCGAGAAGTTGGAGAAAGAGGCGGTCAGGGTGAAGTTGCAATGTCTTACAGATGCCTCCTATCTTAAAGGAGGATTTCTTTTTGGTTTTCAGTAACTGATCACCCTCATTCCTGCCTTTTAGATGAATGGTGATATTTTTAGTTTAGTTGGCAAGTTTCTGCATGTTGCCTAATCTATGTCAGCATAAAAACCAAAGGCAGATTTTTCTTTGGATTATTGCCTCTGCCAAGATTGGGGCATCTTCAGAGGTCATTAGTATAGATCACATTTTGAATTTTGGTTGACGTGACTTTTCCTAAGATTTCTAAAATAAAATAATGTATGTATGTGTTCTTAAAAACTGAAATAGTTTAGGTAGCTCTGTTGTACTCTTCTTCATGCCCATCGGCTCTGTGAAGGGAACACTTTTAACCACTTTTGTATTTTGTTCTCTTGGGGGGCTATATCTTTATCTCTAGATAATGTGCATAGGTATTTGTTTCTTGAATTTTTTTCAACCTTAAAAATTATCTATTAATTTCCTGCTAGTGTATCTCCATTTACAAAGATAACTATCAAGTCCTATTTGGGATGAAAATTTGTTTTCTATCTTTTTAGGTAGTACTATAACCCTCTCTGGTCTCTGCTTTATTTATTTTTGAGACAGAGAGAGACAGAGCATGAACGGGGGAGGGTCAGAGAGAGGGAGACACAGAATCTGAAACAGGCTCCAGGCTCTGAGCTGTCAGCACAGAGTCCTACATGGGGCTTGAACTCATGAACCGTGAGATCATGACCTGAGCTGAAGTCGGACACTTAACCAAGCCACCCAGGCGTCCCCCCGCCTTTTTTAAAAAAATTTTTTAATGTTTATTTATTTTTGAGATACAGACAAAGACAGAGCATGAGTGGAAGAGGGGCACAGAGTGAGGGAAACACAAAATCCAAAGCAGGCTCCAGGCTCTGAGCTGTCAGCACAGAGCCCGACACAGGGCTCAAACTCACGGACTGCAAGATCATGACCCGAGCTGAAGTCGGATGCTTAACCGACTGAGCCACCCAGGCGCCCCTCTGCTTTATTTAAATGGAAGTAACAAGAGGAAAGAAGAAGGCAACATTTATGTTAAACCTTATTACTGCAAGAAAACTTCATAATTTATGTGAATCATTCTGTTGTTGTAGACAAACACTAATCCACTTTGAGAGAAACCCTTTTTAGGTCCTTTTGATATGTTTTGCTTGTCTAGCTACATTTTCTGGAAATGCACTAAAAATCTTTTGAAAAGGGTGAAGTATCTGGTTTTCTTAAAGTGGTCATTTGTAACACAGTCTAAAAGCTCAGTGTAACAAGTCTTCTTTTCCTATAACATTCTATCCCATAGACATAACAAAGCAATGAAAGAAACACGGTGATTGTAAAATGTACCTGGGGAAAGGAAAAATACCAACGGAAATGTACTAAGCTAGTTGGTTAAAAATGTATCCACTGGCGGGGGGGCGGGGGGCGGGGGGGCAGCACCTGGGTGGCTTAGTCGGTTGGGAGACCTCCCGACTTCAGCTCAGGTCATGATCTCATGGACTGCGGGTTGAAGCCCTGCGTCGGGCTCTGTGCTGACAGCTCAGAGCCTGGAGCCCGCTTTGGATTCTGTGTCTCCCTCTCCTGTCTTCTCCTCCCCCCACTCTACCCCATGTTCTATCAAAAATAAACATTAAAAAAATATGTCCCCCCTGGAATCTCACGTCTGTCGGTGCTCTGACCTCTCTCTTTGTTCCCCGCAGAATGGATGATGTATTGATTGGGGCCCCTCTCTTCATGGAACGTGAATTTGAGACCAGCCCTAGGGAAGTAGGGCAAGTTTATCTGTATTTGCAAGTGAGTGCTCTTGTCTTCAGAGACCCACAGATCCTCGCGGGCACCGAGGTTTTCGGGAGATTCGGTAGTGCTGTGGCACACTTAGGAGACCTGAACCAAGATGGATACAATGGTAATTTTTACCAATACGTGGAATTGTTTATGTGTTGTAATTCATGTTACTGTTACATGAAGGAAACAATGATGTCTTAGAAGTATTTACAGCAGTGTAAATACAGGGTACAGTTCTTATTATTGATTTTTTAAATTTTTAAATATTTATTTTTGAGAGAGAGACAGAGCATGAGCGGGCAAGGGGGAGAGAGAGGGGGAGACACAGAATCTGAAGCAGGCTCCAGGCTCCGAGCTATCAGCACAGAGCCTGACGCGGGTCTCGAGCCCGTAAACCGTGAGATCATGACGTGAGCCAAAGTCAGCCGCTTAACAGACTGAGCCACTCAGTGCCCCTATTATTGATTTTTTATGAACTATTAAAGAAATCTCAAGACAATTTAAAGTTAAGTTGTCATAGATCAGCTATAAATAAAGACAGCTGTTATTTTTTAAATTAATATTTGGAGTTAATGACTCAAAACTAAAGAATCTTCCGTATGTACAGTCAAGACAAAGAAATGCATGCTGATATATGAACAAGAATGATGCCTTGTGATTAACCCATTTGAGTTACATATAGGCTTTGCTGAATTTTAATTGGTCGGTAAATTTCAGCTTAAAGCAACTTCAGTGTTTGCAGTAGTGTTAAATTCTTGGTTTAGGATTATGATTCTTTAAAGTAGGAATTTATGAATCCCTTGCAAGTACCCTTTCCTCAGAAAAACATGCAAGCTCACACAAAGCTTGCTCGAATTTGCTCGAACAAAATAGCCTAGGGAGTGTTTGCATCAGAGCAGTATTCATTAGTACCTTTGCCAAGGGGTATTGTAAGGTTAAGTTTTCTTTGAGAAAAAAAAAAAAAAAAAAGACATCCCAGAACTGTATGGTTAGTAATTTTTAAAGTGCCATAAGACAAAAATGCATATTACAAGTTCATGTTTCCAGGAAAATAATAAAAAGAGAGATAAGTTTATCTTTAACTGATGAGCTGCTTTCAAAACCTGCCCTATCCCTGGGCACCATGCAAAATATATTTATTTTGCTACATTATCTGTTGAGTCATCCTTATCACCATATTTTCCTCTATGTATCTTTTTTTTTCCTCAAACCCTTCATGATATTTTTAAAAGGTAAGAGAAGCATTTTTTTAAATTTTTTTTTTTCAACGTTTATTTATTTTTGGGACAGAGAGAGACAGAGCATGAACGGGGGAGGGGCAGAGAGAGAGGGAGACACAGAATCGGAAACAGGTTCCAGGCTCTGAGCCATCAGCCCAGAGCCTGACGCGGGGCTGGAACTCACGGACCGCGAGATCGTGACCTGGCTGAAGTCGGACGCTTAACCGACTGCGCCACCCAGGCGCCCCAAGAGAAGCATTTTTAATGGCAGAAAGCGTGTTCTGCCTTTGATGTCACTGATGTATAAACTGGGTAAAATAGGGGCACCTGGGTGGCTTGGTCGGTTAAGTGACTGACTGCACAGGTCATGATCTCACGGTTCGTGAGTTCGAGCCCCGTCTTGGGCTCTGTGGCAACAGCGAGACTTGGGATTCTCTCTCTCCCTCTCTCTGCTCCTTCCCAGCTCATGCTGTGTGTGTGTGTGTGTGTGTGTGTGTGTGTGTGTGTGTGTGTGTGTGTCTCAAAATAAATAAACTTTTTTAAGTGGGCAAAATAATGCCAGACTGGGATGAAACATGGGACCGATGTGGACGGACCTAGAGGAAGTGAAAGAAGGGTCCCTTTGCACCTGCCACGTGATGCAATCTTCATTTTCCACAACAATCTGAGATTTGGGATAGTTTATTCTTACCTGTTAAGTGAAGCTGGAATGATAATCCTTGTTACGTAGTCAAAATCCATTCACGATTTACTTAGTCTTGTCAAACTTAGGAGCAAAGAGAAATAAATGACAAAATGGGGATACATAATTGTCACCCGCTGTGGCGAGCTATTATGTTATTGTGTTATTGGTGCTCTTTTTTTATGTAAAACTAAATATTCGAGTGTTTTATGTTTTTTAAATTTATGTATTTATTTTGTGAGAAAGAGAGAGAGAATCCCAAGCAGGCTCCCGCTGTCAGCACAAAGCCTGAGGCGGGGCTCGATCCCATGAACCATGAGATCATGACCTGAGCAGAAATCAAGAGTTGGACGCTTAACCGACTGAGCCACCCAGGCGCCCCTTGTGTGTATTGTTTAGAACAATTCTGATGGACACGATGTGTGGAAGTTAACTTTCATTCAGTGCCATATTTAAGTGGGAGTCGAGTGGTAGGGTCCTTTCCAGGTTTCTCTGTATCCTCTACTGTAAAATGGGTCCTGCCTACCTCATGGGTTGATGTGATCATTACATTAGATAATCTCTGTGAAAGAGATTGTTTTTTTTCCTTTTAACAAGAAACTCCTAAGTACCCTGCAAAGGTGTCTCGCCTGTTCTACTCAGCCTAGTGATGGGACCCAGCCCTCCCTGTGGCTTGTTGCTAAGTTCCCATGTAGATCATCCTCTGCCTTGCTCCTCCAATGGGCCAAGTGCTTTCCAACCTTGGACCTTTGCACACCAGTTCTTTCTGCCTGGAGCGCTCTCCCCTCCGATTTCACATGGTTGGTTTCATCTTGTCCTTAGATTTCCATTTCAGCGTGAGCCTTAATGACACCTTGCCTGATCCCCTAATCTAAAAATAATAACCTGACAGAGTGCCTGGACGGCTCAGTTGGTTAAGCAACCTACTCTTGATTTCAGCTCAGGCCATGATCTCACAGTTCGTGAGATCAAGCCCTGCATTGGACTCTGAGCTGACAGCATGGAGTCTGCTTGGGATTCTCTCTCTCCCTCTTTCTCTCCCCCTCTCACGCTCCCTCATGCTCTCTCTCTCTCAAAATAAATATTTTTTTTAAATTTTTTTTTCAACGTTTTTTATTTATTTTTGGGACAGAGAGAGACAGAGCATGAACGGGGGAGGGGCAGAGAGAGAGGGAGACACAGAATCGGAAACAGGCTCCAGGCTCCGAGCCATCAGCCCAGAGCCTGACGCGGGGCTCGAACTCACAGACCACGAGATCGTGACCTGGCTGAAGTCGGACGTTTAACCGACTGCGCCACCCAGGCGCCCCTCAAAATAAATATTTTTAAAAAGATATGTAAAAATAACAACCATTCTCCATCACATTAATATTTTTGGTTCTTCTGCATAGAATTTGTCACTTTCCATATTTCCTTGATCGCTTCTTTATTCAAATTGTCTACTACCTGCACTAGAGTATGAATGTTCGGAAAGCAGCATCTGATTTGCTGTCACAACTGCTGCGTCCAACACATAGCAGTCACTCGATAAATATTTGCAGGATGGATAAAAGGCAAACAAATAACTTATGGTTGCTGCAGTATTATGAACTTTTCATGGAAAGCTTAATAAGCCCTTTGGATTTTATGATACGGCTCTTCGATTGCACTTCATTCTACGTCTCAAACATTCTTCCTGACTTAAAAAATATGTTTATGTGTGTCCGTTTGTAGACATTGCCATCGGGGCACCCTTTGCAGGCAAGGACCAAAGAGGCAAAGTGCTCATTTACAATGGGAACAAGGATGGCTTACACACCAAGGCGTCCCAGATTCTGCAAGGATTGTGGGCCTCCCAGACCATCCCTTCTGGATTCGGCTTTACTCTCAGAGGAGATTCAGACATAGACAAGAATGATTACCCAGGTAAGGGTTTCTTTCTTTTCCCATGAGAGCCCACTTCCCAGAAGGAAGCCCGTTCTCGGGACAGCGCATCATGTGAAAGTGGTTCCCCTCCTGAAGGGGAAGGCCAAGCTTACCCACAGATGGCCCCGGGCTTTTGTCCATGATTCCCAAGTGACAAAACAGGGAAGGCAGACAAAACAAACAGTCCCCTTCCCGCCAAGAAACCATGTGAGAAAGGCAAGGTGGCTTTTGAAAACCCGCACTGGACGCAAAACTTGTCAACTTTGCGACAAAAGTTTTTGTTTGAAACCCCTCAGTAAGCTGTTGTCCATTGATGAAGACTTGCCTCAGGGCCAGCTAGAGCAATTTATTTTAACCCTGTAATTCCCTTTTGAGCTCATAGTTCCTGTTAATTAACTCATGAGCCTCGACATTTCTGTCATCAAGCTCATGCTTTTGGAGCATAAGTATTTTCTAGCCGTCTTTTGGGGTTTTTCAAAATAGATTGCGTATTTCAAAGTGAAGCAAAAGGAGCTTGTTGATAAGAAAGATGGTAAACTGTTCTTGGTGACTACACTCCGACTGAGGGCTCGTGGAAATTATACCGCCCAGCGAGATAATTCACGGTTTGTGCGTGCCGGAGGAAGGCACAGTTTGTCTTAACGGATTGTTTTGGGAATCCCAGGGTTTTCAGCAGAGAGCATTAGACTTCTTGGTTTTATGATGCAATTTTCATTTTTATGTTAGTTATTTTAAAATGGTTTCAACAAATACTTAGAAATTACTACTAGTTAACCAACAGCTTCAACTATTTATCAAAACCTGTCTCATTCCACCACGTTCACGCCAATTGGGTGCTTTCCATATGTCGAGGGTTTTTTTTTTTTTTCTGGTTTGGGGCAACATTCCAATACACTGACTGCCTAAACATACATAACTAATTCCATCCTTCCGTTTTCTCTTCCCCTCTGGCATCAGGCAAAAAGGATACTGTATCATCTTCTCATAAATTTGCCAGAAATCTTTCCTGGCACCACCAAAGACGTTCTAATGGGCTCAAAGCAGATTTAGTTTTATATCGTATACGAATACATCCTACCTCAGCAATTTCAAGAGCGTCTAGTTAAGTTTATTTTCTTAGGTTATACTATACTAGTCTAATCAATGAGGTTAGTGGGGTTTTTTGGGGGGGGAGGAGGGTGTCATTCATAATCCATTCTATTTTAAATAATCCAAAAATTAGTCCCTTATGTGATTTCTTCCCAAAATATGTCAGGATGATTCATGAAATTCAACTCATAGGCTGTAATCTTAGATGAAGAGTTATTTTTGGAAAGCTGTTGCTATTCATTATGCTTATCATATTCTTACCTCAGTACCAGGGAACTTGACACACAGGTGGCTGTACCTTCCGCCAGGTAAAGGAAATAAGGGATGTATTGCACGCCTAGGAAGTTCATCAGCTTTCTTTCAAGTCTCCTAAATAAAAGCCAGGAAGGAGAGGATCATGAGACAATTTTTATCTCAATGAATATTTCTTCTGGGGGTGGGTGGAAGGTTGAGGGAGCAGGGAAAGAGGAGGCAGACAGGGAAGAGAGAAGCTAAAGTAGGTAGATGTTGGCAACTAGTTACCTCTTAATTATGTCTTCTTTTATCCCTTCTTAACAATCGGAAAAAGGTCATTTGAAGCCATTCGTTAACCGTACCTATTGAGGCTGATTCAATTAATACTAATTAATGAGGTTAATGCAGTCTGTGTATCTGTCTGTAAAGTAAATGTCCTTCACTAAGGCAGCACCATTCATGCCCCTAATTGGATTCTTATCCCTTGAGATCATCTCGAGGCGTTCGGTGTGCGACTGTACGTCTTCTTAGTAGACTTGGGTTCTGGTCCCGGTTCTGCCTCTCGAATGGAAATGTGAATGTCTTGTGATTCATGATCCTAGAGCATTTTCCTTGATCCCCATCTCTTTACAAAAGAATGACATTCAAAGAATTCTCCTTAGAGTGACGCCAAGTCCCCAGAGACCTGTGCAGAGGCAAAACCCTAATGGGGGGGTAATAACTACATTCTCTTCACCACTACGATGGATTTGAAATCCACAGGCATAATTCAGGAATCAGTTGAGCAGATGTTCATTTAGATTCAAGACTTTCTCCTTTCCTGTCTCTGAGGCCACTCTTTCAAGGAAGGGAGTGGCAAAGGGCGTGCCTGTTGTCCAGGGACTAGGAAAGGGACATCCGGCCCAAGTGCATCACCTGTTTTTACTAGCTTCTGCCTGAAGGATAATTCAGTCTCTCCTGGCCTTTCACGCAGTGCTTAAGTTTCTGTGGTTAATCCCATGGCCTCTGTAGTGGCCACTGCTCGAAAGTTCTATGGGTCATGAGTCCTCATTCTATTCTGGCCTCTTCTGGTCCGTTCTTAGCATGCGCTTCCATACTATGGTTAGGACCCAGACATTTACAGGTTAGGTTTTCAAGTTTCTGAGATTGTTTATCCACCTGGATTATTCCTTTAGCTATTGCTAAGTTATCACCAAGACACCTTATTACTCCAGCCTAATGGAGTTTCAATCTTCTTAGGTTTTGCCTGGGAAATAGCAGTGTTCCCCCACCCTGAAGCTATTGGGTGGCATGCGTTCCAAATCCTATAGCTCATTTTATAAACTGTGTGTCCTGGTCCCCCGTGGTCTATCTTGTGATTTTTTCCAAACCAGTTCTACCTGGAACTTACAAAGAAGTATAGTTTTCTTTCTCTTTGGGGTCCTGCTCTCCCAAATCAAAATTAATCTTCTTTCAGATTATGGTGCCTTCCAGGAGTCTCAAAATCCATTTAACAAGTTGACTTTCTTCTAAGATATATCTGGTGGTCTTCAATAAGCAGTGATTCTCAATCTTAGCTGCACATCAGAATCACTTGGGGGAACTTTATTTTTTTTTTTAATGTTTTTATTTATTTTTGAGACACAGAGAGACAGAACATGAGCAGGGGAGTGGCAGAGAGAGAGGGAGACACAGAATCCGAAGCAGGCTCCAGGCTCTGAGCTGTCAGCACAGAGCCCGATGTGGGGCTTGAACTCACAGAGTATGAAATCATGACCTGAGCCGGAGTCGGACGCTTAACCGACTGAGCCACCCAGGCGCCCCATCACTTGGGGGAACTTTAAAAACTCTGTCTGCTCAGGTCACTCTCCAAGCCTAGAGTCAAACTCTCCAAAGTCAGAACCTCTGGGAGGGGGTAGAGCTCAGACCAGAGTAACATGGGTAAGTCACTTGGGTGATTCCCATGTTCAACCCACCTGAGAACTAATGACATAGAACAAAGTTCCCCCTTTAATGAATATCGAATCAACGGACATCTTGTTAGAATACAGATTCTGATTCAGGTCAAAGAAGTGGGAAAGACTCCTCCTTTCTTCCGGCTTCCCAAGTTATATCACTGCCTCACGGCTTCATACTACATCCTGAGTAGCAAGCTGTTTTGACCTACGGAATCTGAGATGAGGTTCTTACCCAGGACCTTACTGTGAGAAACAATGCTCTCAAGTCTTTGTGCTCAGTTCCCATGCCTACGGTAGTTGGATATGCAGTGTTCTCTTTTGGCAAGGACCCGTTCACTAAACTCTGCCATTCCATTTATTCTTTTCAAGTTGCCAAACTAACCCGAGGGTCTTTTCTCCAGGTCGCCTCTGTGTGGTTACGGCCATTGGGATGCATGGTCCTGATACATGCTCTGGCCTCATCTGGAAAAACTAAGGAAGGTCCATTGAAAATACTCAGGGTTTTTTTGTGGTTGTTTTTTGGGTTTTTTTTTTTTTTTTGCATGCACTGCTCTGCGTCTCCTGGGAGTTACCTGTGCATTTAAAATGATGCCTCATTGGCTTCCATTTAAAATATAGGATCCATTTGTTAGGGATTGGCCCACCTTAACCTGGCTTAAGCCGTAGAGGGAGCCATTTATATTAAGGCTATAGGAATATCTCAAGGAAACCTAAAGACAGCAACTCTCCTAGGCCTCTGGATGGGACTGACTGACTGACTGAGATCCTGGATGGCCAAGACTTCCTTTATGCCTCTCTCTTACTCTTGCCTCTGCTTTTCTTTGCACATCTGCTTCTCTCTCTTCCCCTCTCTCTCTCACTCCCCTTCTCTCCCTCTCCCTGTCTGGACCACATTTCTCTGAGCACATAGTGAAGTGTCAGCTCAGGCTTTGCATGTTGCAATTTTACTCACTCAAAGAGACTGTCTGCAATTCATCTCAGTCCCACATTATAGGGAAGGGCATCGTATAGACTCCACGGCAAAGGGTGACATCTTCCAAAGAAAGCAGGCGTTGACTTGTGGACTGGGCAAGTATGCCAGGGAATACACGCCTTGATGCCCCTGTGAAACAAAACAAAACAAAATGGCCCTAGGAAATACGAAGGGAAGGAGATAATTGAAAACAAAAATCTTTCGTTATAAAAATTAAGTAATAAAAGTGGTTGTTAATTGCTCATCGCTCTTTGATTGTTTGTTCCTTTTGTTTCAAGGTCCAGAAGAAAAATACGTAAAGAAATTCCTTCATTCAGTCAAAACATATGTATTAGTGTTTGCTATGTATTAGACATCGTGCTGGGGGGACAGTGGCAAGGCGTCCACTGTCACTACCTTCCCAGAGCTGACATTCTAGGTGAGAAAGACAGTTAAATAATTACAAAAAAGTGTGAGCATCGAAACACTGAAGGCTTTAAACACTAAACCGGTTTTGGAACATAATAACATCTGAAAAAATTCAAGCATGGCTGCTGAACATTATGCTTATGAATTTTAAGTCTATTATGATAAAAGTATTGTTGGCCTTTGGAACTTCTGTAATGATTTGGTCTTCATTAAATGAATCAGCTGAGGAAGAACTATGAGCTCTGCGGTTCCTCAGATAGGCACCTCCACTCCCCCTGACAAACTTCCAGGAGCCAGGCTAACTCCATGATCAGGGCTACAAATTATGTCCAGGTTGTGTCCAGCCAAGGGGCAGGTGAGGGCAGATTCATATACCAGGGAGTTCCCTCCCTGCAGGATGGGGCAGGGCCACCTTTTTAATTTTTTTTTTTCAACGTTTATTTATTTTTGGGACAGAGAGAAACAGAGCATGAACGGGGGAGGGGCAGAGAGAGAGGGAGACACAGAATCAGAAACAGGCTCCAGGCTCCGAGCCATCAGCCCAGAGCCTGACGCGGGGCTCGAACTCACGGACCGCGAGATCGTGACCTGGCTGAAGTCGGACGCTTAACCGACTGTGCCACCCAGGCGCCCCAGGGCCACCTTTTTAAATGCACACACAGGCATGGTGGGATCTCAGTGGCCCTCCATTCTAAATAGATCAGAAACAAAAATCCCAAAACTCTTCCCTCTTTCTACTTGGTCACCTGCAGAGTTCAGGTAAAGACAAGTGCCCAAGCAAACGGTAGATTTGACATTCTGCATTGAAATCAGTCAAACCCATAGGAGTTGCTGTTAAATGGAACACACTTGAAAACCTGGGCTTACCCAAACTGATGGCTTCTGAAGGGGTAATTTATCCCATTCCTTAGGTGAATGCTTTTTACCTCATTTTAGGCACCAAGTGTTAGCAGCCGTGTCTGCGAGCAGAGCCGTGTTGGCTTCCCCTCGTCTTCACTGCCTGCCATCTACCCACTTCCAGGCACACTGCTATGAAACCTACCTGTGATAATGGCAGGCACACATGTTGCCCGTTCCTTAGATAGCGTGCTCTCTCTCTCTAAAGATAGATACGCTTGGGGCGCCTGGGTGGCGCAGTCGGTTAAGCGTCCGACTTCAGCCAGGTCACGATCTCGCGGTCCGGGAGTTCGAGCCCCGCATCAGGCTCTGGGCTGATGGCTCAGAGCCTGGAGCCTGTTTCCGATTCTGTGTCTCCCTCTCTCTCTGCCCCTCCCCTGTTCATGCTCTGTCTCTCTCTGTCCCAAAAATAAATAAATGTTGAAAAAAAAAAAATTTAAAAAAAATAAAAATAAAAAAAAAATAAAGATAGATACGCTTTACATGTTTGTGATACAAGCCAGCTGCCTTTTGCAGGAAGAAAGAGTAAGGTTGATGGTGATGTTCGATGTGCGTTTCTTTGCGAATTACAGCTGTTTCACCTTCCAGACTGACGAAAAATCAGGTCACATAGGACTCGAAATAATCAAAAGCACAGACGTGCAAAAGGTGGCTTGATTTACTACTATGCTATCCACTGCATAGCAGAGAAATACAGTTCATATCCTCTGGAATACTATTTTTGAATATTTCTTATGCACACGCGTACATACACTCACACTTATATGTGCATATGTGTATATATGCATGCGTATTTTGTGTGTGTGTGTATGTGTACCCCAAGAGAGTTTATAGGGTGAGGTTAGATGATACTCCATATTTTTCTTTTTGGGAAACATCAAACCCGTATAAAAATAACCTATTAAAGTTAGCAACGTGTCTGGGAACAGGAGAAGGGAAATCAGACTGGCCAGGTTAAGATTCCCATCCATCATTGATGGGCTGTGTGGCAATGAACAAATTACTTGAGTTCTCTGAGTTTCTATTTCCTTACCTGAAATTATAAGGCTAATAATATTTCCTTCACTTGGTTGTGTGTGTTTGCACTTTCTAAGTCTGGAAAAGGTGTTTACAAAATGTTGTGAAATGGCTTAGAACAAAAAAGGAAATCCATCTGATTGACATGAATATAACCAAAGCTAATTTACTTCACAGACCTATTGGGCCACATAAAATGCTAAAAAGCTGCATTCTAGGATTCTGGAGATGGGCAAAATGGGTTTCAAACTTGACCCCACTGTTTCCTAGCTGTATAAAAGCATAAGACAATTTCCTAACCTCTCTGAACTTCGATTTTCTTCTCTGTGAAATTGGATATAATAAGTTGGTTTAAAGATAAAATGGCATTATTTATATAATGTGAAATGAGATGATGTGTTTAAGTTAAAATGAGATTACACAGAACATAGTTTAATAAATGGCAGCTCTCCAATCAAGTTTTCTTTCTTTCTTTCTTTCTTTTTTTTTTTTTTTTTTTAATTTTTTTTTTCAACGTTTTTATTTATTTATGGGACAGACAGAGACAGAGCATGAACGGGGGAGGAGCAGAGACAGAGGGAGACACAGAATCGGAAACAGGCTCCAGGCTCCGAGCCATCAGCCCAGAGCCCGACGCGGGGCTCGAACTCACGGACCGCGAGATCGTGACCTGGCTGAAGTCGGACGCTTAACCGACTGCGCCACCCAGGCGCCCCTTTTTTTTTTTTTTTTTTTTAGAGAGAGAGAGAGAGAATGAGCAGAGGGGGGCAGAGGGAGAGAGAGAGAGAGAGAGAGAGAGAGAGAGAGAGAGAGAGAATCTTAACAGGTTCCATGCCCAGTGTGGAGCCTAATGTGGAGTTGATCTCACAATCCTGGGATCATGACCTGAGCCAAAATCAAGAGTCAGTCGCTTAATCTCTGCTTTGTCCTTTTTTTCTCTCTTTGTTCAGGGTCTCACTGATGTCCTCCACTCTTTTTTTTTTTTTTTTAATGTTTATTTATTTTGAGAGAGAAAGAGATTGTGAGAGAGAGTAGAGGAGGGGCAGAGAGAGAGAGAGGAGAGAGAGAGAGAATCCCAAGCAGGCTCCTTAGGGTCAGCACAGAGCCCACCCCTGGGCTCTATCCCACACACCATGAGATCATGACCTGAGCTGAAACCAGGGGTCAGACACTTAACTGATTGGTTGCCCCCCAATTAAGTTTTGAAACAAGACTATATTTTGGAGGCATTATTTTCTTATACACACTATTGCTATTATTTTCTTTTGCTTATTTAATTCCCATAGTCCCCATATATTTTCTTCCCCCACCCAGACAAATAGGAATATGAAAGGAGGAACACTGACATTGAGACTCTGTTGGGTTGGCAATCTCTTGTAAAAGTCCTGTTGCTAGGCCCTCACTAGAATCTTCTGCTAATGTCATGCGGTTACTGCCCTGCTATGATGTAGCCCCACCACTCACCCCATCCTACCTCCCACCCCTACATGGAAGATGGTGCACAAGGGACTTCTCCCATTTCTCACTACTGTGATTTATTGGATGCCAAGAATGGAAAATGTTCTTCCTTCTTAACCTCTTAACCAGTTAAAGGCATTTAATTTCATATAAATTGGGCCTGAACTAGGTGACGACAATGGAAACTAAAAGGAAGGAATTAAAGAAATCATGTAAATGAAAAATAGTCAAGGCTTGATAATGACTGGCCGTGAAAGAAGGTAGAGGATGTGGGGTTAGTAAGGAAGAGATGTTAAAGATGACTCTGGAATTTTTATCCAGTGTACCCAAGAAAAGAATGGCATAATGGACAGACATGGGGAGATTTAGTTATAGAAATAAAGAGATTCTACTATAGAAATAGTATTTGGAATAATTTTCCTAATATCTAGATTAACCATTCAGTATTTTTTTAGGTTTATTACAGTAAATAGTATCATCAGTATACATATATAAATAGGAGTCATTAGTATATTGATTCCTGGCACCAAAATTCGTTTTCCTATTCCAAATATGGATGGATTCAGGTTTCTGTTCTGGTGCTGATTAGAAAATGAGGGTTGGGCAGAGGAGTATCTTGTATACATTAATTGAGTGAAAACATTTCAGAGAAGAAACAGCTGTGATAGTCAGAAATCCCTAAAATTCAATGATCTAGCCTAATCCTGTTAAACATGATTGTATAACAAGACCATCTGCTAAATGCATAGCCCAGACTTTGGAGAGCGGAGGAGGGGAAGTACAGATTCTGTTGAGGTGCAGAAATCTTACAGGCAATGAAAACTAGGGGAAAACATGGGCTGAATGCCAAGACTATCATTGTCTTGTTCAAGCCCATAATGCATGACGATTATACCATGAAGCCATCTCAGACAATTATACCAAATGGGAAAAAAAAATGACCCATTATTTGTTTTAATGAGTGCTGTGTGCATGAGTGTGTGTGTGTGTGCAAGCAAACAACCAAGCAAAAGAGAACCTACACATAAGAAATAAAAGGGTGGTTTTAACCAAAGGGAATAATGCATAGTCATACCTTGAACTCCTTGAAATTGATTTGAAGTTTAGTTGAAGTAAGTTCAAATCTATAGTCAAAGTTTATTTCTACTTCTCAAACCCCACTATTCAGGTTTTCCTGAAAAGGAAAACATTATGTTCCTTACTGAGCAAGATTTTCATAATTTCAGTATAAATAAATTGTAAATTAGAATATTAACATTTCTTATAAAAAAATCTTATGAGTTAGATTAAATGGAATTAATTAAGTCAACTGACAGAGTTCCTGGGCTTGAATTCAGCCATCCGTAAAGTGGAAGTAAAAGTGAATGGAGAGATAAAACATTTGAGTTCCAGAACCAGTTCTCCCAAGATAATGTTATTTTAGTAACTCAGCTTCTCTGGGCCTGACTTTCCTCCCCTGAACGTGATATGGATGAATAGAAAGCTTCTCCAAGCTTTCTGATTCTATAATCAGATTTTATAATCCAAGATCTAGACTTACTGCCTTCCAGATACAGACACTACAAAAAAAAGAGAGAGAGAGAAAGCAAGAACTGTAGGCCAATATCTCTGATGAACATAGATGCAAAACTCCTCAACAACTGAACCCAACAATACATTTAAAAAATCATACACCAAAATCAAGTGGGATTTATTTATGCAAGCGTGGTTCAATAATCCCAAATCAATCAAAGTGATACATCACATCAATAAGAAAAGGGATAAAAACCACGTGATCATTCCAATAAATGCAGAAAAAGTACATTTGATGAAGTACAACATCAATTCATGAAGAAAACCCCAAACCAAGTAATTTTAGACAGAACATACCTCATTATAATAAAGACTGTATGTGGAAAACCTGCAGCTAACATCATACTCAATGGTGAAAAACACAGCTTTCCCCCTAAGCTCAGGAATAAGACAAGGACGGCCAATCTCAGCCCTTTTATTCAACATAGTACTGGAAATCCTAGCCATAGAAATCAGACAAGAAAAAGAAATAAAAGGCATCCAAATTGGTAAGAGAGAAGTGAAACTATTTGCAGATGACCTGAAATTATATATAGAAAACCCTAAAGACTCCACCAAAAAACTACTAGAACTGATGAATGAATTCAGTAGCGTCTCAGGATACAAAATCAATGTGCAGAAACATGTTCATTTCTAAATGCTAATAATGAGGCAGCAGAAGGAGAAATTAAGAAAAATTATTTTTACAATTGCACAAATAATAAAATATCTAGGAATAAAGTTGACCAAGGAGGTGAACCGAGGAGGTGAAAGGCCTGTACTCTGAAAACTAAAACATTGATGAAAGAAATTGAAGACAACACAAACAAATGCTTTTTCTGCATCTACTGAGAGAATCATATGGTTTTTAGCCTTTCTTTTATTAATGTGGCACATCACATTGACTGATCTGCAAATATTAAACCAGTCCCACAGCCCAGGTATAAACCCCACTTGATCATGGTGAATAATTCTTCCGATGTACTGTTGAATTCAATTTGTTAGTGTCTTGTTGAGTATTTTTTCATCTAGTTTCATCAGGGATATCGGCCTGTAATTCTTTTCAGTGAGGTCTTTGGTTTTGGAATCAAGGTAATGCTGACTTCATAGAATCAGTTTTGAAGCTTGACTTCTGTTCCTGTTTTTTGGAACAGTTTGAGAATAGGTATTAACTCTCCTTTAAATGTCTGGTAGAATTGCCCTGGGAAGCCATCTGGCCCAGAACTCTTGTTTGTTGGGAGATTTTTCATTACTGATTCAGTTTCTTTGCTGGTTATGGGTCTATTCAAATTTTCTATTTCTTCCTATTTCAGTTTTGGTAGTTTGTATATTTCTAGGAATTTGTCCATTTCTTCCAGGTTGCCCAATTTGTTGGAATATAATTTTTTCATAGTATTCTCTTATAATTGTTTGTATTTCTGTGGTGTTGGTTGTGATCTCTCCTCTTTCATTCATGATTTTATCTATTTGGGTCCTTTCCCATTCTTTTTGATAAGTCTAGTTAAGGGTTTATCAATTTTGTTAATTTTTTTCAAAGAATCAGCTCTTAGTTTCATTAATCTGTTCTACTGTGTTTTGTCTGTTTTTTCTATATTGTTTATTTCTGCTCTTATCTTTCCTATTTCCCTTATTCTGTTGGCTTTAAGCTTTATTTGCTGTTCCTTTTATAGTTCCTATAGGTGTAAGGTTAGATTGTGTATTTGGTACCTTTCTTGCTTCTTGAGATAGGCCTGAATTGCAATATACTTTCCTCTTAGGACTGCCTTTGTTGCATCCCAAAGGGTTTGGACTGTCATGTTTTCATTTTCATTGGCTTCCATGTATTTTTTTTTATTTCTTCATTCATTTCCTGTTTAACCCATTCATTCTTTTGTAGGATGCTCTTTAACCTCCATGTATTTGAGGGCTTTCCAAATTTTTTCTTGTGGTTGATTTTGAGTTTCATAGAGTTGTGATCTGAAAATATGCATAGTATGATCTTGATCTTTCTGTACCAGTTGAGGGCTGATTTGTGACAAAGTATGTGATCTATACTGGAGAATGTCCCATGTGCACTCGAGAAGAATATGTATTCTGCTGTTTTAGGGTGAAGGTTCTGAATATATCTGTTAAGTCCATCCAGTCCAATGTGTCATTCAAAGCCATTGTTTCCATATTGATTCTCTGCTTAGACAATCTGTCCATTGCTGTCAGTAGGGTATTAAAGTCCCCTGTTATTATTACATTATTACCAGTGAGTGTCTTCATATTTGTAATTGATTTATATATTTGGGTGTTTCAGGTTGGGGGCATAAATATTTACACTTGTTAGATACTCTTGATGGATAGAACCAAAGGTGTAATCATCAAGACAGCATGGGACTAGCACAAAAACAGACACATAAATCAATGGGACAGAATAGAGAACCCGGAAATGGACCACAAATGTATGGCCAACTAATATTCAACAAAGCAGAAAAGAATATCCAATGGAAAAAAACAATCTCTTCAGCAAATGGTGCTGGGAAAACTGGAAAACAACATGCATCAAGATGAAACTGGACTACTTTCTTACACCATACACAAGAATAAATTCAAAATGGATGAAAGACCTAAATGTAAGACAGGAAACCATCAAAATCCTAGAGGAGAAAATAGGCAGCAACCTCTTTGACCTTGGTTGCAGCAACTTTGTACTCGACATGTGTCTGGAAGCAAGGGAAACAAAAGCAAAAATGAACTATTGGGACTTCATTGAGATAGAAAGTTTCTGCACAGCAAAGGAAACAATCAACAAAACTAAAAGTCAACTGACGGAATGGGAGAAGGTATTTGCAAATGACGTATCAGATAAAGGGTTAGTGTCCAAAATCTATAAAGAACTTACCAAACTCAACACCCAAAAAACAATCCAGTAAAGAAATGGGCAGAAGACATGAACAGACACTTTTCCAAAAAAGACATCCAATCATCACTCATTACCAGGGAAATACAAATCAAAACCACACTGAGATACCACCTCACACCTGTCAGAATGGCTATAATTAACAACTGAGGAAACAAAAGATGTTGGCAAGAATGTGGAGAAAGGGAAACACTTTTGCACTGTTGGTGGGAATGCAAACTGGTGTAGCCACTCTGGAAAACAGTATGGAGGTTCCTCAAAAAATTAAAAATGGAATTACTCTATCACCCAGCAATTGTACTACTAGGTATTTATCCAAAGGATACAAAAAGGCTGATTCAAAGGGGCACATGCACCCCAATGTTTATAGCAGCACTATCAACAACACCCAAAAGATGGAAAGAGCCCAAACGTCCATCAACTGATGAATGGATAAAGAAGATATGGTGTATATATACAATGGAATATTACTCAGTGATCAAAAAGAATGAATTCTTGACATTTGCAACAACACAGATGGAACCAGAATGTATTATGCTAAGTGCATTATATTAGAGAAAGACAAGTATATGATTTCACGCATATGTGGAATTTAAGAAATAAAACAGATGAACATAGGGGAAGGGAAAGAAAAATAAAATAAGATAAAAACAGAGAGGGAGACAAAACATAAGAGACTTTTAACAAACTGAAGGTTGCTGGAGGGGTGTTGAGTGGGGGGATGGGCTAAATAGGTGATGGGCATTAAGGAGGTCACTTGTTTTGGTGAGCACTGGTGTTACATGTAAGTGATGAACCACTAAATTCTGCTCCTGAAACCAATACTGCATATGTTAACTAACTTAAATTAAGAAATAATAATAATAATTTTTTAAAAAAAGAAAAAGAAATTGAAGACAACACAAATAAATGGAAAGATATTCCATGCTCATGGTTTGGGAAAACAAATATTGTTAAAATGTCCATACTACCCAAAGCAATCTGCAGATTTGATGCAATCCCTATCAAAGTACCAACAGCATTTTTCACAGAACTAAAACAAATAATCTTAAAATTTGTGTGGAACCACAAAAGACCCCAAATAGTGAAAATCTTGGAAAATCTTGGAAATCTTGGAAAAGAAGAACAAGACAGGAAGTGTCACGATCCCAGATATCAAGTTATACAAAGCTGTAGCAATCAAAACAGTATGGGACTGGCACAAAAATAGACACAAAGATCAATGGAACAAAGTAGAGAGCCCAGAAATAAACCTGTTATTTATATGGTCAGTTAATCTTCAACAAAGGAGGCAAGAATATCCAAAGGGGAAAAGACAGTCTCTTCAACAAATGGTGTTGAGAAAACTGGACAGCTACATGCAAAAGAATGAAATTGGATGACTTTCCTACACCATACACAAAAATAAACTTAAAAGAGATTTAAGGACCAGGGGTGCGTGGGTGGCTCAGTCAGTGAAGCATCTGACTCCATCTTGGCTCAGGTCATGATCTCATGGTTTGTGAATTCGAGCCCTGAGTCAGGCTTTACGCTGGCAGTGCAGAGCCTGCTTGGTATTCTGTCTCTCCCTCTCTCGGACCCCCTCAAATGAATAAATAAACTTAAAAACAACTTCACAAAAGGGATTAAGGACCTAAATGTGAGAACTCAAGCCACAAAAATCCTAGGAGAGCACAGGCAGTCATTTCTCTGACATTGGTCATAGCAACATTTTTCTAGATATGTCTCCCAAGGCAAGGGAAACAAAAGCAAAAGTACACTATTGGGACTACATCAAAAGAGAAGTTTTCTGCACAGCAAAGGAAACAATCAACAAAACTAAGAGACAACCTACTGAATGGGAGAAGATATTTGCAAATGATATATCCAATAAAGGGCTAGTGTCTAAATACATATAAAGAACTATACATAACTCAACATCCAAAAAACACAAATAATCCAATTAAAAATGGGCAGAAGACATGAACAAAGATCTCTCCAAAGAAGACATAGATATGGGCAACAGACACATGACAATATGCTCAGCATCACTGATCATCAGGGAAATGCAAATCAAAACCATAATAAGATATTACCTCACACCCGTCAGAATGGCTAAAATCAAAACACAAGAAACAACAAGTGTGGGTGGGGATGTGGAGAAAGAGGAATCCTCATGCATTATTAGTGGGAATGCAAACTGGTACAGCCACTGTGGAGGCTTCCTCTATAGATTAAAAATGGAATTACCGTATGATCCCATAATTTCACTGCTGTTACCCAGATAATATAAAAACACTAATTCAGGGTGCCTGGGTGGCGCAGTTGGTTAAGCGTCCGACTTCAGCCAGGTCACGATCTCGCGGTCCATGAGTTCGAGCCCCGCGTCAGGCTCTGGGCTGATGGCTCAGAGCCTGGAGCCTGTTTCCGATTCTGTGTCTCCCTCTCTCTCTGCCCCTCCTCCGTTCATGCTCTGTCTCTCTCTGTCCCAAAAATAAATAAACGTTGAAAAAAAAAATTAAAAAAAAAATAAATAAAAACACTAATTCAAAAAAGATAAATGCACCCTTATATTTCTGCAGCATTAATAGCTAAATTGTAGAAGCAGCCCAGTGTCCATCGATAGATGAATGGATAAAGAAGTGGATAAAGAAAGAATATTACTCAGCCATAAAAAAGAATGAAATCTTGTCATTTGCAACAACATGTTTGGATCTAGCGAGTATAATGCTAAGTGAAATAAGTCAGAGAAAGACAAATACCGTATGATTTCACTCATACGTGGAATTTAAGAAACAAAACAACCAAGAAAAAGAAAAAGAGACGGACCAAAAAAAAAAAAAAAAGTCTTAACTATAGAGAACAAACTGATGGTTACCAGACAAGAGGTGGGCAGGGGGGTGATTGAAATATGTGAAGAGGCTTAACGGTACACTCATCCATGATGAGCACCGAGTAATGTATAGATAATGTATATTGTACACCTGAAACTAATGTGACATTGTGTGTTAAATATACTGGAATTAAAATAAAACATAGTTTTTTTTAAGAAAAACGATGTTTAATCTACCCATTTAATTTTTTTAAATCTGTATGATTTCATGGATGTTTATTTTGGGGCTATACACTATTACTACATTTGTTTATATTTGTTGCCTGTTGTGTTCGATATTTGGCCATTGGGAATGCTTTCCAGTTCATTCCTGTATTCATTTTATTTTTTTAATTTTCATTTATTTTTGAGAGAGAGACAGAGGGCAAGTGGGAGAGGGGCACAGAGAGAGGGAGACACAGAAACTGAAGCAGGCTCCAGGCTCTGAGCTGTCAGCACAGAGCCTGACATGGGGCTTGAACCCACGAACTGTGAGATCATGACCTGAACCGAAGTGCAGCGCTTAACTGACTAGCCACCCAGGTGCCCCAAATCATGTGTTCTTTTAATATTTCCCATCCTCTTATAAGCATTTCCTCACTGTATAACATCACAGTATGCTCCGAGCTCATCTTGTATTTTCGGTGCTTCAGCCCTGGAATCAACCTTTCTTCAAAACCTACAGTTTCTTTATTGAAGAACAATATTTAGAAATCAAGACCTGGACACTAGGTTTTATCATGGTAACGAGCATGTCAAGACTTGTAATGCATGGAATTCTGTAGATTACCATGTTGTCATATATTATAGCTCCATTGCAAACCATCAATATTGCTTGAAATCAACAAATCATGTTTTCATTATTCAACCTATGCTTTGTAAGTCAACATTTTTCATTTTAATTGCCAACAACAGGTATTTGGGCAACATTAATATTATTCGGCTAATGTTGAGAACAGCCACCATTTTTCTTCATTTTTAAGGATAAAGGTATTATAATATTTACTAGTTATATGATATTCAAGAAATTGTACTTTTGAAATACAATTCATTAATTTATTCAACAAATACTTATTAAGTGCCATTCGTGTGCCTGGCACTCTTCTAGGTTTTGAGGATATAGCACTGAATTAAACAATGACCCTGTCCTCATGGGCCAGAGTTCAAATTCTAGCTGCTACCATGGCTGACTGTGTAAGCATGACAAGTTAAAGGGATGTTGTGAAAGTTAAGCTAGATACGTATGTATAATATGTATAAAGCGGTTGACACTGTGAACAAAACCTAGTAGGAATTGCTAAATATTAGTTATAAGTGACGTATTGATACTATTTTGACTTAATCCAAGCCTTTAAGAAACAATCCAATCTTGGAGATAAAGCATCCAACAATTAACTATAGTACAAACGGCATATAAGAAGAGTTTTAAGAGGTAAAAAAAAAAAAATTAATATTGAATGAGTTAAAAATAGAAGCTTCTTGTAGCTAAGTAAAGTGTTCAAAGTAAGCTTCCTGGGGGAAGTAATGGTTAAGCAAGGTCTTAAGATATAGGTATGATTTTAAGTGGTTATAAGGAGACAGCTTTCCAAAAGAGGAACACGGCCTGAGCAACACTCAGAGGTAAGAAAAGGTGATTTTGGAAGTGATTTGGTTCAAACTCATGGGAGCATAAATGGAGGGATGAAAGGTAGATTTGGGGCAGGTAATGAAGGGCCTTGAATAGCATAAATAATTGGTACTTTATTAGGAAAATAATGGGGAAAAGAGATTGTATTTTATATTTCAAAATGACACTTCAAATACTTCAGTCTTCAGCAATGATCGGAATGAGCAGTAATGAAAAAGAAACTTAGGGCAAAAGCCATGAAAATATCCCAGGTAAAGCCGTGCACTGAACCAGGAGAGTCCAGCACTAATACCACTGCAGCCTGGAGGTGTGTTGGGGTCAACAGGCTCAGGGTCACCGTCAACCTTTTGCATTCCCACAAGCAGTGAGTGAGAACTCCTCCATTTTCACACCCTCACCAATGATCTGGATTTGGGTCTTGCTAATAGCTGTGTAAAGACAACTTGTTGCTTTAATTTGCATTTCCCTGGTAACTTACAAGGTGGAGCATGTTTTCATAGGCTCACTGTTACCTGAGGTGTCTGTGAAGGACTTCGGCTCATTTTTATTGGGGTCATTGTCTTACTCTGAAGTCTTAAGAGTTCTTTGTGTATTTTGGATAGCATCCTTTATCAGATGTATCTTTTACAGATATTTTCTCCAGTTGGTGGCTTATGTTCTCATTGTCTTGACGTTGTTTTTCACAGAGCAGAAGTTTTTAATTTTAATGAATTGTATCTATCAATTCTTCCTTTCATGGATCGTGTCTTTGGTATCGTATCTAAAAAGTCATCACCATACCCGAGGCCATCCATGGGGTTTCTTCTATGTTATTTTATACAAGTTTTACAGTTCTGTGTTTTACATGTATTTCAGTTTTTTGTTCTGAGTTCATTTTTGTTCAGAGTATCAGGTCTGTATCTAGTTTTGTTTTGTTTTGTTTTGGTTTGGTTTGGTTTTTGCATTTGGATGTTTAGTTTTTCCAGCACCATCTGTTGAAGAGACTGTCTTTGCTCCATTGTATTTTCTTTGCACCTAGGTCAAAGATCCATTGACCACATTTATGTGGATGTATTTCTGGGTTCTCAGTTCTGTTCCATTGATTTGTTTATTCTTTCACCAATACCATACTGTCTTGATTACACTAGCTTTATAGTAAGTCTTCAAGTAAGGTAGTGTCAGTTCTCCAACTTTGCTCTCCTTCCATATTATATTGGCTATTTTGCATCTTTTGCCTCCCTGTATGCACTTTAGTTTGTTGGGAGCCATAAAATAACTTGCTAAGATCTGGATTGGGATTGCACCGAATCTATAGAGCAATAACATCTTAACAATACCATAAAACCTTACATTGTGAGTGATTTGTTGTGCAGGTGTTCTGCAAGATGAGCAAACATTCCTAATAAATTTTAATTGATAAACGAGCGATGTCTTGTAATACGAGTAGTACATGACACTGAATGTCACATGATCATAACTGAGCCAATGGTCCTTGAAATTCGCTTTGATATTTGAGTGCTTTGGATTATGAGCATGTTTCCGAACAAATTATGCTCACAAAGCAAGGTTTTACTGTATTGAGTTTTCCTATCCATGAGCATGGAATATTGCTCCATTTATTTAGTTCTTTGATGTCTTTAATCAGAGTTACTTAGTTCTCCTCATACAGATCTGTACATATTTTGTTAGATTTGTTCCTAAGTATTTCACTGGGGGGCGGAGGGGATGGTAATGTAAATGGTATTGTGTTTTTAATTTCAAATTTTACTTATTCATATGTAACTGGTATATAGGAAAATGATTGACTTCTGTATATTTGCCTTATATCCTGCAACCTTGCTATAATCACTTATTAGTTTCAGGAGTTTATTTGCTGATTCTTCTGGATTTTGTACTTAGATGATCATGCCATCTGTGAACAAAGATAGTGTTATTCTTTTCCCAATCTATATACCTTTTATTTCCTTGTTCTGTCTCATTGCATTAGCTAGGCCTTCTGTTGTGATCTTGAAAAGCAGTGGTGAGAGGGGATATCTTGTCTTATTTCTGATCTTAATGGGAAAACTTCACGTTTCTTACCACAAAGTATAATGTTGGTTGTTCGGTTTTTGTAGACATTCTTCATAAAGTTGAGGAAGTTCTGTATTCCTAGTTTAGTGAGAGTTTGGGTCTTGAATAACTGTAGGATATTGTCAAATTATTTTTCTGCATCTACTGGTATGATCATGTGATTTTTTCTTCTTTAGCTTTTAGATGTGATGGATTACATTAATTGATTTTCAGATGTTGAACTAACCTTGCTTACCTAAATCACCTTTGGTTGTGGTGTATAATTCTTTGTATACATTCTTGGATTCAATTTGTAAATATTTAGAAGACTTTTGTATCTATGCTTATGAGAGGTACTGGCCTGTAGTTTTCTTTCTTTGTATTGCCTTTGTTTTTTTTTAATTTTTTTTAATGTTTATTTATTTTTGAGACAGAGAGAGACAGAGCATGAACGAGGGAGGGTCAGAGAGAGAGGGAGACACAGAATCCAAAGCAGGCTCCAGTATCTGAGCTGTCAGCACAGAGCCCGACACGGGGCTCGAACTCATGGACTGTGAGATCATGACCTGAGCCAAAGTCGGCCGCCCAACCGACTGAGCCACCCAGGTGCCCCGCCTTTGTCTGGTTTTGATATTAGGGTAATGGTGGCCTAGTAGAATGAGTTAGGACATATTCCCTCCACGTGCATCTTCTGGAAAAGAATGTAGATTCTTTGTAATTTTATAATTTCTTCCTTAAATCTTTGGTAGAATTCACAGATGAACTCATATTAATTGTTAGTTCAGTTTATTTCATTGATACAGGCCTATTCCAATGCTCTCTTTCTTCTTGTGTTCGTTTTGGCATATTGTTTCTTTCAAGAAATCGTTCCACTTCACCTACCATTATCAAATAGGCGTTGAATACTTTAACTATAATAGTGGATTAATCTATTTCTCCTTTAATTTCTATTAGTTTTTGCCTCATGTATTTTGATGCTGTGTTGTTAGGCACATACGTGTTAAAGATCATTATGTCTTCTTGGAGAATTGACTCCCTTATCATTATGTAATGCCTCTCTTTATTTCTGATAACTCTCCTTACTCTGCAGCTTGCTCTGTCTGAAATTAATATAGCTACCCCTGCTTTCCTTTGATTAATGTTACCACGGATATATTTCTCCATCCATTTACTTTTATTCTATATGCATCTTTATATTTAAAGTGTGTGTCTTATAGACAACATATAGTTGGGTCTTATTTTTATTTTATTTTATTTTTTTCATTTTTTTTTTACGTTTATTTATTTTTGAGACAGAGAGAGGCAGAGCATGAGCGGGGGAGGGGCAGAGAGAGAGGGAGACACAGAATCGCCAGCAGGCTCCAGGCTCCGAGCCATCAGCCCAGAGCCCAACGCGGGGCCCGAACCCACGGACTGTGAGATCGTGACCTGAGCTGAAGTCGGACGCTCAACCGACTGAGCCACCCAGGCGCCCCGTTTGGGCCTTATTTTTAAATCCACTATGACAGTCTCTATATTTCAATTGGCATATTAGACCATTGAAGTTTGAAGTAATTATTAATATAATTATATTAAGTTCTACTGTATTCGTTCCTACTTTCCATCGTTGCCCTTATTCTTTATTCTTATTTTTGTCTTTCACTCTGTTTATGCCTTTTGTGATTTTAATTGAGCGTTTTATGATTCCATTTTTTTTCTTCTTACTAAGGATATATACTTCCTTTTGACTTTTAAGTGGTTGCCCCAGAGTTTGCGGTATACTTTTACAACTAATCCAAATGCACTTTGAGATAACACTGTAGCACTTTACAGGTAGTATAGGTACTTTATAGTAACAAAATAATCCTAATTCTTCCTTCCCATTCCTTGTATCATGGCTGCCATATATTTATATGACATACACGCATAACGTGTAAATAAAATGTATATACGTGCTAAGTTATATATATGCACACACACACACACACACACACAGTCAAATACAGTGTTGCTATTACCATTTTGCTATTACATGTTAGATCCATTTAGGATAATGAAAGTAAGAGTTTTTATTTTACTTTCACTTATTCCTTCTCCAGCTCTTCATTTCTTTATGTGGATCCAAGTTTCTGACTTATATCATTTCCTTCTTTCTAAAGAACTTCTTTTTAGTATTTATTGAAGACAGGATTATTATCAATAAATTCCCTCAATTCCTGTTGCCCTGAGAAGGACTTTTTTTCTTCTTCACTTTTGAACTGAATTTTGAGGGATAATTTTGCAGGGTAAAGAATTCTAGGTTGGTGGGGGGGGGGTTCTCTTAAGATTTCAAGTATTTCACTTCATTCTCTTCTGGTTTGCATGGTTTCTGGAGAAAAGTTGGATGCAATGCTATCTTTGCTCCTCTATAAGTAAGGTATTTCCCCCTCTGGCTTCTTTCAGATTTTTTTTTTATTTTCTTATTTTTATTTATTTTTTTTGTTGTTATTTTCTGTAGTTTGAAAGTGATATGCACAGGTGACCTATTTTGCCATTTATCCTTCTCAGTGTCCTCTGAGCTTCCTGGAACTTTGATTTCCAGAAAATTTTCATCATTATCATTTGAACATTTCTTTTATTCCTTTCTTTCTTCTCTTTCTGGGATTTCCATTATGCATATGTTACACCTTTTATAGTTGTCTCACAGTCCTTGGATATTCTGTTCTGTTCTTTTCCACTCTTTTTTCTCTTTGCTTTTCAGTCTGAGAACCTTCTAGCTCAGATGGCTCCCCTGCTGTTTACAGGTTACTAATAAGTCCATCAGAGATATTCTTCATTTCTGTTACAGTGTTACCGATCTCTGTCATTTCGTTTTGGTTCTTAGAGTTTCCATCCTTCAGCTTACCTTGAGCAGCTGTTCTGTATGCTGTCTGTTTCATCCATCAGAGCCCTTCGCATATTAAACCTAGTTATTTTAAATTCCAAGTCTAATCATTCCAACATCCCTGCCATATCTGAATCTGGTTCTAAGGCTTGCTCTTTCTGTCTCCTCACTGTATTTTTTGCCTTTTAGCTGTGTCTTGTAACATTTTGATTACTGGGCATGATATGCTGAATAAAAGGAACTGCTATAAACAGGCCTTAGCAACGAGATGGTAGGTGTTGGGGGAGGGCAAGTGTTTTATAATCTCGTGATTAGGTCTCAGTCTTTTAGTGAGCCTCTGGACTGTGAACTTTATACATGCTTCTTAGCCCCCCCGCCTTTATGTTGAGCAGAATGTCAAGAGTGGGTTGGAGTTAGTATTTCTCTTCCCCCAGCTCAGTTAGGCTCTGATAATACCCCAGCAGGTTCGGCTCTGGTTTAGTTTCTCCTGAGGGCAGACCTTGCTAAGAATGAAGCATATATCTGGGTGCTTGGGTGGCTCAGTCATGATCCAACTTAGGCTCTGGTCATGTTCTCCTGGTTCATGAGTTCGAACCCCGTGTCGGGCTCTGTGCTGACAGCTCAGAGCCTGGAGCCTGCTTTGGATTCTGTGTCTCCCTCTCTCTCTGCCCCTCCCTGCTTATGTTCTCTCTCTCTCTCTCTCTCTCTCTCTCTCAAAAACAAATAAACATTAAAAAATTTTTTTAAAGAATGGAGCATGTATCTCCCCTCCCCCTGCCAGAAGCGTAAAGGGATTTTTCCTCTAATATTTATTGTGAGAACCTGGTAGAGACGCAGGAGATAAAACTCACTAAGGTGTACCTCCCCCCACCCCCTAGTGACTGGGTCCCCCTCCCCAGAGTTTTTAGTCTTCCGAGTCCTCCACACTGGTCCTCCAGCAATTCATTAGCTGCTGGTCAGGTTTCTGCATCCCGGCCCTGGCTCCCAAGGCAGCTGCTGTTCCAGTAGGCGGTTCGCTGTATCCGCCTGTCAGTTTCTCCACTTCTGCACAGCTCTTTGCCCTGTGACGTCACTTCTCTTGTGGATATCAGAAGAGCTGTTGGTTTTTCCAATTTGTTCAGCTTTTTTTTTTAAATTTTTTTAATGTGTATTTATTTTTGAGAGACAGACAGAGCGTGAGCCAGGGAGGGGCAGAGAGAGGGGGAGACACAGAATCCGAAGCAGGCTCCAGGCTCTGAGCCGTCAGCACAGAACCTGACGCGGGGCTTGAACTCAGAACCGTGAAATCATGACCTGGGCTGAAGTCCGACGCCTAACCGACCGAGCCACCCAGGCGCCCCCAGTTTATTCAGCTTTTGACTTGTTGTTAGGATGGAGTAGTGACTTCCAAGCTTCATCTGTGCCTTACCAGAAAGGGGAGAAGCTGGCTTCTTTATGAAACCCAGGGCAACAGTAAATATGACAGGATATCATTTATACTTGATCTTACTTGTAGAGATATAGCTAATAAAAACTTGATGCCTTGCCACGGTTCCTGTTATGGGCGGGGGGGAGGGGGGGCAGGATGTGGAGGAGCAGGAGGAAGCTCTCCCAGACTTAGAACCTCTGCATTATTTCTGACCTCCCACTGCATGTTCTTTCTGCAAGTCATTTTTGATTTATTAATATGTGATTTAAAAGCCATATTTCAGAGTCATTCACTTGAAGCATCCCTTCTGTCTTTATGCACCCTGGACATTTTCCCGGGAGTTCACTTCCCACTTACGAACTCGGTTCAAAAGTCACTTCCTTAAGAAGTCTTCCCTGACTGTTGACTTTCTCTAAGAACACTTATCTCCGATTGGAAGTACACATGTATGCGATTATTTGATAAATATCTATTTCACCCACTACGCTGGACCCTGTATTAGGTGAGGGCGAGCACTGGTTTGGATTTGCTCACTGTGGAGTCTCTTGTGCCCAAGGCAGTGGCTGACACGAAAAGGCACCTAGTAAATATGTGTTCAATGAATGAATGAGTGAATCACTCAATCAATCATTTTTCTCATAGCCACACACCTTGGCACACACACTATTGCCCTGACTATTACCTTCCAGCTCCACTTAGATCCAGTAAACGATTTTATTCCTGTGCGGAAGGAGAATAGAAATGTACACAGAGATGATGAGCCCCTTTAAAATAAACCTTGACATCCTCTCCTGGGATCACGGCAAGCCTGATTCAAGTGGTGCCCTCATTCTTCACAAGCAGAACCCTTGACCCTAGTTCTGTATTTGCTGGACATTTGACTACCACCTGCTGTTCAAACTGCTAAGCCAGGAGAACCAGTAGCCAGCATGATAGAAACCTCAGCAAACTGGAGTCAGGGTCATTATCACCTCTGTAGCCTGGGACATACCACCTACACGTCTCCTAACCTTGGCTTCTCCGCCCCTCAAGACTGTCGTGAAGACAGTTTGCAAACTGTGAAGGCCTCTACGTGGTCGATTGTTGTTATTTCTTAACACACTCACCAAACAGAGGTGGGAGGGATGGGGATCTAGCTCTAAGGCAGAGATCCAGGCTCTTTGAGCCAGACCTACGCCTTTGCCTTAAGGTGATGACTTAGGTAACTTGTGCCTAAAGCCTCCTAACAAGAAAGGGATGAGAAATTTTCAAAATAACTAACACGAGCAAAATCCTTCTCAGTACCTTCTCTTTGCCAACATTGCTCATGTGATGCTCCTCTTTCTATGTGGCCATCATTTTATATTTCCTTCCTGACATTTTCCCATGGTGACATTACTAATAGCTGGTTTCCTAAAAACTATCAACCCTGACGGAAATTCACGAGAGCATGAAGGTACAACAGAAAGCTCAGGGTCTGGCCACCCCTCAAGCTAAATGGTGAAGTAGGTGAAGCTCACTGGGGGGATGTTCAGCCCTTCTCATCCCCCTCTTCCTTTTCTTTCTGCCCCCAATCACTCCTCCACACCAGCTACAGAAACATACACTCTTTCCTTTCCTCAAATGTGTGGTGGGGAAGGAGCTAACACTCTCATTCTTATCAGGATGTAAGTGACCTGGGGAAGTGGGTCACACCCAGGAACTCTGACTAGAGGGCACTGGCCTGCCTTTTTAACAAGTCCCCTCAGAGAGATGGCTGACAGACTACAGGTACCTCACGGGCAAGCAATGTGTCTTCTTGCCCTCCGCTGAATCTTTGGTAGCGAGGACAGGACTGGGCTCATGGCAGGTGTTCAATAGCAAGTCTGAATGAGGGAACCACTGCATAAATGTTCTCTTCTTCCCCTCCTACTTCCCTTGCAACTCTATAAATGTGTATCTTTGTGTATCAGTTTGCTATGGCTGCCATTACAATGTACTACCTGCTAGGGGACTCAAACTATAGCAATTTATTTCCTGGTGGTTCTGGAGACTACAAGTCCAAGATCAAGGTGTAGGTAGGGTTCATTTCTTCTGAGGCCTCTCTCCTTGGCTTTTAGATGGCCGTCTTCTCTCTGTGTCCTCACATGGTCTGCCCTCTCGGTGTGCCTGTGCCCAAATTTTCTTATAGCACACCAGACAGATTAGAATAGGGCCCACCCTCGTGACCTCGTATCAATTTAATTACTTCTTTAAAGACCCAAAAAAAGGTCACACTCTGAGGTACTGGGGGTTAGGACTACAACATGTAAACTCTAACAATTAGCGAACTTATAAAGCCTCACAAGGTTTGGATCCTAGACTTTTATCTATCAGGCTGCATGTGGGGCAAGTGCCTTGTGAGATACCACGCTCTTCTGGAGACTATGAAATCACTCCCAATAGGCAGCCACTTATAAATGGGACTGGTCCTAAAGAAACAGACTTTTCTCCAAGACTTTTAGCAACTGACTGGACGGCACACATATTATTAACGTGGCCACACCAGGGATAAAGTGAAATGCCTTTGATTTGGTGACAGAACGCAACAAGTAAAACATCAAGCAACAGCGGAGGGAAAAAGGTGATCCTTGCCGCCCCAAGAAGCCAGTAATGTTTGGAAAACTGTTTTCATAAGACAGACTCATCATTTGATATTTCACTCTTATTTTTTTTGTGGGACTCTTTTTTGAAAAAAGGAAAATAAACTCTCCGTAAATTAGAATGTTGCAACCTAATACTGCATTCCAGCTCATAAATGTTTTTGTCCAGAGTTCATTTGGAAGCATTTCAGACAGATTGTTAGGATTATTACTTTCTGGGATAAAACCAAGCAATTTTTTTTTCAGGCATTTCTTCCTCAACTCATAACCTCCCCTCTCAGTAATATTTTGCATGTTGCAATAAAAAAGCAAGGAAGAAAGGCAGTCTCTGTCTATTTTTAGATTAACACGTTTGCCAAACTCGAGGAGACTTATCTTGATGCCTGCTTCCCGCAGACATGAGCTGTTTCTCTAGTGCTAAATGCTGAAGCCAATTTCATAACCTATTTACAAGTCAACATTGCCATATTTACTCGCCACCTTTGACCCCGTCATTTTATACATCATCTGTAATCCCACCGTTTCTCTGAATGGCGTCCTTGTAGGAAAATGAGGAGAGCCTGGGCGGGGCCGGGTATCGAACTCTATTGGACAACCTCCATTCGTCTTGGGGACACTTGCATGCTGTGGGGAGGGCTTAGCAGAGATGGAGCCTGGACAATGAGGACAGTGAGGAGAAGGGCCTGGAGGGGATGTCGGGAACTGTGAGCATCACTTAATGCTACGACGATAGCCAGAAGTCTTTGAACGAAGAGCTCAGGCAGCTGAGTGTCGGAGGTAAGCAAGTCGCAGGCCTGAGTCTGGGTAAGTCAGGAAGAAAGGCAGAAACTTGCCGTCCCAGAGTGAGGGCAAGGGGAGATAGAAACTCTGTAGAAGCAAGGCTGAATGACAGGCAAGGGAGAGGCCTGGACAGTGAAACAGAGCATGGGAGGCACAGTCGTGGGACCCCAACCAACTCTACAGAGCTCGTGGCTTTCTCTAACCACGAGAACGTTGAAGATTTTGCCAGACACCGTCAGAGAACAGTGACTTGCCCAGAGCCATTAGGAAACCAGTGGCAAGATGAACTGGAGTCTAGAATTCCCAATTTTTTACCTTCCGCTCAGTGATTCTCCACTTGAATTAAAACACTGCTTTATAAGGGAGATTCAAGGATGTGAGAGAGATTCAACAAGACAATTTACAAATCGAAACCAAAATCCTGTATACGCATGTTTAGAGTGATCTTCCCCACACGGGAAACAACTCAAGTGTCCCCTAGACGGGGATGGCCAAACTCCGGGCCACCCACACAGTGGAATACTGCTCAGCAATAAAAAGGAATGGACTCATGACACAGCATGGTGGGTGACTCTCGTAGGCACCAAGCTGAGTCAAAGAAGCCACACCCAGAAGGCTACACACTGTGCGTTTCCATTTCTCTGACATTCTGGAAAACAGATTAGTGGATGCTGGGGCTTCAGGTGGGGTGGGTGTGATGACAGGCAGCATGGGCGACATTGTAGGATAATGGAACAGTTCTATGCCTTGATTATGGTGGTAGTTATATGGCTGGATGCATTTATCAAAGCTCTTGGAACACGATTGCTTAGAAAGGAGGCAATTACTCTAGGAAAAATATACCTTAATTTGAAAAAAAATTAAAGAGAGAAAAAATGGCCTGTAGATGTGCTGCTGGGACGCAATATGGTAGAACAGGAAATGGATCAGCTCTGCAGCCAGACTGCCTGCGTTTAAAACTTGACCTTGTCATGTACTGTATTCAGCTTCTCTGTATCTCATTTTCCTCATTTCGAAATGGCAATAATTAAAGGATGCATCTCTTGGAGTTATTGCAGCAAAAGAATTTGTATCTTTAAAGTGTTTATAGGGATGCCTGAATGCTCAGTCAGTTAAGCACCCGACCTCGGCTCAGGTCATGATTTTGCGGTTCATGTGTTCAAGCCCCACATCGGGCTGTGTGCTGACAGCTCAGAGCCTGAAGCCTGCTTCGGATTCTGTGTCTCCCTCTCTCTCTCTGCCCCTCCCCTGCTCACAGTCTGTCTGTCTCTCTCTCTCTCTCAGAAATGAACATTAAAAAAATTTTTTTGAATAATAAATAGTTTATAAAGTTAGCATATGTCTGACACATCTCTGCACAACTGTCCAATATATCCTCAGGATATATATATATATATATATATATATATATATATATATATATATTCCTGGAAGTGCAAATGCTGGGTCAAAAGTTTGCATTGTCACAGCCCTCTGCAAACTACCTCCCAAGAAAATCGTGCCCGTTTACCCTCCCTCCCACAGACAGCATGACTTCAGTCCTTTGCTCTCCACCCATTACTGCCTGATACTAACCTTTCATATCTTCCAATCAAAAGGTCAGAGTGATACCTCATTGTCCCTTTCCTTTGGATGCCTTTGCTGACGAATGAGGCTGAACATCTTTTTATAGATTTGTTGGTTATAGCTGTTTATCTTTATGTGCATTGCCTCTTTACTGTCTTTTTACTAGAATATTTATAGCTTTATTATTAATTTCTATGGGTGTAGTATGAATTGGGGTTAATAATTACTATGTATTTTTCACTCCATGCCAGACATTCTTGTAAGCATTGAAAAATACTCACATTTGATCAAGCATATACATTGTAAACATCTTCTCCTGTTTCTTTTGACCCTGCTTCCATTTTTTTTGCAAAAGAATTTACACTTTCAAATTCCTTTGTGATTCCCACATTGTTTTGGTCACATTTGAGGAAGCCTTCTCTCTTGAGTAATTGTAATCTTTTTATACAACTATTGGTTGTATGTTCCCATATTTCTCAATTGTCTGGAAGTTATCATTTTTTAAGTTTGTTTATTAATTTTGGGGGGCGGGGACGAGAGAGAAAGAGTAGGGGAGGGGCAGAGAGAGGGAGAGAGAGAGAATCCCAAGCAGGCTCTGCACTGTGGGCACAGAGCTGGACACGGGGCTTGAACCCAAAAAGTGTGAGATCATGACCTGAGCTGATACCAAGAGTCCGACACTTAACTGACTGAGCCACCCAGGCTCCCCCCCTCCTTTTTTTTTTAAGTGAATTTATTTATTTTGAGACAGATGGAGAGAAAGTTTGCTTGGAAGCTCTTTATGGCAATTCTCATTGTGCAGAATTATTCTAAAATAGTAAATGCTTCTTAATTCCAAAACATAAAAAGAGTGGTTTGATGGCATTTTTGTAAGCATTGGTACATTCTTCAACAAGATGAGTGTGGGAAGGAAAAGTGAGAAGGTGGCTGGTAAGAGGCTCACATCTTGTGAAATGGTGGCACTTGGATGGCCAAGAGGACTTCTACTAAAGGATTCTGGGTGATCCTTTAACACAGCAGGGTCACTCCTCTTCCTGCTGTCTGCCCTCCCACCGACTCCCCTCTGTTCCCCCTAGGAAGTTTCCACTCCCTCCTGCCCACCTACATCCATACTCAAAACCAAGCTGATGTTTTCACGTAGAACGTCTTCCACCTCTAAAATTTCCTTCCAAGTACCACTTTAGAAGTTTGGCTCTTTTCTTCGTCCTCATTTAATAATCATAATTGCGGAGAAATAAAATACAAACCGGAGGTGTAATACATCTCCTACGACCTCACATTTTTAGGGTTATTTTTTCTTGCCAACTGATCCTGCATTCATGCTAATGTCCCCCTTCTTGTATCCTTAAAAGTACTCAGCTGATTCATCAAAAGCCAAAAGGAAAATAAACTATGTTTCTCAGGCAATGTGAGGTGATAACAAAGGACTCCAGCATTTTGGATTAAGGGGAAAGAACCAATTTTAGTTGCCAGCTGTTTCTTCAAGAAAAAAAAAATGGCTGTGTCTCTATATAAAGAAAGGCAAAATTTTTAATTTGTTTTCAGAATCTGCCTCTAAGAAGTTTCTAGAAGAAAGGAGAATATACATCAGATATTAGTATAAGACCTGTTATCTCAAAGGGAGGAAGTTATGAATCCAAGTGTCAGTACTCAAATTACTTTTTCTTCCAATTATCCTTTAAATTCCTAAGCATGATGGGATTACACAAGGTTAAAAAAAATTATGTGTTCACATATATATGCATATATATATATATATATATATATATATATATATATATATATATATAAAATATACACCCACATGTATATCTGTATGGACATATATGTGTGTATATACATACATACGTGTGTACATATATACACAAACATCAATATATGTATGTATATATAAGGATAATAAGGGCATGTGTGTGTATATATACATATACACATATGTGGAAACTGCATAGTACTTTTTAAAACAAATCCCATATTTTGAAAGGACAAATTGGTTCGGAAAAAAATTGGAAGATCAGGTCTTCCCCCTACAGAGATCCTAGAATTTTAAGGTCCAGAGCCTAAATGTTTCCAGCCTTTTCCAGCAGGCACAATACCAAGATGGTGTCTCCAAAGGCAAACATACTTTCCTGGTAGATAACTGCTTTCTTGGTCTCTGAATAACTGTGGCCACATTCTCCTGAAGAAAATTGTGGCCTATTTTGCCAATTACTTTATTTTTCCAGAGTAGTAAAATTCCCACCCTGAGGCACAGGAATGAATCAAAGTTCCTAAAGGAAAAGGCCTCTTGTTCATTACTGTCAGGACGGTGTTTCTCACCTTCTTGTCTACAATGATGATCTAGTCATGATGCAGCTTCTGTACCACTTTCTGGAATTTTCTAGAATCTGGCTGGGGCTTCTGTGTGTGTGCGTGTGCATGCGCACCTATACAAAACGCTAGCAGAACTTAACCGTTGTTTTCCATTAGCTAGTCTGTTGCACTTCTTCATCTCTCTTATCTTTACTATATTATCTCATTATTACTTATTCTCCTAGTTCAAGCATTTATAAAGCCCCCGTTCCCAATCTGGCCCTGTACCTGGTGCTGTGCATCCCAACATCATTTCTATCTTCATTTATTTCAACCTGTACCATCCCATGAAGTACTTGTCATGTGCAAGCCTGAAGAAAGATTCTTGCCTTGGAAGAGCTTCTAGTCTTATTTTCTTTGCCATTTCTGGGCAGTCCGTTCTTAAAACCCATCTTTTATAAAATGTCTAATCTTGGCATATTAATATTTAACCTTATTTGGAGCCAAACACAAAGCACACAATTCCTCTTGAGTCATTTTTCATAGGACTCTCATCTGGTGTCATTTCAACAAATAGGGATCACCCTGAGGACCGTGTGGCCCACACTTTTCTGAATACTGGAGTCTGTATTTTCAAATCAGTAACTCTTTTTCCTCTGACATAGCAGAAATGCACGGATATGCTAGAAAAGAAGAAGGGAACAGAAAAAAATATATGTGAAAATACTTGAAAAAGTTGAAATTCTGATAAAATTTTTAAAATTGGTAGACTCAAACTTTGGTTTCTGGCTTTCAAAGACTTGGATCCTTGGAAAAGGCTATTTTATTCCATGAGCCACAGTTGTCAAATGGTCTTTTTTCCTTTAAAAATTTTTTTTTCTAATGTCTATTTATTTTTGAGAGAGCGAGGGAGGAGCAGAGAGAGGGGGACACCGAATCTGAAGCAGGCTCCAGGCTGTGAGCTGTCAGCACAGAGCCCGACACAGGGCTCGAACTCATGAACTGAAAGATCATGACCTGAGCCGAAGTCGGACACCTACCCGACTGAGCCACCCAGGCGCCCCCAAATTGTCTTTTTTCTTTTAATCTGTGTCTTTTAATCTCACAAATACAGAATCCTTTAAAACGACCTTCATTCACCTTTCTGAACATTAGCATGCACACTTTTTTAGATGCGGAGGTTTTGGAGTCTCGAGCCTATTATCTGAATCGGATTCTGTGGCTATAAAACACGAGGCATTTTGACTGTGGTTTTAACCTTGAAGATGTCGGAGTCCATTTCTTTCTTTCTTTTTTTTTTTTTTTTAAAACCAACATTTTTCACAAGAATTATTGTTGTCTTAGGTTGGGTTCTTCCAGCACTGACCTTTAAGACAAGGATTGGAAAGCAAGCAGTTTATGTGAGAAGTGGTTCCAAGAAACGTTGCTAAGGCAGGAGGGAAGAGGGCCCTGGGAAGGGAGAACACCATAAAGATGCTTAGCAGGTTGATTTGGTGGACAGCAGGAGCTGGGGACATGTGGGAGACGGGGCAGAAGATGCCTCAGAGTTATCCCACTGGAGGGGTGAGGAAGTGGGCGTCCCCAGTTATCATCGGCATCCATCCGTCATTAGCTGAGGGCTCAGGCCAGGGCACTTCCGTCCTCCAAGGGGAATCATCCCTGTTCACAGCCCCATGTTGCTCCTACATCCAGGAAAGGTGAGTGTCTACAAATCATTTTCCTGCAAAGTCCGTTAAACCCATTTAATTCCATGATCGGTTTTCCATATGGACCGGCCAGATACGTTCCCCTCCTTGTGTGTGTGTGTGTGTGTGTGTGTGTGTGTGTGTGTGTGTGTGTGTGTGTGTGTTTTCATTTCTGTTCTGCTAGGATTAACCACTTATAGTCTCAACTATTGCAAGTTTCCTTCTGTGGCGATTATTTCTACCAGGTCCAGTTTGCTCACATCTGCATCAAAATTTTGCTCCTCAGATTCAGCCACTGTCATTTTTATTTTTGTTTGGTTGCCATCTACTAAGGATAACCATGATACATTAGACTTAGAAGCGCACACTGCTTTACCTGTGTATTAGCCAATCACTGGGATCAGTGTGAACATTACCCCTCAGACCACCTAAGCTTGTTCTATTACTCAGCACGGCCGTAGACCAGCCCCAGTGAATTCATAGTTTCACCTTTTTTTTAAAAATTTTTTTTAACATTTATTTATTTTTGAGACAGAGAGAGACAGAGCATGAACAGGGGAGGGGCAGAGAGAGAGGGAGACACAGAACCGGAAGCAGGCTCCAGGCTCCGAGCCATCAGCCCAGAGCCCGACGCGGGGCTCGAACTCACGAACTGCGAGATCATGACCTGAGCCGAAGTCGGACGCTTAACCGACTGAGCCACCCAGGTGCCCCCATAGTTTCGCCTTCTTAAGCCTCAATTTACTCACCTGCAAAACCGTGCTGATAATTATAGAGACTTCCTAACTTTTCGCAAGGAATCATTAAGGTCAACCCTTCAGAAGAATTCCTGGCCTAGAGGAAGTGTTCAGCACGTGCTATTTATTATTACCAACGTTATTGTCATTTAAGATCGTGATAATGACACATCGGTTACTTCACAAACTACTAATCGCTTTGCCAAGAGGATACTCACCATCCACTCTGTTCCTAAAGAGCGAATGGTTGTGTCAACCTGACAGTCAACACGTATCGCTTCATGGGTTATAGTACCTGCCTCACAGGTGCTGGAAGGAATGGGAAAACAATGTGTGTCACAAGCCTGGTACATACAGGCACTAAGCACCAGCTTTTTCCCCTTTTGCTTTCCTTCACACGTAGGTCTTAAGTCCAGAGGATGGGAGAAAGGGTGTTATGATGGATTTCTAAAGCACTTCGAGGAAGTTGGCCTTCCTAAGTCCAGAAGGGTACTGGTCTGTGTGTCCTCCTGGGTTACAGTGATGTTCCAGCATCCTTTCCAGAATGTCTTCAGGACGGTGCAGTTTGCCGCTCTCATTTGATGAGCTTCACTCTCTACCATCAGCATTTTGGGGTGCTAAATATGCTCTTTATGGTTATGACCTGAGATTGTTTCTGTCAAGTGTGTGCATGTGTTTTGAGTTTTTGTCTTTTTTTAGATTTGATTGTGGGTGCCTTCGGAACAGGAAAAGTAGCTGTTTACAGGTACGTGCTTTGCAGTATGCAAGTGTTCTTTCCATTGTTTCTTTTTGCCTTAGAGAGTACATCCCAACTATTTATTTTGGAGAACATGTAGATGCTCTTTTTAAAGTCTGGAGGAATTTTTGCTCTCAATTGCTTTCCTTCATCTGTCTTTTTTTGTTTATTTTTGAGAGAAAGAGAGAGAGAGCATGGGAGGAGCAGAGAGAAGGAGACACAGAATCTGAAGCAGGTTCCAGGCTCTGAACTGTCAGCACAGAGCCTGACGCGGGGCTCGAACTCACGAACCCTTAAATCATGACCTGAGCCCAAGTCAGACGCTCAACTGACTGAGCCACCGGGCGCCCCTCATCTCTCTGTCTTTTTATTCTCATACCTTATGACCAGACTTCCAGCCCCTACTCACGTAATGTTAAATTAAGATATGAATCCTAGGAGAACTTCTAAAACGATACGCTATGTTTGAATTTTTCTCTTTGCTTTGAAAACGAATTGAAAGGTGCTTATAGAGGAGGGCTACCTGTGAGGAAAGATTACTATTTACCTGCCTCGCAGGCTGACGCCTGGCCGCCAGGCTTCTCCCTCCCTCCCTGTTTTTCCTCATAGGTATTTGCCCCAGTGGTTGTCTAACTCCAGGCATGTCTTACTCGGTCTTACTATCTTGCTTTTTCAAGGCCTGGAGCTAACACAATATTAAAAACAAAATTATGTAACAAAGTAGAGGTAAGGAGTGTAGGGTAAACTCCCGGTGGGGCCCATTGTGATAATCATGAACACACACTGTCCCAAGGCACGGCCCTCCCTCCTGTCAAAGGAAAACTTAACCAGTGCGACATCATTTCTTGTTGTCATCTGGGGACTTGGCTCTTAGCTCTCGAATCTCGGAGCCCAGGTTCGAAACTTGCCCTGTCCCCTCCCCTAATGAGTTACTTGCGTCTCTGGTTAGCCTCACCTGGGTGGGTGGAACTCCATTTGCTCTACATTCCTCCCTCTCCTCAAATTTGGCCAAGCATTGGAACCACCTGGAGAGTTTGTTTAACATTCCCGTGACTGGCCCTGACCCCCTGAGGAGTTGATGCGCTTCATCTGTGGTGGGGCCTGGACATATTACCTGTTTGGAAACTCCTGGAATGCTTATATTGTGCAGTCAGGATCGACAGCCACTGCTCTGCGTGAAGTCCAGAATGATCTTGTCAACCCACCCTTATGAGTTTAGCTAAATCTGCACAGCTTGCATAGAACATTATCAATCAAAATAAAACACCATCAGCCCGTAAGATGAGAGAATTTGCAAAACTCAAGTACTTACAGGCACGAGTGAATGCAGAATGACTCATTGGCTCCGATAGGAATAGAGCAGATTCCAGAGAGGCAGTGCATGGCGATAGCACCAAATACCCTGAGCCCCCTACATAAACAAAGCGAGTCTGTGAACACAGTTTTGCTTGATGGGGCCCATAGCATCCTTCATTTGGAGTCATGAGCGACGACATGTGTTTTAAGGTAATTAGTTAAGTCTGGAGCCCACCTGTTCATGCAGTGAGGCAAATTCTTGGCCTGAAGGCTGGGAACGTTGGCAGTGGTCCCTAGAAGTGCAGTGTTGCTCATGTGGCTCATGGAAACCTCTTGTTTTCTCCCTGCAGAGCAAGGCCAGTCGTGACTGTGGATGCCCAGCTTTTGCTGCACCCGATGATTATCAATCTGGAAAATAAAACATGCCAGATTCCGGAGTCTGTGTCACCTGTGGCCTGGTGAGTTAGTCCGCCGCTTCTCAAACTCTGCTGTGGATTCAAATCACCCGGGCATCTCGGGAAATGCAACTCCTGGGGTGCGGCCTGAGACTTTGCATTTCTGAAAAGCTCCAGTCAGATGTTGATGCCGTGGGTCTGCGCACCCAATCTGAGTGGCAAAGAGTTAGTCTTTCTGAATGGACGAAGAAAATGTGATGTGTATACATACATACACATTTCTACTGTATACACATATGTGATATATTGCTACATGTACAAAATTACAATATATTACAATATACGGATATATATATATATATATATACACAATAGATTATTACACAACTGTAAAAAAGGATGAGATCTTGCCATTGGAGACGATATGAATGGGCCTAGAGGGTAATTAAGTCAGGCTGAGAAAGACAAATAGCACATGATTCCACTCGTAAATGGAATCTTTACAAGAAATGAACAAGGAAACAAAAAGCAGAATCAGAACTATAAATCCAGAGAACGACCCGATGGTCGCCAGAGGGGAAGGGGGTGGGGGTGTTGGACAAAAGGGGTGAAAGGGAGATGGCAATACAAGCCCCCGGTTACGGAACGAGTAAGTCACAGGAATGCAAGCATAGCGTAAGGAACGCAGTCAATGATATTGACCGTGAGAGCCGTGTAATGGGACACATGGTAGCTCTACCCTGGTGAGCGTAACGTATAAACTTGTCAAATCACGAAATCCTGTACCTGAAACTAATGTAACATTGTGTGGCACTGATGCTCAAGAAATGTTTTTTTAAGATAACGATATTCAGAGAGATTGGAGATGTAAGTAAGTATGATGAGGAGAATGGAGGCAATATTTCTCAGCATGGGAGAAGAAAGGTACAAACACAGAAAGGAGGGAATTTAGAATATTTCTTGTGGTGCTAAGCTGGAATGGGAGGCCTGAATGCGAACTCATGTTTTTCAACATATAGGGATAGAAATAAATACAGATAGAGAAAAAAAGAGAAGGATCTATGACATAATGCTGATCTTTTGTTGTTAACCTATCACCTGAAGGCGACTTCCCCAGTCTACAGGCTCCAGGTGAAAGGAGAAACATAAAAACATTTGGGAAAATTCCCAGTGTAACAAATCCTGGTGATCTCTTTTGGATTCTTTGCATGCTGAAATAAATATTAACCGCACTGCAAATAGGAGAAAATACCTTGACTCTCACATTTGTGTATGCTTATGGAGACCCCTTTCCAGACATATATGTCTCTCTCTTTTAGTCAGGCTTTAGTGAAACTACTCAGTTTCCTGGGCTGAAAACACATGTCAGTTTCGTGATTTAGCGCGCGCAATTTGACAGGAGGTAAACGTTATAAAAATAGTGATTTTCCTGCTCTAAACTCTGTGGTTGTGGCTGTGATCGCATTATCAGGAATAGCAGTAAAATTACGGTTCCTTTGGTGGGCCATAGGAGAACACAACTTACGTGGCTTCTGGAAGTGTTCCTTCTCAATCTTGCCGGGCATCTGAAGGAAGTACAAATGGAATTCAGTTGTAACACGGCTTAGGAACATGTCACTTTGTTTCTCAGTATGTAGGTCCTCAAGGGTCAGAGGTCTGTCTTCATTGGGTAATGCCAACAGGGCATAGCCTCTGAAAAATCAACAAATACTTGGGAGTGTTTGAGATTTGCCCTCATTTTCCAGAAGGTGTGGTCGAACTCAGACAGTATGTTCAGTTCCTGAGAATTGTTAGAGGCACAACAAACCAGTGTTGACTCAGAGAACTTCTTTCCAGCCAGTTTCAGCATGTTGTTGATGGCCTTTTGACAGGAGTTCATACCAGAGTCAAAACCATCGTGGGTGGAGGGTGGGGAGTGAGGGGGACCTTTAACAAGTCTTTGAAGAATGTCCTTTGCTGGGCAAAGGACTCTGCGAGGCATGCCCTCTCCTTTGCCAGTTTTTGGACAGAGCGGGGAAGTGCCCTGAGCACATTTTCAAAGGGTTTAAAACCATAAAATATTATAATGAAAACCTGATCTGAGAAAATATGTGAAAGAGTCAGCATCTATCCTTACCCTGGCGTGATTAACTGAAATGTTCTGTGGGAGCTACTTGGGCAAGAGTGTTAAGTCTTCAGTTCCCCAAAGAGTCTGGTGTTCCCCGGTTCATGGCTCAATGGACCCTAGGCTGGATTCTCTGAAGTATCTGCGTGTGGCACACTTTGATATAAAGTGTTGTTTTGAACTACATCATTTTTTTTAAAGGATTTTTAGGTGTTTTGTTTTGTTTTGTTTTGTTTTTAAATAAGAGACGTGTGGGTGGCTCAGTCAGTCCAACTCTTGGTTTCCTGGCTCAGGTCATGATCTCAGCGTTCGTAGGTTTGAGCCCCTGCATCAGGTTCCACGTGGTGCCTGCTTGGGATTCTTTCTTTTCCCCTCTTCCTTTACCCTGTTCATGCTGGCGTGTGCCCTCTCACTCTCTCTCTCTCTCTCTCTCTCTCTCTCTCAAAATCAAGAAATAAACTTAAAAATAAACAAATAAATAAAATGTAAGTATTTTTAACAGAGATGGGGTCTGTTTGGTTTTATGGAAAGGGTATTACTTTATTATATTTATTATATATATATGCTTATATATATTATTTATTATGTAAAAGAACATATTTCTTTTCATGAGCCATTTTCCTTATTGCACTACATCATATTAAGGTAAAATGCAATTTGTTATGTGGGAAAACGCATAGTATATGTCTTTATAATTATTTATTTCATCATATTGCATGCATTCTCTGAAAAACATTTCATTTTCACATGCAAAAATTTGGAATTAATGGTGCCTCAGAGTACTAGAAGATGCAAGTTAACAGCTGGCTCAGTCTAGAATGTGTTTCTCTGACACTTTGTAAGTTTATTTTAGGAATTTTGGTCAGTATTTCCAAAATAATTGACAGGCATTTGTTGATGTGCTTTCTTGTCGTTTTGTCTGTATGTGATCGAACTTTGTATTCTACATCTGAAAACTATTTGAGTGAACCCGGACTGGGAAATAGTTCTTCATGTCTGCCAATGTAAATTTCTTTGTCTTTCAAACAGCTGTGTCCTTTTATAAACGATCTGCTACTGGTATTTCTAAATTAGAAAAAAAAATGGCACAACAAATATTAATAGTGTTACTAATCAATTAGAAAAATAAAAAGCATTTAGTAAGATATTTCATTTGATAAATGTAAAAGATCATCCCTATCCACTTTTCAAATCTGAGAAAACCTTTTCCAGTATGCCTACCTTTATGCAAAATCTGATATTTGCTGTCACTGAAATCGAATTAAATTGCGTAGGCTGAAAACTGAACTGCTTTGTACTTTTAAATCCTGTTTCACATCCGCCTCATTCTTTTTCCATCAAGCATGGCTACGCTCACCATTATACCACAGCATCATTATTCTAACTGTACATCGGGTTGGGGCTGGTGTCAGAGGATTTATAACGTATTGTCCTGCTTTCTTATATATTAGAAGCACTACAGACGTCAGTTTCCTTTAGAACTTATGTGATGAGGGATCTGGGTTGATTTGTTGTCTTTGCTCCAATCAGACCTATTCAGACTAATGTACCATATTGAATGTGACCATAAATTCAAGTTTGCAGTTTTAACTCTAATTAATTATAGGTCACAGCTTTCCCTGAAAATGCCAGAGTACTTTATAATTAGGTGTAGACCGTGAGTGGACCAAATGTTTTGGCAGATAAAACACATAGCGAATATATGTGTATGTTTACGTACAATATATAGTTTGCTAAATTCAGAGTGAATGCTTCAACAAAAACACTAAATCGAAATGATATATGGATTTCTATGTTTATTGCAGCACTATTTACAATAGCCAAGCTACCCAAGTGTCCATAGATGAATGGATAAGGAAGATGGGGTACAGATACACGGTGGAAATTACTCAGCCGTAAAAGAATGAGATTCTGCCATTTGCAACAACATGGATGGACCTAGAGTGAAATAAGTCAGACAGAGAAACACAAATAACATATGATTTCAGTCATACGGGGAACCTAAAAAACAAAGCAAATGCATAAACAAACAAACAAAAAAACCCAGAAACAGATTCATACGGAGGACAAACAAGTGGTCGGCAGAGAGGAGGGAGGGATGGAGAGATAGGCAAAATAGATGAAGAGGAAGAGTAAGAGGTACAGACTTCTAGTTAACAAAATAAGTAAGTCACAGCGATGAAAAGGACAGCAGAGGGAACAGAGTCAATCATTTTGTTGCAAGTTTGGTGGCAGATGGTAACTACACTTATCACAGTGACCACTGAGTAATGTATAGAGCTGTTGAATCACTGGGTTGTTCACCTGAAACAAACAGAACACTGTATGTGATATTACTGTTACTGTATTACTGAAATATTACTATATTTCAGTAATAAAAATTTTCTAAATGTTTTATTTATCATAACTGGATGACATTTTCTGACACCTGATAAAACTAGGTCTTTTTAAAATTTTTTAAAGTAAGCTCCACACCCAGTGTTGGGCTTGAACTCAGGACCTGAGATCAAGCGTCTCATGCTCTAGGGACTAAGCCAGCCGGGTGCCCGATAATAAAAATTTTCTTTAAAAGAATGAATATTTTTGTCCACTACTATAAAATTTTGAGGTTTTCCTTTTAGATCAGAACCAGGGGGCTTGGAACGTTTTGATTTGGTAACTTTTCTGTGAAAGGCATCTACAAACTAGCACATTTAGGTTGAGGTGCTACTAAACTAACAATAACTCGATCAGTTGTAGCAGTTATTTTAAACCTGTATAAAGATAGTTACAGGGGCGCCTGGGTGGCTCAGTCGGTTAAGGGGCCGACCTCGGCTCAGGTCATGATCTCACGGTCCGTGAGTTCGAGCCCCGCGTTGGGCTCTGTGCTGACAGCTCAGAGCCTGGAGCCTGTTTCAGATTCTGTGTCTCCCTCTCTCTCTGACCCTCCCCCGTTCATGCTCTGTCTCTCTCTCTCAAAAATGAATAAAACGTTTAAAAAAATTAAAAAAAGAAAGTTACAGTCATCCAGTTAATGATTTGAAGGTAACAGAAAGGGGGAGTTAAGAATAACACTGACAGGTAACTGATACAATTCATAACTCAGCTGCTAACATCATTTGTCGATCAAATACCTCCTCGCAAAGAGACAATCATGTTCACATTCATAGTTTCATTTATTACTTTTTCAAAAACTCCATTGCTTTTGAAATCTTCATGTCAAACAAAATCCTATCTATAAAATTACTTTAACGTAGCTAAGTTGACAATCTCATTATAAATAGGAATTTATCTTGTAAAAGTTAATGAACTTTGTCTATGATTTTAACACACAGCCAAGTACTTCCCAAAAAAAAATTGGACACAGAAAATATTTCAGTTCTGAAAGCCATACCTGCTGCAGAATTTAAAGATATGGTTAACTACTCATCTTTCTTAAATAATTCTAATTAAAGTCGAAGTGGGCTGGAATTTGTGATTTGTGATTTCTCTGGGGAAGGGGTACAAACACTTGTAATAGCAGAGACATCTCAGGAAACTATTGGTAATGGCATGTGGCAAATTATTTACCCTGAAGGGAGACATTGACTGAGGTCACGGTAGATAGATGAGTCCCAGATGTGACACATTTTCATTATATTTGACACAGGAAGCTGACACATAATTAAAGTATGATTGGGGATTATTTACAGCTTTTGGATGCTGTAGAAATATTCAAATTATACTACAGTATTTTATTAATGAAAACATCAAGAGTGTCCTTAAATCATTGTTAAGTAGTCTCTTCTATTTTTACTTTCTTAGAAATGTGAAAAAGCCCCATTTCGAATGCTGGCTGTTAGGGCTTACCATTGTTCAGGAGGGATGTGAGCACATTGTGCAAAGCCAGTTGTCTTAATTGTATTATGGTCAACTGGTGATATATATATATATATATATATATATATATATATATATATATATGTGTGTGTGTGTGTGTGTATGTATGTATGTATGTATATGTATGCATATATATGTATATATATGTATGTATATATGTGTATATGTATGTATGTATTTTTTTACAAATATATGTATATTTAGTTAGTTGTGTGTGTGTATACTGAGAAGTATAAAGGAAAAATGATGTATTCATTTGACCTGGGGTGGGGTGAAGTAAGATTTCTGTTTCAGATTCAAAATGTTATTAACCAATACATTATTGACTATTATTTTCCGTAGCTTTTCTTTAAAAGTATGTGCTTCAGTAGCGGGCCAGAGCATTTCAAATACAATAGGTGAGCATGTTTTCATTTTTACACTCCTATGCTACACTGAGAAAAGTTAACAATGAACGTTCCTCTGCAGACCCTATAAAACTTTGAGTGAGCCCGTTTCTAATATTAAGATTTCTACTGTATATATGGAAACCTCTCTGTAAATATTCCTTGAATAATTGGTGTTAATATTATCTATAAAAACAGATATCATCATGGGGGAGGGGGAAGTGACTGTGTCAAACCATTACAAAACAAGTTTCATAGCTTGGGGAGTATTTTATAAAACTTTTGCAGCTCGTGTATTTGTTTTTGATCCCAACTATGAAAACAATGTTTTCTGAATAAGCAAGTGGAAATAGAAATTCATTCGAGCACTGCATTCACTGAATACTTTGCCTTTCCTGATTATATTTGCTCTATTTCTGTCCCTTAGGCCTGACCGCCGAGGTATACTTGGATACTCTGAAACAAAAAGGAGCCGTCAAACGCACGCTTTTCCTTGACAACAATCAGTCACATTTCATTTTCCCTCTCACCATCAAGCGGCAGAAATCCCTCCAATGCCAGGACTTTGTCGTTTACCTCCGAGTGAGTGTTCCAGAATCACCCTTCTGGCCTCCTAACGTTCAGACTCCAATTCCAACCTTTTTTCTCTACTGGACCATCCTTCGGGTCCACAGAGATCCACATCTATTTTCATTTTATAGGAGGAAACTTTCTTCTGAGGGCCACACGCTCCATTTTTGAGCTTTTCTTCAGCTGACCGAAATAGCATGTGGCTATTAATTCCCAAAGCTTCTTTCTGTCCTGCACACTAACCTGATAATAGTACTCACTCAGGTGGTTTTTATTTCTCACTGCCTCCCTCCCAAAAAACCATAAACATTAAACGCAATTTATTTGAATTTTTCTCCTGCGTGAGGATGCTTGGCCAGATGTTATCGATGTGCATTTCAGAGCCAAGTTGGGAAAACGTTCAGGCATTCAGTGCCTTTATTGAAAGTAATTTATAATTCTGTTTTTAAAGAAATGTATATTTACAGTAACTCCAAGACCTACCGTGGAATAAAAGAGCTGAAATATATATAACACGATTATCCCAGCTTTTTTACCAGTCGTGAGGTTATCCTCTTTCTTATTTTGTCTCCGCCCTTCGGGCCTTTCGGGGTATGACCCTCTCCCCCTGGAGGGCTTCTGTTTGTTTTTTCCGAGGGTGCTGAAGGTGTTTTGCAGTTCATGCAAGCTGAAAGAGATAATAAGAGAGGAAAAGAATCAAGATGTTTTCTTCTCCTGAGCCCAAGAGGACTCCTAAATGCGGCCAACCTCATGAAAATAAAAATTCACGAAACTTTCCATGACATTTATTGCGTATATGAGTATGTTTTTTTCCTTTGCAATTTAACCAATTTGTGTGACTCACTGAGATCTGCAGAACCTGAAAACTGCCTCCAGAAGCATCTATTTCAACGAAGCCACAACTCTAAACGGTTTCGTTCCCGAGCATGTGTTAATTAATCCTATATACCACCTCAGTCAGCGTGTACCTAAGCCCGCTGCCGTGATAATTACCTCCTCGTTCACGTCCACTGACTGAGGTCACAGTTGCCTGCTTCTCGCAGACTAACATCATGTAGCTATTTCACAGAGCCTTCCTTGCGTTTGTGATTATTTTCCCTAGGATGAAACCGAATTCCGAGATAAATTATCTCCAATCAACATTAGTTTGAATTACAGTTTGGATGAATCCACCTTGAAAGAAGGCCTGGACGTGAAACCAATATTGAATTACTACAAGGAAAACACTGTCACCGAGCAGGTAGGTCCCCGACAGTCTTTGATGGTTGATTCCCGGTCAGGCCCTGGGCAGCGCTCCTGTGACCTTAACACCAAATCCAGCCTCTTTTGTTTTCGTTCCTGCACACAAACTTGTAACGTTTGGGAGATTTTCCTAACATGTTTCCTGAAACGCTGCATCACTGTGTTTTCGGAAGCCCTTCCCCTTGTGCAACCAAGACTTAATTTGTTCAAAATGTGGCTGTAATGGAATCAATACAGCCTCTGATCCTCAAAGTGCTGCCCGAGTACCTTCTTTATGGACATTTCCGAATGAATGGGGATCGGGCTATTATGTAAACGAAGTTATACCGTTAGATCACTGCCTTGCTTCGGGTTTTTAGCTGGGCAGAATTCACACAGAGAGAAACGAAAGCCTTGGTTTAATTTGTGGAATCGTTCATAGTTGTCAAGAAAAAAGGATGTGATTCAGGTTTTCCAAGATTATTCCTGATGCCTGTTTGCACAACACAGGCTCACATCCTGGTGGACTGTGGAGAAGACAACATGTGCATTCCTGACCTGAAGCTGTCAGCTAGACCGTAAGTTTAAATAAATAAACTTGTGCGTTTTATCTAATGGAATACAGGTGTTTATTTAAAGCTTCTCTGGAGAAAGTATACACTTCCAACGACTACAAAAAAAAAAAAAAAAATACCCTGTGTGAAATTCTTGAGCTTGGCAACACTTTGGGTCAGCCTGTGGTTTGGGTCAGTCCTTTGTCACCGGTGTGAAATGAACACACCCTAAGATTTCGCTTGGGCTGTTTTCATCTTTCAGCAAAAGCGGAAAAAAAAATGTTTTTGTTCAAAGTAAACTCATCTGGGGGGTGATTCAAGTTGTACGTACTTGCCTGAGTCATGCGTGCAAGAGACTCAGGCTGGTTCTGTTTCCGCCTTAGCCCGAACCAGCTTGTGCGGGGGCCGTGGCTCAAAAGCATCCTTAAAGTTGTCAAACCGTAATCGCTTTTACTTTGCTGAAACAACTATTTTAATGGCACTCTGGGGAGTCAGGCAGAAGGTGTCCCCAAGTCAAATTAAGAATCAAAAGTCTTTCCGGTTGCCTGTAATGGAGAGTCATCAGTCTAGCACTGGTAACTACACTGCATCTTGTGAGGGCAAGAAACAAGAGTCAGATGTACAACATCCTACGTCGGGAAAAGCAGATTCAGGCTTCTCATCCCCAACACACACCCACCCAAGGCCCATCTCGCCGCCAGTGTTTGGGAATCCGCTTGGCAATCTTTTTAGGGGATGTTCTTCCCAAACTTCACGATTGAGCCAGTGTCCGAAACAACAGCTGTGATTGATTAAGGGTTAAAAGTGGCAAAATCGGCTCAGTTTGAGGTTTGGAGAGAAGGAAAATTCCTCAAAATACCTCGGAATCCTCCACCGGCTGAGATTTTATTGTATCTGCCTCTTTCCTTCCCTCTTATGGTTCTCTTGGCATCCACACCTCCCCCTGATCGTTTCTAAAACGTCTCTGCCTTTTCACCCACTGCTCATCGTCTTCCTGTCGGGTGTGTTGAGTGATACGCCAGGGCTGCCTTATTCTGGCTTGGGAACCAATCATCCGATTTCCTGGATTTCTTTCTGGCAGATTAAGTATGTCAGTAGCCTGAAATTGACCACAGTGGGAGGATTTAGGCCGCTGGAATCAGCAAATGCTACACATTGGTACTCTTTTTTTTTTTTTTTTTGGTAATGTTCAGCGTTACCAGCACACCACTGGATGTCCTCCTGCTCTGCCCATACAGATGCAGTTCTCTTACTTCTTCTCACCACCCCCTCATGATGATCCATCCATCTTCTTGTCCAAGTCTCATATTTCCCCATCTTCCTTCTTTCCTTCCAAGTCCTTAGATAAAATACCTGTGAATCCAGAGAAGTATGGTAACTAATATTCCTTTTAAACTACGTTTTTAGAGATAAGTATCAGGTCATCATTGGAGATGAAAATCATCTTATGCTCGTAATCAATGCAAGAAATGAAGGAGAAGGTGCCTACGAAGCTGAACTCTTCGTGATGATACCAGAAGAGGCAGATTATGTTGGGATTGAACGCAGCAACAAGGTAATGCCTTGCCCAGTATTTCAAGTCGGAAAGAACTCAGGTATATATTTGAAGTCAAAGCGACATTAAGTAGAGCCATCTTAGCTGAGACTTTCTTCCCAAATGAAGGAGAACAAAATGGCACCCGGCTTTGCTAATCATAATAGCAGTGAGCCAGGAAGGGGAGGTGGTCTTAAGCAATATTAATATCTTTCTTGGCCACAGTGCAAAGATCAGTTGGCCAAAGATGGAGAGCTGAAGCAAGGAAGAGAATACAGCTGGCTGAGAGAAGAATCTCACTAATGCGATCTATCAGCTAGACTCCCCTGTTAACTCCCACCCTCGCTGGCTGTTTTCAGGCCTTTGTTTTTAGTTCCCTTCGTTTCAAGCAGGTCCCGGGAGCTCTGGTTTTCATTATTGCTTATAGAGGAAGGTCTGACCAATCCCAGCTGAGCACTGATAACAGCAGAGACAGGCACTGGAAAGGAAACGCGTTCATTTTTCTTCCTTCGTGGCCCACCTTTTGGGGACCAGGACCGAGAAAAGCCAGGTCTTTGTCATTATTTGCTGGTCGGGCAAGGCCACCATTTATTAAACTGACAATGCTTTTTATGATCTTTCCTCTCCTTTATCAGAACATGAATCTTCCCACTCAGGGTATCCTCAGGTTCTGCTGTGTTTTTAATCACTTGGTCTAAAAACACATTAAAAATACATTGCAGGACAGTGGGGAAAGTCCCTCATTTTCAGAAATGTACAGACTCACAATCAAGGACAGAGACCCACTTTAACATTCCCTCATGGCCACCTCTGTGCTTCACATAGAACGAGGCACAACGGGAACTCCTTTGAGACATGCTGATGGATTTGTTCATTGAACTACTATTTGTTAAATGTCTGTTAATTTCCAAATACCACATACTTTGAGGCGTATGAACATTCTAATGACTAATTTTTTTTTAATTTTAAGTTTATTTATTTATTTTGAGGGTGTCGGGGAGAGACAGCAATGGGGGAGGGGCAGAGAGCAAGACAGAGAGAATCCCAAACAGGCTCAGCACGGTCAGCATAGAGCCCAACATGGGGCTCAAACTCATGAACCACAAGATCATGACCTGAGCTGAAATCAAAAGTCAGTTGCATACCCAACTAAGCCGCCCAGGTGCCCCATAAAGACTAAATAATTTAATGAAAAACGATTTCTCTCAAGAGATGTTAGCAGGGGTACCTGGCTAGCTCAGTCAGAAGAGCATGTGACTCTTGATCTCAGGGTCATGGGTTCGAGCCCCACGTTGGGTATAGAGATTACTTTAAAAAATTTTTTTAATGTTTTTTATTTATTCTTAAGAGAGAGAGAGACAGAGCATGAGTGGATGAGGGGCAGAGCAAGAGAGGGACACAGAATCCGAAGCAGGCTCCAGGCTCTGAGCTGTCAGCACAGAGCCCCATGAGGGGCTCAAACCCACAAGCTGTTGAGATCATGACCTGAGCCGGAGTCGGACGCCCAACCAACTGAGCCACCCAGGCACCCCTAGAAATTATTAAAAAAAAAAAAAAAAGTAGACAATAACTTAAAAAAAATTAATGTCAGCAAACTGTTGCAATGTTGATACTTCATAGGCATTTATAGATGCAGAAATTATTAAATTCTCTACTCACCCCTCTAGGCTTGCGGTTTATGTGTTGGTTAAATTATCTTCTTAGTGAAAAATAGATAAATAAATCCAGGTGAGTGATCATCACATATCTTTGACAGTCATAGAATCATTACGAGTTTCTGTTGGAGAAATTTATGGAAAAATATCACCTGTACACACTTACATGCAAATACTATGTAAAGAAACAAAGAAATGAGGCTCGAGTATGTTATTTTTAAAAATGTTCCGTGGCTTCACTCATGTTTTCATTTCAGTTCCTTCGTGTCATTCCACCCCCGACTTCGTTAAACAAAGCGTCTTTTCTAAAATGTTCTTTTAGCAAAACATCCAGTTTACCGTGGACTTGGTTGCATGGAAAATACGGGAGAACGCTTATCGTTTCCATCTCTGGCTGTAAACATTACAACGGACATCGTCCACAGTCTCAAATAAGCCCCTTAACTTTTTTTCTTCCATCAGCTTCCCTTGGGCAGAGACTTAGCTCAGTCTTTGAATCTCGCATGACTGAAGCCACATTCTAATTTGTTCTTTCTCTCTAAGCAGTTTGAGGTTTGCGTACCTTTTTTTTGAACTCAGCTCAAGGGTTTTTTTTAGACAATCTTCTCTCAGGGGAAAACGTATTAGGATTATCTGATTGTAAGTTTTGTTATTCTTTTGTTGAACACATTCATCATTTCAAAAATATAAATGCTGACCATCTCCTTCTCTGGAAACCTTCACCGAGCCAGACTTCATACTTCCCTTTGCTGACTTTTTCTAAAATGTTCTAGGAATAAGGGCTTGTGTGCTTTATGTGATGATTATGATTGGCATTATTATTATGGCAAAAATATATGTAATATATTTTAGCATTTTAACCATTTCTAAGTGTGTCATTCAATGGGATTAAGTGCATTCACATGATTGTGCAACCTTTACGTAAAACCATCCAGCAAAGAACTTTTTCATCTTCCCAGATGGAAACCCTGTACTCACTCAATGCTAACACCTGTTCCCCCAGCCCCTGGTAACCACAGGTCGGCTTTCTGTCTCTATGCATTTGGTATCCGGGGGACCTCACGGACCACCTCCCCTGCCTCCTGGCCACCTCACATCCAGCGTGTCCAGAACTAGATTTGTCAACCTCCCAGACTCACGCTTCTCCCGCCTCCATGGCCTGGGTCAGAGAAAGGCACCAGGAGCCACCTCGTTTCTCCAGCCCACCTCTGTCCCCAGTTCATCTCTTCTCTCCACCTGCTGCCCCTGACACCGCCCCTGACACCTGCCTTCATCAGAGCTGGCCTGATCTTCTGTCGAGATCACAAATGTCTCCTAACTAATCTCCCCATCTCCCTGCCTCCCCTCCCCTCTCTGCAAGGGGTCGTCCTCTCCCTAAAATGTAAATCTGACCACAGCACCCTCTTGCTGCAACCCCTCATTAAGTCCCCATTGCTTTGAGGATAAAGCCCAAAGCCCCTCAGTAACTACCGAGGCCCTTACTTCTGTCACCCCTGTTCACCTCTTTAGCCTCTCGTCCCTGGGCTTGGATCCTTTCTCTTCCCCCGCACCCTACATGCCAGCAGGACTGAATTTCTTTCCAGTTCCTGGAGTACACGTGTGCTCTGTTGCCACAAGAGTTGTGGCTGCTGCTCATTCTCTCGGACGCACCAACTCCACTCCCTCCTCCCCTTTATCCGGCTCACTTCTTTCTCTTTATCCTTCAAGTCTCAGCTCGGTCATGATCGAGCCTGCAAACGTGTATTGAAGAATCGGGCTGGGCACTGCTCTGAGATCTTATATGGGTTTAATTTACTTAATCTTCGTAGCGGACTTGTAGCAAAACAGCAAGGCTATCGGTATCCCCCACTTACAGAGGAGGAGAGATTTACTAACATGCCTAACACAGCTGTTGCCTAGCATACACTTCACTGGTGGGTCCAATCCCGTGCTCTTAACCACCGGTCTGCACTGCCCCCCAGCAGCCTGATGTCACCTCCTTCAATCTGCTACTTACATCTAAGTGCATAACCTTCTCTATCACTATGAATCTCTCCTATCGTAAAACTGAAACTGCACTGATTATGTTTCCATTGCTTTTCACAATGCTTGTGATTACTTATTACGGTTGTTACAGTAATTGGAAATGCGGTGAGGACGAGGAGTTTTTATCAGTTCCTGGTAAATAGCAGGTACACAGTACATATTTTTAGTGAATGAATAATATGTTAAGAGCTATAAATGGATTACAGCAAGAGTGTCCCTGGAACAGCTAAGGAAAATAATCTAGAAATATCTAGAAAAACAATCATTGTTCCTCTCACTCAGAGAAAGGAAGTAAAGGTTAAAAAAAGAAAAAGGGTGGGAGGGACTGGGGAAAGAAAAGATCTTTGATTGATGTGAAAAAGCTATTTCTAGAAAGCTGGGAAAAATGTACATATAACTTTTAACCTTTAGATAAGATAAAAAATATTTACTATAGAAACTTTGAATTATATATTCAAAGGGCTCGTGGACATTTTAAAAAACGTTTTTGCTGGGTTCTTTTTTTCTGTTTTCAGGATTGACTTAATAATTTGAACACAAACATCTCTGTACAAGTAGGGTTAGTTACAGATCCTTAAGAATTTAAAGGGGCATCTGGGTGGTTTGGTCGGTTAAGCGTCCGACTTCGGCTCAGGTCATGATCTCACGGTCCTTGAGTTCAAGCCCCGTGTCGGGCTCTGTGCTGACAGCTCAGAGACTGGAGCCTGTTTCAGATTCTGTGTCTCCCTCTCTCTCTGCTCCTCCCTTGTTCATGCTCTGTCTCTGTCTCAAAAATAAATAAACATTAAAAAAAAATTTTTAAAAAAGAATTTAAATACATGCTAATGCTATCTTTCAGAGGAGAGAGCATTACCAGCCCTTTGAAAATATGTTTCTTAGCTGCCTAGATACTAATGTGTCATGCAAGTTATTTAGAGAGAGCATATATTAAGGTGCCTCCAGATATCAGTCAGTTGCTCCTTTCTGATCATTCTGAACAGACTTTTCAGTGGGTGTTCCTACCTGGTTGACTGCAGGAGGGAGGATGTGTGTGTGTGTGTGTGATTTTTAATTTATTTTTGAGAGAGAGTGTGAGCAGGGGACAGAAAGAGAGGGAGACACAGAATCCGTAGCAGGCTCCAGGCTCTGAGCTGTCAGCACAGAGCCGGACGTGGGGCTCCAACTCATAGACTGCAAGATCATGACCTGAGCTTGAAGTCAGACGCTTAACTAACTGAGCCCCCCAGGCGCCCCCAGGAGGGAGGATTTTATAGTTAGTTGTGTTTCCATTCATTTCAGCCCCGTCTTAGCAAAGCGTGTGATCCGCTTCTGCAGTCTTCTGACACCATTTACTACTCTGTGCCCAACATGGCTCCAGGCACTGGGAATAAAAGAGATACAAAAACCCCTGTCCCCCTGAGGTTAATTTTCTCGAAGCAAAATTAACAAAATTTTTCACCTTGATGTCTGGTTGTTTGTCTAGCTTCTCATTGTTTTGGTGTTGGATCTTGGTTTTTCTCAATGAAGTGGGAAGAATGGGATAGAGGGTGATTTCTGAAACTTTTACATGAGAATTCACATTACTTCCTTAAATGAAATTTCAGCAGAGCTGACAGATGGACAGACGGTCCTCATACTCAGAACGCTCTTCCTTCCACGGACCTCTCCTGGGGCGGAAATTCCCAAAAGGTTGCTCCTTGTGAAGGTCCTCCTGTTGTCAGCTTATCTCTGGGTATGAGGATGACGGGTCATGTTAGTGGCACTTCGTAAGTTAGAGGGAAATAAGGGGTGAACGTTTGTAGCTATCACCGGAGGTGGAGCAGGGCCACAGGGACATCAGGTTTTGAAAAATGGAAAGGGACTAAGGGTGGACAGCAAGGTGCGGATTTCGAGGCAGCTAGGAGTAGCATCAAGACACGAGAGAGACCCGACGCAGAGGGAAGAAGTTCAAAGACAAAGCTCCCTCACTTCTCCCTTTCGTTTGCTGTAACCTTGACAACTTGTCCCGCACAGAGCTCTAAACGCCTCTTCAAACTTGAGTTTTTACACTTTCTGATGAGAACAGGCTATAAGGGGAAGAAGGGAGACGGGAAGCACTGGGGAAACACGAAATCGTTCTCTTCCCGTCTTGAGTATTTAGAGGAACGAACGAAGATCGTTGTGTCACCTCAAAATTAGGACCATGGTGTGTAGGAATCTGTGTTCGGAGCAGTTCTCTTGCACATGCTCACCGAGGCATACGATACCCTCTGCTAATAGCCGCCATTTCATCTTGGCAAGAATAAATTTGTTCCGTGGTGGTTACCCATCTGTGATCCTCCTGGCCCAAATTTAACATTAGCAATAGTGCAAATAATTTCTAAAACATTCCTTGTTGCACGTGGTAAGCATTTTGCCCCTCCGTGAAACATCGCGCTTACCGCTCCAACCTCCTTCTAAAATTAAACTCTGATCCTTTTGTCTCCCAAGCGTCTCTTCCGAGTTAATGGTCACCCGTGAACTCCTGGGCACCGTGGCCCACACAGGTGTTCGAAATCAAGGGAAGCTTGCCGCCCACACCGCGTTGCCTTTGTGACAGGATGTAACTTATTTGCCACCCCACCCCCCCACCCCGAGCTCCATGCTGGTGTTCTTTCCCACTGCAGGGGCTACGTCCACTGAGCTGTGAGTACAAGATGGAAAATACAAGCCGGATGGTGGTGTGTGACCTTGGCAACCCTATGGTGGCTGGAACAAATGTAAGAGAAACCCAGAAGCCCTTCCTAAGTTCTAATTGCATTTTAAAGACAGCTCGTGGAAAGCGCCCCCACTGGCACTCAGCTGTTTAGCACCTGGTAACGAAAACAGATTAGGCAGGAAACGACGGATACTTTTATATGCTTTCTCTTTTGATTTTGCTCTTAACATGTCTTTTAGACGGTACACATCTATGAAGACTTTTTTTTTTCTTTTTTACTACAGATCTTTTCTTGGGATATTTGTTTCTTTGAATCTCACGGCAGTTCAATTGTTTCTCGGTATTCCGTAAATGACTTAAGAAATAACATAAGTAAAGATTTTAGCAAAGGTGATTAAACTTGGATTTTTGACATACGTCCCATATGGGTATCATTCACAGGATTTTCGTATTAAAAATGTTACCATGATCTAGGTTTCGAGTCAGCTTTGCCAGGTCTATATTTTCCATGCATTTGAACTTGAGAATAATACCGACATGTGTTTGTAGCAAGAAAAAGAGAGAGTTAATAATGATCTGTAATGTGAATTTGGAAGAATAAAGACACGTTTTTGTTCTTCTTTCCTTGTTTCCAGATTTAGGAACTTCTCATTCCGGTTTTCTTGTGGACAATAAGTTTATTTTATTGCAATTGCCATTTAAGTACACATAGTAACTTGTTGTAATAAATATCCCAGTGGACATACTTATTATGAAGTCATAAATCAGAAAAAATTTCTGAAATCTGCAAATACTGCATATTTAAATGTTTCATAAACTAAACATATGTATTCCTCTGTTTTAAATTAGATATTTATGATTATCAGTGAAGTGGCCTATTTGAAAAAAATTTCATAAAAATTCATAATTGCATAGGTTTGTATTAGAATAGCTTCCCAAAGTATATTCCAAAGAGTGTTGATCCCTTGAGATAAGGCTTTAAAAGGGAGTTCTGTGGTCACTGCTGGGTATCATATTCTCCTCTGGAACATTTAGGTGCACATTCGCATTTTAAAGGTGCTGAGAAGTCCTGCAGTAAATAAACCTTTTAGCCCAAGGTCTCTCACATTTATTTGAGCATTTGAAAGTATCAAGTAATTCCTATTCCCAGTTTTTACTTTAGGGTATTCTGCTACAATATTTTTGCTTTTTTACACTCTAAAATTAAATAATATTTTTGCTTTTTTACACACTTTTTACACTCTATAAAGTGTGCCAAGCTATAGTCTGGTAAATTCACTTGTTAGGCCAAAAGAAGTAACTATTTAAATGAAAGATAAAATTTTATAACAGTTTTTTATTAGCTAACATATACTGATTGCTCTCTGTGTTATAAATGCATCACTAAGTACTTTTTTTATGTTATCTCGTTAAGTTTTCACAACCAACAATCCCATTAGTTGAGTATTTCTCCTATGTTATAGATGAAGAGATTGAGACTGAGAGATATCAAATAAATTTCCCCAAATCACATAGATAATGAACGACGAAACCAAGATTCGAACCAGGACCTCACACAAGGTCCATGTTCTGTCTGGTCTGCAAAATTGGGAAAAGTATTTGGATAAAAACTAATGAATAACAGACAAGATGAGATTTTTAAACGAAGCCATGAAAGACAGAATGGGATTTCTCAGCTGAGAAATTGGGACATTTTCCATTAGAATCCTTTTGTCCAGAAACTAATATATCCTTTTGCTGGTTATCAAGAAAAATCCAATCACCTAAGTTGGCATGAAGAAGAGGTCTACCTAACACTAAAGAGGAACAGATTGACATGGGAACTGTGGCATTTGCATAAAATTTTATAAAAATGACCAGGCACTCATTCCTTTTTCAGTATTACAAGTGTTCAGTCTAAACCAGAGATCATCCAAGATCATTAATAACAAATAATAATCTTGGAGCAAAACTGGCCACTGGTGTCATTCAAAGTGGAGGGTAAAAATGCAGTGTGGTCTTGACCATGGGTGTGTTTATGTGAAATGATGTTTGCCCATTTTACCAGCAAGTAATTTTTGGAAGTCAAGGAGGTAAATTGTTTGTATTCATTAATCTGTGAGGTCTCTAGTGGAAGAAACCTAATAGCTTTCTTATCTCACCCTTTAATGCCCTTAAACACATCAAATTTTATTGCATTCTGTTTTCTTTGAAAACACTTTGATTTATTTACTTCTTCATTTTGTACTTAAAAAAAAAAATACTCTCAGTGGATCGTAGTAAAATTCCAAATATAAAAGCAGCCCTAAATATTAAAAAGCATCATAAATCACCAGAAACAGTTAAGTCCCACCCAATATTTAAAAAAAAAAAAAGTTTTCGAGTGGCATTTTATTTTAATTTAACAAAACATTCAAGGTAGTATTCAGAAGTATTACTCCTGATTTGTAAGTAGTAATGTCATTTTCATATAATAGCTATAGTCATATAAAATAGGTGCCAATAGGATTTATAAAAACTTGGAAAATCTGTCAAGCAGGAAGACGAGTAAGTGGTGGTTCAGCAAAGTTCCTTTAGAATCAACACCCAGATATTTGGTGTTTGGTTCTAGCTGAGAACACATGTGTCTCTTACAATATGAAATTGTCATATCTTTATTGTATCTTTGTCCCAGGCTGAATTGTTCTGTAATGAGGACTGACATTAGCCAGGCTTCATCCCAATACAGTAAAATCCCCACCACTGGAACTGTTTTAGTGCATCCCTTCTGTATGCCTGGTTCCAAGCTAGAGTCTGACAATATCAAGATGAAAATATACAACGCCCATTCAATAAGAAACTCAACATTAACACTATCGGAGGTTGCAAAGAAGGAGATGGGGGAATAAAGAGAAAATTTCTGCCTGACTGGGCCTGTGGGATCGGATAGTATGTTGCAGGAGGATCTCTCATCCTGAGCTTTGAAGCATGGAGTAGAACGTCTTCAAGTAGAAGAAAGCAGAAAAGTTTTAAGGTTTTCAAAGAAGGGGGGAGTGTATGTGCAAAGTCCCAGGGGTCTGACCAAAAATGGCACATTTGATATCATAAAAGAATTCATCATGGCTGGGGCATAAGGATGCATAGGCTTAATAGATACACATGGGTTTAAATCCCAGCTTTGCTGCTCATCAGTTGTGATACCTTGGACGAGTCACATTGAAATGGGAGAATCACCACATTTAGGAAAGTTTGGAGCAGTGCACTGACATATATAAAGCCAATGGGGCAGTGCCTGGTTTGTAACGCATTCAGTAAGGGCTAGGGAAATGATGACGACTTATGATTAGAATGATGATTTATTATTCATATTACTACTGGTTCATGTTAACACGAGTTTTTAATCAATGATCTGAGTCTCGGGGTGTAGTGGCCTTGAGAGCAGGTTCCAGAGTCAGCTTGCAAGAATTTCAATTCCAACTCTACAGCTCATTTGCTGTGCACCTGGAGGAAGGCACTTGATCTCCCTAATCCTCAGAGTACTGCTCAGAGTGTAAAATGTCAACAATCAGAGTACCCATCTCATGGGGTGGTTGTCATGATTATGTGAGACGAGGCATGTAAGGCTTTAGCACAGTACATAGGAGAGTAAGTGATAGAATTATTGGCTCTTATTTTTACTTCCTTATTGATATTATCATTGGACTAATTTTCCCCAAAGTTTTAAAAACCTGTCCTCAGATTTAAAAAATAAGAGCAGGTTTAAAACTTTGGGAAATCAAGAAAGGTAGAAAAACAATCCCTATGCTCATAACCTTAATATTATTACCATAGCATAGTATTCTGGTATATTTTTTTTTTACAATACACCCTCACTCCTGTACAGTCATTTTTCCACCGACAAACTTTTAAAACAATACCTAAAACACACTGCATGTACAACTTTGTAACCTTTTTCTTTATCAGTCATCGTTCCATTAGAAGCATTTTCCACGTATTTGCATAGGCGTCCCACCCAATGACCCAATTCGCAGTCAGTTTCAATGACGCTGTAAATGTGCATCAAACACAAGCATTACAGTTTTCCAAATCAATTGCCTCTTGTATATTTAGGTTGTTTTTAATTTAGCACATGGGAAGGTGGCAGGAGAAGAATTCGTACAGGACTAAATGAAGAGAATGAACCACAATGTAGAGGGACTTGAATGTCTGGCCTCTGCAGTCTTAGTTCCAGGACTTCCTCTAGGCAACCCCCGGGGTGGAAGCAGGGAAAAGGGCAGCAATATGAGATAGGGATTTGCAGGGATTTTTTTATTTTTTTGAGAGAGAGAGGGCACAAGTGAGCGAGGGGCAGAGAAAGAGAATCCCACCAGGGGAAGAGAGAGAGAGAGAGAGAAGTGCAGGGATGATTTAAAAAGATTTTTATGCTGTGTATATGGTCCCTCTCTGTAATAACCTTAGTGTCTTGTGATTTTTTTCTTTTAGTACTCTCTGGGCCTCCGATTTGCAGTTCCACGTCTTGAGAAAACAAACATGAGCATTAACTTCGATCTCCAAATCAGAAGGTTAGATCTTTAAATGCCTAAAATCATGGTCAGCATCCACTATTAGAGAGATCCATAGTGAGATGAATGGCCACGAATCAAACTCCTTAACCTGAAATTAGAACCCAGACTTTTCACAGATCATTTTTTGTGTCTGTTTTTTTCAGTGTTGTAAGTTTTTGTTTGTTTTTGGTTTTTGCATGTTTGCTTTTGAAAAGAGATCCATTCTGTAAGCCAAGTTATTTTAGTAAAATTTTGTCCTGGGTACCCTCGCACCCTGGTTTACCTCCATTTTTCCTGATTCTGATTTACATCCTTTCTCCCACCCTCACCAACACCCCAACAATATCTCTGCCAGGCTCTGAGCTGGGGATCATTAAATCCCTGAGAATAAAATCTCTGCAAGAAAGCATAGATTATGCGTTTGCAAACTTGAAATCTAACTTGTCAGGAATGAAAGGGTCTCTGACGGTTTCACTGTGAGCCCCATGGCAGGAAGCAGGTGAGATTCAGAGGACAGAGCCTTTTCTGGTAACTGTAAGACAAAGCATATAGGTAGCTGCCCCTTTTTTCTAAGACTGACACTTTTCAGAGACTCAAGTGTGACTTATCTTTTCACTGTCTATTCTGTTTGTTCCTTCATGGCCAAAAACAATATTTAATGAGTGGACAGACTTGGAGGTAGCAGTGTGCATAAAAGCCCAAGTGTGGACTTAAACCCATTAGCCAGTGATGGGATAAATGTAATGACTCCAGGCCACTATTTTTTTTTTTTAATTTTTTTTTTCAACGTTTTTTATTTATTTTTGGGACAGAGAGAGACAGAGCATGAACGGGGGTGGGGCAGAGAGAGAGGGAGACACAGAATCGGAAACAGGCTCCAGGCTCCGAGCCATCAGCCCAGAGCCCGATGCGGGGCTCGAACTCACGGACCGCGAGACCATGACCTGGCTGAGGTCGGATGCGACTGCGCCACCCAGGCGCCCCTCCAGGCCACTATTAAAAGAAAAGGAAAGTGAATGGAATACAATATATCATAGTCTTCTTCGTGAAATGATCCAATTAGAGAAATGTAAATGTGCACAGTAAGACACCCTGTGAAATACAATAATTTTCTGTGGTCTGCAATTTTAAAAGTTTGAACAACATTAAAAAAAAAAAAGTGTAAACAGCATTGATGTCGACAGCACATACTCAGCTGGGTGAACCCTTGTTCTATAACACAACTCTGAAGTCAGTATCTACAATTTGGTCCTCAAATACTAGTGTGCAATATGGATAAATCCCTACACTTATCTTCTATCCTGTAAGAAGTGATTAGAGAGCGATGATTTTGTGCAATGGATTACTTTTTAATAGCTACTTGGATTAAACATTTCTATTTTTTTTTTTTTTAATATATAAACTTGGGGCACCTGGGTGGCTCAGTCGGTTCAGCGTCCGACTTTGGCTTAGGTCATGGTCTCATCGTTTGTGGGTTCCAATCCCATGTTGGGCTTAGAGCCTGGAGCCTGTTTTGGATTCTGTGTCCCCCTCTCCCTCTCTGCCCCATCCCCGCTCATGCTTTGTCTCTCAAAAATAAATAAAACGTTAAAAAAAATTAAAAATAGTAATAAAATAAAATATATAAACTGTATAAGAACATAGCAGATTTTTAAAATCTGCAACCTGCGGGACGCCTGGGTGGCTCAGTCGGTTAAGTGTCCAACTTCGGCTCAGGTCATGATCTCATGGTTCGTGAGTTGGAGCCCCGTGTTGGGCTCTGTGCTAACAGCATAGAGCCTGGAGCCTGCTTCAGATTCTGTGTCTCCCTCTCTCTCTGCTCCTTGTCTGCTCACGCTCTGTCTCTGTCTCTCAAAAATAAACATTAAAAAGAAATCTGCAACCTGTATCACAAACCACATCCCCTAAATTTTGTGATAGATTTCTAAGAAGGAAGGTTTTTCTCACCTACCTTATGTCCTTTCCTGACCTTAATTAAGTCTTTTTAGAAATTAAAACTTAATATTTTCTGCTGATTCTTAAGAGATTTAAAAAAATTTTACCCATATTAGTGATGAGACGCTGACACAATGATTTCTGTAATACCATTTTACCAAAAGCATATTAAATCACTTCTTTATGTCTACATAAATGTATATTTTCCAAAAGGTTTAGGTAGTCCTAAATATTTTTATTTGAGGAATCTTTTGCTTATATTTTTAACTTTTTCAGAAAAAAAAAGTAAAGGCACCCTATACTAAGAACCATCACTCCAGACAGCAGCCTAAAGTTTCTATTTCTTACCATCACTGTCTGTGATGTCAGTCCCACAAATGGTATGAAGATACATCCTCACAAAATAGAAATCATTTATTTAGAAATAAAATCTGTTACAAAGATGCAAAGCAAATTCCTTCACACATCCTTCTTACTTTTGATTGCAGCTACAGATAACAGAATAAATGAAACTAGTAGTTCACTCTGGGGACAAAGGACAACAACTGATATTCCAAATGCCTTCCCCAGACCCATCCTGGAGATCATCCTCCAACCAGTGAATTTAGCAACAAAGTGCTAAATTTGATGGAAGATAGAAACGGTCACACTTCTAACATCTTGCTTCGTCTAAAAGAGTGGACCATGATGATATTCCATCCTTACGTGCTATAGAAACTCATGACTATTTTAACATTATTCTGAAAAAAACATAAAAATGTGGAAATGAAGGAAGAACCAGAGAGGCTACAGGAACATACATAAAGCATCAAATTCCAAAAACAGACATTTCCAAGATAAAAATGTTTGAGAATACTTAACACTCAAATAGTGAAGTATTCACGAGTGAGCATTTATCTCCATGCCTCGTTGGCAGACTCCAAAGGCATAAATAAATATTTATGGATGGTGTGCGTTCAATTTAGATGTGTTAAAACCAAAAGTAAATTAAACCAAATATTCTGAAGTCTAAGTTCTTAAGCTTTTGACCATATTGATCGCCATTACCCACTTTTAATGCCCCTTTCCACAAACAGAACCCAAAGAGAAACGGGCTTTATGTATTAATCAACTTAAAATATTTCATGTTACCAAATGTTTTCATTAAATGGTCTCTTCATGCCGCAGCTCTGTGTGACATGTAAACATTCTCCTCCCTGTGTAGAGCGGGTCTCAGATAGCAGTTCCCACATACAAACGGGTCTTTTGTGATATCAGTGAAACTGCTTCCTCAGCAGTGGTGAAATGAACATCGTATTGTATTTGCTAACATTCCAAAGACCACAGAGAGTACAGAGGGAATGTTAGAAAAGAGGGAACAGTGGAGAAAAGGAAAATAGCATCAGAGTGATAAATGAAAAACGTGTTTATCCTTGGTGCATGACATGGGGCGTAGTTGTGGAGAGGAAATCCATCATTCCCATGCAGAATTAGCACCGACAGTATAAATAGCTCAGCATCCCGGACGGTGATGGATTGCTTGTTTGAATGTAGCAGTGGTGTTAGTGAAGGAGGTTTCCTTCCAGGAAAAGAGGTCAGGGAAGCATCTAAGTTGTATATCAAGCCTGGTGCCTTTCTTACCGGGAGATTTTGTTGACACCACTGGCTGATGGCAGTACCTAGTGTCGTGACAAGGCTGTGTGACAGAAGATGATTTTGATTAGCCAACCAGGTTTTGTCTCCACGTCTGCCATTGCTATCATTACATGGTAAAATAGCCTCCGTAAGCTTCATGTTAGACTCCTGTCCAAAGATGATTTCAGGGCTTGACATCTGCTGGCTTTTTTTGTGAGTAAAGACAATTGTGTTATTTAAACCACGTGGAAACAAAACACAATGAAGTTACAGGATCGCTTAAATGAAACGACTTTCTTTTCATCATTTTTACATTCACTGCTGCAAAGCAGTGTGAACTAGAAAACAGAAGCAAGTCTGGGTAACGTGTGCAACAATGAGACCTACATTTCCAAACTGAAGAGTTTCCCATAATGCATTCAGAGCCATGCAATGTACAACAAGTAGACTTAATGACTTCTTGCTGGTAATTAAGAATTCTGCCTTAAAAAAAAAACCCAAAAACCTTTTTAGTTAACTGATTTTCCCCAGATGTGATAATAATAAAGTGGCCTGGAAACTGGGGTTCAAACTTTGGTGAACAAGTCCCCCTAGGCTCATCACTAGCTTAGTAGTGATGCCCTATTGCAGGAAATGAGCTTGACATTGGCCTGTTTATATCTTTTATGTGTGTTTGTGGTTTAAGTGGCCTTATCAGTATATACAATCAGACAAGACTTTTCAAAAGCATTGTGGGGACGATTCTGTCTCCTCCTCCTCCTTTGAAAGCTGACTTTTACATCTCCTTTCCAGCTCCCACATTTGGGAAGCTTCAAAAGCTAGTCAGAACATACCCCATTACCACTCCTGCAGTGTTAAAGCATTATCCATTGAATCTGTGTGAAAGTCTATGATGAAAAGCGGACGCTTTCTCTTCTTAATGAGACCTGGATATAAACATGACCTGTCAGTGGTGGCATGGCCACATCTGTTTGCTGAAAGCTGCATAATCCTGGGGATAGGAGGGTGACTTCAGTGAAAGCGCAAGACAGTAATAAAGGCAAATGACATCTGCATTCAAAGCTCAGCTACTGGTCAAGCCTCTCATGAGACTGTGTTTCGTTTTCTTTACTGCCCGCTTAACATGGGCATCTTTTTTTAATTTTGAAAATATTTTTATTATTTATTTTGGAGAGAGAGAGAGACAGAGTGCAAATGGGGAAGGAGCAGAGACAGAAGGAAACACAGAATCTGAAGCAGGCTCCAGGCTCTGAGCTGTCAGCACAGGGCCTGACGCGGGGCTCGAACTTGAGAACTGCGAGATCATGACCTGAGCCGGGGGCGTAACCAACTGAGCCACCCAGGTGCCCCAACACATGTATTTTTCAAAAGCTAAATTTCATACGTGATTATATTTGCTTGAGAAAAAAAAAAAAAGCAGACTTAAAAATAATTTTGCCAGTGTTCTAAGAAACATCATTAAACATTCACCTTCTATCTTGAGATTCTTGATGCCCTGGAAAGCATCGATGGCCTCTCCTGATTGCGTCAGTCTGAGCTGCCAGACTTCCTGGGGTCTTGCTTCTTCTTGCCATCGTCATTGGCTATGCTTCCAGTTCAGTCCCTGCCCCCCACCCTAGTCAGCCAGTGAGCATGCAGTGAATGTGCACTTATTTTAATATTACTTCAGAAATAAACCATAAGGAAGATAAATTTGCTGCCCAAACAATGTATGGTATGATGCATTCCAGAGCCAAATGCAAACGCTTTTTCCATTATGTGCTGCTCTTGGATTATTCTTGCCAGTTCTCTTCTTTATTAGCATGGAGAATCAGGAGTTCACTGTGCCGTCCTTTCCCATTTGATGGGCAATAAACATGATGCACAGAGAAGTTAAGGAATGTGTCCAAGGCAGAAGGTGGAAAATGAATTCAGCTCACTGCCTTTTTGGTTTAGCCATTGAAACAAAAAAGCATTAGCTTTCCTAGATGTCTGTTGTGTTTTCAGATAAGATGCCGCCTCATGGAAAGTTACATTATTTTTACCCATAGAAAATCTTAGCATTTCCACTTTCAGATGGTTGTGATTTCATGGAATGGATACGCCATTGTTTTCTGAATGACTGTATTAGTAATGTTTGTTATTCTTTTTATATATGGAAGGTTTTTTATGATCATATGTTGTAACATGGCTGAGAAAATATATTGAAATCATATTGTCGCTGTGTTTTAGTTCCAACAAGGACAACCCAGACAGCAATTTTGTGAGCCTGCAAATCAACATCACTGCTGTAGCTCAAGTAGAAATAAGAGGGTAAGTAATAATCAAGATATTGTAGTAGTTATACTATAATAATGGCTTCCTGTATGTGAGAGTTATGAAAAACACTAGGAAAAACTATATGGAATTTTCCTAATGCATTAGCAATCACAATTCACTCTGGTTATAAATTTCATGCTTTTCTACCCTTCGTTAGCCTTCCATTAAAAACTAGAGTAAACCCTGTATGGTAATTGACTCGAAGGATATCAAAACAAGAGATCACTTTACTCCCCAAACTGACAGTTCAGTCATCAGACTCTAAAAACTAGTGATAAGACGCCAGATAAAATAGACAGACAGGTGATACCCTGAGAGTCTCACTTCTCCAAAAATTATTCTGGAAATATAATGAAAACCTAGCCTCACCATACCACATCTTGAGTTTAACAAATGGCCAGCTCGTAGATGTGAGGGTTGATGGGATCTCCGTCTTATATCTTTTTCCTTTTGTCCTATTCCTTGAAAAATGTACCAATAAGCAATCAGTTGAGAGATGAGAGGAAAGTGGTCAAATAAAAGGCTTAGAAGAACTACCATCTTGGGAAATCCATGCCTGGGGGATGAAAAGACATTAGAAATGGAGGGCATAGAGTTCTTATCTTAGACAAATGTGGACCTCATTGATTTCATTGTAATTCTTATTCCTTCAGGACAATCTAGGACTTGGTATTCTGGGCCGAACTGTCTTTGGGGCTCCGGCAATCCCAGTTCCCTTATCCTTTTCATAGTCCTGAGTGGTTCCCACTTCTCCATGTTGGCAGCTAGGGCCACTGCATTCAGAGCCCTTGTCTCCAGGATACTGCAGCCTCTGGCTGCCCTCTGTGAGGGTGGGGGAGGTGGGGAGGTGGAGCCCTGCCTGTCCTCCTGGGACCAGTGAGGTGCCACTTAGTGGATTAGAAAAGAATAATACCTAACATGGATTGATCCTTCCATGTGCTACCCCAACCCATTGGCACCGCTTAATGTGGACCAGTATCCTTGCTGTACAGGTGAGGGAATTTTGGGGTTGAAGGCTACCCAGCTAGGAAGTGGGGAGGTACCATGGAAGTACAGGCAGCCTGCCTCCAGGTGCATATTTATAAATGATCATGCCGTGCAGCCTGTGAGAGAGTTCTTTGAACCTTAGCTACGCAAAATCTTGTTTGTTTATGCTTCTGTGATTTTTTTCATTCAAATGAGTGTTTTTGACATTCACCCACTCTAGGGAAGGTGCCTATAGTTCATTCATTTTAATTGCAGTAGGGTTTAACATTGTAAAGCAACACGATACTTGCTCATCCATTCCACTCTTGATGAACACTGGGGCTTTTCTTTTTCCTTTGTTACAGACTTTCTTGTGCATACCTCATGGTACACGTGTGGAAGAAGGTGGGAAGGGTACCTGCTTAGAGGTAGAATTTCAGGATCAGACAATGTACACTAACTTTACTAAATAGTACCAAACTTGGGGCGCCTGGGGGGCTCAGTCAGTCGAGCGTCCAAGTTCGGCTCAGGTCATGATCTCGCGGTCTGTGAGTTTGAGCCCCGCGTCGGGCTCTGTGCTGACAGCTCAGAGCCTGGAGCCTGCTTCGGATTCTGTGTCCCCCTCTCTCTCTGCCCCTCCCCCCCCCCATGATCTGTCTCTCTCTCTGTCAAAAATAAATAAACATTTAAAAAAATTTTTTAAAATAGTACCAAACTTTTTCAAAATAATTATACCAAGTTATCATTCAAAGAACTCTCCACTTTGTTAACTAAACTCACAGAATGGTCGAGTTTTTCATTTTGATGGATAAGAAATACTATCTAACTGAAGGTTCAATTTGCTGTTCCCGGTTCCTAAATGAGACCAAGTAGCTTTTTCATGCATTTGCTGACTCCATTCTTCCCAAATTGGGTAATTTCTGTTCATTTTTAAAGACACATTTCTACTAAGAGACTTTTTTTCATATTCATAGGAACTCTTTTCTATTTTTTTTAATTTTTATTTTTAATATTCATTTATTTTTGAGAGACAGAGAACGTGAGCGGTGGAGTTGCAGAGAGCGAGAAGGGGCCAGCAGATCCGAAGCGGGCTCTGTGCCGACAGGCTCCAAGCCCGAAGCAGGCTCTGAGCTGATGCAGGGCTCAGACTCACAAGCTGTGATATTACGACCTGACCTGAAATCAGATGCTTAACCAACTGAGCCACCAGGCGTCCCTCTTTCCTATTCTAGAGTTGAGACACTAATCCTTTATCAGCTACGGAGGTTGCAAATATCTTTTCAGTTTATGGGGTTCATCTTTTTTTTAAGTCAGGTTTATTGAGGTATAAATTATATAAAGTAAAACTCACCCTTTTTTTTTAGATGTTCAGTTTGAAGCGTTAAGATACCACAAGGACGTTCAATGTAAAACAGTTCTGTCACCCCACATAGCTTCTCATGCACCTTTGTAGTTGACCCAGCCCTCACTCCCAGGCTCTGGAAACCTTGATCTATCTTCTGTCACTGTCTTTCCAGAAAAATAATATAAATCTACTCCTACAGAATGTAGCCTTTTGAATCTGGCTTCTTTCACTTAGCATAATGCATTTGAAAAAAACACCCATGTTCGTACATGTATCAGTGGTCTGTTTCTTTTTATTGCTGAGAAGTATTCCACTATACAGAAGTCCCATGAAATGTTCATCCATACACAGGTTGGTGAACATTTGGGTTGTTTCCAAGTTTGGGGCTATAAATAATAAGCCTGCTAGAGGCATTCACATACAGGTCTTTGTTGGGGTATTTGTTTTCACAAATGGAGTGGAGTTGTATGGCAAAGGTATGGTTAACTTTACAAGAAACTGCCAACCTGTGTTTCAAAGTGGCTGTGCCATTTTCATTTGACGTTCCCCCCCCACCGCCCCCGGCAGATGGGAGTTCCAGCTGTGCCGTGGGCTTGTAGGCATGTGCTTGAGGTTTGGTTTTTTTTTTTGTTCATTTTTATCCATTGTAATAAGTATGTGAGAAGAATCTCGTGGAGTTTTAATTAGCATTTTCTAATGATTGGTGATATTGAGCATCTGTTCACAACTCATTTGCCATTAGGGTTCTCTTTGAAGTGCCTTTTACAATTCTGCCCGGGGTGCCTGGGTGGTTCAGTCAGTTGAGCATCTGGCTCTTGATTTTGGCTCAGGTCATGATCTCACAGGCTCTCTGGCAACACGGAGCCTGCTTGGGATTCTCTCTCTCTCTCCCCCGCTCTCTGTCCCTTCCCCCAGTCACCTTCTCTCTCTCTCAAAATAAATATAAATTTATAAATAAATAAACATTAAGAAAACCAACCTTATAATTTAAAAAATAATAATTTTTAAAAATAAATAAAATTTTGCCCATTTATTATTGTCTATCTTATTATCAAGCTGTAAAAGTTCCTTATATATTCTGGATGCAAAATCAGCTATCAGATATGTGTCCTGCAAATATTTTCTTACTGAAATATTTCTTTCAGTTTATGGTTTGGCTTGTTATTTTCTTAACAGTGATGTTCAAAAAGCAAAAATTTTTAGTTGTATGAAATTCGACTTTAAATATTTTATAGTTTGCCCTCTTTTTGTCCTTTGTAAAAAAAAAAAAAATCTTTGCTTTCTGCAGAGTCGCAGGATTTTCTATTGTTTTCTTCTACAAGTTTTGCAATTTTACATTTTGGTCTATGATTAAATTATTTTTTAATCTGATCTGAGGTAAGGTCCAAGGCTCACTTTGGTATAAGAATATCCAGTTGTTGCTATGCTATTGGTTGTCAGACCATCCTTCCCCCATTGAATTGCTTGACACCTTTGTCTATCTGTGAAGCTGTTTCCAGACCTCCCATTCTGTCCCATTGATCTACATGTATAATAAGTCTTGAAATGCAAGCAATATATCCTGAGATGTTGCTAAAGTCACTTACAAATTCTAGTAGCTTTATTGTTTGTTGATTTCCTAGAATTTTCTATAACATTCCTATGTCATCTGTGAATACAAAGTTTTATTTTTTATCCTGACTAATCTCATCTGTATGTGCAAAAGTTTAGCCAACTCCAAAGTTCGAGGGAATAGTACCCACAAGAGATTACTCTTACTTCTTTAAAAAAAATTTTTTTTAATGTTTATTTTTGAGAGAGAGAGAGAGAGACTAAGCGCAAGTGGGGGAGGGGCAGAGAGGGAGACAGAATCTGAAGCAGGCTCCAGGCTCTGAGCTGTTGGCACAGAGCCCGACGCGGGGCTCGAACCCACGAACTCTGAGATCACGACCTGAGCCGAATTCGGCGCTCAACCGACTGAGCCACACAGGTGCCCCAAGAGATTACCCTTATGTCTGACACCAATTGCAGATTTGAGTGGTTCCCCAAATCCCCCTCAGGTTTGATAATCCACATAGAAGAACTCACAGAACTCACTGAAAGCTATTATACTCATGGGCTCAGTTCATTACGGGGAAAAGATAAAAATTAAAATTAGCCAAGGGAAGACGTGTATAAGTTGGAGCCTGGGGACAGTACCACCAGACACAAGGCTTCTGTTGTTATCCTCCATGGAGTCAGCACATGTTAATTTCCTCGTATATAACAGTATATATGGAGTATCCCCAACCCAGGATCCAACTGTGATCCCCAATCACAGTTTTTATTGCCTACGTAGGCATGACCGATTCATTGACCACTTAATTGATCTCAGTCTCCAGGTTGTCTGATATGATGTGATCAAGCTCCCACCCTGAATCACACTGTTGGTCTTTCTGATGTGGGCAACTCTCACTCTAAATCATAGTTAGAATATCCAGTGGGACCCAAGACCCCCAAGAAAACAAAGATACTTCTTCCTCTCAGGCATAACAATTCTAGAGCTTAGATTTTACCTCTCAGAAGCTGAGGCCAAAGGCCAGACCAGTTTGGGGGAAAGGTTAAGTTGTTTACTATGTAGTTATGCCTTTTATTTCTTTTTCTTCTCCTACTGCACAGTCTAGGAGTATCAAGGCAGGATCAAATAGACATGGTGCAAAAAGACATCTCTGCCTTGTTTTTAGATCCTACCTTGATCTTAAGGGGAAACATTCAGTTTGTCTTTCAAGGAAGTTGTCTGTTTCAGCTAAGTTGTTACATGCATGGCTCATGATAATCTCTCATTTGCCCTTTAATGTATATAGGACCTCATCGTTCCCCATATTGGCAATTTGTATCTTTTACTCCCCCGCTTCCCCCCCTGCCGCCAGTCACTCTAACGAGAGTTTAAAGACCTTTCCAAAGAGCCAGATTTTTGGTTTCATATTTTTTCTTTCTTTTTTTTTACCCTCTCTTTTAATTTGTTTGTTTGTTTTCTATTCCATTGGCCCTTGCTTTTGTTATTATTTCCTTCCTTCTGCTCACTTTGGGTTCGATTTTCTCTTTTTTTCTGGTTCTTCTATGTAGAAATTAAATCATTGACTGGAGACCTCTCTTCTTTTCTTACAAAAGCATTTAGTGCTGTAAATTTTCCTCTAAGAATTGCTGGAGCACATACCAAAATGTGAATATGTTGGGTTTTCAGTCACAGCGTTTGTAATTTCCTTTGTGATTTCTTCCTCAATTCATGAGTTGACTCACAGGAAGTGAGTTTGATTTATAGATAATTGGAGCTAATCCAGATGTTTCATTTTTGTGCATTTCTTATTTAACTCCCCTGTCTGAGAAAAACACTAAAGAAAATCAGAGAAGAAATAAGCATTTTTGTACTATCTTGACATATTTTTAACATTTATACCTTACAATACATGAAATGTTGTCTACTTCATTAAGCTTAGTTTTTCTTTGTTTTGCTAACCAAAAATAAATTGAAACTTTTTAAATTCCAAAACAAATTTTAAATTGGGATCTATTTTTATTCCATAAGACATAACTCAGTCCAAGGCGGCACAGTGTGTAAAATAACTGTATTTATTCTTATATATCCAATTTGTAAGACAAATATTTACAAGTGCATTTCTGCCATGATTTATGATGACACCAATGTTTCTAAGTTTAAAAAGAAGGACATTTTCTATTCATTTTACCAATGTTCAAAGCAGGGCATTAAAATTGGATTTCTCATCTGGGTGCAGGTTTTTTAATCGCTAGATAAATGTCCAGCATTTGACCAAAGTTTATTCTCTAACATAGTGTTAAAGTTCTTTTTAACCATTTTGCAAAATAAAACTCTTTATTCCAAATACTCAGCAAAAATATTAGTTCCAATGTTTAATTCTTCAAGGAACCAACAGCTGCTGTGTTGAAAATCTTCCACACTCAGTCTCCAGAAAAATCTTTTTTTTTTTGCCAGTTGGTTTATTCCAATATATTTTATCATCCACTATCTCTAGCAGTTCTTATTTAATTTTTATAATTTTAAAAATAAACTCAAATGGATTGATTTCTTTTAATGGGGAAAAATACTGAGAACTGTTCTAGTGATTTTATTTATTTTTTTATAATTTGTTTTAATGTTTATTTATTTTTGAGAGAGAGAGAGAGACAGAGCATGAGCAGGGGAGGAGCAGAGAGAGAGGGAGACACAGAATCCCAAACAGGCTCCAGTCTCTGAGCTGTCAGCACAGAGCCTGACGCAGGGCTCGAACCCACAAACCGTGAGATCATGACCTGAGCCGAAGCCAGACTCTCAACCAACTGAGCCACCCAGGCGCCCCATGTTCTACTGATTTTAAAGCCAGATGGTGTCAACACTGTCTTTCAGCAGATTTACATGTCATTTGTTGGGACAAAGGATTAATTTAGCTTTGAAGTCTGTAAGAAGTAAATCTGGCCACAAGAGGCAGCACCACATGTACTGAGCTCACAACGAGTAATAAAATCATGTCCTTTGTAATATAATCAGGATTGAGTGGGTTTGATTAAGGGACACTGCCATCATGAACAACCATGGTCTGTATGGACACTGGCCATCGCGGTCAGAGCCACTGTTGCTCCACACAATAAATAGTAGTCTGCTATTTAGGACTAATAGTGTTTGAAAATAGGATTACGAAAATAGGGTCCCTACCATACTACCGCAGAATCAGATTTGAACATCCAATAGCATATAGACTTTAACTTATCAAAAACCTAATTCCTTGCTTCCCTAATCCCTTCCTAATGTCTAGTATTACCATTGGTGCCCCACTCTTCATATTACTGGTGCATCTCCATGGAACAATGGTCTGTCCTCCATCTTAGAATGTGAGCACTATTCAGTAAGGGCTGTTTGGGCTGTTTATCCTAGGCTAATAGTTGATTACACTCTTTCTTCCTTCTTAAAAAAAAATAATAATTTTGGAAACCAGGAATAACCTTTCACTTATTTATTTGGAATCTTTAGAGAGTCATTGTTTTTGCCACGGCTTCCCCAGATTTGAAAAAGTCTTAGGGGCACCTGGGTGGCTCAGTCAGTTAAGTGTCTGACTTCAGCTCAGCTCATGGTATAATGTCTCGTAGGTTCAAGCCCCACATCGGGCTCTGTGCTGACTGCTCAGAGCATGGAGCCTGCTTTGGATTCCGTGTCTCTGTCTGTCTCTGCCCATGCTGTGTCTTTGTCTTTCTCTGTCTCTCAAAAATAAATAAACATTAAAAAAAAATTTTTTTAAAGAAAAGAAAAAGCCTTAGAGGGTAGATAACTGAATTTTGTGAGCCATACCTTTTGAATGATTTTGCCATGCCCTATAATAGACTATTTGTTTCCTTACAGATTTCTATTTGATTTTGTTACAGAAATGGGGCAGGAAGTTTAAGTTGTCCTTGCTAAAATCACTGCTGCTTAGTGGCCCCTGTTGGTGCATTAACACAGTTGACCTCTTAACAACACAAGAGTTAGAACCACCAACCCCCTGCCCATGTAACTTTCGATTCCCCCAAAACTGAACTACTGTTGACAGTAAGCCTTACCGATAACTTAAGCAGTTGATTAACACGTATTTTGTATATGCGTTATATACTGTATGTTAATAATAAAGTAGACTAGAGGGGAAAAAAGTCACCAAGAAAATCATAAGGAAGAGAAAAAAAACATTTACAGTACTGTATCTTATATATGGAAAAAATCTGCATATAAATGGACCCTCACAGTCCAAATCTGTGGTTTTCAAGGGTCAACCATATATTGGAAGTGAAACGGATAGTACTGAGTAAACCTGAGCTCTGGTCTTCCCCTGCAACTGACCTCTACTTTGCTGAACACCAGTTTTCCTTTCATGTATAAAATGAGGGGTTTTGAACACATCGCCTCCATAGCACCTGTCAAGTTCTAAGTATTTATGATTCTGTGATACTGGAGCATTTATGACCAGTCTTACAGGATTGATGACCATAAGAACACACTTTTTCAGAAAAAAATTTTCATACTTGTTCTATACGTGTCCTATACTTGTTCTCTATGCCAAAAACAAAACCAAAACAAAACAAACAAAAGTTTTCCCTAGAGCCTCACGATGGATGTGGAGCATGGAGTCAGCTCTCTGTGGCCTTTGCTAAGAGCAAAGAAAAGTTTTGGGTGGTTAGGTTGTGAAAACTCCACGGGAAAGCAAGCCCAAACTCTCTGGGCTTCACTCAAATGAAAGTAACCTTCTGTGTTCTGTACTCTTCTCCTCGCCAAGTTCCCAGAGTTTGGTCTGAACATGGATTAATCAAATCAAGTCAGAAGGGGGAGTATCACATACCAACAAAGCAATACAAGGGTAGGCAACATTGAGGTACCAGCCCCGCAAGGCTGTGCCCTGCACTTTTTGTTGAACAGTTGCCCATTAAGGATGAAAGCAAAGCGTTTTATAATTTAGTAGAATTTCTGTGGGTTGTCAGTTGAAAAAATATACTTACTTCTTCCACTCACCCCCAGAAGACAATGCAGCCAAATTAACTTTGACCAAGAGCATTTGAGTTGTTTTCCAATCATTTGTGGTATACAACCCGAAGAGTTTATCATAATTTTCCAGATGAGGAAATAGGGACACACAGAAAATTAAGTTACTTGCCCTTGGGTCAGTATTTAGCCCAGTAAATTTTGCTTTGTGCTTTAGAAAGAGATTACTCAGAGGGGTAAATAAAGATAGCTGTTTGAAGTTGCTAGAGGCTGTGTTAAGTACTAATGCCTTTGAAAGGGCATTTAAGACATCTGATTGCCAAAAGAGGGATTTTCTGTTCGAGTTGCTTTTAACAGTTCTGTTCTGTTCAAGGTCTAGGAATTCTTTTAAACATACCTTACCTAAAAATTGCTAAAAAAAAAAAAAAAAATTGTTCTTTTGGGAATTCACCTTTTTAAGCTTATATAAAAATAACAATTTGGTTTGTAACCAGCTTTTACTGTAGAATAATGCCAGGTACTGTACTGTATTCACCCAGTGCTCTCTTTCTAAGTGTAAATGGCAGGCAAGAAATATCCATGTATCAAGTTAATATCCTACTTACATGATTAAATCATGTGATTCTCTGTCTCTTACCCTTAACTTATCTAGAAGACAACTCTAGAACTCCATCAGGCTTTATTTTGGCTCTAGGCCTAGCCTTGGGGAAAGCCCAAGAAATCTCAGAAGGAGGATTATACAAGTGGCTGCTTTTCTCCTCTGAAGTATTTAATTAAAAACTACATTTCTTCACAACTCATTATTTAACACACCACACGGTATTCTAGATTTTTATCCACAAAAAAAAGTCCCAGTTCTTGGTATGGCTTGAAGCAGGGATTTATATCCTGTACACACACACACACACACACACTCATACACTTGCACAGGACCTATAGGTAGCTCTATACATTTATATGTGTATATGTTTAATTATCCATCTCAACTCAGGAATGCTCTCCACTCTGCCCCCTAGTGCCCAAGAGATGAGATCCTATAAAATAGTCCACCTCTGAGCTAGAGACTAGGAATTAAGAGCCTTCGGAAGATGTTTTAGATCCTTTACTGTTCCTTTAGCTGTTTTGCTAGACATCACTTTCCATACTTTTTTTCCTTATAGACAAATAAGTCTATAGTTCAAACAGTCTATAAGTCTATATAGACTATAAGGCTGTAGTTCAATAGTTCAAATAAATTGAGGGCCACTTTGTCCAGTTGCTGTTCGTATACTGTCCACTAGTGAAGCCTTCTTCACCTGTGTCATCAGCAGCAATTAACAAAACGCTCCATGTTTCAGAGTGTCGCACCCTCCGCAGATCGTTCTGCCCGTTCCTAACTGGGAACCAGAAGAGGAGCTCCACAAAGAGGAGGGAGTTGGACCAGTGGTGGAACATATTTATGAGGTAGCTTTCGTCTGTCTTAAAGCTGTGTTGGGAGTGTTCTCTTACACTCTTTACCAATAAACTCTTAGTAACATTTTGAAAGACACCGATCCAAGATCTGAGCTTTATATGCTGCTATCATATTGGAGCGGGGGACTGTATGAGTCGCTTGCTTTTTAGTGGTAAGAGCCGTTATGTAGTGAGACTATTTTATCTTGTTACTGTTCTCTTTTTATTATAGATTTTTTTTTAATGTTTTTATTTTTGAGAGAGAGAGAGAGAGAGAGAGAATGAGCAGGGGAGGGCACAGAGAAAGGGAGACACAATCTGAGGTAGACTCCAGGCGCTGAGCCTGATGTGGGGCTTGAACCCAAGCACCACCAGATCATGACCTGAGCCAAAGCCAGATGCTTAACCGACAGAGCCACCCAGGCGCCCCTACTGTTCTCTTTTAAATGTTCCTTAATTCCTCTTAACGTTTGGACAGCCTAAGCATCAAAATGATTAGCTTCCTAAACTGTATTTTGCCTCTTCCTACATTTTCAAATGTAGAAACATTTAAAACCTACCCATCTCTTAAACTGAAAGTCACCAACCAGAAGGTACCAGACAGAGAAGATTTTATGGATTATTCACTATTGTACAATATATATATATATATGTATGTATATATACACACACATATATACACACATATATACATACATGTATATATATATTAAAACCCATATATATAACTTATAACCATATATATATATATATATGTATACATATATATATATATATATATAAAACTTATTCTGAGATTTGAAGTAGTCCTCAATTAGAAAAATATTTTCCAGAAGGAAACCAGCAGCTCATGAAAAAGCCCTGATGATCTTTTTCTACTTCAAGTGTTAAAGTGTTAAATTGTGAATAGGGAGTAACTTTGTTGACACATCATCTGAAACATATAAATTTCTTAAGGGAATCTGGGTGGCTCAGTCAGTTAAGCGACCTGACTTCAGCTCAGGTCATGATCTTTCAGTCTGAGTTCGAGCCCCGCGTCGGGCTCTGTGCTGACACCTCAGAGCCTGGAGCCTGCTTCCGATTCTGTGTCTCCCTCTCTCTCTGCCCCTTGCCTGCTCACGATCTGTCTGTCTCTGTCTCTCAAAAATAAATAAACATTACAAAAATTACTGAAACATTTAAATTTCTTAGAGTTAGAAACTAATATGTAGTAAAGGGCTAGTTCAGTAGTTGTTCTTTTTTTTTTTTTTTAATAAAATAAATACCATTAGTGGAGAGTAGTTATTCCTGTTCATTATCAAAGGATCAGGAATAGAATTTTGGTAAAAATGATGCTCCAAGCCGTCTTCTGTTTGAGGTCCCTTTTTATTTAATGCTGTCTGTTTCCTGTATAACTCATTCCACTGACCTAATAATCCTGACTGTGACTTTCATCTCAAGCTACAAGGGACATGAATAGCATTCTCTAAGGTTAACAATGAAGCCATTTCAAAACTGATGAGCTGTTTACATATGTGGGAAAGAAGCATCAACTCCTGCACAGCGTCAACACGAAAACCTCTGTCATCTGCCCAACCTGAGGTTCAGAATCAGCCCTGTCCAAAGCTGGATCAAAGCTTTGCCCTAAACTCTCTTGATAGCAAAAGGATAACATAGTCCCCAAGGCCACTCGGATTAAGAACCTCGCTGGAAAAGAAAAAAAAAATGTTGTCAAATAATTGATGAAACTTATGTGCACCAGTTTCTGCTTAAGAAGGGTGAAACTTTAAAGTCTGCCACCATATTCAAGCTCAGTGATTCTCAGGGAAGCCCTGCTTCTAATCTTAGAAGAAACGGATCATAAGATTTTAGGGTAATAATCCATGGTGACAAAGCAATCGTCACATGTTTCTTCCATGCTATTCTCATGTCTCAAAATATACTGTTATCAGTGGATGTCATGTTGCTCTGATAATGTGAACTAAGTGAGCCGCCTAATAAGCAAAACCAATTATAAATTGTTTCATTGATCAGTATAATGATCAGAACTGTGAAAAAAAAAGGGGGGGGGCAAAAGTTTCCTGCTAACTTTGAAGTGAATTTTCAAAACCACAAGAAATTTAAATACATTTAGTGAACTTCTCAAGCTGTTTTTTGTGTCCTGTGAGTATAGGATTCATGTGTTTAAAATGCTCATCTCTTTTTGAGATGTGGCCTTTCTTTGAGATTCACTGATTAAAACAGAAGAAGCCCAGCTTTGAAATGCACACTTGCAGTGAACTGTGGTGAGGCTGGACGGTCTTTAGCATTTGATGGATAACCATTTTTCCAGAGGGTGAAAGACAGTGCACCACAGATGGTTACAATTGACAAGTCAGTAGTCAGGAAAACGGCAGATTTCAATGTAAAGAAAGAGTAACTAGGTTTTGAAAGCGCATAATTAAAATTGCATTTCTAGCACTGTGATTAAATTAATATAAACTTAAGGTAAACATCATCATCGGACCTGGTCTTTGCATGGTCTTTGCTAAGGAAATCTGCCCTGAGAGCTTCATAAAATGGAAGATTCTTGTCTGAGCACCAGCACCTGTTTTCGGAGCATCTCTGGCTGATAAAGATTCTGTTTTCGTATAGCCACTATCGTAGCCCAGATGCATTAAAGCCAAAAATACGTGCTTCTTTAGACTGGGCATGAAGTATGTGGCGTTTGGTTTCATCTTTCTGTTTTGTGCTGTACCATCATTTGATGTGTTCCTTGTTTGTAGCTGCACAATATTGGACCGAGTACCATCAGTGACACTCTCCTGGAGGTGGGCTGGCCATTCTCTGCCCGGGATGAATTTCTCCTCTACATTTTTCATATTCAAACTCTCGGACCTCTGCAGTGTCAAACAAATCCTGACATCAACCCACTAGATATAAAGGTAGGAGCCTGGTCCAACTAAGCTGTTCTGCTTGTTTATTAGGGTAAGGAAAAAAAAAATTAAAACTGTAGCTTTTATTTTCTAAGGCAAAATAATTACAAGAGTAAGTTCTTTCAGTGATAATCTGTCCAGCCTTTTCTTTTCGTTTTATGGCTAAAATGCCAGACCTAACTTAAACTGTCACTCCTCGAAAACTTACATTTCTCTTGGTTCTGTTGCTCATGGCGACCTGTCATTTATTTAGTCTATTTGAATGTGTACCTTTTGCATATGGTTTGACTTGCAGCACAACCAAACCAAAATCATAAGTAGACATGTCGTGTTTTGGAGAATTCGTACCAAATGCTATTTTTGGAGTCCTTTTGGTACATTGCCAAAAGATATAAGGATCTTTGCCAAAATGGGCTTCTCCAGATGTTGCCAATAGCAAGTAGTAAAATGCGATAATTTGCCAAAGGCCATCTCAGTGCCCTGAGAACCCCCAGACTGGAAATTTCTGGACCCCATTCTTCAGTGCAGCTTATAGAGAAGCCTAGAGCAGTGTTTTTCCAATTCTTAAGCATAGCCAATCACCTGGAGGTCTGTTTAGAGGCAGGGCCTGAGGGGGGCCTGAAACTCTGCCCCTCGGCAACCCCCACCTGACATCCATGCTGGGAGCTCAAATGTCCAAGGAGCTCATCTCATTCAGATTAAGATCCAAATCTGGCTTTAAGTTTCTTCTGGGAAGAAAAGAACATAATTAGCATCAACGCTGGAGAATATCACATTTGAATGGAGGGGGAAAAAAACGTTTGTAACCCGATGTTATCCTCAAAAGAGAACTTCGTGTTAAGAATGAACATTGTCTAGTAGCTCAGGGAGACAGTGTCTCTGTTAGAAATGGCGCTTCATGAAATACTAACTCAACCATTTGGAACGCGGGTCTGCCTCTCCTCGAACAGGTGGCGCTGAGACGTGGCCAGTTATGAAAGGCTTTCTTCTTCAACCCAACGTGCCTTCTGTTCCAAGAGAGGAAGACTAAAAGGGGTTCAGTATTAAAGGATTTATAGGGCAAAAAGTCTCCTTCTTCAAGGGGAAATAATAAATAAGGCCACTTGTAGTCCACAAAATTATTTAAAATACTGCCTCCCTGAATTTTTTTTTTTCCATTTCCTCTCTCTTGGCTCTTCATTGAGATGATTTTAATGTCTTCAAGGACAGTGGCTTACTATAAAGTAACATCTTCAAATGTTAATAATGTGTAACATCTAAGCAATTAAAGCTTTCACATTTCATGTGCTGTAGTTACTGGGTTCTCTACTTCAGTCGTGGATTCCTGGAGCACGTGATCATGGGGAAGGTTTCTAAACTCGCAAGTGTAATGTTTGGTTTATATATGACACTATTTATATATGTTTGTATATTTTATGTAACCTGTGTGATATGACCCATGTTGGTTATGAATTCTTTTTTCTTGCGATTTAACAATTATTCGCAGTGACTGGAACAATACCAATAGATAGTTTGCCTTCAGTGTTGACAGATTCGTGCACCTGCATTCCCTGCCACACAGATTTTCTTTAAAGTATAGCCTTTGATTAAAACTTTAAGGCTAGGGGGTGCCTGCGTGGCTCAGTCAGTTAAGTGTCTGACTCTTGATGTTGGCTCAGGTCATGATGTCACGCTTCGTGAGATCGAGCCCCGATTGGGGCTCGGGATCTTGGGATTCTCTCTCTCTCTCCCTCTGTCTCTCTCTCTGCTCCTTGCCCACTCAAGCATGCTCTCTCTCTCTCAAAATAAATAAATAAACATCTTTTAAAAACCTAAGGCTAGTAATTTTTTAAATGCAACTTAATTATGCTTTTATAAAACTCTCAATTTGTGGAAATTGAATATAAGAATATTTGATTACAGGGTGAAGGAATAGCTCCCCAAAATAACAAATGATAACAATTCATGAATTCTTAAAATTCAGAATAATGAAAAACTTGAAGTGTTTTTAATTTCAGGTACTCCAAGTACCTTTACTTATATGTAGCATGTATAACCCGGACAGTCTAAAAGGGATTTTGTCAGTGAATAGATTTTAAAAATTAATTATCAGTAAATTTTATATAAGCAGCTTACAAAAGCTGAGAGTACCTGAAAGTTATTTTCTGCTTAAGATATTAAATAATTTCTTGGTGAAGTTGCTATAAACTTACTTGGCAATTTATTTCTTCCTAGATAATACAGAGCTAAACATTCTTTTCCCTGTCTTAAATATGAATTGAAATTAGCAAAGAACAAATTATTCATTAGATCTAGAATAGGTGTGGGAAACTTTTTTTTTTTTTTAATTTTTTTTTTTTCAACGTTTATTTATTTTTGGGACAGAGAGAGACAGAGCATGAACGGGGGAGGGGCAGAGAGAGAGGGAGACACAGAATTGGAAACAGGCTCCAGGCTCCGAGCCATCAGCCCAGAGCCTGACGCGGGGCTCGAACTCACGGACCGCGAGATCGTGACCTGGCTGAAGTCGGACGCTTAACCGACTGCACCACCCAGGCGCCCCAAGAAACTTTTTTAACTTAGGTATCAATTTCAGATCCTTACATCAAAGTTAATTGCTATATTTTTAATATAGATATTTTAAAATAAATCTACTTTTTTAAACTTAGTTCTTTAGGAAGCAGAAAAAGAGTGGGTGTAGCAAAAGGAACAGGCAGTCAAAATACATTCATCTAGGCAAAAATTAAATCCTAGTAATCGATAATCAATCTCATTTGCCCACCAAGGTAAAATTCCTTATGATTCGGTTCTATAATTTCTTTTTTTTTTAAGTTTATTTATTTATTTTGAAAGAGACAGAGAGAGAGAGAGAGAGAGCTTGAGCAGGGGAAGGGCAAAGACAGAGGGAGAGAGAGAATGCCAGGCAGGCTCCATGCTCAGTGCTGTGCCCAACTTGGGGCTCAATCTCAGGAACCGTGAGATCATGGCCTGAGCTAGAATCAAGAATAGGATGCTTGGGGCACCTGGGTAGCTCAGTTGGTTGAGCATCCGACTTTGGCTCAGATTGTGATCTCACGGCTCGAGAGTTCAAGCCCCGCATGGGGCTCTGGGCTGACAGCTCAGAGCCTGGAGCCTGCTTCGGATTCTGTGTCTCCCTCCCTCTCTGCCCCTCCCCCACTCGTGTTCTGTCCCTATCTCTCAAAAATAAACATTAAAAAAAAAAAAAGACTAGGATGCTTAACTGACTGAGCCACCCAGGTGCTCCTACAATTTCTTTATAAATATAGCAATAATTAGTGAGTGCCTCCTAAAACATCCGCATCTACAAGCAGTTCATTTTCTCTAAGTTCTTCCTGAGGATACTGCAGTCCCCACTGGATAAGCCACCACAATATCCCAGGCCAGCCACGGGCCTGTCAGAGGGAAAGCTCCCACAGCAACTTTCTCAAGTATCCTCTGGACGATTTTCAAGTTCCCCACCATGTTTGCCTCTCCAACCATTCAACTGATTTCCCCGCAGCAAAATCCCTTTCTCTCGGGGTCACAAACACCTTTTTGTCCACTTCCCCCTTCTGTATGTATTCTCATTTTTCCAACTTAACTACTGAAAGTAGCTCCCTTCTTCATTGCCTCTTTGCAGCTCCCACAAATGTCTCAGGAAATGTGCTGATGATAAAGAAACCGTCCAGATTTCCTTAGAAGCATTTTCTAGGCCATCCGCTCCAAGTACCTACCACCACCAACTCTAAAACCTTTGCAATTCCCCAGATATCCCCTGCAGACGCTCTACAACATTTCAAAATAATTTCTCCTTTCTGCCTAATTAAATCTAATAGCATTTAATATAACTAATGTATTTAACACAATATGGCTTCTTTCTGCTTTTTTAAAAAAAATTACTCCTATAGCAACCTCCTGGCTTTGTTTTTTATTGAAAATACATAGTTTTACTCATCAAAGCCATATTGTAGATAAAGTAAGGGTTTTTTTGTGGGCTGGCCTGAAAACTGAACCACCATTTAAAAGATTGCTTCTAAAGAGAAATGCATTCAGAGTGCCAAACACCTAGTCTAAAATCGTCTGAAATATAACCCATCTGTAAATTGAACATGCATTCCAAATGTGAGTCTCCTCACATAAACCTCAAAGTCTGATAAGGTCTGAACAGAATTCAGTCTTCCAAACAGTGACCGGTACAGTTTCATTATCCCACCAAGTGGCCCAAATGTCCCCAAAGTTTGAAGAGCAGTCTGCCTTTGAAAGTCACCACCATGATCATGGGAGACAAGGGGCAGAAGTTCTCACCCGCACTCATTGTCCAAATACAGAGCATCAGTGACTAAATTTGGGGGGTGTGGGGTGCAGGCAAGGACACACTCAAATGCCTCTAGAAGTTTGCGAGTTGTTTTTTAAATACTTGCCTCATATCAGGCTCTGTGGGGATTCGCTTAGCCTGCTTTGTTGATGCTGTTCAAACACCCAAGTGTGAAGGTAAATGGGAGCGTGTGCAGGTGATGGGGTTCAGGAAAAGTGAGTGAGCCACACAACCCAGCACAGGGGGACCAGAGGGTGGGGCAGCACCTGGACATTCACTCCTGCTTTCACTTCTGCCACCCAGAAGTGAACCCAACCAAATGGTTGCTGTGTTTTGTTTTCTGTTCTTCCCATGATGGTTTCACTTCATCAAGTTCATCTCTCTGTCTTCTAAGAACTTAGGGGCATAAGAAGATGGCCATGAAGGTTCTGCCTCCAGGCTTCAGAGACAGGATTTTTTTTTTTTTAATTTTGTTTTAATGTTTATTTATTTATTTTTGAGAGAGAGAGCACGAGCAGGGGAGGAGCAGAGAGAGAGGGAGACAGAATCCAAAACAGGCTCCAGGCTCCGAGCAGTCAGCACAGAGCCCGATGCGGGGCTCGAGCTCATGGACCGTGAGATCATGACCCGAGCTGAAGTCGGACGCTTAACCGACTGAGCCGCCCAGGCGCCCCCAGAGACAGGATTTTAACGCGGCAATCTCTTCACGTTGTACCATCTAAAACACTGTGAAACATTCAACTGTCTGCAGCATTCCCAACCAATCCATTACATCTAATTCATTCCAGATCCTTCTTGAAATAAATTTTTACAGTTGGATACAGCATTTCTCAACCATTCGAAAGGCAGTCACAGAATGATTTCAAACTATCCGTTATCTTATTTTAGTGAACTTTATCCTGGGGTTTGGGGAGTCCTCCAGACAAGCTATGATCTCTCAATAAGATGTAGCTGAAAAAGCGAACGTTATTTAGGAACCAAAGTTGAATAAAGAGTAAAGGATGTTTTTTGAAGTTGGCAAGATTTCGTCACCAACAGCCAAGTATGAGAACTGGACAAAAGGGCTGCGCAATGTCAGACTGTACCCCGGGGAGGTGGGGGACAAGCGAGGTGCCGGAATTCAACCTTCACGGAGATCAGGGCACCACGTTCTGGGCCCCAGCGCAAGAAAGAAGCCGGAGGCACAAACGATCGGACAGAGGCTGGGCTCGGGTGACGGCAACAAGAGAGAAAGCCGCTGTTGCCCAAAGAACGGACCTTGGAGCCTGGAAGGCAGAAGGTTACAAGTGTCTGGAACCAGATCATTCTCACAGGAAGCCCGAATTACAACCGGATAGTACAAACGTGGACACAGAAACACAGAGGCCGTTTGCCAAGGATTAGAGCTCTACAACTAGTTGTTGGTTTTTTCTATTTCTTTTTTTTTTTTAATCGGTGAGCACACAGACTGTGGCTTGGCTTGGCAAATTTGCAGTTGTGTCTTACACTTATGAGAATTTTTTCCTTCATTACTGCCTCCCTTTACTTCTGCTTATCAATTCAGAATGCAGGAACACTGGTTACAGCTCCCAACCCACTTGTGTTCTCTCCTCTCTCTCTCATGTTCCCCTTGATAGAATTATTTCATTCACTTTTTAAAATTTTTTTAATGTTTATTTTTTGAGAGAGAGAGAGAGAGAGATTGAGCAGGGCAGGGGCAGAGGAGAAAGGGAGACAGAGGATCAGAAGTGGGCTCTGAGCTGTCAGCACAGAGCCCGATGTGAGGTTCAAACTCACAAATATGAGATCATGACCTGAGCCAAAGTCGGACACTTAACCAGCTGAGCCACCCAGGTGCCCCACCTTTTATTTTTAACAGTGCCTATAGGTCCGATTTCCAGCCACCAAAGGGAATACACTCTCCAGGGTCAATTTCTCTTTGCCTTATCTTCTCTCTCTCTTTTTCAAATGCTTACTTACTTTTGAGAGAGCACAAGTGGGGGAGGGACAGAGAGAGAGGGACAGAGGATCCAAAACGGGCTCTGCGCTAACAGGCTGACAGCGGTGAGCCTGACGCGGGGCTGGAACTCAGGAACGGCAAGATCAAGACGTGAGCCGAGGTCAGATGCTCAACCGACCAAGCCACCCAGGTGCCCCTGCCTTATCTTCTCTTTAAGATGGTCTTCAGGTCCTCCTGTAAATTTTAAAATGCAAAAACATGTCCCACAACTAAGAAAAGCTTCAAAATCGCCAATGGAGTGAATGGATTCTTTTAGTCATTCTTCGCATGAACTTTTCAGAATGTTTTAAAAAAAAAGTGGATTTTTTTTCCTCTCCTGACAAATCCTTAACATTTATGTCTTAAGGAAAATTACATGGTAGACTGACCTCCATGGTCTGTCCCTACTTCGACTTAATTGTAGACGAAGAGTTATATGAAAGAAAGTCCACCATCTTTTGTGAACTAGGACTACCTGAGGTGCAAAGACAAATCACAAACAAGAAGACGAGAGCACGCGTTGTGTTTGTTTGGGTTCAAAGAGCCCTTAATCTTATCTCACCCAACTGTGTTCTTCAAAAGCTGCATTTCCAGCAGTCTTGCGCAATCCAACCATCCAGTATCCCTTTAATTCATAAATTTAAACGTAGCCCACAGTGAAGAGCTTGGTGAAGAGTCATGAAAATAGAAAACTCCTGTTGGAGTCAAAATCTGAGTAGCAGCTGGGGGGAAAGAACCGTATTTACTAACAATCGTTTCCTTATTACAGAAAGGAGCAATTTTCACATTTGTTCTGAAGAAGATACTTGAGTGTTTGCCACCAGCTGCTCGGAGCACTTAGCAAATTGTATTCTGCACCGAACGTCTGCCTGACAGGGGTGCTAAGAGGCCCTCACCGCTAAGGATTTCAGATTAAGGAAACACATGACCTGTGGCTTCACAATCGATTGTGAAACAGGCTCCAAAAGTTCATCTAGAAAATAGGCTGTACCTGTTGTTTACATTTCTTGGATAACATCTCCCTTGTTTTTTTTGTTTTTTTTGGTTTTGGTTCGTTTTGTGTTTTGGGTTTTTGTTTTGTATCTTGAAACAATTTCTGGAATGCCACTTCAGAACACTGGTTTGGAAGTCACTGGAAGACATTCTCAGTGTGGTGTTTAGGAGGGACATTCCTCTATCTGTAAAACAATATCGCTAAAAGAAAGAAGCATGTTTTACCAGCCCCTGCTGTGGGTCTCGTTCATTCTCTGGCTCAGAGTAAGTCCTGTGTTTTGCTGAGAGACCACTCCTAAGTGTTTGTAAGTGATGACGCACCAGGGGCCACCACAAACATGTTATTTATCTGTGCACAAGCTGCATCTGATGCAACCACACAGGAAGCTGAAGAGTTTTCTTCTCTATGGGCTATTATTTTACTGCTACTGCGACCGCTACAGGAATAATACACAGTGCGATATTAATTGTAGTCACTGAGCTCTACATTCCACCCCTAGGACTTGTTTATTTTATAACTGCGAGTTTGTACTTTTTGACCACTTTCACCCATTTCACCCCCCTCCCCAGTCCCCCAACTGTGCAATCACCAACCTGTTCTCTGTATCTATGAGTTAGAGGTTTAGTTTGGGTTTGGGGGGATTTGGGGTGGTCTTTTTTTTTTTTTTTTTTTTTAGATTCCACATGATATTTATCTTTCTTTGTCTTAGTTCACTTAACATAATGCCCGTGAGGTCATCCATGTTTTCGCAAATGGCAGGATTTTCTTCTTTTTTTTAATGTTTGGATAATATTTGTGTGTGTGTGTGTGTGTGTGCCCCACATCTTTATTCAGTCATCTCCAATGGACACTTAGGTTGCTTCCATATCTTGGCTACTATAAGTAGTGCTTCAGTGACCATGGAGGTGCATAGATCTTTTCAAGCTCGTGTTTTCCCTTTCTTCGGATGAATACCCAGAGGGGAACTGCTAGATGATGTGTCCATACTTTCTTATGTGACAAACTTAATGACTCCTTTTAGTCCTAATTCTTTACTTGGCTGCAGGATTGGACATCCTCAGTCACTCTTTATTTTTGCAACTTCCTTTTCCTTGGGCTTCCCTAGATCCATACTTTCTTGGATTGTCTCTTACATCCAATTTCCCCCATCTTACTTTTCCTCCCTGGATCTTCTTCCTCTCCCTGTTTCCTGATATTTCCTTCGATGTTATATGTAACCCTATCCTTATTATTTTACATCTTCTCATTGGGCAACTCATCAGCAGTTACTGTACAGCTTGATGGGTACTGATGGGGGAGTGGAGCCATCATGTGGGATATCAAACAGGGGCTTGGGAATCAGCCTGGTGCACATCAGGAGTGGATGGAGGTTCTGTGCATCCTGTGCAAAGCAGGACGTGAAGGGCTCTTGGTTAAGAAATGAGGCTGGAGAAGTAGGCTATGCATGGCATACTAAGGAGTCTGGACTCTGTTTATCCACTAGATTTTTCTAGGTTCTTACGACACACTGAGCACTCTCATTTCATTTTTTGTGGTGCATCCTACATCTGCAATACAAGAATATCTTTTTTCATCCCATAGAAATAAGCATACTATTATTTTTCCTGGGACTAGAAAGGAAAACATGTGTTTGGGGAACCTAGGGAGACAGAAAATTAAGGTTCTATATTCAGTTGGTTTAAAATGAAGAGTTTTAATAGGATATTGTGTGAGATTTATTGGAACTTTAAAAATATTTATTCAGCTATCAGATGTACCCAGCATGGAGCCTCAGATAAAAATCATAAGTTCTAGAACACTCACAAAACAAACTCAGGGCTAAAAACAAGCTCCCTCACAGCACAGTGTTCATCTGGCATGCTTTGGAAAAGTCGTTTTTATTAGAACACGATTCACTCCTGAGGGAGAATGTTTTGCAACTGTAGGAGTGTGGGGCTCAGACATGCCAAAGTTGGGTCCCTGACCACATCACGCTGTTTCCCTATGGCCATCGCCTCACTTTCCTGCCACCTCAGGATCCGTCTCACCACACAGAAGGTTCCTGAGTTTCACCAGTCCCAATATACAATGAGAGTAAAGTAACAAGTAAATGACTCCTACTGGAAAAGTCACCCCCTAATGGGGAAATCACTTCTGCTAAAATCGGACCCTTACGAGATAAATTTTCCAGGAATGCATTCCCCATCCTTCAGGAGTTCCTATCGTTGGAGAATGGGAAGCCTTGGTCCTTGTCAGCACAGTTCATTTTGCTGTTGAACATGCTGCTGGTAAATCAGGACAGGTCTGACTTCTCATGTGACTCATGGCCAGTTGAGGGGGAAAAATGCCTCAAGTTCAAGGCTGATGGAAAGGAGGCAAGCATTTATGAGACTGACATGCCATCTCTTGCTTTCTCTTTGCAGCCCGCCACCCCCCCAGAGGACACCCCCGAGCTGAGCGCCTTTCTGCGGAACTCGACCATCCCTCATCTTGTCAGGAAGAGAGACGTGCGTGTGCCAGAGCCCCATAGACAGAGCCCCGCAAAAATCCTCGTGAGTTGTCTCAGTGCGCGCGCATGGGAGAGGAAAGGGTGGATAGGACAGAACTCCCAAACACAGATGGTTTTAACTTCAACTATAGTTTCTCCTTGTCAGTCAGTGCTCAGGTAGGCCCACCATGTCTTGGCCCTACACGAAGTGAGCCATGAAAGCGACGTTTCCATGGGGACAAAGGAGTATTTGCATTATAGTGTTTTCACTCTTCTGCACCTGCCATGCAGACCATGTTAGAGAAATAATGATGAGAACGTAAACCGTGGCGGGGAATGCATTTGCAGAACACAAAGCTCTCTCTGTGAGCCTGTCCCCAGACACTGAGCACAAGAGTGCGAAAGAAGCTGTGGGCAGCGGGTCCTGGGAGGTCAGACGTGCCCCTACATCTCACGCTCCTCTGCTCGTCCAGAAGAGATGAGAAGGGAGCCTTCTGATTTCCTGGGCCAAAATCCTACAGAGTCTTAGTACTGGGGGATGTCAGAGATCCGTCCTGAGCTTAGTCAGCCCTTTGCAAAACTGAAAGAGTGCTCAAGAGTCAGTTTCTGTTCAGTTCTCTCACTCCTTCCAAGGTCAATGTTAATACCACCAACCTCTACACTTAAAAGAGGCTAAAATGTGGGACACCTGGGTGGCTCAGTCAGTTCAGCGTCTGACTCTTGATTTTGGCTCAGGTCATGATCTCACAGTTTTAAGTTCGAGCCCTGTGTCAGGCTCTGTGCTGACAGCACGGAGCCTACTTGGGGTTCTCTCTCTCCCCTTTCTCTTTGCCCCTCCCCTGCCCTTGTGCTCTCTCTCTCTCTCACTCTCTTTCTCTCTCAAAATAAATAAAAACATTTTTTAAAAAGGCTAAAAAATTTTTTAATGTTTGTCTTGAACATGTTCTAACATTCATAAAAAGTTTCAAATGCAGAGATGGACAGAAAAATACAACAAGCAACTCTGACTTATTCAGTTAAACTGAAATCAAGGGAAGAATGTTTATTATAATAGAAGTACCTGAAGTAACCTGGCCAAAAGTCATTGGCAGATTTTTTTCAAGTCTTTAAAATTTTTAAGTCATACACACACACACACACACACATATATATAGTATATATATATATATATATATATATATATATATATATACATATATTCATTTATTTTTGAGCAACAGAGAGAGAAAACACAAGTGGGGGAGGTGCAGGGAGAGAAGGGAACAGAGGATCCGAAGCGGGCTCTGCACTGATAGCAGAGAACCCGACGTGGGGCTCAAACTCAGGAACCACGAGGTCATGACCTGAGCTAAGGTCAGATGCTCAACCGACTGAGCCACCCAGGTGCCCCCGAGTCCTTATAAATTTTTATGGCATGGTCATGTTTTTCAAAACCCGAGAGTAGGGAAATTGATACGCTCTTCAGCTTAGGATAAAATAATACAATTTTGCATATTATTATTTTAGGGAAGCTTCCAGGAGGGACAAAAGAACAGAAAGCAATGATTTAAGTCCTGGGGATGTGACATACAGAATGGTGGCTATCGCTAATAATATTGCATTGCATACTGGACACTTGCTAAGAGAGGAGATCTTACAAGTTATCATTAAAAAAACTGTAACTATCTGTGAGGATGGATATTAACTAGACTTATTGTGGCAATCATTTCACAATATATACAAATACCAAATCATTTTGTTGTACGCCTGAAACTAATACGTTATGTGTATTATGCCTCAATAAAATTAATCAATTATACCTCAACAAAAAAAATTTATAATTTAATTTTTAAAAAAGAAAAACAATGATTGGCATCTACAGAGTTCTCTAATTTGCAGTACCAATGCGAACGCCCTCTGGAGAACCAGTGCCCAGACCTATATGGGAACCAACAATTTAGAAAAATCAACTTCCATTATAGTGTACGTCTCATGAGTTCACAGAGGCAGTAGGGATCAGTAACTAAAATTCTCTTGAAAATTATATGCACTTCTGTTGTAAGGTTAGGTTTTCTCCCCCCCCTCCTGTTCTTTCTCATTAAGGATTTTTAAGGCAAGATGATTTTTAATTTCTGAATATCATAGAAACTTATTACTTGCAGATGACAGCAAGGCAGTTTTTGATTTCCATGTCTGACCTTATGAACTCATGCTTTATTCTCTTTCTCTCTTATTGGTTTGAAAATTGCAAATCCTCTGCCTCCCCATGTCCTCAAGTCAAAACAGTCCTGGATAGAAAGTGATTATACAAAGTTTATTCTAAAATCAAAAGTTAAATAAGACCTCCTATGGTTTTTGTTTAGTTAAAAACAACTTACTGAATCCCATTTCTGATTAGGAATTTGAAAGTGCAAAATGCCAACATCCTGTGTTGGGATCATAATTTCCACTTTGCATAGGAAAAATTTGTATCCGTTAGCACTGAAATATAATTTCTCCTCCACCTAAGAATGTCCTTGCCTTTCTCATCCTGGGCCCCTGCTGCTCTTGTAGTGACCACCCCATCTCCTCATCTCCAGCCTTTCTTCTTGTCCTTTCCCTACTCAGCTTACAGAAACCTTATCTTTCAAACCTTCTTCTGCATAGGATACTATTAACCGCTTCCTGCAACAGTTGCATCCCTTGGCCTCCCCCAAAAACCTTCTCCCCTGGTTCTCTTCTAGCCTGTTGGCCTGCGTCTTCTTAGAATTGTTCTTGGGCTTCTTATCCGCCCCTGTACCTCTGCATTCCATCCTTGGGCCCCACCCCTCCCCCACCAACTTCACTCTTTCAGAGAAATGTTTTGCAAGATCATAACTCCAGCCATACCCACGTGCCTTCTGCCATCTTAGCCATCCCTGCTGCACTCTGGACCCGAGGGGTGCAGCGTACGTGTTCGTCTGGATGTCTAATAGCCACGCCAGTCCCAACATGTCCAAAACACTGTCTCCATGATCCCCAGAATGTGCTTCTCTAGAATTCCCCACCTCAGTAATGCTGGTGCCCATCCACTCAGTTCCCCAAGCCAAAAGGGCTCCCCCCCAATCCTCCCTCTTCTTCATCAAGATCTCCAATTTGTCACCAACTATCCCGTTCTGCTTCCTGAGCTGCCCTTAACTTTGTCTTCCTCTCTCCATCCCCACAGCGTTGGTTCAGAGCCTCCTTGCCTTCCACTTGGACTCTTGCAACAAGCCCTTATCACCCTCCTTGCTTCCTGCTCTCCTCCCGCCATTCTTGCCTCACGTACCACCTGCCCCTAAAACACACACCCAATCATAACTCTTGCTTAAATGGGATCTTCTGAATACAATTCCTTGGCTCAAATAGGAAAATTCTTTACCACCTAGACTTTCTCTCATTCCTATCTCATTTCCACCTGTCCACCCTGCCCCAAATACCCTTCTCTCCTCTTTTCTGAACGCGCACTGGTCTTGTCCTCATCTGCCTAGCTCACTCTTTCTCACCCTTCAAGGTTCATTCTGAGCACCACCATCTCCAGAATCCTCCAACAGAGCTAGCTCACCAGGATCAACAGCTCCAGGGATTTATAAGAATCACCTCCTTCCCACTCCCCTCCTCTGCCTCCAGAGGGTGGGATTGGAGATACACAGCTTGTCAGTAATGGAGCGCAGGTAAACATGCAGGTCCTCACAGGTGACAGGGACTGCAGGACTCCTGCTCCTGCTGGAGGCACAAAACCCCAAACACCTCAGCACCCAGCCCAAATAGAACAAAAATCCCAGCCACCTCAATTTGGAAATAGCATGTAGAAATTTGGCCTTCCCAGAATTTACCAGATACACATTACTGACTGCTTTGCTTTTAGAGAATTCTGAGATTCTTGACAAAGATTTTCATGGCAACATGTACCTCTGTGGCTTATCCATTACTTAAAGTGAAATGCCTCCGTTAAATCCTGCACATAATGTCCAATAAACTGATGTTTATTGAGCATCTATAGGCCAGTGCCCAGTGCCTGAGACATGAGAAATAGAGTATAGCCTATGCATTAAATTAAAATCAGCAAGGGAGTACAATTCAAGAAGTATCATCCTACACATGGGTACACAGAAAATGGAGGTGAGTTGTCCATTTATTTCCATACTGGATCCAATCAGAAAATATGATTTGACAGGTAGAATGTCATCAGTTTAATGAATACTTCCCAGAAAGATGCATCTCCTATAGGAAAAGTTACCCATTATAAATTGGCAAACCTAGAAACTAGTTTAAAAATAGCTTAATGGATGGAATCTGCAAGATTCTGCTTTATAAGCAGGAAGTAATTTAGGGAGAAGAATGTTATAGAGATATGCTTGTCCATGTGTTGCTAACACTGAGTCTTTGAGATAATCTAGACACAGGGAGCTTTGTCTGAAGCCATTTCAGGGCTTGCTTAGTTTAGGGTCAGGTGTTGTAAATGTCTATAAGAAATGTCTTCCCAAGTTCTGAGAAAATGAAAACAGTCCAATCACTGCTGCAGGAAGATTGTTTTAAGTTCTTAGGGGCAAAAAAAAAAAGCTTAAATTTTATTACCAGTAAAATTGATGCATTATTACTACCAAGCTGTTTCACTGCAGTTGTTTGTTATTTAAATGAGTAATTTATGGATTAGGCGGTGACTTCTGAGAAAATGCAATGTAGATAAACTGACTTCAATGCTGATCTTCTACCACAATTTAAAGACATTGCTGTTGGGGCGCCTGGGTGGCGCAGTCGGTTAAGCGTCCGACTTCAGCCAGGTCACGATCTCGCGGTCCATGAGTTCGAGCCCCGCGTCGGGCTCTGGGCTGATGGCTCAGAGCCTGGAGCCTGTTTCCGATTCTGTGTCTCCCTCTCTCTCTGCCCCTCCCCCGTTCATGCTCTGTCTCTCTATCCCAAAAATAAATAAACGTTGAAAAAAAAATAAATAAAAATAAAGACATCGCTGTTGTGTTTTTTGCAGAATTGTACAAATATCGAGTGCTTACAAATCTCCTGCGTGGTGGGGCGACTAGAAGGAGGAGAAAGTGCCGTCCTAAAAGTCAGATCACGGTTATGGGCCAAGACCTTCCTCCAGGTAACAACACTGACTCATATGCACACACCCTGCAGGGAACCTCTTCTCAAAAGCTCAGCAGGAAGCTTTTCTAGAAAGGATTTTTAAATGTTGTCATTTTAAAATTTAAAACAAATTGAATTTTTTTCATTTGAAAATTTTGATTTAATTTTTAACTTAAAATTTTTATGAATATTTTTAAGTGTTTCAATTTTAAAACATTTTTAAGAGAAGTGTCTATGAAGGAGTTGAGCCGGTATCAGCCGGTCGTCTTTCCCATCAGCTGAAGACATTATTTTTTCCAGCTTTATTGAGATATTGTTGACATACAATGTATGTAAATTTCAGGTGTACAAGGTGATGATTTGATACACGTATACATTTGGGAATGACTACGACACTGAAGTTAGTTAATACCTCCAACCCCTCACGTAATTACCTTGGCATGTTTGTGGAGGGCAGGTGGTTAACTTTTAAGATCTACTCTCTTAACAGCTCTCAAGAACACAAGACCGTATTGTTAATTATACATCAGATCCTCAGAACTTATTCATCTTATCGCTGGTAGTTTGTACCGTTTGACCAACTTGTCCCCAATTACCCCACCCAGCCCCTGGCGACCACCAATCTGATCTACTCTATTTCTGAGTTCTGCTTTTTTAGGTTTCACATGGAAGTGATTTCACACAGTATTTGCCTTTCTTTGTCTACCTTATTTCACTTAGCATAATGTCCTCCAAGTCCAGCCACGTTGTCACAAAAGACAGGACTTCCTTTTTATGGCTCAGTAATATTCCTTCACCAGATTTGAGGTGAAGACCATTTAAATACCCTGTGTCCCTAAGACCTTTAGACAGTAACTCAGATTCAAATAAATCTCTTTAGCTCACCTCTTTATACCCAGTGCCCAGCACACAGTAGTTCTTCAGTAAATATTAGCCAGTGGGATGATGGTGAGTGTAAGAGCACAGTGCAAGCCACAGGCCCAGGAGGGTCAAAATAGAACCCAATTAAGAAGGGAGAAGGGAGGGGCGCCTGGGTGGCGCAGTCGGTTAAGCGTCCGACTTCAGCCAGGTCACGATCTCGCGGTCTGTGAGTTCGAGCCCCGCGTCAGGCTCTGGGCTGATGGCTCAGAGCCTGGAGCCTGTTTCTGATTCTGTGTCTCCCTCTCTCTCTGCCCCTCCCCCGTTCATGCTCTGTCTCTCTCTGTCCCAAAAGTGAATAAACGTTGAAAAAAAAAAAAAATTAAAAAAAAAAAAAAAAAAAAGAAGGGAGAAGGGAGATTGCCCTAGAAAGTTGCAGTTGTTTAGTGTTCCTACAGTCTGGGTTCCAGCCAGGAGGCATCTCGGTGAAGAGACACATATGTGTGATTCATAGATTCTTCTTCGCTGCTTCGGCCTCTCTGTACTGTGGCATCCCACACTGCTGCAGATAATTCTGCTGGTTGTGTGCATTGTCAAGGTTTTAAATCTCTTTTATACTAAGCAGATTAATTTCTCCGTTTGGAAAGAGCCGTTTATTTAAATGAGACTACTTTGTGACCTTGTTGTTTAGAAAGGATTTAGAAAGGGGGAAATGAGCTAAAATAAAAACCCCACCAAGTCTATACGTTCTTGCTCATATTTTAACTACTAAAAAATTCATTTGGTTCATTGTGCATAGAAAATCAAATGGTAGTGGGGCGCCTGGGTGGCGCAGTCGGTTAAGCGTCCGACTTCAGCCAGGTCACGATCTCACGGTCCGTGAGTTCGAGCCCCGCGTCGGGCTCTGGGCTGATGGCTCAGAGCCTGGAGCCTGCTTCCGATTCTGTGTCTCCCTCTCTCTCTGCCCCTCCCCCGTTCATGCTCTGTCTCTCTCTGTCCCAAAAAGAAATAAAAAAACGTTGAAAAAAAAAAAAAAGAAAATCAAATGGTAGAATCCTGTTGAGTGTAGCTATTAAAATATAGAATTTCATACCTCGGGATTTTCACGTTTTCTGTGATTGAAAATACCTCCATAGTCTCATAAATCTTATTTAATTTAAATAAAAAGAAGATAAATAGAAAGTTAAAGGTATTTTTTAAAAGGTCGTGAAGTTTTTGTTTTTTAACTTAAGGCAGGATTTCTTTTTTTTTTTAATGTTTATTTATTTTTGAGAGAGAGAGAGACAGACCACTGGTTGGGGAGGGATAGAGAGAGAGGGAGACAGAATCCAAAGCAGGCTCCAGGCTCCGAGCTGTCAGCACAGAGTCCGACACGGGCCTCAAACTCCCAAACGGTGAGATCATGACCTGAGCTGAAGTTGGACGCTCAACCGACTGAGCCACCGAGGCGCCCCCCTAAGGCAGGATTTCTTAATCTCAGCATTAATATCTTGGATAATTCATTGTTGTGGGGGGCCCTGGCCTGTGCATTATAGGATGCTTAGAAGCATCCCTGGCCCCTGCCCACTAGATGCCAGTAGCAACCCACACCCCACTTGTGACCACCAACAATGTCTCCAGACATTGGCAATAGCCCCTGGGGGCAAAATCACCCCAGTTTTGAATGCCTAAACCAAGGAGAAGTGCAGTACCCAATTTATTTGATTTTGTTTAAGCTAAACCATTATTTATCCATTCACTCAACAAATATCATGGAGTACCAACTATGCACCAGGCACTGCTTTCTAGTAGCATGTATTTTCCATCAATTTGCTCATGGTCCCTGTACTTTGGGGCTGTTACTTCTGATCTCAGCATTGAGGAGTTGAGAGGAGGAGTCTTGCTGAATTCCCAAGCCCATGTGCTCTCAATGATGACCATCCATCCCTTCTATTACTTTGGGTATCATCACATCCTACTGAAATAAGGGAGAATAACTTCGGTGGAGCAGGACTAAAATCATTACAACACCACAGTCAAGGGAAACATGATTGTTTTCGATGTCATGTGTCAGTTCTGTGATGTTAATCTATTCCAGCAGGAGGACTTCAGAGGGAAAGTTGCATCTTGGGGCTGGGCTCCCAGGTAGGTCAGTAGGTTAAGTGTCCAACTTCGGCTCAGATGACAATCTCACAGTTCATGGGTTTGAGCCCCGCATCAGGCTCTGTGCTGACAGCTCAGAACCTGGAACCTGCTTAGGATTCTGTGTCTCCCTCTCTCTCTCTGACCCTCCCCTGCTCACTCACACACACACACACACACACACACACACACACACTCTCTCTCTCTCTCTCTCTCTTTCAAAAATAAACATTAAAAAAAAAAAAAGAAAATTCCATCTTCATTTTCCTGTTAAGGATGACCCAGTAAGTCTGGAAGAAGTCAGTACCAATTGAGGAAGTTTGCAAACTATAAATATTTACCACAAGCAGAGTCAAACCAGAACAATCTGCAGGGACGTTCTAAAGTCCTATCGGAACAAAGTACCACTTTGATACCAGATACCAGAGAGAGTGGCCCAAGTCACCAGCATTTACCCTCAGCCATAGCCCAAATTTCGGTACCCACCCCCCACCCCAGTTTCTGCTTATTCCTGTCTTGGAATGTGACTGCCAAAGAGGAGTGTTTTATTGCAATCTCTCTCTCCCTCCCTCCCTCCCTTCCTCCCTCCCTCCCCACCCTCCCAAAGAATATACTGTATACTGGAGGTCATGCAATCCAGAAGGAGGTAAACATTTTCTGCCTTCCTAATCCAAACTAGAAAGTTTACAATTCTTGCATGACATGATTTGCTGCATTGTGTTTGTTTCTGTCCACTTGGTGAACGTGCAAACTGGTCAGAAAAAGATTTTATTTAGGTTAATCCTGAATGACACCCTGTCCTGTGACTGTGGCTTAAAACAATCCTTCACAGTGTAAGATTTTACCAGTAAAATCTTTGTCGTCTCACAAGGCTTTGTTTCTGGTAAATGTTGAGAACTTACACATGGGCTGTGTGGTCAAAAACAATTCTTGAGAAGGAATTAAGCGGTGGGAAGGTGGGAAGGAAAGATGTTACTAGCCACACTCTGTATTTAACCAGTTCAAAAGCCTCACTGTCCGTTTGTTACCAACTAGAGGACTTTTATTAGTACCAAGACCATAAGCAAATCATTGTGCGCAAGTGAATAACAGAGGCAGCTAGTGAGCTGAAAACCAGGGTATAAATGACGCAGCCATAACAGGAATAGGGCATTTTCTGAGGATTAACTGCTAGCTGGGGCAGCTTGAAGGTCTGAGATATTGTTGAGGGATATTAACTCCAGCTGCTTTTTCAAGCCTATTGCAGCTACATGAATAGATTGCTATATGGAAGAAGAGATTTTTTGTTTTGGTTTGTTTTTTGAGAGCGATAGCAGGGGAGAGGGGGACGGAGAGGCGGGGGGCAGGAGAGAGAGAGAGAGAGAGAGAGATTGTGCAGAGCCCGATGTGGGGCTCCATCCCACGACTGTGAGATAGTGACCTGAGCCGAAATCAAGAGTCAGACGCTTAAGCAAGAGCCACCCAGATGCCCCATGATTTATTTTAATAATAAGAATAATGGGGGCGCCTGGGTGGCTCAGTTGGTTGAGCCACCGACTTTGGCTCAGGTCATGATCTCACCGTTTGGGAGCTCGAGCCCCGTGTCGGGCTCTGTGCTGACAGCTCAGAGCCTGGAGCCTGCTTCTGATTCTGTGTCTCCCTCTCTCGCTGCCCCTCCCCCACTCGTGCTCTCTGTCTCAGAAATAAACATTAAAAAATTTTTTAATAACAAGAATAATGTAGTTATGTAAAGACCATGGCTGAAAGCATTCACCTTTAAACATGGAATGAATCTGCTCCCAACTATTGTTCACGAATTAAATACTTACCTGCACCATGCCTTTGACTTGCATCCACAAGAGGAGCGAATCTTTGGTGCGCCTAGCTGATCGAAGCCTAATAGCTGACGTTTCTCATTCCTTAGTGCTCCAGAGCATCTTAGAAAAATGGGCAAAAATACATTTTCCTACTGAAAAGAGTGGCAGAAACCTTGTTTTGGAGAATAAAGAGTAGATCAGGGGCGCCTGGGTGGCTCAGTCAGTTGAGCGTCCAACTCTTGATTTCAGCTCAGGTCATGATCCCAGAGTTGTGGAATCCAGCCCCACACTGGGCTCCACGCTGAGTGTGGAGCCTGCTTAAGGTTCTCTCTCTGTCTCTCCCTATGCCCCTCTTCCCTGCTCACAATCTCTCTCACAAAAAGAAAGATAAAAAAATTAAAAAATCACCAAGTGCACACAAAATTTTATTAGCCAGGTTTTCCACATTAAAGAAATTTTTTTTAACTTTTATTTATTTTTAAGACAGACAGAGACAGAGCACAAGCAGGGGAGGGACAGAGAGAGAGGGAGTCACAGAATCTGAAGAAGCCTCCAGGCTCTGAGCTGTCAGCACAGAGCAGGAAGCAGGGTTCCAACTCACAGGCTGTGAAATCATGACCTGAGCCGAAGTCAGACACTCAACCAACTGAGCCACCCAGATGCCCCAAGGTTTTCCACGTTTTAAAAAACACCTCTCACATAAACAAACAAAAAATCCAGCTTTCGGGTAAAATGGAAAAGCCAGGAGACAGCAGCCACCAAAAAAAGAATTTTTTCCAAATGAATAAAGTTGCTTATCCTGGAATGTTAGGGTAGAAACAAAGAAAAAGTCAAAGATAGAGTGACTTCAAGTATTTAAAAGTTTTGCATGGTCTAGCCTATGCTTATCATCTAGAGGAAATGGGGTTTATTAAAGGGAGGGAAAAAATTCAGCCACAGGGGAAAAAAAAAAAGAACTTTGTAAAAAAAAATGTAAACAAAATTATTACAATCCAACCTGATGGACTGGCCGCAAGCAACCCAACACTGGATTATAGGTGGGGAAGTGCTCGTGAATGTTTAATAAACTGCTCTGGGGGAGCGGGAGAAAAGCTCCAATATGTAGCATTTGCTGATTCCCATGGTGTAAATATCCCCACCATGGCCGATTTCAAGCTGCCAACACAATGTCACCAAATACGGAATTGGGAGGTGAGGCTCCTGTACACCATCACGTAGTATTTCCACTCCCAGGTCCAATAGACCTAAATAATATCCAGAGCACAGATACCAGTAAAATATAATAAAATAATTAAGAAATAGTGAGCTTTGAGTGTGTATTACCTTTCTAAAAATATAATTTTCTGAAGGTTATGTATATTTAAACTTTAATAATGGTTCTGTTTAACTAGTGATACTCAAAACTGCTGAAATTTTAACACTCTGCTCTCAAGAGCCTTGAGAGCCAATTACAGCCCAAGACTGGATAGCTGTAATCACTGTCTCAAGTTAAATGGAGGAGAACCACAGAGGCTTACATTCTCAAAATGGCTCTCCTTGACTTGCTCTTAAATATTTTCCTTTGGCTTTAATCAACAGTTAATGTGAGAACCAATTAAACAAACAGACAAAAACTTATGCTGAAAAGTTCTCTCAAAAACGCTATGGCTCTAAGTCTGTGGTTCTTAACCAAGGGGATTTTGCTTCCCAGGGACATTGGCAATAATTACAGATATTTTTGGTTATCACACCTGGGGTTGAGGTGCTACTGGCATCTAGCGGGTAAAGACCACAGCTGCTGCTATACATCCTGCAGTGTTCAGGACAGTCCCGCGTTCAACCCAAATCCTAACAGTACGGAGACTGAGAGAGCCTTCCCGGGTCTTCTGATAAGATGAAATGTGATCAATTCCTTTATAATTTAGTACCAGTCTCTCTCCTAAAACAGTTCCCTCTATCATATAATAAGAGTTTTGTAACTCACTATACCTGCCTTTTGTTCTTCACTCGCAGCAACTGTAGTAATCCTTGTGCTGGATTACTAAACTCCTTTTAGGGACTCTGATGTTCTGCTTTTATTCTAACATCATTGTACCAAGTCTTTTGTTAATAAGCCAAATTCTTTTTAGAACTAAGAAGAGGATGGATTGTTGGGGGGACGGTTAGATGGACAGTTGCATGGATATCTACAAAGATATCAGGATGGATGGATGGATGGATGGATCATTGGATGGGGAAAAATTTATTTAAAGAGAGAAAAAGAAGAAAGAAAGAAGGTGGAATTTTGCTTTGGAAATGGGAGACACTGAAAACAGTGGCTGCCATTGTAACTTCTAAAAGATTTACATGGAATATATTTAAATATATATTTTTAATTTCAGAGAAAAAATGATCCCTATTCTCTTGCATCCCTGGTGTCCTTCAAAGTTAAGAAGATGCCTTATCAAGATCAGCCAGCAAAACTCCCAGAGGGGAGCATAGGAGTAAGTATCTGAAAAATATAGACGCACAATTTCACTGAACTAATCATTTTTTAAATCACTATTCAACTTGTGCTACATTTAAGTGCTCATTACATTAACTTGAGAAACTTGAGAGTGCAGGACTGATACCACTTTTCTTTAAGTTTATTGATTTATTTTGAGAGAGAGAGAGAAAGCAGGGGAGGGGCAGAGAGAGAGGGAGACAGAATCTCAAGCGTGCTCAACGCCGTCAGGGAAGAGCCTGAGGCGGGGCTTGAACTTCCTGAACCATGAGATCATGACCTGAGCCGAGATCAAGAGTTGGATCCTTTATCACCTAAGCCACCCAGGTGCCCCAGACTAGTATCACTTTTTAATCAAGCCATTTTGTTTGAAAGGAGTCCAGATAGCAATGATCATTATAATGAAATTGCCCCGATTGTTTAATTCTGTTTATTTATTTACTTATTTTCTGATTGTTTAACTTTAAGGACAGCATGGTGAGTGAGGTGGGGAGGAAGGAGTCTCTTCCTTAGGGACAGCTGGATGACCTTAGACAGTCATCTTTCCTTTCTAGGCAAAGAACTATAATTTTCACCTGAAAAGAAAAGTACACTATGAGCTTCATTTGAATGAAATGTTATTTTCAAATTGAGGCTATTAAACCTTACTGACAGCCAACTCATACCTGCTGAGTTAGAATCTTCATTTTCTCAAAATCATCAGGGCATCGTGTACCCAGAACAATTTGAGAAGCACTGTTGTGGATGGTATATAAGTTGATACTATCATAATGTGTCTTATCAGCCTAGGTCTTAAATGTAATTACAAAATTTAATCTTTCTATAGCCTGATCTACTTTTAGTCATTTAAACTAGATGAATCCATTGATTAGTGATTTGCAACTCTTGAGTATGCAAAGAAGCATCACTCATGTGACTTTAAAGATAGAAACATGCTAAGCCCTCACCCCAAACATCAGGATTCAGTAGGTCTGGCACTGTGCTTTAAAAGCGCCTGGGTGGCTCAGACAGTTAAGCATCCAACTTGTAATTTCGGCTCAGGTCGTAATCTCGCAGTGGTTAAGACTGAGCCCCACGGTGGGCTCTGTGTTGATGGTGTAGAGCCTGCTGGGATTCTCTCTCTCTCTCTCTCTCTCTGCCCCTGCCCTGTGCTCACTCTTTCTCTCAAAAAAAAAACAAAACAAAAAACCCCCAAAACATTGAAAGCACTGAGAATCTCTAGCATCTAGTCTGGCAGCACGGAGCAAGACCCACATTTCCAATGTGTTTCAAAACACATTCTCTGGGGGGCGCCTGGGTGGCTCAGTCGGTTAAGCGTCCAACTTCAGCTCAGGTCATCTCACGGTCCGTGAATTCAAGCCCCGTGTCGGGCTCTGTGCTGACAGCTCAGAGCCTGGAGCCTGTTTCAGATTCTGTGTCTCCCTCTCTCTGCCCCTCCCCTGTTCATGCTCTGTCTCTCCCTGTCTCAAAAATAAATAAAACGTTTAAAAAAAAAATTGAAAAACAGTTTAAAAAAAAACACACATTCTCCGGGCTTCATCCTGGCTCCGCCCACTCTAAGAAACTTTCAGGAAATCACTCTGCTTCGCTGGGGCTGTTAACCATATTCACCTGAAAGCATTGTCGAGAAGGTTAATAAAATGATGTCTGAGGAGCCCAAGCATTACACCTAGAACAAGGTATTCAAGTCAGTAATAGCAACCCTCCCAAAATGCCTTACCCTCTCCCTCTAGGTTGAGGAAGCCCAAACTGGAAATGTCAAAGTATTTGAGTAAACTTTGGTGGCATTTGAAAGTAAGCACTGCCACATCTTTCTTTATGTGGCTCATCTCTCTTTCCTTAGCAAGATGTCTACCATAGTTTGGATTTATGTTCAACCTAGAAAACAGAGGCTTTGGGTTTTTAATATAGGATGTTCTTCCGAAGAGGTTCAAAGGCTTGTTGCTCTAAGGGAGATAAATCTGGGTCCCTTTGTTTTCTCCGAGCATGTGTTTCATAAAAGAAACATATGTTACAGTCAGTCCCATCAACAGTATTGTGTCTTTCTGCACTGGCCACAGGTGACAGCCTGCTGTTCTCAACCCATCTCAAAAGATCCACAAAATCATCAGATACATGTGCTTCCCCCATCCCCACCACTCCTGTCATTGCATTTTTCAAAAGCCTTGTTATCTGGGGTGAATGATTTACCACATCATGGATATGAAGGTTATTGGGAAAACATTTCGGAATGAAGGTTCTCTGAGGTCTCGCAGATCTGCCCCACCTCACGCTCAAGGGAAATGATTTTCCTGTGGCTTGCTTTGAGAGGACTGGGCTTTGGGCTGGCTGATGTTTTCTTCTAGCAAGTTCTTCTCAAAGGTCCTTCTTATATGGAAAAGAAAGCAGAAGAGAATTGCTTTAAGGCGCTAAATCAGTTGGAATGGGTAGTTGGGAATCATAACTATGAACCCCAATCCCTACTCTGCCATTGGGTAAACCTTCTTGGATACTTTTTTTGTGACGAGACTAGAGACTGGTGGCTTGTTTTCCTAGGCCCTTGTGCGGGTTGATTAGTTTGTTTGTACTTCCTTGGCAACAAGGTCATGATTCAGCCATTTTTTCGAGCCCGGTGTGAGCTTCTTCGAAGAAGAGAGCAATCCCCATTTGCTACCTGCAGGATGTCTGTTTGTGACAAATGAACTCATGAAGCATGACTCTTGCCGTGTTCAGAGGTGAGGGAAAGGTTGCATGAGGCAAGGAATAGACTGAACACAGAGTCATTACAGTGCAGCAGAGAAAAAAACAGGATTCAGTTATTTGAACACTTTGCTTAATAATCATCTTTGGCATTTGTATGTGGTGCCACTAAAGCCAAATTCTATAATTTACATCCAGAAAGGGAATATTATTGTCTAGAAACTCCAACTGTAGTTATTAGAAACTAGTTAATGAAAATCTTTCCTTAAACCTCATACAGGGGTGCCTGGGTGGCTCAGGTCACTATCTTGCGGTTTGAGTTCAAGCCCCGCATCGGCCTCTGTGCTGACAGCTCAGAGCCTGGAGCTTGCTTTGGATTCTTTGTCTCCCTCTCGCCCTCTCCCCCGTCCATGCTCTGTCTCTCTCTCTCTCAAAAATAAACATTAAAAAATATTTTTAAAGAAAAAACCTCACACAGAAACTGTAAATCCATTTCATTGCTAGCACAGCTTTAGAACCTTAAAATAGAGTTATTATATTCAACAATTATTTGTGGAGTTCAAACTGCTTATCTCATAGGGGCCATTGAAATGTTAAAATGTGTGTTCAGCTGGTCCACTTTATGTTATTATTTAATTCTAAATGGCACCATAGGTAGGGTATCTTGGTACATTTAAACCATTCTTGCGACCCCTATGAAGTATGTTTACACAAGATTTTGTGAGACATAAATACAGATGTCAGCATTAATTACAGTTGCAAATACAAGGGAGCTTTTTCCTTCTACCTTGGTATTTTGTCAAATATACAAAAACATATCATAAACGTCAATGATAAAATGTAGGCATATTAAAAAGTTATATATGGTCCTTCAACCGTAATAAAGAACGAGATTTATGACATGATGAACGTAAGATTAAATGTTCCCTACTTAGCATCACTTTAAGAAAGTTTAAATTCCATTTATAATTTATGGATCTCACTTCCTAAGATTGCAGATAATTATAATAAGTGAATTGTTAAAATTTTATACTATTTCTTTAAATAGCTACAGGTTCTTGATAAAGATGAATTGAAACAGTTTGTTGTTTGGTTGGCACACACTTAAGTTTTTCACCCTAAATTTTAAGTACTTCAGTTAGTCAACATTACCCTTCTTTCTTTTATTTTTTAATGTTTTTTTTTAATTGATATTTGAGAGAGAGAGAGAGAGAGACAGAGCATGAGTGGGGGAGGGGCAGAGAGATGGAGAATCTGAAATAGGCTCCAGGCTCCAGGCTACGAGCTGTCAGCACAGATCCCGACACAGGGCTCAAGTTCACAAGCAGTGAGATCATGACCTGAGCCAAAGTCAGACGCTTAACCGCTTACCCGACTGAGCCACCCAGGTGCCCCTGCCCTTCTTTCTGAAAGCAGCTGAAATATATAATCACTTGCATTTTTAAAGGAAACCTTTAGTCCTCAATACACCCTTTCTGCCATCGGACCACCTTCTAGATGAAGGATTCTTACAAGGAGGGGCTTAGGTAATCGGGCAAATCACACCTTTGTGTGAGGCTATACAGAATGTTCTAGAACTGTGTAGTCCAGTATGGTAGCCATCAGCCACAGGTGGATAGTGAGTACCTGAGATGTAGCCACTGTGACTGAAGAAGTAAACTAGAAGTTTGACTTCATGTTAACTCATTTAAATGTAAACCTAAAAACTATAGCAGTCTAAGATTTTTTGTCCATTAAATGCAGCTATATTTTTTTGGTGAGGCTACACTTTGCTTTTACCACTGAAAATCTGGTTTGTTGTTATATGCTGCAAATATCAAATACACACTGGATTTTGGAGACTTTGTTAAAAAGAAAAAGAATTTAAAATGTCTTGTGGAGGGGCACCTGGGTGGCTCAGTCGGTTAAGCATCTGACTTGAGCTGAGGTCATGATCTCACGGTTTGTGGGTTCGATCGAGCCCCACGTCAAGCTCTGTGCTGACAGCTCAGAGCCAGGAGCCTACTTCACATTCTGTGTCTCCCTCTCTCTTTGCTTGGGCTCTGTCTCTCAAAAATGAATAACGTTAAAAAAAATAAAAAATAAAAATAAATAAAATGTCTTGTGGATATTTTTATATCAACTACATGTTGACATAATAGTTTGGATATTTAGGGTTAAATAAATTCTTAAAATTAATGTCTCATCTTTCTTTTTCCTCTTTCAAAAAATTCCTAAGTTACACATGTGGCTTGCATTATATTTCTGTTGGACAGCACTGATCTATTGCAGGGTTATACAAGGTTCCAGTTTGGAGCTGGTGATAATAGCTACAGAGCTCCAGAGAACATTGGGGTGTTAAATAAGTCTTATTTGAAATGAGTGAAAAATTATTACAGTAAATTAGTGTTTAGTCATGACAAACTCTGACAATTAAGACCTATTTTTCTTACTATTTATTTTCCAATGGATAATGTAAGCTTCTTGTGGGCTTATCAAAATGAGCTGCAAGATGAACATAAACAATGAGTAACAAAGCTTCAGTATTTTCCAACATTTTATTTTGTGCCAAGCTTTCCCAAACCATTCTGAAATTTCCATAGCACTGATACAGATTTAAATAAGCTTTGGTCATATAAAAGTAGTCAATTAAGTCTTTCCCTAGTAAGTTTGCCTGTGCAGTTCAAGTTTCTAATTTATACAAAGCATTGAGTTTCACGAAAGGCTGGGCTTTACCTATTTCCACCCACGGATGAAATGCCCCCATTGCCATTTATAGACATGAATATGTCACATGACTCCCTGATCAATGTGTTTTCAGAAAGACTTCTCTTTCCAAGACATGTGTGACTCTTCCAATGACGTGTTACACTTGACTCTTCATCCACCTCTTTCCAGCAACAACCGATGCGCTCTCCTGCCCTGGAAATCTGGAGAAATCCTCTGGGGCAGTGTTGTTGATTTTCCATATTCCCACTGGCCTTGGTGTAGTGACTTCTTGACTAGGCAGCGAAAAGCCTAGATAAGTTTTGGAAAACACCAGGGGCCAAGGAAGGTCTTTGCAGCTGCTCCCATTTTAGATTGAGAAGATTGGTCAGCCTCAGTGCCACATGGATGTCCTAAAGGCAGCTGGCAAGCAAAGCAGAATGCAGGCACAGGAGGAAAGTTTTTGAGTTTGTGTTCTTTTAGAACTCTTTGTCCTTTCCTCCTGGTTAATTACATATGATGATTTACAGGAAATGTACATGACATGTGTAATCTTAACGTTTAAAATACCCAGAGAAGGGGAATGGAGTGGTATTATTTTTTTAATTTTTTTTTAACGTTTATTTATTTTTGAGACAGAGAGAGACACAGCATGAACGGGGGAGGGTCAGAGAGAGAGGAAGACACAGAATCTGAAACAGGCTCCAGGCTCTGAGCTGTCTGCACAGAGCCCGACGCGGGGCTCAAACTCACGGACCGTGAGATCATGACCTGAGCCGAAGTCAGACGCTTAACCAACTGGGCCACCCAGGCGCCCCATGGAGTGTTATTTTTTAAGTGAGCATAATGTTACTGGGAGAAGACTGATGACAGTTTGGGTGATGAGAATTTCAGAATTTTGGAACTGAAAAGGACAGTAGCAATCATCTGGTCTCAGACATTTTTAAGACACTACTGTCAGCATCTTTGGAAGTGAATGCAAACAAAAAGCCAATAGATTTTGTAATTGTACCTATAAGCTGTTCTCTGCTTCAAGAGACTCTAATAAGCATATCCTGTTCAATTTAATATTTTATTCATATTTTTCCATCATTGCTGCAAAAAAAAGTCTTCATATGTAGCATTATTCTTTGTAAGCGACCTCCCTACCTGTTTCTACAGAATGAGAAGTTTATTTTTTTTAATTTTTTTTAATGTTTATTTATTTTTGGCAGAGAGAGAGACACAGAGCATGAGCAGGGAGCGGCAGAGAGAGAGAGGGAAACACAGAATCCAAAGCAGGCTCCAGGCTCTGAGCTGTCAGCACAGAGCCCGATTCAGGGCTTGAACTCACAGACCGCGAGATCATGACCTGAGCTGAAGTCAGAAGCTCAACTGACTGAGCCATCCAGGTGCCCCAAGAATGAGAAGCTTTTTAAATAATAACATCAAAGCCTACAGTAGCCAAGAAACCCAGCAAAGTTGTTAGCTCTTCTCCCAATCCATTGCTTTTTATTAAACTAACAATATGAACAGAATAGTCTATGGACTTTCTTTCAACCCTTTTAGCTGTATTACTGTAAAGTACCTACTAGTAAATTCTGGCAATCTCTAACACATGCACCAAATATAGCCTGAAACTATGTTGTTTCCTCAGTGAAATTAGAGCTCGGGGGGAAGAAACATTTATAAGAAACCCCAGAATTGGCCGTGGCTCCAGATTTTCTCTTTCCTGGGCCACCCTAACTGGCCAGTGAATACATACATGATCAATACCATCCCTGGTAGTTTCAAAATTCTGAAATTCTCATTACCAAAACTGTTTGAGTCTGCTTCCAGTAATGTTATTTCATTTTGAAAGATCACCTCATGTCCTTCCTCCAAACACTTTAAGAGGAGGATTGAGCACTGACTTCATAGGTATTAGATGTAATTTACTAAGGGAAAAGAATATAAAGGGAAGTGATTCAGAAGTCATCAGTCCCTATCTTGCTCATGTTGCCATATACATGCAAAGGATTGTTTTAGAGTAAGTCACTTAGGCTGCAGAATCCAGGTGGCATTGTGACTGCTTTCAGTCCTTCAGTGCATCATTTCTTCACATGCCGTGTGTCCTGTCCTTAGACTGCAACAAGCAGGGCGAGGGTAATCCCATCATGGTCATGGAATTGTTGCACTTCCTGCTGATGTGTTGGATGAAATAGGGACTGTGCTGGCAATGGGCATTAACGGGCAAAGGAGGAAGGTATAAATGGTGAGGAGGTTATGGCCAGCCTTTTCCTCACTGAGAGCAGGGAGCAAGTCCCTGGCACTAGTGAGCATGTGGAATGACTAGCAGTCTCACTACTGTTGATGCCTTTGTTTGGTCTGGATATCAATGGTACTTGGGACCGGAGAATTGAGAGAATTAAGTCATCAGTACGTCCGCTGCATAGGGGAAATGGACCAAGATGAAGGAGCAGTGAAAAGCCTAATAAGCTGAGAAAACCAGAGGCAGGATGCTCCAATCTAGTTAAGAAGGCAGAGGAAAGAGGTGATCATGGTCAGGGCCCAATACTTGGGTACAGGCTATGAAAACACGCATACATTTCCAGCCAAGACACATTCCAGAGCCACCAACCTTTGCTATGAGTCCATCATCTCTTGATTAGTGGGTTAGAGAATTGTGACCTAGAGGTCCCAAACATGTATCAGAACTGGACCTATGATCCTTCCAACCAACACAGTTAAAACGAGGAGCACTCTGCCTGGTTTAACTGAGGCAGTACTTACTTCTCTCTAAAACCAGATAGACCTGCCTGGATGAATAACATTTCAGATCCAAGAACATTTTCATTTCTATTTTCTTTGGCAGAGGTGTTAGCAGCGTGACTGGGTCTCTTGGTTTTGTCTGGGGGTCTACAGCTTCTTTGCCGTCGGGGTCTCCAAAGACACATTTCAACGTTTATTTATTTTTGGGACAGAGAGAGACAGAGCATGAACGGGGGAGGGGCAGAGAGAGAGAGGGAGACACAGAATCGGAAACAGGCTCCAGGCTCCGAGCCATCAGCCCAGAGCCCGACGCGGGGCTCGAACTCACGGACCGCGAGATCGTGACCTGGCTGAAGTCGGACGCTCAACCGACTGCGCCACCCAGGCGCCCCTCCAAAGACACATTTCCCCAGCACATGGGCAACAGGGGAGAGGCTTCTGCTCATGGGGGAGTGGAGGGGTGGTTCATGGACACTGAGCATGCAGTCCTGCTGGGAAGGTCTCCTTTTCCTCCAAATTTCCTTGCAACAGTGGGGAATGAAATGAGTTCTAATAGCAACCGAAAACTGGATCTAGGATTGAAGGCAACCCCAATGCATCCAGACAATTAGCATTCACTTTGCTTACTTCCATAAACTCCAAGATGGCTAGTGAGGCTGTGGGCCATCATAAACACAGAAGCTAGAGATAAAGAGGTGGTGGCATTAATTAGTTGTGTGACTCACTTAGCTCCTCTGGGACTCAATCTTCTCATCAATAAAATGGCGGGGGGTGGGTAGTGGTGGTTATATTAGGTGATTTCTAATCTTTTTTGCACATTCAACAGTCCAGTGGATCCAATTCAACTCACTTCTCAGTGAGGTTAGCCCAGTTCTGTAGAGAAATGTGTGTGGACAGACTTGGCCTTTCATAGGGTCAATGGCAGTCATTACTGCCACAAAAGGTCCAGCCCAATTTAAGGTCATTCCTTTTCACCTTGTTGGTTCTCAGTCTTGATCCACTTCAATTCCATTCCAGGGTTTCTGGGCTGTTCTAAGCCAAACACCCACCAAGTGTCTGTAATTAGATCTTCCATTCAACCTAGGAGACCTCAGAATGTGCTGTTTTTTAAGAGTTTATGTTTGAGTTCTGTAGACATTCAGATCTCCCCTAGGATGATTTCAACTATTATATGGATCTTTTCAGAACTACTCCCAGTATTGTATGGTAATTACTACTTTATTTCACCCAACAGTTTTCAAATTTGAGGTCATTTGCTTTATTTTCCATTTCAGATTAAGACATCAGTTATCTGGGCAACCCCAAATGTTTCCTTCTCAATCCCATTATGGGTAATAATACTAGCAATACTTCTTGGATTATTGGTTCTGGCCATCTTAACCTTAGCTTTATGGAAGGTAAGTTTATTTATTTTGTTTTTCTTTTTGAGTAGAGAGGTCACTGAGGGGATTTACAAGGATACACCTAGTGATTTGAAAAGACAATGCCAGAGGCACGATTTGGGGATTTTTAACAGACATAAAGGGAAAATTGTGTCTTGTTTGTCTTGGCAAACTTACTATGCCTGTGTAGCTGACATTTAAGAAGACCCAGAGTGTTTAATGCTGCTTTTATCTGGAGATTTCTTGTAAATAAATACAGAGAAAGTTAGACTTTCTTAGCTAAGACCTGTGATCTTCTTTCCAATATACTTGTGGTGAAAATGTTACTGTGAAGCCTTCTTTTTCTTGTTTAATTAATCAAGATCTCAAGCTTTTTGCTGACATGGTCCCATCAGCAATTGTTTGAGATGTTTCTTTTTAAGCACCACAAATGCAATTAATATAGTAGTTAACTGATACTTGGACTCTTGGGCCAAATAGATCATGCATGTTATATGCTTGGAATTTTTTTTTTTTTTTTTGATCTTGCCAATAAGTCCATCTCCATTAGGAAAGCTTAATGAATTCTTTCATGTGTTTCTGGCCTGAAAACCAACACGACTGCCAAGTTTCACAGACCTTTCCATTCCAAAAAAGAAACAGTGGCACAATTACATGACTGTAAGAGTAATTAATCTAGTCACATCTTAGTTAACCACTATTGTTGGGGTTCCCCAAAATCATAGTGTATTTTTATTTTAAAACAATATGTGGCATGCTTAAAAAATGGAGAAAACCTTGCCATGTGAGTTAAATAACAGCTTTCCTGATCATTATCAATTGTTTGGTGCCATCCTGAGCCTACACGGTCTACTGAATTTTTTACCTTTTGAAATAGACCTTTGTGTTATTCTGTTATTTATACCATCTTTGTTTCCATAAATGATAGCGTGACAATTGACAATATGGTCCTAGTCTTGCAGAAAAAAAAAAAAAAAAAGACAACTCAATAGTTATCAACAAAACCCAATGCATTTGGCTTCTGGTGTAAGAAGCAATAAATAAGAATTGAGGTCAAGATTTCTAGGGAAAGTTAGATTCTCCTAGACCAAATACTAATTTGAAATTCAGGAGGATTAAGATTCTAGAATCACTTCTTCCCCAAGTTGTTGGTTGATCTTTAGAAAGTTGCTTAGATGTTCTGGGATTTAAAGGAATGACCTTTCTAGACAAAGAATGACAATCTACTTTTCCTGTATATGCTCTGTGTTCCACAAGTACAGAGGGATATGCAAGTTTCTCCTCTCTTTTTCCTAAATTCCACCCTGAGATAGCCTATGACACACTTCAGGAGAGAGTCCCCCTTCCCTGGCCAGCAGCAGTTAGGACTTCTGCTAGCTCCAAAAAACATGCAGAAAAGCAGAGAGGAAATCTTTGGGCCTTGTTGCTATAATCTCAGGAAAAATATACGAGGTCCCTAAGTGGATTATATAACACAGGGAAATTCTCCCACTAGCACGAACACTCAGCCTTATGCAATAAATTCATCACCGCAGGTAAAGGATCCTCGGCTTTCCCCTCCTAATTCAGAGAATTGGTCAGATAATATCCACAGAACTTCAGTTTCTTATAGAAAATACAATAAAGTGAAAATTCTTAGAACGAGGAGTTTCACCCATTCCCAGAACACCTTGATTGTATAGCCCGTTTCTCTTTTTCACAGTGCGGATTCTTTGACAGAGCAAGACCACCCCAGGATGACATGAATGACAGGGAACAACTCACAGATGAGAAAACCATTGAGACATGAAAAGCAAAAGCAAAGTTCAAGACACTCGAACACTGGTCCTGTTCAAAGCAAAGAAGGAACATAAAGGTTAAACAAAGGTTTCCCTGTACCCGCCAGCGACCTAGGAAATGGAAGGGCCCCAGAAAGATCACCTCATCTGTGCTGCACTTTGGAGAAGACACCACGGAGCCCAGAGACCCTTCTGGGAGAGGTAACGTCTTCAACACTGTGGAAACCATTAGCCATCACGGAAGACATCTTTTGCTTTAGTCATTCTGCCTTTGGCAGACACTCTGAAATGGGCATGGGAACTCAAGTTGCTTTCCAGGTAAATCCAACTCAAGTCGCAGAGATGAACTATCGGAATTACGGTCAACTTCAGAAGGTGAACTAGGACCGAACCTTCCAACACTACTGTATCCAGCGGAATATTTGACACCTCCCTTGGAAAAGAAGCATTTCTAATGAAGTTATGGCTCAGGGAGACAAGCATATGTTGTTGGTACTGTGAAAGTACTTTTGAAACGACAAAGATAATCTTGTAACTGAGGATAACAATTTATTTATTTATTTTCCATGTCTCTGGGCAGATATCCTGGTCATCTAGAAGATTTGGACATTAAGATTTGGTTAGCTGGTTCTCGAAATCACTCACTAAATTTCCTTCTAAGGTAACCATCTGGTGCAGATAAATTCACAGAACATCTTTAGACAGCGCTAAGAAAAAGCAGACAGTTTCCCTTAATACTTAGCTGCCTGCCACCTGAAATCACTTGGATTCACACTTTCCGAGGACTCACATCTGCTTGATTTAGCTTGGCAAAAAGTTGTATTTATATTTCCTTTCATACCAAAAAAAAATGCTTTCTATTGACTTAATTAGCAATACACAGATTTCAAGGTCCTCTCACACCTGTGTGGTGTTTAAAAGTAAGGGTAAAATTTCTGAGTCCATTGATACAAAAACAGTTTTACAATATGGGTAAACATTATTTTTAATATCTATAAGGAACAACAGCAATACTTAGTTTGGGATTAAATAACCTATTTCTCTACTATTCCTCAAATCTATATACACAGAGAAGACACATCAAGCATACATGGGAAAGAAATACAAAGTTATGCAGATGTGAGATGAACCCAGAAAAGGGATTCCTAAGAATTTTATTTAGAATTTCCTATTCTAACCTTACTACTCATTTTTACCACTAATCTTTATAATACACAACTTCAGAAAATAACCTTTATTTAAGCTATTCTCCCATCACCTAAAATTTAACCACCACAGAAAGTTGATGTTTAAAACTCTTGTAAATAATCCATAGTCGTGTGTAATGTCATCGTTTCTGAAGTAAACTTGACCAGCCAAAGTTATATAATCTGCACAGTTTTGTAGCCTTTTTATGATCATGAAAAATTACCATGAAGAAATGCTGAACAAATTTTATATTTATGTGCAATATTTTATAGACCTACGTATCTAAAGCATGTATGTTTACACTGGCATTAGTTATTTTTTTAATTAATATCCTATTACATATAATCGAGCAAGTGGACCAAAATCCTTAGGTTTACAAAGCAGTTGGAAAAGTTGTATTCCCAGCGTCAGCAATCACACTTTATTTGAAAGATGAGCCAAACTCACAGACACTAAATTTTCTGTTGTGCCTTAGCCTGGAGGCCAGCCATTTGGCTATAGTTGCAGATCTTCCTTGGAAACCAAATGCAAGGCTCATGGAAGGATACTCTGACGCAGTTCATATTTTTCCCAGTTGTGAATTAAATCCTGTCACGGTAGCAGTTTCAAGTCTGTAAGGACAGAAGTCTGGCTCCCAGGGCATATGGCCGACTGTGGGTGAGAACCACAGGTGCCTCAGAGAGTTTGAGGGTCCCACACCAGCCTCTGCAGGTCTTCTGTGTTAGTCCTCCAGGTAGAATTGGTTTGGCAAGGAGGTGGCTGTCTATATGGGATTGGAGGAGTGCCAAACAGGTTTCTCCGCCCCCACATAACACCCTAACTCTTGTCATCATGCCTGACTTTGGGCCAATAGAGATTAGCTCCTAAGGATTTGGGGTTCTAGAAGGACCCTGAGAAAACCCACCCATTGCCTTTTAAGTTAACATTCGTGAAGAAACTCAGAACCCCTAGGGCTACATAAATGTAGGACCCCATGAGCTGGGTCACACAGACACCCGGAGGAAAGGACAGATGCCAGGAACAAGACTAGGACCTGGAACGGAGCGAGATCTGAGGTTTCCTCACAGTCTCAGCCAAGAGTGGTCCTCTCTGCAAAGACGGACATTTGACAGAGGACCATCACACACACAGTGGCCCCCTCTGCCACCTCAGATGTGGAAGCAAATGGAGGAAAGGGGGCACCTGAGGTCAGGTGAACCCACCAGTCATCGGTTCCCGAGCAGCACCGCCGCTTAAGGAACACTCTGTCAATGCACTGAGAGTATCTGCTTCTCGCCATAACACTGCCGATCACTTTCATAATTCATGTTGTACCATGCTTCTGTTAGAGTCTATGTATATCTTAGATATCCCTTTTGAAATTCTTACAGCTGGCTTAGAAGACGTGGAAAAAATGGGCAAATCAAGTTTTATACACTTGGAGATTTTTATACAGTAAATAAACATGGACTAGTCACCACTGAAACCCCCACTTTTTCAACTCCTTTTTTTTCTTCTTTTATTTAAATACATGTGTAGATATCTGTGAAGATTTTCACATGCCTATTAACCTTGTCACTAATAAAATGAAAAATTAAAGACACGATGACGTACTTGTGGTCTGTTTTGCACACAACGTACAGCTTTCCCACAATAGCAGAGATCAAACGTTTCTGTCTTTATGCTTTGATTTTTCATTATTATAAAGACATTTAATGTTGGAAGAAATCTGGAAGAGTGAGAATACAACATTTCTTTGGGATGATGAGAATGTTCTAAACTTAGATTGTGGTGATGTTTGCATAACTCCATGAATACCCCAAAAAATACTGAATTGTACACTTTAAACGGGTAAGTTTTATAATATGTGAATTAAATCCCAATAAAGGTATTTAAAAAAAATTTTTTAAGTTACTTCTAATAACTCTACCCTTATACAACTGATTACTTTTCTCTACATTGCCTTTCAAATTTTGTCCATATAAAAATCTTAGCACCTTTTTAAAGTTTATTTATTTATTTTTGAGAGGGAGAGAAAGTGCACACAAGCTGGAGAGGGGCAGAGAGAGATGGAGAAGGAGAATCCCGAGCAGGCTCCAGACTATCAGCATGGAGCCCAATGTGGGGCTTGAACTCGTGAACCATGAGATCATGACCTGAACCAAAATCAAGAGGCAGACACTTAACCGACTGAGCCACACAGGCTCCCCAAAATCTTAGCTCCTTTATGAAGCACTCTTCTGTGTCTTCAGCCAAGCTATGTCTCCAGCTGCCTAATGGCATTTTACGAATCACTACCCTTTTCCTTTTGTTTGCATGACTATCTTCCAACTGCAATGACCCTTAATGCGAGCAGGAAACATAATCTTTTCACCTTTGTGTCTCCAGGACCTAGGACCAACCTCTGCTATATAGTCAGTGCTCACAAACATTTCTAGAATAAATAAATAAATATACCTATGTGTATAATAATAATCACAGGGAACATGTACTTTTGTAATCTACTTCCATTACAAAGCCCCAGGGTGCACACATAGTGTGCATACAATGTTATTTTAATAGTTACCCCAAGTTCTTTTCAATTAGTAGGCCATCTTTTGTTTAAACATCCCCCCTCTCATCAGAAATAGTTCTTCACAGATTCATTTATTAAGAATAACATTAAATTGAGGGGCACCTGGGTGGCTCCGTCGGTTAAGCGTCCAACTTCAGATCAGGTCATAATCTCACGGTTTGTGGGTTTGAACCCCACATCCGGCTCTGTGCTGACAGCTCAGCCTGCTTTGGATTCTTGGTCTCCCTCCCTCCATCCCTCCCCCACTCATGATCTGTCTCTGTCTCTCTCAAAAATAAATAAACATAAGGGCACCTGGGTGGCTCAGTTGGTTGAGCGTCCAACTTTGGCTCAGGTCATGATCTTGCAGTTTGTGGGTTCAAGCCCCACGTCGGGCTCTGGGCTGACAGCTCGGAGCCTGGAGCCTATTTTGGATTCTGTGTCTCCCTCTCTCTGCCCCTCCCCTGCTCATGCTCTGTCTCTCCCTCTCTCTCAAAAATAAATAAACATAAAAAAAGTTTAAAAAATAAAAATAAATAATAAACATTAAAAAAATTTTAAGAATACCATTAAGAATAATTTTAATAATTAACTTTAATAATTTTAAGAATAATAAGAATAATTTTAAGAATAACGTTCATCCATGAGGCTTCTCTTGGTTACTTCAATGAATGAACTTCACATGTCTTTACTTGGTCAAAGTATAGAAGCTTTTTGTGGTTCTTGAAAAGATTGCTTCTTAAGAGCACTAGATCAATTTGCATTAACCTAAATATACTGTTTCCTTCATAATTCTGTCAGTATTCTAAAATATTTTGGTAATTGTTTCCAAGAAATACTTTAATTGTATTTCACTAGAATTCAGTTATTTGATATAGACATTTAATTTTGAGTTCTAATATTTATCAACCATTCAATATAGACCAATGTGCTGGCCATACCCTGTAAGACATTTAAAGACCTGCCATTTGGCCAGTATCCATGAATCCCAACAAGAAGAACCCCACATTCCCATGCCTTCCTTATAGCCTAAAGCAAGCTATCAGATGAATCTCTCACTTCATATTATATATCACTCACACTTCAAAGCCTACATATATATATCTAAAGGCTTATGGTGGTTTTCAAGGATGCCTGTGTATCCCAGATGAAAAAAATGCAAAACCAAATCTGAGATTTGGTAATATCGGAGCTGACCATCAAAGCACTATCCCAGTACCAACTTGCCTGAGTGGGGCAAGACTTCCTGTGACACACACAGAAGGGTCTATTCTAGGCCAACCACACTGGTTAAAGCCTAAACATGTTCATAGTGAGGGAAAAAACCATCTTACCATGTCTTTTACAGAAGTAAAAGGCTTTGTAGTTGGATGTGTGCAGTGAGAACTCGCTCTTCTCAACAAATTCTGTTGATATCTTTGTCCCTTCCAGCCATTTTATATGTAGACACTTAAATGCATCAATACCTTCTCTTTTCTTAGGTTTATTTATTTATTTTGAGAGAGAAAGAGAGAGTGAACAGGGGAGAGGCAGAGAGAGAGAGAAAGAGAATCCCAAGTAAGCTCTGCACCTTGGTGCAGAGCCTGACGTGGGGCTCGAATTCACAAACCAGGAGATCATGACCTGAGCAGAAATCAAGAGTCAGATGCTTACCCAACTGAGCCACCAGGAACCCCTGCATCAGTATTTTCTAATCAGAATGTAAGGTTCTGTGACAAAGTGAAATTCCCTTCCAAGTTGCACACTTGCTCTGTGAAGTTTGTGCAGATCTTTACAGGTTATGCCTATAGAACACAGCACCCTGGCACCCCCAAGGAGATAAAAAATGTGAAAACCTAGGGGCGCGTGGGTGGCTCAGTGGGTTAAGCGTCCAACTTCAGCCTAGGTCATGATCTCGCTGTTCTGAGTTTGAGCCCCACATCAGGCTCTGTGCTGATAGCTCAAAGCCCAGAGCCTGCTTCAGATTGTGTCTTCCCCCCACCCTCAGTCCCTCCCCCATTCGTGCTCTGTCTCTGTCTCTCAAAAATTAATAAACATTAAAAAAAATTTTTTTAAACGTGAAAACCTTTGCTTGATATCCATGAATGCTAAGATACTACCTCCCTAGGGTGTGATGTTCTTCTCCCCAAATGTAGCAGATTTTCTCCTTCAGAACTCTGATGACATTAAAAGGTTGATTTCTTTACCATGAAAAGTTTAAAGCATTGCAACTTTAGACTCAGTTGGGAGCTGAGCAAAACCATAATCCCCCCAGTGGTGCTGAAGTCAATGGCACGTTCAGAATGGCCAGCACACACATAAAGCACAACTCTGCTTGCCATGTTACACTCTCCCTGACCCCACCCCCAAAATGCCATCTGCCTGACACACTGCCTTTTGGGATTGTTCATGAGCAAGTTCTCTGTTATTTATGATTGTTAGCCAAAACCCATATGGAAAGGTAGCTTGATACGAGCGCCTCTTGACAATTAAAAGTCTTGAATTTAACTTCTTTCAGCACCATGATAGGACGCAGTGTGAATGTTCTTAGTATCTGTCTGCTGTCGTATATCTTGATTGGGCACTGTGTTGTAGAAAGAACCAAGTTATCAGCAAATTGCCCTGCTACCCAACCTGTCTTTGGATGATCTTTTAGGCAGTAACAGGGGGCCCCCTGGTTTAAAAATTTCAGATTTAACTTTCATTCACTTAATTGATTGTAGGGTCAGAGCATATGCAAGCATTTTTACTTTTCTGAGAATGTTTAATGTTTTAAAAACTCCCTGTTTCTTTTCTGTGTTAGCTTCCTGAAAGGGCTGCCATAACAAAGTACCACAAACTGGGTGGCTTAAAACAGCAGGAAGTTATTGTCACATATTTTTTGAAGCCAAAAATCTGAAATGAAGGTGTTTAGGGTCCATCCCAATGATCTCATTTTAGAGACCCTATCTCCAAATCCAGGCACATTCTGAGATATGGGGGGGGAGGGGGGGCTTCAACACGATGTTTTGGGAAAACACAATTCAAGTCATAATACCCTCTTGCAAAAATATCAAGACAGATAGATGACAAGGTGATAAAGCACATATGAATTAATGATAGGCTGACGAGTTTAAAGAGGGTATCTTTGTATGTCTTTTGATTTCTACTCACACAGGTAATATACTAGTGTTGCCAAGTACCTAATAGATGCATAAATATTCATTGCCCCTCCCCCCTGCCACCTACTGCTTCACACACATATTAGAAGATTAAGATAGTTGCATTTGTCATATGATTGACTCTTCTGCTCAGCAGTTTTCTGCTGCCACCCCCGACTTTCTCATTCCCCACTTTCCTTCTCTTTAGAAAAAAACCAGGGGCGCCTGGGTGGCGCAGTCGGTTAAGCGTCCGACTTCAGCCAGGTCACGATCTCGCGGTCCATGAGTTCGAGCCCCGCGTCAGGCTCTGGGCTGATGGCTCAGAGCCTGGAGCCTGTTTCTGATTCTGTGTCTCCCTCTCTCTCTGCCCCTCCCCCGTTCATGCTCTGTCTCTCTCTGTCCCAAAAATAAATAAACGTTAAAAAAAAAAAAAAAGAAAAAAGAAAAAAACCATCTTATTCTCAAGACTCAATGGATAGATGTGAGCTTTGTGATACGCGAGACTAGATTCCCTCCTGGTTAGAAACCAATGGTGCTGGTACTGTGTAAGGGAATCCCAAGAAAAGCTTCTATTTGGGGACGTAGGGCTTGAACCCCAGCCCCACTGGTCAACACAGTTCTTAAACGTGCAATAACCAGAGCTGAGAGAAACAGCTACCGTGACGGACGGCTGAAAAGAGACAAGAGACAAGAAAACAAAGATAACCAGCATTCACTGGGCACGTGTTGTATGTGGCAGGGGAGTTTACCCAAAAAGAAAAAGAGAAAGAAAGAAGATGAGACCCTCGGTGCCTAATAACAGACATAAGGCACAGTTTGGCCAACAGGTCAGAGTCAGAGCCCACTGAGTGGGCCCTGTCTCCGGCTTCTGCTGCACCTGTCTGCTCTTCCCACCACTTTCTTCCAGATCCTCAACAGAAGTCTCCATCAGTGTACACGTGGGGTGGGCGGGGTGGCTCCCGCTCCAGGGGGAGAGCCCTGCACACTTCCCTTTGGCCACTGGCCTCTTACCCCACACTCAGCCTCAGACTTCTGTGCAAGCCGGCAAGCTCCAGGCATCAGCTGCCCTGGTGGGATATCATTGCTGAGAAAAGCTGCAAAGATAGGACAAGCCTCAAGCACACAATGTGAAGAGGGTGGCTAATATAGAGAAAAGAACATCTAGGGGATATTATCTGACAGGAAATCCCTGATGGACTATAGAAGGAGTAGGAGGCAGAAGTAGGAAGGAGTTGGGATGGAATAGTAAAGGTAATAACAGCAACAAAATGGAAATTCATTAAGCTTACACTCTGGGTCAAGCCCTCTGCTAAGTGCCTCCTGTGCATTTTTCATCCCAGCCACCACAGGAGGCAGATACTAGGATTATCCCTGTTTTCCAGAAGACTGAGGTCTAGAAAGAGTAAATAGCTTGATGGTCTACAACATAGCTGGTGGAAGAACTGAGATTCAAATCTGGGTCTGCCTACCTCCAGAGGCCAAGACCAAAAAAAAAAAGAGCACCTACTATATTCTATGTGGAGACTAGAGAAGGAACCATTTAAGGGGCGCCTGGGTGGCTCAGGTGGTTAAGTGTCCAACTCTAGGTTTTGGCTCAGGTCACAATCTCAAGGTTCATGAGTTTGAGCCCCACATTGGGCTCCATGCTGAAGTGTGGAGCCTGCTTGGTATTCTCTCTCTCTCTCTCTCTCTCTCTCTCTCTCTCTCTGTCCCTCCCAATCTCTCTCTCTCTAAGTAAATAAACAAAAGAGACAGAATCATTTAAGAAAATGGAGTTAAATGGTTTTTCATGACCTCGATGATCTCTTTTAAATTCTCCCAGAACTTATTTTAAATTCTAAATTTTAGTTTAATTTTAAATTCTCCCTCAATGTATTATTACTAAAAATAATAACAGCTTCTCAGTATGAAAGCACAGAGCTGGGTCCTTCAAGTTACAGAGTCTGGATTAGAACAAGAGAATTCCTGTCCTCTCTTACTTTCCAAACTCTCTTTAGATTCATGCATATGGTGAAATATTCTCAGTACCTGTGAAAAAGTTAGGTATACATTACTTTATTTGAAGAATATATGGATTGAGAAACTCATTCTTTAGGTCATTCATGAAGATTGACACTGACTCCCAAAGCCACAGGGATATCAGAGTTGGAAAATGGTGTACTTTAAATAGTTTTCCTCATACTAAAAAGCTACTGGTTAGAAGCCCTCAAGCTGGAATAAACTTAGTGTGTCAGATCAAAATATCTAGACTTTTCCAGTTTCATTTTAGCAAACCGTGATCTCATATAATGTCCTGCCAAGGCCTAAAACAATTGCTGTCTAGTGACCTAGTTATTTAGAGGACTAATCTGATGTTTTGTTCCTATCTTTTGGAAACCAGAGGTAATAAAGGATTAACCCCTGACAAATAGAATTCCAGTTTAATCCTACACCTAGGAGGTCTGCTAACTGCATCAGCATCGATGTCCGTTCATATGTAATTCAGGATCTGTGATGCTGAAATATTAAACTTTATTTTTAAATCAAGATGCTATATGTACACTTAGAAGAATGAATCTCTCCTGACTTGCTCTCCTGTTGGACAGACAGTGAGGAAGACCATGGGTCAAGGAAAAGTAGTGATGTGTGCCTTTGCCTGATGCCTCATGGGGCAGGCATTTCATTTAGCATTTCATTTGGGCTGGGTAGGAAGACAGGGAAATACAGAAGACATTGTACTTTCTCTTCAGGGGTTTGGACCACACTGTGTTCAAGAACTAGTTTTTATCCGTAGGTGTTGGAAGGGATGTAAATGAGATGTGTGTGTTGGGGGGGGGGGGGAGGGAGAGAGAGGGAGAATATGTGTGTAAAGAGAATGTGCAATGCACACTGGTGGGAAAACCTTGAAGGGAGCTTCACTGGAAAAGCAGACTGTACTGTAAAGCCTCCAAGGAAAGAAAGGAAGCTGGTGGCTCAGGAGGACATTGGGCTTACCTCATCCTGCTGATCGCTTAGATTCCACCCACAACTGCCTAAATAACCCAGAAAACCGCTGGAAGACTAGCTGAATAGACTCTCCAGAGCCAAGCGTAGACAAGAGGCCCACGGAAGAGGGTAGGAAGGGCAGAGAAGCAGTGCACGATACACGGACTGGTGGGAGGGAGCTGGGGCGGTGGAGGGGCAGCCCGCCCGGCAAGGCAGAGCCCCCAAGTCTGGCTTGCAAAAGCGGAGGGGCCAGACAGAGTGTGTTCTGACAGCCAGCAGGACTTAACATCCAGAATGTTATAAGTCAACAGCTCTGCTCGGAAAGCGGGAGGGCGAGAGGACACTGGGAGGGAGAGGTGTTGAGCCCCGGAAGACAGAGTTCAGCTCGGCGGGGAACAAATGCACTGGCCAGCGCCACTGCCCTCTCCCACCTCCCAGCCAAAATTCCAAAGGGAACCAGTTCACGGCACCAAACTTGCTTGCACTGCGCAAACGCCCAACGTTGTACTCCTGTGGATCCATCCTTCCGATGGGCCTGCCTCCCTCCTGGTGCTGCAGGGCCTCTGCCGCAGGGGACCACCAATACCAAAGCTGGCTAAGCTTGCCCCTCCCACCCCTTTGCACCTTGCGGATCCACCCCATCTGATACGCCCTTGGCCAGATCCCTTCAAAGCAGCTCCACATGCCTGGCAGTGTGCAAGCAGCCCAGACAGGGGCCACACCACTCCACAGTGAGTCCTGCCCCTAGGAGAGGAGAAGATAAGGTACACATCAGTCTGACTGATGGCCCCAGTGGTGGGCTGAGAGCAGACATTGGGTCTGACTGCGACCCGCCCAGCTACCGCAGGGACTACCCAAAATGACGAAACAGAAGAATTCTCCTCAAAAGCAACTCCAGGAAGTAGCGACAGCTAACGAACTGATCAAAACCGATTTAAGCAAAATAATGGAACAAGAATTTAGAATAATAGTCATAAAATTACTCGCTGGGCTTGAAAAAAGCACAGAGGACAGCAGAGAATCTACTGCTACAGAGATCAAGGGACTAAAAAATAGTCATGAGGGACTAAAAAATGCTATAAATGAGGTGCAAAATAAAATGGAGGCTGCTTCAGCCTCTCACAGACTGAAGGGGCAGAGGGGAGAATAGGTGAATTAGAAGATAAAATTATGGAAAAAGAGGAAGCTGAGAAAAAGGAAGATAAAAAAATCCAGGATCAGGAGGGGGATAATTAGAGAACTAAGTGATTCAATCAAACAGAACAATATCCATATCACCGGAATTCCAAAAGAAGAAGAGAGAGAAAGGGGCTGAAGGTGTACTTGAACAAATCATAGCTGAGAACTTCCCTGATCTGGTGAAGGAAACAGGGATTGAAATCCAAGAGGCACAGAGAACTCCTTCAGACATAACTTGAATCAATCTTCTGTATGACATATCACAGTGAAACTGGCAAAATATAAGGATAAAGAGAGAATTCTGAAAGCAGCTAGGGATAAACAGGCCCTAACTTCCAAAGGTAGACACATAAGGGTAGTAGCAGACCTATCTACTGAAACTTGGCAGACCAGAAAGGAATGGCAGAAAATCTTCAATGTGATCAACAGAAAAAATATGCAGCCAAGAATCCTTTATCCAGCAAGCCTGTCATTCAGAATAGAAGGAGATAAAGGTCTTCCCAAACAAACAAAAACTGAAGGAATTCATCACCACTAAATCAGCGCTACAAGAGATCCTAAGGGGGACTCTGTGAGTGAAATGTTGCAAGGACCACAAAGTACCAGAGACATCACTACAACCATGAAACCTACAGACATCACAATGACTCTAAACACATATCTTTCAATAATAACACTGAATGTAAATGGACTAAATGCTCCAATCAAAAGACATAGGGTATCAGAATGGATAAAAAAACAAGACCCATCTATTTGCTGTCTACAAGAGATGCATTTTAGACCTGAGGACACCTTCAGATTGAAAGTGAGGGGATGGGCAACTGTCTATCATGCTACTGGAAGTCAAAATAAAGCTGGAGTAGCCATACTTATATCAGACAAACTAGACTTTAAATTAAAGGCTGTAACAAGAGATGAAGAAGGGCATCATATAATAATTACAGGGTCTACCCATAAGGAAGAGCTAACAATTATAAATGTCTATGCACCGAATATGGGAGCCCCCAAATATATAAACAATTAATCACAAACATAAGCAACCTTATTGATAAGAATGTGGTCATTGCAGGGGACTTTAATATCCCACTTACAACAATGGATAGATCATGTAGACACAGGATCAATAAAGAAACAAGGGCCCTGAATGATACATTGGATCAGATGGACTTGACAGATATATTTAGAACTCTGCATCCCAAAGCAACAGAATGTACTTTCTTCTCAAGTGCACATGTAACATTCTCCAAGATAGATCACATACTGGGTCACACAACAGCCCTTCATAAGTATTAAAGAATTGAGTTCATACCAGGCACACTTTCAGACCACAATGCTATGACACTTGAAATGAACCACAGGAAAAAGCCTGGAAAACCTCCAAAAGCATGGAGGTTAAAGAACACCCTACTAAAGAATGAATGGGTCAACCAGGCAATTAGGGAAGAGATTAAGAAATATATGGAAATGAAAATGAAAATACAACAATCCAAATGCTTTGGGATGCAGCGAAGGCAGTCCTGAGATGAAAATACATTGCAATCCAGGCCTATCTCAAGAAACAAGAAACATCCCAAATATAAAATCTAACAGCACACCTAAAGGAAATAGAAGCAGAACAGCAAAGACACCCAAAACCCAGCAGAAGAAGAGAAAAAATAAAGATCAGAGCAGAAATAAACAATATAGAGTCCCCCCCAAAAAACAGTAGAACAGATCAATGAAACAAAGAGTTGCTTTTTTGAAAAAATTAACAAAATCAAGAAACCTCTGGCCAAGTTTCTCAAAAAGAAAAGAGAGAGGACCCAAATAGATAAAATCATCAATGAAAATGGAGTTATTATAACCAATCCCTCAGAAACACAAGCAATTATCAGGGAATACTATGAAAAATTATATGCCAACAAACTGGACAACCTGGAAGAAACGGACAAATTACTAAGCACCCACACACTTCCAAAACTCAAACAGGAAGAAATAGAAAATTTGAACAGGCCCATAACCAGCGAAGAAATTGAATCAGTTATCAAAAATCTCCCAAGAAATAAGAGTCCAGGACCAGATGGCTTCCCTGGGGAATTCTACCAGAGGTTTAAAGCAGATATAATACCTATCCTTCTCAAGCTGTTCCAAAAAATAGAAAGGGAAGGAAAACTTCCAAACTCGTTCTATGAAGCCAGCATTACTTTGATTCCCAAACCAGACAGAGACCCAGCAAAAAAAGAGAACTACAGGCCAATATCTCTGATGAATATGGATGCAAAGATTCTCAACAAGATACGAGCAAATTGAATTCAAAAGCATATAAAAAGAATTATTCACCATGCTCAAGTGGGATTCATTCCTGGGCTGCAGGGCTGGTTCAATATTCGCAAATCAATCACTGTGATACATCACATTAATAAAAGAAAAGATAAGAACCATATGATCCTGTCAATTGATGCAGAAAAAGCATTTGACAAAATTCAGCATTCTTTCATAATAAAAACCCTCGAGAAAGTTGGGATAGAAGGAACATGCTTAAACATCATAAAAGCCATTTATGAAAAGCCCACAGCTAATATCATCCTCAATGGGGAAAAACTGACAGCTTTCCCCCTGAGATCAGGAACACGACAGGGATGTCCTCTCTCACCACTGTTAACATAGTGTTGGGAGTTCTAGCATCAGCAATCAGGCAACAAAAGGAAATCAAAGACATCCAAATTGGCAAAGATGAAGTCAAGCTTTCACTTTTTGCAGATGATATGATATTATACATGGAAAACCCGAAAGACTCCACCAAAAGTCTGCTAGAACTGATACATGAATTCAGCAAAGTTGCAGGATACAAAATTAATGTACAGAAATCAGTTGCATTCTTATAGACTAATAATGAGGCAACAGAAAGACAAATAAAGAAACTGATCCCATTCACAATGGCACCAAGAATCATAAAATACCTATGAATAAACCTAACCAAAGATATAAAAGATCTGTATGCTGAAAACTATAGAAAGCTTATGAAGAAAATTGAAGACGATACAAAGAAATAGAAAAACATCCCATGCTCATAGACTGGAAGAATAAATATGGTTAAAATGTCAATACTACCCAAGGCAACCTACACACTCAATGCAATCCCAATCAAAATTGCACCAGCATTTTTCTCGAAGCTAGAACAAGCAATCCTAAACTCTGTATGGAAACACAAAAGACCCTGAATAGCCAAAGTAAAATTGAAGAAGACGACCAGAGCGGGAGGCATCACAATCCCAGACTTTAGACTCTACCACAAAGCTGTAATCATCAAGACAGCATGGCATTGGCACAAAAACAGACACATAGACCAATGGAATAGAATAGAGACTCCAGAATTCGACCGACAAAAGCATGGCCAACTAATCTTTGACAAAGCAGGAAAGAATAGCAAATGGAAAAAAAGTGTCTTTAACAAATGGTGCTGGGAGAACTGGACAGCAACATGCAGAAGAATGAAACTAGACCACTTTCCTACACCATTCACAAAAATAAACTCAAAATGGAAGAAGGACCTGAATGTGAGACAGGAAACCATCAAAACCCTAGAGGAAAAAGCAGGAGAAAACCTCTCTGACCTCAGCCACAGCAATTTCTTACTTGACACATCTCCAAAGGCAAGGGAATTAAAAGCAAAAATGAACTATTGGGACCTCATGAAGATAAAAAGCTTCTGCACCACAAAGGAAACAACAAAACTAAAAGGCAACCAACAGAATGGGAAAAGATATTTGCAAATGACATATCGGACAAAGGGCTAGTATTCAAAACCTATAAAGAACTCACCAAACTCCACACCCGAAAAACAAATAATCCAGTGAAGAAATGGGCAGAAAACATGAATAGACACTTCTCTAAAGAGGACATCCGGATGGCCAACAGGTGCATGAAAAGATGCTCAACATCGCTCATCAGGGAAATACAAATCAAAACCACACTTCAGATATGACCTCACGCCAGTCAGAGTAGCTAAAATGAACAAATCAGGAGACTCTAGATGCTGGTGAGGATGTGGAGAAATAGGAATCCTCTTGCACTGTTGGTGGGAATGCAAACTGGTGCAGCCACTCTGAAAAACAGTGTGGAGGTTCCTCAAAAAATTAAAAATAGATCTACCTTATGACCCAGGAATAGCACTGCTAGGAATTTATCCAAGGGATACAGGAGTGCTGATGCATAGGAGCACTTGTACCCCAATGTTGATAGCAGCACTTTCAACAATAGCCAAATTATGGAAAGAGCCTAAATGTCCATCCACTGATGAATGGATAAAGAAGTTGTGGTTTATATATACAATGGAATACTACTTGGCAATGAGAAAGAATGAAATATGGCCTTTTGTAGCAATGTGGATGGAATTGGAGAGTGTTATGCTAAGTGAAATAAGTCATACGGAGAAAGACAGATACCATGTCTTCATTCTTATGTGGATCCTGAGAAACTTAACAGAAGACCATGGGGGAGGGGGAGGGGATAAAAAACTAGAGAGGGAGGGAGGCAAACCATAAGAGACTCTTAAAAACTAAGAATAAACTGAGGGTTGATGGGGGGTGGGAGGGAGGGGAAAGTGGGTGATGGGCATTGAGGAGGGCACCTGTTGGGATGAGCACTGGGTGTTGTATGGAAACCAATTTGACAATAAATTTCATGTTTAAAAAAAGAATTTCAGAAAGAAAAAAATAAAAATAAAGCCTCCTAAGGAACATTCCACTAGCCTCAATGCTCAGACATGCAGAAGCGCCATGCTGTGGACAGGGAAGGGCACCATGTGGCGGTCTGGTGAGTGAGAAGCGGCCTTTCCTTCAGGGCAGACTGAGATCTGCAGCATGGAGATTAGAAAAGGGAAGCTTGGTAGAATGAGCAAACTGAGGACGGGAGTAAGGAAGGAAATACTCCATGGGTGCTCTTCCCGAGGATAATGGGAAAGTCTTTCCCGCCTACACAGCAGTGCCTTTCAGGGATTTCATTTCAGTGGAATTCGATCCGCGCTTCAACAGCAGACTGCAGGAATGGCCTGGATTCTTCACTCTTCCCTGTGTCTATGCCCTCTGCCATGTTGGCTTTGTTATTCCCCCATCAAAAGGCCCCCCATCCTTCTCTACCATGAGTCTGAGTTCGGCCACGTGACACGCTTTGGCCAGTGGGATGTTAGCAGATGGGAAGCTTGCAGAGGCATGAAAAGATGCATGCATAATAAAGCTTGCTGTCCATTAATTCTGCCATCACCAGAAGGACATGCCAGGGGCAAGCTCTTTGCACCAGGAGGAAGGTGAGAGACACATGGAACAGAAACACCCCCACCCAAGCCCAGTGTAGATCACCTGACCCCTGCCAACCAGAGAAATAACATACATAATAACATAAGCGGTTTGTCTGAGAGAAAGACAAGCTTGCAGAAGCCCTCATGCAGAGGCCAGTCTTCACCACCACGCTGTGCGGTTCCTGTGAAGGACAAAGGTGCTAGGCAAATAAAGGGAGGTATGACACGCCCTGGAATCTTCCTCCACTCTAGCTTGTGTGAGGCGAGGGCGTCCCATTGAGGCGCCCATGTCCAGGAGTTCCCAGCAGTAAGCAGGGCCCATGGTGGCCTGGGAGCGGGGAGGGTCTTCCTCTTCAACCTCCGTTCCACCACCCTGTCCCCTGCCCAGTCACACGACAGATCCTGAGATAGGATAATTCTCCCCAACTAGAGGAGGGTTCCCACGCCGAAAAGGGAGAAATCACTCTTGGGCTACATGTCATGATTTAAGTATAATGATGTATTACACATGTGAAAATATATTCATATTATATGTATGTGTATATGTATATATATGTGCATGGAACATTTTGAAAATGTGTATGGGCAAGTGTCACAGGTATATATGGATGGAACTATAACAGGGTAAACAGTATGTTAGCAACTCTTCAATTCTTTGAAGTGCTGTCATCTTCAGACTTCATTATAGTCTGCTTTTACAATGATAGTATTACTATAAAGCTGAAACTTCTCATGAACTATTAAAAATTCCTGCTTTGAACTTCAGACCTTCCTCCAGTCAAGTAAACACATATACCTGTAAGTTACATACCACAAGCAGACATATTGCATTCTGCATGTTATTTTTACCTGTACAAGCTAAGAACATGTCAATTGATTAAAATAATATTCTCTTGATCACACACAGATATGCTATTAGATGCCTCACTGTAAGCTTAGAATATGGGCATTCAGCTTTTTGGATGGTGTGCACAAATAGCTTTCCATATAAAATTAGGTCCGTTTTGTGCTTGGTAATTTGTAAGCCCTAAGTTCTAAGAAGAAAAGTCTAATTCAACATCTTCATCAGTGGTGGCCGCCGTACCTGTCTGGAGTCATGCCCTGGACACTGCCCGTCACAGTCTTGTTCCCTTACCATACTCCAAGCCCCGACACTCAGCAAGGCATTGAGTACCAGAGAAAGGACCTCTTCGTGTCCTCCCTTATTCTGTATTTAACCAGACCCTGAGTCTTTTGTGCCATCGTGGCTCCCTCTCCTTCCTCATACCCAATGAGTCATGTCCCACCAAGGCTTCTTTCCTTTTTTTTTTTCTTAATGTTTATTTTTGAGAGACACAGAGACAGAATGTGAGTGGGGGAAGGGCAGAGAGAGAGAGGGAAACACAGAACCCGAAGCAGGCTCTAGGCTCTGAGCTGTCAGCACACAGCCTGACACGGAGCTCTAACTCAGGAACTGTGAGATCATGACCTGAGCTGAAGTCGGATGCTTAACTGACTGAGCCACCCAGGCACCCCAAGACTTCTGTGTCTTGAAGTCACCCTGCTATCACCACCTTCACAGTCAGAGAAGATGGCAGAGTAGAAAGATCTTGAGCTCACCTCATCCCATGGACACAACATAACAACTATATTCATATAACTGACTCTGAAAACAACCTGAAGACTATTAATACCACCAGAATAAGCCATTATATAGAGTATTGCTCTAGCTGCTTAACCAAGGTCTCTCTTTCTCTCTCTTCAACACACAAACACACCTCTTCATCCTTAATACTATTGTCTGTGAAAGAGTCATTACTGGTAAATTGTCCCTTTCAATCTAGAACCAAGATTTTCCTTGGATATAAGCTACCATATTTTTTTAATCTAGTCCTTTCGACCCCACTCTAAGTATCCTTTTTCCTTTTTCCCTCATGATACCATCACCCTTATATGTATATCCAAGGGGCAGGAGAAAAAACACACTCCACCAAGTATTTATCACTGAAGTTGCAATTTCGCGTCTCCTGCTTTTGAGTTCACATGAGCCAAAAAAAAAAAAAAAAACTCACTGAGTTGTGTTTTGCTCAAGACAAAAATTATGAGGAGGGAGAAGGAGTGAAGGGTTACATCTGGAGAGAGTTAAGTTCTGTGGCTGGAAGAGCAGCTGGGACGATGTAATGCGGCAGCTTCCTCCCGCAGCCATGATGCTTTAGCTTGAAAATGCGTGGGTTGTTGAGTGGTATGGGTTTTATTTGGAAAGAAGGAATAGAGTGTGCTTTCAGAGAGGAAATTTAACAGTTTATTCATGTTCTTCAACCACTTTTTGCCCTAAATTTATTGACCAGGAAGACACTGTTAACAAAAATTGGGAGGTCTTGAGGAAACTCTAAATCTCCCACAACTGTTAATTCTTGGGCACGATTAGAGCTTTTGACAAGATTTTGTGGAGTGCCTTTTTTAAATGTTCAAAAACATAACGTCTTTTTTTGGTCCCTCTTTGATGCTTGTACTGCTCTTGCTTTACTTACTTCAGCACTAAGCAGCCTGATAATTCAAGCCAGGCATGGAGAGATGGCGACCAGTGGCCTTGAGGGTTGTTTGCAATGGTGTTCCTCAAATATCCCGGCCTTTGTTGGAATCACCTGAGAACCTATCATCCCTTCTCTTCCTCTCTTATCTGTCTACCTGCACTGTTGGATTAATGATCAAGAGTAATTCGGCCACATAAAATTGCTATGAAATGGAAAAGTTTCCACCTGAGCATAAAACAATGTTTTATCTACGCTAACACATGACCTACTATGCAAATTGCTGGCCCAATTTCCTTAGGGGAAAAAGTTTGCCAAAATATTCTAACCTCCTTCAGATTTAATGGAGAGACATGCTTAGAAACACTCTTTTATCTACAAATACTTTAGGTTTCAAGAGATGGTTCTCAAGTGGATTTGTTAATAAGTTCGAAGGTGGCAATTCCTGAGGTGTCTCCTCCAAAGCAGAGAGTGGATCTAGGAGTCTTGAAAGAGGGGCATGAACTTCTCCCACTTACTGAGAAATTCTCTCTCAGGAAGAATCTCGCATTCCATGACTTTCCTTCACAGCATTTCTCTCAGAGAAAGGTCAGTGCAGGCTGACCTCTTCATCTTTCCCCTGCCCCTAGGATCACCTGGTCCCAGGCACTCTCTGTGAGGCCAAAGCCAAAGGTTGTGCCCTGTTCATCTCTAGTTCTCAGCCATTTGTGCTCAGCTGACCAACCCGCCATTTTGCAACCAGTCTCTTCTCCTGGATTTTGAATCACTGCACACACCTATCTCCCTTCTCACTGACCACTCCTCCTTTGTCTTTTTTGAGTTTCTCCAAGTCATTTGTCCTTCTCCATTCATCGCTCAACTTCTAAATCTTGGAGTTTTGTAGCGCTCCATTTTGATATACTTACACCCTCTCTAGATGACCTCTAACAGTCCATGGATTTAGATGCCATCTCTATGAAAAGGACACTGTGGCTTTAGCCTCAGGTATGCCATCCAGGCTCACCCACCATCCAACTCCTATTCAACTTGTCTGCTTGGACATCTAATGGGAATCTCAAATTTAATATATTCAAAGTCTACTATGAAATTACCTCATTTGTTTTATGTTTATTCCTTTTTGTCTGTCTCCTGCCACCTACTTCAATAGCAAGGACCAGGTCTATTGCTTCCACTACCATATCCCCACACATAGATCAAAGTTTAGCACATGCTAAGGGTTCAACAAATATTTAACTGAATGAAAAAATATTTTTGAGAAAAAAAGAGTAGCTTCAAAAAGACAAATATTATTCCACTTACATGAGGTATCTAGAATAGTCAAATTCATACAGACACAAAGTAGAATAGTGGTGGCCAGGGGCTGTATGGGTTGGGGAAATGGGGAGTTAGTGTTTAATGGGTGCAGAGTTTCAGTTGGATATGAAAATGAAAATTTTCTGGAGATGAATGGTGGTAATTGTTGCCCAACAATGTGAATGCACCGAACTGAACACTTACAAATGGTTAAAATGGTAAGTAATATGTTACACAGATCATATCTCAATAAACAAAAAGAAACAGCTCCATGAATATTGAAAATCAGCTGAGGGAAATAAATCTCTTCACTGAGGACATCCACAAATGTCACAGGAAAACTCCTTAATGCCTAAAATGCTCATACTTTTGGCCACCTACTTACCCAAACAGGACTTGATCCATGGACATACCCATGGCTTGTCCCAAAACTTTCTGCAGGACTTCCACCATGTTTACTCTTTAAGTTCAACACACTGCCAGCCTTCTCTTAGGAAATGTTAGGTTAAGAACCATCTATTTTACTGCTGAGTCCTACAGCCAGCACTCACCATGTTTTCCTCTTCTTTAATGAATTTATTTATTTATTTATTTATTTATTTATTTATTTATTTGAGAGTGAGTGTGAGCAGGGGAGAGGGGTAGGGAGTGGGGGGAGGGGGGGAGCAGGGGAGAGAATCTTAAGCAGGCTCCACGCTCAGTGTTGGGTTCGATTCCTCAACCCTGGGATCACGTCCTGAGCCAAAATCAAGAGTTGGTCCCTCAGCTGACTAAGCCACCCAGGCACCCCACCATGCTTTCCATTTTGTCAATCAAAGTTTAGCACAACTGGGGTGCCTGGATGGCTCAGTCGGTTAAGTGTCCGACTTCGGCTCAGGTCATGATCTCGCGGTTTGTGAGTTCTAGCCCCACGTCGGGCTCTGTGCTGACAGCTCAGAGCCTGGAGCCTGCTTCGGATTCTGTGTCTCTTTCTCTCTCTGCCCCTCCAATGCTCACCCTCTGTCTCTCTCAGTCTCTCAAAAATAAATAAACATTAAAAAAATGTTTTAAATACTTTAAAAAAAAAGTTTAGCACAACTTTCCTTTTCTTGCTACTTTTGAAGATTACATGGGCATGCACTTTTCACATAAGATTTTCTTTCTCTTTCAGAATCATACCTACCCCCAAAGAATTCATCCATGATGTGTGTCTAACTTTTGTCCTTTTCTGACAGAAGTTGTGTTTTGTCACATTTTCCTGTTGTGTTTTCTCTAATACCCTCCCATCATAACTGTGGCCCTTCCTTGCCAGTGTTCTCAACAGTGTCACAGCTTTTGCACTTATTGGCCGTGTCAAGGTTAATAATGTCCCAAAACACATGATGATGAAACACAGCATAGAGAACACAACTAGACTAATGATCGAAATGAGGCCCGTGCCATCTGCTGATGCAGGGGAGGAATTGGTGTATTCTAGAAGGACAAACTTGTGGCCTGGGAGCCACAACGCAGCCTGGGGACATGACTTTTATCGTTTGTTTGGATTTATTTGGCCCATAAAGTACTTTTTTAAAAAATCTGTTTCCTATATGTAAAGCTCTGGAGCTGCCCAGATAAATATCCAGATTTATGACCTTGTTTGAAAAATTAGAAGATCAACAATTGGGTCTCCATTCTGCAGCAGGAAGCAGCTGGCCCTTAGCAACAGGGCCTTTCCAACCAACATGAGCTCTCTTGTTAACCACAGTCCCCACCCAGCCCACTGGCCCATGGCATCCATGACCCACCTGGTCCCAACAAGCACTTGAATTAGAAGTCCCCCCACCCCGCCGTATGAACGGAAGGAAGCCTCAATCCAGGATGAAGCCTCCTAAGCAAGGCCTCCACACAGAGAAAATTTTGTGCTTTGATGTGGAATAACCCAGTGACAAATATGCCTCAACTAATAAAACCGCCAATGTGTATAAAATCAAGTTGGTGAGTTTTTAAGAAATAAATTAAATATGGATAAGCCACAAGAAAACCAAACAAATTTTTTTAGTGAGGTCAAATCATTAAAAAAAATTTACTGTGCTTTAAAAAACAACCTCCTGGTAATATTTAAACTCCTAATAGCTGATGTTTTCAAATGAGGAAGAGAAGAATTTCATAATGCTAAGAAATATAATGTAGAGCACACAAAGACAGAAGTGACATGTGCTACCTCAAAATTCCACCATAGGGTACTGTCTTCCTGATCGAATCCTGACACTAAGAGTCAGATTCAAAGTGACCGCATGTCTATTAGGAGCTATAAGTGGTGGTGTTGGGAATGGGCTTGCTTTCCCACAGATCTTCTTAAAGATGAAAAAGTGACTGGTTGTGCATAGACACAGACTCTATGATGAAAATAGGTGGAAGGAGTTTATTGGCTCATGTCACAGAGAAATTCAAGGGCTCTGAGCTCCTCACGTTGCCTTTAGTTTGGGGCTCTCTATGGTAGTAAGACGGCTCCCCACATCTCCAGGGTTTAGGCCCATAAGCCTCTCTTCCAAAGGTCCCAGAAAAAGGCTTTTACTCTTAATTCACTCGGGTATAGCCACCTCTTAAGGAGTAACTATGGCCAGGCAAACGCAATGTTCCAGGTGGCCAGGTCTGAAATCACACACTCACCTCTGATACAAAGGAGGAAAACTTCTGCAGGTCAGAAGTCTGAAGTGAGCCTCACTGGGCTGATGTCAGTGTTAGGAGGATGATGTTCCCTCGGGAAACTCCGCAGGAGAATCTGTTCCCTTGTCTTTTCCAGCTTCCAGAGAACGCTGGTCTTCCTTGGCTTGTGGCCCCTTCCTTCATCTTCAAAGCCAACAGCCCAGCATCTGCCAGTCTCTCTCTTTGATTCTGACCTCTGTGTCCACCTCTCTGGTCACTTGAAAGGACTCCTGTGACTACACTGGTCCCAACAGATAATCGAGAATAATCTTACTTCAAGATTATTGCACCTGATCTGCATCCTTACTTTCCCCTTGACATGAAACATGGCATATTCTTAGGTTCCATGGATTCAAACATGGGTGTACTTGGGGTGGGGTGGGGTGGGGGCTATTAATTAACTACCACAAAGTCCAAACAGAATCATCTTCTGTAATCTCAAAGTGCTCTAACTCTACACTGTCGGCTCAGGATTTCTTTATTCTTCACTCCTCTTCTGCTAAGTCCTTGCTTGTGAATTCATTCCCTTCTTCATTTACTAGATAACCAGGGAGGCCATTAGACCGAGGTGGCTCTAATGCTGTGGTGGCCAATAGAAGCACACCAAAATGTAAGCATGTAAATGATTCAAGTCTACAGAATTCAAATCTGAGAACAACCAGTGACAAACAGACAACTAAGAATTCAGCTATAGGGGCACCTGGGTGGCTCAGTCAGTTAAACATCTGACTCTTCATTTCACCTCAGGTCACCATCTCATGGTTCGTGGGATGAACCCCATACCCAGCTCTGTGCTGACAGCGTGAAGCCTGCTTGGGATTCTCTCTCTCCTTCTTTCTCTGTCCCTCCCCTGATCTCTCTCTCTCTCTCTCTCTCTCTCTCTCTCTCTCTCTCTCAAAATAAGTAGCCATAAAAAAAAAAAAAAAAAAAAAAAAGAATTAAGCTATAGCCAACCAAGTAATTTCCTTTCTTTATATGTAAGTCTTCCCTGGCTCCTGTCAGCCAAGTACTCCTAAACACTTCTGGTTTACCACTACCCAATTAGAATCAATTTTTGCTCAAATAAACTCTTAGAATTTTTAATACACCTTGGTTGGTTTATCTTCTAGCACTACCACAGGCAAAACACCGCACATGCATGGAATATACAACAGTAAAAAAAATGTTCCCTTCCCCGATGACATTCACAGTCTCGTGGATGAACAAACCATAAATAACCTGACCAATAAGCAATATTTAAATACCTATTTATTATCAATCTATTTCTTTTTTTTTTAAACGTTTATTTATTTTTGAGACAGAGAGAGACAGAGCATGAACGGGGGAGGGTCAGAGAGAGAGGAAGACACAGAATCCGAAGCAGGCTCCAGGCTCTGAGCTGTCAGCACAGAGCCCGATGAGGGGCTCGAACTCACAGACCGCGAGATCATGACCTGAGCCGAAGTCGGACCCTTAACCGACTGAGCCACCCAGGCACCCCATATTATCAACCTATTTCTATGGAGGCTTTAGTTTTTTCCAAACTGGTTTGAAAATAATGGTGGTCTTCGAGATTGTCCTGCTCTCTGTTTTTTCTAACTGGAATCTGTGTCCACATTCCCCCTTGGTGGTCATCAGGACACGGAAGATAGGATGCGGCCTTGGCTGAAACTCAGTGGACAGGAAGTGGTACTTCCTGCCTAGAGTCTCAGTCGAGACAGATGCCCCTGGCGCAGAAACAGGGTGGCCTTGACTCTCTGCATAGCATCTTTACCTGACAATACCTTCGGACTCGTGCTCCCCACACCTGCCAGAGTGGCAGCTCAAGGGTATTTACATTTTTATCACTTCACATCAGACATCACGTTGGTTATATTAAGTAGTAAAGGCAAAATGACTCAGGACAAATTGGGAGAAAGGGGGCAGTTCCCATGGGTCAAATGAAAGAGAGACAAGGAGGAGACAATCACAGTTACATAGGATGGCTTCCCACTCTTTAAATATTATCTGCCTATCACTAACATTCCAACACATGGGAGCTTTAAGCTTTTAATTCAATCTTTCTGCTGTTTCATCTTGATCAAGTCTATGCCATAGTGTTCTTGTCTATAGGAAGTGGGTAAAAATGTGGCAATCCTTCACGCAGCTGCAATGAGGTTATTTTTAAAGGAGTTTTAAGGCCTGGGGCAAGTCTCAGTACACAGGTCAAAGGGTTTTGTATACAATCACTAAAAATTCTTTCAATGCTTCTGTAGCTCAACCCGCATTTTAGCCTGTTATCACACCAGAATCATAGGTCCCTTGAAAACATGACCTTGAAACAATCCTTTTAATTATGTGTTGACAGCAACACTCTCTACTCCCTCCTTTTCCAGTTCACTTTCCTCCCCCAACAGAAATGACACAAATACTCACCCTGGAAGATCGCTTTGTGCTACAACACATGACCACGAACCTTAAATCTCAACTGAGCTCCCCGTGTTGCTGAAACAAGTACTTAGCTTGTGCCCCCAGTAAGCAACATAATATGAGTGGTCATCAACTGTAACTTTGTTCGCTGTATTTCCTTGGAAGCCGCAGTCTGGGGGCCAGATTGCTAACAAGCCAGCCCACGTGTCAGCCTTGGCTGCCTTCCTCTTGTCTAAAACTCTGCCTGGCCATGTCATATTTTGATTCATTTACTTTCCACTGCTATTTTTTTAAATTTTTTAATGTTTATTTATTTTTGAGAGAGAGAGAGACAGAGTACGAGCAGGGGAGGGGCAAAGAGAGAGCAAGACACAGGATCCAAAACAGGCTCCAGGCTCTGAGCTGTCAGCACAGAGCCCGATGCGGGGCTCGAACCCACAAACTGTGAGATCATGACCTGAGCCGAAGTCGGACGCTTAACTGACTGAGCCGCTCAGGTGCCCCATCATTCTTTTTAATACTACCTGAAATAGACACTGCATTTACACCCAGAATGTAAGAAGGAATCCCTAAACCAGTATGAAAAAAAATAAAGAATCCAACAGAAAAAAAGGGGCCGAGGCTCTCAAAAGGCAATGAACATAAGAGAAAATTAAAATGACCAGTAAGCATACAAAATGTAATAAAGGAAAGGTAATAAAGGAAATCCAACCTTTAAAAAAATAAGAGGTCATTTTTTTCACCCAGGAGATTTGCAAACGTTAAAAGATTATATCGTGTATTGTCACGGAGACAGTTATTCTCATAAGCTGGGTTAGAATACAAATTTGTAAAACTTTTGTGGCAGTATGCAATAAAACGTTAAATACCCATCACCTGACGACTCAGCAATGCCCATCGCTGAATACCTACTCTAGTAGACTCTGGAGTAGAGAAGGTAGGCATGTGCATACCATGACATCACTGTTATTGGCAGGAGTAAAATTTGGAGAAGTACCTAAATGTCGATTCACATTGCTAGTTGTTTTTTTTTTTTAATTTTTTTTATGTTTATTTATTTTTGAGAAAGAGACAGAGTGCGAGTGGGGGAGGGACAGAGAGAGAGGGAGACACAGAATCCGAAGCAGGCTCCGGGCTCTGAGCTGTCAGCACAGAGCCTGACGCAGGGCCCAAACTCACAAACCACGAGATCATGACCTGAGCCAAAGTCGGACGCTTAACCCACTGAGCCACCCAGGCACCCCTCACCCTGCTAGTTTTACAAAACGGTGGTAGTGTCTATGAATCACTACCCAAGAGGTCAGAAGCAGGAGAGGCGGTCCAGCATGGTGGTGAAACTTGTGGTCTCAAGTCAGCCCTGTGGGTCTCCGGATCCGGCTGCACCACTTATCACTGTGTGAACAGCAAGCCCTGACCCTCTCTGTGCCCCAAGGGTTTTATCTCAAAGTGAGGCTTACAACAGCACCTACTGCGTTGTGAGCATTAAGTCAGGCATTACTTGTAAAGGTCTTAGAACAGCATCTGACACAGGCAAAGTGCTCAATAACTGTTAGCTGTTGTCATAAGGAACACGGAAAGATCTCCTAGACACATGGTTTAAAAAAAAAGTACAGTCGCACGCACTCATGCACCACACAAGATGATTGCAATTATATATGTATAAATAATACATACATAAATAAAATATGCGTACATAGAGACGAACATAACAATCACTTAAATGTGATTTTTATAACTGTCTTTCATTCTTTTTGGAAGGATAAATGCTATATCCTTTTAAGGAGACTTTTAAAAAATTAATTATTTTCGAAGTTTACATAGAAAACAGCCTGGAAAAAAAGACCTCTGAATGTTCACACTGATTGCTTTTGGATGAAGACATGATGAATTCATTTTGCTCTCTTGGTCTCTTCCAAATTTCCTTTGGGCTTATGTATTTACCTTAATTCCAACATTTAAACAACTACGGTTTTAAATAAACACATTGCTAACATATATTAATAGAAATGATGATGCTTGAGAATAAAGACCTTTTCTTAGCACTGATGGTTTTCGTGCAGCAAGATGAACTTAAGGTTCCTTCTCTTCCTTTTTTTTTTTCCAAAAAACACAGGAGGATCTGAAAATGAGTAGCAGAAATGACTCCTGGCAAAGAGGTCATGTGAAAAAAGATGAAAGGATGTGGAATGGTCTGATTTGGAAGGAAAAAGGACCCAAATTCACAGCCTCTCTTGAGTTCAGCCTCCAGACACATGTTCTGTTTGTTTGAGTGAGGTGAGCAGGGAATGGGGGCAGAGGGAGGGAGGGAGGGAGGGAGAGGGAGGGAGGGAGGGAGAGAGAGAGAGAGAGAGAGAGAGAGAGAGAGAGAGAGAGAATATCTCAAATAGGCTCCATGCTGTCAGCACAGAGCCAAATGTGGGGCTCAATCCCATGACCCTGGGATCATGACCTGAGCTGAAATCGAGAGTCGGATGCTCAACCGCCAGAGCCACCCAGGCGCCCCGCCATGCATGTTTCGTGTGACCACATTAGTTAACACAGTAGTGAATACGGAAGCCTTGACGTGACATGCATGCTCCATTTGCTCAGGGTCCCCTTGTTTCTAATTGTCTTAAACCCTTTTGCAGCTTGTCTTCATGATACACGCCTGGTTCCTAAAAGCACGTGAGCATGCAGTGCCCAAGGAGATCCTCAGTACATAGCTGCGAGGAGACTCAGAGCACCTCAAGAGATTGCGACGAAACACGAAGAAACAGTATTCAGTTTTCAATCAAAGAGAGCTTTCACAGACCCATTTCGAACACACTTTAATGGTAGTATATTTAACTGTGTGTCTCACATGATTCTGTATAAACTTTCATCGAGATCAGGTGTTAATACACCAGTGAGTATTACCTTAATTCCAACATTTATGTCCCGTTAATAGAGCAGTTCTCTGACTTAGGCACGCAAACGCATCCCCTGTAGTATTTGTCCAAAACACAGATTTCTGAAGCCATCCCACCCCACTCCACCACTGAGATGCAGATTCATTAGGTGCTACTAAGTCAAGGAAGCTTTAGATCTCATTTCAAGGAACAATATTGAGACAGATACCTTTAGAGATGCCTGTGCAGCCCGCACCACCAGCTGGGCCCGCTCACGGCTCATCGTTGGGGTGTAGAGGCCCTGCTCTGGCCGAGGCAGACTGGCCAGGGGAAGACATCTGGGCCAAGCTGGGCCTGTCAGATTCTCTATCCTGACCACTTGAATTTGGAATTCAGCGAGGCTAATCATCTCTACTAGTTATGAAACTGGAAGGATGCGGGACATGTCAAGTTAAGGGTAGCTGTCTTCTGCCTCGTGTATGAAAAGCAAACAAAATTAACCGTGTAAGCAAAGGAAGCAACAGTGCTGAGAAAAACAGAGCTGAAAGACTATGCAGTCCTATATTAAGGTACAGTAAGTGCTATAACAAACATCCCCAAGTCCCAGTGTCTTAACCTAATAACATTTCATTTCTCACTCATGTAACAGTCCACCAGGGCACCTTATGGTCGGTACCAGTGCATCTATCTTGTGGCTCTGCCCTCCCCAAGGTCCCTGCAGGCTTCCATTCAGCCAGTGGATGGGATGAGCATACAGGAAGTTTTTATGGGCCATGCCTGGGAGCAGCACATCTACTCTTTTGGCCGGAAGTCAGTATGTGGTCTTGCTCAATGACAAGGGATGAATGGAAATGTGGTTCAGGCACATTTGGTGAACACAAGCTCGAAAGACAGAAAAGTTAAAGGAACAGTTGTGGAACTATTATCAAAAAACAAATAGGGGCGTCTGGGTGGCTCAGTCGGTTAAGCGTCTGACTCTTACCTTAGCTCAGGTCATGATCTCACAGTTTGTGGGTTTGAGCCCTGCACTGGGCTCTGTGCTGACAGCATGAGGCCTGCTTGGGATTCTCTCTCTCCCTCTCTCTGCCCCTTCCCCACTCTCTCAAAATAAATAAACATTTTTTTTTTTAATGAACAAGAAACAGAAAATAAGTAATGGCGAGGATACAGAGAAATTGGAACCTTTGTGCACTGTTGCTGGGAATGTAAAATGGTACAGCCACTGTGGAAAAGAGTATGGAGGTTCCTTGAAAAGTAAACACAGAGTTCCCCATGATCTGGGATTTCATGTACCCAGAGGAATTGAAAACAGGAATCAAGAACAGGTACTTGCACACCCCTGTTCACAGCAGCATTATTCACAACAGAAACAATCTGAATGGCATTAACAGATGAATGGATAAACAAAATACAGTTTTTACAACTCCAGCATTGTCCATTTCCTCCCCTGCGGCCCCTCCCCCACGGTACCCAGCTTTCTCCCCATACCGGGCTACTTTCAGGCTTCCATGACTTTGCAATGCTATTCCCCCTGCCCGGAGTACCTTTCTCATCCCCTCCTTCACTTGGCCGCCTTCCACTTCTGTAGGGTCGGGTCAGACATCGCCCGCCACTTCTTGAAAGCCTTTTGTGACCTCCCCCATCCCCATCCCTAATCTGGGTTAGTTGCCCCTCTGATGTTTCCTCCCAGCCTCACAGATGGTCACTGTCGGTTCATTTCTCCACCCACCCAGCTGCCAGCTCTTAGGTCAGGGACTCTGCCTTTGCCTCTGGGCCACCAGGGCCCATCTCTGTGTCTGGCATGTGTAGACACTCGACAAATGTCTGTGGTCACCATGAAGGGGTACTCATTAGTTCCAGGGAAACGTTATAAAGACAAGCTGCCAACAAAACAAAACAAAACAAAACAAAACAAAACAAAACAAACACCGGACATACACTGATGTGCTCATTACATATTCAATCGAATCCTGATTTGGGAAGATTGGTTTTTTTGTTTTTTTTTTAAATTTTTTTTTTCAACGTTTATTTATTTTTGGGACAGAGAGAGACAGAGCATGAATGGGGGAGGGGCAGAGAGAGAGGGAGACACAGAATTGGAAACAGGCTCCAGGCTCTGAGCCATCAGCCCAGAGCCCGACGCGGGGCTCGAACTCACGGACCGCGAGATCGTGACCTGGCTGAAGTCGGACGCTTAACCGACTGCGCCACCCAGGCGCCCCAAGATTGGTTTTTTTGGACTGCTCACCATCAAGCAAGGTATCATCATAAGCTAGGGGAGCCAAACTGGAAGTAACACATTTCCCATCCCTGAGGTGGTCCCTGAACCGACTGCACTCAGGAATGCAGACACCGAAAGTCATAAAACACAACTGGAAGCTAATGAAACGCTCATTTTTCCTCGTCCTGGCCATGAATTCTACACGGGAGTCATTCCGTTTACATCTCTAGAAAAGAAAATCTGGGTTTCATTTTGTAAACTCAGAGCAGAAATGAGGTGCCTGAAGACATCTCAACACTCCAGCAGCGTTTTAGAGCATTCCACATATTGCACGGATGACACAGCCACTCAGAAATGTGTCGTTTTCTAACAAAGGAGAAACCACGCTCTGTCCATAATCTGACAAGTCACTTCTGAAAGCTGAGTGCAGGTCTGATTGGCTCCAAAGTCCCATAAGAACATATTCATGCAATTTCTATTTAAAGGTTGAATCTAATCACTACAAAAACACACAAGAACAAAAGATCGCTCCATCCCTCAGGGATAGCCTACTTCAAGGAAAACCAATGGTCTCCAGGAAAGTGCAGACCACAGAGGCTTCACCCCAGTCTTGCTTCGGGGGAATGTGACCTATGTTACCATGTCCTTTCCTCGCATCAAGGTTCCCCAGCCGGGCTTCTCCTCAGGTTTAATCCAAACCTTGCTTGCTGCCTTTCCTGATCCGTTTATGGCACTTGGTATTTTGTGGGACTGGCTTGAGTTAAGAGGGCTAGACAGCTTCAGTGGCTGGGAGCATGAACGTATGAACGAAGGCATGGCAAATTTAAGAGCTCTCCCTTCAAGAAAGGATAGGCAAGGGGGCCGTGTAAGGTACAAGGGTAAAATCTGTCTCCTCTTGGCCCTAAAACTAATGAAAAGAATTTCATGGTATGAATAAACAACATCCCATTCCTTCTGTTAATGAGCAGTTCACACAGTATTCTTGTCCCCAGTGTTCATGTTTGCAATCCTTTATTTCTCATGTGCCTATTTTAAGAGTAATAGATGAGCTAAGTAACCCAATTTTAGGAATGTGGAAATCTGTCTCTTGTGGGGGTCACATTGGTAAGGAGTATATATTATTTATAATCTTTATTTTTGAGAGAGAGAGGGACGGAGTATGAGCGGGGGAGGAACAGAGAGAGAGGGAGACACAGAATCCGAATCAGGCTCCAGGCTCTGAGCTGTCAACACAGAGCCCACCGTGGGGCTCGAACACATGAACCGTGAGATCATGACCTGAGCCCAAGTCGGACACTTAACTGAGTCCCCCAGGCGCCCCAACATTGGTAAGGAGTATAAATGACAATGGCAGCAGAGTTCAAAATCGTGTCATGTCATGCCCCCCCCACCTTGCTTGCACCACTATCCTTGCTTGCCCTCCACTGTCACCAATCTCCAGAAGACATACCTAATTTCTAGAACCTCCTACTATTACAGAAACAGTCCACAGTGCCCAGACACTCCTGGAGGCCTGAGCCAGCATGGAGACCCAGAGGCTCTGCAAGCACCCTCAAATCTAAGACCGCCCCCCAATCTTGAGGATTTCTAAAAAAAGCATACCTATCCAAGGTACTCGGATCTGCTTGCATGGCCAGCATCCCAAGCATCTCCCGGGACTGCAGGGAGTTATGGTTCCTTTCCTCCTCCCAGGGTCACAAGGTCGGAGCCACAGGCAAATTTCTGAAAATAAGACTGTTGAGGGCTGATTTGCCCATATCAAAACACACTATCGTGCCACATTAACTAAAAATAGTACAGGACTCACACAGGAAGGACAGATCAACGGAAAAGAATGAAGAGTCCAGAAACTAGATGCGAACACACACACATGCTCACAAATTTATTATATGATACAAATATTTCAAATTGGTAATTCACAGGGAAAAGACTATTACCGAATACTGCTGAAATAATGGACAACCAGTTCGGGGGGGAAATGAAAATCGATCCTTATCTTCCATATCCAAATAAATTCTGAATAAAGTTCAAATGTTAAAAAAAAAAAATCCCATAAAATTAAGTATGGGAAAAGATGGATACATTTTAAACTTCCCTATGGTTAAAAAAAAAAAAGTCATACAACACATGTTTACAGGTAAATAACAAGTTAGGAGAAATATTTGCAATGCATCTTTTTAAAGGTGAATATTGAAAAGCATCTTACAAATCGGCAAGGGAAAGAGGGATTCTCCATAAAAGAATGGGCAAAAAAGAGGCGATTCACAAAGGTAGAAATACAGATACCATGAAATACTGGGAGAGATCAAAGAAAGTCCCATTAAGCAACAATGATGTATCATATTTGACCTATCAGATTGGCAAACAGTGAAAAGAGTGATCCTACCCAGGGTTGGCTAGGCAATAGCCAAGGGAAATAAGGCTCTTTTATCCACTGTTTGTGGGAGTGGAAATTGATATCCTTTCGAGAGCATGGTCTGGCACTGGGTATCTAACTTCAAAACACGCGTATCATTTGACCGGCAATTCCCCTTCTGGGAATCTGTCCTGGAGAAACAGCCAGGTAGGGGAAGAGGACAGCACACACACTGTGAGGTCTCTACTGGGGGGATGGGAATGCAGCAAAGGGACGCACAGCAAGCCCCCAGGGACTAGGGAGGGCAGAGGAAAGGAAATTCGGCAGATTTCCTAGAGGAGGGCGTGCTGGAGGTGAGTCTAAGAAGACAGGAGGAGAGGGCATCCGAAGGGATGGGGAAACAGAGGTAAGAGAGAGAGAGCACCATGCAACTGGGGACACCTGCAGGGCCTTGGAGCTGGGGGCAGGAAAAGAGAAGAATCAGTTAACAAGGACACCAATGAGGGCTACTCATGACGCCCACTTTACGGATGAGGAAACTGAGGTTTGGTTACACAGCTCAGGTTAACAGTGCTGCTCACCTGACTTGTAATGATAGAGCAGGAATTTGAGCTGAGGTTCGTCTGACTGTGGAGCCCAGGCAGTGGTGGGGGATTTGGGCTGTCCCCCGATGGCCGCAGGCCACCGTGGAAGGTGCGTGGAAGGGGTGGATTCACCTTCCCCAAGCTGTCTCTGGTGGTAGTGTGGAGAGCGGATCGGAGGCCTCCCTGGAGGAAAGAGGGCAACCAGGTAGGCATCGGCGGCAATAAAAGGAAAGGAAAAGAAAGACAAAGTCAGCACAAAGTGGTGGGAGATTTGAGAGCGAAAACCCACAGGGCCTGGGGACCTGTTGAGTGAAAGGGGTAGGAGGCAGAGGAGTCCAGACTGACTCCCACCGCCTACCTGATATTCCAGGATGAGGGAGCGCTAATATACAAATGACTGCTCTTGCTTCTTTCTTGTACACGCTTATGTCCACATCTTTGCACTCATGCATCCCCCCCCCCACACCCCATGAAACATCATCCCCAATTGCCTTCAAGGTGAAATCCCACCCTTCAGAGCCTACCTCCAATGCTACCTCCTCTCTCAGGAAGTCGCAGAAAACTCTCCCTCCACTCCTCTTAGATAGAGTGTGAGTCTTGGGCATTTTGTGGCTATCTCCTGTTGGCCTTTATCTGCCCAATGGTTAATCAGTTGTGCAGATACCTTGTTTTCTTCTCTTGTCGGTCTCCTGATGCCAAGAGCCACATGGGCCCATCATACCCCTTTCCCCACATTTCGCAGTACGAAGCAGAGGCTCTTGTGCATGGTAGACACTTAAATAGTTGAAATAAAGAAAACAAATAGCTCTCCCCCTCTTTCCTCTCTTAGATTTTGCCTTCTCAGCTCTCAGCAAAGAAATTGCTTAAATGTTTCTTGCTCCAGAAACCAAAAGAGTTGGAAGGAAGTCTTGGAATGCCTGCAGGAGATTTTCTTAATCCTTAACTGGCTGATAACACCACAGGAAACTAGCTCAAAGAAAACAGTGATGAAACAGTTAGGTCCTATTACCACTTCCCTGCTATACTGAACAAGACATTTTGAGAGTAATTTCCAGTGGAATGTCTTCCAAATGTATATAAATAGTCACGGTCAGCCTGGTGAAAGTGTGTGTTTCCAAGATGAACTGATAAATGAAGCAAGATAAAAGAGGTCAAGTGGACAAGATGGATTGCATAGGACATTTATAGATGAAGTTTGTGCATTTTGCTGGAAAGCAAGTGCATAAGAGCTCAGATACTCTATGGGTCTGCCTCATTTTAGACAGCACAGTGCAAAACTTTAATCTCAAAAACAAGAATAAATACATAAATAAGGGGAAGACTGTTTACAGAACCAAATTTTCCAAACTCTACAGTAGACCAGGCATAAACAAATATTCATGCAAGAAATCGGGCTGATTCTTGGTAAAAAAACGAGTCAACTCAAAACCCTCCACCATGTTATGCTTTGGCAACTGTAGTGACACAGGGGGTCCCTCCTGGAGTTGTCTTTCCTTTCAACCACTCCATACACCAAACCAAAATGTCCCAAAGTGTGTTGCCTGGAACACTAACCCCAGAAAATTTTCCATCAAGCGGGTTCCATGGTCAAGGACAAAGGAAATGTTTAATGTCATAACATCTCTTGGAGAACCACCGTGCATCTAGGCATCATGGGGGCTTTGAAAAGTCTTTTATAAATAAACTTTAACTCTTCTTAAGCATTTATTTCCTAAGTTATTTGGTCATGGAACCTTCTAAAAGAAGCAAAAGTAAGACAATAGCACTAGGCTGAAACAGTGTTCTCCAAAACCCAATCGGGAACCTCAAGACATTACCATGTCTGGTTTTCCTTCCTTCTTCTGAACCTCACCTCTTCCCTTCAAAAATCAATGGCCATATTGATGCCCAGACAGGTGACTAGAAAGCATGAAGAGACCATTTATTTCACTTAAAGTTGCTAATGGATAATGACTTTTTTATTACCTCTCCCTGGGAGCATTTACATTTTTACAGAGGCCTTCTGAAATATAATGGCTAAATTCAAGCAGTAATGCAAGTGCCAAGAATCTCATGCCTCTCTGTGACATCAGGAAAGTCACCTCTTCCTTCCATTCACAGGACCCCCACCAGGAAAAAGAAGGGAATTTCCTCTCTCCCTCTCCCTCTCCCTCTCCCTGCCATCAAAGCAACTAGCAATGCGTGCTAACATTCACCCCCATCTTCACCAGACTCACTCCTTGTCATGCTTTAGGGATCAAACTAACTATTCTTCCTCCCTGACCCCTGGACTAGAATAATCAACGGGGCTATCCACTTTCGTAAAACCCAGGACATCCCCCTCTCCTGCCCCAATAGCATCTATCACTCTGTATGCCACTTCTCTGTCTCAACCACCAGCTCTCTCCATCTCATCTTCTTCTGTATGCCCAGAGCCTGGTCCAGGATAGGGCACATCATAGGAAATTATAAACTAACGAAGAGATAAATGTATTTGTTGGTTGGGTAGCTGGTTTTTAATCCCATGGGACTGACAATCCCATTTCCAAGAAGAAATTTAAAAGAAGACGAATATATGAAAATGACTACATAGGTAAGAGTCCAACGATCCCATTTAGCCATACATACTATTTGAGCATTGTCATACAAGGCATTATAGAAGAAACGACATGAAAATAAAAGATTTAGAAGATCCAATTCCTGCCTTCAAGGAACTTGCAACATGGCTGATGAAGGAGAGACATTCTAAGAACTAAGAGAGTCCTAAACACCTTCTCCATCTGCTAGTAAGAACACAAACAGGGTGCCTGGGTGGCTCAGTTGATTGAGCATCCACCTCTTGATTTCTGCTCAGGTCATGATCTCATGCTCTGTGGGATCAAGCCCCGCGTTGGGCTCTGCACTGACAGCGCAGAACCTGCTTGGGATTCTCTCTCTCCCTCTTTCTGCTCCTCCCCCACTCACACATGCTTGCTCTCTTACTCTCTCTCTCAAAATAAATAAACTTAAAAAAAAATAAAGAATACAAACATTTATTAGATTGAAAATTCCACCCTGGCTCCAAGTGCCAACAGCTTAAAATAGGGTGGCTGCTGGGTGCAAGGAGGGTTGCCCACAGGATACCTCAAAGACTTTGTGTGTGTCTGCTCCTCAGTACTGTGTAGGCAGTAGCACGGCAGACAAAAATGCAAGGCACCAGGCTTACAGGGGGCTGAGGAAGTCGGGGTGGGGCCGGGCAGCTTTGCTGGTGTGTGTGATAGCGGCCGAATGGGGAACATCTGTGTCTTGTCAGAGTTTCCTAGAGATCGTCTCTAACTGCAGGGTGAGCAAATTAAGATTGATAAATTGTAGGGTTCTTTCTGGCTTTAAAGATCCCAGATGCTCTGCTAAATTAATGGATGCTCTATCTCCACTCAATCTGACACCAAAACAGAACTTTGAAAACATACCAGACCCCCACTCCCCCAAACGACTGAGCACACCCAGAGCCCTGCTGCTTCTTTCAGCTTGGATTCCAGGACGGGGACCCATATATTTAGTTAGCAACTGTGTGTGTGTGTGTGCGCGCATGTCTGTGTACATATGCACACACGTGCATTTTCAGACTTGAACTTACCTTCACCATAGACCATGTGTACACAGTTTTGACCAACAAGTGTGCATCTTCTAACATGAATTGCTCGGCTAAGCTCCTGAAACACCAGACTGTCCATTACAGAATAATTCCAAGGAAGATGAGATCATTTGTGTCATTTGGAAACTATTGTCTTACTCAAACATAACATGTTGCTAATCATAACACCTAAGATTGTTCTGTTCTTTTTCTCCAGCGCTGAGTTCTGAGTTCGCTAGCCCAGTCCTCCACACAGCCAACAGCATGTTTTATTTATATCAGTAGAAAATGATCACATGTAGCTTGAGGAAAAGTATTTGAGGCACTTAGCTAAAGCTATTCCATTTCTGTGAGATTCTAGAGATCAGATACAAGTGGAGAATGGCCTTTTGGTGACCACCCAAGTAAGCATGTAACCCCAAATGAAGGAGCCTAACAATGGTACTTCCTTTAGAAAGGAACTGACTAGAAGGAAATATCCCTCACAAAGGAAAAGCATCCTAGGAAGATACCAAAGCCAAAAACAGAAGAAAAGTCCTACAAATTCAGACCACTGGGCTCATCTACTTCCACATTCTCTTGCCAATTAGGGCATTAAAGGGAATTAAACAGAATTCATCCTCTATGACATCATCCTCAGAAGTTTAAAATGTCCCTAAACATCCCTAGATTCCCTGTCAAGTGTTGGTAAGAATAACAAAAAAATGATCTGGCGTGGGGCACCTGGGTGGCTCAGTCCGTTAAGCGGTTAAGCGTCTGACTTTGGCTCAGGTCATGATCTCACAGTTTGTGGGTTCAAGCCCCGCACCGGGCTCTGTGTGGACAGCTCAGAGCCTGGAGCCTGCTTCGGATTCTGTGTCTCCCTCTCTCTCTGCCCCTCCCCCACTTGCACTCTATCAAAAATGAATAAACATTAAAAAAAGTGATCTGGGGTGCTCAAGCTCTTGTTAGCAAAGCATGCCTAGACATGGGCTCCACGTCAAAGGCCTCCGGTGTAAGGACCACATTGGCTTTCTCAGCTTCTTGTTATGTGGCTTTCAAAGTTCTCCCATTTCCAGAGCCCAGTGATCATATCAGCAAGGCAGCCTCACTTACGCACTCATTCATCCATATTCAGCAAGTACTTATGGAGCATTTACTATTCCACGTGCTGGGATACACTGATGAATAATAAAACTGTGGTCCTCAGACTCTGGTGCTGGAACCAGGAGCATCAACATCAGCTGGAAACTTATTAGAAATGCAAATTCTGTCTACGGCCATACAACCGTGAACGCTCCCGATCTCCTCTGATCTCGGAAGCTAAGCGGGGTCGGGCCTGGTTAGTACTTGGATGGGAGAAATGCAAATTCTTTTTTTATTTTTTTTATTTTTTTTATTTTTTTTAATGTTTGTATTTATTTTTGAGACAGAGCGAGACAGAGCATTGAGCGGGGGAGGGGCAGAGAGACAAGGACACACAGAATCCGAAGCAGGCTCCACGCTCTGAGCTGTCAGCACTGGGCCCAATTCGGGGCTTGAACTCACAAACTGTGAGATCATGACCTGAGCCGAAGTCAGATGCTCATCCGACTGAGCCACCCAGGTGCCCCAGAAATACAAATTCTTTTTTTTTTTTTTTAATTTTTTTTTCAACGTTTTTTATTTATTTTGGGGACAGAGAGAGACAGAGCATGAATGGGGGAGGGGCAGAGAGAGAGGGAGACACAGAATCGGAAACAGGCTCCAGGCTCTGAGCCATCAGCCCAGAGCCTGACGCGGGGCTCGAACTCACGGACCGCGAGATCGTGACCTGGCTGAAGTCGGACGCTTAACCGACTGCGCCACCCAGGCGCCCCGGGAAATACAAATTCTTGAGGCGCCTGGGTGGCTCAATCAGTTAAGCATCTTGACTCTTGTGTTCTGCTCAGGTCACGATCTCACGGTTTGTGAAATCGAGCCCTAAGTCGGGCCGTGTGCTAAGAGCGGAGCCTGTTTGGGATTCCATCTCTTCCTCCCTCTCTGCCCCTCCCCCACTCGCGCGCGCGCGCGCGCGCGCGCGCGCGCGTGTGTGTGTGTGTGTGTGTGTGTGTGTGTGCGCGCGCGCGCACACACACTCTCTCTCTTGAAAATAAATAAACATTTAAAAAAGAAAAAAGAAAAAAAGAAATGCACATTCTTGGGCTCCACCTCAGACCTACTGAACCACAAACTCTGGGCACTGAAAGGAGGAAGGCTAGCAATCTGATTTTTTAGCAAACCTCCCAGGAGATGCTGAGGCATATTGAAGTTGGGATACTCTGCCGGGGCAGACGAAGACCTCCCTCTCACAGAGCACACCCCCTCCTGCAGAAGATGGGCAGTAAATAAATAGCAAAAGTGTGAAATAATGTGAAGCAACCATTTTCATTTTTAACTGCTTGTTTTTTTTTTTTTTTAAGTAAATCAAGGAAACCGGGAGAGAGTAATGGGGTGCTGCTATTCAGATAGGAGGGTCAGGGCAGGAAAGCCTCCCTTCCGAGCAGAGGGAGCAGGACATACTCACAGCCAGCTCAGTGTCATAGCTGCGTTCTGTCTCCCTTCAGAGCTTCCGGTATGTATCAGACCACAACGGAGAGAAGCTTGTCTTATCAGCCATTCCAGAATGCCTCTGGGAATCTGAATTCTGAGCAAAAGTAAAAACCTAGTACCTGCTCCAAACCTCCAACTAAGTTTCGAAGTCAGAAGAAATCAAAATAGCCAAGAGCCTCAATGATTTCACTTACCATTTGGAAGAGACATAAGAGAGACCTTCCTGACAGCAAAGATTATGGAAATATAGAATAGGCTGCCAAAGAAGACACAGGGAGGCTTTCTTGAAGGAAAGATTATTCCCCAGCACGTATGGTTCATGTGCAATCCTGGAGGGAAACAAGCCCAAAACAGATGACCCTTTGGGGGTCACATGTATTCCCAAGATCATAAACATCTGCTTTATTGCTTTTTCCAATGCTTTTAATAAAAATCCTCAAACATATGGAAGAACAGAGGGATGATCACACACAGACCCACCACCTAGAATCTATAATGTTAAATTTTGGCCATATTTGTTTTATCTAGGTAGATGGATAGATAATAATTAGATATTGCAAATCATCAGAAAATAAATAATGTCATGTCACTTTACCCTTAAATATATAATCATACAGCTCCTAAAAATCTATTTTTTCCTACAGAATCACAGTGTTATTATCACTCCTAACAAAATTATTAATAATTTTCTGATATCTAATAATTTCTAGTCCATATTCAAGTTTCAAAGGTTTCCTTTAGTTATTTATTTAGGTGATAATTGTAACACCCTTGTCGTGGCTGGATAGAGATTTATGTTCCATCTGGTTCTAAATTCAGACATAGATGCAGGCAATGAAATTATACCAAAATCTAAGATGATGATGATCACAAACCCAATGGCTATAATAAACTATTTGTGGACAAATGTTAGAAAAGAAGTAGGGACCCCAAAATAAGAGATTGAGCCTGCTATCAATTAAATGTTTGTGTCTCCCCAAAACTCTTATTTTGAAATCCTCACCCACCGTGTGATGGCACAAGGGAGCGAAACCTTGGGAAATAATTAGATCATGAAGGTGGAGCCCTCATCATATGTACCTCTATAAGGAGAAAAATGAGAGAGGTTGCTTCCTCTCTCTCTTTCTCTCTCTCTCTCTCTCTCTCTCTCCATCGTGTGAGAATACAGCAAGAAATCAGCAGACTATAAACCAGGAAGTGGGCCTTTGACAGACAGACACCAGACCTACCAGCACCTTCACCTTGGATCCCCAGCCTCCAAAACCATGAGAAATGAAAGTGTGCTGTTTAAGCCACCCATTCTGTGGTAATTTCTTATAGCAACCCAAACTGACAAAGACAAAAGCCTGAGTACATTCATTCATTTATTCAGCAAATAAGCTGCTCGTCAGACATGCAGAGATCTATCCCTGTATTCTGGGGGTCCGTTCAGCCAATAGAAGACAAGTCAGAAGTAAGGAGAAATGGCCACCATGGGATGGGAATCCTTTCATTGGCTCAGGACCTATGTATCACCTACATCTTTCATCTTACTGGCAGTCCTGAAGAATTCTTCTTTTTACTTATAAAATGGGATTTTAAATTTGCAGTGGACTCACTCATCATTTAGAGGGTGCTGTGTCTCAGGGAGATAACCTGGACTTCTGGGATCAGAGTCCCAAGCAGATGGATGGATGCTGGATGACTCTAGTCAGTGGGCCAGTAAGAAAAGACACTGGGTGACCACTCAAGATCATCTTGGATGGAGACATAAATAGAAGAGCCAGGGGAATGCCAGGTCAAGGGGTGTCTGTGCCATGGTGAACGAATCTTTGGCTAGCATTTGATTTGTTGAGGGGGCGCGGGGGGTAGGGGTGGAAGGAGGGACATCTCTCCTGCATTCCGTTTTTATAGGGTTTGTTTACAAACTGGCAAAATGCAAGGCACAAGGCTTGACTCTCAGTGACAAAAGTAATCTGTAATACCATAATCATTAAACAGAATGCTAGGAAATTAAGAGAATATGAGGTCTGTTGATTCAAAAACATTTATGGAACATCTATTAGAGGAACCAGACAATTTAAGAGACTCAGACAATCAGATGCCAGTGCTGCCCTTCAGAAGGTTATAGAGCATTAGTAAGGAAAGTATCAGTGACTTTCTGAGGACACAAAGCTATTGTGGAGGCACACTTATGTGTAAAGCATAGGCTTCTTTCTTTACCACCCAAGGCTGCCTCCACTAGCCCATACTGGCCTTGATGAGATCTAATATTACAGGAGTCCTTTGTTAGCATCATTACATGTAAGTTTCAGGAGGGCAGAAACTTCCATTTGTTCCCCTATTATATCCCCCCTACAGTGCTGAACACACGCGCTGTGTATGGCACATAATCAGTGCACAGTGTATTTTTTAACTAAATGAACATGCGCACCTGAGGTCATGCAGTGCCTTACAACATCCCCTCCCATTTTGTACTAAACACTTTTAGTATTTCATTTGCTCTACCGCCCACACTTCACAAACCCAAAGAGGTAACGAGGGTAATGATGATGATTTCAACAGCTCAGGATATTTTGCTTTCCTCAGATCTGATCTTACTTTTCAGAAGCGCTTTATTCTAATTTTAGTCTTCAGTAATGAAAACTACTACTCCAGAAGAAGCTATTTCATCCTACTCTTTGGGGAGAAAAATCAACACTATTGCAACACTGATGCAAGTTATTGGCGTAACTTTGACACGAATCCATTGATCTTCTTCCCGTTTTATGAAAGCAAGAAGAACGACATCATAGCTTCTTGACTTAACAAGAAACCGAAGCTCTGTCTAGCTAACTTAGGTTGTTCATGCATCACTTGGACAGTAGCCTAATTGGCAGTGACCGTAAAGCAGTGCTCTCGACAGCAAATACATTTTGGAGACAATTTCCATGGCTGCCGAGAGCCTTTGGCAACTCCTCTAACTGTCAACAGAAAGTAGGCTTAATTTTTAACTCCGATTGAATTTCTCAACACTGAATGGCTTTTCGGTCTTCTCTCAGTTAGAAACTTGCCAGTCGTTTGAGATAAATAGTAATTATCAAGACTTTGGCATTCTTCACAGTCTGTGAGGTAATTCTTCTAAGTTTGATAACCATGCAGACGGCTGCCATTAACATTCTTAGCGCTTCACAGCAATTGGAGGCATCCTCCAAACCTCACCATTTGCTTTCTTAACTCTGCTTGCAATTATTCGAACACTCTATGAAGAGCTTATGGCATCTTTCTGTGGAGGTGGGCCGTCTACTAACAATGGCCAAAATCTTCCACCGGGTGTTTCTCAGGCTCAGTTAGAAACTCCAGCTGACCTTCTGCTCCTCGCTAGGCAGCAGTAGAGCTGCCTCCCACGGTGCCATTTTATTAACTCGCTCCAGGAAACAACGTGGTGACAGGTAGACATTGTTCTCTGGTGTCTGCCGATCAGCCTCAGTGTGAAGGGAATGATCCCTCGGACAGACTAGAGAGAATAGAATACAAGGAAGGTCTGACAATGCATGGTCTTATCTGATTTCGTTTTTCAGAGAAGGAGGCAGTGGATAAAGTAGAGTATCACTTCACCTCAGCTCGTCAGAATCACGCTAAGTACACGCCACGCTCGCTTCAAAATCGCGACAACACAGAGAAGATTTAACAAGGCCCCGCTCAAAGCGACATGAGAATTCCTGAAGCTCACGTTTGAATGGGATGCTGTGTGAATTTTACCTCAACAAAAATATATGTAAACAAACAATAAGAAAGTTCCTCCTTGACACTGGAAAATCAGCTAGGAATTATACACATTAGGAGGTCCTACGGCGATACATCTTAGGAAGCACCACCCGTCGAGTGGTCGGTGAATGCAGCCAAGGGCAACCTTCACTCTCCCTAGCTACTGTCCTAGAATAGAAAACAAGGAAAGGAAGAAAGCCCCCAAAGTCAGCAGGATGGGAGAAAGGGAATTGTTTCAGAAAGGAAACCTCTCAGAAAATAATTTAATAATGGTAAACAGAAGAAAAATTCAAAAAACCTCCCAGGATGCAGAGAAAAGTTGAAAAGAAGGAGAGGGAGACAAAAGACACAGCAGTGTTTTTACCTAAGGATTACAGTAGTTTCTGAGAAAGAAACCAGAATATTTGAGATAGAAGCAATGACTTAAACAAATGTCCCTGAGCTAAGACAAGGAATCAAGTGTGTAGATCAAAAGAAACATCCAAACCAAGTCAGTTAATACAAATCCACAATTAGATATCCTTCTGGAAAAAAAAAAAAGGCGGACTATAAGAATGCCTCAGTCAATGTGTTGACTGAGGAGCAAGAGGAACAATAACTTCTGTAAGTAGGTTAACCGTGCATCTGTGGAGACAGTACAGGAGAACCTCACAGAGGTCAACTGATGGCAGGATAGCTGGGCTTCCTGGAAAAAATAACTATTATCAGGAGTTTTTCCCTCTACCCCCACCCACCACAACTCAACTTCACTCCACAACTGCTTCATCCATCCACATTTCTTTATGAACTGACTTCCCTGCTTATTTGCTTATGCAGGCCTCATAATGCCTGCTTCCAAATGAAACATCAGCACTTGAGGCTGCATGACCTTCGAGCTTAAATTCCTGTAGGTGAAAAACTCAGTCTCAGGGTGCCTGGGTGGCTCAGTCGGTTAAGCATCTGACTCTTGGTTTTGGCTCAGGTCATGATCGATCTCATAGTTTGTGGGTGTGAGCCCCGCGTCAGGGTCCGTGCTGCCAGTGCAGAGTCTGCTTGGGATTCTCTCTCCCTCCATCTCTCTCTGCCCCTCCCCTGCTCACGCTCTCTCTCTCTCTCTCTCTCTCTCTCTCAAAAGAAATAAACCTCTCTCTCTCTCTCTCTCTCAAAAGAAAGAAACTTTAAAAATTAAAAAACAAAAACAAAAAACAAAACCCAGTCCTGCTCCCCACTGACAAGTTTCTGGATAAGATGACTGATGGTCCAGCTCTGGAGAGCTGTCCACCCATGGCCCAATTAGCTTTAGACAAAAAGGCAGGGTCATACTTCGATTACAGCTGCCCCATCTGGGCTAAGGATGGAGCGAGTTCGCTAGGAAGGGGTTATGGAATTGGAGGAAATTATTGAAACGTCCAGCCCAGTGGATTAAGAAAAAAATTCTACAAGCACCCGGGCAGGAAAGACACGTATTGACTCTGGAATAAAAACTAGTGTGGTCTTCAATGGCTCTGCAACATTAGCTGCCAGAAGACAAAGAAGCACAGTCCACCAGGCTCTGAGTGGAGGAAAGGCCGCGACCCGAGAAGTGTGTATTCAACCGATACAAACATACTCTGCAACTGAAAGATGTCCTCAGACCTGCATGAGACTTTATTTAAAATGCCATCCACAAGACACAGTCCAGCTAACCAAACAGAGAGGCAGGCACTACCAACATCGTGCCACGTGGAAATCTTGAATGGAGCCACAGAACAGCACAGCCATGAAAGCTCTGCCAGTGGGAATGGATGTGCTTCGCGCTGGATGATCAGTGAGACTGACACCCGCCTCACCACAGCCATGCCGGCAGCTACTGTGCTTTTGTGGCAGAGGCCAAGGGCAGCCAAGCCCTCCCAACTCCAAGGTGGGAGTGGATGGGAGAGGACTGTTTATGCTATCACCGGAATCTGGCCAACACGTCAGACTCCTACGCACGTGAAAGGAAGTGAATTGGGGCCCTGAGTTGGATTAAACTGTACTTTCTGCTATTACCTGTACTGGGAGCTTGGAACCCAACTCTGAGATTGAGGCATACTACTTTATACACAACCTAGAAACAAATGCTCCCTGGTTACAGAAGAGATTAATCACAATTACTAGTTACAAGTATTTTATTTTTTTTTAATTTTTTTTTTTTAATGTTTATTTTTGAGACAGAGAGAGACAGAGCATGAACGGGGGAGGGGCAGAGAGAGAGGGAGACACAGAACCAGAAGTAGGCTCCAGGCTCTGAGCCATCAGCCCAGAGCCCGACGTGGGGCTCAAACTCACGGACCGCGAGATCGTGACCTGAGCTGAAGTCGGACGCTTAACCGACTGAGCCACCCAGGCGCCCCTAGTTACAAGTATTTTAAGTCATAGACTGAATACTCAGTGTTTCACTGTAAGATTTCTGTGTACTTATGGTAACAGTCCATATCCAGTGAACTGATAATGAGCACATCAAGTGGAGATATGTGTTGCCAAAGCTACTTTGTCACTGTCATTTACAAGGAAAGGAAGTGTCTGGGTTGGCTACATGAACAAGATATGTCATTTTGGTAAAATTCTGGTTAATAACAGATTAATAAATTAGTAATAAGGGGCACCTGGGTGGCTCAATCAGTTGAGCCTCCTGCTTCGGTTCAGGTCATGATCTTGAAGTTTGTGAGTTCGAGCCCCACGTGGGACTCGCTGCTGTCAGCACAGAGCCTGCTTCAGATCTTCTGTCCCCCTCTCTTTTGCCCCTCCCCACTTGTTCCCTCTTTCTCTCTCTCTCTCAAATTTAATAAGTACAAACATTTTAAAAAATAAAATGACAAATTAGTAATAAAGAAAACATTAACAAATGAAAGCCTGAAACAATAATGGCGACTTTATTTAGTACTCAACTGTATACAAGATGAGCATGAAATACCTTCCTTGCGTTACATTCTTGTGATCTTTACATAAGCCAACTGAGATATATGTTATTACTCCCACTTCATAGATCATTAAATTGCAGCTCACAGAGATTAACGAACTTATCCGCAGTTGTGTGACCAGAACCAAGCTGAGGGCTACACTCAAATCTGCACGATTCCAAAGCCTATGCTGTCAATCACAGCTAGTTTATCCTCTTCCGAAAAGGTTAAGAATTTGGGAGTTTGGTTGCACACGTTATGACTTCTATTACTCCTTCTTGTTATTTCTCTTTTTCCCCCCAATTTTTTACATGTATAATTAGCATCAAAAATATAAACTTTCTTTTTTTAAGGATTGTGACCTAGCCCACAACTTAGATTGGCTGTGTCATTGGCTCAGTAGAAAGAGCACTAGATTCAGGAGACCCAAATGTTCTAAAGGGGAAAATCAGCTCCATCACCCCTGGCTGTCTGATAATGAAGGCACAAGCCCCACATGCCCAAGTCTCTTCATGTGCAAAATGAGAGGGTTAGAACAATGATTTCCAGAGTCCCCTCCAATTCCATGGAAGACTGTACTGCCATTATGAATGCTGCATTGGGTAACCGGCGGCCATGAGTATTTGCCATGCAAACTTCCCACTACAGGAAGTGTAATTGACCAAGAGGTCAAGCCACATGCTCCAAAATCCACCATTACCTTTGCATCAAGGTCACACTTCCCACAAGCTGCTCCCAGCCCATGGCTGAGCACAACAGGGCACCCCTGGGAGGCACAGGGCACCTCTCAAACACAAAACCTGGATTTGGTTCAAGGGCTCCCCAGCGGCCTTGCTGAAGCTTCCTTGAACCGCGCGGCAATCCTGGATGCTTCCACCCAACCCCCTTCCCTCTCTTCTTCACTCAGGATCAGACCCGTGTCGTAGTCTCGTGGCTCTCCTTCCTTTCCTGGGCCTCCCTGCATGTCTTCTCACACAGGCATCTCCCCTACAGAAACCTTTGTATATTAATCTCATCTTGGCACCTGCTTCTCAGAGGACCCAGGCTAACCCGGCATATTGGCAGATCCACAAACCACACCGGTGGTAAGAAAGACGGACCCGAAGGCTGCCCAGACAACACGGCTCCTAGAAGACTACATCCCTGGTTGGTGCTGTCTGTCCTGTTGTTGTCGTTTTCTTCCTTTTTAAAATAAATGTCGATTACGGTCTAAAAAGAATAGTATTCTATTGCTTGTAGACCAAACAAAACAAAACTTTGTTCAATAAGTCTTTCCTGGCTTGATTTTAAATTTGCTCATTTCTTCCTCCCTATCAGCCATATGTATCTCTTCAGCAACTTCTGACTCTCTATTTCAGATCAGATAATAAAGTCCATCCTTCATTTCTGTCATCTACAACATTACAGAAATCTTCCTCTGAGATTTAAAGTATAATTAATCATTTCCGTCCCAGGGTGACCCCCTTCAGATGGCTAAGGGACCCATTCTTGCTAAAGTTCTCTATTCCTAATACAGCAGCCTCCACCTTTCATGGTTATTTGTCAGTCTTTGTCCACCTTAGTGACTCCTTTGAAAATGTCAGTAATTCAGCACTCCCTGACTGTGATGTCCACTTCTTCCAGGTTGAGGGTAGTGAAATCCAAAGGTCTTCCTGCTGGGCTGTTTAGAATCTCATTTGCAAGCTAAATGAGGCAGCCTCCCAATTTTAAATTCAGAATTCCAAATCAACATTCCATAAAAGACACTTATGCTTTTGCTTTGGGTAATTAGGAGGACAAATAAGCCACTCGCCAGGGAAGTAGAGTCCTTTCTTTGATGAGCTCTGAGTCATCAAGGGACTCCATGGGAGACATTTCCTCCTCTGGGTGAAGGGCAGTGGGGCCTGGGGAGGGTCACCACCTAGGACGCAGCCAGTGCCCTCTTCTGTCCCCCAGCAATGGCTTCTGTGCCTGTGGGCCTTGCACAGCGAGTGTTTCATCTTCTTGGTGACATAAGATTTGGCTCAGAGTCACGGATTCTTGTGGCAGCTGTTGTGCCTGTGCCAAAACCCTCCCAGAGTGATGCTCAAAGAGATCAGGGTGGAGAAAGCCCCCTCCCTGCGCACAGACGAGACGATGCATTGTGATGAAAAGTGCTCTGATCTTAACCCTTTCTCTCCCTCAGCCAAGAGTACAACACTGTCTCCAAACTCGCTCTACCCCAGAAATCCTCAGGACGCAGCAGACGAGATGGACTAGAGACCTGGTCGACACAGGACGGCACTGCCAAGATTCCCAGCGGAGACCTGGTCCAGCCTTGCAGACGTGGGAGTGGGTGTCATCCCACCCAGGAAACCATCTGACTCCTGGGTGCCAGGGCGGTGAATCAGCATCCCTTGTTTGACAAAAACGACTAAACGGAAGGCTTTACTCAGTGAACAAATAACCAGACTTTTCTTCTACCTCTTGTTCCTGTTTCTATTTTACCGTCCTCAGGGAATGTAGAAAAAGCAAACATTATCTATAGCGATTTCCTCTTCTTAGAGACCACATGCATGAGGCTTTCTGTCCCCAAAGAATTGGTAACCTTTCTCTAATACCCTCTCTTAGGTTATTTATTGTGACATTTCCAAAACAAACAACTAGACAACTGAAACACAGTCTTGGACAAAGAGGCTTAGGGACACGTTATTGGTTTTAGGCAGCAGGCAGGACTCCTGCCCGGGGAACAGAGGACCCCATCGCTTCAGCCTGTTGAACTCTGTTGGGTTTCTCCAGTCACCCGTGAGTGCTTCAACAATACACGCTACTCCCCCTCTCCTCCCTGCTAAGGGGAGAGCACTTTGCAACAGACAAACTCCAATTTCTGTACGTGAATCTCTTGCTAATACCCACATTCCTCACACACCACCTAGACAAGATTTGGGATTTTCTTAGTGCACTTAGGCTGAAACTGTAAGACTTGTTGTTAATCAAGTTTAATCCCAGGTTACAAATAGCCTCCCTAAGAAATAAAGAACCCTATCCCCACCTGTATGGGTGCAATTCTCTTCCTTCCAAAAGTATTCTTTCTATATCTAAACGTGATGGCAAATTTCCTAAAATGGAAGAAATGAAGTGGTGGGTGTCAGGGGGAGGGGACATCGTACTGGCAGTAGCTAAAAGCATAACAAAACAGACCAAGGCTTTTGGAACTATGAAAATGTCATGAATTTAGCAAAAGAATGAGAAAGAAGACACTCTTAACCACGTTTGGAGATTTGAGATTCATTCTCTATTATGGATGATCCCTCCAAAAGAATACTCTTTAAATACATTTACCTCGCTCGTGTAGAACTCCACAGAACACTTCAAAAATAATTTGAAGTCTTACAGCTGAACTACAAGTCATCCCCATCACTGAGAATCTAAATTCTTTAACCAGAGATACACAGTGATGCCGGATGGTCCAGGGGAATACGTTAGTGTGAAGCTACTGTGTCAATAGCTCAATCGCTTTTTAAAAATCTTAACTGAAGGTAATTGCAAAGTGAGTAAGAAAACGCATCCTGCAATTTTCTTAAGAAATTGGGTTGGTGACACATTAACAGTAAACTCATTTGAGGATGGTGTTACAGCTGAGCACGGGCATTTTGGTTAATGACTTGAAAGTTGACAAGTGGCTGTCTCAGTTGGTAGAGCATGCAACTCTGGTTCTCTGGGTCATGCATTCGAGCCCCACATTGGGTGTACAGATTACTTTAAAAAAAAAAAAAAGAGTGAAAAAAAATAAAGAGGATTTGAAGGAAACCCCAGAGAGAAGCAAAATGGAATTAGAGGTGTGAAGTTTTAACCCAGGAAAAAGTCTATTTCCAGCAGAAAATTACCCAAAATGCAGACTTCTAGAAGTATGAGTGGGGCTGGAACAGAGTGAAGAAACCGGAGAAGGGTGTGGGGAACACGTGCCTGAATTCACAGTGTGTAATAGAGAAACCAAAGACCTGCACTCTGTGGGGACTAATGATACTGCTCTTCCTAAGAAAAGACGATTTCCTACTCCCTACAAATTGGTTAATTGTCATCTCCAGTTCGGTAAAGCCGAATAACCAAATTCCAACGACCTGAGGGAAATAGTAGTTTAGGCTGTATTTAGTACAACAGGAATTGGGGACCAAGGCTCTCACTTGCTGTAGGGATGGTAATGCCTATAATACCACAATACTGTTGGTACAGTTTTGAGTTCACAGTGTTAGTACATCTACACGTTGTACTAACGTTAGTTACATCTACATCTACAGGTTACTTGAGTCCCTGTGTAATGACCATGACCTAAGAAAAATATTTAAAAACTTGGTGTGTGCATGTTCTGTCTGAAATGGCAGTGGGGGAAAGGGGGTGGGAACGGCACTGTAAGTCAGGAGGAAATGCTGGCATATGAGAGAAGGCAGGAGTTAAGAGGAGGGGGACATTTCACTGACATTTAGAGGGAACAGAAGAACCGTGCTCCCAAGAATGACTGCGTTATGAGAAAAGAGCTTAAGAGCTGAAGAGCTTAAACCACTTTATCCTGTCCCTTCAGTGCCAAAACAGACAGCCCCCCAAAGATGCTAGGAATATCCTAAAGCAACTGTGAAGGTAGGAACCAGAGCTACCTTCACAGGACTGACTTGATTCTTCTTCAGGGTTGGAAAATGCAGAACTGGGCAAGCTAACAGTGTTTATTGAGAATTGTGATGGACTTAGGACTGTTGGGGATACTTTAAACACATTGAAGAAGTATGTAACAGAATTATCATTAAAACCATTTTTTTCTAATTTGAAAAACCATGATTTGAAAACAATTGGTGGGTAATAGAAGTCAGTCCAAAATTATATTGAGTTATCGGGTTAGTCATGAAGCCCAAGAGAAATTCATAGGAGTGAGAGTCAGAGCATCCATGGAGGCTTCCCAGAAAATATGGTTCTGAAGGCTAAGTCAGATGTGAATAGGCAGCAAAGCAGAAAAAGAACATTCTATAAAATAAGGTAAAATAAAATAAGATGAAATGAAATGAAGTGAAATGAAATGAAATGAAATGAAATGAAAGAAAAGAAAAGAAATGACAAGACAGCAAACACAGCTTGAGGAGGCAGCAAGGACATGGGTCCCATCTGCTCCAAGGAGCTGTGATGAGAAACTCTGCTTGACACATTCTCGGAGGGCGAGTGTGGGGTCAGATGAGGAAGAGTGTCAGAGAAAGGCAGGGTGTGCGCGCTCACTCCATAATAAGAAAAAAAGGAGCCACTTTGTTTCCAAGCAGGGCTGGCTAAGAAGACTCATGCTGAAATGCAAGCATTTGTAATAAGTAAAAAGTGGTGGTTATAGCAACAGAGACGGGGAAGAGAAGAGAAGCATCCCCAACAAAAGATGTGAGAGGCATTTCAAAGGCACAGTCCTGAGGACTTGGTGGCTAACCTCCTGACCCAGACCTCTCAGGGGGCAGCCCCAGACTGGCTGCCACCAGGAGGCACTATCTGAGCAGCACACCATGTGTAACTCATTCCCCCCAAATTCCTCCCCTCCTTGCTGGGAGTGGGTATAGAGAAGAATCTGTACTCTGTTGACTCAAAGGCAGCGTCTGAATATTGGGAATGAAGACCACAGTATGTGTTGCAAAGAAAAAAAACATATTGAGAAGAAGATGGAATGTGAGGCAATGTAGCTGTTAGGTGAGCCACAAGCCCCCGAATATCCCCGTCAGCAACACTACTAGACCCTAACGAGAAAGTGGTGAGACAAATGGGTGATCAAAAAATACAAAAACACTAATTCAAGGGGACACATGCACCCCAATGTTTATAGCAGCACTATCAACAATAGCCAAACTATGGAAGCGTCCCAAGTGTCCATCAATTGATGAATGGATGAAGAAGATGTGGGGTGTGTGTGTGTGTGTGTGTGTGTGTGTGTGTGTATACACACACACACAAAATGGAATATTAGCCATAAAAAGAATGAAATCTTGCCACTGGCTATGATATGGATGGAGCTAGACAGTACGATGCTAAGTGAAATCAGTCAGAGAAAGACAAATACCATATGATTTCACTCATATGTGGAATTTAAGAAACAAAACAAACGAACAAAGGAAAAAAGAGAGAGATAAACCAAGAAACAGACTCTCAACTACAGAGAACAAACCGATGGTGACCAGAGGGGAGGAGGGTGGGGGGGATGAGGAAACAGGTGATGGGGATTAAGGAGGGCGCTTGTCATGATGAGCCGGGTGCTGTGTGGAAGTGTTGAATCACTATATTGTACACCTGAAACTAAGATACACGGTATGTTAACTACACTGGAATTACAATTCAAACTTCATTTAAAGAAAGAAAAAAAAAAGACAAATGGGTGATAGGGTCCCTTCCTCAAGGAAAAAAAAATACTACACATGGAGGACGGATGGCTCATACCATGCTGTTCCTACCTTTCCCCGTTCCAGCCCCAGCACCCAAATTCACCAGAGCCTCAGGCCCTGGGATTTACAGTGGCAGCCCCCTCAACAGTCTGTCTATCCCACTCCCGAGCCTTTCCATATGGGAGCACCTTCGTGAGGTCTAACTTTTTATCTCCTGCTTCAGCCCCACTCACTTATTCGGGGCAAAGATGGAGTAGCTTAATGCTCTATCTCCTCTGCTGTAACCGATTCCTGCAAGGCAAGAGGCAAGGCTGGCTAGGACATCTCACTGATTTTAAGATTACCCATTGTCTCTGCTTCATGGCTTCCTGATTGCCTGTTCCAGAACATTAAGCAGAAAGTCATAAATGTTATTTTAACTGCAGTCAGATGGCTAATAGAGACAGCGAAGAAGCAATTATTGGAAGGCAAAGGCAGTGCAGATTCCCCCTAACTCTCAGTCCCTGCTCAAGGTTAGACAGGTTTGGCAATGACTCTGAGGTCTCTTGGGGTATAATTCTTCACTGAATCAGAGTTCACTAGACTGCTCTGAACATACTTCCCTATGCTCATTTTTATTACTTATTTTAATAGTCAATTGTGTCACTAAAATCTCATCTAAAATGAATAGACTAAACATATAACAATTTGTTAGGGCAAACCAAATGAAACAAAAACAATATAAATGACACTGATGTAGGAAATAGTAGAGAAATAATCTTTGCAAATTTGTACTTAAGAGAGATTTTGCAGTAAAATGTCAGTGCAAGCATCATTCAATTATCCCTGTAAACTGTTGTTTTCAAGTAATATCCGCGGACATTTTAACCTAAGGCTGCCTCACCTCACTAGATATTCTGTCTGGGGGTCTCTTTCCCTCATGCTCAGTTGCTATGTGTTTAAAGATAACACAATTACCAGACTGAACTACACAAACATAATCATGAAGACCAATGCTGAAAAGCAATTTTACAGTGGATTGTTTGCTCCTTGCTAAACTTCTCTGCTCCTTCTGCCTAGAATGTCCTTCCCCTTACTCCCCACCAAGTCCTGTAAACCCCTGCTTATCTTCCAGAAATCACATCAGGCTTGACTTCCTTGGAAATACTTTTCTTGCTTCCAGTCAACTCTCCTTGTACCAAAAAGAACACACAGGGCCTCCCTCCTGTGATTCATCAGAGAACTTTCTGTTCACTCGAACGACAGCACTTGGTCCTGGGTCTTTCCCGCTCTGCCCTGGTCTCCCTCATTCAGAAAATAGATAAAGTCCTACTTTCTGCAAGGAACATTGCACCTAAATGCTCCACCTCTTAAACGTGCCCTTTTAACTTCCCTTTCGTCTCTTTGATTGTTCTAATAACCATTCTATTAGTGTCTTACATCACGGTATCTGTCTTTACAGCAAACCTCCATTACAACACAGACTGGTGAATGTGGATCCGTTTATATGCCAGAACTTGGGAATGAAGAAGGGCAAGAAGAGGTAGAAGGAAAAGGGCAATCAGCTCAGAGACAGTTCCCTACCATTTCAGCAACAAATGTTATACCTAAAAATGCTCAAATGGATCAATGATCTCCTGCATCTTATCTCCAATCATTAGTGCCGTGTAAGTTCTCTGTCCCTTGGTGCAGCTGCTATTGTTTGAGAAAAAGCCTCCCGTTATTTGTAAAGACATCTGTGATCCCCCTGAAAGAGCTTCCATTTTAAGATGAAACATGAAGCAAACATTTTAGAGCAAGAAAAAGAGAAACGAGTTTCAGGCATGCAGAGAGAAGAGACATATATGTAGAGGACAAAGTTAAACTTCCTTGGCAACTCATCCATTCAATAAATGCTTGCTGAGATGTCTATACGCTGGGAATCATTATGCGTGTTGGAGGTAAGACAGTAAACATGACAAAATCCCTGCCTTTATGAAACTTGAGGGAAAAGACCATTTTGAAATCATTAATAACATGATGTTGATGATTTCTATAAAGGAAACAAAGCACTATGAAGAGAAAGAGTCTGAACAGAGCGGGGAAAGCTATCTTTGACAAGATGGTGAAGGAGTCTTTTCTGAAAAGGTGACATTTGAGCAGAGATCTGAAGAATGAGAAGGTGAAGGAAACAGTCGAGTAAGATGTGGGTAAAAACCATTCCCAGAATAATAAAATGTGAAGGCTATGCAGGAGAAACACACTTAGTGTGTTCAACAAAGAACAAGAAGGCCAGAGCAGTGTGAACAAAGGGAAGAGTGATACCACAGAGGCACTTCTGACTTCGAGTACGACAGAGTGAGCAAGCCCACAAATCCTTGCCCAAAAAGCAACTATTGGAATGGATAAAACTGTCAAAAACAACTAATTCAAGCATTCTGAAATATAACTAATGGCATTCAACAAATTGAGAAGCATTTATTTGTGAAAATTATTAAATGTTGGAGAAGAACAGTGGAGTCCTCAGCTGAGGCTGCTCCCGTCTCCCCTCACTCCCCACCCCCCCAAACTCTACAGGTGCAAGCAGGGCGGGATAGGCCATGGAGACCCGCGGCTTTGCTGTTGCCTTCAAAAAGGCTTTCCTGACCTGAAACATTGCCAGGTAAAGTGGTCATCTCAGGGGTAAGTGAAAGGAAGAGCCAGCCACTGGAGTAGATGGAGGTTGATGTCCTGCTGGGGAAAAGCAAGATTGGCACACTAGCTGGAAATTTAAGAGGGAGTTCTAAAAGGAGACAAAGCTCCAGGGCTTGGTAAATTTGTCATATATCCTAGGTTGACTAGAGACTGGTTTCATGTACGGCAGAGACCAAAGCAATCCCATGCCACACATATTTTCCTGGCCAACCGATCCTGTGCACAAGCACACAGGAGACCTAAAGAGCTTAAAGGACGGGGTGGCAAGAAGCCCAGGCAGACTTGAACGCGGCCTGAATTTTGAATTTGCTCCTCATTCCCCACATCAGTATACAGGGAAAGCCTTACAGGCTTGAAGTGTTGGAGCACAGCACTGACATGTCTTTAGCTGAACAATAAGCTATGCAAACACAAGAAGAACTGCTCAGAAATCAGACTTCGAAATAAATCAAGAAAAAAGATAGTGTCTGCACATTGCAAGAGAGACAAAATTCATAGATTCAGCCAGGGAAAGTCACTAAAGAAAAAATAAAAATGATCCTCAGAAGGAAGAAAAAGTCAGAATCCTAGCTGCTACAATAAAGTATTCAACAAGAAAATATGATACATACAAAGAAACAAGAAAGCCTGACCCATACTCAGTCAAAAGAAACTGTCTTGGAATGCTCCTCGATATTATATTTAGCAGGGAAATCATTCAAATGAGTTGTTATAAATATGTTCAAAGAACTAAAGGGGCGCCTGGGTGGCGCAGTCGGTTAAGCGTCCGACTTCAGCCAGGTCACGATCTCGCGGTCCGTGAGTTCGAGCCCCGCGTCAGGCTCTGGGCTGATGGCTCGGAGCCTGGAGCCTGTTTCCGATTCTGTGTCTCCCTCTCTCTCTGCCCCTCCCCCGTTCATGCTCTGTCTCTCTCTGTCCCAAAAATAAATAAACGTTGAAAAAAAAAAAAATTAAAAAAAAAAAAAAAAGAACTAAAGAAAGTAATGTTTAAAGAATTAAGGAAAAACAGGACAATGACTCAGTGCACTGGCCATCTCAATAAAGATACAGAAATTCTAAGAAAGAATCAAATGGAAATTGCAAACGTGAAAAAGCAGAATTACTGAAATGAAAAAAAAAAATCACTAAAGGATCTCGGCAGTACATTTTGGATGGCAGAAAACATCAATGAACAACTTACAAATTGAGTGATAGAAGTTATCTCATCAGAAGGGCAGAGAGAAAAAAGAGTGAAGAAACATACACAGAGGCCCAGACACTTGTGGAACATCAAGTGTATCAGCACACATGTAATGGGAGTTCCAGAAGGAGAAAAGAGAAAGAAAGGTATAGAGAGAGGAAAAAAAAAAATATATATATATATATTTATATATTTATATTTGAAGAAAAATATATATTAATATATATACATATATATATTTGAAGAAAAAATGGCTGAAAACTTCACAAATGTGAAGAAAAACATTACAGATCCAAGAAGCTCAAAAAATCCAAGTAGTCTAAGCACAAAGAGATCCACCCCTACACCTTTCATAATCAAATTGTTCCAAGATAGGGGCCCCTGGGTGGCTCAGTCAGTTAAGCATCTGACTCTCGGTTTCAGCTCAGGTCATGATCTCATGGTTCATGAGTTCGAACCCTGCATCGGGCACGGCACTGAGGGTGGAGCCTGCTTGGGATTGTCTCTCTCCCTCTCTATCTGCCCCTCCCTTGTTCGCTTGCTCTCTCTTTCTCAAAATAAATAAATAAATAAACCTAAAAAAAAATGTTTTAAGTGTTCAAAGACCAAAAAAGAGAGCAAGGGAAAAACAACTTATATACAGGGAAACAATAGCTATGAATGGCTGATTTTTCAATATACATATATATAAAGAATAACAAGAGACTTCTGGATCCAGGTAAAGGCCTTTTATTTACAGAGCAGCTTACATCGATTTCCCAGTTCCCCATAGGACAATGCAATGAACACCAGATATTACCTGCACTTGCAATAAGATTTCTACCTCAGGACAGGAATCCCCCAAATTATGAAACTCAGAGCAAACCATGCCACACCTGCACCTTTGAGAAAGAGAGAGAGGGAGGGAGGGAGAAAAGGAGAAAGGGAGAACGCCTCTATTTTGGAATACAAACAAATCTCTGAGGGGATAAGAAGTTTGTATTACCCTTTGGAATATAAACAATAATTGTCCCCAGGGGAGATGTTTCCAAATCTTTCTGGAGGCTTCGACCTTGAACTTCCAAAGTTTGTTGCCATCAATTATCTGTTAAGTTAAATTCCAGTGCTACTTATTCAGAAAGCATCAACCATGCAGAAACATGAAATATCTATGAAGCACTGTCTTTTGATAGCCAGAAAACAATGAAATATACCTAACTGTTGAAATAAAAGAACTGTCAACCAAAAATTCTGAATCTAGCAAATCTTCTATTCAAAAATAGAGGTGAACCAAGAAACTCTCAGATGAACAAAAGACTGAGAGAATTTGTTGTTAGCAGTTATGCCTTGCAAGAAATATTAAAGGAAATACTTCAGGCCAAAAAAAAAAAAAAAGGCACCAGATGATAAGCTGAATCCACAAGAAGAAATGAAGTATGCTGCAAAAGATGATACATGAGTAACTCTAAGACTCTGTACTGGAGATCAAAGATGGAGGCAGAGTAGGAGGACCCTAGACTCATCTCGTCCCATGAACACAACTACATAAGTATCAAATCATCCTAAATACCCCAGAAATTGCTCTGAAGACTGACAGAACAAACTCCACAACTAACAGGAGAGGAGAGGCCACATCAAAGAAGGTAGGAAGTATGAAAACATGGTTTAAGGGAGAAAAGGATGGCAGGTACTACAGAGAGGAGGGATCCGTGGTCATAGAAAAGGGGGAAAGAGAGAGAGGAGAGCACCCAGGGGAATGCACAAGGAGAACATTTCTCCATAACCATGGGCTTGAAAAATGAGAGGGGCTGAATTTCATGAGTTCTTGCAACCAGGGCTTAAAGGCTGGAGTTTTAAAGGTCAGTGGGCTTGGCTGGGATTGAGCCTGGAGGGCACTACTGTGCTCCTACAGAAAAGGCAGGCAGACAACCCAGGAGCAGACAGCATGCAAGTAGTGACCTGAAGAATGTCTGGGGCACACAGTGGGGAGATTTACCAATCCCCTCTGAGAGCATCCTAGGGAGACAATGTTCACAGAGATGCCTCTCTGAAAACAGGGGAGCTGGCTGGCGACATTTTTCCTCCCCAACCCCTCAGCATGAACATAGAGCCACCTCGGGAAGCACTGCAGCGCTGACGCTGGCTAACTAACTTGTTTACACCAAGCCCCACACCCCTGCACTCTGACAGGACTGCCCTTCTCAGTCAAGCTTGCCTCAGTCCCAATGTGGTGAGCCCCTTCCCCCAGAAGACCAGTGCAGGCCCCTGCCCACACCACGTTTTCAAAACCTGGAGTTTAAAGTCAGCAGGCTTGGCTGGGATAGAGTCGGGAGGGCACTGCACTACTCCTGGACAGAAGGTAGGCAAACACAACCCAGGGCAGACAGCATGAAAACAGTGATCTGAAAAACACCTGGGGCACATAGGGGTTGATTATTTGCTATTCTAGGAATGCTTCCCTGAGGCTGCCTCAGAGGCAGCCTTCCTCTCTGGGAACAAAGGAGCTGGCTGGCACCATTTCCCTACCCTGCCCATCAGCATAAACACAGAGCCACCTAAGGGAAGCAGCACAGCTCCAATACTGACTGCCTAACTTGCTTAAACCAAGCCCCGCCCCTCCCCCTGCACTCTGGCAGGGCTGCCCTGTAGTCAAGCACGCATCAGTCCAGGGTGGTGGGCTCCTCCCCCAGAAGACCAGCACAAACCCCTGTCCACACAACATCTGACCACAGAATTCTACAGGGCCTCAGTTCTCGTGGAGTTGATTTCAGGTCTTATTTCACAAGCAGACCAGAGCACACCTAGTTGAAACTCACCACACGCAGGCCAGGAACCAAATACTGCCCACAGCAGGTGAGAAGAGCCTCTGCAGATGACTGGCGGCAAGGACAGAGCAGCCAAAATATAACAGCAGAGAGCACACAGCACATACTAGAGACACTCTCTGAAGCACCAGCCCTGGGAACTACATGACCTCTTCTTACATAAGGCCATTACTTTCAGGAGCAAGAGACATCACTGCCTTTTCTAACACAGACAAGAAGAGATTCAGACAAAATGCCAAGATGGAGGAATTTATCCCAAATAAAAGAACAAGTTAAGGCCACAGCCAGAGATCTAAGTGAAATAGATATCAGTAACATGCCTGAGAGAGAATTTAAAGCAACAATCCTAAGAATATTTACTGGGCTTGAGAAAACAACAGAAGACATCAGTGAGACCCTTACTATAGAGATGAAAGAGTTAAAAAAGAATCAATCAGAAATGAAGAATGTCATCAGCAAGATTGGAAACAGGCTTGATGCAATGAACAGCAGGCTGGAAGAAGCAGAGGGATGAATTAGTGACCTAGAAGACAAAATAATGGAAAATAATGAAGCTCAACAAAAGGGAGAAAGAAGAATTATGCAACACAGCAATAAACTTAGGGAACTCAGTGACTCCATCAAATATAATAACATCTATATCATAAGAGTCCTGAAAGAAGAAGAGAGAGAAAACGGGGCAGAAAATTTATTTCAAGAAATAATAGCAGAAAACTTCCCTAATCTGGGGAAGGAAATAGACATCCAGATCCAGGAGGCACAGAGAACTCCCATCAAAATCAACAAAAGCAGTCCAACACCAAGTCATATTGTTATTAAATTTGCAAAATAGAATGACAAAGGAAAAATCTTAAAAGTAGCAAGACAAAAGGAGTCCTTAACTTACAGGGAAAAACCAACAGAGCTAGATGGAAATTTCTCAACAGAAACTTCAGAACCCAGATGGGAGTGGCATGATATATTCAAAGTTCTGAGCAGTAAAAATCTGCAGCCAAGTATACTCTATCCAGCATGTTATCATTCAGAATAGAAGAGATAAAGTGTTTCCCAGATAAACAAAAACTAAAGGAGTTCATGACCACTAAACCAGCCCTGCAGATTTTTAATTCCTAATTCAACATTTGTTCTTCTTTTTTTTTAAATTTTTTTTTCAACGTTTTTTATTTATTTTTGGGACAGAGAGAGACAGAGCATGAACGGGGGAGGGGCAGAGAGAGAGGGAGACACAGAATCGGAAGCAGGCTCCAGGCTCTGAGCCATCAGCCCAGAGCCCGACGCGGGGCTCGAACTCACGGACCGCGAGATCGTGACCTGGCTGAAGTCGGACGCTTAACCGACTGCGCCACCCAGGCGCCCCAACATTTGTTCTTCTTAATGGTCTAGGAAGATTTCCTATTTCTTGAATTAAGGATTCAATTGTGGTAACTTGTGCATGGTTAGGCATTATCTGGGTTTTTTAAATACGGTTACCTAATTTGTTAGTATGTAATTGTCCAAAGCAACCTGTTATCACAGTATGTATTTCAGTGGTTATTACATTGTTTTCTCTTCCATTTCTCATTTTGGTTTTTGAGTCTTCTCTCATTTTTCTTAGTTAATGTAGTTTAAGTTTTGCCAGTTTTGTTTCCTTTTTTTAAAAAAAAAACTGGTCGTTACTTTCAATGTTATGTTTATTGTTTATTCTGGTCTCTATCTTATTTATTTCTGATTTTTCTTTGTTATTTCCTTCCTCTACTAAATTTCAGCTCAGTTTCTTCTTTTCTAGTTCCCTGTGGTATAATGTTAAGTTGTTTACTTGAACTTTTTTTCTTAACACAAGTATTTATAACATAAATTTCACTCTAACATCTGCTTTTCTGCATCCTGTATGTTTCAGAATATTGTGTTTTCAGGGGCGCCTGGGTGGCTCAGTCAGTTAAGCATCCGACTTCGGCTCAGGTCATGATCTCACAGTTCGTGAGTTCGAGCCCCGCGTCGGGCTCTGTGCTGACAGCTCAGAGCCTGGAGCCTGTTTCAGATTCTGTGTCTCCCTCTCTCTCTACCCCTCCCCTGCTCATGCTCTGTCTCTCTCTGTCTCAAAAACAAATAAACATGAAAAAAAAAAGAATATTGTGTTTTTTCTTTTGAGACATTTTGAGTCACGATTTGATTTCTAATTTGGCCCACTGCTTCTGCAGTAGTATGTTGATTAATATTTACATATTAAATTTTTAATATTTACATATTAAATTTTTAATATTTACATTGTAGATTTTTCAGCTTTGTTTTATTGTTGATCTTTAGTTTTGTACCACTGTGGTTGGAAAACACATTTGGTATGATTTCAGTATTCTCCAATTGGTAATATTTGTTATGTCTCTTTTTATGTGATTTAACTGGGGGATTCTTCTGTGTACTTGAGGAAATGTGTATTCTGTTCCTTGGATGGAATATTTTATGTATATCTTTTAGAACCATGTATTCTGAAGTATGCTCCAAGTAAAAAAAATGTTCTTGTTGAAAAAGATAACAACTTTAACTGAGGGTACTCATTTAAAATAAAGTGTATCAGAGGTGGGGGGATGGACTGGGGGATAGGCAAAATAGATGAAAGGGTTTAGGAATACACTTCTCATGATGAGCACAGAGTGATGCTATATAGAATTGTAGGGTTTTTGGTTTTTTGTTTTTAATTTTATTTGAGGGAAAGAGCAAATGGGGGATAGGGGCAGAGACACAGAGAGAGAGAGAGATTGAGAGAGAGAGAGAGAGAGAGAGAGAGAGAGAGAGAGAGAGAGAGAAAGGATCCTAACCAGGCTACATGCTCAGTGTAGAGCCTGACATGGGCTGGATCCCAAAACCCTAGGAACATGACCACAGCCAAAATCAAAAGTCAGATGTTCAACCAATTGAGCCACCCAGGCACTCCTAGAATTGTTGAATCACTATATTGTACGTCTGAAACTAATATAACACTGTATGTTAACAATACTTGAATTAAAATTTTAAATGATATATATGGTTCTTCATTACATCTATTAACTCCTTTTAAAGGCATAAGACTATATAAAGAAATAATTATGACACTCTATTCTACTTAAAACAAAAATATAAATGAATATAGACGATAATAGTGGCACAAAAGAGGAAGGGATGAAATTGTATTGAAATAACATTTCTAAACGTTACTGGAATTAAGTATTATTCTGAAATAAACTGTGATATTGCAGATTCATATTATAATCTCAGGGGCAACCACTAAGAAAATAACTAAAAACTATATGTTAAAAAAAATCAATAAATGATTTGAAATAATATGCTAAAAGTACTTACATAAAAAATTAAAGGAAAAAGCAGAACAAAAAATATGATACACAGAGAAAAGAAAAACATCAAAATGGCATTCAGAAATCCACTCATATCAATAATTATATTAAATGTAAATGGACAAGGTGTTTCATTCAAAAAGCAGAGATTGACAAGTTGGGTAAAAGAACAAGACTGAACTACGTGCTATCTGCGGGAGACAGGCTTATGTTCACTGACATAAAGACATTCACATACTGGGCTGATGGCTCAGAGCCTGGAGCCTGTTTCCGATTCTGTGTCTCCCTCTCTCTCTGCCCCTCCCCCGTTCATGCTCTGTCTCTCTCTGTCCCAAAAATAAATAAATGTTGAAAAAAAAAAAATTAAAAAGACATTCACATAAAAGGATAGAAAAAAAAGATATACCATGCAAAAAAGGGAACATAAGAGAAATGGATGGCTATATCAATAACAGACAAAATATTAATAGACAAAGGAGTTTCATGGATAATAAAAGGGTCAATTCATCAGGAAGATATAATAGTTATTGATGTTTATGTACCTAACAATAGTGCACTCATTCTCATTTAGTTCAGATAAATGAACCAGAAGACCAGAGAATGAAAAATACCAAGTTTTCCCATCTCTGGACACACACATATAGTAAAAACTAAAGAGTCACATAGATGAGTCCCAAATAGAAGGCTATAAGAATAAATGGCTTATTCTGATTTCCAGGCTCAGGGGTTTCTAAGTCATGAACTTAGAGTAAACAAGAAAACAATAATTGCTAATCATGTGGCAACCAGAGTGGTGATATTCAAATTTTTATTTACACTTTAAGAGCATTTTTTTTCCTGTAAGCATCTTATGTTTGTTTGTCCTAAAGAAACCATCATCATCAAAAATCTGGTGGTCTGTCTGTAGTTACCAGTTGCATGTTTGAGTAATACATGAGTGCCTGTTGGTTGTGTGGATGTATATAACTATTGATGGAATCCATAAAGCTGGGGAAACAGAACAGTAGCAGCTAATGACAGATGCTGACTTTATATTCCTGTACTGGCATGCAGGAAGTCTCAATATTTCCATGTGTATATGAGTCTCCTGCTTGTTTTAAATATGTTCATCTAATTCTAAGTGATGCATGATACCAAGCATGACCGGGAATTGAAATATTTCTTTGTGGAATTTTTAAAAACTTAATTGCTGCAAGGAAAAGACCTTTAAAAATACATAGAATGTTTCCAAACATAGAAGAGATTCCCGTAACTAAGACCATTCCCAAAATGGAATAGTATTAATGTTGGCCTATTTGCCCCACTCCTATTAGTCATGACGAAACACCCCCACAGGGACAGAAATCAGAGGGAATGTAAGAAAAGGGTGCAGAAAACAGAACCTGTAAAGCAGCGAGTGGAACCACAGAAGTATTTTTCGTGTCTTCGCTTGTGAGAGGAAAGAGCTGTCTATTCCAAATGCTGCTTCAGGGGACAGGAAAACAGAGAGAACACCGACCTAGTGACCTCCACGAATTGCTGGCTGTAGCTCAGCCTCCCAGCCTCGTCTACAGGAAGCCAGTCATCCAGACTCCAAACTTCCAGTCCTAATCAGAAGGGGTGATGGGGCAGGCCTCGAGTGAGAAAGTCATGAGAATACTATTAGCCACATTCAAAGTTCAGGGGAACTGTTTCCTCCTGGAGCATTCTGAGAGCAGCCGGCAGAAGCTCTGAGGCCAAGAGGCCAGGGCTGCTGCTTCAAGGATCAGGAGGCAGAGAATGTAGCTCTTCTCCCAGGGGAGCTTGATGACAGTGGGTGGTCAGCTTTGGCTCTGAGTCTTAGCTTAACAGGAAATCCTTTCTTCTGGGTCACTGAGTCACTGTGTCTTCACATCACTAGGCAGACAGGAACCTTACACAGTCTCTTCAGCCCTCAGGTAAGACCACCTTGACCAGTCTATGATGTTAGCTGACCATGATAGCCTCCATGAACTGTGCTATATCGCCCCCTGCTGACCAGCCTGGTGCCACACCCAGGAAAATGCCTTTGACACAGATAAGCTACGCTGGCTTAGTATAATGAGATGTCAAGTCACTGTCACTAGGACAAGTGTTTCATTAGGTTTTTCCTGTGGTTGAGGCTACTTTGCCCTTATCCACTGGCACTCTCTTTTAATACCCATGGTGACCTGCCCATGAGAATCTACCTGGATTATGTGGCTCAAGCTATTTTTGGGAACCGACGGCATATCTCATCCAACTGTGGCTTTAGCTGTAGCAACAATCACAGACAGAGATTAACAAAACCTTAAAGGACATTGAATACTAACATGTATCCAGTACTCAAGTCCCCTCTACACCTTCCCTGGCAAGGATCCATTCAACTTGCATTCAAATATCTCCAAGGTTACAGTCTTTTTCCTCTTGAGCCTGTTACTTCTGCTTAAAGAGCCTTAATATTAAGCTGAAACTGATTTCCCAATGACTTCCACCAACATTAAGTTCTGCAGTGAAGAAAACATTTCTAATTAGGGTTGTATTTCACCACGTTCCTCCATTTCATCCACATGAATATCATGAATAATCTTGTCAAATACTTTGTTAAAATATAAAACACTGGGTGTGCCTGGGTGGCTCAGTCAGTTAAATGTCTCACTCTTGATTTCAGCTCAGGTCTTGATCTCACGGTTCCGGAGTTCAAGCTCCGCATCAGGCTGTGCACTGGCAGTGTGGAATTTGCTTGGGATTCTCTCTCTCCCTCTCTCTGCCCCTCTCCAGCTTGTGCTCCCTCTCTCTCAAAATAAATAAAAAAACCGGAAAAAAAAATCTAGAACACTGTGTCATTCCCTGAACTAGAAGCCCAAAAACCCTACTATTGAAAGACGTTAGTTCAATGAACTTTTTGGATTTCGTAATATGATTGCATTGTTCTTATGGAACACTGTTGAGCACCGCTTCTTTGAGAACTCACCACTCATCTTTTTAAACAATCCACTCTAAAATCTTACCCAGAGTTGACATAAAGCTCAGTGGCTGTCATCTCAGGATTTTTGAGAATTATGAATCATTCCTAATGCATACTTCAATGTCATCATTCTATTGAGAAGCCACACATTTCCACCATCAGAGTCATTTCTTTGGCGTAATTTGCTGTAAGTTATCTGGAAAGCAATCTGGAAATACATAGCAAAAGTCTGTTGCAAACTATCTTCATTCTCAAGTCAGGACACAAAGACATTCACTTGAGTCTACTTTTTAGGGCTCCAGCTTGTCCCAAGGGAGACTTTTGGCCTCTGAAGTGATGTTTATGATTGCATTCTTCTTGAAAGAGTGATGTTTATGATTGCATTCTTCTTGAAAGAGAAAATTGAAAACAACCTAAATGTTTGCATGTATGATTACATAAGGAAATGCTGTCAATCACTTAAAAAGACGGGTTTTTTTTCTTTTAATATGAAATTTACTGTCAAATTGGTTTCCATACAACACCCAGTGCTCATCCCAACAGATGCCCTCCTCAGTGCCCATCACCCACCCTCCCCTCCCTCGCACCCCCCATCAACCCTCAGTTTATTCTCAGTTTTTAAGAGTCTCTTATGGTTTGCCTCCCTCCCTCTCTAACTTTTTTTTTCCTTCCCCTCCCCCATGGTCTTCTGTTAAGTTTCTCAGGACCCACGTAAGAGTGAAAACATATGGTATCTGTCTTTCTCTGCATGACTTATTTCACTTAGCATAACACTTTCCAGTTCCATCCACATTGCTACAAAAGGCCATATTTCATTCTTTCTCGTTGCCACGTAGTATTCCATTGTATATATAAACCACAACTTCTTTATCCATTCATCAGTGGATGGACATTTAGGCTCTTTCCATAATTTGGCTATTGTTGAAAGTGCTATCAACATTGGGGTACAAGTGCTCCTATGCATCAGCACTCCTGTATCCCTTGGGTAAATTCCTAGCAGTGCTATTCCTGGGTCATAGGGTAGACCTATTTTAAATTTTTTCAGGAACCTCCACACTGTTTTCCAGAGCAGCTGCACCAGTTTGCATTCCCACCAACAGTGCAAGAGGGTTCCCATTTCTCCACATCCTTGCCAGCATCTAGAGTCTCCTGATTTGTTCATTTTGGCCACTCTGACTGGCGTGAGGTGGTATCTGAGTGTGGTTTTGATTTGTGTTTCCCTCATGAGGAGCGACGTTGAGCATCTTTTCATGTGCCTGTTGGCCATCTGGATGTCTTCTTTAGAGAAGTGTCTATTCATGTCTTCTGCCCATTTATTCACTGGATTATTTGTTTTTCGGGTGTGGAGTTTGGTGAGCTCTTTATAGATTTTGGATACTAGTCCTTTGTCCGATATGTCATTTGCAAATATCTTTTCCCATTCTGTCGGTTGCCTTTTATTTTTGTTGATTGCTTCCTTTGCGGTGCAGAAGCTTTTTATCTTCATGAGGTCCCAATAGTTCATTTTTGCTTTTAACTCCTTTGCCTTTGGAGATGTGTCAAGTAAGAAATTGCTGCGGCTGAGGTCACAGAGGTTTTTTCCTGCTTGCTCCTCTAGGGTTTTGATGGTTTCCTGTCTCACATTCAGGTCCTTCTTCCATTTTGAGTTTATTTTTGTGAATGGTGTAAGAAAGTGGTCTAGTTCATCCTTCTGCATGTGGCTGCCCAGTTCTCCCAGCACCATTTGTTAAAGAGACTATCTTTTTTCATTTGGCTAATCTTTCCTGCTTTGTCAAAGATCAGCTGGCAAAAAGACGGTTTTAAAAATAATTTTTGACAGCACAATCCAAACTGTATAAACTTCAAATAGTAAATAACCATAATCCTGTTTAAAAAGAAATAATAATTACATGCAAAAAAATATATTGCTGGATAAAAGAATAACTATTTCTACTTTCATTACATTTTTCAATATTTTAGACTTTTAAAATATTTTTAATATCAGACTTTTTATCTTTCTAAGTCATTCCTTAAGGGTACAGTGTTTTAGGATTGTATATAATCATACAACATACATACAACTGTGTCAAAGGGACTGGAGTCCAACAGTACTTCTTGTTAAAAAACATGAAAGAGCTAAAATTTGCAAGTATTTGCTTCTGTGAAGTCATTTGGAGAGGAATAAAAACAGAGGAAGAGGCACAGGACCGCTGTTTTGTTACAAGCCTTTTAACACTATCCTAGCTTTCAAACTACGCATATGTTACATCTATTAACAATAAACTGAATTCTAAGTTAAAATTATTTTTTAAATTAAACAACATACTCTGTGGAAATCATTTTTAAAAAGTCATGAAAGAAAGGAAGAAAAGCTCTCCAAGGTTACTGGCATTTTCAAAAAGTATCAAAAGAGAAAGGGAGAATTTGCATTTAAAGAATAGCCTTCTGTTGGGCATTCTACCAGAATCTTCCTAGCATGGAAACAGAGGGCCCCTCAAAGCCCTCACATGTAGGTCCTCTCAGAGGAAGGTGAAAATAAGTACACAAAATCAAGTGCAAGTTAGCATATGATCCCATCATAAATGACATATTTTTAAACAATGTTATAGGGCTCAAAATAAAAGGAAAGGGGATTTTGGAAGGAGTCAGAAACTGCTCTGGGGGGAATCTCATCGGAAGTTGAAAGATACCTATGACTTCAGCAGGAAAAGAAGTGGGAGAGAGGACGACCCCCACAGTCTGAAGCAGAACATGAGCAAAAGCTGGAGACAAGGATGGATGGAGCTGACATGAAATGACCTTGGCTGTTGGGGTGGGAGGACTGGGATCCCAGAGAGTCAGACTAACAAGGGACACCCACGCTGGGTCCATAAACCCGGGGGACAGTCAATGTTTTTGAGCCAGAAAGTAGTAGGTGTACTTTAGAAAGATGAGTCTGGCTAATTCTACAAAGAAAATGAAGAGCAAACATCAGAGACTAAGTAAAAAGGACAGAGCGAGATGCAGAAAGTGCCTGAACTGTAGACAGGCAATGTCTTGGCTCCTCAATGGCAGGAGTGTTCAAGTACATGCAAACAGGTTTCCAAACTGCCCTGATTTCTTCCTGTCTAGTTTCTCTAAAAAACTGAAAAATATTTTAAAAAGTAGAAATACTTACTCTACCATCCAGGAATATTTTTTGTATATAATAATGGTTTCTTTTTAAACAAAATTATGATTCTCTACAATTTGATTCTCCGCTCATTTCCTCCTCTCTTCCCTTCCTGCGGGGCCAAGGATCCCTCTAACTTCCCTAGAGCAAATGAGCCATTCAGTCATTCTGTGCACATTCCATTTGAGGTGCCAAATACGAGACTTGGGCCTTCCCTCACAGAGCGTTCCTGGAATCTTTGTAGACAGGTCTTCCCTCAACCAGGAGGCAGCTGGGATGGCAGCATTTCGACCAGGCCATTGTATGCAACCTTCAGACATCAATTCATTATTTTATAGACCTAATTTTGAATAATACATTTTTCACAATTGACACAAGGCCCTATGACTCCAGTGAGTGTCTCTCTTAAAAAATTCAAGTTTAAAGGTTATGTTAAGTAGCATTTAGGGAAAAATATCATAAAATCACAGGAAAGGCACTGGATCTCCATATAACTATTGTTTGATTAAGGAAATTACATAAAACACAGAATTATGTAAACTTCCTTAACCTAAACAAATATAAATTGAGTGGCCTCATAGACTCCAGACATAATCTATCATCTGATCTCCCATGACTCAGTTGATGTTAGGATCCCTCACAAAATTAAGGAATGTTAAATGCTAAGACAGAAAGTGACATAAAAAGATACGTGCTAAGAAATCATCAAGAAAATTATTCCTAGCTAAATAAATATAGGGAATGTTTTCCCTCCTGAGGTCAGTCACAAACTTTATGATGCAATTTACCATGAGTAAAAAGTAGCTCGGGGCGCCTGGGTGGCTCAGTCAGTTGAGCGTCTGACTCTTGATTTCGGCTCAGGTCATGATCTCACAGTTTGTGAGTTTGAGCCCCATGTCAGGCTCTGTGCTGACTGCATGGGTCCTGCCTGGGATTCTCTCCCTCCATCTCTCTCTCTCTCTCGCTGTCCCTCAGCTTGCTTTCTCTCTCTCTTCCAATCTCAAAATAAATAAACATTAAAAAAAAAAAAAAAGTAGATCAGGAAAGATTCATGGTAAATCTCAAAATGTCTTTCCAGCCCTAACAGTAGGTGGTTTTCCAGTAACTGGATGCTGAGCCCGGGATTATAACCCCAAAATATTCAATTGGTATGAAGCACTAACTGAGTCCCTGCTAAATGGAACTCTCCTCTTCCACTCCACATGTTTCCATATGGAGGGACTCCCATCAGAGAGACACTGCTGGTCTCATGCCTCATCCTTTTTCAGTCTTCTTTGCAGGAAAGGGTGCATCCGTATGTGTGACAGACATTGGTCCCCATTTCCTAACTGAGGGGAGTTCATCTACTATAAGACTATAAGCAGAGGATTCCCTCTCTTTTTTTTCTTCACTCACTTCCCTGGTTGCAGTACCTGAACAGTGAATTTGGAAGCGGGCTCTAAGCACCCCACCCCAACATCTTCATGTCCTGTCTAGAGACTTATGTTCTGATCTGCTTTCCAATAAAGGGAAACGGTCTACCCTGTGTGAGAGGTCTCGTTGTGGAGCTGTGCCAGAGCTCCGTAAAAAAGCACACCTCATTCCAGGTGAAGCCTTAGTGATGCCATCTGACTACAGGCCCAGGCCACCTTCTCCCAACAACAAAGGGAGAATTATTTTATATACACCTCCCTGACTACTGGGTCTATCCAATTGCTTCTAAAATCAGGGAAGAGAGAAGTACTAATTCTTGACTCCCTAAAGTCTCAATACACAGATAGTAGAAACATTAATTGTACAAACATTAATTGACAGCTGTTGAGAAGGAAAGCAGCTCTTACAGAGACAGGGCCCTAAAAGTCTTCATAGTAAAAGCTCACCAAGGGTACCTTTGTGTGTTTGAAGAGCCAATTTAGGTCAACAACTCATTGGCCATCGATTGCATGCAGCATCCTGAGTGCAAAAAAGAGCTGTGTGCAGTGAAGAAGAGAGGTTTATACAGAGAGAAGAAGTCCATAATCTATTGGGAAGACAGAGACATACACAAATAACTTGGATACAAGGCCAACTGATAAAAGACATAATAGATGTAGTAAACATTATGGGCAAAATGCTGTCAGATTTTCAATAAATGGCTCTAGGACAGTTGAATACCCACATGCAAAAGGATGAAGTAGGACTCCCATGTCACATCAAACACAAAAATTAACTCAAAATGAATCAAAGATGTAAAACTCAAAGAGAAAAACAGATGTAAATCTTTCTGACCATGGATAAGGCAACCACTTCCTTCTTTATTGTGGTAAAACAGACACAGCATAAAATTTATCATTTTAACTATATGAAGGGGTACAATTCAGTGGCATTTAGTACATTCATAATGTTATGCAACACTATCTAGTTCTGCAACATTTGCCATCTGGCAATGGCTTCTTTTTTTTTTTTTTTTTTAATTTTTTTTTTTTTATTTAAAAAAAAAAATTTTTTTTTTCAACGTTTATTTATTTTTGGGACAGAGAGAGACAGAGCATGAACGGGGGAGGAGCAGAGAGAGAGGGAGACACAGAATCGGAAACAGGCTCCAGGCTCTGAGTCATCAGCCCAGAGCCTGATGCGGGGCTCGAACTCCCGGACCGCGAGATCGTGACCTGGCTGAAGTCGGACGCTTAACCGACTGTGCCACCCAGGCGCCCCTTTAATTTTTTTTTAACGTTTATTTATTTTTGAGACAGAGAGAGACAGAGCATGAACAGGGGAGGGTCAGAGAGAGGGAGACACAGAATCTGAAACAGGCTCCAGGCTCTGAGCTGTCAGCACAGGGCCCGACGCGGGGCTCAAACTCACGGACCATGAGATCGTGACCTGAGCCGAAGTCCGTCGCTCAGCCGACCAAGCCACCCAGGCGCCCCAGGCAATGGCTTCTTAAATACAACACCAAACATACAAGCAACCAAAGAAAACAGTAGATAAACTGGACTTTATCAAAATTTTAAGCCTTTTTTGCCTCAAAGGACACTATTAAGAGAGTGAAAAGACAGCCCACAGAATGTGATAAAATATTTGCAAATCACGTATCTGATAAGGGCGTAAAATTTATAATATGTAAAGAATGACTAAAACTTAGTAATAAAAGGGGCGCCTGGGTGGCTCAGTCGGTTGAGCGTCCAACGTCGGCTCAGGTCATGATCTCGCAGTTCCTGAGTTTGAGCCCCGCATCCAGTTCTCTGCTGTCAGAGCAGAGCCTGCTTTGGATCCTCTGTCTCCCTCACTCTCAGCCCCACCCCCACTTGCTCTCTCTTGCTCTCTCTAAAATAAATAAATATTGGGGTATCTGGGTAGCTCAGTCTGTTAAGCGTCCAACTTCAGCTCAGGTCATGATCTCACTGTTGTGAGTTCAAGCCCCATATCCAGCTCTGTGCTGACAGTTCAGAGCCTGGAGTCTGCTTCGAATTCTACGTCTCCTTCTCTCTCTGACCCACCTCTGCCTTCACTGTCTTTCTCTGTCTCTCAAAAGTGAATAAACGTTAAAAAAAATGTTTTAAATAAATAAATAAACATTTTAAAAAATGGAAAAAAAAAAAAAGAAAGAAAAGAAAACAGTTATATAAACACAGTGACAACACAATGGGAGAAAGTGTGAAAAATTCAACTGCTTTACTTCATGCAATTATTCAGATGAATTCCACAAATATCTTGAAATTTCTGGAAAGTTTCTTTCTAATCTTCAAATCTGCGTGCTAAAGTGAATTTTTTCTTTTTCATTCAGATACTTTAACTTCATGTAAAATAAACCCACTTAAAAAGGCAATTTCCTCAAAGAAAATTCCAGAAGATGTATGTATAATGAAAAATGTTTACTGTATAGAACAGCTTGCTCAAATGCTTCGTTTTCTGCTCTCTTTTTAGAGGAAAGGAGACACAGATGATTTCTGCCAGCTGGGGGACACTCTAGAGAGGTGACAGTTCTGATAACAGATACAGCCACTAAATATTCCACTGCATTTAAACAGACTAAGCCCAGAACTAGACAGCATGTTATTCATAGGAGTGGGAGAAAGTGCGTAATGAAAGAGCTTTTGAAACACTTACTAGATTTACTAGAGATTACTGAGGATGGGACAACAGTTTATATAAGCCTCCTGATTCTCAAAGGGTCAAGAAACAGGAAACCGAAGATTAGTAAAGGAGTAGAGGTGGTAGAAGAAATGTTGACACGTATGTGCGAACGCCTGATGGGAAAACACAATTCAACTTCAAATAATGTGGAATAAAGTGGAGGAAATAAATGCTGAGCAACCTACTCAAATATTACAGGTATTCTACTGTAGGACTTCAGACAACAGATCACTCCCAAAAGGTTGCTTGAAAATTAAATAAAAATCTAAAAGCACTACAAGGTTATGGAAACAATATGACAAACAGTTACATATAAAGCAGAGCCTAAGTTCTGTAATGATATATGTATAAATAAAAAGACTGAAGGGAGTATACCAAAATTTTGTAGTGCTTATCTCTGGAAGTGGGGATTGCTGATATTATTTATTTTTTTTCAGTTATTTTCAGAATTTTTTGAATGCCCTTCATAGGTACATGCTATTATAATAAATGTGTACAATTAATACTCTAGAAAGCAAATAGCATTGTGGGTTTTTGCTGTTTAATTGAACCCCACCGTCAACACATTTTTAAAGGTAACAATCGGGGCACCTGGGTGGCGCAGTCGGTTAAGCGTCCGACTTCAGCCAGGTCACGATCTCGCGGTCCGTGAGTTCGAGCCCCGCGTCGGGCTCTGGGCTGACTGCTCAGAGCCTGGAGCCTGTTTCAGGTTCTGTGTCTCCCTCTCTCTCTGCCCCTCCCCCGTTCATGCTCTGTCTCTCTCTGTCCCAAAAATAAATAAACGTTAAAAAAAAAAATTTTTTTTTAAATAAAGGTAACAATCGTTTTGTGTGGAACATTACAAACTCTAGTGCTTGTGTGCAGTGAGTTTAGACTGTGGCTTCCTATCCCGATACTTTTACTTAAAACAGAGAGATTGTCTACAAGTGAAAATGCAGTGAGTGCAGTTTGCAATACTTTTTCTTTATAGTTACCAAGGATTAAGGAAGAGGGACACCTAAATGTTTCACCCAAATGTTATTCACTTTATCAAACTAAATATCAGATGTAAGATACACTTATAGAGGTATATTTCTATATGTTATTCAAATTAAAATGCAATGTTAGGATGATTTCAGCAACAGGGAATATTTAAAACTCACAAAATGACATAATTTTGTCAATAATCCTCCTGAACTCTTGAAGTAATTTTACTTACAGGAATCATTCACTTTATAATTGAAGGATCCCTTCAATTCCAACTCAAAGCAACTTACTCTGTGTTCAGTGACTGGTATCTTCTTTAAGACAGAGAACCACACGGAAAAATTCACTTAGCTGTATTTGCAATGTCAGCCTGTCCGCACACAGCAAAAGATCACCCAACCAAATTTGATCAGGAAGGGAACAACATATATTTTCAAAAATTTTTGAAAGGTCTCTACATTTAAAACTTGTTTAATGTTTATTTATTTTTGAGACACAGGGCACAAGTGGGGGAGGTGCACAGAGAGAGAGAGAGGGAGACACAGAATCTGAAACAGGGTCCAGGCTCCAAGCTGTCAGCACAGAGCTCAATGCAGGGCTCCAACTCGGGAACGGAGATAACATAACCAAGGCCGAAGTCGGACGCTCAACCGACTGAGCCACCCAGGCTCCCCAAAACGTCTCTACCTTTGAAATCAGAGGTGAGTGATGGGATGCAGAAAGCCTTCCCAACACTTTCCTGTGTTCACAAGTATTTTCCAAATAAAGACATCCTGAACTAGAATCACGTATTTGTAGCTTGATTGCTATCACAGAGAGAACAAACCAACAGACCTAACCTGGTCTAAAAGCAAAGGGTCCACCCATCTGTGTCCCCCAGAGAGAGGGTCCCATTCACTAATGAACAGATGGCTCACTGAAGGCCAGGAGCAGGGCCCCTTGGTGCACCTGCAGATGACTTCAGTTCTACCTCATGAGCAGCAGGTTACAGGGCTACCCTTCGCTCCAGGAGATGGCCACGGAGGTTTTTCTGCTGTTTATATAAGGTTATATTCCCAAAACAAGACATGAGGCAGCTGTTTGGGAGAAAGCCTTGTCTGAAGAGCATCACTGATGCACAGTGTTGGTATTGGCATTGCAAAGAATAAAACACGAACCCAGTGCAGTTATCATAACAAGCAGAGAATCAGGGACTGGAAACCACGCCAACGAGAAAGGCCAATCCTTTGATTTCTGTCCACCCTTCCCCTAGCTGTCTCAAAAATCTCATAAAAGTAACTCATCCTGGGTTGTGCATCCTTCCCGATAGTGTTTCTGGTCCCTGTGAAAAATGACACTTGGGGATTTTCAAATTTTTCAGGAGTGTCTTTTTTTTCCTCACATTTTCCAGATTTTGGCTCCAATGGCATACCTGCTCATGTCTGAATGTTCTCCCTGTCCCTTCTGATTCCTCTAAGATAAATACGACTTGTCCTAAATCTGTCCTTCTCCTTCCTTCCAGGATATGGCTGGCTGCCATAAAGTCAAGGGTTGAGATCAAAGGGAGGTTGCTCCTACGCAAGAGAAAAAACATAGACTGGTCAGCTAGCTGTACTCTCTCCTGATCTACCAAACCATGTGATTCAGAAGAAGGGGGCAGTGAGGATTTAGGGATGTCTCCCACCTCTTCACGGTCTGAGTAAATGAGTCTGGCCACCAACAGAGGGAAGGAAGCTATTTTCTATTGAGATTTATGATCAGAGTCTAGCACGGCCTGCTGGAAAATTACTAAATCTGGGGGTGTGACTCTCCCCCTCATAGATTTATTTCCTTTTTATGAAGAAACAAACAAAATTCAGAAATTCAATCACACAGGATCCCCTCGTTATACCTCTGTAGCAAAACAAGAAACAAGGAAGCCACTCCAAAATAGCCTTTCCCAAAGCCACGGAGATTCCCAATCCCATGGTTACACTACTAGAAAAATTTTTCTTATTTGTAGGAGTTCCACTTTCTGTAAAAGGACCTTACCCAGAGATCTCTTCTAGATCACATGCGCCTTAATTTTAGGAGCTGGGAGACCATGTCCGTTAGAGGCATCGTGGCAAGAGAATAGTTCTCCCTGCCTATGTCTAAGGCAAAGCATTTATTTCCCCCTGGCCTTCTTCAGTTTGAGAATCTTGAAGGAGGGAAAGAGATAATAAGGGAGGGAAGAAGGGAAAGAGAAATACTGGAGACGAATCAATACCAAAAAAAACTGAACAAAAATGATCCGTGCCTATTCAAAACTGACCCACATTTAGGAAGTCATGACACATGCCCTCTGCAGAGAGTTGTTGTTAAAACCAAGTACACATTTGAGGGCATGAAATAAAAGCAACACGTGCTTCCAGCTCAATTTGGAAGAGCACCTTCTCCGAACCATCTTCCTGTCTCTTACTGACTTACTTTGGTCAATTGTCAAGTGTGTTCCCAAAGAAATGTCATTGGGAAATAAAAGTATTAGCCCTCATTGGAAAATAAGTGATAGCTTCCATAGGTATTTTGTGTCAGCTAAATAATGACATCTTGATCTTTTCTTTAATTAACAGCTGCAGTACTCAGCATATCGGGGATATTTGGTAATGTTGCTGTTGCTGTTGCTGTCACACATATGTGAAAAGATAGCTTATTCTCAGCTAAGTATCTCAGGCTGTTCCTATGCTGAACAAACATACACAGTTGGAATTGGATATATAGCTTTACACTAATAGATGAGATAAACAATGGCGACACTGATCCCTATATTCTTTTGATCTTGAAAATTTCATATTTACTTCCAATTAGAGCTAAGTACATTACCCTGTTCCATCATGAGCTAGTAGCCTTTCCTGTTTGCATAGGAATGGCCTTTGTCCAGAATATAGGCTTATTCTACAGAGTCAAAATTTTTATTTTCAGACAAGGTTCTTCTCAGAACCTTAATCTCAGAACCTAGGCCAGTCTTTGTGTATATAGGGACCTAATAAATGTTTCATAACTGACTGGTAGCCCTTAGGACCTAATAGTTAGACAACAGTCAAAAACAGGTGTTATTACATTTTTTGCCCTTTTTTTAAAAAATTTACTTTCAGTAAAAAAAAAAAAAAGAGTTTTAATTAAAAATGACCTGTTAACTGAAAACATGTTTGTAAACAGCTACCATTTCATTCATCATAAAACGTGGGGAAAAACAATTATGAAGTTAAAAATTTTTCAAAGACTTTATGATGAATTTATTTCAAGAACAGGAATGTTTCTCCTTATAGTGTCACTACCGCACTAGGCTTATTTCATGTTTTTGAAAATTTTATTTTGTTGTGGGAAAAGACACATAACATAAAATTCACTATTTATCCATTTTAAGTGTACAATTCAGTGACATTTGGTACGTTCGGTGTTCGGCAACCATCACCACTATCTAGTTCCAGAATATTTTCACCACCTCAAAAAGAAAGCCCGTTCCCATTACTCACTCCCCGTTTCCCCTCATCCCTCAGACCCTGGCAAACACTAATCTGATTTCTGTCTCTGTGGACTTGCTTACTCTGGACATTTCATGTAAACGGAATCATACCCTACACGGCCTTTTGCGTCTGGCATAAGAGCACAGTGTGCACTTTTCAGTCCTGACAGTCGACATCATTTCTGCCTTCACACTGAAATTCTAGACTTGATTTCCTCTCTGAATTAGAGTCTTGCCCCCGATTCCTGAGTATTTGATCCAGAACTTAAAAAAATTTTTGACAGGTTTCCAACTCACACCAGAGCCAGGAATGATTTTGCTCAAGGTTTCAGAGCATAGGTCTTCAGGCTTCCATCAACACTATTACACTTACATCTGTGCGGAGATCTGTTAAAATGCTTTTCGGTCGCAAGTGGCAGAGAACCCAACTATTGGTGCATTGAACAAGAAGGGGTTTCTTATCCCATATAACAAAACAATCCAAGGGCAAGGTGGTTTCAGGACAGCTCAGCACGGCGGTGCAGGAGTTTCTTTTAACTTTCTGCTCTGCTCTGCCATCCTCAGCTTGTTGGGGCCTTCAACTCACCCCTCTCCCCCCACCAATGATGCCACGATGGCTTCAGCAGCTTCCACCTTTTTACAGAGCTTGTCCAGAAGCAGAAAAGGTCAGTTATTCTTCTCATCAATTTTTATTAGGGTGGAAGAACTTTCTCAAAATCGTCCCAGCAGATTCCCTCTCGTGACTCATTGACCAGTTATGTCACAAGACCATACCCATTCCAGGGGTGGGCAAGAGCAGTGGATGTGCCTTGTCAGCATTCACTCCTGGGACAGGGGAGGACCCGTGAAGCACATCGTCACCAAATACCTCAACATAATGGGGTTCAGTTAATGAGGGAGGCCAAGGAAATGATAAACAGAGAGGCTACCTACATCTACTACTTTGGCATTTGTGTTGGTTTTAAATCAATTACTTTTCCAGTCAAATAACCTAAATGGTTCCCTGAGGTTGTGCAGTCTATGACATCAGATCTGAGTAACTTGGTTGACCAGGTGTTCATTAAAAGGAGTTGTCAGGAATGAACTCTCAAAATTCACATTTTACTTAGCCTGATAGCTGGTTAACAGAAAATAATATACATTTTGCTATATCGACTTGGCAGAAACAAGATCAGAATTGCCAAACTACAGCACTATGTGGTGGAAAAGACAATATTTTGAAAAGTTTCCTTTCCATAACACTGTTGTACTGTCATGATCCCTGGATTATTTACTCACCGTTCAGAGGTTACTCTGACAGATTGCATTCAACTGATCAGCAAATGGATCAATACTTTTCACTACCCAATTCACAACTTTTGTCGGGAACTAGAGCAAACCCACCAGTTGCTGTCATGTAGATAGAGCCCTAATTGAACCAATAAATCTAGAGGCCCATCAGTTATAGTGACGGCTAAGAAGGAGAAGAAGCATAGATCACTCACAATTCAAAGGGAAAAACAAAGCACGACCCAGAATGGGAGTTGTCCTCTTCCTCCTCATCCTGTGGGGAGAGGAAAGCCTCAGGAAATTTGAGGAACTCTTTAGCCAAGAGAATAATGAGGTATAAATCCTGCCCATAGATAGTGAGAAGCCTGGCTCAGGAAGTAACGCCATTAACCAAAGGATACTCCAGTGCCGGGGACAGTGATTAATGACCCAAACTTGACACGGTTATGTGACTTGGAAAGGGTCTCCACTCTCGGGGAGAGTGATTTGTAGAAAATGGAAACAATTTTGGTGGCCATTGTCACTGCCTCGCCAGTTTCCTTTGTGCAGCAGCTAGCTCAGGGAGAAAAGAGAGAGCTGTTTGTAACCTTTCCTCTCTGGACTTGAGAATGAGCTCTTATCTATGCAGTGGGCTACACTGGCTTCCCTCTAAAACTGGAGGATGGGTTGTTAAGGTTACAATTTATGGCGTGCTTATCAACATACTTCAGCCTGCAGATGGCTCCAGACAGAGAACGTCACTCTAATCGGAGACCATTCTCTTCGGCTGTCGTTTGTTGGTCTTGGATGTTAACGTGGGCAGAGCACCGTAGTCACCCACGTGGAATGAGGGTCACAAAAATCCTGCAGACTGCCTTTTGGAGGCTGAGCTTCTGTCACCTCTTCAGAAGTCTGTCACGTCTCTTTATCACTAAGTTTTACATCGCACATATTTCCCAGAACGCAGGAGAATTAAACAGGAAGACCAGGAACTCTTTAGGACTCTCAGAGCCTTCAATGAGGAATGTGGGAGTTTTCTTTCTCTTCAGTCTAAAATAGAGAGGTACCAAAAGGGCAGGAATCCACTGGTTATTCAGCAACCACTTAGGGCACAGGGAGGTAAATCATTTGGTTGCTGGAAGCAGAAGCCAGAGGGGAGGCTGTCAATTGCTCCAGTGACACCGTCAATGGACCCTTGTTTTTGCATTTTTGTGACTTCTTAAAAATAAGCATCCCAGAGGTCCACTGTGTCGCAATGAGTTCTTTAAAGGAGGTATCAGAAAACTACAATCATTCCAGCATTGCTGTCCTACTTAAAACATTTTTGGAGCTGGGGGCCCTCAGAGCCACCTGCTCGTAAGAAAATGAGGCTCATTACTTTACACCTGTATTTCATTTAAGGACAAAGAATTCTTCATCGTATACACTCACTCCAGTTACCAGTTGTTTCTGAGGAACACTGTCCCACTAGTGGAACCTGTGACAGGCCAATATTTGACCCATGAAGAACACTCAGCACGGTTGTTGAGTGCTGTTTTTAAATAGTTCTAAAGGTGTTCTCAACAATAGGAGCACAGGAATGGTTTAAAAAGAAACCGGCCCAAACTGTGGTCACCTGTGCTAAGCTCCATGGTAGCAAACCGAGACTTAACACTTAACCTAACTGCAGCTACAGCTTCTCCCAGAAGTGGAATTTTAAACCAATCGGTCCGGGGTGCCTGGGCGGCTCAGTTGGTTGAGGGTCTGACTTCAGCTCAGGTCATGATCTCACGGTTCGTGGGTTCCAGCCCCCCGGGTCAGGCCCTGTGCTGACAGCTCAGAGCCGGGAGCCTGCTTCGGATTCTGTGTCTCCCTCTCTCTCCGCCCCTCCCCTGTTTGCGCTCCGTCTCTCAAAAATAAATAAACATTTGGGGCCCCTGGGTGGCGCAGTCGGTTAAGCGTCCGACTTCAGCCAGGTCACGATCTCGCGGTCCGTGAGTTCGAGCCCCGCGTCGGGCTCTGGGCTGATGGCTCAGAGCCTGGAGCCTGTTTCCGATTCTGTGTCTCCCTCTCTCTCTGCCCCTCCCCCGTTCATGCTCTGTCTCTCTCTGTCCCAAAAATAAATAAAAACGTTGAAAAAAAAAAATTAAAAAAAAAAATAAATAAATAAACATTAAAAAATATTAAAAAAAAAATATTTAAACCAATCAGTCTGGAATTTTCTGATCAATACTATACTGAGGTGGTCTGAATGACAGACCCCAGCCCTTTACCCAAAGGAAGGTGACTGCCTGAAATAATCCCTTTTTTGTTTGTTATGACTTCCTTGTCCCTGCTCCCTTCTGCTTATAAAAGCCTTCTATTTTGTACAGCATCTGGTAGCTCCTTTCTACTTGCTAGATAAGAAGCTGTCCTGTTCATGAACCTCCGAATAATGCCAATTAGATCTTCAAATTTATTCAGCTGAATTTTGTTTTTTAAAAGGTCAAAGACACAGTTTTTAATTTTTTTTCAACATTTTTTATTTATTTTTGGGACAGAGAGAGACAGAGCATGAACAGGGGAGGGGCAGAGAGAGGGGGAGACACAGAACCGGAAACAGGCTCCAGGCTCTGAGCCATCAGCCCAGAGCCCGACGCGGGGCTCGAACTCACGGACCGCGAGATCGTGACCTGGCTGAAGTCGGACGCTCAACCGACTGCGCCACCCAGGCGCCCCCAAAGACACAGTTTTTAAATATATTTGTTTAAAAAGTATTAATGCATTGTTATATTATGACATCAGGCCATATTAAGAGGCTAATTGCTATTAGAACCACTATATCATATACCCGAAACTAATATAACACTGTATATTAACTGAACTTTACAAATATGTATCTATTTCTCACTGCTACCAATTGTCCCCATTCCCCCCCCTGCCCTCCCCCCCCCCCACCCGCATCAGAAACAAACCAAAGGAGAAGTATATTGAAAATACTGGTGAAATCGTTGTACTGTTGGAATTTTTCCCAGCTTCTCGCTTGTAAATGTCTTTACATTAACAAGTAACTTGTAAGTGCCAGGTACAAATCGTGTAACAACAGCTGAACCAGAGAAAGAAGCTATTAGAAAAACCACGAAAAGCCCGCTGGTTTTAAGCAGGCAGTGTGGTTGGGTTAAGCATTTGGAGTCTAGAAGTCAGACTAGGATTCAGTCCTGACACTGCCACAACTAGGTGTGTACTTGGCCAAGTCACTAAGCCCTTCTAAGGTTAATTTCCTCACCTACAAAATGGAGACAAAAGCGAGTGGTTCCACCTACCTTGTGCTGAGACGACTCGACACCTTAACGCACGTAAAACCCCTGCATCACCCCGGGCACGTGAATTCTCAAAACATCTTAGCTATTTTTCTACTGGTCCAAAAAAAGCTGAAATTCTGAATGGAACACACTTCTGGTAGAGGACTATTTTCCTTACTTACCTATACTATGGTAAACTGAGCTATAAAATCAAAATTTGAGAAACCTGGAAAGAGATTTTTGCATCTTGCTTAAGACTCAACCTACATTCCCCCCCCCTTGAAATTCCCTTTAGACCAAAGAAAGTAGTGGCCAGCACAAAACAGCACCTCCTTTGCCTGCGATGCACCATTTGCTGTGCCCACTCAAGCCAAGAGTCAGTCTAGTTTACAAGGACTTGTCAAAACCTGAAGATGAGTCCACAGGGGCACCTAATTCATCAGAGAGGAAGAGAAATATCACTTACTACTGGTGACTGGCTGCCTAGGTCCTACAGATATCAATGGACACTGAAAAAATATGACATTAAAATCTATTTGTGTAGAAATAACCATGGGAAAATGCATGGAATATGTGTTGTAAATAAAAGCAAGAGAGGATACATCTCGAAACCGAAGAATAACTCTGGTATGCATCCGTTCTGAACCCAAGACATAAATATTTGGGTTGGGACGCAGGTTTGACTGCTGTAACAAAGAAATCCAAAACAAATACGGCTTTAAAAGCTAGTAGGTTATTTCTCTCTCACATAGTCAGGCAAGGCAGTCCAGGCCCGGAAGGAGGCCACGCAATCATCAAGGGTCTGAGTCATTGTTTCTTGTGCTCTGAATCCTCCAAATGGTTTGCATCTCATTGTTCAAGTTGGTTGCTCTATCATGTCTGCACTTCAGCTTATAGAGAAAAGGGCAAGAGAACATCATGCCCTTCCACTTAAGGGAAAACCCAAGAGGTATAAAGAGGGGAATGGCACACCTCACTTCCATTAGTAAACCACCAGCCTGTACTGTTACACGGCCACATCTAGCTATAGTATAAGGTCTTGAGCCCAGGCAGTAATTCATCAGTATGAAAGATGAGGAAAATCAGTATTAGGACATAACTAGTAGTCTCTGGCACCATGGGGTGCATTTATTTAGTTGAGGTGTGTTAGCACCTTTTTTTTAAGAGAGAGAGAGACAGAGTTCGAGATGGGGTGGGGGGTAGAGGAAGAAGGAGACAGAGAGAGAGAGAGAATCTTTTTTTTTTAATATTTGTTTTTTGAGAGAGAAAGAGAGAGAGAGAGAGGCAGAGAGAGATGGAGACACAGAATCCAAAGCAGGCATCAGGCTTCAAGCTGTCAGCACAAGAGCCCAACGCAGGGTTTAAACTCACAAACTGTGAGATCATGATTTGAACTGAAGTTGGACACTTAACCAACTGAGCCATCCAGGTGGCCTGAGAGAGGGGGATGGGGGGGGGAGGAAGAGAATCTTAAGCAGATCCCTGCTCAGCTTGGAGCCCAACTCAAGGCTCGATCCCCTGACCTGGGGAATCATAACCTGAGCCAGAATCAAGAGTGGGACTCAGCCACCCAGGCACCCTGGAAATTAATTCTTTAATGATACCATGAGTCACTGGTTCAAATGCTGCTACAACATGTGAAGTCCTATATAGAAAAGTCCCAGAATTCATTGCTTCTGTGCATTCCATCGTTTACCAAGCAGATATTAAACCGGAAGTCATCTTATTCCAGGATAGTCTGATTGCTGCGTATCTAGGTTGCCTCCGCACTTTCAATGCTCTCTCTGCAAACGCTTTAACTGGAGCTTAATTTTCTCTGTCTTTTAGGCATCAAGTGTCTCCAGGGGCTATCACAGGAAAGTCAGCTCTGGCTAGGACAGCCCTCTGAGGCCCATCTGCAGTTTTCAGAGCAATCACTGGATCCTCAATAAAGACTTGAATCACTGAGTCATCCAAACATACAAACCCTTCAGCCTTTAAAATCAATATTGAAGAGGCACCTGGGTGGCTCAGTCGATTAAGTGTCGGACTTCAGTTCCGGTCATGATCTCATGGTCACATGTTCGAGCCCCACGTCGGACTCTGTGCTGACAGTTCAGATCCTGGAGCCTGCTTCAGATTCTATGTCTCTCCCTCTCTCTGCCCCTCCCCCACTCACACTCTGTCTCTGTCTCTGTCTCTCTCTCTCTAAGATAAATAAAATATTAAAAATGTTTTAAAAAATCAATATCAAAATTAAATCAATTTGAGTAATAGGAACAGAATGCTATACCAAACCCACATGGAATTTAGCACTTCTTCCAAAAATATATACACTCCTGGTTTGATTTTTTTGTTTAAACTCCTTTATTTTTTAAAACTTTGACACCAGTACCCCCAAACACTGCTGAAACCAGGGGGAAGGCCGGCGAAGCCCTCATGTGAGGCCTGCCCTCCTTTTCACTCTTCTCAACGTACCACCTTTCAGCCTATGCCTTGCCCTGGTTTCTACTGAATTTACTGCCCTGTGCACGGCTCACCTCGAGAGTCTGGGAAATGTCGCTCCTGAATTTGAATTTGGAAAGGAGGGAGAGTTGTTTCTGAGAGCTGAGTGCGGAGGCCGTTGCTACTCTGGCATCTGCGAGTGACCCCGAATTTGCTGTCCATACGTACAGCAGGTTTTGAAAGGTGTTGAGTTGGGGCTCCACGCAGCCACATCGAGCTGAAGTGGGCAAGAAGCTAAGGCGCTGTTCTCTTCCTCCTAGGGGGAAGAAGGCTGACGTAGTTTTAGTAATTTTCCTCTATGCCAATCTCTTTTCAAAAAAGGATTCCAGGGGTGCCTGGGTGGCTCAGTCGGTTGAGCGTCCACCTTCGGCTCAGGTCATGATCTCACGGTTCGTGAGTTCAAGCCCTCCTTCGGGCTCTATGCCGACCACTCAGAGGTGGAGCCTGGTTTGGATTCTGTTTCCCTCTTTCCCCGCCCCTCCCTCTCTCCCCCCACCCCTCTAAAATAAACATTAAAAACAATTTTTTTTTAAGGATTCAAATCTAGGGGTGCCTGGGTGGCTCAGTTGGTTGAGGGTCTGACTTTACCCCAGGTCATGATCTCACAGTTCGTGGGTTCAAGCCCCACGTCCAGCTTTGTGTTGAGAGTGTGGAGCCTGCTTCCGATTCTGTGTCTCCTTCTCTCTCTGCCCCTCCCCCTGCTCACGCACTCCTGCACTTTCTCTCTCTCTCTCTCAAAACTAAACAAACATTTAAAAACATTTTTTTAAAAAGGATTCAAATCTGAACAGCAGAGATAAGAGATTAATGGCTTTGTAAGGGAGTATTTGGGGAGAGATTTGACAGAAGGTAGAGTCTTGAGGGGGTGTGACCTAATATACAAGAATGATTGCCTTCTCTAAAAGTTATTTAGATAAGGCTGATTTCAAATACAGAAACACATTTCCAAGGGAGGACTGACCCCAAGGTGACCTCCCTTTTTCACACCTTGCGTCTACACTTTGATCACCCAGGGAAATCCAGATCTCCCAGAGGCTTCAGTGGAGGACTCCTTGCACTCATATCGAAAAGATTACAGCAGGGGCGATAACAGCATACCTTAGTGTGCTGCAGAGCTAGAAACGGCGAGAAGGGTGGCCCTAGCTCCGATGCTCACACTCAAGTGGGGTACAGGAAAACACATAAAATGCTCTCTAAAATCCAATTTATAGCACATGCTATCCGACTACACAGTCCACAAAGGGAGGTGGGAGATCTGAGAATACTTTTTTCACTCTTTCCCACAAGCTTCCCCTCTCCCCACATGTTTCACTGGTGGGCGCAGTAAAAGGTCTTCTTGCACCTGCTGGAGTACCGATCCTGTGGGCAGCTCCTCTATGCTATTGGGGTTTTTTAGCATTTATTTTTGTATTTTGAGAGAGAGTGTGCGTGCACAAGTGTGAGCTGGGGAGGAGCAGAGAGAGAGAGAGAGGGAGAACCCCAAGCAGGTTCCATGCTGCCAGCACAGAGCCCGATACGGGGCTTGATCTCATAAACCGTGAGATCATGACCTGGGCCAGAATCAAGAGTTGGACGTTGAACGGACTGAGCCACCCCCTGGCCTCTGTGCTGCTGTTACTGCTGTTACTTGTACTGCCTGAATGACCACCGACTACGGTCTTTGTCATTTACTCTTACATTCCACTCCAATCACAGTCGTAGGCACTGCACTCACATTACCTCTTTAAATCCTCACAAATCCCTGTAAGTAGGTTCTGTTATTACTCCTATCAGTCACGTGACGACAGTGATGCCGGAGGAGGAGGACTGAACAACTTGCACCAGGTCATGCAGCTGAAAAGGGTCATGCAGAGCTGGGAGGTGACAAATCGGCGGGGGTCTCGAGACAGCCTATAGGCAAGAAGCCGGTGAGGCTCAGACTCAGCAGATCAGATGAGTGGGATTGTTCTGTCATGATGAACTTGAAAGACAGCCCATTCCCCTTACTTAAAACTCCTCCTTGTCACCTATTATGCCCCGATGACAGTGACCTCTCATCTCATTGACAAAGGCCTGCGTGATTGGACCCCTGTGCCCTCCCCCCCCCCCACCCCACCCCAGGCAGACCTCTGAACACTCCCTGCCACGTCCTGGTGCTCTAGTTATGTTTGGGCCAATCTGCCAGAAGTCTACTTGCTGGAGGCACTGGCTGGACTGCTGGCTTTGTATGTGATGTGCAGCCCTTCCATCAGACAGACTGTGAACTCCCAGAAAGCAGAGAACAAGCCCTGGGGAAGGAAACTCATGAGTTACTACTCTGATCGCAGCAGAGGGGACATGGGGATAACGGGCATGCAATGACATACTCCGAGTAACTGACTCCGTCAGGGATGGAGAAAGTGGCAGTTGCTAAGGCAGCACGTAAGAGAGCCCCTCACGCAGACCTGGAAGACCCGGGAGGGCCTCCCAGAACCAGGAATGAATGAAGAGAGCCTTCTCGAGTGCATCACCTGAGGTCAGGTGAAGGACAGGAGGGACCAGGGGCAGGGGGCAATGCTCTGGCTAAAACATATGCAATATGGAGGTCGGACAGAGCTTGGCTGGCTGCAAAAAGTGAAAGAAGCTCTATGAGGCTGGAATTACCAGGGGAGGCCCGTGGAGTATGGACAGGTGAGGGCAGAAAGGTAAGTAGGGGAAGAACATGAAAGTCCTCAAACCAGAGTCTGTACTCTATCCAGTCAGCAATGGGCCACTGGATATTAAGTATTAAATATTACTATTTAGATATTAAGTATTAAAATGTCTTAAGCAGAAGAGTGACATGACCAAATGGGCATTTTTGAACAATCGCCGGGTTCTTTATTTCTTCTGCGTTTTCCTACAAGCTACTGAAAAGAGTTTTCTGCATACGGAATTGATGACACAGGTGCTTCAGGTACTGAGACTTCCCAAGGAAGATTAAATTTGTTAACTTTCTCCCTCACCTCTGGGTAGAAAGTTGCATCCATCCCTACGGGAGAAATCCCCTCCTGGAGCCAGGAAAGGCGCCATATTGTCTGTGACGCAAAAACAATCACCTCTTTTGTGTTTAGGTTCAGTAAGGAAGGTTGCAAGGGTGAACTAGGCTCTGAGGGCACTGGCTTCAACAGGGTGGAATAATGACCTTATTGTAGGTGGTCCTTAATCAACCTTTTGAGTAAGCGTGGGGGAAAATGGAGGGTCCCTGAGGAGGGAGACAGGTACATGACAGCCAACACTCCCATGGAACTTATTACATGCCAGGAACTGTCCTAAGGACTCTGCATGTATATGACCTCAGCTAATCCCAACAACAGCCCTGTGACAGAGGGACCCTATTAACCCCATTCTCTAGATTAAGAAACTAATGCACAGAGAGGTTGAATAACTTGCCCCGGTCACCCAGCTGATGAGCAGCAGTGCTGGGAGTCAAGGCTACACTTCCAGAGCCAACTAACTGTGCCTCTTCTACCCACAGTCCATGGGAACTGGAGGCATTGCTTTCCCTTCACCCCGTCTCGGACCCAGCCTTCCTGGCCAAGCCATAGCTCTCCCATTCATCGTCCACCGCCAATGTGTCTGAAGTAGAGGATCTCTAATTTCTGGTCTCTCTGTGATTCCATAAATGGGGCTGTGGTCCCAGCCCCAGGGATATCCAGCATCCTGAGCTGGAGGAAAGGAAAATCGCTCCCCAGTTTTACGATAAATTACGCATCTGAATTGTTCACCCCTCATTCTAGGTTTTCTGTTCAAGTATCACTTCCTCCTAGAAGCCTTTCCTGGCTGCTTGTCTAAAATACACACATAATGGGGCACCTGGGTGGCTCAATCTGACTCTTGATTTTGGCTCAGGTCATGATCTCAAGGTCATGAGATCAAGCCCCATGTTGGGCTTCCAAGCTGAGTGTGGAGCCTGCTTGGGATTCTCTATCTGTCTGTCTGTCTGTCTCTTTCTCTCTCTCTGCCCCTCCTCCACTTGTGCACATGCTCTCTCTCTCTCTCTCTCAAAAAAAATAAATTCTATTTCACACACATACACACACACACACACACACACACACACTCTTACTCTTTATTCCCTGGCTCTGCTTTATTTCACAGCACCTATTGCTAGCTGAATGTATTTGTTTAATTGGTTACTTGTTTAATCTACATAATTTGTAGGTTATATATAAATAATATATATTTATACATATGTATAAATACATATATACATAAATATTTATCTATATAAACTATTATGTTATATAAAAAATCACATGTATATACATAAATTTTTTAACATTTATTTATTTTTTTGAGAGATAGAGAGAGAAACAGAGCATGAGCAGGGGAGGGACAGAAAGAGAGAGACACAGAATCGGAAGCAGGCTCCAGGCTCTGAGCTGTCAGCACAGAGCCCGATGCAGGGCTTGAACCCACGAACCGTGAAATCATGACCTGAGATGAAGTCAGACGCTTAACCGGCTGAGCCACCCAGGTGCCCTAACATATGTGTATATATAAATGTAAATTCCATAATAGCATTTACATGATCTATTTATTTGTTTCATTGGTTACTTGGTTATTGTCATTCTCTCTTACTAGAATATTACATATATATAAAAAACATATAAAATTTGTAGATTATGCATAACATAGAACATATATTTACACATATGCGTAAATACATTCATACATAAATGACATGTGCGTATCTATATAAATTATTATGTTATATAAATAATAACATGCGTGCAAACATAAATGTAAATTCCATGATGGCGGAGACCTGGTCTTTCACTACTATAGTCCTAGCTCCCAGAACACTGTCTGGCAACAAAAGGGGGCCACTCAAAAAATGTTTTTAAGTACTGAAGTAAATGAAAGGCAAGTAAAATTAATATTGACCAGCTTTGCAGCCTCACCTCACCATGGAGCCCCTTTCACCTCACCCCTTCTCACCTGAACTTTTCCTTTATTTCCACATCTATAAGCTCTACTGTGGAAAAAAGAAAAAAACACAAGTTTGGGGGGGTTCTGGTTTTTTGTTGTTGTTGTTGTTTTTTTACTTCCTCCTATGTAATGTTCCTCCTCACCCTGCATCTCTACGAGTCTGTGCTGGTTTCCCAGGGCACACTTCTTCCTGTGTCAGGGGAGGACAGCGTGTCTACTTTGGCAGCACTGGCCCTGTGATACCCTGCATATCTCGGTGGAACCGACGCCCAACACTTGGCAGACTTCCCTCCCTCACAGAAGTGAGCTCTGTGATTCCCACTCCATGATGTGAGGCAATGAACTCTGTCATTTGGAATTCTGTCCACATCATTGTTGGGAGTTTGTCTAACACTGAGTCAAGAGATTTGGGGAGGACACAAATAAATGAGTGCAAACCCCAAGGGAAAACAATTCTTCAGCTATCTGTGAAAACAAACTTCAGTGGGATCTGGCCTCCATGGGCTCCAGGTCCTGTGGTGAACAGAAGACAACTTCCCTGGGCAGGAAGGGGTCTCCTGCTTCACCCTGCCACCCACCTCAACTCCCACTCTGTCCACTGTCTTCTCAATTCCTTTAGCCCAAGCAGAATGGCAGGAGACAAAACAGGGCCAGAAAGGTTGATCAGCTGGACTTCGTCCATAAAAGGAATTCTAGTGCAAAGTTCTAAAGGGAGGGAGGTATGTTTTTCAAATTATCATTGTTTTTCTCATTCTGGACTCTCCTACAACAAATTTTGCTCACTCAAAATGGAAAAACAAGAGGGAGTTATCTTCATGTAAATATTGGAACAAAAGAATAGAATCCCAGTGGAAGAATCCAACTTAAAGGTATTTCTTCAAGAATATTCGACAGGTTGGAAATGCAAGCTGGTGCAGCCAGTCTGGAAAACAGTTTGGAGGTTCCTCAAAAAATTAAAAATAGAACTACCCTACGACCCAGCAATTGCACTACTAGGCATTTATCCAAGGGATACAGGTGTGCTGTTTCGAAGGGACACATGCACCCCCGTGTTTACAGCAGCACTATCGACAGTGGCCAAAATATGGAGAGAGCCCAAATGTCCATCGATGGATGAATGGATAAAGAAGATGTGGTATACATATATACAATGGAGTATTACTTGGCAATCAAAAAGAATGAAATCTTGCCATTTGCAACTACGTGGGTGGAACTGGAGGGTATTATGCTAAGTGAAATTAGTCAGAGAAATACAAATATCCTATGACTTCACTCACATGAGGACTTTAAGACACAAAACAGATGAACATAAGGGAAGGGACATAAAAATCATATAAAAACAGGGACGGGGACAAAACAGAAGAGACTCATAAATATGGAGAACAAACTAAGGGTTACAGAAGGGGTTGTGGGGGGGGATGGGATAAATGGGTAAGGGGCACTAAGAAATCTCCTCCTGAAATCATTGTTGCACTATATGCTAACTAATTTGGATGTGAATTTTAAAAAATAAAAAATAAAATTAAAAATATATACATACAGGAAAAAGGAAAGTATTAAAAAAAGAAAGAGATAAAAGTTATGAAAAAATCATATTTGAAACAATAGCCAGTATTCAAATATTATCAACCTTACCAGTAATTAAAGAAAAAACAAAGCATTATGATGCAATATTCAAGAAATTCTATTAGTAAAATTTTTAAAAGAATGAAAATAACTACATCAATAATAATGTATTAAATAATTCTTGCTGTGTAATATTGTTAGAAATGTAAATTGGTATCCAAATTCTAGAACAACATATGTTTATATATTATCTTATTACATCTTTTAACAAAGAATTAAACATTTGCATTTTGGACAAAATTCAAAAAAAAAAAAAAAGATTCAACAGATGGGGCACCTGGGTGGCTCAGTAGGTTAAGTGTCTGACTTCTGCTCAGGTCATAATCTCACGGTTCATGGGTTTGAGCCCCTAGTCAGGCTCTGCGCTCATAGCTCAGAGCCTGGAGCCTGCTTTGGATTCTGTGTTTCCCTCACTCTCTGCTCCCCAGCCCACCCCCCCACCTCCGTTCACTCACTCTCTCTCTCTCTCTCTCTGTCTCCCTCAAAAATAAGCATTAAAAAAAAAGAATATTCAACATGTGAGCATTCAGAAATCATAGTAAATATTCAGTACCAAATCGGAATCTGAAATATTCAGTACCACATCTCTAACATATGCTTTTACCAGGTTGATCTGAATCACGGCACATTTTATGTAAATATAGTGTTAATTAAGATAAAGCTTTATTTCTGTCTCAAATGTTTTAGGCCAGAATTAACCAAATTATTTTCTCTGAGCATCACTTCAGATTCTTATTGCATACTTCAGGAAAATATTTTATTCTATCACTGATATGTCAAAAAATGTTCTGAAGTCATTAAAGACATTTGGGTATGTTGCCTCACAATTTTTCTTCATTCACAAAACTCTTTTTTTCTCCATAATAAACTTTTGTCACCAACAACATCTACTGAGTACCTCTCTGTGCAGAGCAGCCTGCTAAACGCTATCATCTCAGATGACAACTGTTTAGGCCAATGTACCACGAAGCCTCTAGTTGCCAAGTAAGTCCCCTTATGCATTGGGTTCTCTTGGTTTGTGTCTCAGAATGCTTTATTTTGATTTATTTTACATCACATGCCTTTGAAACACTGGATTTTCCCCAAAGCTTCAACGTGTCTCTGGATTGGAACCCTTTCTCCATTTCCGAAGCTTTTCTAAATAACACAAGAGGGACCATATTAAGAAATACTGAAATTGTCAACGCCCTTTCAAAACATGTATCTTCCAAGTGGGGTGAATATCAAGCAATCACACTCATTCAAATCCAAAATACATGAATATAAAAAATGAAAGTTCCCTCATATTACATCTCTGAAATGTCAACATTTCATGAAAATATTTGTGTCTAGGGACCTTGTACAACTGGGACTTATTTAGATATAGCAATAACTTTCCCCTTTTCTTCTAAACTCATGGCAGCCTACACCTCCCTTCCATGTCTAGACGCAACAGAATCATCATGTCGTCCAATCTTAGATTCGTTTCCCCCTGAAATCATTTGCCAGCGAGAGGTGAAAAGGAGTAGGTTGCAAACTCAGACAAGCCATTCTGACAGTTTCCATCTATCTCTCATTTTGCAACTAACTGGTGCAAATATCAGACGTCTGATTCACCTCCCGCACTCATTTCTGGCACACGTCCTACACCAGCTGCTCAGTGCCGCTTTTGGCGAGAGTGCTGATGGGCTCTGTATCCCCAGGGATGAAAAGGATACAGAGACACACGAATGACTGCTTAACCACGTTTTAGATATGACCTCTTTAAAACTCTGATCAGTAAAGTTTTTAAGGCTATGGTGATTGTAGACCAATTCTTTTAGAAATGTAATCATTTTGACTTTCAGGGGAAGGGGGTATTTTAAATGAGGAAAAAGAAAAACTAAGGAAGCTAAAATAGACAAGAGAAGAGATTGTTGCTTGGTGTGCGTGAAATAAGTTTTTTTAATCCTTCTGTGCTATTTGAGTTTCTTCTTATCACGTGGGTGTGTTTCCAGGTGAAAAAGAATGAGAACATTTTCCGTCCAAAATGTATCTTAATTATTGTGTTCACGGGTTAGCAAAACAGAGCCCATGTCAAAAATGGTCCACGAGAGGATGCTATAAGTGGAACAAAGGCCAGCATGGCCTAGGTTGTGAGGTCTAATTATGACACTGGAAACCCCCCTTGTGACACCTTGTTCATACCCTCCTGTCCTCCCAGGCATCTCACCTCCCCAAACTCCTTCATCTCCAACCCAGATCTCCTTCTTGTTCTCAGCTGTCAACTAATCCCTACAAAGGTGTTCAATTTTTAAAACGTGTAATTTCAAGCAACAGTTCATTCCAGAGGGGTGCCTCAGTTGAGGCAGCAAATCAGGCCACTCCTCGGCCTCATGATGTGTGAATCAGCGGCAAGGCCAAGAGAGCTGGTGACCACATGTGTGTGTATCAAAACAGAATAAGGATGACAGATGGGGCTCCTCAACTATGAGCTGTTATTCATTTAACCAGCCGACAATATGCTATGCATCAGGCTAGGAGTCAAGGCTACAGAAAAAAAAATATTTTTTGAGGCAACGTCCCACCCTAGAGAAGTTCATATGCTCGTGTGGAAGGTAGGCACATCAATAAATCATTGCTGCTCCGTGTGATAAATGGCTAAAATAGAGGGATACAAAATGCCACAGAATCCCTGAAGAGACTATGTCCTTGAGGGATTTTAAACGGAAGAGCTATGTAGTTATAAATACCTGTCTGGCAGGATCACGGAAGACCAGAAACCAGGAGACCAGAGGGAATGACCTGACACAGTCACACCACAGCAGACGAGGGCAGTGGGAACAGGCAGCAAGAGGCCAGTCCTCCAACGGAGTTATCTCAATAACTTATCAGATAATGTCCATCCTGTATGGAGAAAAAGAGAGTGATTGTCACCCTCTGGTGGCCAACCCTCAAAATGGAAGAATTCATACTGGACCGTGTGTGTCAGTTTGTTGTTAACTATTCTAAACGATGATTCTGCTTAAGGTACCATTAATGTTCACGCGTGTAATTGAAAAAGCATGAAAAAAAATGTTATTTTAATGCAGCCTTACATCTGAAGTCTGTGTTCTGATCCGTGGCCATAAACACACTGTAGCATTCATTTAGAACAACCATCATCTAGTTGTGACAAGCTGTTTTATCTGCTGTCCTTTTCATAGTTAACAAGTTATCAGAATGTATTGAAAAGGGTTTCAATGGGGCACGTGGGTGGCTCAGTTGGTTAAAGCAACCAACTTCAGCTAGGACGTGATCTCGCGGTTCATGAGCTCGAGGCTTGCGTGGGGCTCTGTGCTGGTGGCTCAGAGCCCGGAGCCTGAGCCTGCTTTGGACTCTGTGTCTCCCTCTCTGACCCTCCCCCACTCACACTCCACCTTCCTGTCTCTCTCTCTCTCTCTCAAAAATAAATAAATGTTAAAAAAAAAAGGGGGGGGGGCTCAATCAGGATTTCTTGGCTCTGCCTCTAATGAGGTACGGGATATTAAACCAGTTATCCCCTTACACCCTGGTTTTCCCAACGAGGAAATGATTCTAGGGCCCCCCTGAGCTCTAACTTGTCATGTGTCAGCTTGCACATCCAATTTGTCTTTCTTCTCCTTCACCTGATGGAAATGGGCCCATTCAGTAAATGTGCCCTTTATCTCCTGATTTCTCCACATCTATCAGTTGTGTGTAATACAGATTGCCTACCTGCTAGTGAGCCCGTTGTGTTCAAATATGGTTCATATCTACTATCTGTGAAACCCTTCACCAGCTTAGCAATTATGGCTTTACAAAGTCCATCATTTAGTCATAAAAAGGTTAATCATCTCCATCGCGCAAAATATTCTTTGTGTGACCACACATACTCTTACCGGTTTCAAAGTAAAAAAATTTATCTTAATCAATCAACCATCTAATAATTTACTGATCAATATTCAAATTTTGTTTTTAAAGAATATGTCACTCATAAAAAAGATATTCACTCAACTGAATTTAAACAAGAATAATAAAGATAATCAAAATTATTATTTTTTTAAAGACTAAAGCAAACAATGCCTCAAATAATTCTCCCCAGACCTTAAAGTTGTATTTACGTATAGGAAAACTTGCCATCACGGGGTAAAAGGCAAAAAGGTTGCTGGGACTAACACGCACCGGCCCTGCTCAACCACACCTGGCTTTATGAAGGGCATTTGTGCTACACGTGAGTTTTCACTCCCCCAACACCAACCCAAGGCTGACAAACAGAATAGAGAGCTTTTGCTATTCTATTTATGTTTGTAGTGATCATTTGAAATCCCTTAGATACTTAGACTAAGCATAAAAATGCCAGATTCCCCTCAAGGTTTATGACTTCGTATCCGATTAAACCCCAAGCCTCCTCTTTTCTCTTTTTTGTTTCATTCAGTTTCTCAGGTTCAGTTCCTCCATCCAGAATTTAAAGGGAAAGGAAGATAGGTCAGAAATTAAATTTCAATCCTCTTTTTTTTTTACGTAACACATTGTTCACCAAGACCGTGCATTTTATTTATTTTTTTTAATGTTTATTTTTGTGAGAGAGACAGAGACAGAGCGTGAGTGGTGGAGGGGAAGAGAGAGACGGAGAGAGAGGGATACAAAGAATCTAAAGCAGGCTCCAGGCTCTGAGCCATGAGCGCAGAGCCCAATGCCAGGAACTGTGAGATCATGACCTGAGCCGAAGTCAGCTGCTTAACCGACTGAGCCATCCAGGCAGCCCATGACTGTGAATTTTAAAGACCAAGGGTGGTATGAAAAAATGTCATATCATTTACTTTGTTCTGTGGGCTTCCAGGCTACTTATTTTGCCTGCTCCCGATTCAGCCAACTAGCCTAGAAATATGTAAAAATATCTAGTTTACTTTTTAGTAATTAAAAAGAACAAGAAAGAAGACTTTTTAAGTTTTCTGAACTCTAATCCTGCAGGTACTGGCTGGATAAAAACTAAAAGTAGTTTACCAATTAGAAAAGGAGCAGAGACCTCCAGGATCCAAAGTACATGGGAAGTTGTTTGGGGCTTAGAAGTTACTGTTTTGATGCACTGAATATTTCAGGTGAATGACTCCCCTCCAAGACTGTCATCGAATTTACCTAAAGGGAGAGGTGAAAAATCACGTAAACTAAGCCCGAACACTGTTGCCTCTCATCACGTGAACTATGACCCTAAGCCATGCGGGGCAGCTCAATTCCTTGAATAGGAAGAGATCTCCAAAGGATGTACGGGAGCACTTTGCAACCTATGGTCCAAAACATTCTAACAAAACCCTGAGTGTGATCTGACATCGGTTTTCAGAAAATATGGAGACGAAGGAGCAAGTAAAGCCAGGTGGGACACAATCAGCAAAATCCAGACTACGGGAAACTCTCTAGGATGAGCAATCCAGGTTTTTAAGAAAAAAATATCAAAAGGAGAAATAAAGGCATGGAGGAAAGAATTCATAGGTTAAAAGACATTTGGGGGCACCTGGGTGGCTCAGTCAGTTAAGAGTCCGACTTTGGCTCAGGTCATGATCTCTCGTGAGTCTGAGCCCCACATCAGGCTCTGTGCTCACAGCTCGAAGCCTGGAGCTTGCTTCGGATTTTGTCTTCCTCTCTCTCTCTGCCCCTCCCCCGCTTGTGCCCTGTCTCTGTCTTTCTCTAAAAAAATAAACATGAAAAACAATTTAAAAAAAAAAAGACATTTGTGGGGCGCCTGGGTGGCACAGTCGGTTGAGCGTCCGACTTCAGCCAGGTCACGATCTCGCGGCCCGTGAGTTCGAGCCCCGCGTCGGGCTCTGGGCTGATGGCTCGGAGCCTGGAGCCTGTTTCCGATTCTGTGTCTCCCTCTCTCTCTGCCCCTCCCCCGTTCATGCTCTGTCTCTCTCTGTCCCAAAAATAAATAAAAAAACATTGAAAAAAAAAAAAAATGAAAAGAGGCCAAAGTCATTTAAAAAAAATAAATAAATAAAAAAATAAAAAATAAAAAAAAAAAGACATTTGTAAGACATTATCAACAATCACACTTTATGCCTCTGATTTTGGATCTCGAGTCAAACGGTGACAATCCAATCGTGAAAACTTGAACCCTGACGGGTTATTGATGTGCTTAAGGAATGGCTGTTAATTTTTTTTTTAAGTGTGATCATGGTATCAATGCTATGCTCGAGTCCTTGTGTTTTACAGTAATATCCTGGAATGATAAAGATTTGCTTCCAATAATCGGGGAGGAGGGTGTGGGGGGATGAGACTACAGAATTCAAGAAAAACCATGACTTAGTAATTGTTGAAATTGAATGACAGGAACTTGAAAGTCCATTATTCTGTGTAGATTTTTGAAATTTTCCATAAGAAAAAGGAAAAAGAAAAAGAAAAAGAAAACCAACAATGAGTTTGACAGTATTGGGGAGGATGAAAAGCAGCTGCTGTTCCCAAACACAGGAATGAGAACTGTTGCTATGACCTTGCAGAGCTATTTGGCATTCTGAAGTAAAGTGCTGTGTGTACCTCTATGACCTACCATCTCACTCCTAGGTATTTAGAAAACGAACTCAGGCTGAATTGCCCTCTAAGTGGCTTTTTAACCCCTCATCCATTGCTTTCTAATATTTTTAAATCATGGACTCCTATCTGAAATCACACAGGGGCACCTGAGTGCCTCAGTTGGTAAAGCATTTGACTATTTCATCCCAGGTCATGATCTCACAGTTCATGAAATCAAGCCCCATGTCAGGCTCTGCGGTGGCAGCGTGGAACCTCTTAGGTTTCTCTCTCTCCCTCTCTCTGCCCCTCCCCTACTCTCTCTCTGTCAAAATAAATAAATTTTTAAAAAATCACACAAACTAGGGGCACCTGGGTGGCTCAGTCAGTTGAGCGTCGGACTTCAGCTCAGGTCATGATCTCATGGTCTGTGGGTTCGAGTCCCACATGGGGCTCTGTGCTGAAAGCTCAGAGCCTGGAGCCTGCTTCGGATTCTGTGTCTCCCTCCCTCTCTGCCCCTCCCCCGCTCATGTTTTGTCTTTCTCCCTCTGTCCAAAATAAATAAACATTTGAAAAAAAATTTTTTTTAAATCACACAAACTACATTGGATGAGGGCATGTAAAGTTCAACTGGCTGCAATATCTATAGGTATTTTTTATGTCTTGTTGTTATGACATAGTTAAGGTGCGTAAAACGTACAGGTTTAAAGGACTATCTCACACATAAACAAGAATGTGTGCTGTCTGTAATACTGGAAAATGGAAGCAATATGAATATGCATCAATAGATAAATGGTTTAAACAAAGTGTGGAGAATTCACTCCACATGCAAATGTAAAAATGAATAAACTACATATCAACCTCGATAGTTTTCCAAAACATAATGTTGAATGGAAAAAAAAGCAAGTTGCAAGCAGACAAAGTCAGCATGATAGATGACAAAGACACGAATGGAAAAAGCGAACTCTAAATACGAGGGAGCAGGGCCGTCAATGCAACTGGGAATAATACAGAGCGTGCGAGCATACTCGTGACATTCTGGTTCTTACGTTGAGTGTAGGTTCATGTATGTTTGTTATATTCTTATCTATCCTATTTTGCATCCCTGAAATATTTAATGAAGAATACATTGAACAAGATGACGCCTATTAGCCAGCTCCAGGGATAGGACTGGGGCGACAGGAAAGGGGCAGCAGCCAGCCGGTCACACATTCTTAACTCATTACAGAGAGTTCATCTTATTTCTTACAGTGTTGGGGACTTTTTAAAAATCGAAAAGCAGTTTTCTGCAGGTAAAAATCTAATTTGCAGAGTAACATGATTTTCAGGACTCTGTTGTTCTACGTGTGAAAAGAATAGTAAAGGCTTTGTCTATGTTCATCCACCCATCTGAATTATAAGACCTGGAGAGAAAACCCCAGCAGACTACCTTGAGAATCTCAGATGAAGGGCATTAAAGACAAATGCCCAACGAATGGATGTTTCTACAATTTACTCACAATTTACCTTACTTACTCAAAGCACAGAATTTTAAAAGGTTTGAAAAAATGAGACTTTAAATCTTAGTTGGTACCTATCTAGAACTCGCTGAACAGGTCAGGGTTCCGTTCAAACCTGTTCTATGCATATTACAAGTTTCTGATTAGTGTCCCAGAAAGCAACAATTCTGAAATCCGACCAAAAAGACAGTATCGCAGCGCCATCTACTGAACCCTAGAGAATTTCACACAAAAACTTGGGAAATGTCCTAAGAAAACGTGGGCTTTTAAGCCAAACATGAAATATAAGTGCAACGCCTCAAAACTTTTTTTAAAGTTTTTATTTATTTTGAGAGCGAGAGAGAGCAGGGGAGGGCCAGAGAGAGAGGGAGATAGAAAAAAATCCCAAGCAGGCTCCACATTGTCAGCACAGGGCCCAACCGCAGGGCTCAAACTCACAGACCGTGAGATCATGACCTGATCCGAAACCAGGAATCCCATGCTTAACCGACTGAGCCACACAGGCCCCCGCCTCAGAAGAACTTTTTAAATCAACATATTTATTTAACTCCTTAACACTGATTTCAGTATTAAAGTACATGTAACATAGCACTGCTGTGCAGGCTGCATTTCAAAACATGAGGTTTCGTTTTATTTTACACACCACGACTCAACTACACTATTACTCATGAAAGCGCAGCCTTAAAATACCCTTTACTTCAGAACTGTGTGCTATAGAGTGGGATTTGGGGTGTCAGGCGGAGGGGGGGGTGCTGGAAAAGTCTCAGGGACCCACCTTGTCGAAGCAGAAGAGCCCTGGCTTGCAGGGCTGGCCCGTCTCCGTGGCTCAGGTAGCCACCGCCCATGTGAGCACGGCACTGCCCAGGGTGTTGCTCGATGGTTCTGGAAGCTGCTGCGGGAGCTCAGGCTCCAGCACACCACTCCGTCCGAGACAGATAGGGATTCTGAGGCCCCTGCCTAGAAAAGCATATGTTGGGGTACAGCTGCCCCAGGCCCTAATCTCCTTATAACTTCGGCCCACTTCAAAATGAAAGCGCTTCAATATCAGCCCAGGCGTAGTCCCCTTGCCTGAGGCATTTCTTTTGCAGAGCATTTCTTTTTAATTTTTAGGAACCTGCAGGGCACCTTGGCCCCCTCCCATCCCAACCGCAATCACCCATCTCTCTAAACCAGCTCGCAGGGGCTGCAGGCAGAGACTCCACGAGCTGGAGGCAAGCGCCGGGTGTACCTTTCAACCGGTTTGCTCCCGCAAAGAACAGACTAGACCAGTAAGCACCCCCCCAACCCCCTTCAGACCCCGTCCCTGATCTGCCACTGACTTTTCCCTCCATTGTAACGCGAGGACTCACGCCTACGGGTGGAGAGCTACCGAGCGAGGGTAACGTGGGACATAGGAAGCAGCATGTTCCGTCCACTGCGCCTGCGCACCCTCCGCCTTTCCCCGCCCCTACGTGCCTAGACGTCACGGCGCTCCCACCTCCGCGCCTTGAAAACCTTTCCCGCGCGTTGTTGGTTGTTGAGAAGCAGCTCGGTGTCCCTCTCGCCGGGGCCATCTCCCTGCTGCCTGGGGGCGAGCTGACCATAAACGCCATCCGCACCACCCTCGGCCTCATGTCTGTTTCTACCCATATTGTCAAGAACCTCGAGGTCGGTTTCGGTCCTGATGGTGCCGGAGTGGGTCCCCAAAGCCCAAGTCAGGTCACCTCTCTAAACAGTAAATCCTCCACCTCTGAAAAGGATGGCGAGTCCTCACGAGGACTTTTCTGGCTTGCAGGCGAGAATTCTAAGAAAGGAACACTTGTGCTCAGTATGTGAAGCCTGGGGGAGCAGCGGCAGCATGTGGCGAAGCTGTCCCGGAAGAAGTCGCGGCACTTGCCCCACAGCTCTGCCTTGTCTCTGCGCAGGACAGGAACAGAGGCGGCTGCTGGTGTTGTTCCTAGCAAGTGGGAGGGAGAGTCCTGGCCCCGGTTGGGAAAGGGAATAGGACTCATATGGGGAGGCAAGTTTAAGTTGTCCCTTGGAAGACTGTCCTGATCTTTTTCTTTATTGAGCTAATCAATAGGGACATCAAAATGCCAAGAGCACAAGCCCCAGCTCTCAAAGGACTGAGGTGGATGGTGGCCTGACCTGAATCTCTCCAATAGCAGAATCAGAAAAGGACCTGCGAGGAGAAGGGAAACCACAGCTCAGAGAACTGTGTTCACCCTCAGCTTCATGGCTGGTGCCGCGTAACAGTCTTGAGTAGGAGGAAGAGTCTAGAAGAAAGCCTGGACCTCAGGGTTCTCAAACCATCCAATGGCAGCTGTCAATAGTGGGTCTTAAAGACTTAAAAAAGACTGCTCAGAAATGTGGTGATCCTACTGTGTGCAGCCATTGGTGAGACCATAATTTACTTAGCCGTTCAGTTTTTGATTATTTGGTTGTTTCCAGTTTGGGGTCATTACAAATAATCTTCTATGAACATCCTTGCGTATGTCTTATGTTGCTCATATGTACACACTTTGCGTGGGCCTATGCCTAGGAGTAGAATTTCTGGGTCACAGATAGAAGGACCACATATTTTGGTCATCCAAACTGGGACACTTTTGAAAGGACAGGTGATATTTATTTATTTATTTTTTTTTTTTTAATTTTTTTTTTTTTCAACGTTTATTTATTTTTGGGACAGAGAGAGACAGAGCATGAACGGGGGAGGGGCAGAGAGAGAAGGAGACACAGAATCGGAAACAGGCTCCAGGCTCCGAGCCATCAGCCCAGAGCCTGACGCGGGGCTCGAACTCACGGACCGCGAGATCGTGACCTGGCTGAAGTCGGACGCTTAACCGACTGCGCCACCCAGGCGCCCCAGGACAGGTGATATTTAAAATAATTAAAATTTACTTCTTGATCATCAAATTGGTTTAATAAATGGGTAGACCTATAAAAGATTTTGATTCAAAACTGATTTTCAAAACAACCCCCCCTCCGAAATATTAAAGTAAGTATAACTAGGCACATTAAAATTCTAAAAAAAGAAAGGGGGCGGGGGTTTCCTGGGTGGCTTAGCCGGTTAAGCGTCCAAGTCATGATTTTGGCTCAGTTCACGATCTCGCAGTTGGTGGGATCAAGCCCCATGTTGGGCTCCGTGCTGACAGCACAGAGCCTGCTTGGAATTCTCTCTGTCTCTCTCTCTCTCTCTCTCTCTCTCTCTCTGCCTCTCCCCCAGTCGTACGCTCTGTCGCACTCTCTCAAAATAAATTAAAAAACTTAAAAAAATTCTTTAAAATGTTCATATTGATAATCTGCATATGCATTTTTAAATAGAATAACTATGCTTGACACATACATATATGAATTGGTCTTAGCCACATCTAGTATTTTTTTTTTTGAAGAACATTTATTTTTTTAATTTTTTGTCTACACCCAACGTGGGGCTCACACTTGCAGCCCTGAGATCAAGAGTCACATGCTCTTCCAATTGAGCCAGCCAGGCACCCCAGAACATGTATTTTAATATGGTCTTAATACGTTTTGTAAAACTGCCTGCAAAATGTCTTCAAAGTTGCATTTAATGTTAAAATAACTAAGAAGGGTGAGACCATCAACAGACTCTTCTCCACAGAATGTATTCGTGATGCAAATGATCTCTCTGAACCTTCTGAAGTACCTTGTAAGGTCAGAGCAAAGTCTGCTAAATGAATGATAATCTCAAATCTAGTTTTTGTCATATTGAACTGTGTAAATATTTGTGCCCAATATTTCCCACAGATGCTGTCTTTTTGTCTTTATTCAGAATCATCTTCAGCAAATATTTTTATAAGCAAAACTTATAAAGTAAATTGTCTAAAACACTTCCAAGCATTTTGCCACATATATTTGCAGCAAAACTATAGGCCTTCTCAATTCCATTCATTTCTGGTTAGAATGTAAATACATCTAATTAAAAGAACGCTATCAAACATGGCAACATGTTTCAAAGTAAAAGTTTAAAATTAAATCTTGTACAATATTTGAGTTCTTATCATTTAATTTGTTCAACAGTCCCCCATCCCCAGTTGCTTTCATAGGGTTATCTTTCAGTACCTTACTGATCACAAGCTTGGTGTTCAATAATTCAAATTGGTGAAAGTTTGAAAAGCTGCGTTTTTTGTGCCCAATTTTTTAACATTTTGATTAAGATTTTCAATAGATTCTGGAAAAAGTCGACCAAAATATAGAGGATTATTTTCCAATACCATTGCAGGGCATTAGGCATATTAACAAAATAATATTTAAATGCTTAAGTACTTCTAAAACCTGATTATTAATGGATAGCAAATAAAAAAGATATATATAGGGATGCCTGGGTGGCTCACTCGGCTGAGCGTCTGACTCTTGTTTTTGGCTCAGGTCATGATCTCACGTGAGATCAAGCCCCACGTGGGGCTCCACACTGAACATAGAGCCTGCTTGGGATTCTCTCTCTCTCCCTCTCTCTCTGCTCCTCTCCCCCACTCATGCTTTCTCTCTCTCTCTCTCTCTCAAAAAAAAAAAAAAATACATATACACACGTATATATAATTTAGACAAGAATAACTTCTACTTAGGTTGATAAAATAGCACATTTTTTACTGTGGCAAAATACACATAAAATGAAATTTACTATTTTAACTAAAGTTCAATGGCATTAAGTACTTCCATAATGTTGTGCAAACATCACCACTATTTTCAGAACTTTTTCATCATCTCAAACAGAAATTCTGTACCCATTAAACAATAACTTCTCTCCCCACTGTGCCTGGTAACCACCATTCTCCTTTCTGTCTGTGTAACTTTGCCTACTAGAGATACCTCATATAAATGGACTCATGCAAAATTTGCTCTTTTGTGCTTGGTTTACTTACTTAATGGTAAACTAATGTTTTCAGAGTTTATCTGTGTTGTAGCATGTATCAGAACTTCACTCAAAAACATTTTTTTTTTTTTAAATTATTTTTTTTTTTCAACGTTTATTTATTTTTGGGACAGAGAGAGACAGAGCATGAACGGGGGAGGGGCAGAGAGAGAGGGAGACACAGAATCGGAAACAGGCTCCAGGCTCCGAGCCATCAGCCCAGAGCCTGACGCGGGGCTCGAACTCACGGACCGCGAGATCGTGACCTGGCTGAAGTCGGACGCTTAACCGACTGCGCCACCCAGGCGCCCCAACTCAAAAACATTTTAAAGCTGAGTAATACTCCATTAGATTTATAGATAGATCTATAGAGAGTGAGATACCGATAGCTACAGACATAGAGATTTCACACTTTGTTCATCCATTCATCCACTGATGAACATTCGGGTTGTTTCCGCCATTTGGCTATTATGAGTACTGCTGCTGTGAACAAGTGTATAAGTATCCTGAGTCTTTGCTTTCAGTTCTTTGGGGTATACACCTAGGAGTGAAACTGTTGGATCATATGGTAATTCTGTACTTAATTCTTTGAGGAACTACCTATGGTTTTCCACAGGGACTGTGCCATTTTACACTGTACAAGGACTCCAATTTCTCCATGTCCTGGCCAAAACTTATTATTTTCTTCTTCTTCTTCTTCTCCTCCTCCTCTCCCTCCTCCCCCTCCTCCTCCTCCTCCCCCCCTCCTCCGGTAATAGCCGTCCTAGTGGATTTGAAGTGGATCTCATTGTGGTTTTGATTTGCATTTTTCTTATGACCAGTAGTGTTGAGTATCTTGTTATATTCTTATTGGCCATTTATTTATATATACCTTCTTTGGAGAACTATCTCTGTAAGTCCCATTTTACCCATTTCTGAATTGGGTTATTTGTTTCTCTGTTTGTTACATTTAAGAGTTCTTTGTATATTCCAGATATTAATCTCTTATCAGGTATATGATTAGCAAATGTTTTCTTCCATTCTATGGGTTGTTTTCATTCTTTTGATTGCGTCCTTTGATGCACGAAAGAGTAGCACATTTTTTGACATACCAGCAAATTGTGTGTCTACCACAATCAATCCTAACTACATTTCTCCTCCCCAGGTTTCTTTTTTAATGTTTACTTATTTTGAGGAAGAGAGAGATGGCGGGGGGGAACAGAGGGAGAGAGAAGAGAGAGGGATCCCAAGCAGGCTCCATGCTGTCAGCACAGAGCCTGTCACAGGACTTGATCTCACAACCTGAGCCAAAATCAAGACTAGGGTGCTTAATTGCCTGAGCCACTGAGGCGCCTCACCTCCATAGGTTTCTTAATTTTAAAAGAATATTGTTCTTACTTCAATGTAATACTCTACCAAAATTTGTGTTTGTATCATAACCATAAAAATATTATCTTAGGGGCGTCTGGGTGGCTCAGTCAGTTAAACGTCCAGCTTCAGCTCAGGTCATGATCTCACGGTTCATGGGTTTGAGCCCCATGTCAGGCTCCATGCTGACAGCTCAGAGCTTGGAGTCTGCTTCGGATTGTGTGTGTGTGTGTGTGTGTGTGTGTGTGTGTGTGTGTGTCTGCCCCTCCCCTGCTCACAGTGTCTCCCTCTCAATCAAAAATAAACATTAAAAAAAATTTTTAATAAAATAAAAAAATATTATCTTTAGCGTTGAATGTTGTTGTTTGTTTGGTTTTTATTTTAGAGAGAGAGTGCATGCACGTGAGCAGGGGCCGGGCAAAGGGAGGGGAGAGAAAGAGAGGGAGAGTCCTAAGCAGACCCCATATTCTAAGCAGGCCCATGTTCAGCACGGAGTCAGACACAGGGCTCAATCCCGTGTCCCTAGGATCATGACCTGAGAGAAATCAAGAGTCCTGTGCCCAACCAACTGAACTACCAGGCGCCCCTAGTGATGGATCTATAGTAGCGTTCACCATCATATCATTAATCTTCCCTTTGACAGGATGAATTTTAAAAGCTTTACTTTCACTCCATGGATTACAGGTAAAAATTCAACCATTATTGAAGTGATTTTCTATTTGAGGCATCAGTGACACTGCCATAAAAACCATAATAATTTAGCTGTTTGAAAAGTTCTTGTTCTGCTAATGGAGTGAACACACTGACAACTATCATTTCATTTTTTGTGTTTGCACAAGAAAATTTGAAATTTAAAAAGAGCAAAATTAATTTGCACCGGTCACTTGATCTTAATTAAAAGGCATGCTTCGGGGCGCCTGGGTGGCTCAGTCGGTTAAGTGTCCGACTTCAGCTCAGGTCACGATCTCATGGTCCGTGAGTTCGAGCCCCCCGTCGGGCTCTGGGCTGATGGCTCGGAGTCTGGACCCGCTTCCGATTCTGTGTCTCCCTCTCTCTCTGCCCCTCCCCTGTTCATGCTCCGTCTCTCTCTGTCTCAAAAATAAATAAAACGTTAAAAAAATTTAAAAAAAAATAAAAAGCATGCTTCATGGAATGATATATAAGTCTATCTTTTGTGGTCGCTTACACCCTTCCTAAATTTGCTATTAGCTTAATGTATTTGTGGATGTTTCTTCATTTGTGTCTTCTGGTTTTCAGGTGGTTAGTGGTAACACTTTGCTCCATGATGAATAATAGTTAATGCCAAGAAGTATTTTGTAAAAAAAATATATTTAGGGGCGCCTGGCTGGCCCAGTTGGTTAAGTGCCCAGCTGTTGATCTCAGCTCAGGTCTTGATCTCAGTGTTGAGAGTTTAAGCCCCATGTTGGAATCCATGCTGGACGTGGGGCCTACTTAAAAAATAAATAAATAACATAAAATAATAAACAATAATAAAAATAATACATTTGTCATCACCTTTCTTAAGAAAATCAAGCAGTACTTAATTTTTCTATTATATAAGTACATCCACTCATTTCAGCTCATTATGTCCAAGAGAATTTATTGTGAAATAAAAAAAAATTGCCAAATAATGACATAAATAAATGAACTATTGTAGATTTACACCATGTAATACATAACAAAACTATCTTAATAAGAGCATTTGGACTAATCTCAGTCCACTCTTTATCAGGACAGCTCGGCTTTGTTTTCTGCACATATTTCAAATACATCTAACCCTGTAATTCTTCAACTTTACCGTTAACCACACCAGCCGGCCGTTTACTGGCTTTGTGCTTCATGCAGGCACCACAGAGTGGCTGAGGCAAAATTAGTTGGTATTACACCAAATGGCCAGCAGGGGCAGCAGTGTCAGGAACTTATTTTCACCACAGTTCCACATCTGGATAGCTATCTGGATGGCTGTCCATAGACTTTTGTGTTCCTGAATATTTATTTTTAAATTTTTTTAACGTTTATTTATTTTTGAGACAGAGAGAGACAGAGCATGAACGGGGGAGGGTCAGAGAGAGAGGGAGACACAGAATCTGAAACAGGCTCCAGACTCTGAGCTGTCAGCACAGAGCCCGACGCGGGGCTTAAACTCATGGAGGGCAAGATCATAACCTGAGCTGAAGTCGGACACTTAACCGACTGAGCCACCCAGGCGCCCCTGAGTATTTATTTTTAAATCAGTGAACACTCTGCATGCTCTCCATCGTAAGGAAATGTTAGATAGGTGGCATCAGGAGATCATTGGGGAAAATAACGTGCATTATCTCTGGTTGCCTTTAAGATGTAATAGTATGTTACAATATGAACTCACTCTGTTTACTGCATATATGTCGCACACTACTGGACACACCCCTGAAAAATGCTGGATGAATAAAAAAGACGTCCACAAAATGTTTCCTGCCTTATTTTAGTGTAACTGTTAGTGACAAATTTTTGTTTAAAAGTGAAAACGTTTAAGACAAATGCTAAACTAAAAGCATTCTGAGAAAATATGCATAAGCCAAAACTGTTCAGAAAGAGTCAGGACATGGTCACCTAGTCATAGAGAATGACCATGTTCTATTTTATAAGATACCAGCAATTTCCCAAAGGGATTATTGGAATTTACATCCCTACCAACCGCATACAAAAGATGAGAGATGTAATTATCCACTTCCCCACCAACATTTCAGACCATTTGTCTTTTAAATTTTGACCATTCTGGTATATATACAGTGGAGCTACATTTGGGTTTACTTTTATTTTACCTGGTTGATAATGAGATGGAACACATGTTTATTGACTATTTGAACATACCTTTTTTTTTGAGGTGCCTGCTCAAGCCCATTTGTCTTTTGGGTTCTGTGTGTGTGTGTGTTCATTTTTCATATTGATTTGTAGTAGTTCTTAATATATTTGATAAGCCACTAATTAGTTACGTGTGTTGCCGACATCTATGCTACTCTTAAATTGCCTTTTTGGCCTCCAAATGGTTTCTTTTGGCAGATCTAAGTTCTTAATTTTAATATAGTCCAATTTCCTATTTAAGTAATCTTTCTTTATTTTGAAGGTCATGAAGATATTATACTATGTTATTGTCTTAAAATTTTTTTGTTCACCTGTCGTATTTAGGTATATAATCCTACTGCAATTGATTGTGGGTTATAGTAAGAAATAGGGATAATGCTTTATTTTTTTCCATACTGATACCTACGTGATAGAGTATCATTTTTACAAAAAAAAAGTCCTTTGCCTACTGAGTTTCAGTGGGAGATTCTGTTGTAAATCAGATGACTATATGTTGAGGTCTGTTTCTGGACTCTATTCTGCCCTAATCTGCTGGACTTTTCCAATGTCAATAGGGCCTCCTGTCTCAGTACTGTAACCTGGTAATAGTTCCATTTCTGATGGTATGAGTTTTCGTATAGGTACTTCATTTTATTTATTTTTTTACGTAGGCTCCATACTCAGTGTGGAGCTCAACATGGGGATTGAACTCACGACCCTGAGATCAAGACCTGAGCTGAAATCAAGAGTCGGATGCTTAACCAACGGAGCCACCCAGGGGCCTCTACAGGTACTTCTTTTTAAAAACTGGCTTGGTGATTCTAGGTTCTTCACGTTTCCATATAAATGTTAAAATTAGCTTGTTCGTTTTCTCCCAAACCAAACAAACTCTGCTCAGATTTTGATTGGGTTGCAGTGCATCCATCAATGGATCAATTTGGGATGAACTGACAACAATATTGAATGTTCAAACCACGAACGTGGTATATTCCTGTGTTTATTTAGGTCCTCTTTAATTTCCCTCAACAATACTTTGTAGTTTTTAGTGCAGACATCTTCAACATCTTTTTCAGTTATTCCTATATATTTTACAGTCTTTGTGCTATGATAGATTCTGTTTTTTAATTTCATTTTCTAATTGTTAATTGCTAGCATATAAAAATGCAATTGATGTTTATATTTTGAATTTGTATCCAACAACCTTGTTAAAGTCACATAAGACCAATGTTTTGTTTATAGATAGTTTTAGATTTTTTTATGTACATTATTACATAATATGTGAATAATAGCAATTTACTTCTTACTTTATAATCTTTTTACCTGTATTCCTTCATTATACTTTATATACACCTTGTTATGTTGGCCATGACTTCCAGTACAATGTCACATACAAATGGTGTTAGTGGGTAGGTCACCACAGGGGAAAGGCACTCAGTATTTCACTGTGAAGTACAAGGTTAACCTGTAGGGTTTGGTAGATAGATACCTTTTACCAGATTAAGAAAGTCTCTTTCTACTCTTATTTTACTGAGAGTTTTTAAATCATAAATGGTATTAAATGCTTTTTTTGTACATATTAAGATAATCATGTAGTTTTTCTATTTAATTCTGTTATTTTGGTGAATTACATACTTTGATTTTTTTAATTTTCTGCTAATTTTGTATCCAGGAATAAATCTCACTTTGTCAGGATTTATTATTCTTCTTTATATAATTGGATTCAATTGAGATTTTTTGCTTCTATGTTCATGAAGGGAATTAGCATGTAATTGTCTTCTAATAGCCTTGTCATATTTTGTATCAAAGTTGTACTAACCTCATAAAAAAAGGCAAAAATCATTCCCTCTTTTTCTATTCTCCAGTAGAGTTTGTGTAACATTGGCATTATCTCTTCTTTGAATGTTGAGAATAAGTCACTAGTAAAACCATATGGCTTGGATTTTTCTTCTTTGGGAGGTTTTATTTTTTTTTTTATTTAAAAAAAATTTTTTTAACGTTTATTTATTTTTGAGACAGAGAGAGACAGAGCATGAACGGGGGAGGGTCAGAGAGAGGGACACACAGAATCTGAAACAGGCTCCAGGCTCTGAGCTGTCAGCACAGAGCCTGATGCGGGCTCGAACTCACGGACTGCGAGATCATGACTTGAGCCGAAGTCGGCCGCTTAACCGACTGAGCCACCCAGGCGCCCCTCGTTGGGAGGTTTTAAATGATAGATGCCAACTACTTAACATATATAATACTATTGAGTTTTTCTATTGCTTATTCTACCACTTTAGGTAAGCAGTGTTTTTTTTTTTAAGTTATTTGTCTTATTTTACTTGTTGAAATGTATAAATTGTATAAAGTTGTTCGTAATGTTCTCTTAGCATCTTTTTATTATTGATAAGATGCATAGTCATGTTCTCTTTTTATATCTGATATTGATTGTGCCTTATCCTTCTGTCTCTCCCATTTTGATTTTTCTTGATTTGTCTTGCCACAGATTAATACATTTTATTAGTCTTTTTTTTTTTTAGTTAAGATCTGCTGGTAATTTTCTAAGAAAGTTTCTTTTTTCATAACAATTTGAGTAGGATATTTTTACTGAAGGTAGTGTTCTGGGTTTCCAGTTATTTTCTTTCATCACTAAGATGTCATTCCATTGAATTACAGCTTCATTGTTTCTGCTTTGAGGTCAGCTGTCACTCTTATTGCTTGTTTGAGGGCATTATGTTTTATCCTCCAGCTGTGTTTTCGAATTTCCCTTTGGCTTTATTTCTTCAACAGTTTACTATGCTGTGCCTACATGTGGTTTCCTTTATATTTACCCTGATTGGGAATCATAATGCCTCTTAAGCCTGATGTCTTTTTTCAATAGAAACATAGAAATTTGTTTTGCTTTCTTTTAAATAATTCTGGCTTTAAGGGTGATAATTAATTGAACATTTTTCCATCTGTAAGTTTATGAAAAAATCCAGAATGTACACAGTAATTAGAGACATAGAGATTAAAATATTAACTTTATCCCTAGTAAATCTGCCATTGAAGAAAAAGAACTATTCTCAGATTACAAGCAGATTTCTAATATTCCTCCTGAAGTCTAGATTTCAGAGCAACTTTCCCAAGGGAGACTTCATTTGGAGACAAGGCCCCTTCCCTCTGAATTACTGCCCACCACTTACAGGAACATAATAGTGAGGGAAGAGGGAAATGATCCTTAAACTAGAAGGGAAGTCTTGTGTACTTACTCCATGGAAAACTGAGCTGGAAACTAATAAATTCTCTCTGGGCAAATAAGCTAAAATTTCTCTTTCCAGTCTCATCAGTTAGCTAAGTCATGTACCCCTTAGGTGAAGGGGCAGGTACGAGTTCCATATTTTCACTCCTAAGGGATCAAGTTAAAACTCCCCCATTCCATGGGAACAAACAGCCTGAGATAAACATTTTCCTTAAAGTAAATGATATGACACTAAGGGATGGGGTTTTTTTTTTCTTTTTTTTTTTTTTTTTTTTTTTTTTTTTTTTGGTCTGGTTCCCAATCCAAAAGTTTAGTGAATTTTTTAGTGTATGCCTTTGATTGTCTGGAAATTCCTAGAGACCTGATTCAAAATCCTTCAGCCTGTGAAACACTCAAATGTAGTATAAATATTTTCAAGTTTCAATTAAAAAAAAACTCATGGTTGGGGAGATAGCACAAAGTGACAGACTATGCAAGTTGAGTCAGAAAAAGGTATCATGGAAAGTCAGAATGAGCTGAATTGTGAAGAATAAAATAAACATTCAAACCCCCAGTGGTGGAAACAGTGGGGTAACAAGGTGAATTTGGGCAATTCATATTTTTTTTTATTGCTTTATACTTACTATCAGTACAGTGAGAATAGGTTAAATAGTCTCTAAGATTTCTAGCTCTAACAGGCCATGTTCCTGAATTGATTAATAGATCATAGTACACCCTAGATTTCTATGAACTACATACTCCTTCCATGGGTGATGTTATGGGCTGAATTATATTTCCCAAAATTGGTATGTTGAAAGCCCTAACTACCAGTAACTCTGAATGTGACTGTATTTGGATATGGGGCATTAAAAGAGGTACTTAAATTAAAATTAATAGGCTGTTAGGATGGCCCCTAATCCAATCTGATTGGTGTCTTCATAAGAAAAGGAGATTAAAATTTATAGCAAGACACCAGGAGCATGTGCAGCATGAGGGTGGCCATTTGCAAAGCAAAAAGGGAATCCAACTGTACTATTACCGTGATCTCAGATTTCTAGCCTCTAGAATGGTGAGAAAATGAATTTCTATTGTCTAAACCACCCAGTCTGTAATGTTTTGTTATGGCAGCCTGACCAGACTGACTCAGAGGAGGACCCTTACTAAAACTTCATTAGGGGCGCCTGGGTGGCTCAGTCAGTTAAGCGTCCAACTTCGGCTCTGGTGGTGATCTCACGGTTCATGAGTTCGAACCCCATGTCAGACTCAGAGCCTGGAACCTGCTTCGGATTCTGTGTCTCCCTCTCTCTGCCTCCCTCTCTCTCTCTCTCTCTCTCTCTCTCTCTCAAAAATAAATAAATATATTTTTTAAAACTTTATTAAACCAGACCACCTTGATACCAGTCTTAGTAGGATAACACAGTGAAAAGGAACATATCCAACTCCAGAAAACTTAGGAAAGTAAGATAAGTCTTTCCTGAATGACTCATAAGGAGACAGCAGAAGAGGATTACATTGTACAACACACACAAAAACTTTCTTAAAATTTCTATTAATTCATTTCTCTTCCTGAAGTCCCACATCTTGTGCTTACATCTCTTCTTTCTCTCCCTGTCTCAAAAAAAAAAAAAAATCTTGTAAGATTAAAAAAAATTTTTTTTAAGTTTATTTAAGCAATTTCTACACCCAACGTGGGACTTGAACTCACAGCCCCAAGATCAAGGGCCCCGTGTTCCACCAACTGAGCCAGCCAAGCACCCCTTCTTCTAAGATATTTTACCCTCCCTGAAACACTATGCATTTTCTTATGTATCAAAATTTAAACTTGTGTAGACTTCTTCCAATCCTCTACACCTGTCCTTCCATGAGCATAATAAAAGCCCATTAGTGAATGCTAGCAATCCTTAAATATTTTCTCCTTAAACACCAGAAAAGGATGGAGAATTTCTAGCAGGTAGAAATTAGTATCTTTAACGTCTCTTTCACTATTTATAAAAAAAACAAACCACACTGGAGTTTATGTTAATGTAATGATTTTTGCAAAGCCCCTACGATGGGGGCTGGTTGCCAGGGGAACCAACCATGAATACAGGTTTGGAATTTCTCAGTCCCACCCTCTGATTTCCAGGCGGGCAGAGGGGCTGGAGGTTGATTCAATCACCAACAGCCAATGATTTAATCAGCCATGCCTGTGTAACGCAGCCTCCGTAAAAACCCCAAAAGAGGTGTCTGGAGAGCCTCCAGCTTGGTGAACCCTTAGAGATTCCAGAAGAGTGGCACACCTGGAGAGGGCATGGAAGTTCTGCACCCCTTCCCGCACACTTCGCCCTATGCACCTCTTCTACTTGGCTGTTCCTGAGTTCTATCCTTTTATAAACCAGTGATCTAGAAAGTAAAATGTTTCTCTGAAATCTGTGAGCCACTCTAGCAAATGAATCGCACCCAAGGAGGGCGTCATTGGGATTTGCAATCTATAACGGATGGTCAGAAGCACAGGTGACACCCTGGACTTGTGACCGGTGTCTGAAGGGGGCGGAGGGGGCAGTCTTGTGGGATGGAGCCATTAACCCACGGGATCTGACGCTATCTCCAGGTAGACAGTATTGTAATTCAGTTGAATTGCAGGACATCCAGTTGGTGTCTGAGAACTGTTTGGTGGTTGTGGAGGGGAGAAACCCCTACATCAGAATTGGGTACAGAATTTCCTTCACGTACCATTTAGGAAAATTCAATATTGTTTAGAAAGTGAAAATTTCAGGGCACCTGGGTGGCTCAGTCGGTTGAGCATCTGATTTCAGCCCAGTTCATAACCTGATGGTTCGTGAGTTCAAGCCCCACATCGGGCTCACTGCTCTCAGCACAGAGCCCGCTGGATCCTCTGTCCACCTCTCTCTCAACCCCTCCCCCACTCACGCTCTGTCTCTCAAAGATAAATAAAACATTAAAAAAAGAAAAAAGAAGGGAAAATTTCAATAAGCAAGGTTTCGGGGATGGCAGCATAAACTGCCAAAACAACCATCTTGTGTTTTTTTGTTTTGTGTTTCCTAATTTGCTTTCTTTTGTTCACAAATTACCAGTTTCGTGAGTAAATCAAAATAGGTTATTTTGACTGTATGTAGACAGAACTTAATGTAAATATTGAATCATCCAACAAAACTAAGGCAATGCTACATTTTGTAGTTAAATTATTCAATGAAAAAACTTGAATAAGTTATTGTTTTAAGAGACAAACCCATGCTTTAATGTAGGAAATAACAGGAAATTCCCTGAAATAAAAACAGTGTTTTGAGGAGTATACTGAACTCCCATGAGTCAATGGAAACATCTAATGTTTTATGGGTTTGCAAAGATGGAAGTCTACAATTCTGTGGCAGGCCCAGTAATCTTTCGTAACACATCAATGCCAGAGAGGGGGATCAGCATTTAGTTCCCTTCCAACTGGAATAAGAAATTATTCTAATATTAACAAGTAATTTTGCTTATAATGGATTCTCCAAAGGAAATAAAGATGGTTTACATAAGGGAAGCCATCAAAACAAAAGCATCCACTCAAGAGAAATCAGCAAGAATTTCTGAGCAGCTACCGAAACTCTGAGCCAATTCCAGCAGGAAGTGTTAACAGTACTTTCTACTTCAGGAAAATACATCTTCTCTCAGTGATTGTTCATCAAGACATGAAGCCAGCAACTGTTCAATATTCTGTTTTAGAGAGGATAGCACAAGGGAATTTCCACTTACAAACCTAGACAAGAGACAAATAATCACTAGCCCTGGCAGTTCAATTAAATGTTTTAAACCATCCCAGGAATAATTTGGGGGATAATAGAAAAAGGAAGTTTATGCACCTGGAAAACACTAAATAAAACCTGGAGAGTTGAACGATCCTGTGTGTGCCATCCTAAATTCCTTAAATTTTGTTTGCTTAAGAACCCTGTCAGTTAACAATGGGGCAGGGATCTGAGTGGGTATCCAGGGAAATCTGAATCCACGTTGCCAGCCTAGCAGACTCATTGAGGACCGGGACCTTGTCTTATTCATCCCCAAGGACTCACAGTACTAGGCCTTCAAGATGTATTTCAATTAAAGTATATTAAACCGGGACGCCTGGTAGCTCAGTCCCTTGAACTTCCAACTCTTGATTTAGACTCAGGTCATGATGCCAGTGTCGTGATGTCCAGCCCCGCATCAGGCTTCACGCTGAGTTTGAAGCCTGCTTAAGATTCTTTCTCTCTCTCTTGGGGTGCCTGGGTGGCTCAGTCGGTTAAGCATCCAACTTCGACTCAGGTCATGATCTCACAGTTTGTGGGTTCGAGCCCCGCGTCAGGCTCTGTGCTGACAGCCCAGAGCCTGGAACCTGCTTCAGATTCTGTGTCTCCTCCTCTCTCTGCCCCTCCCATGCTCATGCTCTGTCTCTCTCTGTCTCTCAATAATAAATAAATGTTAAAAAAAAATTTTTTTAATAAATAATAAAAAATAAAGATTCTCTCTCTCCCTCTGCCCCTCTCCCCTGCTTGTGTGTTCTCTCTCTCTCTCTCTCTCTCTCTCTCAAATTAAATAAATAAAATAAAATACATTAAACCAAATGGTTACTTATCAAAGTTAAGATATTATTTAGAAAAGGACAGAAATTAATAATGACAATTTTCCTATAGTTTTTATTTGACCAAATGGAGAACCTTCTTTGGCTTATCCCTTTATTCCTTCTCTCTGCTTGACACCAAGCACCTTAAGGAAAAGGAAGCTGTCTTATCTGTGTTCTTACTGTTAGTCTAGCATAGTAAGAGTCCAATGACTACTTTTTATTTTATTTTATTTTTTAAATTCTTTATTTATTTTTGAGAGACAAGAGTGTGAGCAGGGGAGCAGCACAGAGAAAGGGAGATACAAAATCCAAAGCAGTCTCCAGGCTCTGAGCTGTCAGCATAGAGCCCGATGCGGGGCTTGTACTCAAGAACCGTGAGATCATGACCTAAGATGAAATCGGATGCTCAACCAACTGAGCCCCCCAGGTACCACAGATGACTACTTTCTAAATGAATGAACGAATAAATGAATGATTCTTTAAATTCTATCTCGTTAGACAGACTTCAAGCTGTATTACAAAGCTGTAATCATCAAGACAGTATGGTACTGGCATAAAAAGAGACATTCAGAGCAATGGGACAAAATAAAGAACCCAGAAGTGGACCCACAAACGTATGGCCAACTAAGCTTTGACAAAGTAGGAAAGAATATCCAATGAAATAAAGACAGTGTCTTCAGCAAGTGGTGCTGTGAAAATTGGACCACTTTCTTACACCATACACAAAAATAAATTCAAAATGGATGAAAGACCTCAACGTAAGACAGGAAGCCATCAAATTCCTCAAGGAGAAAGCAGACAAAAACCTCTTTGATGTTGGCCACAGCAATTTCTTACTCAACACATCTCGGGAGGCAAGGGAAACAAAAGCAAAAATGAGCTATGGGGACCTCATCAAAATAAAAAGCTTATGCACAGCAAAGGAAACAATCAGCAAAACTAAAAGGCGATGGATGAAATGGGAGAAGATATTTGCAAATGACATATCAGATAAAGGGTTAGTATCCAAAATGTATAAAGAACTTACCAAACTCAACACCCAAAAAACAAGTAAACCAGTGAAGAAATGGGCAAAAGACATGCATAGACACTTCTCCAAAGAAAACATCCAGATGGCCAACCGACACATAAAAAAATGCTCCACATCACTCATCGTCAGGGAAATACAAATCAAAACCACAGTGAGATATCACCTCACACCTGTCAGAATGGCTAACATTAACAACCCAGGCAATAACAGATGTTGGAGAGGATGTAGAGAAAGAGGATCTTTCTGGTGCAACCACTCTGGAAAACAGTATGGAGGTTCCTCAAAAAATTAAAAATAGAACTACCCTACAACCCAGCAATTGCACTACTAGGTATTTATCCAAGGGATACAAGGATGCTGTTTCAAAGGGGCATATGCACCCTAACGTTTATAGCAGCACTATCAACAATAGCCAAAGTATGGAAAGAGCCCAAATGTCCATTGATGGATGAGTGGATAAAGAAGATGTGGTATTTATATATATATACAATGGAGTATTACTTGGCAATCAAAAAGAATGAAATCTTGCCATTCACAACTATGTGGATGGAACTAGAGGGTATTATGCTAAGCAAAATTAGTGAGAGAAAGACAAAAATCATATGACTTCACTCATATGAGGACTTTGAGACACAGAATAGATGAACACAAGGGAAGAGAAGCAAAAATAATATAAAAACAGGGAGGGGGAAAAAACATAAGAGACTCTTAAATATGGAGAACAAACAGAGGGAACTGGAGGGGTTGTGGGAGGGGGCTTGGGGTAAATGGGTAAGGGACATTAAGGAATCTACTCCTGAAATCATTGTTGCACTGTATGCTAACTAACTTGGATGTAAATTTTTTAAAAATTAAATAAAAATTTTTTAAAAATCTATCTTATTAGAAGTTACAATTCTGTACTCCTACAAAAAATCTGGTTAAAGAAATTGTGCCAGAGGAACACTGAAAAATACAACCCAACACAGGATGGGATAACAATAAATATACAAAATAAAGTAAGCATACATATTTTATCTCCATCCAGGACAAATTTAAAATCTAAAACAGATATTCTGGGATCAACAAAATTGCAAAGGACCAACATAATAGTATCAATAGTCAACACAGTATGTGCATCAACATAGGGTCCAAACTCCATCCATTGTAGTCTTAGGAGAAGGCATAAATCTGTTCAGAAAAAGCTGTTTAAATTCTCAGTGCAAAGCAAGTGTCAAGATAAGCAATAATAAAAGGGACTTCTAATCAAAGTGGTGATAATAGCCACCACCCTACCCTCAGTACCTCTCATTTTCACCATTGACTCCTAAATTTCCATCAACTTGGGAAAGATAATAGTAAATCCTCTGTAAAAGTTATTAGCAATTTGGCAACCAGTGTGAATCCTCCCAGTACCCTAAGAGGGTGATATCATTATTTCAGTTCTACGGATGAACACATTGATGTTCAGGAATTAAGTAACTTGAACCCAGGTCTGTCTGACTCCAAAGCCTATGCTCTTTTTTTTTTTTTAACTGAGATATAATTACATATAACATTGTGTGAGTTTAAGGTGTAGAGTCTGTTCATTTATTCATATGTATATATTGCAGTATGATTACCACTGTAGTGTTTGCTAACACCTCTATCACTGCACATAATTACCATCTCTTTTATGTAGTGGGAGCATTAAGTTCCAGTCTCCTAGAAACTTTGAAGTTTATGATACAGTACTATTGACTATAATCACTATGCTGTGCATTAGTTCTCCGGGACTTAGTAGCTACTTGTTGCAAGTAAGTACCCTCAACAACGTGTCCCCAATTCCTCCACTCCCAAACTCCTGGGACTCTGTAGAATGGTACCATTCTATTCTGTTTTTGAGTGCAGCTTTTTAAATATTCCTCATATAAGTGATAGCATACACTATTTGTCTTTTTCTGTCTGACTTATTTTATTTAGTATTATGCCTCCAAGATCTATCCATGTTGTTGAAAATGGCAGTCTCCTTCTTTCTCATGGCTGAGTAATATGCCAATATATATGCGTATATATCACATTTTTTTATCCACTCATCCCTTGGCAGACTTTTAGGTTGTTTTTGGATCTTGCCTATTATGAGTAATACTTCAACGAACGGGGTATAGATATCTCTTTGATACTCTGTTTTCCTTTGGATACATACTGAGAAGGGGATTGCTGGATCAGATGGTAGTTGTATTTTTAGTTTTTTAAGAAACCTCTGTACTATTTTCCATAGTTAAAGCCCATGGTCTTAATCACCATCCTAAATTGCCCTGTAGCCTAGGTTGCTTGTTGACATCCCAAGCTCAGTGTGGTTAATCTTACAAAAAATAATAGTGCCCTAAGAGACAAGAGATTGGTCTGTCTTCTGATACTGAATTCTTGCTTGTCTTTGCCTCGTTACTAAAGCTAAAGAAAGAGGATACTGACAATTACCCTTCATCAAAATGTTATGCACTAAAAATTAAATAATATAGGGGGCACCTGGGTGACTCAGTCAGTTAAGGGTCCAACTTCAGCTCAGGTTAGGTAGGATCTCATGGTTTGTGAGTTCAAGCCCAATGTTGGGCTCTGTGCTGACAGCTCAGAGCCTGGAGCCTGCTTCAGATTCTGTGTCTCCCTTTCTCTCTGCCCTTCCCCTGCTCTCTCTCTCTCTCTCTCTTTCAAAAAAAAAAAAGAATTTATGTAATTTTTTCATCCTGATTTTTATGGATACTGACTTATCACCATAGTACAGGCAACTTGGGAGTCAGGAGTATAAACCATGACCCCAAATTTTAAAAATCTTTTATTCTAGCTAAGGAGGACAGAGAGGCAGGACCTCATTTAATAATTGCTAAGCAATTCAATATAGCCTGCAAATACTGTGTTCTTTTGCTGGAAAGCAGGGTCCATGAAGTCTTGTTTGCTGTGTATCCCCAGCATCTAGAATGGAGCAAGGCATGTAATCAAGCCTCTGTAAATATCTGTTAAATGAATAATAATGGATTAGTCTATTCAGACTTGAGTTAATGCACTTTGGGGACAAAAATGCTATTAACATTTATTTTTAGAATCTTAAAAAGGGCATTGCCCTGTACTTGGCCATTTTTGATCCAACTGCCCTCCTTGGGTATTTCCTCACTTCCTAGGTTAGCATGTTAGAAAATCCATGGTGCCTATAATCATGCAACCATCAGGATTTTAAAAAGAATATATCCAAGGAGGAGAACTTAAGTTTCTGCAAATACGGTGTGGACAAGGTAGCCTAAAGCCTTCACGCTAAATATAGGTCAAATATGTAAGAATCACTCTTTTACATGCATAACTGAACTTAAAAGATAGTGAGGTAAATTCTAAGACCAAGAACAAAGCAGAAACACAAGTCTATTTAGGGTAAGTGGACACTGAAGCCATCTGTCACAGTAGAGCACCTACTGATAACAAGTGAGTCAGAGCACAGCAGACGAGTAACAAGTTAGGAGCTCAGGCAGGGCAGGAAGTCAGAGCACAACCTCCCCTGTCTCTGTTCAAAGATTATGCAGTGTCGTAGCCTCAGAGAAAGCATCAGTGGAAAAGGCATTGTCCTGGCTGGGGCAATAGAGAGGAAACATGACCGAGTATAAGGAGGGAGGTGGCTCTCCCGACCATTGTATCCACGGGAAGCCCTGCACAAAGGTCTGGAACATAAATTCACTCTACTCGCAGTCTGGGAAACCACAAGCCAGGAATTTCCTTCTTAAAAGGCACCAGCAGAAGCAAGTGTAATTCCTCTCTGGGGAGCTGGATCTTCAACCCATTCTGACACCCAAGAGGTCACAATCTGAGATTTTATTTTAAAAGCAGTTTAACTCGCTCGAATAGATTATGTCTTCCAATATGGCCTGAATCATGGCTGACCACCCTAGATGTCCTAGAAAAACACAGAAGCAACTGAACCCCAAGCTGGAATAGATTTCTTATTTCCATGATTTCTAGGAATTTTGCACGTAAGTTGCAGTCTCCTGAGGGCTCCGTGATTCTCTTACATCTAACACACAGATCCATTTACAATCAGCATTATAAAAATCAAGTTATATCATTAATATGTCTTTTGTTTTAAATGCGTACCCCTCTGAAAGAGAGATTGATTAACCTCTGCTAAAGAGAAGGGAGCCAAGGAAATCAGGGAGCATGGCTTTTTCCTATTTCCTTTCTGTTTTTCCTGGATATCTGGATTGGGAGAGAAATTGTAGTTTTCGCTACATGGTTATCATTTTGTCATGTTATGCTAGTGAGTTTTTATTTTTTATTTTTCCCTTTCACTCCTAAGGAGTAGACGTATCCTCCATACAGTATTATAAGCAGATCAAGGGTAGTGATTCGGGATTCAGTAGAATCTGTTTTTCCAAAGGCCCTGTCAGGCAAGCCTGTGAGAGGCTCTGGGGTCCCATGTGAGTCGGTGGCAATGATAAGCTCAGATACACCCTTGTGGATGCTGGGGGTGGGGAGAAGGACGTTAAATCAGTAAAATGCAATGAAAGAGCAGGAAGGACCTAGTCCAGTGTCCTGTTCCATGAACACATTACAAGTGGGGGTCCCAAAGCTCCAGAGTTTGATGAAATTTATATGAACTGTAGAACAAAAGGCAGAATTTCAAATACAAAATTTTAGATATGTAGCCAATAAACATTCCTGTGTATCACAGGATTTTTTTTTTTAATTTTTTTTTCAACGTTTTTTTATTTATTTTTGGGACAGACAGAGACAGAGCATGAACGGGGGAGGGGCAGAGAGAGAGGGAGACACAGAATCGGAAACAGGCTCCAGGCTCCGAGCCATCAGCCCAGAGCCTGACGTGGGGCTCGAACTCACGGACCGCGAGATCGTGACCTGGCTGAAGTCGGACGCTCAACCGACTGCGCCACCCAGGCGCCCCTCACAGGATTTTTTTTAAAGCAGCATCTTAGGGTTTTGTCTGGCTATCAAAGAGATTCATGCTCACTGTAGAACATTTGGAAAATTCAGAGAAAATATGAAGGAAAATGTTTATGGCCTAAGGTGCACAGACTGGGTTCCTGATATAGATGCTCATCATTGGTCTAGCACAGCCTGCTTATATTTATTATTTTTAATAATGTAGTAATATATGTATATGTGTGTTATACATTACATATATATATACATATACATATACATATACATATACATACACACATTGTGATGATTAATTTTATGTGTCAATTTGTCTGGGACACAGAGTGCCCAGATACTTGGTCAGACATTATTCTGGGGTGTTTCTATGAGAGTGTTTTTGGGTGAAATTAATATTTACAGTGGTGGAGTTAGAGTAAAGCAGATTGCCCTCCCTTATGTGGGTGGGCCATATCCAATCACCTGAGAGTCTGAAAAGAACAAAAAGCCTGACCTTCCCTCTAGCAAGAGGGAATTCTCCAGCAGACTGCCTTTAGCTTCAAACTGAAACAAGTACAAGGTAGAGAGGAGCAGAGAGAGAGGGAGAGGGAGAGAGAGAGAGAGAGAGAGAGAGAGAGAGAGAGAGAGAATCCCAAGCAGGCTCCACACTTCAGTGCAGAGCCCAATGTAGGGTTCAAACTCACAAACTGTAAGATCATGACCTCAGCTGAGATCGAGAGTTGCACACTTAACTGACTGAGCCATGCAGGTGCCCCCACGTGATCTTATTTTTATATTTCCTTTTATTCTTTCCTGAGTATTTTTGCAGAGTTGAAATGTTCAGGACTTGGTGCTGGTAAGGGCATAGGAACCAGTTCTGTCTGGAATTTTAGCCACATAGAAGTAATATTTATATAATAAAACTTAAGCTTTTTAAAATGATTTCAGAGTGCTGTGTCTGAGGAAAACCCATTTCCTTCAGCCTATCACCCTTACCCTCCCCAAATTATAAAAATTCAACTATTTTTCCCCTAGTGTTTCTCTGGTTTATTTTTTATTTAGCCTCCCCTATTTCCTATAAGACAGTGAGAACTTCAGAAAATCAACTCCTTGGTGTACAGTGTTCAGTAACAGTTAATTTTTCAGCCCAGTCGGGAAGTAAATTCTTTAGGTGAGCATATATTACACAAAACTGAAAGTCATTTCTATTTTTCAAGTAGTTTTCCTAGAAAACTTCTTAAAACATCATATGGTCCCTTAATAAACAGAAACACTCTAAATAAATTAGCCTTTCTTGGTCCTAAGGATCATCACTATATGTGCATTATACACACACACACACACACACGTAATGTACATACATATAAATAAACATATAGATAGGTGGTTTTACTATGCTGAAAAAGGGGTTCATATAGAAAGCTTGGAGACAGTGGAAGTCACCTCCAGCCAGAGTCCAGACTGCTGCTGCTAGTTAGTAGGAGGTTTTTACTGATTTTACTTTTACTTTACTTCTCTTTCTCCCACTATCCCATCAACTTCAAACACCGCCCCCCCCCCCTCCCGCCGCCATTGTTAGCAGGTCTCCTTCACGTTCCTTCAGCATGGATGGATTCTCTCTGGAAGTGAACATTCCCAGGGCGCTCTGTGTGCAAAATCTATCACTTTGTTTCTTACAAATGAGTTTTTAATTTCTTTATAACAGGGGAATGTGCACACTTTCAGACAGCTGTTTCCTCCAACCTTTTCAAAGACCCCTAGGCTTAGCCTTCGGGGTTGCGGACAATTGGGTGTTAGTGGTGGGGTGAAGTGAGATAGTACCCTACGTAATGGTGAAGAGATGTGCCGTTTTATCTTATCTATGTTTGGACCATTTGCACTTAGCACAACGGTTGGCACATAGTAAAACTTCAATAAATGTTGAACGAATGAGTGGATAAAATTGTATGCCACAAGAGAAATCATTTTCTTCCTTTTCCAAAATCCCTGCTGGTCCATAAAATAGGCAGTTCTTTGAAGCTCCCACCCCACCTCAACTTTCCAGGGAAGCGGAGAGAAAGTTGCCGCTTGCTGTTCACTCTGGCTGGCTCTTCACTATGGCTGGTGAGGCGGTGGAAGGCTGAGGTCTTGTTCCACATTCTGTCCAGGACCAGTGAACTCTGTGAAAGGGGACACTCAGGAAAGGCACATACATCTCTTTAGCTTCTTCATGGGTAGCTTCCTCTGCAAGCTGCATTTACCTGCCTATTGGTCCTGCCTTGTCCAGTCAAAATGCACCGCTGCGTGTACCCACCCCTGTGGGAAGCCTGCATCATCCCACCCTCTTCCCAGGATCCCATGAGTTTAGGGAAGGAACAGCAGAAAGCCCGCGTGGCCAGGGGTCCAAGCACAGCAATAAAGCTCATGCATTGATCCCCACCCTTCTCATGTGTATATTCTTAATTTCAGAGCCCAGAGGAGTGACATCATTAACTGGGTTCTTCAACCCTACTCACGGAAATAGCTAGCAACTGCAAATGGCAGAGAGCATCTGAACGGAATGTGAACAGAATGTTTGTACCATGAATGGAGGAAGAGGCAGAGCATGAGGGAGGAGAGCAGTGTGTTAGTCCCTCAGGAAGACTGTCTTCGGACGAATTCTTGTGGCTTTCCCAGGCTGGGCCAAAAGAAACTGCTTCGTGATAATTCAGTCCCTTCCCCCATCTTCCCTCGCTTTTTTCCTCCTCCCCCAGATGCATAGAGAATTTCTCAAAGTTCTGCTTGTGATCATTTCTCCCTGGGAGATGTGGAAAGGAGAACAATGTCAGTTTTTAAAATGTGTTTATATATTACAACTTAAAGAAATGAAATTCAACCCAACTTTTCTGGTCATTGCTGACGTGCTGCAAAGGTGTTTTAGTTCTCAAAATCATTATATTTTATCTCCTAATCAAGATAAAGCAGTTGTTATGTTTATTATTATCAATATTATGATTAAAGGAAGACGATAAACAAGAAGGCAAAAGTTTAAATATGACTGGGGTGCCTGGGTGGCTCAGTTGGTTGAGTGTCTGACTTTGGCTTAGGTCATGATCTCCCAGTTTGTAAGTTTGAGCACCGCATCGGGCTCTGTGCTGACAGCTTGGAGCCTGGAACCCACTTCGAGTTCTGTGTCTCCTCTCTCTGCCCCTCCCCTGTTCATGCTCTGTCTCTGTCTCTGTCTCTCTCAAAATTAAGAAACTTAAAAAAAATTAAGTATGACTTTGTTTCTAATATTGAAGACAAACTGATGGCAAGCAGGCCTCTAATTCTGATATCATGGGTGACATACTCAGAGCTTGAGACTGGTCACAGGCTTGGACCACAGTGGAAGACACACACCAGACTCTGGGTCTTGGTTTTCCATTGCAGACCAAGCATGGAGCAGGCCATCCTGGCTGAAACTTAACTGATCTTACTCTGATCTTTGCTGCTCTAATCATCATTTTCACCTGGCTTCTGATGGCTGCGTGTGTCCACCTGGCCTCTCTAACATCAGCCTCTCATCATCCTCATCATGTCAGAGAGCTCAGTTCTCTAGGAGCATCTTCTCCCTTTGGCCTGTGCCTAAAGAAGATGGCCAACCACTGAGCTTCACAGAGATGCTGGGGCTGCTCTGGACAGTCAATTCCTTTCCACTTTGTTGAATGGGATGCCCTTCAGAATCTCCTGTACAACTGGTTTCTCTGGTGGAGTTTCCATGGAGACCAGAATAGGGAGGAGTGGGTCACTTCTCCAAAATCAGAGCATTCAGAGAAAGATGAGAATTCAACGTTTGCAGGAGCATCAACACAGACGTTCCCATTCTATATGTCAGGGTCCTGTCCCATTCTTCCGCCGGGTGACACAGCAATGATTCCACTAAAGTAGAAGTTGAGACTGCCACCAGGTGACTTTGGGTTCCTTATGCCTCTGAATCAACAGGTGAAGAAGTGGTATTGTCCAGCTGAGGTGATTGATCCTGATTCCCAAGGGGAACTGATTGCTCCTATGCAATGGAGATAAGGAAGAGTGTGTCTAGAAAGAGGAGGTCCCTTAAGGTGTCTTTTAGTACCACCATGTTGAGTGATAAAAGCCAGTTGAAAATTACAACAGTATGGGGTTCCTGGGTGGCTCAGTCAGTTGAGCATCCAACTCTTGGTTTCAGCTCAGGTCATAATCTCCTGGTTCGTGAGTTCGAGCTGCGTGGTGGGCTCTATGCTGTCAATGAAGATCCTGCTTGGGATCCTCTCTCTCTCCCTCTCTCTTTCCCCTTCCCCCACTCTCAAAATAAATAAACTTTAAAAAAAGAAAATTACAACAGTATTTGTCTATCTATATCTGACTTTTATGTGGAAAAAAAAGTAAAAAAATAAAGGTGTGAGCTAAGGTGGTAATCATATTGCAGTATTACAAGTGTTTTCAGTCAACGTGTTGTGCACCTTAAAACTTATACTATGTTACATGTCAATTATATCTTAATAAAGCTGGGGGAAAGAAGTATAATGATAATGAAAAAAGAAAAAGAAAGTTACAGAAGGAGGGGAAGACGGCAGAGTAGGAGGACCCTAAGCTCACTTCCTTCCACAGCATGACACTCGCATCAGTGCAGATAACCCAGAAAACAACCCAATGACTGGCAGAATGAACTCCACAACCAAAAGTAGAAAAGAGGCCACATTGAAGAAGATAAGAAAAGCTGAGACACCATTTGAAACCTAAACAGACCGTGGTGGTCTGCGGACCAGAGGGAGCCAGGAGCCTGGAGAAGGGCGAGAGACAGATGATTGCACCAGGGCCCCCGCGTGGGGAAGACAAAACCCCATAACATTTGGCTTTGCAAGCAAAAGGCTGAATTTCGTGAGTTCTTACTACCAGTGGAAAATATGGCCTGGAATCTAGATTTCAGGGGGCTCTGCTCCAGGAGAGTCCTGAGGGCATCAGGAAGCTGAGTTGTCACCCTTAAAGATGCCTAACAGCCTCAGCAGATACAGCATGGAATCGGCAGTTTGGAGAATGCTGGGACACATAGGAGGGAGAGTGATTTGCCCATCATGGAGCATGTCCCAGAGAGATAGGGATCTCAGAGACACCCCTCCAGGAACAAAGGAGTGGTGGGTGTCATTTTTCTCCCTCTACCAGGAACACACGACTACCTGTGGGAAGCAGCACAGCTTAGCTTGCTTGCACCAAGCCCCACTTTCCTGGCATTTGGGGGGATCTGCCCTCCCAGTCCTGCTTGCTTTAGTCCCAGCACTGTGGGGCCCCTTCTCAAGAAGATCAGCCCAAACGTTGCCAGCACGACATTTTCCTACTTGTGCCTTTTTCAGGCCCTCCATCCTAGTGGCTAAGGCAGTGGATGAGCACTGCAGAAGGCTAAGGTGCACCTTTAAAAAATGCACACCTTGCCCCATACACATTGCAGATCCACTTAGGCTGGCTCAATCCTGGCAGCAGTGGCTCCAGGTCTCATTTAGCAAGCAGACCAACACGTATCTTGTTAAAAGGCACCCCACCCCCACCAAGGACCAAACATGGCCCAAAACAGACAGAAAGCCACTGTAGACAACTAGACTGAAGGGGAGACCAGCAAGAGCACAACAGGACACACACAACACACACACGAGTCACTCCCTGAAGCACCAGGTCCTGGAGAACAGGGGACACTGCACTACAGGACATTTCAGGACCTTTTTTTTTTTGTTTTTAAGTAGGCTTCATGCCCAGCATGGAGCCTAATGCAGGGCTTGAACTCATGACCCGGAGATCAAGACCTGAGCTGAAATCAAGAGTTTAACTGATGCTTAACTGACTGAACCACCCAGATGCCCCTCAGGACCTCATCATAAAGCTATTACCTTCAAAAGCAGGAGACATAGCTGACTTCCTTAACACAACAGAAACAGACTCAGAGAGTTAGACAAAATGAGGAGGAAGAGAAATCTGTCCCAAATGAAACAAGACCAAACTACAGCAAGAGACCTAAGTGAAACATATAAGAAATATGCCTGAGAGAGAATTTAAAGATCATAAAGATACCCACTGGACTTGAGCAAAGAATGGAGGACACCAGTGAGACCCTTAACAAACAGATAAAAAAAGAACCAAACAGAGATGAAGAACACAATAAATAAAGTTAAAAGTACACTTGATGGTGGTTCAGTTAGTTAAGCCTCTGACTCTTGATTTTGGCTGAGGTCTTGATCTCATTGTTCTTGGGATCAAGCCCCAAGTTGAGCTCTCCCTCTCTTTCTCCCTCTCTTTCTGCCCCACCCCTGCTTGCACGTGCTCTCTCTCTCTCTCTCTCTCTCTCTCAAAATAAACATTTTTTTAAAAATACACTTGGTGGGTACCTGGATGGCTCAATCAGTTAAGCATCCGACATCAGCTCAGGTCATGATCTCACAATTTGTGAGTTTGAGCCCAGCATCGGGCTCTGTGCCAACAGCTCGAAAACTGGAGACTTCTTTGGATTCTGTGTCTCCCTGTCTCTCTGCCCCTCCGCTACACACACTCTGTGTCTCTGTCTCTCAAAAATAAACATTTAAAAAAACAAAAACAAAAAAAATACACTTGGTGGAAAAATAACAAGGTAGATGAAACAGAAGAATGAATTAATAACCTGTAATACAGAGTAATGGAAAGTAACCAAACTGAGCAAATGAAAGGAAAAAAATTACACAAATTGAGTCTTAGGGAACTCAGTGACTCCATCAAGTGTGATAACATTTGCATCACAAGAATCCCAGGAGAAGAGAGAGAAAAGGGGGATAAAATTAATTTGAAGAAATAATAGCTCAAAACTTACCTAATCTAGAGAAGGATACATATCCAGAAACGGAAGGCACAGAGATTCCCCCCCCCCAAAAAAAATCAACCAAAGGAGGTCCACACCAAGACATGTAGTAATTAAAATGGTAAAAAAAAAAAAAAGTGATAAAGAAAAACTTTATTTTTTTTAATTAAGTAGGCTCAATACCCAATGTGGGGCTTGAACTCACAACCCCAAGATCAAGAGTCACATGCTCCACCAAATGAGGCAGCCAGTCACCCTTACATCAATGGACAGATCATCCAAACAGAAAACCAACAAGGAAACAGTGACATTAAATGACACACTGGACCAGATGGATTTAAAGGGTATATTACGAACATGCCATCCTAAAACAGCAGAATACACATTCTTTTCAAGTGTACATGGAACGTTCTCTAGAAGAGATGACATACTGGCTACAATTCAAGTCTTAAATTCAAAAAGATCAAAGTCATAGCGTGCATGTTTTCTGACCATAAAGCTGTAAAACTAGAAAGAAACCGCAAGAAAAATCTGGAAAGAGCACAAATACAGGATAGTTAAATAACATGCTGCTAAAGAATGAGTGGGTCAACCGAGAAATCAAAGAAGAAATTTAAAATTACATGGAAACAAATGAAAATGAAAGCACAATGGTCCAAAATCTATGGGATGCAGCAAAAGCAGTTCTAAGAGGGAAGTTTATAGCAATACAAGACTATCTCAAGAAGCAAGAAAAACCTGACACCTAAAGGATCTAGAAGAAGAACAACAAACAAAACCAAAAACTAGCAGAAGAAAGGAAATGATAAAAATTAGAGCAGAAATAAATTATTATAGAAACTAAAAAAACAAAACAACAACAGAAGAGATGGATGAAATCAGGAGCTGGTTCTTTTAAAAATTTAACAAATTTGATAAACCTCTAGCCAGATTCATGAAGAAAATAAGAGAAAGGACTCAAATAAAATCACAAATGAGAGAGGAGAAGTAACAACCAACACCACAGAAATGCAAACAGTTATAAAAGAATATTATGAAAAATTATAAGCCAAGTTCAGCAACCTAGAAGAAATGGATAAACTCCTAGAAACATATAAATTACCAAAACTAAAGCAGGAAGCAATAGAAAATTTGAACAGACTAATAACCAGCAAAGAAATTGAATCTGTAATAAAAAAAAAAAAACTGTCAACAAACAGAAGTCCAGGACCAGATGGCTTCACAGGCAAGTTCTTCCAAACACTTAAAGGAGAGTTAGTTAATACCTATTCTTCTCAAACCATTGCAAAAAATAGAAGAGGATGGAAACCTTCCAAATTCATCCTATGAGACCAGCATTATCCTGATACCAAAACCAGATAAAGATAGTACAAAAAAGAACTACAAGTTAGTATCTCTCGTGAGCATAGATGCCAAAATCCTCAACAAAATACTAGTAAACTGAATCCAACAATACATTAGAAAAAATAATTTACCACAAACAAGTGGGATTTATTCCTGGGATTAAAGGGTGGTTCAATATTCACGAATCAATCAATGTGATACATCACATCAAAAAGAGAAAGAAAAACCGTATGATTTCCATAGAGGCAGAAAAAGCATTTGACAAAATACAACATCCATTTATGATAAAAACGCTCAACGAAGTAGGTTTACAGGAAACATACCTTAATTAATAAAGGCCATAAAAAAAAAAAAAAACACAGCTGACATCATCCTCAATGGAGAATGCTGAGAGCTTTTTCCCTAAGGTCAGGAACGAGACATGATGTCTACTCTACCACCTTTACTCAGCATAGTACTAGAAGTCCGAGTCATAGCAATCAGACAACAAAAAGAAATAAAAGGCATCCAAACAATAAAGTAGTCAAACTTCCACTATTTTCACATAACATGATAATCTATATAGAAAACTCTAAAGACTCCACCAAAGAACTACCAGAACTGAGAAATGAGTTCAGTAAGGTTGCAAGATACAAAATCAACATACAGGTATCGGTTGTATTTCTGCACACTAATAATGAAGCAGCAGAAAGAGAAATTAAGATAACAATCCCACTTACAACTGTGCCAAAAGTAATAAAGTACCTAGAAATATACTTAAAGAGGTGAAATATCTATACTCTGAAAACTATAAAATACTGATAAAAGAAATTGAAGATGACGCGAAGAAATGAGAAGACATTCCATGCTCGTGGATTGGAAGAACAAATATTGTTAAAATGTCCCTAGTACGTAAAGCAATCTACAAATTTAATGGAATTCCTATCAAAATACCAACAGCATTTTTCACAGAACTGAACCAAACAATGCTAAAATTTGTATGGAGCCACAAAAGACCCCAAATAGCCAAAGAAATCTTGAGAAAGAAAAACAAAACTGGAGGTATAGCAATTCCAGATTTTAAGTTATTACAAAGTTGTTGTAATCAAAACAGTATGGGACTGGCACAAAAACAAACACATAGATCAATGGAACAGAATAGAGAGCCCAGAAATAAACCCATGATTATATGATTAAATAATCTGTGACAAAGGAGGCAAAAACATGCAAAAAGTCTCTTCAACAAATGGTGCTGGGAAAACTAGACAGCTACATGCCAAAACTGGACCCCTTTCTTACACCACACACACAAAAAATTCAAAATGGATTAAAGATCTAAATGTGAGACCTGAAACCATAAAAATTCTAGAAGAGAGCACAAGTAGTAAGTTCTGTGACATTGGCCATAGCAACATTTTTCTAGATATGTCTCTTAAGGCAAGGGAAATAAAAGCAAAAATAAACTATTGGGAGTACATAAAATAAAACCTTCTGCACAGAAAAGGAAACAATCAACAAAACTAAAGGGCAACCTACTAAATGAGAGAAGATATTTGCAAATGACATATCCAATAAAGCGTATGTAGGGAACGGATAAAACTTAACACCCAAAAACCAAATAATCCAATTAAAAAATAGGCAGAAGACAAGAACAGACCTTTTTCCAAAGAAGACATCCAGTGGCCAAGATAAACATGAAAAATGCTCAACATCACTCATCATCAGGGAAATGCAAATCAAAACAAGTTATCACCTCCCACCTGTCAGAATGGCTAACATCAACAACACAAGAAACAACAGGTGTTGGCAAGGATGTGGAGAAAAAGGAACCCTTGTGCACTGTTGGTGGGAATGCAAATTGAATGCAAATTGGTACAGCCTCTGTTGGAAACAGTATGGGGTTTCCTCAAAAAGGTAAAAATGAAACTACCCTACTTTCCAGTAATTGCACTACTAATACAAAAACATTAATTCGAAGGGATACATGCACCCCTATGTTTAGAGCAGCGTTATTTGCAATAGCCGAATCATGGGAGCCGTCCAAGTGTCTATCAATAGGTGAATGGATAAAGGAGATGTGATGTATATACAATGAAATATTATTCAGCCATAAAAAGAATGAAATCTTCCATTTGCAACAGCATGAATGGAATTAGGGAGTATAATGCTAAGCAAAATAAGTCAGAGAAAGAAAATACCATATGATTTCACTCACATGTGGAATTTAAGAAACAAAACAAATGAGCAAAGTAAGAAAAAAGAGAAAGAGAGAAACCAAGAAACAGACCCTTAACTATTAAGAACAAACTGATGGTTACCAGAGGGGATATGAGTGGGTGAAATGGGGGATGGGGATTAAGGAGGGCACTTATCACCATGTCATCAACCAGTGGATGCCGTATGGAGGTGTTGAACCACTATATTACACACCTGAAACTAATATAACACTATGTTAACTGTACTGGAATTAAAAATAAAAACTTAGTTAAAAAAATACATGTAAAATACTCTAATTCGATTTTTAAAAAATTACAAATAGAAGTGCCATACAATCCAGTAATTCCACTTCTGAGTACTTACATGAAGAAAATGGAAATGCTAATTCAGAAAGATATGCACCCTTATGATTACTGCAGCATTACTTACAATAGCCAAGATATGGAAGCAACCAAACTGTCTATCAATAGATGAATGGATAAAGAAGATGTGGTTTTATATATCCATATATACATACACAGACATACATGTATGGTACACACACACACATTGAAATATTGCTCAGCCCTAAAAAAAACAAAACAAAAAAACAGGGAAGGACCTAGAGAGTATTACGCTAAGGGAAGTAAGTCAGAGAGAGGCCAATAACATATGGTTCCACCTACATGTGGAATCTGAAAAACATAACAAATGAACAAACAACAAGAGGGAAACACGTAAGTATAGGGAACAAACTGGTGTTTGCCTAAGGGGAAGGGACAGAGGGATGGGCAAAATGGGTGACGTGGATTAAAAGGTATAAACTTGCAGCTATAAAATAGGTCATGGGGGTAAAAAGTACAGTCTAGACAGTATAATCAGTAATGTTGTAATACAGTTACCATGGTGAGGATTTAATAATGTGTATAATTATAAGGACTCCTGGGTGGCTGAGTCGGTTAGGCATCGGACTTCGGTCAGGTAGTGATTTCGAGATTCGTGGGTTCGAGCCCCGCATCAGGCTCCGTGCTGACAACTCAGAGTCTGGAGCCTGCTTCGGATGCTGTGTCTCCCTCTCCCTCTGCCCCTCCTCCGCTCACCCTCTGTTTCTCTCCCTATGAATAAACACTTAAAGATTTTAAAACATAATGCGTGTAATTGTTGAATCACTCTGTTACATGTCCGAAACTAATTTAATGTTATGTCAACTACACTTCAATTTAAAACTTTAAAAAATTGTTTTTAAATGCAAAAGAGAAAATTACAGCAACCCAATTTGGGGAGGACTGCTAATGGTCCAGAGCTTTAGGAGTGAACGTCAGGTCACCCCACCAGACCGTGACCGGCTAAGGTGCTTGCTGACGGTCAACAAAATATGGAACGGACAGTAGAAGGGAGTTAGAAATACCAGCTGTGATCACATGACCAGTCATAGAAACGATGCCGGTCATTGTCGAACGTCTTCCTTATTTTGATACGCGTGTGTTTGTGTATGTATTACCAAATATTTTTCTTTCTTCTTCTCTTTTCCCTTTATCAGCTAACATAAGATACAATAATAATAGTTAACTTTATATACCACAGTATTTAAGTTAGAGAGGATCACAGCAGAGGAGGAAACATGTGTGACCCTGTTGTTGTCTTTATTTGGAGATTAAGGAGAGATTAAGGAGATGTGCACGAATGCCAGGCTGACAAAGGACAGACTGTAAGGGTCAATTTTGTGTGTTGGCTTGACTAGGCTACCATCCCAGTTATTTGAACATTAATCTAGATATTTCTGTGAAGGTATTTTGTGGATGTAATTAAAGTCCATGATGAGTGACTTTAAGGAAGGAGGATTAGGCTTGATCATTTAGATGTGTCTGATTGGCTCAGCTGAAAAGTGCTAAGAACAGAGTTGAGGCTTCTCTGAGGAAGAACAAAGTCTGCCCAGGGATAGAGGTTCAGGTCGCGCTGAGAGTTCCAGCCTGCTCTTCCTGCCGGCCTGCCCTATGGATTTCAGATCTCCCTGGAAAGCAGACTCCAGTGGAGATAAGAATGCAAAGGGGCGCCTGGGTGGCTCCGTCGGTTAAGCCTCTGACTCTTGATTTTGGTTCAGGTCAGGATCTCACGGTCCTGGGACAGAGCCCCACAAGGAGCCCCTCCCCGGGCACGAAGGGCAGAACCTCATTGAGATTCTCTCCCTCTCTCTCCCTCTCTGCCCTTCCCTACTCAAGCTCATGTGCGCTCTCTCTATCTCTCTCTCTCTCTCAAAAAACAGAAACAAAAAAACAGGACTGCAGAAATTGTGAGGGGTGCTGATGGACATAACGCCTGTTAAGAAGGACAGGGAGCAACAGTGAGTGGAACGCGTGAGTCCACCAGGCCGGGCGGTAGGGCTCCGCCTCTCCGCAAAGTCGATCAGTGAAGAGAGTGTGGACAGTAGGAGAGGATAGTAGTAGTAGTAGGTGCTGGCTGGTGAGTGTTTGCGAAACATTAAAACAAACCATGCCAAAGGAAGAAGTGCCATAGAAGAGTTAGGTAAGTTTAGGATGATGCAGCAAGTTTCCGCACACTGACTCCTGTTCTCCCTTAGAGCATAATTTTCAACAGGAATGGGATTGGTTCTTGAGCATCAGAAAACCTTATTCCTTTTATGCATAAGGCAGATGCATGTAAAGTACACGAACACATACATGATATATCGTGGCATTAAAATTTCACGTGGTATTGGGTTTCAGGGGTGATGAGGAAAAAAGTGTCTGAAAAGGCTCTTTAGGGAGTGGTAATGCAAAAAGGGTGGAGAAACACTGCCTTAGCAGGACTTCTTAAATACTGCCCTTGTGTGTGGGTTTTTTAAAAATCATGGAAATAGCATTGTTGCATTTCCCTACTACAAAAATAATACATTCCCGCTGTAAAAATGAACATAAAAAAAGATGAAAACTTGCTACACATCCTACCACCCGGAAATAACTACTATTGCACGTTTAGGGCTGTGTGTGAGTGGACGTGTGCACGTGTGGACAGGCACACACACTTCTTTCCTATAGATATTTTTACTTCTACTAAGATGAAATTGCACAAAACGTACTATTTTGTGCATGTTTTTTCCTCATAATATTGCAGTTGGCTTTCTATGCGGCAAAGATAAATGGAGAGCATAATTTTTTTATTTTTTATTTTTTCTAATGTTTGTTATTTATTCTTGAGAGAGTTAGAGAGACAGAGCATGAGCAGGGGAGGGACAGAGAGAGAGGGAGACACAGAATCCGAAGCAGACTCTGGGCTCCGAGCCGTCAGCACAGAGCCTGGACACTAAACATTGCTGTGCTGAACATCCTGGACTTGTTTTATTATGGTTTGAAGATCAATTCCTGAGAGAGGAATAGTCTATACACTTTCTCTGAAGCAATGAGGTATGTTGCCAAGCTTTATGTTTACATCAATAAGTACATTTCCACCATCATACTGACGCCTTCATAGTATTCCATTCCATAGGAATATCTTCATTTTTTAAATCAATACGATATTTAAGAGACAGGCGGTTTCTTCGCGATGCTGTAAAAACATCCTGGACTTCCCTAATTATTTTCGCAGGCAGAATCCCTGAGAGGAATTATTGGACCAAGAGTAAACAATTAAAAAAAAAAAAACACACAACTTTTTAATGTCTTTGAAATGCTGTTCCAATTTTATCGTCCCTTTGAAGGTAATTAACCAGTTGTGAATCACAGCATTTCTGGCCTCAGGTCTTGTGACTGTAGGTCTCACAGGATCACCTTCTGGATGTACCTGAAGGACCCCACATCCTTCGTGTACTGCTTTCCTGCAGATCATAAGGAAAGGCACAGATTTCTTCCCCTGTCAGTGCCTGAGGTCCCTCCCTACAGTTTTAGAAGAGCTTGTCTCTAAAAAGAGCTTTTGGCAGATAAACTATGGGGAAATTTTCACACGGGCTTCCTGGTCTGCTGTTAACTTTGGTTTATTTTGTTTTCGTTTTTAGCTTTGGACCTGCCAGGATGACACTCTTGCATTATACATTGCCTACTGACACAGGATTTGGGAAATTATTTCTGGCCGCGGTCCTCAATCCTGCGCCCAGAGTACTCACTTGCTTATTTCTGCTTCTGTTTAACAGTGAAGTCATCAGGGGCAGGATACCTAACAAATGAGCCTCCAGAGTCTTTATAAAATCATAGAGGTCTTCCCGTTATCCAGAAAGGCATGGAAAACTGCGGCTAGTCACCTGTTTCTGTTGTGGAAACTAATGCTAGGTTGTTTGTTTTTTAGCTAGATTTTTTTTTTTTTTTTTTTTTTGTAGATTTCTAAACCTCCTTTCCCTCTATTTCCTGCTTCTCACGCAGAGCTAACCTGAGGCTGTGAGCCCTGGCCCAGAGGTAGGAGTGGGTGGTCTTGGTATAGAGGATCCGTCACAGAAGCTATGTTGGAGGAATCACGTGGGGGAGGAAAACAATCCAGTACTCGGAAACATCTCTGCTTTTCCGAGTCACCAGCCTAAAGTCGTCTCTCATCTTCTCGAAATCTCTTTTTTTTTAAGCCCAATGCAGGGCTCCATCACACGAATGTGAAATCATGACGTGAGCTGAAATCAAAAATAGGACACTTAACTGACTGAGCCACCTAGGCGCCCCTCAGGTATTCATTCTCTTTTTTTATTATTATTTAAATTGAAATTCATTAACGTACAGTGTAGCCAAATTTTGGAAAGAGCCCAAATGTCCAACAACTGATGAAAGGATAAAGAGTGGTATCTATATACAGTGGAACACTACTCAGCAATGAAAAAGAATGAAATCTTGCCATTTGCAACAACGCGGATGGCATTAGAGGGTATTACGCTAAGTGAAATAAGTAAGTCAGAGAAAGCTATCATAGGATTTCACTCGTATGTGGGATTTGAGGAACACAACAGATGAACATAGGGGAAGGGAAGGAAAAAGATTAAAACAGGGAGGCAAACCATAAGAGATTCTTAGATACGGATATTCTTAGTCGGGATCAGACATGGTGGTCTCCCTGTGATGGTCACCTAAAGACAGAAGGTGCTGATTTACCTAGTTCTAGAGTTTTCTGGATATCTACTTCAGGGGACTGGTGTTTCTAATCCTCAGTGGCCCGAGTTTAGAGTCATCTAAAAGAGCACATGAATCCACTCTAAAAGTCACAGGCTCCATGGAAGTCAAAGGAAATTCGAAACATTGAGGAGTTTACTGTCAATAATAGCGTGTGTTTAGAGCTTTCGGGTTGCAAAGCACTTTGTTTTCATACAATCACACATCAGCATTCAACAATCCTGTTAAGTAGTTATTAGCATCCCATTTTTCAGAAACGAGAAAATGGAGTCTGAAAGAGAAAGTAACTTGGCAAAAGTCATGTAAAAGTCATGCAGTCTCTGTCTCCAGTTCTCCCAAGAAGGGAGAAATTCTTGCAGTTGTAGAAAATCCTAACTGTTGTGATTACTTTTTTGGAAAATAATTCCCAATGTGCTAACTGGTTGAGCTTTGGTTACTATTTTGCTTTGGTTAGGGGAGGTTTAATTTTTTTTTTAATGTTTATTTATGTTTGAGAGACAGAGACAGAGCACGAGTGGGGGAGGAACGGAGAGAGAGGGAGACACAGAATCCAAAACGGGCTCCAGCTTCTGAGCTGTCAGCACAGAGCCTGACAGGGGGCTCGAACCCGCAAACCGTGAGATCTTGACCTGAGCCAAATTCAGATGCTTAACCGACTGAGCCACCCGGGTGTCCTGGTTAGGGGAAGTGTAAACTTACATTTCTTGTCTCGATTTTATTTACTTGATTATTTGAATTACTGCAATCTTGAAAACGTGCCTAAACATTCTCCTTCCTACATTGTTTTCATTATGTTAACATAACTCAGTATGTATCATCTTTATTCCTGTGCCTAAATTTAGCTCCTTGTTATCCAGCCATAGAAAACTGGATGTTCTTTTTTCCTCTTAAATGGTCCCAGTTCCTATAGATCCTCTCCAGCTGACCTGCATCTTTCTGCATATCTGGCACAGGATTAAAAAAAAAAAAAAATGTATCATGGATTAAAGTGTATGAAATGAAATTAAAATTTCATTCTGTCCTTTTTTCCTCTGCAGATTTTCCTCCAGCCCCTTTCTCTTTATAATTGCCCCCCCACCCCCCACCACACGCCTTCAGCTTGCAGGACCTCAGCACAAAAGGTTACTTTAGAGACGACAAAATTATAGGAAAAATTTTGTTTTTGGCCCTCATCCTGAACTTAATCCTACTTTTAACATTGACCAATGGAGCATGAGTTTTTCTAGGGTTGACTCGTCCTAAGCTGGACCCTGGAGTGTGTTGTGGGGCTCTGTCTGCGACAGAAACTCAGCCACGAGGACTCCCTTGTCTTTCCCAGGGACAGATGGTGCGCTCAGTGGGGGAGGAACCGAGCAGATGTGAGCAGCTATCTTCAGGTTGTGGGGGAGAGGCCCAGGCCTGTGCTCCAGGAAAGCAGAAAACCATCCGTTTTCAAATCTCAGCCTCCTCGCATGGAGTATCGAGCCACATTTCAAACATTCTGTGATGCGTGGAATTCTAGAGAGCCGTGGCAAGGGCGGTTCCCTCCTTCATGCTTGTCTCATCCATCATTAACTTTGGGAGAGTCTCTATTGGGGAGAAGGACCTTGGGTCTTTGTAAAATCATGCAGAAACCCTCCACTTCATACCAAGTTTTTTTAAGGTACTTAAAAGTAGTGTTGGGGTGCCTGGGTGGCTCAGTCTTTTGTGTCCGACTTTGGATCAGGTCATGATCTCACAGTTCTTGAGTTCAAGCCCCATATCAGGCTCTGTGCTGACAGCTCAACTTCGGATTCTGTCTCCCTCTCTCTACCCCTCCCCCGCTTGCGCTCTCTCTCTCTCTCTCTCTCTCTCTCAAAAATAAATAAACATTTTAAAAAAATTAAAAAGTACTGTTAAAGTCTTTGGAGTGGCATCCATTTTCTTTTTGGTTTCTTAATGAGTTATCTTCAATTCCCATTCAGGAGAAGGAAGACCTTTCTTCCTAGTTCTCCCTCCACCTTCTCCTTCTCTCCTCTGCTCAGCCCTTACTCCCTCCTCATGACCTCCTTCTCCACTTTTTTTTAGTCTTCAAAACTTTCTGGCATGTATTGTCGCCAAAAAGTGTTTTGGTGCCCCTACCTACAAATCCCAGCTAACCATAAACTTCACCAATGTACGTGATCAACTCGGTGCGTAACTGATGAGCACAGTTTCGAATCCCCTGCCCCTCCCCCCATGCATGGGCTGGAGCCCCACCGGGGATTACATTCGTGACTTTGCTTTTCTCCGATGCCAAACACGCAGTCCTCGCTATGAGTCTCCCATTTTTCTCATGTTCCTGATTAGCTCTTCCTTCCCCTGCAATAGAAGCTTTGGAGACAGGAAAAACAGCAGCTTCCTGTTCCGCCTGAACTGTTTATTACGTTTAATTAACTCCTCTATGGTGATTTCTGTTTTTATTGGCCAGGAGACCATTCATATTTGAAAACTTTGTTTTTGACAATGGCTGAACTCTATTTACCAAATAAGATCTGGCTCTCATGACTCACTCACAAAAAAAGACTACTACTACCTTTCAGTTACCCAGAAGGCACTCACAGGTGTGGTGGATTATGAACACTTGGGCGTGAAAGACATTTCAGTTCCCCCTATGGAAGTGAAAAGACAGATCTGTCACTGTCCGTGTCTGTGATGCATATGCAGGTGTGGCAAAAAGAGCAAATGATAGCAGGCAGGTTAAGTTTCAAAACAGTAAGAATTTAGGATCTAGGGGCGCCCGGGTGGCTCAGTTGGTTAAGCGTCCGACTTTGACTCAGGTCATGATCTCTCGGTTCATGGATTCGAGCCCCTCATCGGGCTCTGTGCTGACAGCTCAGAGCCTGGAGCCTGCTTCTGATTCTGTGTCTCCCTCTCTCTCTGTCGTTCCCCTGCTCACGCTGTCTCTCTCTGTCTCTCAAAAGTAAATAAATGTAAAAAAAAATTTTTTTTCTAATTTTTTTTTAAAGAATTTAGGATCTAATAATGCATGAAGGACTATCGTGCTTTTGGGGACCGGCTTTGCTTGGTATGAAGTAAGATTGAAGGAAGCGATTGGCCGGCATTGTCCAGAGTTTCTGGTCTCGCTGCTTTCTGTCTCCCCTATGTTTATCCACCTAGGAAATACCCCCGAAGTATCTTCCTGAAAGAATCTAGTCTTCCAGGAAGCTTTTCTTCACTGTGAAAACAACCACAGTTGTGGGCGTTGGGAGGTTAGGTAAATGCCACTTTATCCTGCAGGCAGCATTTGGAACCAGCAAACTGTGGGCACCCACTATCTCTGATCTCTATCTGCATCGGCCAAATTCTTTTGATTATAAGTACAGAAAGCCCAATTCAAGATGGCTAAAGGAAAAAGAAAAGTTTATTCACTTAACAAATGAAGGTCCCAGGGAGGCTAGCTTCACATCCTGGCTGGATTCAGGAGTGCATATCGCTGTCTCCATGTCTTAGTTCTGCTTTGCTGTTTTGGATCCATTCTTGGGTTCTTACCTCATGGTGGCAAGATGGCTGCTAGAGGTTGCTTGCTTTTATCCCTTCTGCTCATTAATTCCAGTTGGAAAAGCCTCTCTCTCTCTCTCTCGTTTCAAATATTTTAAAAATTCTGGAATTGGGTCTTAGACTGACGGGGTCACGCTCCCAGCTCTGAAGTGTGGCTGGCAAGGGAAGCTTCCATGCTGACTGGCCAGGCCTGGATCACATGCCCACCCTTGAGGCCAGCCCTGACTCACCTGGACTGAAAGGAGAGGAAGGGCAGGGCCTTTAGGAAAGTATTGGCTCCATCCGTTACCAAATGAAGGGAGACCAGATGCCTCACACAGGCAAAACCGTGAACATGCGCTATGCCCAAGTCACATGTGCAGCCGCCTCTGTGAGACAGGAGTCGAATAGTTTGCTCCACCACATGCAGCTGTGTTCTAGAACTTCTGAGACAGATTTGAAATTCAACTCACCCAGTTAAGGTATCTCCCACCCACTCCGCTGGGTGGGCACACCCAGGTTTTCGTTTGTAACTCATACATAACTTCTCACCTGCCAGTATTATTTCTGGTCCTTGTGCACCCAAATCCTGAATTCTCCTGACAACTTATATCTCTGCTGAGTGGCTTCAGTCAAAAACCTGTTTAACCCTTCGTGGGTCCAGGATCACCACCTCTCCCAGGCTTTCAAATCTTTTGAAGGCTTTTAAAAAGCTGGACTGTCATTTTATGTGGTGTGTGGGTGTGAGTGTTTGGGGACAAAAATTGATAGAAATGACTTTGAAGTTCCCAGTTAGATACACTGTAGGCATCACATTCAAGATTCTGTCAGCTCTGAGTACTTGCCTGGACTTCATCTAGTTTCCAGGACACTGAGAAAATGCAACAAATGCTCTATTCTCTCCCTTGGATCCTAGTGTTAATTTGCAAAACACATTGTGCAATGATATTTATAAAAGAACCAGTTCCAGATTATGTTCCACGCTTTGTGGCCTTGTTAAGAAGGAGCTAATCATCATATTTTGACAACTTAGTTATTTTTAAAACTGTGAACTGGTACGTAACTTAACATTAAAGACTCCAGATTGTGGGGCGGGTGTCTGTCTCCGTCCTGACTTTCTCGGCAGGTGTTCAGCCCCCTTGCTACTGTCCCTTATTCTTACCTGGGACTCTCCCGATATAAGACAGGCCCAGGGATTTCCGATTTCCACCTTCCTCAAGGAGACCTTGGTCTCGGTGGACGAGGCCTCAGCTCCCTTTGTTCCTGGCACCCATGAGTCTTCCAGCGTCCTCAGTCCAGCAGAAGGGATTGCAACCAAGATGCTGGGGCACCTGCGTGACTGTCATGGGAGGCACAGCAGTTAAAACTGTCTCCATTTCATCTGAAGAGTCAGAGCCCGTAGCAGCCGAGAGAGACCCAACAGTACCTCACAGGGTGGGTGTGAGGGGAAGCCAGCCAGCTCTGGCCAAGAACCTTGTGATCTTCAGAATCAGCCTGCTTCTGCAGCGGAGTAAAGGCCACCACACGTCCAGACAGCTGCTAATGCGAGCCAGGCTCTGTCTCTGTCCCATATCTCCTTGGATCCACAGCCTAGGAGAGGTGGGGCTATTTTCACCCCCATTTTACAGACAAGCAAACTAAGGCAAGGGATGACGAGCTCACTCACCAAGGGCCACGCAGCTGGGGGCCCAAGCCCCATGAGCCTGGAGTCAGCGCTCAGACACTTCCCCGCTGCAGTGGGGCACTTGTAGAGGCTTTTTTTTTTTTAAATATGAAATTCATTGTCAAATTGGTTTCCATATAACACCCAGTGCTCATCCCAACAGGTGCCCTCCTCATTGCCCATCACCCCCTTTCCCCTCCCTCCCACCCCCCCATCAACCTTCAGTTTCTTCTCAGTTTTTTTTTTTAATTTTTTTTAACATTTTTATTTATTTTGGGGACAGAGAGAGACAGAGCATGAACGGGGGAGGGGCAGAGAGAGAGGGAGACACAGAATCGGAAACAGGCTCCAGGCTCTGAGCCATCAGCCCAGAGCCTGACGCGGGGCTCAAACTCACGGACCGCCAGATCGTGACCTGGCTGAAGTCGGACGCTTAACTGACTGCGCCACCCAGGCGCCCCTCTTCTCAGTTTTTAAGAGTCTCTCATGGTTTGCCTCCCTCCCTCTCCAACTTTTTTTCCCCTTCCCCTCCCCCCTGGTCTTCTGTTAAGTTTCTCAGGATCCACATAAGAGTGAAAACATATGGTATCTGTCTTTCTCCGTATGACTTATTTCACTTAGCATAACACTCTCCAGTTCCATCCACCTGGCTACAAAAGGCCAGATTTCATTATTTCTCATTGCCAAATAGTATTCCATTGTATATATAAACCACAACTTCTTTATCCATTCATCAGCTGATGGACATTTAGGCTCTTTCCACAATTTGGACTTGTAGAGGTGTTATTATGCAGGGGAAGATACCAAAGTGCTCCCCGACAGGGCTTGCGGCCGATGAAGCAAATGTTTAGTGAGGCATGGATTTCAGAGCCATCGAAGGGAAAGACTCTAGGTTGTGGATTTTTTTTTTTTTCTCTGTTTGATGCTTTTGTAAGCTTGGGAATCTTTATGCTACTGTCGGATGCTTTCCCCCCAGGGTTCCCAGGAGTCAAATGTCAGTGTGTCCAGAGTGAGGGTCTGGGCCTCTCCTGTGTGACTTGTTCCCCACCCCTTTCTGCTTTCAGGGACTCCTGCCTCCTGATTAAATCTCTCTAGGCTCCCGCTTTCCATCATCCCTTTCCAGGATGCACCATTCTTCTCCGGGGAATACACCCAGGGTCACAACTCATAGATCTGCTAACACCCTTCACCCCAGGTAAGGGCAGATTTGGGGGAGGAGGGGCTGAGCAGATGGAGGGGGTGGGGGGACAATGCCTAAGTCTTGAAGGCGATGACTCAAAAAATATATATTTGAAAAGAAAATACTTTTATTTAGACAAAAATGTCACTGTTATATAACACCTTTCTTTAGAAGTAGGTGAGAGAATAACTTTTGAATCATATGTGCACCCAAATCTAGTATTCCATGTAACAACTTACATCCTCTGAATTATTTCCCCTCAATCGAATCTATGTATACCTTCCAGTAGGTGGGTCAATGGCATTGTTGAAAGTCAACAGCAAGGCAATGTTGGGATCTTGAGGGAGCCAGTAAGATGTAGACAAGGAAGTTCCTTCAAAGAACTGGTACCTTGGGAAGAAAAGATATTGCTGTGGAAAATATATCACAGATTTTGAGGTGTTCTGTTTTGAGTCTAAGTGACTGAGGATGCCCTCTTTTGAGGAGGAGATTCTGGAGAATTATTGCACGCATAAAACTTTATCCTAAATGCTGGTGTCACAACTCAAGAATAACGTACTCTCAGAGGTCAAAAGTTTCCACAAATATTCCCAGATAGCCCTGCCAGATGGTACAGTTTTGGCTGTTGTAGACAGACTGCATGCATTTTGGGCAACGCAGACCCAGCTCGCTTTATTATACATGCTGTAACTTGTATGTATAAGGCCGTTGTTTCCCACATCTGGTAACATGTAATTACAATAACTCCACAAAGTAGCTAATGATTGGAGTGAAACTTAGTTGCCAGAGAGCACTCAAGAGGTGTGAACAGGATGGGCAAATGTCCCGCAACAGGAAGGCTCAAGTTCAGCTTAGGGTCTGAACTATGAAGTGGGATCTCTAAAGAATAGTCATGAGAGGGACGTTCAGGAAAGTGAGAGGGGGTAAGACTGGAGAGGGCCTTGAGTTGCCTTCTTAAACTTTGTCTCATGGCAAAGATTCAACAAATACTTGCTAATTCATTAATCAATCCAATGAATCTACTTTGTGCCAAACATTTTTCCTAGATGCCGGGAATATGGCAGGAAGCTAGATAATAGCCCTGTTCTCATGGAGCTTATATTTTAGTAAGAGGACGGTAACAGTCGGATAGCTGAATAACTACATTAATATAAAGATCACGTTAAAAAAAAAGGGGGGGGGGTGGTGCCTGGGTGGCTTAGTTGGTTGAGCGTCCGACTTCGGCTTAGGTCATGATGTCACAGCTCATGAGTTCAAGCCCCGCATCAGGCTCTGTGCTGACAGCTCAGAGCCTGGAGCCTGCTTCGGATTCTGTGTCTCCCTCTTTCTCTGCCCCTAACCCACTCGTATTCTGTCTCTGTCTCTCTCAAAAATAAATAAACATTAAAAAAAAAATCATGTTAAATAGTGATAGGCATTAGGGAGACAATAAAATGGTAGGCAGTAACTTGAGAGAAGAGGGATACTTTGGATAATGTGGTCAGACGGATCTTTGAGGAGGTAACATGACCAAGATGGTGCTCTGAAGGAACATCAAACATAGAATTTTTTCTGCACATAAGAGTCCACTGGGTGCCACTCGTCGTCTGTGAGGTTCTGTCCAATCAAACCCTCAATGCTAGGACTGGAGGCAACTTCCCTTGGACCTTCCTCACCGCTGCAAAGATAGCCAGTCTTACCCAGCCTAGCCCCTCATCCTGCTATAAATTTCTACTCTTATTTGTAAAACAGAGATTTCTTTTTCTACACTTGAGCCCTTACTAATGGAGCCTCTAACCTATGTTCAGAAAAAACAAAAGGAGAATGGTTATGAAAATTTTAAATTTATTTCTTATTTCCAAATCAGTAGAAGACCCATAGTTCCCAAGCGTATTAGTGTTCTCCAAGAAATAGAACCAACAGGGTAAGTGTGGATATAGAGAGATTTCTTATGAGGGACTGGCTCACACAGTTATGGATGGGAAGTTTCCATGATCTGCCGTCTACGAACTGATTACCCAGGAAAGCTGGTGAGGCCCAAACCTAAAGGCCCAGGAATTGGGAGCACTGATGTCTGACGTCAGAAGAAGATGGATGTTCCAGCTCAGAGAGAGCAAATTCACCCTTCCTCTACTATTTTGTTCTATTCCAGTCATCAGAGGATCTGGTGATGCCTGCCCACGTTGGGAAAGGTCATCTGCTTTATTCTGTTCACCAGTTCAATGGTGCTAATCTCTTAGGAGACGCCTTCACAGACGCACCCACAGATGTTTCTCAGTGTTCCCTGAAAAGGAACTAGATGGAGAAGGACCTCCAAACCCTGAAGGAGCCACAGGACCAAAGAAAAAGGCCAAAAAGTCCAGCTTAACAAGAGATGGCTTATCAGGGGGACTTACAGACACGCGTGTCTCCGGCAGCTACAAGTGAGTAGATCTTGGCAACACCACCTGCCTCGTAAGATCTGCTTTCATAGCCCTAAAGTCGGGGGGGGGGGGCTCCTGGGAAACCGCCTAAGAGAATTTTTCGGAACAGACATGTCTTGGGGCGCCTGGGTGCCTCAGTCAGTTGAGCATCTGGCTCCTGATCTCAGCTCAGGTCACGATCTTGCGGTTCATGGGATCAAGCCCCGCATCAGGCTCCGTGCTGAGCCTGGAGCCTGCTTGAGATTCTCTCTCTTTCTTCCTCTGCCCTCTGCTTGTGCTCTCTCTCTCTCTCTAAAATGAAAAACAAACACAATTTTTTTTTAAAGAATAGGTATGTCTCATTGTCATATCTCCAGGGCAGAGCAAGGACATTACTATGTGCTCAAAATTAAGAATTGTGGCTCAAGAAAGTTTCGGGTCACAGGACGGTCCTCATGGCAGATTTGTCCCAGATGGCATCAGTCTAGCTCATACTATCTGCGCATCCCTCAGCCCAGTCAAGCTGACATGGAAAATTAATCATCACGCGGAGAACTACATCTGCCTGCGTTGAGAACTTCTCTCTGTCTACTCCTTTACTCTTGGAAATAAATATTCCTCTAGCAAAAGCCTCTGAATATTCCTTCCAACAGCCGAGACCGATTGATATGACCTGGACTCCTTTTATCACAATGGGGCATGCAAAGTGGAACAGTGCTACGGGGGCTCTGGAATGAACACTCCCAGGGATTCGCTCGCGTAGGCTAACGTACTTTTGCAAACTTCTCACCAGACATGCACTCACTGGATTAGTCCTTTAATAAGATACCTCTGCTGGCTGAGAGCCTGGCTGAGAGGAAGGAGATTGTAAGGGGAAAGAAAGAAGGAGATTGTAAGATTGAAAGAAAAATCTTGTTGGAAAGTCACATGATTAATATATGGGTGCTAAGCCCCCCAAAAAGGGCAAAGTAGGGGGCACCTGGGTGGCTCAGTCAGTTAAGCATCCAACTGTGGCTCAGCTCATGACTTCAAGTTTCCTGAGTTCAAGCTTCTCACTGAAAGTGCAGAGCCTTCTTGGGATTCTTTCTCTCTCCCTCCCTCTCTCTGCTCCTCCCTCACTGGAGCTCTCCCTCTCTCTCTCTCCCCACCCCCCCACTCAAAATAATAAACTTAACAAAAAAGAACTAGATTTTGGGGGCATCTGAGTGGCTCAGTCAGTTAAGCGTCTGTCAGACTCGTTTTGGTTCACATCATGATCTCACAGTTTGTGGGTTTGAGCCCCCCCCCCCATCGGGCTCTGTGCTGATGTTTTGGAGCCTGCCTAAGATTCTCTGTCTCCCCCTCTCTCTCTCTGCCCCTTCCCTGTTTGCACAGTCTCTCGATCTCAAAATAAACAAATAAAGAAATAAAATTAAATAAATAAATAAATAGATAGATAGATAGATAGATAGATTAAATAAATAAATAAATAAATAAATAAATAAATAAATAAATAAATAAATAAATAAATAAGAGGGCGAAGTAGGAGTGCTGGGGTTAAGTGGAACCTATCAATTCCTTCTCAGTAACTTTTTCGCCTTTTTCTTTTTCAAATGAATGGCCAAGGGGCTCTGAAAAAAATGCCAAGTGCTTGCAGCTTCCACCAATGGCTACATTGTATCTAACTTTAATACAAGCATCAGCAAACAGTAGTAGGAATGTCCAGGGCACCCTTTCCTGGTCTGCACACACCGCATGATCAGCGTGTGGTTAGTATGCGGCTTCTTCCTCCGGGCGGATGTATGGGGCCCAGGGGAGAAAGAGAAGGTAGGGTGAAGCAAACTCAGACAATTCAAATTCCACCGCATGGGCACCAACATCAGGAAAAATTTCAATAGAACAAATCATCCTGGGCTGAGAAACCTTGACACAGAGCCTCTGAAATCAAGGTCTCTGGAAAATTCAGACAGGAAAAGTTCTGTATATAGCATCACTGCTTTTGGCAGAGGACTGGAAAATTGAAATCAAATGCTGCAGTCAGGCAACTTCGAAGCAATTTCAAATAAGTACAGTCATAATTCATCTTCAGTCAAACAATGTGCGATTTTAATAAGAGCAACAGGAAAAGTTCTAGAAGGACAGAGCACTTCTAATTTCCATTGTCCTATAAACACTCCCTCTCAAGCAGTGATTTCCCCCCCACAGTTATGAAATGGGAATCTGATTATTGGAAAATGAGAAAAGGTGAACCATATTCTTCTATTCCAGTAGAGAAAAAGCATGATTATTTAACTCTTACATAATTCTGGGCAGAGGCTATGTAAGCATGCGTATTTAGGTGACTTAGCAGAATTTGTGCTTCTTAGCCTCCTACCCCAGTAACCGAAAACATCCACCTAATAGGGGAATGTTCTTGGGGGGCCCAGGTCTCTTCTTGGGTTTGAGACAGGCTTGCAGGGTGCACCGTGCAAAAATATTTGACTTCTTTGTGTTTCACAAAATGGATCGGGGGTGGTATTTCTAAAACTATTTATGCAAGCCTCAGCATTGCTATAAAGGTACATAAACTTCCTCTAAAGTGCTATGTCATCCACAGAAATTTTGTTACACAATAATAACAACCATTATTCCCCGGGCATCTACAGTGGTGAACGTGACCGAAATTTGATTTGACTAACCATTTAGTGTTCACTAAGACTTCTCCCACTCTTAAAGGTTCTACTCTATACTAGGATCACCAGTGTTTTAAGGGAACAATAAAGCTTAAAAATTAAATGGTACAGAACAGGGTTTTTTTTTTAACTTTTTATTTGGGGATAATTATAACTCACAAGAAAATATAAAAATACTACAGAGAGGTCCAGTTACAACCTGCACCCAACTCCCCCCAGCAACCCTATTGTAACATGTAACTAAAGTACATTACCCAACCAGGAGACTGACAGTGGCATTATATTATTCACTGGGTGTTATTAACTAGGTGCAGAAATAACTGGGATTAGACTAGGTTTTTGGACCTAGGTTTTGGACACAGCAAGAGAAGAGGCAACTTGAATCGTTTGCATGAAACTTACTCTTGGAGGTAACATTCTTATAGGGAATTTGAGTTTGCTGTCATTTAGAGCTGGATACTTTGGGCAAATTACTTGTCACTGAGTTTCAGTTTGTTCATCTATAATTTGGGAATCCTAATGCTATCCAAGTAAGTTGTTACGAGTGACAGTGGGATATATTAGGAACCCCCCAAAATAATAGCTTCCTTTATTCTTTCATGAGACTTCAGCTTCCGAGAATTTTTTTGGAGTCCCAGGTGGTCTAACAATCAACCTGGTTAATGTGCTTTGTTTCTTTTTTGCTCAGGCTCATCCTGTCTCTTAGAGCCAACATCCCCAACATCCCTGACCAAGGTATATCCTTAGGATATCTGAACTGGGAAGTTTCAACTCTAAGATGGGGCTTACTGCTTAGAAGCAGCCCCCTACCCAAGAAAGCGACTTACAAACTTCAAGACTGCCATGCTTCATGAAGCCATCCTCCATGCAGCCGCCTAGCTAGTCTGGACCCTGTGCTCCCGTAGGCTGGTGACTAAGCTGGAATGGAGGGCTGAGCTGAACTGTCATTGCATTCGCTTCTCTCCTCTGGCTCTGAGGGTTAGGACCCTGGAACAACCCTAAGGCTTTGACGCTGGAAGTCAGAAGGCGGAGGGATCAGGCAGTCCTTAATTGTAGGTTTTCCTTCTGCCTCCCTGACTACCTGCCACCCTGTGCAGGTGCACAATTTGCACTAATTGTAGCATTGGTCCTGAGGGTGACAATAAAACCCATATGGGCTCCTCCACCTCCTGATTTTTATTGTGTCTCACAGTGATTTGCCTATCATAAGCCAACTGGGCAAATGCCATCCTTCATTCTCTTTTTGGTACACTGCCTGCCATGCTTTAATGCCCAATTAATAAAATCACAGAAATAACCCTCCTCTGGCCTGGTGTTCTGGAGGCAGCACTGGGCAGACAGTGAGACTGCTGTGGATTTCCTTAGAGCCTGGGTGCCACACAGAGGTCCCAGGGTCACTGCAGTGCTGGTTGGGAGATGGGGCAGTCAGGGGGCACATGTGGGGTGTGTGGAGGAAGGCATATAGACGGAAGAAGGGAAATTGCGGTGGGGGTGGAGGGGTGTAACTAGGATTAAAGGAAGCCTGAGGATTTTGTGAAGAGCTTTTAGCCTTCGGGCCAGACTATTTTTCGGGCCAGACTCTCAGCCTGGGCTCTGCCACTGACCAGCTGTGCACTTTGGACAAATTCCTTAACCCTCCTTAGCCTCTATTTTCTCATCTGTAAATGGGGATAACGCTACCCCTTAGATCATGTATCCCGAAGACAAAACAAAAGTAACAAAACCACCCACGCCCTCAATACACGGAAATGTAAATTCCCTCCCGACCCTAACCTTCTAAAACTAGCCCAGCACCATTCTACCTGGAGCCCTTCGTCCGTCAACACTGCGGCACAGAGGGCCTGCTTCAGTTCATACAGGCGTCGAGATTCTGTCTCCGCTGACTTTTAACACTGGGCGTCAAGTCCACCTTGGGGAACATACGTGGACCGGGACCTGAGTAGCTGCAGGTGGCGTTATACCGAGGAAACTGAGGGAGGCCACGCCCCGAGACCCAGATGCCACCCTCGGACCGTCGGTTAACAGGTGCGAAGGCCTCAGCTTCGAAAAACAGGTGTTTTTTTTTTTCTTCTTCTTCTTCTTCAAAGCAGCGGGGAACGTGGGGTGCTGGGGCTGTCCCGGGGCCAAAGGTTTCGCTCGCGGCCCTCGGGGAGGCTCGAGGGCGCGCGGGCGGAGGCAGGGGGGCGTCGCTGCGCAGGCGGGAGCGGGGCTCGTGGGCGCGCGGCCCCCTCCCCGCGCGGCGCCGCGGCCGCCAGGTGGCACCACGGCGGGGCCCGGGCGCCGCCCCGCGGGCGGGGCGCGGGGCAGGGCACGAAGGGGTTAAAGAGTTGGCGGAGCCGCCGCCGCGGCTCTTCGGGTAAACCCACCGGGGCGCGCGGAGGAGGGAGCGGCCGTGGGCTGCGGAGCCCGGCGCCGCGCCGGGCGGGGGCGCGGCCAATCGGGCGGCGGGCCCGGCGCGCGCGGAGCCAGGCGACATGGAGGGAGGCGCGGCGCCCGGCCGCCCCTGACGCGCCGCTCCGTCCCGGTGGTCGGCGAGCCGGAGCCGCCCGGGGCCCCGCGGCGCGGAGATGAGCAGGTCCGCGGCGCTCCTCTTCTGCCTGCTGGGCTGCAACGTCTGGAAGGCGGGGACCAAGACGCTGCGGGAGCCCGGCGCCGGAGCCCAAGGTCGGTGCGCGGCGGCGGGGCCCCGGGAGGCGCGAGGGCCGGCGGCCGGTGGGCTTTTGTGTCGGCCGCGGGCCTGCCGCAGCGGCGGCGGCGGGCGGGGAGGCTCTCGGGCCGCATTGTGTCGGCGGCCGCCGGAGCCCCGGCCGCAGCTTCGGCCGCCGGGCCTGCGGCGCACCACCCCCCCCCCCCCCCCCGCTCCCGAGGGGGCGGCGCCGCCCGGGGCCGCCGAGGCGCCCCCGGCAGAGGCTCCTTGCGGGGTCCGCGGCCGAGGCCGGAGGCGGTGCGGGCGGCACCAGCTGTTGCTGCTTCGGGGGGCTCGTCTGCATGCCTCCGAGGGTCCTTCCCTTTATGCCGTGGCGCGGACACGAGGCTCCATCCTCCCCTTCGCCCCGGCCAGAGCGGCCGCCCCGGGGTCGCCGCCGCCCGCTCTCCCCCGCTCCCGGCCCCCCTCTGCCCTCTCGGGGCTCGGGTCCTGGAAGCCGGAACCCGAAGGCTGACCTCGGCCCTTTTGTTGTGGCGTGTTGGGGGTGGGGGGGGTTGGCCGCTGCCTCTCGGGTGCCCCCGGCGCCCTGGGACCCGAGGTCCGCGGCCGCTGGCCGCCACCAGCCTGCCACAGTTTGGGAAAGTTTGGGGGTCTCCTTCCCCTCCCCGTCCGACGTCTTTTCCAGGCCTTAAGGGATTTGCTCAGCGGCCCAAGAATCATCCCCAAAAGGGGAGACAGAACTGGGAGGCCTTAATCATTAAAGAAAAAAAAAAAAAATCATTTCTAGGTCTGTATGTCGCCAGCTCGTGCCTTTTGTCTCATCTTTGGCCTCTGCAAATCTGCTTTCCAGACCTGGGAGTAATGTGGCCGCCTCTGAGAATGGCCACAAGCCTGTCTTTTGTTTTTAAAATAAGACTTTATTTGGAGGGGATCCCGAAGCTTCCTTTGCACGCGTGTGAGGGGACAAAATTGAGTGCTTCTCTGCTGCCTGCCTTTTCACAAGGGTGAGTGAGGCCGCCGCAAATGAGCATCAGCACCCACACCGGATCCAGTGCCCGGCCTCCCCCCGCCCCCGGGCCTCTCTGGGCTGCAGAGAGGGTTTCCCTGCAGCGGTGTAGACCCCCACCCCACCCCCACCCTCCGCCCACCGACTCCATGCCCCTGTCCTCTCCTGGCAGAAAGGTGCGTGTCCTGTAAGGTCTGCCCAGTGGATGCAGTGAACGAGGAGCGCCTCATCCCCGCGCACACCGTCCTCTAGCACAGACCGTGCCTTCCTCCCTCTTCCTCATGCTAATAACCTCCTTCCTTGTAACAAATACTCAGAGCTTGGATTGCCTGGGAGCAGAGAGCCGTGGGTGGGCTTCCGCCCGTGATGTTATGACAGGCAAGGAAGGTTCTACCGTAGTGGTCTGGGTTTAGTTACCTTCATGTTGTACCAAAGGTTTTCGCATTGGGCTCTTGCTGTTATCATTTGCTGGCATCTCTTTCCTGCTTTGCTTTTTTCTGTAGCTATGATATAATAGAACCGTTATGAACTGTGTGTAAATTTAGTAATGTATATTGTGGAAAGGGGGACATTGACAAGGTACAAAAAGACCCATATGTCTCTTCAGTAGGAAATGAATGTTTAGAACATTAGATCATCGGTGTAGAATTGTAGTCTCTTTCATTAATATTCTACTGCTTCTTTGAATCAGCTATTTTAATGAATATGATATTTGTGTTTCAACGAGGCCATTAATTCCAAAGAATGGGTTGAGTGTTTTTGCATTTGAAATAGGAATATATGGAAATATTAAGTTCATGTGCTTATAAAACAGGGGAAGACAGGGCCTCGGTTGAAAAAAAAAAAAAAGTCATGAACAAAACCTACTGCTGCAATTGGGTGAGGACCACACTAGACAGAGATTGGGTAACCAAACTCCCAGAAATGGAATATTCTATGAAGTGGGTGAAGAATGATCAACCAATGAGGATATTGATACCATGGTTTGAAGTGTCTTAGTCTATGGGATGGTTTGAATGGAGGATTAAGTGCCTTGGAATGCCCCCCATCCCCCTGCCCCCCTGCACCACAATTAGTGCCATTAAGTAGAATGGCTTTTTAAAGTGTTGAGCCCAGGAGCTCTACCAGAAGTCAGGGCCTCATTATCACCTAGGTTTTGAGCTAGGACCGTTTTTTACGAGAGTGGATGGTTGCTCCTTTGACATTGGAAAGTAACCTTACCCCCACTGATTTCTTTGAACCCAGTCTTGTCACTCGGCTTGTAACATAGTTATTATTTTTTTTAACGTTTATTGTTGAGGAAGAGAGAGGACGAATGAGGGGGTAGGCAGAGAAAGAGGGACACACAGAATCTGAAGCAGGCTCCAGGCTCTGAGCTGTCAGCACAGAGCCTGACGCAGGGCTCAAACTGACGAACAGTGAGATCAAATTCACGAACCCCAAGATCACAACCTGAGCCGAAGTTGGACTGCCAACGGACTGAGCCACTCAGGCGCCCCTGTAACATAGTTTTCAAATTCAGCTCTTCTCTATCTCCTGGATCTCATGCACAGTGAAGAAAAATGCTACATCTGATTTCATTGTGCAGTCCCACCACAGGTTGTAGATTGTTTTGAATTTAGTTGGTGCTCAGGTAGCGCTGAATGAGCAAAGGATTGAAGACAGTTAATAGCATACACTATAGCACACTGTGGTGAAGTTTTAGAGGAAATCTTCAGTGTTTACCTTCTCGGAAACCTAATTTGTAAGAGTTTTGCTTTTATTATACAAATGGTTACTTGAATCATACTTTGAACGTGCATTGCACACATACCTTCTGCACCAACAGGGTTGAGAAATGACTTAGGAAAAACTCCTCAGAGAACTGGAACACACAAATGTGTATGGTTTACAGTGGTGTTACAGTTACATTCCTGGGACTAAGTGACACCTTCTGTATTAAATGAGTGTTGCTTCATCTAAGGCAATTAACATCTACAAAATTCCTTGGCATTGCTTTGCTCAAGATATTCAAATAAATTGTATTCAAGATAATTGAATAAATCGTACTCAAGATAAAATTTAAGATTTGGCTCCAGATTCTTTCTACTGCAGCTACTTTGACCCAGCAAAGGGCTTTCATAGACAGCGGTTGTCAGCGTGAAGTTTTGCTTTGCGAATCATGAATTTGAACTAGCTCTAGAATATGATTGCGTGTTTTCATTGTTCTCATCGAAGTTTCTCTAAAGTGTTTATAGTGTCTATTTTTTTTTTCTGGGAATTTTACAGAAACTGTTATTCAATAGTACTGACTAATTTCTACTTTCTTAACCTCTTAGACAGCTGTGTATTGAGGCTGGCTTAATAGAGGGGGCTCTCCTTGGAGCGCAGCAAGCTGTGCAGATGTACTCCATAGAGATATTTTTGAAGCCCAGCACTGTTTTTACGTGCCAAAAGAAAGGTCAGAGCTAGGTTAAGGACTTCATGCTCGGACTTATATTGTATGATCTTTATTTTGCTGCTCATTATCTAATAGTGATGTATTTTGCAATGATGTGCTAACTTTATGTTCATCTCAGAAAAGCTACAATCTGTCATAACATTGGAGGTGAATGGTTGGCTGTCTTTCTTCTCTCCGAGAGGCCTGTTCTTTGCCAAATTCAAATTTCGGTTATTAGAACACCGTGATCAGTTGAAAACCCACGGAGCGATGGAAAATATCAGGAGGATCGTCCAACAGGCATGACTTATGCTGATGGTATAATGAGAACATAACATCTAAATAAAACTCCTGGGCTCACGTCCTGGGAAAGTGTAGAGCTTGGATTTGCAGAGGCCACTGGACTTTGTTGTACACCAGGTGTGGGAACTCTGTTGGAAAAACAACAGCAGCATCTAGGTAATTTCTGGCAGAGGCTTTGAGATGACTTTATGGGTTTATATTTGTGTCCTATTTGTACTTTCCCTGTAACACTTTGTAACATACGGCTTTCATGCTTAACATTCCGACCAAAAAAGGGGGGAAATTAGGTAGATTTCTCAAGTAGTAGGTTGCAAATGAAAGTACTTTCTAAGCTTCAGTCAGTTCTTTGTTCTAAAGGCATTTCTAATATCTCTGTAAGTCAGACCGTACATTTGTATTCTTGTTGGGGAATACTAATTTAGTTATTTTAGTAAATACTCCACACGAAAAAGGCACACGCAAATAAGTCAGACCACAGACGTGTATATTACTGAAGGAAACATTGTATACAAAATTTTCAGAAATCTAGATGGAAAAATTTGTCCTGTGATGGCACCCACCTCCCGTACTTTGTGTGAAACATGCCTAATGGAAATCATCACATATTTCAATGATACTCTTATAGTTTGATCAAGTTACAAAGAAGTAATTGGAAACAAGTCATTTTCATTTGATTTTACTGAATATAACTTAAGGATTTTTAAAGACCTCAGTACTGGCTAAATGCTCAGTTCCACCAAACATGGAACTGAAATGTATTTTGAGTGTATTTTTTTAAGTTTAGTTTTCTTAGTAATCTCTACACCCAGTGTGGGCTTGAATCTGCAACCCCAAGATCAAGAGTCATATGATCCTCCAACTGAGCCAGCCAGGTGCCCCTAAATGTATTTTTTTTAATTAAGCTTCAGCACTCTAAATAGACCAGTTAATTGTATGAAATAATAGTGTTTTTTTCTTCTTTTTAAAACAATTTTTTGAGTTTATTTATTTTGAGAGAGAGTGACAGAGAGGAGGGCAGGGACAGAGAGGGAGAGAGAGAGAGAGAGAGAGAGAGAGAGAGAGAGAGAGAGAGAGAGAATTCCAAGCAGGCTCTGCACTGTTAGCACAGAGCCCAGTGTGGGGCTCAAACTCACAAACTGTGAGATCATGACCTGAGCCAACACCAAGAGTCAGATGCTTAACCGACTGAGCCACCCAGGTGCTCCTGAAATAATTTTTTAAACAATTGTACAGTGTGACCCCGACGTGTGTCCTACTTTAAGTAAACCATTGTTTTTGTAAAATGCAGCTTGTAAATAGGCAAAACGTGAGGCAATTAACCACTCTAGAAAGGCTTCATAATAAGCTCCCTAAACACAAAACAGTTCAGGCAGCATGTTTCAGGTGGTTCCACCTTCCGCTGATCGAGCTCTTTGGAATGACTTCGCCATTTTCCAGTCCGTCTGCAAACATTTGCTCTCTTTTTTTCTTTCACTTACCCCTTACAGAATTTAATCCACATGGATTCTAGTAATTAAATCCTTTTATGTGGATGACTCCATTTTTCTCCCTCTGGCTTTGACATAATGTCTTGGCTCTTTTTCTTCTTATCCGACAAGCTACTGGACGTCCCCCCTTCAGGACACTGAGTCTGCCTCCAACTCCTCATCTTTCAGCCTCCCCCAGCCCAGCACAGCCTAAGTTCTCTGTTAAGTAGGCTTAAAATCTGGGCGTCTCCTTAGACCGTTTGTCTACCTTGTAGTCTATACAGTCAGTAGTCTTACGGGTGCTTTTATGTGGCACGTTTATAGAGATGTCTTTAGATCAAGATAGACGCAATTGTGTAGTACAGAAGGAACCTTGAGGTCAAGTTTATCCTCCTGGTTCTGGAGATGAGGAAACTCAGGCCGAGAAAACTAAGGTGATCTGCGGTCACGGTGCTTTCTCCCCACTCACATCCTGTGGAAGGTAGAATAATGGCCCTAGAGATGTCGATGTCCGGATCCCTGGACCTTTGAATGTATAACCTGTAACCGCTGAAAGAGGGAGTTTGCAGAGCTAATTAAGTCAAGGGTCTTCAGATGGGAAGATTAACCTGGATTATCCAGATAGGCCAATGTAATCCAAGGATTCTTAACCGGAGCGAGGTGGGGAGATCAGAGGGAGAGGAGATGTGACCAGGGGAACAGAGAGACAGTGGAGATGCTTCACTGCTGGCTGTGAGGATGAAGGAAGGGCCGTGTGCCAAGGAATGCAGGCAGCCTTTGGAAGCTGGAAAAGACAAGGAAATGGATTCTCCCCCAGAGCCTCCAGAAGGAATGCTGTCTCACTGACATCTTCACCGTAGCCCAGTTGATACTGACTTGGGGCTTCTGTCCTGCAGAACTGTAAGCAGTAAAATTATGTTGTTTTGAGCCCCTGAGTGGTGGTACTTTGTTAATGGCAACAATAGGAAACTGATACAGATACCGACCCCCAAGAACTGTGAAGAGAGCCTGGCACCCATACAGCCAGCATAAGGGCACCGTGGTAATGGGCCATTTGGGGGGACCGCAGCTAGTGAACGTAACATTTGGAGGAGCGCGTGGAGTTTTTTCATTTTCTTAACAAAAGTCTGCCAAACTGGAGCCATGGTGAGGATCCTTGGGGAGTACCTCACGGACCTCCCCTGCCCCACTATCACCAAACAACTTTTTTTCCCAGATGCACTCCGTAGGCTGTGACTTTTATTTGTAAGCAAAGTGCATGAAATCCTCTGCGTTCCTTCTAGAGTGGGTTTTATTCATATCTGCAGGGAGAATACAGAACCGCCCCCCCAAGCCCCCTGCCAAAAGCTAGTTTTAGAAGTCTTGCTTGCTTCTAAACTTGGCTCTAATTTTTGTTGAAACCTGTCTCTTGGTTACTAAATGGGGTAAAAGGCCGCTGTGATCGAAGGGCGCCACCAGTGCCTTTGTATAATGAAAGGATAGGGGACCACTCCCCCTGGAATGGCCTCCCGCGTGTTGCGTGTTGTCTCGGGCTGGGCGTCCCGCCTCTGATACCTGTGCCTCTCGTCGGCGAATGGGCCCGACGGTGTGGAACACCTGGGCATTGCACCTGTTGGGCAGCACAGGAGGAGCAAAACTGCTTGCTCTGCAGTTTCTAGCTCACTGGGAGCAACGTTCAGTCCAGTGTAGCCTAGAGAGGGGAGCTATATGACAGCTGGACAGGTCCCAGGGGAGCAGCTGATGGGGCCTCTGGTACAGAGGCTGAAGGGTCCCCATTGGAGGCTTCTCCCAGGGAACTGAACTCAAGAACAGAGAGGAGCTTGGCTCTTGTCGAGTTCAGGGCCTTGGTCTAAAGGTAAATAAGGAACGGAGAAAGGGAGAGAACCACTCAGTCATTTTAAGACCTCGCCTCACGTGAAGGCGTCACACTTCCCTTCCCGTTGTGTCTCATAAACGCTCCCTCACTCGCTCCTCACTTTCACGGTCGTGTATCCTCACCCTCATAAGGCACCTGTTGAAAGCATCCTGTCTTCTCTCTCTCTCTCCGTGTTGTAGTCTCTTCTTTCAACCCAGGCTCTCTCCGCGTGTCCCTCTTCAAACACCATCGTATTCGTGTTTCTCTCCTGCAGAAAAACATTTAATCCTTTCCTGTTGCCCAGCATGTAAAGTCTAAATTACTAAGTCTGGCCTTGACGACTCTGCTGCCTTTCCTCATGCACCTGCTCCAACCTTTGCGCCCCCTGCTTCACCAGCTTAAATCCCCTTCTCCGACTGGAACATTCTGCTCATCACCCCTGGATGACCGCTGTGCGTCCTCACTTCCCTTCACCTCCTGCTCCACTCTTCATGCTCTTACAATCCTCCATACGGAGCATGCGCCCTGTGAAGACTTATGTAAGTATGCAAAATACCTACTAGACAGAAGAGGGTGGGGGGGGGGACAGCATATTTTTGGGTAAGCTTGATTATTTAGAAATCCTCGGCCTCTGATATTTTACAGTCCAGCTGGAAGACAAATGGAAAAATAAATTAAGAAGGACATCACCAAGGGACTTTTTTTTTTTATGTAATTAGGCAAGAGTCTCTTGAGTAAAGGTGAAAGCTAGTAACAGTTGTCTGACTAAACGTCCAGCTATAAGCTGTGATGTATATTTCTAGGTGTTTCAAGGATTTATCCACAATGGGACACAGGAGGTTTTATTTTAGACAGTATAAGCGTGTGGACATCTCTCCGTGCTCTTAATGGTTATAAATTAGGTTAAGAGATGTCCTACTGGGAATCAAATATTTACGCAGTGACAGCATTGATTGGAAATGTTGGTACTCTTGTCAGATGAAGCTCTGAAATAATAGTTACAGGACAATTAGGTTAAAACTCATATTTACGTAAGTGGAGAGATAAGGTGGTCAAATATAGATCTGATATGTTCATCCACTATTTCGAATCCTTAATTTTATGTAACATTTAAACACATACTCAGATATGAAAACTGACAAGATCTTTTGGATTTGGGGGGAGTAGCAGGCAGAACAGGAAAAGCTGGCTTTTAGAAGAAGACACCTTTGAAGTAAGCACTGAGTTTATAAAAGGTGGGTTTTTCCTTTTGTTTTGTTTTGTTTTGTCTTAAGCTATACTGCACAGGGACAGAGAAATGTGAGCTTGAGGAGGAAAGTTAATTATTTCCAAATCAGACGAGCATTTCATTTGCTTAGACTGACTTTTTTGAGCACAGGATTTGAATGGAAAACTTCCTGAATTTGTACTGAAGGAAAGGTTTCTAATGTAATTTTTAAAACATTTTTTAATGTTTATTTTTGAGAGAGAGAGAGAGGCAGAGAGTGAGCAGGGGAGGGGCAGAGAGAGAGGGAGACACAGAATCGGAAGCAGGCTCCAGGCTCTGAGCCATCAGCACAGAGCCCAACGCGGGGCTCGAACTCACGGACCGCGAGATCGTGACCTGAGCCGAAGTCGGACACTCAACCGACAGAGCCACCTGGGCGCCCCTCTAATGTGATTTTTAGTGTAATTTTGACAGAGCTGAACTCAGTCCCTAAGGTGAGCCACTCTATCCAAGCCGTCACCGGGAGCTCTGCCTCAGTGGATGAGGTGCCCGCTCCCCCTCTTCGCCCCTGTAGTGCCCGAGTGGGGTTGTGCTCTGCGTCCTTTGCACCACGGTCCACTGTGCAGGCTCCGGGGAGGAATTTGCTTGCACACGAATTCAGGTGGTAGTCAGAATGCAGCCCCTTGCGGGTGGATACCAGGCGAGGCTCCTCTTTCCTTGCCCCTTGAGGCTGCCTGCAGTCCTTGTCCCCTTGCCCCTTCCGTTGCTCAGCCGCAGCGACAGCACCTGGGCAGCTTTTCACACCTCAGATCTCTCTCCGATTTCTCCTGCTGCTGCATCTCTTGGACCACAGCCAGATTGACCTCTCTGCCTTTGAAAGGGGCCCATGCGATTAGTTGAGCCCACCGGATAATCCGGGAAAGTCCATAACCTTAATCGCCCCTGTAGTCTCTTTTGCCACTTGACCTAACGTATCCGCAGGTTCCAGGGGTGAGGGTACAGATGCCTTTTGGGGGCTCCTGCCTGGTGTAGCCAGAATGTAGACGAGGGGTCACCGGGCAGAGGGGATGGGGAGGCAGATTTCCCTGCCGTCGAGGTCAGTGAGCGTGGGAGGGAGGACAGTGGAGCGCCTTCCCTTGGCGAGTCCCGAGGATAGCTCTGGACGAGTGTCTCTTCTGTCCTTTCCTGCGCCAGGACCTTACAACTCTGACATGGACTGGTACACAAGGAAGTCCTAAGACAGCTTGTGGGATCCCAAATGCCATGTTTAAAGTCGTCCTGAGTTTTCCTGTTTTGTCTCTGAGAACTTGAAAGTGAAGTTTGTTTCAATAACTGTGATTTACTGAGTTCACTGAATGGTAAATATTTATGGGATCTCTTATATTTAATGTTAAATCTGTGAAATAGTGGCAGACACTCTCTGCTTCCTTCACAGAAACGTGAAGAATAATAATGGCAATTAGCTAACGTGCACTGGGTGCTTACCACCTGCCAGACATGATGCTAAGTACCTGGATGGATTATCTTCTTTAATCTTCATATCGTTCCCGTGAGACGTAAATATACAGTAACTGGCAGAGGCCACTGTGTGACCGTAGGCAGCCTGCCCCCTGCCCTCAGACTGTGCTATCACAAGATTTGGAGGATTAAATTATAATTTCTCATAATTTTGATCCTGTGGCATTTTACCAGCATAAATAAGGGACTCTTAATAGGTCTGGTCGTTTTTATGCGGAAAAGACAAATCACCTCCCTTGTGTGGTCCCTGTTAGCCTTTGAACCATGGAAAGCAACCTCGAATGGTCATTTTCTGAGCGGCTCCTAAGAGCCGAGCTCTGTGCTTCGTGTTGTGTGGGGTCCAGATGTGTAGAAGCGATAGGAAGCTCCCACGAGTACCTCTCCTGAGCTCTTGAGGGAGGTCCAGTCGAGCAGGGTGGGATTTGGGGTAACACCCAGCTGGGCTTGGGGGAATCTCCTGGCTTGTGTTCAGAGCCCATTAGTTTTTGGCAAGACTGTTTATATAACAAGAGAAACTTGTTAGGACCCAACAATTGGAGAGTTGGAGGTAGGGAAGGATGTGGTTGTTTGTAAAATAGTCCTGCAGGTTTGTTTGGATCCGTAACGTATGATGGGATGCCCTAGCTCTCCTTATGGCACCACGTGAGGGCTTTACTCACTCTGAAGTAAGTGTGAAATACCGGTGTTTATTTGGCATTTGAATTTACTTGCAGAATTTTAATCCTTTTCACTCTTTGAAAAGACTTTATTCATTCGTCTTGGCTTATACAATGATCCTGAAAATAAAGTTTTAAATGATGCTAATTATGGCACTGTAATCGATTTTTTTTCCAACTTATTTCATGAGCATATTTGGCCATACAAAAAAAAAAAAAAAATGGAAAGAATTTTACAGTGAATACCCATACTCACCACTTAGATTCTACAGTTACCATTTTACTATTCTTGCTTTATTACCTATCAGTTCATCTTCCTATCCATTAATCTGTCTTATTTTTTGATGCATTTTCTTTCTTTTTAAAAAAAATTTTTTTTAATGTTTCTTTATTTTTGAGAGAGACACAGTTTGAGCGGGAAGGGGCAGAGAGAGAGGGAGACACAGAATCCAAAGCAGGCTCCAGGCTCCAAGCTATCTGCATAGAGCCCAGGGCTGGGCTTGAACTCAGGAATGGTGAGCTCATGACCTGAGCCGAAGTCAGACATTTAACCAACGGAGCCACCCGGGAGCCCCTTTACTGATGTATTTTAAAGTACGTGTCAAACATACGCACTTTCCTCCGAGTACAACGGCAGGCATATCATTAATTAGGATTCAGTATTCCATTTTTTCCCAGAGGAAAATTTACATACAAGGAAATACACCAGTCTTAAGTGATGACATGTGTATATCTGTGCGAACCCAAGTCCCATCTTGATACAGAATATTACCATCATTCCAGAAAGTTCCCCCAGTACCCCCTCCAGTAAATCCCTGCCTCTGCTGCTTGGGGGCAAGCACCTTTCAGATTTTTTCCACCATAGGTTACTTTTTTGCCTGTTGTAGAACTTTCACATGAATGGAATCATACATTCCATACTCTGGCTTCATTATTTGTCATGAATAGTATTCCATTGGGTGAATATCTTACAGTTTATCCATTCTCCTCTGGATAGACACACAAGTCCTTTCTGGCTTTTGGTTGTTATATCGTTGCTGTGAACATTTTTATACATTTGTTCGTTCTTTGGGCATGGTTTCATTGTTCTTGGGAAGAAACCAACATTTCTGGGTTATAGGTAGGTGAATGTTTAGTTTCTCAAGAAACTGCGAGATGTTTTTCCATCATATTTTTCTATACTCCCACCAAAAATGTGTGAGAATTACTGTTGCACCACATTCTCACCATCATTTGGTGGTGTTGGTTTCTTTAGTTTTAGCCATTTTGGTGGGCTAAAATATACATTAGGTGGCTAGATCGATACATTAACAATGCAGTGCATACATTTCATTTTCCAGCTACAGTTTTCCAGGCTTTAGTTTTTGAGGAGTGTTAGAGCACTTTTAGAAATCAGAACTGTTTCGCCATTATGTTTATTTTTATTCTCAACCATGTTTTATTTATGCAGGCTTTAATTTTTCTTTGATAATTAAAGTCTATCACATGACCACATTACCTCCTCACTGAATATCCCATCTGATCGGGTAGAACCACGTTATCACATACCTACCAAGTAAGCCGTGGTACATGCCTGTGCATCTGTGTACGTGAGGATGTGTATGTGTGTGTGTGTCAGGATAGAGAAGGAATGAGAGAGAAAAAGAAAAGTAACCCTTCCAGAGTCTAACATTTACATACTGCTCAGGTTAGATAGGTTAATATAGGACTAGAGATTATACAGGACTGTTTCGATACTTATTCTCTTTAAAGGAAACCAAATGTATATGCCATTTATGTGTAAGAATCCGTACACTCAAAGAAGTGCCAGGATCTCTTCATGGCCAGGCAGCTTCTAGGAGGTTTCTTGGGATACTTTGTTAATAACCCTTTTAAGTCAGTAGTGTATTGAGTCAGCTCCTCAACATTAGAATACTTTGAATATTCTAATAGCCTCTTTTAATCAGTTAAGATAGTATAGTTCCAAATGTATTCATTCACAAAAGCCAGAAAAACTTTGAATCAGAGTTGAACATACCAAGAGAGCTATGGGAGAAAATGAAATTCCTTGAGATTGAAGAAGCTCCCCTAATGACTGGGTATATCCTTTGGAAATTTAGACAAGATAGCATCGTTTCCTTCTATCCTTTGCTTATGCCATTAACCTATACAAATATACATTTGACACTTCAAGGGAATGTGCATGTCTACCTGCAGATTTTGTGGGGCTGGGCTATTCCAGAGATCCACGTCTGGGATTAGGGAAAAAGTGGGTGTTTGAGTCAGGTCCTCTATTTTTCATTTCTGTTTCTTCCCTCATGTGGCCTCTTCTAACTTTTAGTCTGTTTCTGAGCCGCCTGCCTTTTAGAAACTATATCCGTGCAAAGAACAGTGAGACCTGTGTCCGGTTTCCCCGCTGTATATACTGTTGCCTTGTTAGTAAAGCTTCTCTCCTCAAGCCCTTTGTCTGGTTTCTGTGAACTTCTGTACAGACAGATAGAATTAGTGGCATAAATAGCCCCTCTGTTTAAATTAAAATAGAGATTTCATAAAAAGAGAAGTTTTTTCCAAACTTAGAACGTTTTCTTGTTTCCGTACTCATGAGATACATTTGTTTCCCCTGATTCCTGAGTATGGAATCTCAGAGCCCTGCGTTTATTCAGTGTTTACTGTGATAGAAAGTTGTTCTCTGGGAGCTGCTGGCCCCTTCTATTATGTTTTTGATATTAAGGAAGTCTGTGGTTATTCCAAGTTAGGAAAGCACAATAGCATTAGATAAATGCAAGTCCATTATTGCAAATATCGCAGTACGAAAAGGCGGTATCTGCTCAAGGATGACCTAAAAGAAGTTACTTGCGTTTGATGTCACTCGATTAAAATATTCCCATCTAATGGGAGGTTGGAGGTAAGTGGCTTTTAGATGTCTCTTTTAGAACAAGGTTTTTCAATTTTTGCTTGGGTGATTGATCTCTTTCTTTGTTACCTACCATCTGCTGTCCATGTTTTTGAATGTGCGATAAAGCATATGGGAAAGGAATAGAAAAGTTAATGCATTCAACTGGTGAGGGTGGAGGACAGTATCTGCAGTCTGGTCAAGTTTACAGCCCATCTGCGAGCACAGGGAGCCCTTTTAAAACGTAGCTTGGCTCTCCAGGCTGTCTGTGCAGAGCCCCCTCGGTCCACCGCTTGTCCAAATGTCACCAGTACGGCTGTGGCAAAATTAGGTCTCTCCTTCCAAAACTATTTCACTTGGCACATGGGGCATATACTCAGTGCACAGTTTCGTGGGTGCGTTTTTTCCTTTACTGTAAACTTAAAGACTGCCTAGTGAAATTAACCTTAGAAAGTGATCCTTTAATTCAGCTCGCTCACCTCTTGGCAGCACAAACCGTTAAAATGACTTTTAACGCCACTTTGTGTTTTGATTCTTGTGCCGCAACGTAGATTTTGAGTTAGAGGTAACATTGATAGAAGTCTCCCATTGTGTTCTTTCCCCACTACTGTTTGAAACAGGTTTGTTTTGTTTTTTTTACCATCTTGAACCTCATTTGCCTTTTCAAATTTAAAAATAAAATCATTGCCTATAAAGATTTCAGTGTCTTAATGGAAACCTATTAGATGTTGCATTAAATATTAAACTGAGACATTCTAAATCAGTACACGTAAAAGTAATACATAAATGCTAAGTAAACAAGAGAAAGGAGTTAATGGCTTTCAGACTAGGATATTTTTTTATGTGCACTAATTAGATAACATGTTAATTAAGGTGGAACTATTCCCTGCTTATATCTTCCCATTTGTTTGTTTTGTTTTTTTTTTTTTTAATTTTTTTTTCAACGTTTATTTATTTTTGGGACAGAGAGAGACAGAGCATGAACGGGGGAGGGGCAGAGAGAGAGGGAGACACAGAATCGGAAACAGGCTCCGAGCCATCAGCCCAGAGCCCGACGCGGGGCTCGAACTCACGGACCGCGAGATCGTGACCTGGCTGAAGTCGGACGCTTAACCGACTGCGCCACCCAGGCGCCCCTGTTTGTTTTGTTTTTAATGTTTATTTGTTTTTGAGACAAAGAGCATGAGCAGGGGAGGGGCAGAGAGAGGGAGACACAGAATCCGAAGCAGGCTCCAGGCTCTGAGCTGTCAGCACAGAGCCTGACGGGGGGCTCGAACCCATGAACTGTGAGATCATGACCTGAGCCGAAGTCAGATGCTTAACCAACTGAGCCACCTAGGCGCCCCCATATCTACCCATTTCTAAATTCAGAATCCTTAAGGAGACGTTTACATGAGAGAAAGGCCTGGCAAGTTAGATACTTCTTAAACTTCTTTTCCTCTTAGCTGCTTCATGGCAGATGAACCACTCTTTATCCATCCACCCATCCACCCATCCACCCATCCATGTACCCAGCAAAGAGTCTCTGCTGTCCTTACCTTTCACTGCCGGAAGGTTGATAATACTAATTTCTTAAATGGCAGATTTTCAAGTGCTTTCAGGTCCGTTATCTTTTTACTCCTCATAATCCTGAGAGGTATCAGGAAAGAGATTATTCCTTTCTGTGCATGTGGGTGGGGGAGCGTGGCTTGAAGTCATGCACTGGTACAGCATGGAGATGATAATCCCACATACATGCTCCTCCTCTGTTCTCTTAGAGTGTCTCTCTCGGTTGCTTTAGACACTCACACTCACTGTTTCAGTCATGATTTCTGCTCAGGGATTCTCCAGTCTGAGCCACCCAGTTTCTGGGCAGCCGTCATGCTCCCTACCAAGTAGAGCTCACACATTTAATAATGAAAGTGGGCATTATCAGTCACTTCTTATGGTTCCATGCTCTGGGGACCCAAAGATAATTAAGCCCCCACTTTTCAGGAACTCGAGCTCCTATGGGAGAAGCACAGATAAACAAACCACTATAGGGAGGAGCAGAGCATAGAGGGATGCGGAGGAGGAAATAACTAACTGGGTAGTCAGGGAGGCTTCCCAGGAAAGTGGCTTGTGAGGTGGGGTTTGAAGGCTAGAAACCACACAGAGAAGGGGAGGAAGGCACTCCCAGGGCCATGCCACCATCCATATGAATTGTAGCTTTTTTGTAGTTTATAAAGCGTTTGAAAAAGACTTTTCTTTTTTTTTTTTTTTTTTTTTTTTTTGGCAAAATGACAGTGGCGTTGCTGAGCTGCTGGTAAACTCCTGTCTCCTGCTTCCTGCAGGGGCATAATGAGTAGTGGGTATTCTTCTAGGTCTGTGAGCCGGGCGGCTTGTCTCATCTATCTTCCTCACCTGAATTATTGCACATCCCCTTTTCTCGTTGATTCTGCACGGTTGGTCAGTCTTCAGCCAGATATCCCAACATCAAAGGGACTGGTTTTCTCAGTATCACTCGTCTCAACTCTAGGCCCTGCTAATCTCATGGAATTTATTGAGGACACAGTTAGTCGCCTTTGTTACTGAGCTCCTTTACTGTCTTTTTTTAAGTTTGTTTATTTTTTTTTTTTTTAATTTTTTTTTTCAACGTTTATTTATTTTTGGGACAGAGAGAGACAGAGCATGAACGGGGGAGGGGCAGAGAGAGAGGGAGACACAGAATCGGAAACAGGCTCCAGGCTCTGAGCCATCAGCCCAGAGCCCGACGCGGGGCTCGAACTCACGGACCGCGAGATCGTGACCTGGCTGAAGTCGGACGCCTAACCGACTGTGCCACCCAGGCGCCCCAAAGTTTGTTTATTTTTGAGAGAGAGAGAGAGAGAGAGCACAAGCAGGGGAGGGGCAGAGAAAGAGGGAGAGAGAGGGTCCCAAGCAGGCTCCATGCTGTCAGCATGGAGCCTGACATGGGGCTCAAACCCAAAAAACCATGAGATCATGACCTGAGCCAAAGTCAGATGCTCAACAGACCGAGCCACCCAAGTGCTCCTACTTTCTTTTTTTTTTCTTTAAGTTTATTCATTTATTTTTCAGAGGGGAGCGGGCGCAGAGAGAGAGAATTCCAAGCAGGCTCTGTGCTGTCACCGTGGATCTTGATCTCACGAACTGTGAGATCATAAGTTGAGCTGAAATCAAGAGTTGGACACTTACCTGACTAAGCCACCCAGGTGCCCCTACTTTCTTTTCTTCACTCTTGTTCTGCTCTTCCAGTGGAGTTAAGGGAAAGTGCCCCACCACAGCAGCCAAAAGGATATGGAAAGTTCAAACTCTTTAATGGCAACTTTAGCAGCGGAAGAGACTTTGAAAATTGTTGAACATCACCGCTTACACCCAGATTTTAGTTAGTTTACATGGGGTTATTGAACATTGCACTGCGTCTCTTTTCAGGTACTAAAAATGTTTGAGATAAGGAAGCTGATGCTGATTCTTGTTGGGATGGGGTGCGAGGGACCTAGTGCCCAGAGAAGGCTCCTCCAGCAGTCCTCATGGAAGCCATGGTAGAGGCGTCTCCATGTGGGGAGTGGCTTCTTGAATGGCTTCAGGAATGGCTGGAAGGTTCATTGGATTCTCTTTACTTTCGCAGGAATTGAAAGGGAAGGGGCAGAGTGTGGTAGGGAGAACGTACAGTTTAAGTGCTATTCGCTCTCTCATTCATGGATATTTATTAATCCTGTCCTGTTACTTGTCAGACAGTATAAAATAGACTCACAATCCCCACTGCTCCAGTTTACAATTTCGTGGATGCAGTTAACTCTTCAGTGAGTGGGACTGCTGTTTCAGATGGAAACGCATACCTAGGCCTGTTGTAGAACACTGTCTTTAGTGTGAGCTGTGTGCATATGGCCTTGTTCTGTGCTGTGTACCGCACCGGCCCCAGCTCCTTCTGTTTCTAATTACATGTCATTTTTCTAGGTAGTGCTCTAAGTGACTTCCTAGCTTGCTGTGAAACCCAACAGGTTTGCTAATAAGCCCATTGCAATTGTCACACACACACACACACACACACACAAAGAGAGGGAAAGAGGAAAGAGAAAACAAAAAAATTATATAATCCTATCTAAAATTGAACTTGGGAAATATTTTCCATTTCCTCCTAGCCTATTACTGTACATAATTTAAAATTGACACTGTTTTAGGTGCTAGCATGAAGCCAAATTACTTTGAAGAATTAAGGCTAATGGATAAAGAAAAGGCAGACAGCTTTATGACTCAGAGCAAAGGTGAAATAAAATTGAAAGAAGTTATAAAGTGAAACGCAATATAATGAAAGTAGTACTTGATAACTTTCTGAGGCTACTTGCCCGGGCTCCGTGGAACCTTTGGGATGGGGAGCCAAAACAGAAAGCCAGTTCTCACCACTGCTTCCCAAATTTGAAAGCAGATACGAATCACTTGCTGGTCTTGTCAGATTCCGGGTCAGTGGGTCTAGTGTGGCCCCTAAGATGTTGTAACTCTTACCATGCTGCTGGTCGCTGGACCGCACTTGAATTGGTGAGGTTGTTCACTGCCCGTCCTGTCCTAATATTTAGATACAGGCAAAAGCAGACCCAGGAAGCCATCGATTGAATCTGGCTACTTCTTCCTCAGATTTTTAGCCTTGCAGTTTAAGAAAGCTACCTAGAAAATGTATTCTCACCTTATTCAAAGCCTACGTTCAAGAGAGGTAGCTGGTTCAATATGTTCAGGTGTTGGGGCGGAACCCACATCACTCGTGACTTAGAAGGAATTGCGGGCCTTTTTTTAGGTAAGAATTCCCACTCGGTTACTTCATTCATACAATTAAAGTATTCATTCATCATGTACTAACTGTGTAATGAAAACCCTGCATAGCTCTGAGTGACTTTTGGTTTGATTATCTTTAATTTGCTTGCAGCCCGTCTCCAGCCATGCTGCATATAGTTTTAAGCCAGTAAAAACTATTTCAGGGCAATAGAAACACTGATACCATTCCGGTTTTGTTTATACTTGACACTGAACTATCTTTTTATACCTTCTTTTTAATAATTTTTAAAATTTATTTACTTACTCTGAGCTAGAGAGCACAAGTGAGGAAGGGGCAGACAGAGAGAGGGAGACCGGATCCCAAGCAGGCTCTGCCCTGTCAGCACAGAGCCTGATTCAAGGCTCAAACCCACGAACCATGAGAGATCATGACCTGAGCCGAAACCAAAAAAGTTGGATGCTTAGCCAACTGAGCCACCCAGGCTTCTGTAGCTGTACCTTCTTTTTAAATGGAGTACGGCTGTTATAAACAGTAAAGCTTGCACATTTTTATCGGTTTTATGTTAGTATATGATCTTTAGTTTTGTGTGGATTGCATCTGGAATAAGTCACTTATTGCCTGCTGTTTGGGCTTGTTTAAATAAAGAATAGCTGACCACTGTTACTCAGATATAGAGTCCCTTTTTTCCCCATAATTTTTTTTTTTAATGCTTATTTTTGAGAGAGGGAGAGACAGAATCCGAAGCAGGTTCCAGACTTTGAGCTGTCAGCACAGAGCCCGACGTGGGGCTCGAACTCACAGACAGTGAGATCGTGACTTGAGCCGAAGTCGGATGCTCAACCGACTGAGCCACCCAGGCACCCCTCACCCGTAGTTGTTTTTTTTTGGTTTTTTTTTTGTTTTTTTTAAGGGCTAACTAATGACTAGACTTCTGAGTCACTTTATTCGAAAGACATGGCTTTTGCACCACACTCAGATACCAGCAGCAGGCTGTGCCTGCCGCCCCAGCCGTGTTTTCTTCTCCGTCCCTGTGTGGAAGGTGGGTGAGGCCCTGCTGAGACAACGAAATTCCTAAGTGGCTTTTTTGTAATTTATCTCCCTGGAGATTCTTGGCTGCAGAGTCCCAGAAGTCCCAGAAGACCTTCAGGGGGCCGGTAAAATGATGATCCGTGTTGACATTCCACCTCACGAGGGTTGTATGTATTTCTGTTCTGTGCTTTTAAAAGTAGGAGGTAGAGTTGGGTGCCCCTGTCCTTTTCCTCTTGAAACGTTCACCTCCTTGCCTCCAGAAGAAGCACCACGTGTCCAGATGAGAGCCTGGGTGCTCAGGAGTGAGCTCTAGGCTCGACTGGGCCAGGCTTGTCGGCAGCAAACCAGGTTCCTGGAGGGAGTTGGAGGGGGAGGAGGTTGAGAAAACCCCCGGGGCCTGGCCCATCGCATTCCGGCTTTGAGCCCGGAGCTGTGCAGTCAGCACGTCCCAGCCTGTGGCTCTGTCTCTCATCTTCAGCAGATCTGGAGGCCTTTCCCCCAATGAGGAGGGACATACCTGTGAAACAGCCCCCCCCCCCCCCCCGGACTCCAGAGCCCCCGTGTACGATTTCTTCCATTCCGCTGCCAGGAATGCTGCGGTCTACGCTCAGTGTCCCCACTTGCTCACCCCCACATTCACCCTGTAACCCTCTGCTGCCCATCCCCCATCCCCCCCACTCCTCAGGGACCCCTTTTGCCACAGCCAGCGCTCATTCCCCGGCCCGCTCTCCTCTGACACCAGTACTTTGTCTCCATGACATGCGGCCCCAGCTTCCATGGCAGAGGCGTCTCCTGGCTGGTCTCCTGCCTGGGCTGCCCTTCCTCAGTCCCCATCGGGTCTCCCCTTTCCTCCTCTTCCTCTTCAGAGAAAGCTGTGACCTTGGGCTCCAGCCCTGAACCCCTCAGAGCATCTGCTCTACACTGGGGCCCGTTTCCAGCTGTCAGCTGATGGACCCCCAGATCTCCCCCGGCCGCCCCCAGGGCAGTCCTCCCCCCTTCCCCCCCCCCCCCCAGCACCACCTGGGCTTTACTGGCCAGGGGTCTTCATTCGTGGTTGTCCAACACGCTCGCTGTGCTGCGCCTTCGGACCCACCCGCCCCCACCCACCCCTTGCCCGAGTGCTTTGTACTGACTCATCTTTGCTCTTCCTAAAGCCTCAGGCATCCTCCCCTTCGGGGGCCATCTCTGGCTCCCCCTTTCCCTTCCCGAGTCTGTGTGCATACCTTTGCTATTCATTCAACAAATATTTATTGAATGGCTCCGTATTCCTGGCACTGTTCTAGGTGCTGAGGGCACAGCAGAAAACCCTCCCCGCCTGGTACTGAGCAGTTGTGTGGTACACATGGGCAGTCCGTCCATCTCTCCTTGAGGCCGGAACTGCCTCCCATCTGGTCCTCAGTGGCTTTGCTGAAAGAGCAAATCCGGCAAGGCCAGTTTTCTCCTCTTTCCACTGTGCCTTTCCTCCACCTCTCTCAGGAGCGAAAACAGGAAAGAGAACTTCATAATCACAAGATGAGCCAGATAAAATTGCATCACTGTTTCTGGTTTCTGCATCCAGTTTGTTGAATTTTCGTGTGTGAGCGTGGTACAGAGTGTGAGTTGAATGCTTCCTTTGTTTGATAAATTTGCTCAGCTGCGGCCCACAACGAAAGTTTCTCTTCTGCTGTGTCCTTTGTTCGGAGCTGAAGAACCCCGTTCTTTGAAAAGTCACTGAGAGGGATGTTCTGCTTATATCTTATTCTAGACAGCCCCTATGCCTGGGACTACCAAAGCATTTGTTGGGAAACAAAACACAGCGTTTTCAGATGTTTTTATCTTGTAATGCCACCATTCCTTCTTCCCAAAACAAACTCACACAAATTGACTTTGGGACCATTAGCACTGGAGCTGCAGATAAACTAAGGACACCCAGTTGAGTGGCATTTCAGACACACAGTGAATAGATTTTTAGTGTAAGTGTGCCCAAATCGTGCATGGAACATAATTACACTAAAAATTATTTGTTGGTCATCTGAAACTCAAGCGTAACGGGACATCCTACATTTGAGGTCACTAAATCTGGCAACCCTTACTGCCAGCAGAAGGCACTTGTTGGGATTAACCGTCTTTTAGCTCTCCGTTCAGTCATGGTGACTTTCCGAGGGACGTCCTCATATTTGGTGAAGGCTCCTGCCTTTGCCGACTGTAATCGCAGCCCCACCTCTGAAGCCCTTCTCAGCCCTCATTAAGCGGGAGGAACAGTGACAGGCACGTCTTTCAGCCTGGAGGTGTGGGACCAGCTGTGCCAATGTTGCTTGGTTGGGAAGGTGAGGTCACAGATGTGAACCCAGTCTTCGGTCCTTGAGGCTGCTTGCCCGCTACAGACGTGGAAACAGTCCGATATGCAAATATATTCAGTTTAGCTCAGCGATAATTTATTACGTATTGGTTTGAAAGGCAGAGAGGGAGAAACCGTGTCCCCCTCCAGGATGCTCACGGTCTTGAGAGGAACAAGCATTCCCAGTGGGGCTCAACCTTGGCTGGACGTTATAATTACCCAGGAGCATCAGCAGGATTCACCCCAGAGACTCTAAGTTCGAAGTCTAGGGGGGCCTGAATATGGGTAGTTTTCCCAAGGCCCCCCCCCCTCTGATTCTGTGTCAGCCAGAGTTGAGACATGCTGACTTTCATCTTTGTGCTTGTCTTGAAGTATTCCCCAAGTGTCAACGTGCAGTTAAGGGACAGAACCTCTGCTTACGGAGTAAACACAAGGCAGATTTAATGCTGGGCCATGACTCTAAGGTTGGGTTTCTAAGCTGTTCATGTAATGGCCCAAGTGGTCAGAAAGTCATGTGTGTGCCGAATGCATTTTAATTTTTTTTTTTTAACATTTATTTTTGAGACAGAGAGAGACAGAGCACGAACAGGGGAGGGGCAGAGAGAGAGGGAGACACAGAATCTGAAACAGGCTCCAGGCTCTGAGCGGTCAGCACAGAGCCCGACGTGGGGCTCGAACTCACAAACTATGAGATCATGACCTGAGCTGAAGTCAGACGCTTAACCGACCAAGCCACCCAGGTGCCCCCCGAATGCATTTTAAAAATCATATATAAATAGGACTGGAGAGGGTCAGACTTGGCATCCTGGAGTCCCTCAAATTGGGGTTAAAATTTTCTGGGAGCTGTAGTCATGTTTATTGCCATTTGTCATCACCCCTCAAGACTTTTAGCAACGGGATACGGTTGCAGAACTAATTAGGAGGCACCCTGACTGGCAAAGAGTCTAAATCGGCAGCCTGGCTCTGCCATTCTGCGTGCGACAAGCTCGTAACAGTCAGTGCTGGCATTTAATTATACTCGACTTTCCATTCATCACTTTAACCGTCCCAGGTTAACGCCACTACAGTTACATCGACACACTGCACAGAACGAAGGATTGATGATAAAAGTCTTGAGGGGTGACTCCCGGGGTAAAGTGGGCTGGTTTGGTCAGCAGACCGCCTGTGGCTTGCACCCCGCATCACTGTGCCTCTGAGTGTCCTTGAGGACCTCCTGCATCTGAATCTCGGGATGCTAGTTAAATATGCAAATCCTGGGCCCTGCCTCACAGATCAGGACCTCTGGGGACGGGCCTACAAATCCCAGACATAGTCCCTGTGGTCCCGATGCTGACATCACGGGGTTAATCCGAGCAGTATTTTGAGCGTGGCAGACTCAGAAGTCAGACGGAGATAGAAGCCGTCCGTTATGTTATTATTGTTGTTGTCGTTACTGTTATTGTTTATGTGGACCTCCCCCTGTTTGGGGCGGGGCAGCGGCGTCTGACTCTTTGTGCATAAGGGTCCCTTTGCCTCTGTGATGTGCCTGAGGATCTCATGGGCATCCTCAGAAGCACAGGTATGTCCCGGGTTGTCTCCAGCTCTGTGGAGTAGCTGACAAGGTGTGCAGAGCTTGTCTTTCTGAAAGCCGTGTTGCCATGGTATCACTTTCCCCCCTTGATTCTTTCTTCCTGTTGCTTTGAAGGCAGGTCGATTTTTTTTTTTTTTTTTTTTTTTTTTTTACTATGAGCAGAGTCTTCCCATTTAACTCACAAGTAATTACATGTATCTTATCATAGATCTTCATTAATGTACAGTGGAGCTAAAAATAGGATAGTGGGTGTTACCAGCAATTGGGGAAAAACGAAGGAAACTATTAAATAAAGTTTTCAAAATGTGCCTTGTGAAGCCTCTTTTTGCTAATGTGGGTTTTGTACTGATTTGGAGAATGGCTTCTAAGTGTAGCCTTCGGTCTGCTGAAAACAGAACGTGTTACACTCATCAGTCACCTGGACCAGTGGTTCTCAAGTAGGACTTTCTGTGAGCCAAGCAGAGGTGTTTTAATACCCAAAATGGAACATTTGGGGCTTTTTCCAGGTTGCACTAGAAAATATTATAGTTGAAAATGTTTCTAGTCCATGCTGTTTATCTCAGTGAGAGAACCTTTGATAAGATGAGTCCTCCCTTACCCCGAATTATAAACTTACTTCAGGTTTGATGTACCTACGACTCTGTGCAGATTCCACTCCCACACCTAGATGTTCTGCCACCTGCAGAGTTCGTCACCCACTGGCATAAGCAAACTTAAAAGCATTAGACTCAGGGCACCTGGGAGGCTCAGTCAGTTGAGCATCCCACTTCGGCTCAGGCCATGATCTCACGATTCGTGAGTTCGAGCCCCATGTTGGGCTCTGTGCTGAAAGCATGGAGCCTGGAGCCTGTTTCAGATTCTGTGTCTCCCTCTCTCTCTGCCTCTCCCCTGCTCCCTCTCTCCCTCTCCCCCCGCCCCTCAAAAATAAACAAACATTAAAAAATTTATAAAAAAAAAAAAAAAGAAAATACTGATAAATGATTACAAATTAGATCCACCCTTCCCCCTTCCCCATCTCAGACTCTTGCTTGTTTTTCTGGCCCCATATCAGCTGTCATCTCCTTGTATGACTTCTCTGTAGGGTCCCTTAGCACTTTGTGCAACCTCCATGACATCACCTGCTGTGTTTCATACATAATGTGCCCCTCGCCGCTCAGTTCCCACTATCTATATATACTCACTATCAAGACCTGCAGGATTGTTTCTCCTAAATTCACGGTCTTGAGTGAAAGCCCATGTACCGTGTACCCCACCGTGCACACAAGTCTGTGCAAGAGGCTGTAGGGTGGGCTGTAGGTCCCAGCCATTCTCCTGATAGGATGCCGACTCAGGGTGTTTACGAGCATCGTGCCTGGACTTTGCCAGTTGCTTGACTGTGGGAGCTGAGGACGAGGGCCAGGATGGGCACTGACATGGGCAGCAGGGCTTCTGGCATATGGTGGGTTCAGCGTTTGCAGTTTGGTTGCTCAGACAGAGTCCAGAGTTCTGCAACATGTAGGACTCTGTAATGTTACTGTGGCAGAAAGTTCACTGTTGTGGGCCATCAGTCTGGTGTGTGACGGGAGTCTGGTCAGCATGAGGGAGGCCAGCAGCTCTGTGCGCACAGCGGCCCGTCCTCCCCGGCCTTTGCACGTGCTCAAATACAACAAAATCCCTTCCTGCCTCTTCCTTTTATTTTTTTTTAATGTTTATTTATTTTTGAGAGAAAGAGAGAGAGAGTGTGTGAGTGGGGGAAGAACAGAGATAGAGGGAGACACAGAATCTGAAGCAGGCTTCAGGCTCCGAGCTGTCAGCACAGAGCCCGATGTGGGGCTTAAACTCATGAACTGTGAGATCCTGACATGAGCCAAAGTCTGAGGTTCAACTGACTGAGCCACCCAGATGCCCTCCTGCCTCTTCCTAAAAATTAACTCTTGAGTATCCAGGAGTCCATACAGCTAGGAACAAATGAATGAACGATTGAATGAGTGAGCGAGCGAGCAAGGGAGTGGAGGAGACACATCCCTTATACAGAAGAACCTAAATAAGTGAGGTCAGTCTTCTGCTGTCAAGGTCACAAAACCTCCAGCCCCTCACGTATGGGTTGTGGAAAGGAGAAAGTAATTCTACGATTATTTGTTTCGTTAGGAGGAACTGAACAAACAGGCAGGTGACAAAGGTCAACATCAGTAGCCGTGTTGATAGTACCCTTGATGTGACAAGAATGACACTTTCCTTCTGGGGTCTTCCTCCTTACACCCTTAATCTCAGTCTAACCGTGAGAAAACACTTCACAAACCCAAACTGGGGGACATTCTACAAAATACCCAGCAGTACCCTCAAAACTGTGCCCAGGTCATCAAGAACTAGGAATGTCTGAGACACTGTCACAGCCAAGAGGAGCCTAAGGAAATTTGACAACTAGATGTGATGCGACTCCCTGGATGGGGGCCTGGATCAGGAAAGGGACATTAGGGGGCAACTAAGGAATCTGAATAAAGGAGGAGCTTCGGTTAATGACAATGTGTCAGCATTGGTTAATTAATTATAACAAATGTACCAGATTTTGCTACAAGATGCTGGGTAAAAGCTATATGGGAACTATCTCTACTGTCTTTGCAATTTTTCCGTAAATCTAAAACTGATCTAAAATCACATATGTCTTAAAAAAATAAAATAATCCCCAAGGAGGAAGGTAACTGTTGGTGCTGAAGATAGAAGTAAGGTGGTTTTAGAAGGTGATGCCTATTAGCTGAAAATACAAGTTTTATGGGAGAAAATATATGCCATATACCATAATCGAATTTAGGGACTCTTAATACTAGCAGAATATATTCGTCACAGATGTCCTCGATCTCTTTTACTTTGATTTCAGGGAAAATGTATATAAAATATTAGGTTACTATTGTGAATTTATTGTTTTATGGGCATAAACAAGCAACAGAGGCAAAAGCAGAACCATAATGAATGACTTTGCTAATTGCTATTTCCTTTATTAGTTGGCATTCATTTTTCAGTCTGACATCGTATCAGAAGTATTGTTTATTTTTATACGTATTGGGAAAGAGCATGCAAAATAGTGACTGTTCTCCCCAGCAGTTCCAGGTCTGAATGGGAACAAGATGACATTTGGCTGGTGGTGGGAAGGGTACCTACCAGTTTTAGGATTACAGAACTATTAGCATTTCCCCCTGTACAAAATCTATTTTTTGCATATGGGAGATCCAGGCATGAACACTTAGTTCCTATAGCTCTTTATTTTTTTATTTTTTTTTAATGTTTTACTTATTCTTGGGAGGAGGGGCAGAGAGAGAGAGGGACACAGAATCCAAAGCAGACTTCAGGCTCTGAGCTATGCAGGGCTCAAACTCACGAGCCATGAGATCATGACCTGAGCCGAAGTCAGACGCTCAACCGACTGAGCCAGCCAGGGGCCCCTCTATAGCCCCTAAGCTTTCACGATCAGGTCACAGGCATCTGAATCAGACCTCAGAGTTAATTGCAAAATGAGTGTTTCCATGAAGACGTTTAATTGGACTTTTTATATAGTCTGCCTGCTAAAAAAAAAAAGCATGTTGTCTTTTAAGTAGAAGTTTATTTGAAACCATGGTAAGTGAGCCATAACAATCTTGAAAGAGGGTTTTTCTTCCCCTCTTTTCCAAAGGCCTTCAGTGTATTTACACTAAAGATACTCCGTGAATACCTTGTTCAGATCCCAGAGGATTCAGTGGTATGAACTATAGTTTAAGAACACTTTGTACTCGCTTCAGGAGCACATATACTAAAATTGGAACGATACAGAGAAGATTAGCATGGCCCCTGCACCAGGATGATACACAAATTTGTGAAGTGTTCCATATTTTGGGGCGCCTGGGTGGCTTGGCTGAGCATCTGATTTCAGCTCAGGCCATGATCTCACGGTTTGTGAGTTCGAGCCCCAAGTCGGGTTCTGTGCTGACAGCTCACAGCCTGGAGCCTGTTTTGAATTCTGTGTCTCCCTCTCTCTCTCTGACACTCTCCCACTCTCTCTCTCTGTCTCTCTCTCCTTCAAAAATAAACACTAAAAAAAAAAAAAAAGAAAAAGAACATCAGACAAGTTTCAGGTTTAGTATGAGGCTACAGGTAAAATATCATTTGCTTACATTTTTTCCCTTAAGAATTCATCTTCCAAGAATTTCTGCTGTGGCTCCTTGACACACAGACCTGAATGTTTCTGTATAGAGATTTCATCAAGTAGTCTCCCTGAGGGAAATAGAGTTTATCAGGTAACTCTGGGTTCTAGTGAAAGGTGACAATGTATTAGTTTATTAATAAATCAGTGTTAATTGATAATTTGTTAATGGCCCACACTTCACTGTGTTAAGTATACTTCATGTAACTTTTCTCTCTAAACACTAATAAAAGTCTACACTACCCCTCTTTTTGCTGGCAGAACCCTGGTTTTGCTCAGGTGTCAGAGTACGTGGGCTCATCCTCAGGGCTGGGGTCACCCTAGTGCAGGACCCCATTCTGGGGTGTGACAGCATGTCCCTGTCTGCTTTTGCTTCCTGATAAGTGGAAGGCACGGGGGTTAGAGGGAACCCTGTGGCCCGTTTCCTTCTTTTCTACTTGGACACTGTTGTGACAGCCCGTGCTCCAGTGATGACACTTTTGACTAGGAAGTGACAAAAAGCCAACCCGCTGAGGGTTGTACCTCTGGAAGGAACCCCAGTTTTGGACAACACTGCCGAGCAGCTAAGCCTGGCGGGCCCCTGCTGCCTCCAGACTTCCTGTTCTTTGGGAAATGTAAACCCCTGCTTGTTGAAGCCACTGCTAGCCTAGTGTTCCAGTGTTCGCAGCCAAAAGCCTCCTTAACTGATGCTGCTGTCTTATCCCAGCTCTACATGTGAAAAAGGGAAGACTTCCCCAGGTGGGAAGCCCTTTCTTGGGATTGCATGACTCCAAGTGGCAGAACTGGGTCTCGAACACAGATCCGGCCCCCAAACCCTTAGACTTAACCATGAATGGGTGCCTTTCCTCCAAGACAGGGCTTTGAAACTTTCTCAGAGATAGGTCTACCTGGAGCAAACCTGATCATAAATGAAGCTGTTTCCAAAGTGTTTGTGTCTGCCTCCCTTTTCTTTTCTAATTTTTTAAATGTTTGTTTATTTTTGAGAGAGAGAGAGACACACACGCACAGTGAGAGTGGGGGAGAGGCAGAGATTGAGGGAGACAGAATCTGAAGCGGGCTGCAGGCTCGAGCTGTCAGCACAGAGCCCGCAGGGTTCGAACCCAGGAACCGTGAGATCATGACCTGAGCCGAAGTCGGAGGCTTAAGCAACTGAGCCACTCAGGCTCCCCTACTGCCTTCCTTTTCTTATAAAACCACCAATCCTATTGGAATAGGACCCCACCCTTAGGACCCCATTGAACCTTAGTCACCTTTTAAAGTCCCTAACTCAAAAATACAGTCACGTTGGAGGTTAGGGCTTCAACATAAGAAGGTGAGGATGACACAGATCAGTCTATAGCACACAGCCATACGGTTTCTCTCTTTGGAGAAACCAAAGCTTCGAGAAGTCTCGCCAAGCCCACTGCTGGCAGGTTGTCTCTGAATCTAACACTTTGAAACCCAGCTGTGGTCCTGGCACCCAGACCTAGACCTGTGGAGCACCCCTCCTCAGATTGTTCAGCACTGATTTGAGAACCCCAGGATTTCAGAGCTCAGGGTAGCTAGCTGAGGGTTTGAAAGCGTTATCTTCTTAAAGAAATGTCAGAATTGGGGGGCTTTTATTTCCAGCATTAGTTTCCCACCTGGCCCATGGGTGTTGGGCATAGACCTTTAGAGCAGTCGGTCTCAGCTTGTCCCTGGGGAAGACAACATGGTCCATTCAGACAGAACCACGACCAGAGCTCAAGTGCATTGTCAAGAGTGGGAAAGTAGATGCGGTCCGGTCAGTCTCCACCATGTTTAGAAAATTTAGTACCGGACAGTGACCCCTAAATCCTTGAATCTGAGAGCCTGTTTCCTATCAAAATGGTTTATAGCCCCCCCACACACACACACACCCAAGCATTACACAGTATCATTTGGTAGAGAAAATATGTTGGTCATGTGAGTGTCCTAACCATTCACATTTAATCCCATTTTAGTACCTGAAACCCTTTTTCCATAGGGCTGAAAATAACAGCAGGGAACATACAGGATTTCCTTCATTCTGCCCACACACTACCATATCATAGGCCCACACTGATTATAAAACACATCCCCGTTTACGAAATATTAAGTGGAGCAGTAAAGCTACACCTTAAAATCAAAGAATACATTGGGCTCAAGTTTTTTCGGTCCACAGAGAATGTCTCTGCACATAGCTGTGCACTCTTGAGAACTCCACGTATTACCTGCCCCACAACCCCGACACTGGCCACTGCTGATTTTCAAGTATCAGGTCAAAAGCTTTTCCCTCTTGCGTGTGGAAGGCAGATCTATTTCATGGATAAAACTGCCCTATTTGGTGCTCCTTTCCCTTTCTTATTTGTGTGTGTGTGTGTGTGTGTCTGTCCTTCTGGGTATTGCTCAGCCCAGCCTTGCCTCAGGAGGGATATAGAGAAAAACCAGTGACCCCAGTCAACCTGGGTGACAGATGGTGGCCTTGAACCCTGTAGGCTTCCCTCTCTCTCAGCTCCGTTTTATGAGGGTACTGTGCTCTGAATAACATCCTTTTCATTACTGCTCCCTCCTCCCTGAGGATACTGCATTGTGGACTCAGGTATAAATGACAGATTTCACAGTGGTCACTCAGAAGGACCTCTGACACCAGACGCTGTATTAAGTCCCCAGTTGTTGAGTAAGAATCTAAGGACACTTCTAAATAGTAGAAGGTTAAATGAGTCAGAAACTTGAGTCTAGTAGAAGATAAAAATGAACCTAACCTTTATTACCAATCTTGGGAATTTATTCCCACTTTCTCGTTCACTTTTTAGTCTGTATCAGAGGAAAACAAAGCAATGCATCTCCATGTACATGCTTTTACGCCACCTTGATGGAAACAAAGATAAAAGTATTGTACTTTCAAGTTGTGATTCAAACAAGTTTAGCATTTTATGTTTCAAATCTCAACATTAGTGCTCTATAGGTATATATACATCTTGTAAATGTTAAATGGCTTTTAAAATTTAATTATCTCCTTTGGCCCAAGTTTTGTTTTCCTTCTGTTTGAAAACCCTGATGAGGTACTTTAAGATCATGATTTTTGGTTTTTTGGCAACCAAAAACAAAAAACCCTTTCCATTAAGCAAATAGATTTCTTACCGCAGCATTTTTTAATGTAAGTTTATTCTCTCAAAATTTTTTTCTTTTTCCCTTTTGAGCCCCTTCACCCATTTCTCCCATCCCACCCCTGCTGCCTCCTGAAGTTACCAATCTCTTCTCAGTATGTATGAGCTTGTTTTGTTTGGGCTTTTTGTTTTTATTTTTATTTTTTAATTTTTAATGTTTAGTTTTCTTGAGAGAGACAGAAACAGAGGGTGAACAGGGGAGGGGCAGAGAGAGAGGGAGACACAGAATCCGAAGCAGGCTCCAGGCTCTGAGCTGTCAGCACAGAGCCCAATGCAGGGCTCGAACCCACGAACCGCAAGATCATGACCTGAGCCAAAATGGGACACTCAGCTGACTGAGCCACCCAGGTGCCCCTGTTTGTTTATATTTTAGATTCCATGTATAAAAGAGATCATGTGGTATTTGTCTTTCTCTGACTTATTTCATTTAGCATTATACTCTCAAGGTCCATCCATGTTGCAGATGGCAAGATTTCATTCTTTTTCATGGCTGAGTAATATTCTCCTGTGTGTATGTGTGCGCACGTGTGCGTGTCTTGAATGTTCTATAAATGCGCTGTGGCATTTTGTTAAATTTAGTGAGCTGTTCCAACAGAGAATAAATGAAAGTAAGGTTATTTGCTGTGGTAGTCAACCACCAAATGTTTCATAGATTGAACTTTTTGTAAATCAGTTATTTAAGGTTTAAGAGATGCCTGCCCCAATCTTCTGATTCCTAGAGCAGCCTTGATGCCAGGAGTATTTATTAGCCAGTAAGTGGCGAGCCAGGAGGTGATCGTGTCTCCTCTTTGATCACGGGACCAACTTCTAAAATCCAAGGTCAGAGGACATTTTCCATTTTTCTAGAGCTCTATTTCTCATTAAAAAGACGAGGGGCTGCCAAAGAACCTTATTGCTGTTAAACCACTCCTCAAAAAGGCTCTGTAAAGAGAAACCTTAGTTTCGCTGAAGCCAGAAAAACAGAGTTGTAACATCTGGGTGAGTTCGTCTGTACTGTCACGTTTAGGATTGGGAACACAAAGGAAAATCAGGAGCTGTAGGTCTGGGAGGAGGAATTCTGTGGGACAAGGTCTTTGGATGCTCCAGAGGCACATCTGAAAACTGGGCTAGTGATTCCGGTGGGAAGGCTGATGTTGACACCTTGAACGTTGAAATGGATCCCCAGGGAGCAGGGAAACAGTGACCAGGAGGTTGAGAAGCTATAGGGGAGAGAGTTTTAAAAGCATGAGTGGCCCCTGATCCCAGACCCCAGGAGCAGAGAGCCCCAGAGTGACACTGTGAATGGACAGATGTCCCCAGGACCCTAGTGTGGGGTTAGGGGCGGTAAGAAGAGCAGCTGGGGGCTGCTGGGAGCAACGTTAGATGGTGACACACAGCCTATCTCGTGGCGTCAGTGACGATAAAGTGAAAGCTGCTATATGTGCATGAGCTCTGTGCTCAGCTCTGTGCTGGGGGTGTTGAGCAAGGTGGGGGGGGAGTTGTTGATCAGCTTGTTAGGATACCCCTTAATAGATCCTGTTCACTTTTTCTTACTGTAAGTGCCCCAAGATCGCAAAGTGATTCCAAACTGTTCCTTCCTACCTAGACCCAGACCCAGGCAAATTAGCTGAAATTCATTGCTCTAAGCTGATCTGTTCCTCAGATGAACTTTGAGGAGACTTGTAAAGGAGATCAGGAGGAGGGAACAGACGGTGTCAGATCGTAGAGGATAAGTGAATAGAGCAGCTGGAATGCTCTGGACCTTCTGCAAGCCTGGGCCCTGAGTCCCTGGGACTTGATTTGTGTTCGAAAGCCTACATTGATGAGTTTGTTAATGACACTAGTTATTTCAGGTTGGTAAGTCCCGTCTAGCTCATGAAGGTGTTATACTTGAATCACCACTTCCACACGGTAAGATTGGAAAACCATTTACGTATATATCATGCAAAAGAGAGCCTGGCACAAGCAGCCCTCATATCAGAATCTGCCTTTCTGTGGAAGAATGTGGCCCTACCTCTGCTGGAGGCAAACTGGCATTGGGAAGTATAAAAACTCTGGCTTAAAAGAGAGGAGGAGTAAAAGAGGAACTGCTGGGCATCACTGACTTTGAGGAAATTCCAGGTAAACTAAATATTATTTCTCATGCCCTAGAAAGGAAAATACCAGATCGATGCTTGGTTATGTCTCTAAGAAGGCGAGTTTAAAATACAAATGCCTCAGGGCGCCTGGGTGGCTCAGTCAGTCGGGCGTCCGACTTCAACTCAGGTCACGATCTCGCGGTCCGTGAGTTCGAGCCCTGAGTCGGGCTCTGGGCTGATGGCTCAGAGCCTGGAGCCTGTTTCTGATTCTGTGTCTCCCTCTCTCTCTGCCCCCCCCCCCCGTTCATGCTCTGTCTCTCTCTGTCCCAAAAATAAATAAATGTTGAAAAAAAAATTAAAAAAAAAAAATGCTTCAGGGGCACCTGGGTGGCGCAGTCGGTTAAGCGTCCGACTTCAGCCAGGTCACGATCTCGCGGTCCGTGAGTTCGAGCCCCGCGTCGGGCTCTGGGCTGATGGCTCAGAGCCTGGAGCCTGCTTCCAATTCTGTGTCTCCCTCTCTCTTTGCCCCTCCCCCGTTCATGCTCTGTCTCTCTCTCTCTGTCTCAAAAATAAATAAACGTTACAAATGTCTCTAAATGCTAGTACTAGTTTTTAAGTTTTCTGGATAATTACACTTGAGTTCTTAAGTCTTAATTGTGTTTTTTAAAAATATAAAATCAGTGCTGTTTTCAGCACATAGGAGCATATATTTGGTTTTTGCGCATGGGATATTCCCAGTAATTTCCAACCAAAGCTTTGTGCCCGAAGTGGGTAAGAAATGGTTGTAGAAGCTGGGAGTGTGGTGGAGTGTGTCTCTAGAGCTAACTTGAAATATTTAGGGGCACCTGGGTGGCTCAGTTGGTTAAGACTCGGACTTTGGCTCAGGTCATGATTTTGCAGCTCATGAGTTCAAGCCCTACATACGGCTCTATGCTGTCAGCTCTGAGCCCACTTCAGATCCTCTGTCACCCTCTCTGCCTGTCCCCCACTCGAGCATGCTCGAAATAAACAAAATAAACATTAAGAAAAAAATTTTTAATTAAAAAAATATATTAAGATGTTGCTCATTCCATTCTTAGATTGTCCTTTTCTCTTATACGGTGTACAAAGATTTCTCTGGTGTCTGCCTGCCCATTGTGATAGGCAGAAGATCCTTGTAGAACTTGGAAGAACAGGGTGATAGCCATGGTGGAAAGTCCTTTGGATTTGAGTTAGAAGACCAGAATCTTCCATCTCCTGGCTTTTTATTCCTGTGAACTTGAGGAACGTGCTCAACTTTTGCAGACCTCCGTTCCCTCACTTGCAGCACAGGGCTGACCACACCTCCCGGGCGCCAGGGATGGTGCCACGTTCCATTGAGATCATGCGTGTGCGAGCATGCTATAGAGGCTTCGCATGCCAACGCGGTTCTTCTTAATGAGTGCTTCTGGGACAGTGGTGGAGAAGGTTCATAAAAGACTGCCTGTGGGTGGCATTCACATGCGTGCCAGAAGGAATTTACTAAAAACCTTTTGATTGGTAGCCTGCTTTTGTTTACTGTTTAGGGTGATCTGATTAATAATGGCTGAAAGAAGCCTTCGTGCTAATCTCTGGAATCTGAATATCTGTCGTGTCTCTCCCCTTCACTATATACATAGATGCCTTTCTCCTTTGTCCTCTTTCATTCCCTTTTGCCCTTCCGTCGCTCTTGAAGATGGTTTTGCATAACTGTAAAAGTATTAGGGAATCGTGATCTTGACGATTATAGTGAAATAATTCAGTCCGGAATAGACCGAAGCTTATTGTTGGTATCAGCTGTCTCGGAGGAGGAAAATATTCACCAAGCAAATTAAACCACTCGTCAGTGTTCAGCCACTTGCGGTGCTGTCCTATGCAGTAAAGAAAATGCTTTTCTTAAATGCCTCCTGCAACAGGACTTCTTCAGGTTACAAGTAAAAAGAAACACAACTCAAGGGTGCCTGGGTGGCTCAGTCGATTGAGCGTTCAGCTTTGGCTTAGGTCATGATCTCCAGGTTCGCGAGTTCAAGCCCCGCACGGGGCGTTGTGCTGTCAGCATGGAGCCCGCTTTGGATCCTCTGTCCCCCTCTCTCTCTGCCCCTCCTCTGCTTGTTCTCTCTCTCTCTCTCCCTCCCTCCCTCCCTCCATTCCTCCCTCTCTCAAAAATAAATAAACATTAAAAAGAAAGAAGCACAACTTAAGGCTGGCTTCAGCAATAAACGGAGGATCAGTTTCTGAAACTAGAAAACCAAAAGGCTCAGTGCTGGGGCCGGCAGATACTGATCTGGCTTAGCAATGCCGCTGAACGTCCTGGTTTCTTTTCTCCACCTGCTTTGCTGTTCTTGGTGTCAACCTGAGTCTAAGGATCTCCCCTTGGGATCCTGCATATGGCTTCTGGTGGGTCATAGCACCCTCTGCACCACTGTCCCCAGCATCTCCAGAAGAAGCTCTGTCATTCGTGCTTACTGCTTCTGCTCAGGTCATGTGCCCAGGACAGGAATCGTGGGGGAGGAGAAGGGAAATGGGCTCTGCCAGTTGCCATAATCCGGATCATGGGTCTCAGCCCTGGAGCCAAATAGAATCTCCACAGGATGTTGGGGACTCCCAGTCAACAGAGGTGTCCCTGCATTCCTTACCTATTCATTACGGATAGTTGGTCAGGATTCCTGTTGATAAACTCTTCATTATTAGCTCAAGTTAGTATATGTATTTTAAACTCAGAAATGAGTGTCTGTAAAAAATACACGTGTGTGCGCGTGCGCGCCACACACACACACACACACACACACACACACACACACACACACACACACTGCACTTGGTTTTTTACATTGCTCTGTGCCCTCCAACCAGATTCTCAGCCTTTCTGCCCACGTCATGCTTAAGGGTTTCCTTTCACCTGCGGTTGTAGCAGAATCTGGGCCACGGCCACAACCACGGGGACTTGCTGCTGCCGTGGCTTTGCCAGGGCTCCCTATTTAGTGTGTGACCGAGAGCGGATTACTTAACCTCTGAGCCACAGGTTCTTTGTGAATTTTGTCCTCTTTACAAGGTTGTTTTGAATATTTCCTGAGCTGCAAGGACATGTGGTTTCTGATCTCCACCCTGATAAGTCAGAGGCCAAGTGCACTTCTGCCCTGGGGATGTCAGCTTCGCTAGATGCTAGAACCGCATATGGAGACTCTTGCCAAGGCCTGAGCTGTTTGAACAACAGGTTGCCAAATCCCCGGGGCTGGGTAGGGATTGGAGACAAAAATCGGTGAGGAAATCAAGGCAGCCGATGAAGGAAGAGTGATCACCTTGACCCAGCAGAGGCAGCCAGACTCCTATCCTGCCACAGCCCAAGAAGACCGGAGCTCAGGCTAATTCTGATCCGGGAGCGGGTGGGGTGTGAAGAGGGGCAGCTCCAGCCGTTCTCACGGGGTATCGCCGTTCCCATGCTTAGAGCATTACACTTCAGGGCACCTGCCTACTCCTGTTCAGAATATCCCAGTTTCTGATGAAAACCAATACGGTAAAACCTTGGTTTGCGAGCATAATTCGTTCCGGAAACAGGTTTGTAATCCAAAGCACTCATATATCAAAGCGATTTTCCCCGTAAAAAGTAATAGAAACTCAGATGATTCATTCCACAACCCAAAAACATTCATATAAAAGTGATTACAGTACTGTACTATAATACAAAATCATAAAGAAAATACAAAATATAAAGAAAAATCAACCACCTGCACTTACCTTTGAAAACCTTCATGGCTATTGTGAGGGAGACAAGAGAGCAGAGGGTTATCGTGTAGGACAACTTTCACTATCACTAACGGAATCACTGCTATCTACTAGCTCAATGGAATCTTTTTCTTTTCGCGCAACTTTAACAAGGAACCTGTCCAATGACACTTGCTTTTGCCTCCTTTTGAGGATTTCGTGGAAACGTGACATTGCGTTGTCATTAAACAGATTCATCGTTTGTGCTGCTAGAACCTCATTCGGGTGGTGCTTTTCTACAAAATTTGCACCGTTTCCCACATTTTACACCTTTCCCTAATCTCATTTGAAGCGAGGGATTCCTCCATCTTTTTTTTTTTTTTTAATTTTTTTTTTGCAACGTTTTTATTTATTTTTGGGACAGAGAGAGACAGAGCATGAACGGGGGAGGGGCAGAGAGAGAGGGAGACACAGAATTGGAAACAGGCTCCAGGCTCCGAGCCATCAGCCCAGAGCCTGACGCAGGGCTCGAACTCACGGTCCGCGAGATCGTGACCTGGCTGAAGTCGGACGCTTAACCGACTGCGCCACCCAGGCGCCCCGAGGGATTCCTCCATCTTTTGTCCTCCTCCTCTGCAGACGAGATACAGATGTAGACTTCTTATAAAACCTTGAAATTTCGGCCACTCGCATCCCTCAATCGTGCTTCTCGATGATTTCCTTCTTAACTTCCACCATAATCATCTCCTTCTTCTTAGTGCCTTTCTTTTCAACCTTTTTCTGCATGGGGGCCATTGTATATGCTCTCACGGTTGTTGACTACAGTACTAATAAACTTGTCATATACCATATTTAATGTAACTGGCAATAAGGCAGCACAGGAAAGGGTGTGTATCTGCACGCAGCCTGACCTAGAATGAAGCAAAGCATTCCTAAGCCTCCTCTTGTATAGAAAAGCAAAGGACTGTCCATCGGTGCTTTGGAGTGACAAAAAAACACACTACTGCCAGTTGTGGGCACCTTCCAGTGTTCTGAAAAATCACTGATTTCTGCCAGACACTGCGGCCTGAGACGGAGCATCCAAGCATGGGAGACAATCACCCACAATCCTGCAGTGAGAGAGAGAGAGAGAGAACCATTGGCTCATTGCGATCATGTGACATTTGTCATCACCAACTACTTGTATTGCAAGACATCGCTCGTTTATCAAGTTAAAGTTTACTAGAAATGTCTGCTTGTCTTGTGGAACACTCGCAGAACAAGTTAATCCCCATCAAAGGTTTTACTGTAATGTAAAATTTATTTATTTTTTTTTTTTTAATTTTTTTTTCAACGTTTATTTATTTTTGGGACAGAGAGAGACAGAGCATGAACGGGCGAGGGGCAGAGAGAGAGGGAGACACAGAATCCAAAGCAGGCTCCAGGCTCTGAGCCATCAGCCCAGAGCCCGACGCGGGGCTCGAACTCACGGACCGCGAGATCGTGACCTGGCTGAAGTCGGACGCTTAACCGACTGCGCCACCCAGGCGCCCCTGTAAAATTTATTTTTAAAAAGATTTTTTCTTAGAGGTTATGAAAGTACTGATAGATTTAAGCAACGAGACAAGTTTCCCTACTGAGAAAGATACAATGTCCAATTAAGTAATCTTTGCTATCCTCGTAGAAATAATAATAGTAGCTAAGAGCTGGGAAGCACTCAGCACATGGCAGGCTCTGTTCTAAGCGTTGTGTGTGCTTGGACTTGATATTCCCCTAACACCTGTGAGGTAAGTGGTCTGGGACAGATTGGTAGCGGCCTCCAACTACTTAGCTAGCAAGGAGCAAAGCTGGGAACTAAACCCATCTCTTCTGGTTCCAGAGTTTTTGACCAGCACTCTACACCACTTCCTAGTGATTTGATCTCCGTTAATTTTGTGTTTCAGGGGAACGCTTCATCTGAAATTTAGAGCTCGTATGGATTTTTGATGGGTACTGGAGGGAAGAGGGAGATAGTTAATCATTTCGAATACATTGTTGCCACATTTTCGTGGTGAAAAACCACCAGGTGTGGCTGTGTCCTCCTGCCCCCAAAAACCAAGAAGAGCTAGAAGCTGTCACTCCCACCAGAGGTAGCCATGTGAGACTTATTTTTAATTACTCACTGAGACTATTTCAACAAACCAACTGTGAACACAGTAGTGGGTTACAGGAGAGGCAGGGGGGAAGACACAGGACTCCAGTCGATATATACAAGGTTATTCACAGAACATGAAATAGAAGAATCTAAACTTTTGCAACTGATAAATCAGAGGACACTTAGAGTGGAAGGCGATTCTTTCTTTTACTGAACAGTTCATCGTAGATTTCCTCATCCTGGGTGTCCTCAGATTGCTTACAGGAACGATGTGACCTGGATGTGCTTCATCTGCATGAGGTTGAAGACAGAAACATAGTTTATAAGTAGGAGTCTGAGGTAATAATGGTTTAAAACTGAATATGAGAAGAGAGAATGATGGGATTGTCCAAGCAATTTCTCTTTACCTTTTAGGACTCATCTTCAAGTGGGTCAGAGTAAAACAGCACTTACCCTCGGTCGTCACATGCCGCATCCGCCCCTGCTGTTCCCCCAGAGGTGGCATTTTGGCCTAGTCAGGAGGGAAGGTGAGCATGTGGTTTGGAGACAAAGAAATAGGTTCTGAGTTCTGAGGTTTCGCAAGTCTTAAAGCCTAATTCTGGGGCTGCCTGGGTGGCTCAGTCAGTTAAGCATCTGACTTGATTTCAGCTCAGGTCATGATCTTGCAGTTCATGGGTTGGAGCCCCAATCGGGCTCTGTGCTAAATAGCTTGGAGCCTGGAACCTGCTTCAGATTCTGTGTCTCCCTCTCTCTCTGCCCCTCCCCTGCTCATACTCTGCCTCTCTCTCTCTCCCTCAAAGATAAATAAACATAAAAAAAAAAAAAAAGCTTGGGCACCTGGGTGGCTCAGTCGGTTAAGCGTCTGACTTCGGCTCAGGTCATGATCTCACGGTTTGTGAGTTCGAGCCCCACATCGGGCTCTGTGCTGATGGCTCGGAGCCTGGAGCCTGCTTTGGATTCTGTGTCTCCCTCTCTCTCTGCCCCTCCCTCTCTCTCCCTCTCTCTCTCTCTCTCTCTCTCTCTCTCTCTCTCTCTCAAAATAAACCTTAAAAAAAATAAAACTAGAAATTAATTCTGCCAGAGAACACAGCAAGTTTTAAGAAACCCAGAGTCCCAGCAGAACAGAAGCAGACTGGAGGAGAGTTAGAGGCATAGCACGTTACACATCTGTCTAATGATCCGTAACTACCAGGAGTCAAGTGGGTAGAACCCGCGCATAGATCAGAAGTGCCTGAGGTGCACAGTGTCAGGGGCAGAAGGGCCTGGAGGCAGGGGGCAGAGAAGATGGAACTGAGCCAGGCCTGGACGGGTGGTGGGGTTTGGGTGGACAGAGCTGAGAGGAGAGGCCGGGAGAAGGGCTGGGGCGAAGGCACAGCCACATGCCGGGGACAGTCAGGGGTGTGAAGTGGAGTTGGAAGGATGGGGTACAAGAGAGGAGCCGGGATGAGGCTGGCTGGGTCTGTGAGCCACAAAATGCAGCTGAGATGCACAAGCCCAGTTAACTGCTGCCCCCACGGACAAGTCTGGAGCAGAAAGGCAAGCTGGTAAGACCTCTTGAAAGAAAGAGGCATTTACCTTAGGAAGCAGGTGGTTGTCCTCCGCTTACCTGGAGGCGGAGCTGGGTGCCTGAGCACTCCAGGCTGGCCGGGTCACCTGCGCCCACACGTGGAACGCGGGCTTGGTGCCGTGCACGGCTGGTGGGTGCAGGGCCAGCGGGTGCACGGTTAGCAGATGCACGGCCGGCGGACCCCCCGAGCCTGCCACACAGCCCTGCCCTGGATGCCGAGGGCTTGTTTAGAGACGTCCTCTCTCCCATTGGCATCGCCAGTTCTTGCTGGCCGGTAGCTGATTTTAATTAAAGATTCCATTAGCCACAGAAGCGCAGAAGGAAAGTTCCCTCTCTGTGAGACTGAAGCTCTGGAAAGATTCGGCTAAGGCCAGCCACTGAAGAAAGGTGTGGATGGAATAACAGCTATAAGAGTGGAAGGTCGTCAGGGGCCGGAAGGATTCGGCGGCGGGTTGCTTTTCAGGTGTGAACTCTTCAGGTTCTCTCTGCGGTTAAAATGAAACCGGAAATCGCCGACCGTGCCCTCTGTGTATAGACTTTGCAAGAAAGGTGACGCGGGACTGCATCGGAGAAGGAGGACAGGGGAGGAGAGCACCTGTTACTCAGATGTACCCGGCTTGCTCCTGCCACTTACGGGTCATCAGCCCCTGTGTGTGCTGTGCCGCTGCCGTGTCTCCGGTCTTAGCGCTTTCGTGGCTCTTCCATTTTGTTCTGGGTCCTCGGATACAGGGAACAGGTGCTGGGGGCGGGGGGGGGGGGGGGAGGCATCAGTACAGATGCTTCTGCTCAGAGAGTGACTAAAAGTGGGAGGGCCTCTATTTGGCCCAGGTTGCTCTGCCTGCGATTTGTTATTAAACCCGTGACGAAATCGTGCTTCCTATCATGACAGCACGGATGCGGATGGGCTGGTTCGGTTTTGTGTGTGTGTGTGTGTGTGTGTGTGTGTGTGTGTGTGTGTGTGTGTGTGTGTGTTTTCGTGGGCTCTTTTCCCTCAGCCTTGCATCTGAGGCTTGAAGAGACACTGGCGGTTAAGTAGATGTTCAGATCGTTGCTAGGAGACCTCTTTGCCATTCCGCGGGTAGATGTGTGTGAGTCAAACCACCACTGGAAACAAGCAGTGAGTCCGAGCCGGGCGTGTGTGATAGACGGATAGTGCATGAGGCCGCCCGAAATGTTTCAGCGCCCGGCAGAGATGGTGATTGCCAGAGATACGATTAAATGTGGAATATTAGCATTATGTTATGCCCTGGGAATAAAATACATTTGATGACGATATATAAAGAATGTTTCCCCCAAGGAGGATAAGAAGGTGAACCTCTTAAAAAATGTATCCTCAGATTGGCGCCTGGGTGGTTCAGTCGGTTAAGTGTCCAGCTTCAGCTCAGGTCACAATCTCGCGGTTCGTGAGTTCAAGCCCCGCATCAGGCTCTGTGCTGAGACCTCAGAGCCTGGAGCCTGCTTCGACTTCTGTGTCTTCCCCTCTCTTCCCTTCCCCACTCATTCTCTGTCTCTGTCTCTGTCTCTCTCTCAAAAATAAATAAACATTTGGGGCGCCTGGGTGGCTCAGTCGGTTGAGCATCCGACTTTGGCTCAAGTCCTGATCTCAGGGCTGGTGGGTTCGAGCCCCGCGTCGGGCTCTGTGCTGACAGCTCGGAGCCTGGAGCCTGTTTCCCATTCTGTGTCTCCCTCTCTCACTGCCCCTAACCTACTCGCATTCTGTCTCTGTCTCTCTCAAAAATAAATAAACATTAAAAAAAATTTAAAAAAAAAACATTAGAAAAAAGTTTTTTAATGTACCCTTGGAGGACTGGGGGAGGATCTGGGCTGCACGGGGATGGTCTCCCGTGCCTGCTTACGTGGACTGCCTCTCTACTTAAATAACTTCATCTTCCCTGAAGAAGGGATGGAGAAGAGAAGGAGTGGGGTGTCAGTTGGGCATGAGCCAAGTCGCTGCCTGGGCGTTAAACTCCCTGTTAATCCAATCAGACGTGATGTATGCCAGTTTCCATTTCGAATATTGCACATTTTGGGGTGGAGATTAGGGCTCAGGTTTATCTTGCAGTCACTCATTTCACTGGCCACCTACTTATGATTTCAAGAATTCTGACTAAAAGTTATGTGGTGGCACTCTTGGAAAACTGATTAACCACCGGCCCTGTCGTTTTGGATGCCCCACTTTGAATTGGGTTCCGCTCTCTGTGGATTTTTTCACCATGGTGTATTTTTAGTGGCACTGAACGTAGAAACTTTTCCTGGCAAGTAGATAGATACTGGTTTTAAAGTGTTTGCACTGGGGGTGCCTGGCTGGCTCAGTCAGTAGAGCATAGGACTCTTTTTTTTTTCTTTTTTTAAGTATTTATTTTGGGAGAGAGACAGCGCAAGTGGAGTAAGGACAGAGAGAGAGGAGAGAGAGAATCCCAAGCAGGCCCCGCAATGTCAGCACAGAGCCTGATGCAGGGCTCGAACTCATGAACTGTCAGAACATGACCTAAGCCAAAACCAAGAGTAGAAGGCTTAACCAACGAGCCACTCAGGTGCCCCAAGCATAGGACTCTTGGTCCCAGGGTCATGAGTTCAGGCCCCACATTGGGCGTGAGCCTACAGAAAGGAAGAAAGGAAGGAAGGGAGGAAGAGAAGTAGAGAGGAAGGAAAGAGGGGGGGAGGAAAGAAAGAGGAAGGAAGGGAGGGAGGGAGGAAGGGAGGAAGGGAGGGAGGAAGGGAGGGAGGAAGGAAGGAAGGAAGGAAGGAAGAAAGTTTGCACTGTGTTTAAAGATTTTTATAATTGTTGAAACTAGACAAGATGCTGAATCACACTGGAATCCTAATACCGTGTTCTTTTCTCCCAACAATATTATCCCCCACTTACTTTAAGTAAAATCACAACATGTAGGGTAGAAGATACTGTGGTTCCTTTCACAAGATTATATTGATTGTGGAGGTATATGCTTTGGGTTATTTTAGCCTGATACTGTTATGCATCTGAATCCTATGGTTTGCTCTCTTTTTTCTAATTCTCTATGGCCCACCAAATGAATTTATGATTATAAGTTGGCTTCTTGGGCACCTGGGTGGCTCAGTTGGTTGAGCGTCCAACTCTTGGGTTCAGCTCAGGTCACGATCTCACGGCTCCGTGGGTTCAAGCCCCACAATCAGGCTCTTCACTGGGAGTGAGGACCTTCCTGGTATTCTCTTGTCTCTCCCCCTCTCTCTCTCTGCCCCTCCGCCACTTGTGCTGTCTCTGTGTCTCTCAAAATGAATACATAAACTTTTAAAAATTTTTTTTTTTCCAACGTTTATTTATTTTTGGGACAGAGAGAGACAGAGCATGAACGGGGGAGGGGCAGAGAGAGAGGGAGACACAGAATCCGAAACAGGCTCCAGGCTCTGAGCCATCAGCCCAGAGCCTGACGCGGGGCTGAACTCCCGGACCGCGAGATCGTGACCTGGCTGAAGTCGGACGCTTAACCGACTGCGCCACCCAGGCGCCCCTCAAAATGAATACATAAACTTAAAACAAACTAAGTTGGTTTCTTGGGCTGGCCTAGCTTTCAGGGGAGAGAAGGTACCACTCACCCAATGAGAGTATTGCCATCTTATAGAGAGGTAGTAGTACTTCCTACTGCAAAGGAAGACTTTGGCATTCTGTTTCCATACTTCAGTCTGTCAGCCTGGTAAAGGTGAGTCCCTCTGGGCTCGGGGTCTCCGCCAGGGCTGTAGACCAGACCTGGACACTGACACGTATTTCCCAGGATGACCCCAGTCCATGAGACTGCTTACTGGGCAGCTTATTTGCTACTCCTGGAAGAGCTCTGTCATCCTCATGCTTCTCATTTGAAACATTAATAGTTTCTATTAAACAGTTTGGGTAACAGGGATTAACAGTGTCAACTAAGGATCAGCGCATTTGAATGAGTGCTGCCTCCTATTGGCGGTAACTTAAAGGGAATCAGCCATATCTCCACCAGGGAAAAGTCAGGTGTGTGGAATAGCTTTCACCTCAAAGCTATCTCCTTTAAATCCACAGTTTATGTTATCTAACAGGGGTGGAACGTGATGCAAAAAAAAAATTAAAAGAAGAATCATCTTTTTTCTCTAATGCTCTTAAATAAGACTAGTCTGAGTGTTGGAAAGCATTCTGGAAAAGAAAACCTGGTAGCGAACCAAATAGAAATCTCTTGGCAGCTGACTCTCTCTCTCTCCAGATGTATTCAGTTATTGAACAGCTGTCAAAGAAAGCAAAGCATTATTTGTCCATTTAGAACAATTTCAGAAAGCTCTCTTTAACCCCCAGTGGTATTTTTCTGCAGCCTTCTAATCTCTGCGAAGGTTTTAAAAGATCTAACAACCCATGCTTGTATCAGGCCTGAGGTTACCACTGGAGCATAAAGAGAAGCAGTTAGTGTTCATGGGAAAGGAATTATAACCACTAGAGTTTTTAGTTCCTGCAAAATTTTGCACCATGGCACATAAACATATATAGCTGTGTTGGCTCGGGGTCAACAACAATATCTACTATTTGTTTCTCCACTATATGATAAATAATGTAAGATAAAAATCAGAGTTCTATGTATTCCTTGCATAACTATGGAGCTGGAAACAACTATCTGGTCAACTTCTGTTCTAAACATTTCATCTTACAGTGAGACTGAGTCTGTGTAGTTTTATGAGCTCATAATGATACAAAACACAGTCAACATGATCTTTCTTTTTGACTTGAAGTACAAACCATTCAGATTTTGAAGCATCAACTTTTTTCTCTCTCTCTCTCGGTTTTCGTTAAAGTAGGTTTCTGGCTGGGAATGCTGGTATTTGACTATATTGAGATTTTAGACTTAGAGAAATGCAAAATGTTTGTGTTTGGCTTTCCCTTTGTGGTTTCATGGTTGCCCCAAAAAAGTATTTTAAGTGAAAGTTGTATAAAATTATACAACTATTTGACTGTGAAACTGGGTTATAGTTTTAGTGGGGAAAAATTTTAAAACAAACCTAGCTTCTAAAGGCTCGAGGCTGAAACCGTGGCTTTCTCAGTGTGCAGCATTAGTTAAGGTGACACGGAGAAGTGCCCTTTTAGGAACTGAGTGAAGAGTTTGTGTCTTAAGATGCCTGGACACAAGTGAGGGTTTATTTTCATTAAAAATCACAGCCGGGGGGCGCCTGGGTGGCGCAGTCGGTTAAGCGTCCGACTTCAGCCAGGTCACGATCTCGCGGTCCGTGAGTTCGAGCCCCGCGTCGGGCTCTGGGCTGATGGCTCGGAGCCTGGAGCCTGCTTCCGATTCTGTGACTCCCTCTCTCTCTGCCCCTCCCCCCTTCATGCTCTGTCTCTCTCTGTCCCAAAAATAAATAAACGTTGAAAAAAAAAAATTAAAAAAAAAAAAATCACAGCTGGGATTCCTCCGGAGTTCCAGATCACCCTCCTTTTCCCAAGCAGAAACTGTCATACAGGAAAATTGTATGAGTTACCTTATCATTTATTGAAAGCATTTAGTATTATATTTTGAGTATTTAAAAAGGGTATATATTATCTGGATTACCTTTGCAAAATAGCAAACTTGAACATGTAAGGAAATTCTTTTGTATGGTGGCCACAAAATTATTAAATGTAAAATAAATCATCGCGATGCCGACAGCGATGTGGCTTTGAATGCCAACATCAACAAAAAACTCTGCTCACAGGGGCTCCTGGGTGGCTCAGTCGGTTGAGCGGCCGACTTCGGCTCAGGTCACGATCTCACAGTCCGTGAGTTTGAGCCCCGCGTCGGGCTCTGTGCTGACAGCTCAGAGCCCGGAGCCTGCTTCAGATTCTGTGTCTCCCTCTCTCTCTGACCCTCCCTCATTCATGCTCTGTCTCTCTCTGTCTCAAAAATAAACAACCATTTAAAAAAAAAAACAAAAAACTCTGCTCACACACCACCACCGTTAAACTCACTTTTCACATACATTATCTAGAAACTGTTTGATTTAGACAAGTTCATTAGACATTGGCTGAATTGCCTGCACACTTCATAACTTTCAGTGATCATTTTCAGTACATCCCACGTGTATCATTGTATTCTAACTACTTAGCTGGGACTAGCAGATGACGATTTCTTACGGGCGTAATTGCTGTATGGTCTAAAATGGCCTAATATAAAAAGTGAAGTATTTTCACCTGCTGTTTTCATTTCTTTAATTAAAAGGCTACAGATGGTGAAGAGTGTTATTAAAAATTGTTGTACCTGTCCTGTGCCTGCCTTGAGCGTGTGGATTAAGGGATTGTTTTTGCTTTGGTTGGTTTTCTCCACTCCCACTCTACTTTTTAAAAAAAGATTTCTTCCCCATGTGTGGCCAAAATCCCTGGCCGTGTCTTAATTTTTCATGAGGGAGGAGGGACGTGTCTCTTTACTCTGGCAGTGACCACGGGCTTCCTGTTGGAATGAACAGGTGAGAGGAAAGAGAGACAGAGATTCTGTGACTCCGCTCTATGTATATGCCATCCACAGGCTTGGATGTGGAAATGAGCACTTGTGCTGTACTTCCAGATGTCTCTTCACTGTCCTCCTGAGCCCAGACATGATGCCACATGTCACCCCTCCTGGTTGTTCTCTGAACACCTTGATGGTCTTTGTGACAGCAAAGCGCAGGGAGGAGCAGATGTCTCGCCGAAGACCACGTGATTTGTGTTTCTCTCCCTTTGTTTCCTCTGAAGCCTTTACCCTTCATGAACCACTGAGAGGCTTCTGAATTTCCCTCTTGTGGCTGACAAAATCAGATGTCACGCCATTCCCAGGTATGGTTTGGGACTGCTTCAGCTTGAGCAATAGAGACAGTACAGGCATGATCCCCAAATAGTTGGGGTTTCTGCACCCCTGGTATGGTCCAGGGTGCTGTGCTCACACATCAGCCACATGCAGATCCCCGGAGAGTCTCAAAGAGATGGGAAAAGGATTAAGATGTTAAGCACATCAAAGGATCTGAAGGAAATAAAACTCAGCACACTCTTCCACAGGAACAGTAAGACTGCATATGCCTCAAAACTACTAAGCATAACTGACCAAGTTGACATTCTGCAGCCCCTGGGAGAAACCAGTTTCAGCGCTTGAAAGGGCACTTGACCAGAAATTCCCATCCCCTAGGGCCCAAGGGGGAGCATCTTGGGTGACACGGGCTGCATGGAAGAAGGTGAGTGGATTTCTCTGCAAGAGGCTGGAGTTAACTGCCTTCTCTCTGTTTCATCCTGCTACCCAGAGATAGGCACTCAGTTTCTTGACCCTTCTCCATGTGGCTGTGGGACTTGGTCACCGATATGAGTAGCTGCTCTCATCCCAGGAGGGCCAAGCTGAGCCCCAGCTCCTCCTGATCCTTTTCCTCTTCCAGACTCATTTGCTCTGGGCATTCCCGGGGAGGAGTCCCCAGCTCCCAGCATCCTCCCTAACAACCAGTATAATCATGTCACTTCCTGGAAAGTTCCAGTGCCCCACCACTGATATCATTGGCTTGCGCACCTCCTTGATTATATACCCCTGGCAGTAAAATGGAGCATGTGCCCTTGACCTGTGTGTATTTACTTATAAATGATGTCGTATGTCTCTGTATAAACCGTTACTACGACCGGGTTTCTTTTTTTTAGATTGAAATGTATGGAAGTGGTTTTCATGTTTCCCTTTAGTGACCATTGGCTTACAGGAGAACCAGACCTTGTCGATGGCATTAGGATCCTCTGTTGCTGACTGCGGCCACCTCCCTGGCCACACGGTTTCACTTTGCCGTCTGTCTCCAGATAGTCCTTGCGGCCCCCGCTCAGGCCTTCCCGGCCCTGCCTGTCAGGCCCCATCTCCACACCTTTCTTTGTCCACACGCTGCATTTTGTCCTCTGTCCGCATCCTTGAACCTTAAGGGCCTGTTTTTCTGCCCTACACAACTGTCAACACCTTCTGATTCTTCGCCAGCTCCCCCAGCAGGTATCTGTTTAGACAACATTCCCGCTAGACCCCAAGGATTTCAGATGTTGGTTGGATGTTTGTGTCACCCAAACCTGCTTCAGGACCCATATGGGCAGACCCTCATTTCTTTTACATCGTGTCAGAGAATACACGAGTGTGTCTATGAAATAAAAAGTAGAATTGCCTGTCGAAAAGTACATGCACTTGTGACTTGGATGGATGTTGCCAGACTGCCCTCGGAGGGGTTGTGCTAATCCACGTTTCCACCAGGAATGAGTGTTCAGTGGCCATTTTGACACAGTTACGCCAACACAGCGTGTCATCAAACTTTGCCATTTTTGCCAGTCAGATTGGTAAAAAAAAGCGGTACCGGACAGATGTAGCTCTTTCCGTGATTCTGCTTAAACCTTCGCCCTTGTTGAGGATTGGAAAAGCAAGTTACTGTGTCTTAAGAGTAAAAAGGGCCCATGTGGGTGGAGTTTCCCTCCTGTATCAGTCACTAAGTCAGCTTCTGGAAGGCTGGTCCTAAAAGCTGGGATGGCTTCTCGGAATTAGGGGAGCCAAACGCAGTGCACCACGACAGAGATGCTCTCTTGTAAGAGTAGGGCCACTAGAAACCCTTTGCTTAACGTGAAGTAAATTCACGGTCGGAAGGACACCAAAGTGTGTCCTTCCAGCACACGGAGAACGAGAAAGAAAGCCACCCTCCAGGAGGATGCCTGTGGTCCAGACACAGCCCAGACGGCCTAAACAGAAAGTACAGCTTCTCAATAAACCAAGGAATGCTAGTAGATGATGCACCAGAGTCCTCGTAGCATTAGTTACAGTCAAAAACCGGAAGCAACAGACAGGTCCAAAATAGGGGATAATTATACGACATATCCCTACAGGGGAGTGATATGTAATCTTTAACATACGTTTTTAGGGACAAGGGAGAAGATGTCTGTATGCTAAATGTAAGTAAAAAATGTAAAAAATGCTCATGTAATATAACCATCTTGCTATGTAAGGAAAAAGTGGCAGAAAATCCAAACCAACACAGGAACCTGAGAGGAGGTATGTCAGAATGTCAGACCTTGTTGCCTCTGGGAGAGGGAGTTTGGTTGTTTTTTGGTTTTTGTGTGTGTGTGCTTCTTTATTTTTTTTCTATATTAATTTCCTACCTTACACTAAACCTCAGCCCTCTCCAGCCCCTACTTGTCGCCACAAAAAAGGACATCAGCCCTCCTTAAGGCCTTGGGAATAAGGAAGACACAGATTTGTCCCAGGGAGATAGGGATGGGTTGCCAGTGGGCTCAAGGGCTCAGCAATCCTGATTAGTTAGAACCTTTCAGTGGAGAGGAGTGTTTCCTGAGACCTTTGTGAATAAATCTGTGTTTACAGATGTACCAGGTCTATTAGAATCATGGGATAATGTGGTCTTCACGGGAGATTTCCCCATGGCTCCGTCGCATGCACCCTCTGGGTGGTAGAGAAATTCAGTCACCGGGAAGGCAGCTCAGCCATTTCTTATAATGATGATGATGATGATGACAGACTACCAGCTGACGTGTGGAAGGCTAGCCGGGTGCCAGACCCGAATCTCCGTGCTCTGCACTTACCCCACTGTATGCTTCACACACCAAGTACACTGTCTTAGGTACTGCTGTTGTCCCCATTTTGCAGATGGAGAAAGTGAGACAGAGAGAGATTAGATAACTCGCCCAGACACACAGCTAGTAGCTGCAGAGTAGAAGCCCTTTCTGCCCCTCTTTGTTAGATGGATCCAGTGATCAGAACGGGCTGGAAGATGAGGGAACTTGGGCAGGTAATGGAAACGTTCTATATCTACAGGCACAGTGGTGGTGGCTCCATGGGTACATTTGTGAGAATTCAACCAGCTGCACACTTAAGACGAATGGCCTTTTTGCATCTAAATTATACCTCTGTCAAGTCAATTTTTATTCATTTTTTTAACGTTTTATTTACTTTTGAGAGACAGAGCATAAGTGGAGGAAGGGCAGAGAGAGACACAGAATCCGAAGCAGTCTCCAGGCTCTGAGCTGTCAGCACAGAGCCCAACATGGGGCTCGAACTCACAGAGTGTGAGATCATGAGCTGAGCTGAAGTCAAAGGCTTAACCAATGGAGCCACCCAGGTGCCCCCATCAAGTCAGTTTCTAAAAGAAAAAGGCTTAAGCGTGACCTCTTTCTCTCATTCCGAACTAAAGTCTAAGAACGTACCATTATGATATGAGGAAAGGTGAGGCCAATCCACGGGCCCAGATGGAGCTGCTTCAGCCTCTTTCCCGCTGCTGCGGCCATGTGGGCCTGGGGGCGGGGCGGTCGTGGCAGGTTGCTTCTGTCCCGTGTCACCTGGGATCCTTAGGGAGGAGAGAGCATGGGACCAGGTGCTTCCTTCCCTTCCCCCAAGCTCGTGGGAAGGTGGGCCATTGGGGGCCTTGCTCCCTCTCTGTGGGGTTGGGATGAAACGGCCTCGATCTGCCCCAGGGACCAGGAGGAATGCCAGAGTTCCTTGAACTCTTCCCCCAGAAGAACTCACTCAACACACAGAGAACTCCCTGCTACGTTAAGCCTGTGGTGTTGGGTAGTCAGCCAGATGGGCCGACACCCCAGATGAATTACGGTTTTCCCCACATTGCCGGCCTTAAAAGGATTTGCAAATAGGCAAACCTACAAATGTTAAAATCTGCAAGTGCCCAGGTCTGTGTGTTTTAAAAACTGAACATTCAGGTAATCAGCTAAATTAAAGAATTCTTTTTTTTATTATTTTTTTAATATTTATTTTTGAGAGAGAGAGAGCATGAGTACCAGAGGGACAGAGAGAGGGGGAGACACAGAATCGGAAGCAGGCTCCAGGCTCTGAGCTGTCAGCACAGAGCCCGACATAGGGCGCAAACCCATGAGCTGGGAGATTATGACCTGAGCTGAAGTCGGACGCCCAGCCAACTGAGCCACACAGGCGCCCCTAAATTAAAGAATTGTAAACCAGGCCAAGTGAATTTCTCTTCTCTTTGGTTTTTTTCACTGATAATGTCAAGATATGAGTAAAGATGATGGCAGGCATTCAGGCCTATGTTTTTATACCATTGTATGTGGCCTCCTGTTTTGAAATCCTTTCCAATCATAGGGTGGCGGTTTGCCCTACCATATACCGTATGATCAGACTCTTGGCATCCCACCCCTCCACATCATCGGTTTTGGCACTGGAAGCTGGCTTCTCTGGGTCTGATCAGGGAAGCACATTGTCAACAGGAAATATCTGCCAGCATGACAGGGAAGATGTCGGGAAAGCTAATGGAGGAGGAGTCCGATCCCCCTGCCCCTCCCCACCGCCGCGTTGGTTGCGTTCAGCCCGTGGACCAAGGATATGGGACAGGAGCGGTTCCTGTTTGCTCGGAGTGTGGACTCAATGAAGTTCTGCTCTGTTCTGGCAGGACATGAGTCGCCCTCTTTGAGGAACGTGGGGGCTTGCTTTTCTCAGATCACATACACCTGCAGATCTGAGGTGGCTTCCATAATACATAACAATTTTATTTTTTTCCAAATTCAGGATAACAATGTGAATAGTGAATGGAGTTCTCCGCCCAGAAGGGCTATATGTTTCTATACCCTTGAAGTGTTTATTTATGCACCTTAATTTTTCTTTTGGTGTGTATGTGCTTTATTTTTAAAGGACTTTGGAAATAGGCAAAAGCACAAAAGTTAAATCTACGAGTGCCCAGGTCTCCGGTGTTTTAAAGATGGTCAGTTTCTGGGGCACCTGGGGGGCTCAGGCAGTTAAGCGTCGGGCTCCTGATTTCGGCTCAGGTCATGATCTCACTGTTTGTGGGGATCAAGCCTCAAGTCAGGCTCTGTGCTGACAGCACGGGGCCTGCTTAGGATTCTGTCTCCCTCTCTCTGCCCCTCCCCTGCTCGCTCACTCTCCCCCTCAAAAACAAATACACATTTAAAAAATTAAAATGGTCAGTTCCTTTATTATAATAGACATTTGTGAAAGTGTACCTGATTGGTTTAGGGGCAGTCTACGGTGTGGATGTTGTTATCTCCAGATTCTTGCTAGGCTGGGTCCTCAGGAGAGAGGCTGAGTGTTAATCTTTGACTCTCAAGGCCCTCAGTAGGGTGGTGAGGAGAGAGAAGTTACAGAGAGGAAAATCTTAGGTCAGGACAAGGGAGAATTTTCTCCTCTCCGGGGCTATGCAGTCATGGAATGGGCTGCTGCCCAGGCAGGGACATGCTAGGCGCATTTCAGCCACGGGTGCTGGAGCTCTCGCTCCTGATGCTGCTGGCATCTCCTGGCCCCCCGTTCTCTAGCTGCCGAGACCTGGGAAGAAGAGAAAGTGGTGCTGCAAAGCAGTGAGGGGGAGATCTTCCTGCTGTTCCTGGCAGGAACACCAAACGCGTGTCCACAGAGGAAGAGACACATTCTAATCAAGTGCCGTTAGACTCCAGGACTCCCTGGGGCCAATTCCCTGGACCCGCGCTCTGTCCCTGGCATGTGGGAAGCTCCAGAGCCCACGCCAGAGTGAAATCAGTGCTCTGCTCCTTCGTCAAGAACCTCTCCCTCGAAAATGGAAAAGTGCTGAACTCAGAACAGTAGTTGATATACATTCTGGTGCCATTTTTTTTTTTTTTAAAGTACCATTTCAACTTGCAGCGGGCACTTGTGCGGACCTCTGCCTGGGTGGCTCAGCATCCAGGCGTGGAGGGCCAGGGGGCGCCTCTGGGAAGGTAGAGCTCCGGGTCAGTCGCTCTCCCCAGCCTCGCCCCGCTGGCTCCAACCAGAGCGGAACCCATGTGTTCATTGCTTCAGCAGAGTGTTTTAAGGAAGGGGTTCTCAGACCAAAAAAGATTCAATACCTCCCCTACATAAGAGCGGACTAGTTTTGTAGCTCAGCAAGCAAGGTGGCAGTGAGAGCTTTGGGGTGAGGGTGACGCGTCCGTAAGAGCATCACCTGCATTTTTTGCCTGCTGCTTTGAAACTTGGAGCAAGCTTTCTTTCCCGGTTTTCTTTCAAGTACGCTTTTATAAGCAGGGGGCTCTCCTTTTATTGGTGACCTTCTGATCTGGTCAGATCTGAAAGGCAGTGTCTGGGGCTTGAATGGCAGGCGTTTGTTTGGTGTGACAGAAAGTGCACCAGACTTAGCAGATGTGAGCCTAGATTTCAGTCTGTGCCCTGCCACAACAGTTTTAGAACTTAGTTAAGGGAAGTCCCAGAATGAGTGGAGATTAAGCCATATTTACTACTCATTTTTAATGGTTAGAGGGAGATCACATCTATTTAAAGGAGGCAACAAAAGCCTTTGCACAGAGAAGGCAAAGGCTACTTCATGCAGACTGGAGACTTTATATGCCGTTACCTGCTTGTGCAGCCATGGGTCCAAAATAATTAAAAGGGAATATGGGTTCAATTTTCTTTCTCCCTTCTCCCTCCATTCCAATGTGTTGACATGTTAAATGCAAATGGAAAATTTTGAAACGATGCATTGAGGTTATACCTGTGCTGCAGAAAGCCTGCACATATCCCATATGGTGCTTATAAAAATGCAAAAGCATGCTCAGACTTCTACAGAAATGCTTCCACAGAGTGGCCCATTTTTGGAAAGGAAGGCAACAGTTGGAAACACGTATTATTGGGAGGAATGGGGAGAACCAAGTGAGCTGTAACTCCATGAAAAGCAGAGACAAGGCTTCCAACAGAAGTATGTCAGGGGGTCCTCCCTCCAGCCCTCCCTTCCTGCAACCCTCGGGCCTCCTGTGCCCAGTGCTTCTGGGCTCTACTGCTCCTTAGGGACTTGTCTACCCACCCTTGTCCTGATGGTAAAGGCATCCTGCTTTCCAGGCACAGGGAGGTGGAGAGGGAGGGAGTAAATCTCCGGAGGATCAATGCTTAGATCCTACAGATCTTCTACAAGAAGAAAGTTTTGTTTTGGAAACAGGCCAGTTGGGGACAGTTTTCAGTATAGGGCTGTGGCTGACAGAGTCTGCTTCTCTGCAGAGCTGGAGCGGGTCACAGCACACCGCACTGCTGTCCAAAGACCAGACCCTTTTGCCTCTCAACTGCCATTTTTAGGGCATTTTTAAACATTTTAGGTCACGCTTCCCTTTACTATAAATCGTAGACATTGCCTGTTCTATATCATGGGATTACTTCTAAGATCAAATAATAGAACCTATTTGATAGTTTTTTGGAAACTAATATCCTGTACATATAGAAGGGTTTTTTTTGCAGTGTTTATTTATTTTTGAGAGAGAGAGAGAGTGAGCAAGGGAAAGCATGAGAAAGAGGGGGACAGAGAATCCAATGCAGGCTCTGTGCTCACAGAAGAGAGCTCAAACTCACAAGCCATGAGATTATGACCTGAGCCAAAGTCGGACACTTAACCAACTGAACCACCCAGGTGCTCCTATACAATGTTTGTTTGTTTGTTTGTTTGTTTGTTTGTTTGTTTGTTTTAATCAACTTAGTATTACTCTTTCCCACTAAATTCTTCCCTCACCAAACTCTTTGCCTCAATCTGCACCTGCCCCCCATGCAGGCAAGGTGTCAGAAGTTGGAAACTGATCGTTCTTTTATACATTCGGGGGTTCTAGGTCAGAAAGAAAATTCAACATCAAGTACAATTGGCTAGTGAAGCTCCACTGTCTTATTGTCAGGCTGGGGGGTTCCTAGACCCAAAATAACTGTCTGTTGCTTACTAACAAGTCCCAGAGACCTGCCAAAGTGAGAGATTAGAGTTTAGAAATGAAACACACCTTTAACATTCTTTCTTCCTCATTGAAGGTCTACTGTGTCATTAAAGCAGAAATAATTTACTGATGATCAAAAGTTTGTTACCGTAAAATACTAGCATTTTGCTGTGGTTTTAATTAATAAAGGCTTAGAAAATTTGCAGATTTCTTTCAAGTCCTAGAGCAAGTCTTTAGAAGCGAGATTCGTCACCTCCAAATATTTTGTTTCCTTTGTGGATTTAAATTACATGCTCTTGAGTATCTCATTGTAAACATGGGCAGTTGGCAGACAAGACTGTGGATACAGTAGTTTGCTTCAGATGGCTTTTAAATTGTGAGCTGTGAGCACACGTCCGGTTTACTTGCATATCGGTTATTTCAGCAAACAGGTGCGTTAGAAAATGAGATACACTGGGTTTCTGCTCACCCCTAATTTGTATTGCATTCGTGGTTAAGTTATCTACGTTCATTAATTTCTCATTTACAAATTACATCATAACAAGAGATGAGCCAGAAGATGGGATATCGAAAGTTTGAAATAGGACCAGCTTTGCAACAAGGAGGAGTTGCTCATGTTAAGATTACGTTTGTTTTTAAGTTGAAAACCTGGAGGAGTTCTTTATGGAAATAGTGATCAAGATGGACTGTGTCAAGATAACATGTGTAAGCTGTTCCCTATCTTTAGAAACTAACTTTCCACTTTTAAAAACTAAATGTTAGCAGATGTTTATTTATAAGACTGTCTCTTTAGAACCTTCCCGGAGCCTTAATGAACTTTCACAGTGAGGTGACAGTTTTCCTTTCTGGCTGATTATAGTACATACCCTTCCCGAGTAAATCCTGCGTACCCAGATTGTATACTTGGACACGGAGGACAGTGTATGGTGTTTGGGTTGTCTGTAGAACAACCAGTGATTTTGAAAGATTAATGCCTGAATATGGACAGCATGAGAGAGACACAAATGTTTAATCTTTTCTAATTAAAACTTTTCATTTCCCCACATTGCCTCCATGCTCCTAAATAAGCTCTAAATACTCACTGGGTGGTTTTGGAAAAGAAGAGTCACAGAATTGGAAGAATATATTCCTGTTATTGTGGTGATGAATGTTATTGTTTGGGGGTCTTTCTCAACTCACTGTCTACTTTACAATGAAATCCTAACCCTATAATCCTGGGTATGGCCTCTTGGCTCAAGCTTTTTAGGATCCGGTGTGTGCTTTACCCAGGGGGTGGGTTCAGCCCTCGTGGCCCATGTATATGGCATCTAATCGCACAGCGCAAGTGAGTGGAAAGTTGTTGGATTTGTGTTACTTCGCAGCTTCCTGAAAAATAGGCCAAAGTATTTGCCCTGTTGAGGATATGTGGGTGGTGTCATCCTTATGCTGCGAGGTCAGCACTTGGAAGCAGGAAATGAGGTCACTCAACAGAGACTGTGTCCACAGTGCCCTGCATCCAAGTTCAAGTCTGCACCCTCAAACTGTCACAACCCAAAGCCCTGAAAGGATCCCAAAATTCACTCCAAAACTACTGTGGCATGATGAAAAGCCTTGTTCTGGGAAGCTTGTTTTGGCAGAAGTGTTGGCCATGATGGATGTTTGCTGAATTTAGATCCAGTGAGAAAGTGGCTATGACCTAATTGAGCAAAGGAATGGAATCCAAAGTAATTGCTGGTTCTGTTTGTGTGCAGATTGTTGTGTTTGGGATGCAGTTTCTCCCACTGCCCTCATTTCCATGTGGGGGTACCCCTTGGGAGTCTTTACCCCAAATCGGACGGTCTTCAAAGTCAACTTCAAAAGAACATCTTGTTCTAAAACAGCTAACTTAAATACTCTGAATTTACTCATCTTGCTGACAGGATGATTTAAACATTTGTCCTCTGCATGATTTCATTATTTTAGGGTGACCTTTTTCAAAGGAGAACCAAAAATACCTTACCTGTTGGAGGCTTGTGGAATACCTAAACTGAAATCCATAACTTAAAATCATTTTGAATCAAATGATTTGCATCGGTGTGTGGAGATAGGGACCAGCCCCAGCAAGATACGTCACATTGCACACGAAAGTGATGCCCCATGATGCAGCTGTCTCCTTTCTGTGGGACTGTGACCTTCCTAGAGATTTTTCTGCAGGTTAATAGCCATGCTGTCAGACCCTTCCCGCGGGGTACTTTGGTGCCCTTTCCACTAAGAACCTCTGCCCAGGGGTCTCCTCCCCGGTGTTGAGAGGAAGTCGATTCTTATTCAAGTTTACCCATCTTCCCGTCTCTGCACACATGCATGTACACACCAGCAAGCCTCTCTCTGTGGTCTTGGGGACTGGCCTTCAACTGGAAACTCCTCATTATCCCTTGCGCCCCTGGTCTCCCTTTGTGGCAGTCCATCTTGTGTATCATTGTAAGAGTCACTCTTCTACTGAAGTCCCCAGCGATCTTCTGCTGTTGAAAGTCTGTAATTTCTCACTCATGGCCCTGATTCAGGTGACACCTGTCAGGGTCTGGGAGGTAATGTAGAGCTTCATCCGGGCCAATACGGAGTCCTGTGTCCCGCCTTCCTGACAAGTCAGTGTCTCCTCTCACCACTTAAATTTGTACTGTGATCAGGAACGTACTGTTTCTTCATGCAGCCGAGACTTCTACAAAGTTCTTCCTCCTGGCAAGTGTAACTTGTTCTAGCATAACTAGTTCTATACTACCACTCTGTTCATGGCTTGTCTGTAGCCAGAAAAACAGGGGCATCTTGGTGGCTCAGTCAGTTGAGTGTCCGACTTCGGCTCAGGTCATGATCTCACGACTCGCAAGTTCGAGCCCGTCAGGTTCTGTGCTGACAGCCTGGAGCCTGCTTTAGATTCTCTCTCTCTCTCTCTCTCTCTCTCTCTCTCTGCCGCTCTCCCCTGCTTGTGCACTCACTCTCTCTCTCTAAAAGAAAAGAGAATTTGTGTTATCTTCACATCCCCAGGAGGAAGGGGCATGGCTTGGCATTGTTGGGGTTCACAGGGGGTCAACACTCAGAGAGAGTGAGGGGAAATGTGGACAAGAGCCTTTCTGTGGTTTTCTTGGAAAAGAATGGATAAGGCAGAGGAAGCAGAAAGGGCAGGGCCAGGATAGGCTAGTTTGAGTAACATCAGTGGGCTCAGGGGAGGTTGGCTCTCTCTAGTCGTTTGGTATCTGGCCACGAGGTCACTAAGGCAGGTGGACAGTGACCTGAAATGTGAGAGCCCCATAAAGGAGGTGGCTGGGGATGTGAGCTCTGGATGGGTTCATTTACATATGAAGGCGTGCTCATGAGCCAGTGCTCACAGACAGTAGTTTTCTCTCTCTAGGAATTAGCTAGCCCTGGGACAGGTAGGCCCTGCCGGACCAGCAAAACCTTAATTAAAATGTCAAAGCCTGGGGCACCTGGGTGGCTCAGTCCATGAAGCATCTGACTCTTGGTATCGGCTCAGGTCATGATCTCATGGTTTCATGAGTTCAAGTCCCGCCGTCGGGCTCTGCGCTGGCAGCCGGGAGCCTGCTTGGGATTCTCTCTCTCTCCCTCTCTCTCTGCGCCCCCGCCCCCCACTCACGCTGTCTCCATCTCTCTCAAAATAGATAAACTTTAAAAAAATGTCAAAGGTTAATATCCCTACTCATCCGTACAGCCCCATCTCAGTTACACGCTAGCCATGGAACCTTGCATGAGAACCTCAATTCTCCTCTGGAAAGTGGAGCATTAAAGATTACAGCACAGCCAAGAGCCCTCCCTTTCTTCTTTGTGGGAATGAAGCCTCTGACACTTCCTGCTGCTTCTTCCCCATCCCCAAGATCTTTCAGTCCAGATTCCCGGTGGGGAGGTGCACTAGCCAGAACTCCATCCCTGGCTAACGGGCAGGGAAGGCCGGCCGGCAGTGGGCCCCCCTGAAGCTCCAACCTGCTTCATACGTGGCCTTTCCTGCCTGTATTCCTGACTCCTTTGGCCAATGGGCTCTCTTGGGGAGATATAATCATTGGCCCTGCCACTCCAGTAACTTCTGAATTCTTGATCTGAGCCAAGTGATTATTCAGTGAATATACGTGTGTGACCCATTTGACAGGTGACATTTAATATTGCCTTTGTGAAGGAGAACTAATAATGGCATCGACTTCCAAGTATAAGACAAAATATGGCAGACCTTCTGTACTGACGCTTGGAAAAAATAAATCTCCATTTTATATTGCAGAATTCGTAGTTGAGCTGGCAATGAAGAAGAGTGTGGAACTCCTACTTTTTCGAGGCAAGAGTGGAAAATAAAATCCCTTTATTGACATTGATGCCAGTATATGAGCTATGAAGGCTAGAAAGTGAAATGTTAATCCACTTGGCACAAACTAAGAATGATTCTATAAACTTAAACTGGGTGGAAAATGTTGGTTCTTACTGTGGGAAAAAATCACAAGGACCAGTACTTTGTTGTTCTGAACAGTCCCGTGCCACCCCAACCCCCAACCCCCCTCCCACTGTCAGATGAAGCAGGAAATTTAAGTTGGCTGTGAAAAGTTTAAAATTTCTTAGACAACCCCTGTAAATTGGATTTCGTTAATATTGGTGTTCATCAGAACATGAACATGGTAAGTTTCTGTAATATGTAGGAGTGAACACAGCGCATGGTGCTGTCTCATTAGTACAGAATTTATTCAAACACGTGATAAGCAGAAATAGTATTTCACTAAGCAAATGTACATTTTCACATGTTAAAGAACCTTCATAAGCCAAAAGGCATTACCCAAAACTTGGGAGTGTCTTGTCTCTTGTTTTTTCCTCTGATTCTCCTGGGGCCCTCACACATTTCTTTCCTGCCTCAGTGCCTTCCCAAATCCCGGACTTCCTTGGGCTCCTGAGAGGCTGTCCAGAACGGCAAAGGGTCTGTATTCTGCCCTACTTGTAAGCTAATAAGGCAGCCTCCCGTGGCTTGATAGATCCAGGTAGAAGACGCAATACTTGTGGGTCAGAGATGAAGGACTATTTATTACTCACAGCGGCCGCAACAGCCAGAGGATCAGTGTTCTTGCCCGTTTCCCGAGCCCTGTCTCCCATAGGGCAGTGCAGAGAGGACCAGATGATACCACATGCAGTGGGTTGCATTACAGAAGTTTAGGGAACCTAAAGAGCCTGTTTGCATTTGCTTAGAGGGAGACATGTCTATCTTGCATGGCTGTTCACTAAGCATCCTTGAGGAGATAGTTCAGGACAAAGAGTAGAATATTTTGTGTCTTATAAGATGTTCACAAATACAAGAGACCCATGTAGAGCTCTCTCCTCTCAGTGACAGTTCCTTGTGTCCTTGGGACTTGTCAGGGATGGGTGTGAAAGAGGAGGAAGAATCTTCCATGAACCTTCTCAGGAAGTCTTTTGTCAACTGTCTAAAGATGTTGATGATCCTCATTTAAGAGTTAGGTGTTGGGGGCCCCGGAGTGGCTCAGTTGGTGAAGCACCCAACTCTTGTTTTCAGCTCAGGTCATGATCTCATGGTTCATGAATTCCAGCCTTGCATCGGGATCCACACTGACAGTGCAGAGCCTGCTTGGAATTCCCTCTCTCCCTCTCTCTCTGCCCTTCCCCTGCTTGTGTGCTATCTCTGTCTCTCTCAAAATAAATAAATAAAACTTAAAAAAAAAAAGAGTTAGATGTTGGGAAACAATCACCAAAGTAGCAAACAGTTATTAAACCCCACACTGCGTGCTGTGTTAAATACTAAGCCCTTTACTTCCTCACTATGGCTCCATGAGCTGATCATGGTAGGGGGGGCAGTGTAACCTCCTTTATTACAGATGAGAAAACTAATTAAGAGCATTAAGGAATAAGTAGGGAGATGAGAATCTTCCAGGTCATCAGAGTCCTCAGCCCTGTGCTCTGAAGAGCATGCTATCTTCCCTTTTTTATTTCTCTTTCCTTGAGAGACTTTTAGAGGTGGAGGCTGGGGAGGCATTGAGATTTTGTTCCACCAGATAAACTTAGAGGAATTGGACAGGAAAGCAAGGAATAACCTCGTGCTTGCAGCCGCCTTACGGACATCACCGCTGGTCCTTCAGGGAATCCCACAAGTCTTCAAGGCATTTGGCATCCCTGCTTTATGAATGAAGAGATGGAGGTCAAGGAGGCTGAAGGCAGCCTTGGTCACTGGGGCCATGAGACCTGCATTGTGTACACATTCCGTACTAGTTCTGGGGACTTTCGTATCAAGGACCTTCAAGTGCCCTAAGATATTTAAGCTTAGTTCTGAAACAGAAAAGAACATTTTAATAATAGGTTCACTGTAGCTTGTTAACTATCTCCATTTCCTCGGAAAGATAAGCACACATGTGTAATTTAATCACTGTGTTGACTAAACTCAGCTGCTTCAAGGACCTTTATCTTTCTTTCATAAAAGTTCAAGTGCCAGAGCCTCACACACTTGGGCTATTCACAGCCTTCCAGAAGCCACTTCAGCTTCCATATTTTGCCCTTTATTTTTTTCAGTTCTAAAAGTAATTAGGGGCGCCTGGGTGGCTCAGTCGGTTAAGCATCCGACTTCAGCTCAGGTCATGATCTCACGGTTTGTGGGCGTGAGCCCTGCATCAGGCTCTGCGCTGACAGCTCAGAGCCTGGAACCTGCTTCACATTCTGTGTGTGTGTCTCTCTCTGCCCCTCCCTCGCTCATGCTGTGTCTCTCTCTCAAAAATAAATAAACATTAGGGGCGCCTGGGTGGCGCAGTCGGTTAAGCGTCCGACTTCAGCCAGGTCACGATCTCCCGGTCCGGGAGTTCAAGCCCCGCGTCGGGCTCTGGGCTGATGGCTCAGAGCCTGGAGCCTGTTTCCGATTCTGTGTCTCCCTCTCTCTCTGCCCCTCCCCCGTTCATGCTCTGTCTCTCTCTGTCCCAAAAATAAATAAACGTTGAAAAAAAAATTTTTTTTAATAAATAAATAAATAAATAAACATTAAAAAAAATTTTTTTTAAGTAATTAATGACTCTGCTTCCTCACTACTAGCTCCCACTTAGCACTTTCTGGCTGTTCTTTGCCTAGAGAAAGAAATGACTTACTAAAAGAAAATTTTTTTTAACAATAAACATCTGTAGGCTTCTTTATTCAAAATAAATGTCATGTCCTGTTGCCCATGACCTAGCCCTAGACAAAAAGTATGAAAAATGAGTACCCATAGATAAAAGGAGATCTGGAAACACACGCGCGCGCGCGCGCGCACACACACACACACACACACACACACACACACAGTTTTTCCTCCACCAGGTTCCCTTGGCAACCATCCACTAGCATCTTCCAGCAGATCTTTAAAGCTTGGCTAAGGTGTGTATGTTAATTTTATAGACATGCTTAATATTGCTCATTAACTTCACAGTTCGCAGATTCTTCCAAACTCTCCCGAGGGGACTTTGTGCCTTTGTGAATTTTTAAAACACTAACAGAACGGAAGCCTCTTACAGTGGTTTCTTACAGTGATTTCTTTACAAACACTTGGTGGGCCCTCCTGTTAACCACCGTGTCACATCGTCGTAATTCTCTCATTCAGTTCGGAAGGATGCTTTGTGCCCTTATACGTGCATTTACCATATTTACATTTCCATGTGAGAGTCATCACATGCTTTCCGTATCTAACTAAAATGAGGCTATTGTTAGGTTTTTACATGTGCACTGATGTCTATGGAAAAGATCTCTAGAGTTGGACCCACAGCGTTTTTTAAAGCTATATTTAACGCCATTTTGATGTTCAGTAACTGCTTCAATCCATATTTCTTCTGAACAGTCGAAGCATCTTTCATTTTATTTTTTTTTATTTTTTTTAAATTTTTTTTCAACGTTTTTTATTTATTTTTGGGACAGAGAGAGACAGAGCATGAACGGGGGAGGGGCAGAGAGAGAGGGAGACACAGAATCGGAAACAGGCTCCAGGCTCCGAGCCATCAGCCCAGAGCCCGACGCGGGGCTCGAACTCACGGACCGCGAGATCGTGACCTGGCTGAAGTCGGACGCTTAACCGACTGCGCCACCCAGGCACCCCGCATCTTTCATTTTAAACTGGTGTGAATTTTTTTGGAGAATTCTCCCCCAAGATAACTAATCCTGCCTTCCCATAGTACTTTAAAGCTACGTCTCAGTGACTCCTGTTACCACGTATGAGGACTGGGACTGTGTCAGCTTAGGCTATTGTCAGGTAACTTGTTTAGGCGGGATCATAGGAAAATTCTGAAATGATTTTGCTTGAGAGTACTTGGTTGTGATGTAAGTTGTTCAGTTGAATCAGGTCAATCCAGCAATAGTTTCCGGATTATCCTGGGATGTTTACCCAAATAACCTTTTGATTAGTTGCAAGAACGTAATCACTTTATGGTTGCTTTCATAGCATAATCCACATATGGAACCAGCCCCAGAAAGCTTCGTTTTGTCCCAGGTGCAATAACAGAGAATTAGTTCTGCCATTTAACTTATCACTAAATGGATAGACTTAACAGGATCCTTATCCAGTATGTTGCAGTAGGTTGTTGGTATTTGAGGATTACATTTTCTACTTCCATTACAGAGTGTTTCAGGTGGGGCGAAAAGTCAATGTCATGCATGTATACATCAGTATTCTCTATATCATAGCTTCTTTGTGAATGTTTATTGTGTATGTCAACATTCTCAGCAACTTGGTGATGTTGGGTAGAAGGTGTTGTTAATGGGATGATCGTAGGTTTGGCCCTCATGCATATTTCTTATGGGGGGGGGGGGAGGAATCCACTGATTTATGGCCCTTGACAGCTTTGCCAAGACAGAAGTAACATAAGTGAGAGGGACAGACAAGTGATGGGGGGAGGTGAGAGAACGTGCTGTATGCAGAGCCTGTCAAGACTGTGATGAGAAATAAACTCAAAGCACATGCCTGCAGAGGTAGGCAGCCGCTCATGGAAACAGTACCCATTGGATGCCTGGGGAGATCTCTCTCTATTCCAAAGGGAAGCTGTAACTGTTCAGTCTACCATGTAGCTGTCCTTTCACGAAGTTCAGAGACGAGCCAGTTACGATCCAGAGATCATAAGACAGAAAAAGGCCCAAAATGGGATGCTGACTTCCCAGGGTCTGCAGCAGCAAACTTACCTCTCATATGCTTTTTCAAGTGAATAGAGATTCAAATGGAAATACAGAGATTGTAATCCTCCACTGAAAATCAAGGGACACATTTACAAGGAAAACCTCCCAAAGTGGGGGTGGCTGTCAGATATTGTGACCACAGATTAATAGAGAGGTTTCAGGGCACTCCCGATAGCATCGACCAGAGCCACAGGTGTCTTAAGTACAGAATGGCTGCTGACAGGTGGACCAGGAGGGACTAGGGCCCAGCGTATTTGTCCCTCTCGAGTATACCTACATTGTCCTTTCTCCTCCTGAAGACAGAAATGTTGGTCTTTGCAGAAGAACACCAAACTGAACATGACTTTTGTAACTAAGCACACACGAGATTTACCAAATGTTTGAAGTGCAGCTAAAATTGAACAGTTGTAGCAGATGTTTATTGACCTATATATTATAAGTAATGTATAACATGTTATTTACATGTAACGCAAAGCATATGTTAACATATCATTATGTATAACTAATATAGCATATGTTAATATATAGGTTATATAGGATATGTTATACAATATATAGTATAACATATAGATCTCTAAAACACACATATATAATTTGCTTGAAGGACATGATTAATTAAATTTTGAGAGCAAATAAAACTGAATGATAAGATGCATATGCACTATGTGAACCTGGAGAAAACACAAGAAAACTCTAGTGTAACGCTCGCACAAAGCGCATTCTAATTTTGCCTGATTACAAAGTAAAATACACCTTTCGTAATTATAAAAGAAATAAAGTAGATAATTGCCTCTCAGCAGGCCCAGCGTCTTAGGACATGCCTGTAAATAGCTGCATAAAGGCAGGGAAACTCTGCGACTCTACCAATACCGTAAAAATGTCAGTACAAGTAACATGGGGCAGAATCTCTTAGAGCAGAGGTCCAGTAACATTTTAAAACTAGCATCCCATTTGGAAATTGTTTTCAAATGATCGAGTCATGTCTTACTGTTTCACGTGAGACATGAAAAACCATGAACTCCCCCTGAATTTGGGTTAAATCTAATCATAGTGCCGGAGGCGAATGAGAGGATTCTCCCACCGCTTGGCCCGGCGTGAAGCAGCCACTGGAGCTCCAGGCAACTTGGGAGGGAAACCCTTGCTTGGTCTGCCAGCGGAAAAGGACTCCTGTCTGCAGGGCCCCAAGGCCAGCCTGGCAAACGCTGTGTTCCCAGCCGGCTGGGGGTTGCCGTGGAAACCAACAGCTCTAAAACCCAAAAGGAAAGAAAAAATTAAAATCCCAGAATAAAGACCAATTTGAGGGGATATGAAAGGGAATGAAGAACAGCCAGAGGGAGCCAAAAACTTCACAGAAACAAAAACAAAACAAAAGACGGTGTCCCCGCACTCCACTTTCCCGTCCGAGATGAAGCCAGAGTTTGTTGGGTTACATCGCAGAGGCCGTTCAAAGAGCAGGTGAAAGCAGCCTCCCAGCCCCGTCCCCAGTGAAAACCGCAAAGGGCTTTGCAATCTGGAGCAGTCCGCGTTAGCACATGACCGTAAGAGAGATGTTGAGATGTTGGCTTTGGAGTTTGGGTGAGAGATTATAAAATAATGTGTTCTGTAGTTTGTAGGGAAATAACTCGGGGTATAAAGTATTTGAAGAAGGAGGAGAGAGAAAAACAAGGCCCCTCGGTGTTTGTGGGCAGCATGGTAATAAAATGATGGGGGTTCCCTCTGTCCCTCTGCAAAGTGTGACCGTCTTCCCTTCCTCTGCCTCCAGATACGTTCCCTTCCTCTGCCTCCGTTCAGATACGTTTGCTCTGAACTCGCCACTTAACTGGTGGCTTCTCTGAGGCCAACAATTTGAAACAGGCTTGTTGCATTTAGTTCTAAATCTGTGGCAGAAGAAAGGAAATGACTAAAAGATAATGTTTCATTTTCTACCCACAAAGCAGATGCTCTCTGTTCTACTTCACATGGACTGGCTTGTGCCCGCAGAGCCAAACTGCACGTTTGCCAAGAGCAAAGGAGCTCTGAATCATGGCGGAGGGAGAATGCCCGAGTGCTTGTTGCTTCCTTCTTGATTCTTTCACTGGCTGATGAAATTTTGAGAAGAATGCTCCAGAGGCGGTGACTGAATTCCTGATCCTGAAATGAATTGCTGAGTAAGAATATGTAGCGAGGAGAGTCCTGGGCACACATTCCGGGGGCCCGCCCACCACGAGCGGACGGAATTGGAACACAGGATGGGTGTTATGTTGGTCAGCGTGCTCCAGAGAGACAGCACCAATAGGATGTATGTTTATGTAGAACGAGATTTATTATAACAGAACTGACTCATGGAGGCTGACGGAACTATAGTATGGAGGCTGACAAGTCCCGGGATCTGCAGCATGATTCAGCAAGCTGGAGACCCAGAAGAGCCAAGGGGTGGTTTCAGTCCAAAGCCTGGCAGACTTTAGGCGCAGAAAAAAAAAAAAAAAAAAAAAAAACCTGTATTTCAGTTCAAGTCAGAAAGCAGGAAAAGCTAGTGTCCCAGTCCAAAGGTAAGAGGAAGTTGGGGGAGGGTCAGCCTTTTTGTTCTATTCAGGCCTTTGACTGATTGGGTGAGGCCCACTCACGTTAAGGAAAGCAAATCTGTTTTACACAGTCTGATTTAAATGTTAATCTCACCCAGAAACACTCAGAATATTGCTGACCAAATACCTGGGCACCCCATGGCCCAGTGAGGTAGACACATAAAATTAACCATCACAGATACTGAGAAGTTGGGCCAGAGGGCGGGAGGAGACCCTAGCGGGTGCCTCCCAAGGAGATAGCCCTCAGCTGTACAGCGTCCTGCTAGGATAGTGCAGAACTTGAGGAGTGCAAACACCACGAACCACTCTAGCTGGTTTAACTAGACAAGACATCATTAAAGCATGTAGGTAACTCACAGAAGTTCTGGGAGGACCAGGCTGGGCAGCCAGAACAGTGCCTAAGCCAGATGGCAAGACTGAGCCCAGGATGCCCTGTCCCCCTCCTGCACTGAGACAGGGCGGCTTCCACTGCTGGCCCCAACCCACAGGCACCCTCCTCTGGCCAGAAAAAGCACCTGCGTTTTTACATTGCTGTCTTCTAAATCAGAACCCAGCATGAGGACATCAGATTAGCAGAGCCCAAGTGTCTCTCCTTAGCACCAGGGAGGCTGGGAAACCAAGTTTCTGGCATCTGCCTTTGGCTGAATGTGTGATGTGGGAACATAGTCAAGTAGAGAAGGCTGTTCAGGAGATGCCTTTGTCTTCCCCACACTACGCATCCCACCAGCCTCCCTTCAGTTCTCGTCTCTTCCAGAAGCATCCCTCATTGAACTCGATAAACCGTAATCATCAGGGCCAGTATTCGTGCAGGACTTTACACAGCCAGCGTTCTCTGATCCAGTTAACAGAACGCTCACAGGCACCCCCTCGTAAGTCCTCTCCTGTCACCCCTACGTCACCTCTGCCTCCACAGAGCTTTTGGGTCTGTCCTCGCTGTTTTTGTTTGTCAACTCCAGACCTTATTGGTCTCTTCTTTGCTATATTTTTTCCTCTGCCTTACCCAGCTTCGTCCTTTTTGCTCTCTGGCACATGGGTTGGCCTGACCTCCCCCACAGCCCCCAAAACTCTAAACTTCTTAAAAACAGAAGCCGTCTCTTTTTTCTTCTATTTTTAATCTCTGACAGTGCCTAATACCTGCTACACATACAGTTGCTGATCAGTAAATATTTTCTGATTATTGCAGCGCATTAGCTGTCTGAATTAATGTTTTTCAAATGAATGTCGGTAGTGTCTGTTTAAAGCAGTAATGACTAGGAAATAAATGGAATAACAGCCAACAACAACAACAAAAAACCAGGGATATTTAATCCGTGTACCAGATGATATCTGGAAATGTCTGTCAGTGTTACTGACTCATTCAGCATACATACTGGTTGCCTACTGTGTGCCAGACATGGAACACATGATTGAACAAGAAGAGAAGAAACAGACAACATAGCTCTCTCAAAGCTGGCATTCTGGAAGAGTCAGGCAGTTAATAAGCACATAAGTTATAGAAACGTGATAGAATTGCCGAGTGTCATGCATAAAAGAAAAAGCAAAGCAGGACAGTATCAGAAGCACAGGGTGGGGTTGGGATCGGGGTTTTAGATAGAACGGTAGGAGGGGCACCTGGGTGGCTCAGTTGGTAAAGCGTCCAACTTTGGCTCAGGTCATGATCTCCAGGTTCGTGGGTTTGAGCCCAGCGTCGGGCTCTGTGCTGACAGCTCAGAGCCTGGAGCCTGCTTCAGATTCTATGTCTCCCTCCTTGTCTGCCCCTCTCCTGCTCATGCTCTGTCTCTCTCTGTCTCTCAAAAATAAACAAACGTAAAAAAAAAAAAGTACAGAGGATGGATGATATATTTTTTAAAAAATACAGTCATGGGGCGCTTGGGTGGCTCAGTTGGTTCAGCGTCCAACTTCGGCTCAGATCATGATCTCATGGCTCATGGGAATGAGCCCTGAGTCGAGCTCTGTGTTGACAGCTCAGAGCCTGGAGCCTGCTTCAGATTCTGTGTCTCCCTCCTTCTCTGCCCCTCCCCTGCTCATGCTCTGTCTCTGTCTCTCAGCAATAAATAAATGTTAAGAAAAAAAATTTAGATACAAAGGTAGGAATTGTTAAAAAAAAAATTGCTTGAGGCAAGCAGAGAAACCTGAATATTTGCTGAGTATAAGGTGATACAAAGAGGTTGTTATATGAATTGGGTATGATAATGGCATTTTGGTTACTTTTAAAGCCCTTATCTGTGGTAAACTGAAATATTTACGGGGAAATAATGTGACCTAATGCAACTGGGATTTGCTTCAGAATGTTGGTTTTTTGCTTTTAATGTTTGTTTTTATTATTATTTTTGAGAGGCTGAGCAGGGGAGGGGCAGAGAGAGAGGAAGGCACAGAATCCCAGGCAGGCTCCAGGCTCTGAGCTGTCAGTGCAGAGCCCAACACGGGGCTCGAACTCACGGACCGCGAGATCATGACCTGAGCCGAAGTCGGACGCTTAACCAACTGAGCCACCCAGACACCCCTGCTTCAGAATGTTTGAGCAGAAAAAGAAAAGAAAGGAAAAAATTGAGTTGGGAGAATAGATAAAACAAGAATGGTAGAAAGTTGGTGTTCGAAACTTAATCAGTGCAGAGGGTTTCCTCAATACTGTTATATTTTTCTATATTGTTCTCTATACTGTTCTAAAATTTCCATATTAAAAGTTAGAAAAAATAAGTGGTGGTCGGTAAAGGCCTCGTTCAAGAGGTGACATGTAAGCAGACTAAGCTGACGAGGACGTGAGGGAGCCAGATGCACAGAAGGGTGTTGGGGAAGAGTATACCAAGCATAGAAACATTCAGCACAAAGCATGCTCCCAGAACCCTAGCCTCCTTGTTGTTCCTTGAATGGGGGGCCACGTAGGAAATGAGGGCTGGGAGATCTTGGGGGGCAGGATAGAGAACACAGAGCCTTTTAAGTCACTGTAAGGACTTCAAGTGCAGGTCAAACCCAAGAGCATTCAAGGGGCTGCTCCAGAGTCACGCTCAGATATATTTTCTTCGTCGAACCATTCAGGTGCCTTCAGGTCTTTGCTCAGATTGAGACTATACTGCATGATCAGTACCGTCCAGTAGAACCATCTGTGATGCTGGAAATGCTCTGTCTGTGCCAGCCAGTGTGGCATTCCCCCTGCCCACCTGGGGCCAGAGAGTACTTGAAATGTGCCTGGTGTGACCCAGCAGCTCAATTTCGGATTGAGTTTTATTTGGGTTCGTTGAAACTTGAATTTAGATGCCCACATGTGGCTGGTGGCCCCGCCTCGGACGGTGCAGTGTTAGGAGGTGGCTGGCTGCACACCAGCATTTCCCTCCACGCTGGTTTTTATTCGGTTCCAGCAGCCAGGCCGTTCTCACCTCAGGGCATTTGCTCCCCTGCCTGCACCTTTCCCTGGGTGCTTCCTGTGTGTCCTTCCCACCTGATCTTATACAACCCCTCCTAAAAGGCCTTCCAGTTTAGTAATCGGGTAGCTCGGCAGGATCCATAAGCTCCCACTGGCCAACGGAGATAACAGAGTTCATCTTAATACATAGTTAGGTTTGGGCCCTTTATAGTTTCTTCTTTTAACTTGCAAAATGAGAATAGTTTCAGTAAATAGTGCCTCACCTAGTCCCTAAGATCACTCCGTTGGTGGGAACAATTTTGTTTGCTGTTGAATGGATAACCTAATGCCAGATGTTACTCTAGAAAAATGATACCCCAGTAGTCTGTAATAATCACCCAACCATACTAACATTTCCCCTCATCCTGTCACACCAAAAGTAGCAACTAAATGATCTCTTTCAAAGTAGATAATTGCAGAACATAAAGTAGGCTTCTCTAAATTGGAAGAAATTCCAATCGTAGAATCGAAGACGTCGATTATAGTAAAACTCCCTCCTCTGTTGATTCATGAGTTGGTTAGCTTTGTCCAACTCTTATCTGCTCTTGTGAAGCAGCCAACAGTGAAGAGAGAGCAGAAACCTTGTAATCCCAATTGTTAGTAAATGTTTCATGACCATAAAGTTCCAGAAATCGTCACTGCCGCCCTACAAAGCCACCCTTCCACTCGCCCTGTTCCGGGGGATTTCTGCTCTGTGAGTATTAATGAAAGCAGAGTTAATTTACATTATAACTTCGCATGCCACCTGGGGACCTAAGGAGTTGAGTTAAATAAGAAAACACGTGTGTGTCATACATCCCGAACATCCTGCATTCAGATAACTGGTAAGATTGGAGGGGATTAACTCAGCATATTTTGCGATGTCCTATCCTGGTTTTCCATGATGTTGATTTTATCCCTCTTTGGACATTAGTTCTCTCCCTAGATCAAGTAGCCAAGTTCAGTTTCTGTAGCATTTATCTTTTCCTGTCTACTAGGTTTCGAGAGATTACTTTTTTTAATGTTTATGTTTGAGGGAGAGACAGAACACAAACGGAGGAGGAGCAGAGAGGAAGAGAAAGAGACAGAATCCGAAGCAGGCCCCAGGCTCTGAGCTGTCAGCGGAGAGCCCGATTCGGGGCTTGATCTCAGGAACCGTGAGATCGTGACCTGAGCTGAAGGTGGACGCTTAGCTGACTGAGCCACCCAGGCACCCCTTGAGAGATCTCTAATACGTAGGCCCGGTATTCTCTAGCTGTTCTTTGTGGTCATCTAGTCAAGAAATATGTTAAGTTATTCCGTGAAAAAAAATGGTGGTTAACTGAATTCAGAAGGTCCCTTTGGTATCATAAGATTGTTTGGCAAACTACCAAGGCAGAGGTCCTTGAACCAAAAGACGTTCTTCTCAGTTTGGTTGCCACAGCGGAGGTAGGGCTTTGGGTGTAAAGTTACCACCCCCTGAGAAGGATGCCTCAGCCCTGCACTTTGTTTTATCCCTTTCTCCCCTCCAGCTCCCTTCTCTGTGCCCCGGCCCGGCCCCCACTGGACACTGTGACCGAGTGCTTTCAAGCACAGTGATGGGAATAACGTAATGGTAACTGCTGTGTTTACACTTGCTCCGCCCGGTGTCACGCTGAATGCTTCCACCTCTGTGTTGACATATGTGTTGCTCTCACCTCCGCTTTACAGGGGAAGAAACAGACCTGGTGAGGATAAGTACCTTGCCCGGGGTCTCATGGCCAGAACCGGGTGGAGCTGAGATTCTAACCTGGCACGGGAAACTGCAGTGGAGCTCTGGAGTGTATGCCCCGGGGGCAGTTCCCACACAGGGCCAGCTCAGAAGCGACTCCCTCCCCCTCGGCGTCCGGCAGGCCACTGAGCCCGACTGCCGTGGTCCTGCACACATGAGCCTCCCTGCACACCCGGAGAGTCCTTCCTCGTCCTTGCCCCCACCTCTTTATCCCAAGGCTTCGATAGGGCTTTCAGGTCTGAGGCAGCTCAAAATGTGTGGCAGGGAGGGGCTGTGTGTGTGTCAGTGGACTTATGTCACCGAGCACCAGCCACTCATTACACACCCAGGCATAAAGGGTTCCCTGGAGCAGGATTCACCTCTGATTCTTCTGGAGTACTGTGCTGGTGTCTTGTAATCGATGCAGCCCACCTCGTCTCCTCCTGGGTTATTACGGAGGCCCCTTAACTGCACACTCCGTCTCCAGTCCTGCCTCTTCCCCGATGCGTCGTTTACCTAGAGTCTGATGTTTCTAAACCAAATTTAATTCCCACTCCCCTGTTTAAAAACCTTTGTGACTTCTCATTGCCCTTGGGGTCAAGAGTGAGCCTTTTACGTCCCTTCTGAAGCCCTGAGTGGTCTGGCCCCTACTCGCCTCTCCAAACTTATCTCTTACTGGGCCTCATGCCCCTCACGCTATCTGTCATCTTGCAGAACCTATTCATGTTTCTCCAGAAAGCATGGTTTTTATCTTGCCTCTGAGCCTTTGCACATGCTGTTCCAGCAGTGCCCCCCTTTGTGCCTGTACCACACGTCATAGCACTTGCTTGTCTACTCACTTTTATTCACCACTGTGACTTGCACAATTACAGTGCTAGGCACAGAGTCGCGGCTCAACAAACCTCTCTTGCATGAATGAATGAAAATCATTCCATTTTAGGTTTTTAAAGGGAGTCTGGATCTGGATACCCCCCCACCTCGTTCATGATCTGGGTTTGCCAGTATTGCTAACTCAAGTTCCTCTATCTTTTCAAATGTTTACTTCTTATTTTTTTCTGCTTGTAAGTTTCTCCTTTCCCATTCTTCAGGCCCTCCTGTTTAAGACACTTTGGAGTGCTTTTCCGTCTAGTCTTCTTGCCCGCCAGCACAGCGATCCTGGGTGGCTCCCGTCCACGTTCAGCAGGATTGTTGAAGACTCTGGGTGCAGCTCTTTCAGACCGCAGGGTCCTTCTGTAGCAGCCCCAGCCCTGTTTGAGCCCTGTTTGCCAGCAACACTGGGAAGGATGGAAAGAGTATTGTGTTTGTCACGCAATGTCTTAAAGGGATAGGATTTTTCTCTCAGTGATTTGTTGGTGTGAGCAGGGAGGAGCAAAGAGGAAGGCAGTCTGTGACTTGCATTGGCGGGGCGGGGAGGGAGGAAATCATGGAAAGTAACAAAGGATCTCTACCAAGAAAGTGTTCCCTGGTTACAAGGACTCATATTGTGGATGTCGATCTAGATTTTCCGAGTGCAGCCCACCTTCCACACTCCCCAGCGAGGGCAGGATCGTTGTCGAGGTGGCCCAGGTAAATAGCAGTTGTTCTTTGTTGCCTTTTCCTTATTCCAGAGGTTACACTGAAAGTCCACGTCAGTGATGCCAGCACCCACCAGCCCGTCCCAGATGCGCTTATCGAGATTTTCACCAACCAGGTCTCCATTGCCTCTGGCACCTCGGGCACGGATGGCGTCGCTTTCATCAAGTTCCAGTATAAGCTGGGCAGTCAGCTGATCGTCACCGCCACGAAGCATGCCTATGTGCCAAACTCTGCCCCGTGGAAGCCAATCCGATTACCTGGTAAGGTTGTCCCGGCCTTTCTGCGAAGCAGAACTTGTGGTCCGGGCTCATGCAGGAGTCAGGCACAAAAGCCATTTTGAAAATAGGGGTTGACGTCAGAGACTCTTAAATACAGAGGACAAACTGAGGGTTGATGGGGGAGTGGGGGAGAGGGGAAAATGGGTGATGGGCACTGAGGGGGCACTTGTTGGGATGAGCACTGGGTGTTGTACGTAAGCGATAAACCACGGGAATCTACCCCAAAAACCAAGAGCACACTTTACGCACTGTATATTAGCCAACTTGACAATAAATTATATTAGAAAGAAAGAAAGAAAGAAAGAAAGAAAGAAAGAAAGAAAGAAAAAGGAGGAAGGAAGGAGGGAAGGAAAGAAAGAAAAAGAAAGAAAGAAAGAAAGAAAGAAAAGAAAGAAAGAAAGAAAGAAAATGATTGCCCTCTACTGCCAAAAATAAAAAAAAGAAAGAAAGAAAATAGGGGTTTAGTCTCTGCTTTACTTTTTGGTCCTCTGATGGGAAGGAAAAGTAGGGTCCTGTATGAAGGAGGTGGGAGCTCTCACTCAATTTACACACACAATGGAATCGAAAACCGTAGAGTTTCTCCGCATTTCCCCAGCGTCCTGTTGTATACCTTGTTGATGATAACTGACAGGATGACATTGGGGCAGTGTTCTGGAAGGGAGCTTCAAGGGGCCCAAGAGCCACGCTGGCCAAAGAGGCAGGGGGTGATTGTTCTCTTTTCCTCCTTCTCACCTGCTAAGGGAAAACACACTCCTCTGTGTTTCCTCAATGCTCTCGCTCACGTCCAGCACTTCTGATCACCAGCTGTGTGGCGGATTTTCCATACATCAAGCAGTTCTCAGATTCTCAGATGCCCACTGGGCGTCCTACGGTTGAGCTCAGTTCTGACTCTGTCTACCTGGAGACAGCATCAGATCCCACAGGTGAAGGGCTCAGTCCCACGTGACTGTCCCACTTCAGATGCCAGTCATAAGTCCCAAGATGTCACCTGTGCTTCTGACCTGTAGCTCAGAGGTTCCCCAGCCCCTCCTCGGGTTTGACTGATTGGCTGGAGCGGCTCACAGAACTCAGGGAAAACAGTTGTTAAAAAACAGAAGTCAGCCAAGTAAACTTGAAGGTCTGTTTGGCTTTATTAAGTGATTCATCAGTCAGGCAGCATTCATCCAGCAAGTAGAGGGGAGCTTCAAGGAGTTGCACAAAACAGGGGGCACCTGTGTGGCTCAGTCAGCTGAGCGTCCAGCTTCGGCTCAGGTCATGATCTCACGGTTCATGAGTTCGAGCCCTGCTTCGGGCTCGCTGCTGCCATCGCGGATGCTTCAGATCCTCTGTCTCCCTCTCTCTCTGCCCCACCCCCACCGGCACTCTCTATCTCAAAAATAAACATTTTTTTAAAAAGCAGCTAACATATGTAAACTACCTTACAGTGCCTAAAACACAGTAGAGGCTCAATAAATAGCACAGTGACTGGCAAAATACCAATGTCAGTGCTCATCTCTGTGCCACCACACCACTGGACGCACACTCCATCAGGGTCCCCATTGCCTCTGGGGACACATCTCATACAGCCCTGGCATCTGCCCTCATACACAAAGTTCTCTGTAGTTGAGTTTACATTTATTAAGTACCTACTATGTGCCATGGAACTCCCCTGGCCACTGAGGATATAGATCTAAAGACACAGAACTTGCCCCTACGGAGTTTATGACTTAGTTTGAGAGTTATGTAGTCAGCCACAGAAGCCATTCCCATCTAAGGAGATGTTTGTGTGTATATGTGTGTAGGGCATCCTGGGGGAGGACTGGTCATCCTAGGTGAGGGAATGAAGACTTCCTGGAGGGGGCAGGAGGGAAGCTGAGTCCGGAGGGTGATATTAGTATCAGAAGGTGCTGTCAAAAACACACAGGTTCCAGGACTCACCCATTCAGTCTGGGGACATTGATCCAAAAGTCTGCATTTTAACAAGTAACTCCCCACCCCCAGATACTTAGAGATAAAAGCGTTCACTAAAGTCGGGGACCACTTCTTTGTGAGCTACGGAAAGCAGCTCACAGCTATTTGATATAGATACAACTGAGGAGATAGATCATTTGGAAAAATCTTAGAGAAAGGGGGATAAACCTTTAAAGAAATATTTAGCAGGCAAAATGCAGAAAGCCTCTGAGAACAGATGGGAGAGAGTTAAGGGAAAGGACAAAACAGAATTGTAAGTTGGATCTCGCGTTTCTAGCTGGTGACGGAACAGATAGAACAGATGGTCAATGGGGTTGAGAAACCCACCACTCTGTGCTTCCTTAAAGTTGACTCAATTGATGTAGTGACACTCCCCTGGCTTGGGGCTCAGGCAGAGGTAGGTGCAGGTGATGGTGGGGGAGGGGGAGATGGGAGGGAAGGAATGAATGTTGGGGTCATAGTTGATGAGTTCAGTGCAGGGGAGATTGGATTTGGGCTGCCTCTTGGACACAAGGGCATTCAGCCTTTAGTTTGAAATGATTTGAGGGCGCTCAAGGGGTTTGGAGGTAGAGGTGTGGTTTGGGGGTCACCAGCATCATGGAGGTCGGAACCGTGACCTCCCCGAAGTATGGGGAGCAGGCCTGGGACAGAACCCAGAGAAAGCCCCCAAAATAGGAAGATGGTCTTTACTGGATAATATATGAAGAAAGTGTTTGACCACCTCCATTTTTCACACTGAGAAATCACTGGAAACAAGGGAAGGTTAAATGGTATCCAGACACCACAGCTCAACCTTTGCTGGGAGAGGGGCTGCACAGAGTAACAGCAGTTTGTTCTGTAAAGTCACACGGGCACTGGGTTAGTCGATACTGAGCCATTGCCTCTAGGGAAAATTCAGGGTTAGGGTCCTGTGAGCCTCCTGTCATAACATTTTCATCAGCTGAGCAATATATCACCTTGGTTTATGTGCGTTCGGGGGTGTTTAAAGACACGTTATTTAATATGTACTGTTGGTTCATAAACATGGAACTCCTGGCCAACAGCTCCATAACTCATGCTTGAACAAAGCTTATCTAACATATATTTTTCCCATGAGCACCTCCCAGCCTTCCTACAGTCAGGAACACTAGACAGCACGTCAGCGCTGTGCCTGGGGGCCGTTTTAAACAGCAAAATCCTGAAAAGAAGCACAGGAATGTGAAAAACTTGGCACTAAATAGATCAGCAGAGGACGCTTACAGTATGAGAGCTGAAAGGAAAAAGCGGAGTGTTGCCTTGTCCGACCTCAGCTGAGAATGTGTGCATCCAAGACTCAAATTTTTGACCCCTCTGTACTTGCACGGAGAAAGCATCATGAGGGCGCCTGGGTGGCTCAGTCAGTTAAGCCTCCGACTTTGGCTCAGGTCGTGATCTCGTGGTTTGTGAGTTCGAGCCCCACGTCGGGCTGTCTGCTGTCAGCACAGAGCCCGCTTGGAATCCTCTGTCTCCCTCTCTCTCTGCCTCTCCCCTGCTCAAGTTCTCTCTCTTTCTCTCTCAAAAATAAACAAACATAAAAAAGTTTAAAAAAATTAAAAAGAAAGCATCATGAGGATTGATTTGGGGGGTCACAAATGAATTTTATCAAGTAGGCACATTCGCAAACCCCAAATCCACAAATAATGAACATTCAATGTACGTTAATTACATTTGTTTTGACTTTGTTAACATGATCAGACTTTAATTGCATTTGTTTTGACTTTGTTAATATGATTCTTGGAGAAAAAGCAACGATTTCTATAATCTCCATATTTTTTTTTTTTTTTTAAATTTTTTTTTCAACGCTTATTTATTTTATTTTTGGGACAGAGAGAGACAGAGCATGAACGGGGGAGGGGCAGAGAGAGAGGGAGACACAGAATCGGAAACGGGCTCCAGGCTCTGAGCCATCAGCCCAGAGCCTGACGCGGGGCTCGAACTCCCGGACCGCGAGATCGTGACCTGGCTGAAGTCGGACGCTTAACCGACTGCGCCACCCAGGCGCCCCTATAATCTCCATATTCTTACATGAGTGAAATAATGGGAATTATGAGGTTTAATTGGAAGAGATGGGAACTAGGCATGACACCTGGGTTCCTGCCCCACCCACCCCCAGCTGCCTCACATATGGGAGCCCATCATGGCTTTGGGGGCCCGTCAATGGCTTTCTGAGTCCACGTTCCTTATTTCTAAAACTATATTGATTAGACTAAATAATTTTCAAGGACCCACCATGTCTTTGATTATTTTCTCTGTTTGCCTCATTAACATAATAAAGATACTCTTAACTAGAATCTGACAGAAAAGCTGACCAAACCTTGGACTTGTCCATTGTGAGAGCAGAGTAAACTTTTGTTGTCATGCATGCTTTTGGAGGTCAAGAGAGCACTGTTGAGGGTACCTGGGTGGCTCAGTCCATTGAGTATCCGACTCTTGATTTCGGCTTAGGTCATGATCCCAGGGCTGTGGGATCAAGGCCCGCATCAGACTCTGCACTGAGCATGGAGCCTGCTTGAGGTTCTCTCTCTCTCCCCCTCTGCCCTTCTCCCCTGTGTGTGTGTGCTCTCTCTCTCTCTAAAATAGTAAATAAATAAATGTTTTTTTAATGTAAAAAGAGAACACTGTCGATATTGCAGATAACTGGACAAGGAATAGAGAAAAGTAGGAAGCCTCCTGGTTTTGTTTGCATGTGCACCCTTGAGAGATTTTGGAATGGATTTCTTTTTTCATCCTTGACAATGGTTCCTGGAGAATGTGTTGGTTTTGCGCTTTCAAGGAAGGAGGTGTAGATTGGAGGGGGGGAGCCCAGCATAAGGAGAGCACCCTTTACCTTGGCAAGCAGGTGAAACAAATTCACCTGTATAAAATGAGTCCATCAACTAAAGACTGTAAGCCCACATCTGAATTATTTCCATCTCCATAGCCGTTGCTTCACCAGACCTCAGACCCAGTTCATTTGCCCCCTCAAATGACCCTCTATGTTACCGAGCATTCGTGTCTTAAAAATTTGTACATGCAGATATGTATATGTGTGTGTATATATACATATATATGTATACATTACATATATATATTTACATACATGCATATGTAGAATTGTGTCAATTTGCTGTCCTCGGGATAAAGTTTAGACCCTCCTCCCCTAGCTGCGTCTCCCTTACACATCTCATGGTCTAGACACCTAGGCAGTTTGTCAACTCTCCTTGTGACTCCTTTTGAATCTGACATTTTGCCCACTCTGTGTTTGTCCACACTGTTATTCCTTTACTGATGTTTTCCTGGCAACCACGTCTTAATGTCTTCCTGGCTGTTTTCTGCTCCATGAAGTCTTCCTGACTCTTCCAGGTAGAGTTAGATGTTCCTCTCTCTCTACTTACCAAAAACCAAACATCTACCTGGTGTGATAAGAACCCCCAGACATCAGTCAGCATCTCTTCTATAATGGGGGTCCAAGAGTCGTTCTGCCACCTCCTACCCTCCGGGGCACTCGGTTGATTTGAGGTGGGCCGTCCCTTCCTTCCTGCTCCAGGAGGCCCCTGTGGTGTCCCTCTTGCCACGCAGCACACTCAGCTATAAGAGACCGTTTTTCTGTCCTCCAGAAAATAAGGTTTGAGAAAGGTTGCTGGAGCAGATGCCTTATGTATGGAAGTACCAAATGTTTCAGGTTAGAAGTGTTTACAGAACACCCCACAATGGTCACGCACATCTTGAGAGACCGCAGGGCCCAGGACATACCCCTCAGGATGTGCGTGAACTCTCCAATGGGACAGGGCGGCCCATGCAGGCAGCATCACGGCAATGACCCTTTCTTCTGGGCCATTAGGTACCCAGTGCCATTGGCCAAAGGGGTCATTGTTAAAGAAGGTCAAGTGTACCTTTGAAGTGGTTGCAGAGGATTTACCCGAATTAGGACTCCCCACTTTAGTCCTGGCTCATACGCATTCCCTGGTCTCCCATCCCCCAACCTGGTGTGGATTTTTCTCCCAACTTTGAACCCCTAAGATGAATTCTTTAATTTCTTACTTTTTTTTTGTTTTTGAATTTTAAGTCATAATTCATATACCATGAAATTCACCATTTTGAAGTGTGCAGTTCACAAGATGATACAACCAACACCACTGACTAATCCCAGAATATTTTCTGTACCCCTGAAAAAAAAGCCCAGACCCATTACAGGTGACTCACTGTTACCCACTCCGCCCAGGCCCTGGCAACCACTGATCTCTCTGTCTCTATGGTTGGCCTATTCTGAACATGGAAGATAAATGTATCTCTACAATATGTAGCCTTTTGTGTCTGGCATCTTTATTTCTTTTAAACGTTTATTTATTTATTTTGAGAGAGAGAGCGCATGCATGAGTAAGGGAGGGGTGGAGAGAGGGAGAGAGAGAATCCCAATCAAGCTCCGCACTATCAGCACAAAGTGCCATATAGAGCTTGGTGCCCTGAACCATGAGCACATGACCTGAGCCACAATCAACAGTCGGGACGCTCAACCAGCTGAGCTACCTAGGCGCCACGCGTCTGGGATCTTTCACTTCACATAATGTTTTTATGGTCCATCTGTGTTGTAGCATGAATCAGTACATTTTTCCTTTTCATGGATGAATAATGTTCCATTATATGGATGGACCACATTTATTTATCCTGTTTATCGGTTGGCGGATTTGGGGGTGTTTCCGCTTGTTGGCTGTTATCACTCATGCTGCCATGAACGTTCATGTGTAAGTTCTTATGCGAACATATATTCTCAGTTCTCTTGGGTCTATACCTACGAGTGGAATTGCTGGGTCATATGGTAACTCTTTGTGTGATATTTTGAGAAACCACCAGATTGTCTCCACAGCACCAAGATGCATTCTATTTTTTTTAATGTTTTATTTATTCTTGAGAGAGAGCATCAGTGGGGGAGGGGCAGAGAGAGAGGGGGACAGAGGATCTGAAACTGTCAGCACAGAGCCACAAATGGGACTTGAACTCACCATGCTCGAGATCATGACCTGAGCTGAAGTCAGTTGCCCAACCGACTGAGCCACCCAGGCGCCCCCCCAGGCACCCCCCTCCCAGGTGCATCCTTATTGTTGCTCATGGCACCGGCCAGCTTCCACTCATTGTGCAGCTGCTTCTGTGTCCCAGTTCTCTTCAAATGTAGAACCTTGCAGGTAGGGACTACCTCCAGCATTGATCTGTTGTCCGTGTCCAGCACTGGACCTCATATAAAACGACAGCTAGATAAGTTGACTGTAGAGGGTATATAAAAAGAGAGATCATGTCCAGGGTCAGCTCACTGGTCCCCCCTGGCACTATTAAGAGCCAGAGGTGCTAAATAATGGATATTCTTAGCACTTGATGTTTCTGGTCCCTGATAATTTCCCAGAAACTCACTTTACCTCTCTAGACCTTACTTTCCTCATCTTTAAACTTGGACTGGATAAAGTCCAGGGCAGGGGTCTCTGAATTTGAGTCTGTGTCGCATAGCAGTGGAGGACAGACTCCAGAGTTCCAGTCCTGCGCTCAGTATTTACCAGCTGTGGGATCTTGCACAAGTTAATTCCTTCTCTATAAACCTGTTTCCTTACCTGTCAAATGGACGAGTTAATATCTATTTCATAGGGGTGCCTGGGTGGCTCAGTTGGTTAAGCATCTGACTTCAGCTCAAGTCATGATCTGGCAGTTCGTGAGTTTGAGCCCCACATCAGTCTCTGTGCTGACAGCTCACAATCTGGAGCCTGCTTCGGATTCTGTGTCTCCCTCTTTCTCTGCCCCTCCCCCGCTTGTGCTGTGTCTCTCTCAAAAATAAACAAACACTAAATAAATTTTTTTTTTATTTTTTATTTTCAATATATGAAATTTATTGTCAAATTGGTTTCCATACAACACCCAGTGCTCATCCCAAAAGGTGCCCTCCTCAATACCCATCACCCACCCTCCCCTCCCTCCCACCCCCCATAAATAAAAAAATTTTTTAAGAAAAATAATATCTATTTTACAGGGTTGAGATTTAAATAAATTACCAAAATTAAAGCCCTTAGAATAATGTCTGACATGTTACTAAGGGTTCAGTGACCTTAATGAGTATTATTATTCCATAATACATTTATTTTTTTCTCTTGGATTCATATTCTATCCAGAAACTTACAGGCTTTGTGAATTTTGTAGTTAGAAGTCCAGGTCCTTAAGCAAGAATTTTTAAAATGGCACAAGTTCTCTCATCTTATTACTTACCAGAATAGGGAGTAATGTTCTCCTACCACATGGCATATGTTAACCTAAGCACATATTTTTAAAGTATTTTTTTAAAGTTAATACCTAACTTTATATATTTTCCATTCATATAATGTGTAATTTAATATACTCCTAATGTGAAGGGGCGCCTGGGTGGCTCGGTCGGTTAAGCGTCCGACTTCAGCTCAGGTCATGATCTCGCGGTTCGTGGGTTCAAGCCCCGTGTCGGGCTCTGCACTAACAGCACCAAACCTGCTCGGGATTCTCTCTCTCCTTCTCTCTCTCTCTGCCCCTCCCCACCTCTCAAAATAAATAAATAAACTTTAATGGATATGTGAGGAGATTCAGAATCTTTACTAAAAAATTCTGGTGAATAAAAACTAGTTGACCATCGTAGCATAAGCAGTTTTTATATTGGAGATTGCAGTATTCCCATGGCAATTGGAAAGCCTCTTGCTAATCAGACTTAAATGAAAAAAAAAAAAGTTTCCTTTCTCTCTACTCACGACACTCTGACACCAAATGAATGGGGCTTTTTCTCAAACCAAGCAGTTCTCCGACTCTGGATGCCACCTGGGTGTCCTACAATTCAGTTCAGTTCTAACCTTAACTACCCAGAGCTAGTGCAGACCCTACAGGTTAAGGTCTCAGACCCAAAAGACTGTCCCCCACCAGTCCCCCAGCTTCAGACACAACTCCCATGGTGTCGCCTGTGCTTCTGGCAACTGGCTATGGATCAGGGGTGTCTACAATCCCTTCTCGGGTTCAGTAATTTGCTATAATGGCTCACAGAACTCAGGGAAACATTTATTTACATTGGCCAGTTTATCCTAAGGGATATCATAAAGGATACAGAGGAACTGCCAGATGAAGAGGTGTACAGATGAGGTCTGGAAGGGTCCTGAGCATGGCTGACAGCTTCTGTCCCCGTGGAGTTGAGCCGTGCCACCCTCCTGGCACGTAGATGCGTACACTATACGCATATGGAAACTCCCCAAACCCTGTACTTTTGGAATTTTCACGGAGGCTTCACCATGTAGGCATGATTGATTATGAACTTAATATCTAGCCCCTCTCCTCTCCCTAGAGGATGGAGAGGTGGGGCTGAAAGTTCCAAGTTTCTAATTACAGCTTGGTCTTTCTGGTGACCAACCCCCATCCAGGAGCCCACCCAGACTCGCGTCATTAGAACAAAAGATGCTCCTACCACCCAGGAAATTATAAGGGATTTAGGAGCTCTGTGTCAGGAACCAGGAGCAGAAATCAAGTATGTATTTCTTATTATGTCACAATACTAAAAATCCGTATTGTTGACTGATTTGAAATCAGAATAGCAAGAATGCAGAGTCCCCAAAAATTGGAGTGGGCATTTTGATTTAAATGTCAGAATTCCCTTATGTCCATTTTTATTCCTGCAGTATTTTCTTCACTGAGCCTGGGCCTGCTTCCAGAACGATCTGCGACTCTAATGGTGTATGAAGATGTTGTCCAAATAGTCTCAGGATTCCAAGGTATGTTGAATATTGAAAAAGAAAAGTGACTAACTTTTGGGCCAGCCACTAAAATCCTGTTATAAGACAGCTTCTTTTCAGATGGTGATGGCAGTAAATTTACCCAGAGCTGGATACTATGCATGTTGTCCTATGAGTGCACAAACACACACTTGAATTTCGGTTAAACTCTCCCCTGGCTGTGATCCTGTTTGTTTTAAGGCCAGCCTTTAACTGGGTGAGAGAAAAGAGAGGGCTTCACCACTCTGTCCATACCACATCTCTCTTTCTTCTCCAAAGCTGAGAATATTCACCTCATGAGTTCAGAGCGCGGGACCCCGTCTGAGCGTCACTGAGCAAAGGTTCATAAATATTCAAGGAGGTAGAGTTTCAGTCTTGCGCAGTGAAAAGGATCTGGAGATCTGTTGCACAATAATGTACTTCACACTCTCAAACTTAAAAATGGATAAGATGGTAAATTAAATAGTATGTGCTTTTTAACACAATAAAACAAAATCCCCCCCCCCCTCAAAAAACAAAGGAAGAAGTGTTCATAGCCTTCAAGAGTGGCATTTTTCTCTGTCTTGTCCCTCCTTGTCTTAACCCCTCTGGTATGTGGTTGTGCATCAGAGTGTGCCCTTATACCTTCTAACTTCTCTTGCAGAGAAACTAGTATGGAAGACTTGAGAGGGATTTCCCTGAGTTGGTGGTGGGGTTAGAATTGGAAAGAACGCTGATGTCCAACGTATTTGTGCCAAAGTCAGTTTCTTTCTCTAAAGCATGGGCTAGAGAGCGCTATTTCCTGGCTCTCAACGTTCCATCGGATTAATTTTTTTGTTTACTTCATTTTAATACCATTTGACACAAATCATTCTCTACCTCACCACATTCCGGTGCCATTTGCAAATGAGGTGACCCCATTTATTCCTTTTTTGAGTGGCTGTGGAGACCCTGCAGAAGTGATCATGCAGCCGTTATAATCAACATATAACACTGTATTCCTTTTAGGCATACAGCGTAATAATTCGAATTATGTGTATATTGCAAAATGATCGACACTGTAAGCCTAGTTAACACCCGTCACCACGTGTAGCTACAAATCTTTTTTTCTTGTGACGAGAACTTTTAAGATCTACCCTCTCAGTAACTTTCAAATATACACTACAGTGTTATTAACTATAGTGACCATGCGGTACATGACATCCCCAGGACTTATTTATCTTATAACTGGAAATTTGTACCTCTTGAGACCCTTCACCCATTTTCCCCTAACATCCCACCTCCGGCAGCCACCGATCTGTTCTGTTTCTATGAGTTCGGCTTTTTTAGATTCCACGTAGAAGGGAGACCATGCAGTGTCTGTGCTTCTCTGTCTGGCTTGTGTCACTTTGCATAATGCCCTCCAGGTTCAACCATGTTGTCACAAATGGCAGAATTTCCTTCTTTTTTCTGACTGAATAATATTCCACTGTAGATCACTTTTCTGCATCCATTTATCCACTGATGGACACTTAGGTTGCTTCCACACCTTGGCTCTTGTAAATGATGCTGCAGTGAACATGGGGGGGGTGGGTGGTGACTAGGGTTTTCTCGAAATGAGGGAATGATTATGCTTCCTTCTCATGTTCTTCACTAAGAAAGGAATCGTTAGTGTCCTGCTCTCATTTCGACTGGACTACATTCTGATAAAGACTGAAATGATCTTTATCACAATTTTGGTCTTCATCAGAATGCAGCCCAGTGGAAGATGATAGCAAGAGGTGAAAGCTTGTAATTAATGTCCTGGGTACAGACAGGCTGTGATCACCCATTTACGTCAAGATTACGTCTGTTGATTAGGATGTTCTGAGTATAATTTAGAGCTGACTTCAGCTCTTCAAATATCAAATGGAAACTACGAAGCACCTGAACCAGGCTTCCTGAAGCCTTGGAGTTTGGTACCCACTCTGCATTTCCAGAGGACGGGCACACACTTTGCGTTTCCTCAGACCCAGCCCGGTTGGGACCCCGCTTCTTCTAATCGGGGCTGTTTTTGCTGTGCCATGTGCCCCTGTGGCAGGGGACTGGCACAGAGCAATTAAATGCTGTCACGGCAGCTGTATATTGTTTTCTTTTTAGATATGCCTTAAGACCCATCTTTTCACAGAGAGGGAGACAAACCATAAGAGAGTCTTTTTCATTTTTATTGATTTTTGAGAAAGAGAGAGAGAGACAGAGCATGAGCCAGGGAGGGGCAGAGAGAGAGAGAGATGGAATCCAAAGCAGGCTCCAGGCTCTGAGCTGTCAGCACAGAGCCCAACGCGGGGCTCAAACTCACGAACTGTGAGATCATGACCTGAGCCGAAGTCGGATGCTTAACCAGCTGAGCCCCCAGGCACCCCAAGAGACTCTTGAATATAGAGAACAAACTGAGGGTTGCTGGAGGGGAGGTTGGTGGGGGGATGGCTAAATGGGTGATGGACATTGAGGACACTTGTTGGGATGAGCATTGGGTAAGTGATGTGGTGAATCACTAAATTGTACTCCCAAAACCAGTATTATGCTATAGAACTCACTTGGATTTAAATAAATCTGAAAAAGACCCATTTTTATCTTTCGCAGCCTTGCGTGTTTTGATTTTTTAATTTAAAAAACTGACCACCGGGGCACCTGGGTGGCTCAGTTGGTTAAGTGTCAGACCCTTGATTTCGGCTCAGGTCATGATCTCACTGTTGGTGAATTTAAGGCCCGTGTCAGGCTCTGCTCTAACAGTGCAGAGCCTGCCTTAGATTCTCTCTCCCTCTCTCTGCCCCTCCCCTGCTCTCATGCTCTCTCTCAAAATAAATACACTTAAAAAAAAAAAAGTTTAACTTATAGGGATCTTTGGTAGTAGCTAATGGATTATGGTGTTCCTCAAGAAAATATATTTGGACACTCTGCACTCTAAAAAAAAAAACACAACTGACCCATGTCATATTTTACACGTTGTTCTAAAGGCCACAGCCACCATAATTTTCATCACCTGCTCTTTCTCTTAATTGGCCCCTCCCCTACCTTTTCCTCAGAGTTAGTCTTCATTTCCTCTCTTACTAGCTGTACTCATTCTTTGTTCCACTTTTCTTCTGCTTCCGGTGAATTGCTCATCCTTTTCCTGAGATGTTGGTCCACAACACACCCTTTGCTAGAAAGTTCTCAAGTAGCCAGGCTGCTGGACTTCTGCGGTGTGGACCTGCCAGTGGGCTTTGAGAGATGGAGAGGAGAGGCACCTAGGTGGCTCAGTCGGTTAAGCGTCCGACTTTTGATTTCAGCTCAGGTCATGATCTCACAGTTTGTGAGTTTGAGCCCTGCATCGGGCTCTGTGCTGACAGCACTGAGCCTGCTTGTGATTCTCTCTCTCTCTCTCTCTCTCTCTCTCTCTCTCTCTCTCTCCTCTCTCTCTCTCTCTGCCCCTCCCTGCTTGCGCTTCCTCACTCTCAAAATAAGTAAATAAAATAAAAGTAAACGGTAAATAAATAAATGGAGAAGAGCCAGGCTGCGGGGTACAGACCAGAAAGGGACCTTGTCCAATAGAGCCCAACTCCCTACTGCCTTCCCCAGCCCTCACCCTGTGTCCTCTGGGCACCAGTATGGCTGCAGAGAACAGCCTTCTACCTCTTCTCCGAGCACTGCCCCCCTTCCTGGTCTGAAATGTCCCTGAGACACAGCCTTCCCTGCAGCCTTCTCAGGTGGGGGCTGTGCTCACATTACTTGTCTCCTTTCTCCTTCCTTCCTTCCTTGAGGATCCTTGGAGGCCAGCTGGACCACTCCACCAGTGTCTGGGTCAGCTTTTCCTCCTGGACTGATGATACGAGCTCCTAGTTCCCAGGTTCACGATGCTCCTAGAATTGTTTCTTGGGAATGTGAGCCTCCATATGGAGGATGCCCCCTGGTCCCAGCTGCTCGTCCACCCCAGGGGTGCCCCCCTCTACCCTGCCTCCCTCTAGAGGATGCCCCCTGGTGCCCCAGCTGCTCTTGCACTCCCAGGGTCTTTTCTGTCCCACATCGGTCACCCACTTCTGCAGTCCTGCCTTAGGCCTCATCATTCCAGCAAATCAAATGCACCACCTCCGAACTCAGCCCCTGCACTCCCTCCTCTCACCCTGTGGCAGTGGTTCGCACACCACTGAGAGCTCCAGAGCCCTGACTCACCGTGTCCTTACCCACGGATTGCCTCCCTGCCCAGCCTACGAACCATGGCCCTTCGTTGGAATCGTCTCCTTGCAGACACTCCCTGCAGAGCTGCTCCCCTCCCCTTCTGCCATCTTTGACCGAATAACTCCTGACTCCGGTTGACCTGAGCCGCTTGTGGCCACCCCACAGCTGCACGTGGCTGGAGGAAGCCTCACCGGTGGTTGCCCCGACTGGTTGCACGTTCGTTTCACGACCACAGACCTCAAATGGGCATCGGTCCTGGGGCCACTTAGTCGTTTGTTTCGTGAGTCTCCAAGATGATTTTCACACCCTCTTCCCCACCTGCTGGCTTCCTGTGTGTTCACTCACACTCCCATCCTCTATCTCCTCTCCTCACATCTCTGCCTACTTCACTGAGAAGCTGAGAACCCTCACCGCCACCCCCCCCCGGCCCCCAGCAAACCCACAGACCTGCTCATTGTCCCTCGTTGCACTGGAAGGAGTGTCCCTCTTCCCTTACGTGTGAGTCCTTCTGTTTGTGCTCAGCATCTCATCTCCTCTCTTCCTTAGGGATTCCAGAAGTTTTTCCTCACCATTTTCTCCTCATCGGTAGCGGGCAGATGTTAAAATAATGCATCTCTAATGCTTCCACAACCGTGTCTGTCTCTGGCCACCGCCCTGGGTCTCTGCTGTCTTCCAGAAGGACGTCTGCACGCCCTTCCTTCCTGCTTCCTCGCCTTTCTTTCCCTGTTCAGCACCCTGCAAGTGGCTCTCCTGCCTCGTTGCTCCATTCAGACTGCTTTGTCAGAGTCTCTTACAAGCCCTGCGTGGCCGGGCCTGAGGACATTTCTCTGTGCCTTCCCCTGGACTCTCCACGGCACCCAACAGGGATGACTCTGGTCGCTCTTTCTGGAGACTCTCCTATCTTCCATAACACCATGCCTTGATTTTCTTTCTCCTCTTGGTCACTTGTGGACACTCCAGTGACTGTCTGGGCCTACATTTCTCCTTCCCACTACCCTCCCCACAAGGTCTCATGGGCCCATGCTTTAATGCTGTGTAGACACAGATAACGCCCAGTCTCTCACCTCCCGCCCAGACTCGCCGAGAGGGAGACCCAGAGCTGGCTGCTTATTTGACATCTCCGCTTGGATGTCCACTAGGCATCTCAGATTTAATGGGTGTGTCCAACTTTCTGTCTCCGTACATGGTACAAACATGGTACTTAAGTGGTCAAGCCAGACCCTAGGAACTATCCCTGACTCCTCTGTCCCCACAGCCTGGTTCTCTGGCACAGGTGTTTCTCTCCATCTGGGTCACCACCACATGAATCCAAGACTCCGTTTCCCCCTGGAGAGCTGCGGTAGGTTTTTAATTGGCTGTCTGCTTCCGCCCTTACCGACCCATAATCCGGTCTTCGCACTGCTAAAGCGACCAGGTCACCTTGCTTCCACTCTTCAGTGGTTTTCCCTGTGTACTTGGAATAAACTCCCAAATGCTTAGCCTCAGGGCTGGACAGTCCCCTGGCCCTGAGCCTCGGTGGCTATGTAGTTACCTGGAAGGGGAGTATTGGTAAGAAGGGGTCAAGATTGTAGTATCTGGATACATGTTCCCGTGAACAGGCTCTCTGCACCCCAACCCCCCCCCCATGCATACTTCTTAGACCCTACAGTTCTCATTGTGGACCTCTCTTGTCCTGCCCAGGCACCTTTGACACCCATTGCACCACACGTGTGACCCCTTCTCGGCCCCTCTCTCCCTGGGAGCCACTCTACCCTCAGCAAGGTGTTTGTGATAAGGGCTCACTCTGAAGCCCACAGGGTCTGTTGCTGTGGCCACACTTTACCCCACCGTGGCTCTCAGACCACCTGTCACTGCCTGCTCCACTCCTCACTATGCCCCGCCAGCCCCGAGACCTGATTGTCTCTTCTGGTGACTGTGAGGGGGCTCTTGAAGGGTCTCAGCATCTGTGTCACATGCTGTCTGTAAGGAGTCACCTTCTCCTCTTGTGTATGACCTTCATCTCCCCTTCTTACGCTCCGTGGGTCAAACGGTTACAACACGCCGGGGCCTCGTACCCTGAGTGATTTCAGAGTGTTCTGTGCTTACACACACTTGCATCATCTCTGCTGCCCACACGTGTTGCCACAGCCGCTGCACTGATCCAGGCCCTGGTCAGTCTCTCTTGGACCAGGCAGTATCCCCCAGCTGGTGTTCTTGTCTCTAGTCTTGGAGTTGAGATTGGAGCTGGACCTGCGATTAACCAGACTTCCTCCATCTTGTGTCTCCCTCCTAGTACACCTTGCCCTGAACTGCCAGGGGACTCTTCTGGGGGCAGAGCTCCAGTTATTTCACACCCCTCAATTTCCACCCCACCCCCACTTTTGCCCTAGAATAAAACCCAGTCTCCTTAACACAACACATACCGACCTTGTGACCTGGCCTCAACCTCCCTTCCACACGTACTTCTCCTTCAGGGATCGTTTTCTAGCCTGAATTTCCTTTTGTGTTTTCCATCTGGGGTGTCCCACTCTGTCTCCGAATCTGTCTTCGAGCCCTTCTTGGCCATCAAGAGCAGCTTCAGGGCCACCTCCTTCGGGTCTTTTCTGCATCTTCCCTGGAGATGTGGTTCATGCAGGTGCCTTGCCCTCCAACCTTGGCTGCCAAGGAGCTTATATCATGTGACCCCTGACTCAGGGGTAACCAGTCCACAGTGTGGCCAGGGGCTGGGATCCAGCCAGAAGAGAAAATCTGGAGCCATCAGTTCTTCGTTCTCTTCCTTTTACTGAGATCCAGCTAAGAACCAGAAGAGGTGAGAATCTCAGCTGAGTAGTTATGAGGCGCAGTGGGTCTGTGACCATTCCAGGCCACCTACGGGCTCAGGGCAGAAGAGAAGAGAAGAGAAGGTCGGGTTCCTGGATGGCTCAGTCAGTTAAGCGTCCATCTCTTGATTTCAGCTCAGGTCATGATCTCATGGATTGTGAGTTTGAGCCCTGCATCAGGCTCTGTGCTGACAGCAGGGAGCCTACTTGGGATTTTCTCTCTCCCTCTCTCTCTGCCTCTCCCCTGCTCATGCTCACTTGCTCTCTCTCAAAACTAAATAAGCTTAAAAAAGAAGAAGAAGAAGAAAAGAGAAAGTGTGAGTAAGAGAAGGGAGCCAGGTGGTGGCAGGTCAGAGAGAAGCTGACTGGGGATTAGTGGAGTCATGGTCAGTGGCACTGCATTCACGTGAAATCTACAGACTCTTGCCATTTTGCCCACAGGTGCCCTGAGCCCAGGCAGCTTCCATGCCCTCTGGCTCCCATCCTTGTATTCTGACACATCCCTGTATCCCTTATGGCCCCTCAGGTCCTTATCAGTAACCAGAGGGTGGATTAAAACCCTCCAGCTGGGGTGTGTGTATCTTATTATGATACCTCCCTTTCTACCGTATTTGGTAGTATACCTTATCTCCCCAACTAAAAATTTGAAACATGAAGGCAAGAAGTTTGTCATCTTCACCTTAAAACCCGCCAGGCACTGGCCCTACACTTGCCATATGATAGGTATTCAATGAACAAGTCACTGAACGATTGAATAAATAAAATTTTTTCAAGTCTAAATAACCAGTGCTTTTTGCACTTCCTACGTAGGTTGTCTGCACCCTGATCAATTATTTCCTTTGTTGTGGCTTCTAAGAAAATTGCAGCTCACACAGGCGCACACACACACACACACACACACACACACACACACACACACACACATATGCACACACGCAGTAAGAGAACTTGAAGAGCTCTTTCTCTAAGGAGTAAGAAGCATGGTCCTACCATAAGGGTATTAATCATTCAGGAAGTTTTTGTTACATTTAATGTATTCACTCGCATTCCCTCCTGTGTATAACCAAAAACTGGGAACCATCTCTCCCTTTCTAAAATCTTTTTTGCATTCCAGCTTTTTAAAAGGACAGCAATTTTGTTAATTTTTTTTTTAACTTTTCCTGGTTCATGAGTTTAATCATTGTTCCTTGTATTTTTCCTTGCCATGGCAGAGTTGAGACAGGACAATAATACTGCATGATGTTGTTTCATGTTTTCTTACCAGTTGGAAGGAAAGCCATATGTAGATAATTTTTGGTCTTTGCAGTTCTGTTCTATAAAATTAATATAAAACTGAATTTACAAAAGCTACATTCAATTTTTCTCAGACTGGTCTAGTGTAGGTGTGTTGATTTATTTATTCTTTGGTGGATTCAGAGAAGAAAAAAAATCAGTTCTTACTTGATCAGAAATGTAAGTACTAGAAGCCTTTGGATTTTAGTGTATCGCTCGGATGTTATAATGTGGCAAACGCTCCTGAGAAAAGGCAGGTAGCACGATGACAGTTCAAACATGTTACGTGCATAGCCCTGGGTGATGATGCCCATTGTTTGGCTTTATGTGACACTAAAGTAAAAGCTTTGGAAGAATGAAGGTCACTAGGTGGAGATGAAAACAGGAGAGGAGGGAAGGAGCCCCGCTGTTCTCATTAGTTGGACGCTTCATGCTTCAGTTGACGTTTTGTTTTGTTTTGTTGTTTTGTTTGCACCCAAGTAAAGTAGAATAAACTCATGGGAAATGAAAGGTTTCCTAGAAAAATAAAAAGACCGCCCACTTGTTTTCTTCTCTGTAGGTATGGTCTTTAAATTCTGACCATACACACCCAAACACTATTCTGTCATCAGACTAGCTTCAGACACAGGAAGTGCATAATACATGCACATTTTCAATGGAACAGTCCTTAGCAGTGACTTTCATTTAAAAAGTAAGGCAAGTGATTGTGTTTTATTGGTGACATTGTTTTATAAAGAGAGCCTGGAGCAGTCTCACGATAACAATGTGGTGAAGGGGAAGGGCCAACTTAGTAATTGGTTAACTCTAGAGTTTTCTGCACCATAGACTGTCTGAAAATGTGCTCCTTGTCACAGAAATGCTTGCAAATTGCATTCAGACTTTGCAATGAGATGGGAAGTGAATGACAAGAGAGAACACTTACAGATTATTTTATAGGAATTATTTTCTTTGAGGGGCTCAGTCCATTAAGCATTTGACTTCCGCTCAGGTCATGATCTCATGGTTCGTGGGTTCCAGCCCCGCATCGGGCTCTGTGCTGACAGCTCAGAGCCTGGAGCCTGCTTCGGATTCTGTGTCTCCCTCTCTCTCTGCCCCTCCCCCACTTGTGCCGTGTCTCTCTCAAAAATAAACATTAAAAAAAATTTTTTTTTAAAGAATTATTTCCTTTGAGTGTGTCGTGTACTTTTCCGAGGAGCACATTCACACAGAAGCCTGTGGGGATAGGATCGGTGATGTTTCTAACGTTTAAATCTCAAGATGATTAATGATCAGGCGTGGACGGTAATGATGGTGGTGTTGGAATCTGGGGACAAGACCGGCAGTTGGCCTGCGGCTCTGGCTCCCACAGCGTCCAGCAGACCTTCATGCTGTCTCACAAGTGGGGCATCTCGTCGACTCTGTATGTGAGGACGTCTATAAGAAGGTGTCATGAAGATGCGCCACTGCTCATGGCCACACTCTCAGCACCGGCTCCCTCCTGGTTCCTAGGGCACTGCTGGAAGCCCCGCCCACCTCGCCCATGCCCCGCCCACCTCGCCCATGCCCCGCCCACCTCCCTACCCCTCCTCCTGGCAATGACCTTGCACCCAGAAGAGAGGCCACCAGGGGAGGATGGCGTGGTGACTTTTCTCTGACCCTCCTGATGTGCCTGCTGTGGTCCCTCCCCCACCAGGAGCCCCTCCTCGAGCACAGGGTCCCCACCTCTTATCTCCTCTTCACGCCTCCCTCCCTCTGTAGTTCTCCTCCCACTCTCCCTCAGCTCCCAAAACCCCAGACTTTAGAGAAGCCCTTAATAACCCACCTTCCTCCTTCAGCTTCTACCCGCGTCTGCATCCTCCTCCGAACAGGACAGGTCTGCAGGGGAGGGGAGGCGGGAAATTAATGTTCATCCTGCACCTGTTACGCACCCGGAGGCACCACTGGGCATCATATATGTGTGTGTTGTGATCTAGGCATCACAGCAACCACATTATGAGATGGGCGTCATTCATACCCATTTGAAAGTTAAACAACCTGAAGCCCAAGGTCACTCAACTAGAAGGTGGTAGAAGAAAGACTGAAGTGTCGATTGAGTGACTCCACTGCTCCATGTTCTGTTGTCATGGTGGCTCTACTTAGGGAGATGTACACCTTCACGGATAAACCTAATTAGGGGCGCCTGGGTGGCTCAGTCGGTTAAGCGTCCGACTTCGGCCCACGTCATGATCTCACAGTTTGTGGGTGCGAGCCCCGCGTCGGGCTCTGTGCTGACGGCAGAGCCTGGAGCCTGCTTTGGATTCTGTTTCCCTCTCTCTCTGCCCCTCCCGTGCTCACGCTCTGTCTCTCTCTCTCCTTCAAAAATAAAAATAAAACATTAAAAAAAAAACCTAATCCAGGGCACAGTGAGATCAGTGCTGGAGAAAGATACACGTAGCGTTTAGAGGTTGGGGTGTGATCAAGAACGTCTCCACAGAAGAGGTGGCCTGTAGGGCACATCTTGGATGACGCGTGGGACATGCAGGTAGAGACTGTGGAGAAGAGACATGAGCACGTGTGGAAGCACACAGCCAGGCAGTCCCACGTGGCCAGAAGGTGAGAGCCAATTGTCAGGAAGTCCAGCATCTCTTCCGAGGTAGGCGTGGTGAACTAGGAGGGGAACAGAAGCCAGGACTGCAAGAATTCCTTTCTGTCTCTTACTAACGAGATGCCTGTGGACAAGTCACTTAGCCTCACTCGGAAAGCAGAGAGGGTTCTTCCTTCACAGGACTGTTGTAAACAGTAAGTGAAATAATGTGTATGGAAGAACTATGTACATTCTAAAGCACTGAACTCTACCTGTCACAGGACGAGAAGCATAGTAATTGGGGTCTGTATTGCTCTGTAATTGTCGCTGCCATCATTAATTTACCAAGTGGTGGAGATCCGTTGAAGGTCTCTGGGCTGAGAAGGGTTGTATCTGTAAACGAAGTGGGAAAAAGGTGGCCAGGCTGGAGCACAGTTAAGGCAAGGGGTAAGGCAGGGTAATGCAAGGTGGGGGCAGAGAAGGAGGAGACGACGATGCTGGAAATGTTGGGAAGGAGACTGGCCAGTCCTGGCAGGGAATGAATGCACAGAATAATAGAAAGGGAAAATGATGGCGTCCTGGAAGCAAAGCTAGGTGTTGGGCAGAATGGGGTAGGGGGTGTTAGATGGAAGAGGAAGTAAGTGATGGTGTTGATGCGCCTGTGGGGCATCCAGGTGGAGGTGTCTGGAAGGCAGAGGAAATGCAGAAATGGGGCGGACAGGAAGGCCACCGTGGAGGGGAGTCAGTGAGGAGAGAGCCCAGAAACTACTACGGAGGCAGCTGAAGGCAGCCCCTTAGGAACTGTTTCATCCGGAGGTGGGAGGAGATTTAAAAAAAAAAAAAAAAAAAAAAGCACTTGCAGAGGAAAAAGCCGGCTGACTCTGGAGAGACCAGAGCCCAGGAGCACGAATGCCAAGCAGGAGGGGTTCCTGGGCGGGGGCGACGAACAGTGTTGACCATTGTGAAGAGGTCAGCGAGGAGGAAGGCTGAGAAGTGGTCACGGGTTCACAGATTATACAGTTGTCCATTGACATTAACGAGCGCAGCGTGTGTTGTAAGTAAAAGCCAGATCGCTGGGCGTTGGGTGGAGGGAGAGGAGGCCTTCGCTTTTGGGGGTAACGGCATTAAGGTCATGTTTCGGTGTTATTTTTCTAGATGAGGAAGAGACGGGTGTATTTGTTGGTTGTGGAGGAAAAGCCTGTAGAGAAAATGATGGACGGAGGCAAGATTAGTTGGCTGTGCAAGTCTTGCTGTATGACACGCAGAAGGTAGGCTAGAGGCTTGGGCTGACTGTGGAGGAGACGGGGGACAGAAGGGACAAGAGAAGAGGGAAGACAGGAGGGGTGGCCCCAGCAGTTTTGGTAACACATGATCAAGTTTTAGGGTGACAGTGGGGTGGTCCGGAGCCGGCCACCAAGAAAGAATTCTTGAAGACGTCTTTGGTGCGAAAAAGGTGATTTTATTAAAGCACAGAACAGGACCCATGGGCAGGAAGAGCTGCACTGGGGTTGTGACAGGTAACTGATTATATACCCTCAGGTTGCGAGGGGGTCAGGGATAGAGTAAGTCTCCGAGGAATTTTGGAAGCAAGGTTTCCAGGACCTTGAGGGGCCAGCTGTTGCTAGGGAAATATCATTTATTACCATTTATAAAACCTCAGTCTTGAGACCCTACAGATGTTTATCAGGGGCCCATAAGCTTGGGGCATGATTGCCAGCATGCAGCTTGGGGCAGTTGAGATAAAGGAAGTTGACTTATAGCATCCTGGAGGTTGGGATGGTGTTAAACTAAGGTTCTCTTTTGCCCCCAGCAAAGTGTCATCCTCGAGGCAGCTGAGCTCCTAGAGGGAGGTCACTGTGCCGGTCTCAAGGACTTGTCAGTGGGCTGTAGGCAGTAAGGGAATTTAATTTTCCATTTGCCTTAGTTTCCCATATTACAGTGGCAGGCACTTAAGCCCCTTTCCTTTGTTCTTGGGTAGCCGGGAGCGTCCACAGAATATCACACAGAGTTTGAGAAGAACAGAGAAAGTTTGAAAAACCACTATTGCAGAGAATGTGGGAGAGGCATCCGGAGAAGACCTAGCCAGTCCCATCCCCTTCTGTCCCTCCCCTGTCTCCAGCCCATCACACCGCGTCCTGGAATTACAGAAATCTAGCAGCGCTAATACAGGAAGATGGGCCTGAGGTCATGACCGCTCCCCCAACCCCACGCAGACACTTTGTATTTCATTTACACCGAGGCTTAGAGTAACTTCGACCCTTAACATAACTCTCTCCTCCCGTATTTCTTTGGTCATGTCAGCAGGCAGAGGTCTGGCCTTTGCTCTGTGTCGGGAAGTGTGTTCGGTCCCTCAGCAGACAGGTGTCCGTGTCATGCTGGTCACAGCGTGTGTCCAATCGGCTGGACAGGCCACACCCCCTTCTAGTAAACCTTCCCCAGGCATCACCCGTCTGTGCCCCCCACCTGGCAGCCACAGCAGATAGACCCCAGATGTCTGGCCAGTGACCAAGTTCTTTGGCACAAAAAAGGAAGGGGAGGGTGGGGAGGAGAGGTGGGGAGGGTGGGGAGGAGAGGTGGGGAGGGGACTGAGACGCATCTCCCACTGAAAGGCAAGATATGCCAGAGAACATGAGAAGGCTGCGTGCCTGTTAGAGGGAGGGGTGAGGGAGAGAGGAAGGGAGACGGGAAGGGCGGGCAGGAGAGACAGCCAGTGGCCCCTGAGAGCTGGGGTGCACTGGGGTCTGGAGTCTCCCAAGTTCCAGCCAGTCCCCATGAGGGCATCAGTCTGATTCCCCCTTCACCTTTCAGCAGCCACCCTCTTCCCTTGGTCTAGCTTGAGGAGATTTCTCTTCCTTCCAGCCGGAGGAGCCTTTGCAAAAATCTCAGCCTTCCCATCTTACAGCGGCTATTCCCGAGGCCTGGAAAGCTGCATGTGGATCTCACCCTGCTCTTCCTCAGCCCTCATGAAGACAAGTCTCTCTTTGCCCTGTCACACTTGAGACACCCTTCTCTGCGTATTTGCAAGTTCTTTGTTTCCCCCACCGCGTGAAACCCAGGCAGGCAGCCGGCAGCATTGTTTAGCTGAAGGACAGTGGAGAAAGGGAAGTAAAGGTCTCAGAAGGTTCACTCCCATTGAAAACCACACGATAGGAGCAGCGAATGATGTTCTGTAGTTGGGGGTGAAGAGACGAGAAAAGAAGCGTTGCCTTTGACTCTCCATCTCTGAGCGCAGCGGGGTGCGGGGGGGGGGGGGGTGGAGGAGATCAGGGAAGCAGAGTGCTCCTTGCTGGGCGTGGGGTGCTCCTGGGGGACGCGAGGTGTCGGCACTCTGTGCATACCAAGGAGGTGACAGGCGGAAGACATCAGTCTTCTGTGAAATCAAAGGAAGAGACCAGACTGAGCAGAGCTGGGAGTGAACAGAGACAGATACTTGGATGCTGGTGCCTCGCCACAGGTTGTAGGGGTACAGAGAGGCAATGGTGGTTGAAACAGCACTGCATGTGGGTCCAGTTACCTTCAGCGGAGGTGACTGAAGACAGAGGAGTCATGGCTTTGGGCCTCTGGCTCCCGTGGGCCCTAGAGCGGGGCTTGTGTTTCATGGAGTGCACACCAGTCATCCGAGACCTGTAACCAGTGATGTTCAGGAGGTATGGAGAGCATCTGGCTCTCGGCCACCTTGGTTGTGCACGCGCCAGCCCGCCTCCCCGGGACTTCACATCCGTTGGGCTTCTGTGGCCTCACTTGTAGAAGAGAGATGTGGACTAGTTGATCCTTTGAGCTCTAAAACCCCCTTATGCTAGAACCCTTTCGGATAAGCTTATTCCCCACTGGAAAGTTTCTGACCCAGGGTTAAAAGGAACCCTGGAGTCGGCATAAAGACTGTCCACTCAGGGCAGGGCTGTGGTGCCTGACAGCCGTGGACTGTGGCGGGGGGAGCCCCCAGCCGACCATGGGGGAAACCTCAAGCCCTGGGCAGGCTATGCAGTGACCCGAGCACCAAGGCGGATCACTGCTTTTGAGGAATCACTCTTTCAATCCGCACGAGTGTGCACTTTCATTGGTAAGGTGCTATCATTCCCACTTCGGTTACTTTTTGTCTTAAGGATGTTTTTGCACCTTAAGGACGACTTAGCACCTTGACATCTTGAGACTGTCACCAGAGCCATTAGGTGAACACGGGTTCAGGCTTTGCGATCAAAACAGCGTGTGGAGCACAGTCGAACTGCAGATGCTGTCACAGGGTAGCCTTCTGAGTGGGGCCACCCCGTCCTTCTGCACCCAGGAGCTGGGTGTGACGGAGGCACAGCACCTCCACTCCACTCAGGGGTGTCTCATCCCAAAATTCTCGACATAAGCTGTGCACCCTGCAGGCAGAGCCCGGATAGCACGTGGCAGCTTCCACCGAAGGGGGTTCGGTACTGTTGGGCTCTTGTTAGTAATTCTTGTACAGGCTGCACACTTAATTCCCTTTGCTCTGCTGCTGTGTGGTGTGTGGAGTTAAGCCAGATTTTGCCAGATGAAGGAGGCGTGCATAACGGGATCAAAGGGTATCTCTTGCTTTGTTTATGTAAAGAGATGAATTGTCATCTACTCCTTTCCCTCATGTGGACTTCCTTTCCCAAAACGTTACCCCCATCCATAGGCACACGCTGGGCAGTGAAAAGCTTGCTCACAAATGGGACTTAGGAAAGCTTTTTGTTAAAAACCCAAATAACATCCTGTGTCAAAACAAATGTGACAATGGGCTATTATTCCTGTCCCCATAATAGCATGTTGTCACATCTCTGCGCCCTGCCGTGAATGGGGGAGGGGAGGAGCCGCGGGGGGGGGGGGGGGGGGGGAGGGGGGGAGGAGGCGTGCCAAAACGTGGAGAAGCACTTCCTGGTTTCCTTAGATTTACTGCCCCTTCGGGAGGTAACTCAGAAGTCCATTTCTGCAGGTGCCCGGCCACAGCCTCGCGTTCACTTCCAGAGGAGAGCTCTGCGGTTGCCGGAGAACACCAGCTACAGTGACCTGACGGCTTTCCTCACTGCCGCCAGCTCCCCGTCCGAGGTGGACAGCTTTCCCTACTTGCGAGGACTAGACGGGAACGGAACAGGTAATCTGAGTCTCTCCCCTGCTCAGCTGGGGCTTCCGTGTTTGGATTTTTCCGTGGGGCGGGGAGGATTCGTACCAAATGAAAGAACCGAAGCCGGGAAGTTCAAGTGTGCTGAAACTGTGTTAGTTAAGGAATCCGGTCTACACCGCTGCGGTGTATTTTCATGACTTTGTCTCCTTCAGTCATTCTGCCTCCTGTACCTTCTGAGCTCCCCTCTGGTAGACTTCAGAGACGTGCTTTCCACTGAAATTGTTGTGTTCGTGTTTTTCCAAGGGTAAGGTCCGAGTGAGGGGCTCTCTGCCCCTCGTCCCCACTGACCCCTGGAGCCTGCAGGATGCAGCCCGCCCACCCACGTGTCACAGTGGGGAGGGGAGGTGGCACTGGTCTGGTGCCGAGAGTGGGGACGAGGGGGCTGCCATTTCTAGGATCGGGAGCATTTCGGAATGGGAGCCTCTGCTCGCCTCCGTCTGTACACATCCAGCGTGTTCTCACCTCTGCCCATCCTCCGTGCTGTTCCCTCTGCCTGGACTTGACAAACAGTGGCCAGGCTTTGAAGTTGACTTGAATCCTCTCCTGACAGACCTCTGCGTGAGCTCCGTCAATGTCACCCTATGCCCGCATGATACACAGAGCTAAAAAAAATCAGAGACACCAAAAACCACCAGCTGGAGAATATGTAATAATTCCTTGTCAGTAAAAGACTGGTTCTCAGCCAACAGTGCACTGGGCACTAACATGGCCCCTAGTCCTAGTGAATGGAAAGCAGCAGACTCTGAAGTCCTGAATCATTTCTTGTATCCCCTTTTGTTTTCCCCACACTTCTGACGTGAAAACCAGAGGCTGTTCTGGGTTAAATCCTGCTAGGTGAGGAGGTGACTGCATTTCCCAGAAACGCTTCTATTGAATTTCACTGAACTGTCCAGGGCTTTGCCTAAGCGGATCTTGGGTCCTTCTGAAAAAGCTTTTTACACCTGCAGCATCTGATCCGTTCTGTAGAATGCTGACAGATTTCTGGGGACCGATCAAGATGACCTGGTGATTTGTTGCTCGCCTTTGTGGCACCTGTCCGTCTGTGGAACCTGCCTTCAGAAATGTTTCTTCATACTTTAATTTTTGTATGAAGGTGCAATTAATGCATCTGTAATTGGCCATCAGATAAAAATGGGTGGTAGCCACTCTGAGTAAGTATTACTGGGAGAGAATGTTGACTTACAGGCCTGGGAGAAAGTAGCATTTCAGGGAACAGGAAAATGTACGATTTGAGACCTGTACCCATTCTCTCCAGTAAATGATGCACAAGCATAAAACCCTAACTTGGAGGGGGCGACCTCATTCCTCAGAGCTCACTAATTTTTCTGTGCCCCGTTTCCAAGAGCTCTTGAATAAATTATGAAATCCGAGACGATGGGCAAGGGAGAAGAACACAGAGACATAGGACTATTGATTTTAGAGGAGTTTGTTTTATTTTAAAATGACTGTTATTTCAAGGGGGGGAAGAAAGAAGGCCTTAGAAGGTTACGTGCACCCTCTTTCCCACTGAAATAACTAATACTTGATGTGGGAAGAATCAGACCTTGCCTGAGCCCCGCCGGGAAAGGCGGTGTGCTGGCTCACAGCCCAGGAGGGCGTGGGCACGTGGGGTCCGCTTAGCACCCCGACATCTCATCAGCCAGGTGCCTGTGTCCAGTTTCACATCGTGCACAGCCTCTCTTCTTCCCCACGATTGCTTGCCTGCCTCCCTCCTGTTTGATAAAATGCATCTAAGAGATTACGGCTTTGCGTGAGGGCCTGGCCCACGCACGCCAGGGTAAGGTGGCAGGTCGTCACGAGAGTCCAGCAAAAGTGCGTGGAGCCCACAGACAGGATTGGAGAACGTTCTGCAGGCTGGTCTCCCCAGAGTGTCCTCGTTCAGAGGATGCTGTCCGGTTCAGAGGGGGTTTCCAGAGTCGTCAATAGAGAAACCCGGCCGCGGGGAGATTTGGGCCACTTCCCCGTTGTCCAGCCACGTCCACCTGCTCCATAGTGTCCTGGCGTCACACGGGGCAGCCTCCTTGCACAGGCCACAGACACTGCACCTTGAGAGAATCACAGTCCCCACTCTGGTTGATAAGAGATTTCTTGCACACAACGGTTCTGACATTCCCAAGCGGTTCTCAAGAAACAACTTCCGCTAGTAACTCTAGGAAGACAGGGAGGTGTCAGTTAGTTAGAAGTTAGAAGGACTAACACCCAGCGAAGTTGGTAGCAGGATGCAAAGCCAGGCAGAACCCGAGATGCTATTTGAGCGAAACCCCTCATATTAGAAGGGATGAGTCCGGGGCCTGCTAAGCTTGGTCCAGTGGTGCTGCCCCCTCCCCCTGCTGCCTTTGCCTGACACCTGTCTTTATTCAGACGTGACAGGAGCCTGGTAACATCAAGAGGGAACAAGAAGGAAAGTCCTCACTGTATACAGAACTCAGTGTTTCCTGTAGAGTTGCAGTCTTGTAACAAGGGCTGGAACAGAAACAATGGAATCCTTCAAAGTATGGATCGTTCCAGAATAAAGAAAGTGGGAGGATACAAGGGAGGGTATTTTGGAAGGCGTGGGATAGGAGTGGGCATTGAGCGGAGCACTGAGAAAGCAGGTACAGCTGCCTGCTGGGTCTTTGAACAGAGAACTTTTCAAAGAACATTAAATCTCCAGAACCTAACGTATGTAACTTTAAATTGATAAGCCCTTTTGTGCGATGCTGTGATTACTTCTGAATATTTAGAGCTGAGCCTGTTTCTTTCCCTCAAGTCCTAGGTAAAGCATCTAGTCCAGATAACGCAGATAAGGAAAACAAATCCCAGAGGAGCAAAGTAGCCTGCCTGAGGCCACAGATACAGCTAGTGGTGCCTCTGGGACTGGAACCCCGGCTCCGTGGGCCAGGAATGTGCAAGAAAATAGGAAGGGAGGATTGAAAGGTGATGAATGGGGATCAGGAGGCAGAGTTAAGTGGGAGGAAAGGCTGGATGATGAGTCTGGAAGGCGTTCCTGCCCTCCCTGCTGCTTCCCTCTCCTGCCTCGGGTTTGCTGAAAGCAGCACTTCGGGTTTGAAACCGTTATCGATAAGTTGTTTATACAGAGTCTAGTAAGTTACTTAATTTCTCTTTGCTTGCAGTTCTGTCCCATCCAGAGGGTCTAACAGAACCTGGGGAGCTACACTGTAGACCCGGTTTTGCCTCCACGTCCCCTTTGGACACTAGGCACTGCTTTAGGTCTCATCCCAGCAGATATTTTGACCAGAAATATGGTAAATTCTGGGTTTTGGCTTTCTGGGCCCTAAAAAGAAAAGGCCAGACTAAAAGATTTCAGAACTTGAGCCTGTGATTCCAACATGGACCTTTTGATGAAATTCCTATTACTGTGCCCGTCCCTTCAATGACAAACAGATGGCCATAAATCGTAGAAGGTAGTGCTGTTGTGACCTATATATAATTTGCTCTACAAAGGGTTTGGCCATCACTTGTGTTGAAAACTCTAAAAGTCACTACAGTTGCTCTAAACGTTTACATCTAGTCCTAAGTGGTGGTTTGCAGTAGCTCAGGTAGTTGATGGGTAGATAACCTATGTAAGCAGCTTAATAAGAAATCCTATAGATTATATTCTAATGGAGCTTAAATTTTTTTATCACTGTGCGTTTGTCATTGTGCTCAAGATTTAAAATTACGACGTAAACATTTTGTGTGAGATTATATTTCACTGCAGAAAAATTGCTCTACGATGGATCGCTTAAGTATATAAATATAATATCGCTGTCCTCAGCAGTCCCTAATTTATCTATAAAGTAGGCAGTCGTTAAAGGCTTGGCTTAGAGAAAAGGCCCCTGATGTAGAATAATTGGCATGTTAAATTCCTTTTAAACAGATCAAAATAACAGTGGCACCTAAAATTAACTCCTAAATCTTTCAAGGCCGAGCTTTCAGTAGGGTGCTTTGAGTACAAGTAAGTTAATATTTTGAGGCACTCCTTGAAAACACCGCCCCCCCCTTCTTTTTGAAAGCAGCCTCTAATGTAAAACATTTGGTTTCATTATGGCGATCTGCCGAGTCATTAACGTGTGTGGGTCTCACTTTGTGCAGGGGTTGATTTCAGGGATTTCTACACTTACCCTCCTCTGACACCACAGAGGGGTCTCTTCCTTTCGAGGCCCTTTCTGAAAGCAAGGCTCAGTAGTTAGAGGCAGCAAACCTGAGAGCTTCGATCCCAGATCCCACCATGCCCTTGGGGCCAGTTCCCGTTTCTACCCTCTCTGGGCCGGTTTCTTTGTGCGTAAAGTGTGGATTTTACTTACCTTATGGAGCCGTGGTGAGGTATCTGTACATACAAAGTGGTGAGGATTTTATACATGTAAAGTGCTGCGTCTAGTCCCTGGCACATAGCAGGTACTCAGTGAATGGTTAGCTGTTGCTATTTTCTGGCAAACGTTTGCGGCAGCCCCACATAGGGCCCTTCTGTGCACGTGATGGATACTCCCTCTTGCTTCCAGGAAACGGCACCAGGTATGACCTGACCCCAGTCACGGCCGTCAGTGTCCACTTGCTCAGCAGTGATGGAACGCCAGTGCTGGTGGACGGCCCCATTTATGTCACCGTGCCCCTGGCCACCCAGAGCAGTCTGAGGCACAATGCCTATGTCGCGGCGTGGCGATTTGACCAGAAGCTGGGTAAGCAAGACTCCAGTGATTGGCTCGCAGGTGACTTCATTCCTGTTTGATTTTTCCTTTTAAGATATCTGTGCAAGTCTCCTTTCCTTGAAGTTACCGAATTCTGCTGCCCACAGCGTATCGCATGGTTTCTGGTAGGTGAAGCTTACACTCCACTGTGCCAGGCAGGCACCTCTTGGGAGGGTTTTTTGTTTTTGTTTCTGTGTGTACATTTAAGTCAGTTTACTTGAATCTTTAAAGGTTATTAGAGCTAAAATTGGCTCCCCTGATCTTTATCATTTTATGCTCTAGGTTCTCTGATCCCTCGTGGTTTTCTGTTTCATGAAAAAGGAAAAACACTGCCAACAACACACCAGAAGAGAAAATAAAAATTACCCACAATGCCACCACCTAGAGAAAAACCACAAATAGCATTTGGGATTATATCCTTCTGGTCATTTCGCCATGCACACGCGTGTTCGGTATCTATTGCTGCTTAACAAATTGCCCTAAAACGTAGCAGCTTTCAACAACCGTGCACATCTCCTGCGTCACATGTCGAGAGGTCAGGAATCCAGACACAACTAGCTGGGTGGTTCTGGGTCGGGTTCTCCAACAAGGTAGCCGTCTGGAGGGCGGGGGGGGGGGGGTGCGTTGCTAGTGACTGCACGTCCAGTCTCACTCACGGGTGTTTTGCAGGCCTTAGCTCCTCACTAGCTGCTGGCCAGAGCCCTCAGTTCCTTGCCATGTGGGTCTCTCCATAGGGCGGCCCACAACATGGGCACTTGCTTTCACTGGAGCCAATGACCCAGAGGAAAAACAAAATAAAATAAAAATACAGAAACACAAGTGGGCAAAGCAGAAGTCAACAGTCTTCTATGGCCTCGTGTGAAAATGACAAACCATCGCTTCTTTCCGTGCACCGTTGGTCATGGAGCCCGACGCTGGTACTGTGTGGGGCAGACGGCACAGGCGTGTAGACACCGGGAGGTGGGGATCACTGGGGTCCTCTCAGAAAGGCTGGCTTCCACAAAATAGATTTTTAACAGAAACGAGATTATATGCTAGGTACTCCTCTATAACTTGCTTTTAAGAATCGCTTGTATATCATAAACATCTTTCCGTGGCATCAGCTGTTACTCTGCAATGTCAAAATTGATGATTGCATAGCATTTCATTATATGGATGTGTCATACTTTGGTTGCTTCCTACCCTGTAATTGGAGAAAACATTACTATTCTTACCGGTGCTGTGATAAATATCTTTGTAGCTAAATCTTTAGGCACGGCCATGATTATTTCCACAGGATAATATTTTAGAGGAGGTGGAGCTGTTGGATTAAAAACATACATGGGGACGGGGCACCTGGGTGGCTCAGTCGGGTGGAGCATACAACTCTTGATCTCAGGGTGGTGAGTTCAAGCTCCATGTTGGACACAGAACATACTTAAAAAAATTTTTTTAACGTGTATAAAATTCTAGGAGTGCCAGGGGTCCCTGGCTGGTTTGGTCAGTTGAGCATCTGACTCGGTTTTGGCTCAGGTCACGATCCCAGGGTCATGGAATCGAGCCCCACGTCAGGCTCTGTGCCGAGGGTGTAGCCTGCTTGGAATTCTCTCTCTTTCCCTCTGTCCCTCTCCCCCCGCTTCTCAAATTCAATAAATAAGTAAATAAGTACAAAATTCTAAAGCTTTTAATACATGTTTTCACATTTTTCTCTGGGAAGTTTCACATTTGACGATCATCACGACGTGATGGGCACACGCGCTCGTGTGCTTAGATTTTCACACCACCTGCATTCCTGTACCCCTTCGGTTCTTAGCAGGGGTCGGTGGTTGATATCAAATGTGTTTTCAAAGATAACCTCTTGCCTTGAGTAGTCAAATTAGAGTTCTGGGAATTTATATTTGAAAATAAACGCCCGTTCGGTATTCAGGGTTTGGTGGGGTTTTGTTTCGTTTTGCTTTGCTTTCCAAATAACTACTAACAGGCGCCATAATTATTTGTGTGGAATTCACTGATTTTCCCAGATGTACTAAACTTGATGTTGAGGAATGGGTGGTGCCACTGCAGTAACATATCCTGCACTGGGACAGACGTGCTAACCGCTGATGTGTGTTCTCCACAGTGTAGTGACTTTTTGAGGCTCTGTGATGAAGGTCAGGTCGTAAGGAGCCCTGCGCCTCCCAGGAGAAGACAGATCGGGAGGGGTGTGACTGAGAGAATCTCAGAAGAACACAGGAGAAAGTAGCAAGCAGAAGGGAGACAGCTTGTATTCCGTCTCCTGAAAGCCTGGTTCTGCTCCTTGTAAAGCTGTAGGTCCCGCCTGGAGCGAATCACCGTGCCTGTTTTCTCATTTGTGCAAGACATGCTTTTGTCGGGGCTCCTATTCCCTTTTATATTCTGCTTCTCTCCCTGGACCTCCCAGTTGGCCCCAAATGTGCCCGGGAGCAGCAGCATGGCATGTGCTTAAGAGCCAGGGCTCTGGGGACACCCTGGATTGGGATTCCAGCTCAGCTACCCACTGGCTGTGTGCCCCTGGGGCGAGTTACTTCACATCTCTGGGCCATAGTTGCCTCAACTGTGACATGGGGTTGGTAATAATAGTACCTCATGTTGTTACAAAGAGTGTATCAGTCAGAGTTCTCCAGAGAAACAGAACCAATAGGATATGTGTGTGTACCCCAAAAAAAGGAACGAGAGGGATTTATTTCAAGGCAGGGGCTACTAGATTTGTGGAGGCGGACAAGTCCAAAATCTGCAGGGTGGGCCAGCAGGCTGGAGACCCAGAGAAGAGTTGATGTTGCAGTTTGAGCCCGAAGGTAGTCTGCTGGCAGAATCTCTTCCTCAAGGGAGCTCAGTCTTTTTCTTAGTGCCTTCAACTTACTAGATGAGGCCCGCCCACCTTATGAAGAGTAATCTGCTTCACTCAGCCTCCTGATTTGTATGTTAATCGCATTTTATTTTTTTTATGTTAATCTCATTTTAAAAATGCCTTCACGGCAACTTCCATACGTGTTTGACCGAGTATCTTGAGACCATGGCCTAGCTGAGCTGACACAAAAAATGAACCACTCCAAGGACTAAATGAGTTAATGTCTGTGAGAAGTATAGTACAGTGCCTGGGACATAGCAAGGACTCCCTAAGGGTTTATAAAGTCAGCAGAAGGCTTCCCGTTCTGTAGGCTTTCACGGGCCATGCCTCCCAAACCGCTTTCCCAGATTTCCCCTTAGCCCAGATCTCTCAAAGGATTGTTCTCCACATGCGGCTTCCTCAACCCGCCGCAGTCCCGCTTCTGCTGCCCACTCTCTGGAAACAAATGTCACTGAGGTCACCAGCAGCTGCGTGACAAGGCAGGTGACTTCCTTCAGTGTCTCTGCAGCGTTTGGTGGCTTCTGTTCCTCTGTGAAGGGCTCTCCTCTGTTGGCTGTCTGACTCAGTGTCCCCCTGGGTCGTCCTCGTCTGCTGGCCGCTGGCCTCCGCCCTACGCCCAGCTCCCAGCTTACCTCGTATCACTTGCTGGGGCATCTCATCACTTCACACACTTCCACAGCCCCCTGTGCACCCAAGTCTGTTCTCTGCTGTCTGTTCCCGACCTTCCATTAGACATTGGCTGATGGATGTGCCTTAGGACACTCAGGTCCGACATGCCTCAAATCGAGCACATCCACTGCCCTCACTCCAGCATTTAAACCTCTTCGTTCCTGCGTTTCCTCTCTTGATTAAGGGTATCACGCACCAGACCATCGAAGTAGAAACCTCGGAGTTATCCCCACTTTATTCTTTTGCTTCACCTCTCTGCCTGCAGCCATGTGTGGTCCCTTCCAAAGTCCTGTTGCTGTCACATCAGCGTTTCTCAACCTTCCCCTCTCCCCTCCTTCTCTGTGTCACTTCCGCCTTGGTTCAGACTCTTCCCACTTCTTTGACCTATTCCAGCAAGAGTCTGCCTGCCTTCCGCCTCTGCTTCCCTCCACTAGCTCTTGTGTATCGCTGGTTATCTTTTAGGGGCGCCTGGGGGGCTCATTCGGTTGAGCATCCCAACTTCGGTTCCGGCCATGATCTCGCGGTTCGTGAACTCGAGCCCCACATCGGGCTCACTGCTGTCAGCCTGTCAACACAGGGCCTGCTTTGGATCCTCTGTCCCCCTCTCACCCTGCCCCGCCCCCACTTGTGTTCCCTCAAAAATAAACATCAGAAGAAACTTTGAAAGCACGGATCACTTCCCCTCGTGAGATGGTCTCTCAGCTACTCACGGTGAAGCAGTCCGCCCTCCTCCCGGCACAGCGGCTCAACGGTGTCATCAGAGCCAGCCCTGCCGGTCACTCGGCCTCACTTCGAGCGCCGTCTTCTACACGCCCACCGTTGCTCCCCCGCCAGACTGTTCACCCTCCCCCTGGCTGTGCTTTGCTGTGACGGTGTAACTTCTCACATCCCATGAGCAGGATCTCAGTTTTGCAGTCCCTCTGTCCGTCCCCTAAACAGTAACGTAGCCCCCTCTCAGTTACAGTGTGCATATTGCAGTGACACTAGAAATGCATGGGGATGGGGCCTTGTAGTTTCTTGGTTATCAGGGCAGTTTAGTAGACTCTGATACAACATTTGTACTTGAGATGACTACATACAGGGGCGCCTGGGGGCCTCAGTCGATTAAGCATCCCACTTCGGCTCGGGTCACAATCTTATGAGTTCGAGCCCCACGTCGGGCTCTGTGCTGACAGTGCGGAGCCTGCTTGGAATTCTCTCTCTCCCCCTCTCTCTCCGCCCCTACCTCACCTGCACTTTTTTCCTCTCTCTGTCTCTCAAAATAAATAAACTTAAGAAAAAGAGGTAGGATAACTTCTTAAAAAAAAAAAAAAAAGATGACTGGGGCGCCTGGGTGACTCAGTCGGTTAAGCGTCCAACTTCGGCTCAGGTCATGATCTCACAGTTCATGAATTCAAGCCCTGCTTTGGGCTCTGTGCTGACAGTGCAGAGCCTACTTGGGATTCTTTCTCTGTCCCTCTGTCTCTCCACCCCTCCCCCACTTGCACTTTCTCTCTCGCACAAAATAAATAAACTTTAAAAAAAGAGAGGTAGAATAACTTATTTAAAAAGAGAAAGATGGCTATATACATAGACAACAATGGTATACATACATAGTGAGAGAGAGACACTGTGATCACTGGTCCTTCTGAGGGAGCCAGGAGGAATCAGAACTAGAGGACATGGGAACGTGATAGTGGAAGCAGAGATTAGAGCAACGTACTTTGAATACGGAGGAAGGGGCCATAAGCCAAGGAAACAGGTTTTTCCCCTCAGAGCCCCTAGATGGAGCCCGCCCTTCTGACACCTTGCCTTCAGCTCAGTGAAACTGACTTCAGACTTGACTTTCAGAACTGTAAGAGAATACAGTTGTGTTGTTTTAAGCCCCCAAGGCTGTGGTCATTTATTACAGGAGCAACAGGAAATTAATACGATTACAGGAGTCCATGAAAACGAAGAAATGCGCATTGTTATGCAGCCTCTGAGATGTAAGATATCCGGTTTCTGCGAATAATCCCCACAGCATTGAGCCTTCTGCCATTGGGAATTCTTGTTGGGTAATTGATCGGTTTCCTTTTTTTTTTTTTTTTTCATTTTATTTTTTATTTTTTAAAATTTACATCCAAATTAGTTAGCATATAGTGAAACAATGATTTCAGGAGTAGATTCCTTAATGCCCCTTACCCATTTAGCCCATCCCCCCTCCCATAACCCTTAGTTTGTTCTCCATATTTATAAGTCTCTTCTGTTTTGTCCCCCTCCCTATTTTATATTATTTTTGTTTCCCTTCCCTTATGTTCATCTGTTTTGTCTCTTAAAGTCCTCCTATGAGTGAAGTCATGATTTTTGTCTTTCTCTGACTAATTTCACTTAGCATAATACCCTCCGGTTCCATCCATGTAGTTGCCAATAACAAGATTTCATTCTTTTTGATTGCCGAGTAATACTCCATTGTGTGTGTGTGTGTGTGTGTGTGTGTGTGTGTGTGTGTGTGTGTGTGTATATACATATATATATATACACATATATATATACACATATATATATACACATATACATACCATATTTTCTTTATCCATTCATCCATCAATGGGCATTTGGGCTCTTTCCATACTTTGGCTATTGTTGATAGTGCTGCTATAAACAAGGGGGTGCATGTGTCCCTTCGAAACAGCACACCTGTATCCCATGGATAAATGCCTAGTAGTGCAATTGCTGGGCCATAGGGTAGTTCTATTCTTAGTTTTTTGAGGAACCTCCATATTGTTTTCCAGAGTGGCTGCACCAGCTTGCATTGCCACCAGCAGTGCAAAAGAGATCCTCTTTCTCTGCATCCTCGCCAACCTCTGTTGTTGACGGAGTTGTTAATGTTAGCCATTCTGACCGGGGTAAGGTGGTATCTCATTGTGGTTTTGATTTGTATTTCCCCGATGATGAGTGGTGTTGAGCATTTTTTCATGTGTCGGTTGGCCATCTGGATGTCTTCCTTGGAGAAGTGTCTGTTCATGTCTAAATGATCTTTTTAACCTAGCATCTACTGCAAAAAGCTTAACTGCCAAATTCCTGATTATAACAGATTGTATGTGTACACAGAAAAGCCAACATTTGGATAGTCATTCAAAAATAATCAAATGAATCAAAATATATTTTCTGAAAACCTTAAGATTGGATGGACATTTCAAAGAAACCATGTTTTCTTCAACTTCCTCAACTCAGGAGAAGCTACATATTTCATAAGGTTGTTGTTTTTTCTACTGTTTTTTCCTTTACTATTAAGGTTTTTATTTTGTTGTATTTAGTCAATAATATCATTCTTTAAGTAGAAACTAAGTTATCTCTGGACGCCTGGGTAGCTCAGTCAGTTAAGCACCCAACTTCGGCTCAGGTCACAATCTCACGGCTTATGAGTTCGAGCCCCTCGTCAGGCTCTGTGCTGACAGCTCAGAGCCTGGAGCCTGCTTTGAGTTCTATATCTCCCTCTCCCTCTGCCTCTCCCCCTCTAGCGGTCTGTCTCTGTCTCTCAGAAATGAATAAACGTTAAAAAAAATTTTTTTAAGAAATTAAGTTATCTTGGTTAAATAAAAAGTTCCAAGACTGTATTACCAGATCAGGAAAAAAGTAGGAACACATCTTAAGCATCTAACACTACTTACTAATTAGCAGCTACTTATGATTAATTCAAACACAAGAATCACTCCAAACCATTTTAGCACTTTAAATTATCTACTTTTGAAGTAAATCAAAGTAACTGTAGTTCCAAACAGTCAAACAGCCACATACAGCAATCTGTGAATCCATTACAAATAATTGGGGCGCCTGGGTGGCTGAGTCAGTTAAGCGTCCGACTTCGGCTCAGGTCATGATCTCACAGTTTGTGAGTTCGAGGCCCGCGTCGGGCTCTGTGCTGACAGCTCAGAGCCTGGAGCCTGCTTCAGATTCTCTGTCTCCCTCTCTCTCTGCCCCTCCCTTGCTTGCACTCTGTCTCTCTCTCAAAAATAAACAAACATTAAAAAAAATTTAAAAAAAAAAAAAAAAAGAATTGTTCACCCAAATCAGGGCCGGCAGACAACATGTTGCAAAGCTAAGAATGGTTTTTACATTTTTAGATGATTGAAGAAAGAATCTAAAGAAGGAAAGTATCTCATGACACATGAAAATTACATGAAATTCAAATGTAAACAACCCTCAATAAAGTTTTATTGGATGCTATGGACAGAATGTTTGTATTCCCCCTCCCCAAAATTCATATGTCAAAATCCTAAACTGCAGTGTGTTTGGAAGTGGAGCCTTTAAAAGGGGGTGATTAGATCATGAGGGTGGAACCCTCATGAATGGGATTAATGTGCTTATAAAAGAGACCCCAGAGAGTTCCCTCATCCCTTCCAACCTGTAAGGACACAGCAAGAAGACGCCATCTTTGAACCAGGAAGCAGGGTTTCAGGAGACATTGATTCTTACAGCACCTTGATCTTGGACTTCCCAGCCTCCAGAGCTGTGAGCCATGAATATCTCTAACTCATAAGCCACTCAGTTTGTTATTTTTTTATAGCAGCCCAAAGAGACTAAGATACTGGAGAATAAGCATACCCGTTTCTGTATGGTCTGCACGAGTGCTATCTCATTACACTGGGGGGTTGAGTAGTTGTGACAGAGACTGGATGTCCCCACAAACTGAAAATACTTACTTGTCTGATTTACACAGAAGACTGTTGTGATTCCTTGATCTAAAAGGCATTAACAGGGAAGCTCTTACCATTTTAGTGTTAGAATGCAAGTAGATTCAGGGCGCCTGGGCAGTTAGGTCAGTTAAGCGTCCGACTTCAGCTCAGGTCATGATCTCACAGTTCGTGAGTTCGAGCCCCACGTCGGGCTCTGTGCTGACAGCTGAGAGCCTGAAGCCTGCTTCAGATTCTGTGTCTCCTCTCTCCCTCTGCCCCTCCCCTGCTCATGCTCACTCGCTCACTCTCTCTCTCAAAAATAAATAAACGTTAAAAAATTTTTAAAAAATGCAAGTAGATTCTACGCTCTGCAGGGCCAAAGTGGGGTGACCGGTGTGGCCACAGTACTTGCTGCTGTCCGGGTAGCCCTCCAGCATTTTGCCAGGAGGGCGTATGGATGCTCAGAGTGGTAACAGCTCGTTATAGGGCAAGACTTCAAACTCCGTAAAGAAAGATGAAGTTGTTTTTAGTCCCGTGGGACTTCTATTTGAAAAATACATCTGCATTTTGACACTAACTCAAATACTCCAATCCAGGACTGCCAGATAACTTAGTTTACTCTTAGGACAAAGACCAATCAGTGCTCCCTTTCAAACACCATTATTAGAGTGCCGTCAGTGTTTGGTGCCACCATTTATCACTGTGGCCTTCTTTTTATTTTTTTAATGGCTGCAATTGCCTTTTTTTTTTCCCCCTCCCTTTTGGAACAGGCAAAAATTTTTCCATGAACATTAGCATCTCCATGCTTCAACCCACACAGTTCATCAGAGGGTGACCTAATAGATCAGCACTGTCTTAGAGCATAAGTAAAGTTGGATTTTGTTTAGTCAGTCAGAGCAGTATGAACTGGGCCATTGTTATATGCGCTCTCCATACAAATGGTCTTTTTTAGAAGTGCAACTTGCGATATGCTAGAATTATACCTTGACTGCATTTACATGCAGCAACTGAACATGTCGTGTTAAAATGCACTTGATTGTGTTGCAAGGGAGGACTGTGTAGTGAGCCTAAGTCTTTCTTTGGAGGAATTAGCGGATTTCCTTCGCTTATGATCTTCTGACTTTCTGTTGGAAAGTAGAACAATGCCGGTGTCAGGGGGACGGGCTAACGTGGACAGACACGCGTTCTCATCCATATGTGCTGGGGCGCACTTTGTCCTTGGAAGAAAGCAGTTTTCCTTCGCCGGTCTGGCAAACAAAGTGTCATTGGTCATGGTGAATGCATCTTAGCGGAGGCTTTCTGGGCAATGGGAGATGATTATGTCAGCTCGCTTTTGCAGGCATTTACTCTCTCGCCTATAAGTGGGACAGCAGATGGCTGTCCCATGTTCCGGGTTGTCAGACCGTGATCTGACTTGTTGCCCTGGGGAATGGTCACTTCTGAACATGCAAACCAGGTCAGTGGTTTGGATTTCAAGTGACCGACTGACATTGACTGGCACAGAAATCAACATTCCGGATCCTGTAGGTAATGAGTTTCTGCTATTTAATGGTAACTTGGGTTACTGGCTTTGAATACGCTCATTCTAATGAGACGACAGAAATAAAAGCATCTTCTAAGCAGAGCTACGTTGTAGAATCCAGTTTTAACTGCCTTCCCAAAACACGGCCTGCAGAGTGTGTGTGGGTTGCTATAGAAATGGCAGTTACCAAACCGCCTCTGATCATGTATGGTGTGTATGTATCAGGCACTCAGGATCCCACTCATAACTGGCCTATAGCGGATTTGTCTCCGCTTCAGATGGCGAACGTTACTGCTAATGCTGCGCTCTTTGAACTAGTCCATTTAGGTAAGTCACAGCCAGCCCACCCTGAAGGCGGGGCTTGATTTAAAATATAGATCTGGATGTTTTTCCACTTCATCGATTTTTGGGGGAATAGGAAGGGATGGGAACAATGCCCTGGTCCTGTCGTCCGAAGGGAGTGCTGTCAGACCGAGGAACATGCGCACAGTTGCCCGTGGGGAGAACGGATACACAGTGATCTCAGAACATGGCCATTTGTTTTTCAATGTTGCCTAGCAACTAAAAAAAAAAAAAAAAAACATTCGTGTGATATCAGTCCATTCCTAGGAATCATTAAGCCTTTTGTGTTTGTCACCACCCTCTAGCCCGGAAATGAGAATTTTCAGAAAATAATGCCATCACGTTAACATTAACCATATTGTAGTTGTGGTTCGGGGACCATATTTGTTTTAAAATACTATTCTTACAAACTTAATCTCCCTAAAGTGTCATTTTATATACAGAACTAGAACCTTCCATGCTTGCGTTTAACTGAAACAGTTTTTGGCAAGCTTTACAAATGACAGTTGCCCACTTTGTGGTCTTAGAGTGTGGTATAGATCAGTATGTTCCCCTAGAAAGGAAATGTGTCTTACCGTCGACTTCTCATTACCACTTAGGGAATATTCACATTGTGGATTATCTGGGGCAAATTTGTATCCTCCTGCCGGCTTCCCGAACACCTAGAAACCTTGGAGCCCCCGTGCTTTGCTGCCTCTTGGCCTGAGTTTTAAGCCATGGCATCTAACATGCTCATTCTAAGATCAGCCTAGGTGAAGAAGAGGAAGGTGGAGCTGCCATAATTTACTTCAAAACCAAATAATAATAAAAATTAATTGTAATGTTTATTTTTGAGAGAGAGAGAGAGTACAAGCAGGGGAGGGGCAGAGAGAGGGAGACACAGAATCCAAAGCAGGTTCCAGGCTCTGAGCTGTCAGTACAGAGCCCAATGCAGGGCTTGAACTTGAGAACCTCAAGATCATGACCTGAGTCGAATTCAGATGCCTAACCGACTGAGCCACCCAGGCGCCCCCAAACCAAATAATTTTAAAATGTCTTCTGTTTTCAGTTATCTCCACTGAAATGGATAATTAAAGGAAAAGGTGTGTGTGTTTTTTTTAGTTTATTTATTTTGAGAGAATGTGTGCATGAGCAGGGGCGGGGCAGAGAGAGCAAATCCGAAGCAGCCTCCACACTGTCAGCACAGAGGCTGATGTGGGGCTCAGTCCCACGAACCGTGAGATCGTAACCTGAGCCAAAACCAAGAGTCGGATGCTCGACCAACTGAGCCACCGAGGCACCCCAAAGGGAAAGGTATTTTTGATAGAAGACTACATTGGTAGTCTGGCATCTATCAGGAGTCAACAGGATATAGGCAGCATGAAGCCAGCAGTTGAGACAGCTTGGACTTGGACACTGGTTCCTCCTAGTAACCAACTAAGTTACTAGCTGTGATGTTGAGCAAATCCTTTAACAGCCCATGAAATGGAAACAGCAACTAGTACTCAGCAAAGAGCTCTATGCACTTTCGCCATTATGATTATAATCATCACTGCTGTCATGGGGCCCATATTTAGTTTGTGCATCTTGGGCGAAGCATGATAGAAGAAAGAAGGACAGGTACAGTGAAGTCCTAGCACCTTCAATCTCCACTCTCAGCCAAGGCAGCGTGTAGCTGGCAGGCCGCAGGTATCCAACCTGATTGGCTGGTACCTCGTTTCCCGTTTCCACCAGTTGTTCCATGATTTGAAGGGCATTGCTGTTTCCCTATCTCCAAATAACTCTTACAGTCCAGGATAGGTAATGCCTTTAGTGTGAGCAAAGCAAGAATAAGTCCCCTGGTGTGCCGGGCAAGTGTTTGCCCGGGAGCAAGGCGGCCCGCTGCCTGGTGCCTGAACTTCAGCCCAGCCCTGCTCTTCCTTCTTGCAGCACCACGCCCTGGGTCTTGACGGCAGCTCATGTTGTCCCCACTTCACAGGTGAGGACACCGAGGAGGAGGGCTTGGGATGGACGAAGATCCCAATGTCCAGGCTTTCCTGAGTAAGATTCCAGGTTTTTCAAACTAGAACCTGTTGGCCCAGAGAGCTTCTCTTGGGGAATGGGAATTGTCCACAAGGATTTTAAAATCTGAGGCTTGGGTTTTGATGATAATCTTATACGACGTAACATGAAAAATACTCTGTGTCATCAGGATTCGGTACAGAATTTAAAGCCATCGGATACTCTCATTGCCTGGATGCACACTTATGAATAGACTGTTGGGTAGGATAGAATCATGGAGAGAAAACTGAACCGGGGCAGCTGTCGTACATCAAGGACCCCACCATATTAAGGAAAAGTAATTTCAAAGTATGTTGAAAGAGGAAAATTTCTTGGCAAGTTCAGCTAGAAAAAGGTGGCAGGAGAGTCGAATCGTAGGCACACCAACGCTCAAAAGAAGCCTCACCCTACGCTGTCATGTTCATGTTGCAAGTGATAAGTGCCCTTCGGTCATCAGGTACTACATTAAATTGCTGTTTTTATCTTAATTTTATTTTGAAATTTTACAGCCTGCTTCTATTTGTTTTATAAGCTTGTTTTGGTTTCATACTTCTATATGAGCTTTACTGTTATATTAGGATATGTTTAACACATAATTTTTTTAAGTTTATTTATTTATTTTGAGAGAGATTGAGAGAGAGAGAGAGAGAGAGAGCATGCTCAGGCACAAGCTGGGGGAGGGCCAGAGAGAGAGGAGAGAGAGAATCCCAAGCAAGCTCCACACTGCCAGCACAGAGCTCAACGCAAGGCTCAAACTCACAAACCGTGAGATCATGACCGGAGCCGAAATCAAGAGTTGGATGCATAACCAAGTGAGCCCACCCAGGTGCCCCCCAACACATAATGACTTTTTAAACAAGTTGAACACATTGCATATGATTTTTTTTTTCCTCCTTCTATATTAATTGTGTACCTTGATCAGGTCTGGAAGTCATCAGAAGGAAAGATAATCGAGACCTGGTATGTAGGCAAAGCTTCCTCAGCATGCCACAGATTTAATCTTGGAAATATGTGCATTCCTGAGAACACCTTTTAGCTAGGTCATTTTACCTTTTAGAATAAAATTCTACTTCTTGTGGCTCTGCCCCTTGGGAAGTACCACCCTTGGACTGAGCAAGAGGGATGGCTGCTGTAAGCACCCCCCTGCCCACTTTAGAGGACCTCATTCTGGCCCCCATCCACCTGTGCCCTCTCCCCATGGGATAGGGTATCTACTGACCCAAAAGGATGTGGCCACCTGGAATCTGAGACCTCTTTCTAGGACACCCTCCAGGTAGCCTAGATCCCAGGGTTTCCTGCCCACACAGCCTAAGCTGATTTCCAGGCACTCTGCTCTATGCCCTTCTCCCAGGGACAGACCTCTCCGCCCATCTACACGTGCCATGTGCATACCCTCAGGCCAGAGGGTTGGCCAAGGAGTGCCTTCTGGCTGGGGCATGAGCTTGGACATGGAGTTGGGAGTCCACATCCATGGTCATGAGGCAGGGTGTGAGTTGGGAAGGGGTATAGGCCGCAGACCAACTCTCCTCGTGCTCTTTGTTCCAGCATGTACTCTTTAAAGCACTGAAGAATTCTACCTTCAGCCCTAGCCTTTAGGTCCTATAAAGTTACAGTTGGGGAGGTAGGACACGTTTATTTAACCACATAATCACTTGCTCCGTAACTTTTAAATATTTAGATATGTTGTAATGGACATCCATTTATACTCCTGTCTTGAGTTCTGCAAACGTTAGGGGTGAGCCTGTCCTTGGGAAAATCACTCGCTTCTCTGAGCCTAATGTCTGCAGCCTCAGATATAAGTTCTAGAATACCCACCTTTCAAGGTTGTAGAAGACTGAAAAGCGGTTATGTCCATAAAGCACCTAGCACGTCACCAGGCATAGATGATGTCCTTACTATGTTGATTCTTTTTGTCCCTTATCTTGAATCACCCTGTTAAAATTGTTTGTATCGGGGCGCCTGAGTGGCTCAGTCAGGTAAGCATCAGACTGCGGCTCAGGTCATGATCTCACAGCTCGTGAGTTCGAGCCCCATGTCGGGCTCTGTGCTGACAGCTCAGAGCCTGGAACCTGCTTCTGATTCTGTGTCTCCCTCTCTCTCTGCCCCTCCCCTGTTTGTGCTGTGTCTCTCTCGCTCTCTCAAAAATAAGTAAACATCAAAAAAATTTTTTAATATTTAAAGTTGTTTGTATTTACACACGTGCACACGCATACACAGAACGCACGCATAGAACAAACCCAGCCTACACAGGATACGCGTCATTAGAGGTGTCTGCAGAAGCACCTTGCTCGCTCTGTGGTACGACGTGTAGATGGAGTTGTACATGGCAGGCCCAGTCATTTCAAGTGTGCAGTTTGAAGTGGGCCTCAATTGACGGGGAAGAAACATAGGATCATCTGGGGAAAGCCTTTTCTTCTCCCACTCATTCTTAGCTGAGCGTATCCATTAACAAAGCAGGTATTGCCCTGAGGCAACGTTTTGCATCGCTTTCTCAAAGCAGCCCGGGAGGTGGGGAGCTACCAGCTTTCTTAATAAGAAAGAAGCCAAAACTCAGCACACTCAGCCCATGCACAGCATCCCAGGGAGCGCAGAAGGAGAGACGCAGAACATGATTTCCTTCGGACTTCAGATCCCTTCCTTTTCTAGTGTATCAGCTTTTTGTGCAATCCTGCTTCCATGCCAAGACTTGATGTGGCTTGCTAGAATAACGGACTAAATCTGGGAATGCAAAACACCCTGTTCCCAGGTGTGTTTGATTTGGCCCGTACAGTCGGTTTGGGGGCAGTTGTTTGTTTGCTGTGTTTTAATTTACTGCCAACATTTAAAACTGAAAGATTTCCCATGGAGTTGTTTCCTTGGCTTCTCTTTTTTTCAAGATTGAGCAGTCCATTCATTTTAGCAAATATCTATTGAACATCTTCTTTGTGCCATACTTACTCTGCTCCAGGCCCTTGGAATAAGGCAATGACGTACCAAGCAAGGGAAGGTCTCTATGGTTATGAAGCTTTTGTTCTAAATGGAGACAGTGAGCCAGTTTGCTTCATACGACCTAAGTACCGTAAGACTGTTCAGTAGGGTGATGTCAGAGAGGATGATTGCTGGTCAGAGCCTTTGGAGCAGTGACATTTGAGCTGAGATCCTGTAGACATCTAGGAGCCTAATGGAAATATCTTGGGGCGGGGGGCAACATTCTGGGCAGAAAAAACGCAAAGGTCTTGAGGTCGGAATCAATTTGGCCACATTAGCAGCCGGTTCCGTGAGTGGCATTGCCTCTTCAGGCAAGGACAAGACAGCATCTTGTAGGCGTTTGAATTTGCCAACTGGCACTCTGGCCGGTAGTCTGACAAGTGACTAGATTATTTTTTAAATGTGTAGAAATATTTCTGAAGTGGCTTTAAACACGGGCTGCCCAGGTGACGCACCATGGCAACATCATGGGAAACGCCATCGGGGGTTTCCTTGAAAGAATCATGATTTAGAGCTTTGCTACTCCAAGCGTGGTCTGCAGACGGGGAGCATGTTAGAACCGCAGACCCACTGAGTCAGAACCTGCATTTTAACAAGGCTTCCGATGTAACAGGCTCTTTAGCAAGCCCTGCTTGGGAACACCTTGCCGCATCTGTGAAGATGTTTGTAAACTTCTCTGTTATGCTCTCGTTCGTTTTGAGTGACTTTTCTAATGCTAGGGATTAGTGGCTGTGCCTTCTACGTCCTGGTCAGCTCCCCCAACCCAATCCCTTCTGACATATAATTGCAAGATGGATGTTGGATGTAGTGGATAATGAACAAAATTTCTCTCCATCTGGGCCTAATTAGCCTATACTCTGATACAGAGGATCAGAATAGAAATAGCTACTTTCTAGGAATTTATACATACCTGTTATAAATCCAAAATTCTCTCATTAAGTTTTATTAATGCTATTATGTATCCTAATACTTCTGGCTACCTATTTAAGGCATAGAACTTTCTATAACTTTGCCAGAATCTTTATGGCTTCCCATTACTGCTCTTTTCTAAAAACTCAGTTCTGTAAGTCTTCTGATAGCCCAGCTAAAGCTTAAAGGAAAAAAGAAGAATCAGTTGCTTAGAGTTATTTTTAAGAATCTACTTCTCAAAAATTACCCTAAAAATACCCAGGGAACATGCTGTAGCTGAATACAGACTCATTTCTTGTTTTAATTTCTAATAATTCAGCATATCTCTCTGTCTTTATGCTTCAAACAGAAGGTCTTTGGTTATAGTGAGTTGCCTTTAATTTTATTCTTATTTAAATCAGTCCTGAAATGTACTTGCCTGAAGCCGTAAGAATCCAACCATCTGTACATAACTTTTGCTCTTCAGTTTGATTGCTTTCAACAAGAACAGTTGGATAATTGACACCAGGTAAATACTTTGCTGTGTAATTAATGAGGACTGTATCGGGGCGCCTGGGTGGCGCAGTTGGTTAAGCGTCCGACTTCAGCCAGGTCACGATCTCGCGCTCCGTGAGTTCAAGCCCCGCGTCGGGCTCTGGGCTGATGGCTCAGAGCCTGGAGCCTGTTTCCGATTCTGTGTCTCCCTCTCTCTCTGCCCCTCCCCCGTTCATGCTGTGTCTCTCTCTGTCCCAAAAATAAATAAACGTTGAAAAAAAAAAATTTTTAATGAGGACTGTATCCCCCTCACAAACTTCATGGAAAAATAATCCCAAAGAAGGAAACATAGCTACTCAAAGGCATGGGCTTGAATTTGGGAAAAAATGAGAAGGCTACTCCACAATATCATCAAAGTTTCTACTCCACTGGTAAATGTGACTTAGGGCCGATGGAGTTACACATTCTGACTTTAGTGAGTGATCCTGTCATAGTTTTGTAAAAGCATGCAGCAAAGTAGATGTTTGACCTTGATACTTCTATGCTATACGTAGAAAAGTATGGTAGAGGTGATAGCCTTAGATAATGCAAACTAAAGCCCTGAAAAGTAAGGGATTTGGATTCTAGAGAAATCCAGCATATTCGGGGATCAGGAAAGACCCTGTGATCAAAACTGGCAATAAAGGGGCGCCTGGGTGGCTCAGTCAGTTGAGCATCTGACTCTTGATTCCGGCTCAGGTCATGATCCCAGGGTTGTGGAATCGAGCCCCACATCGGGCTCCACACTGAATGCGGAGCCTGCTTAAGATTCTCTCTCCCTCTTCCTTTGCCCTTCTTCCCCCCGCCCCTTGCATGTTCTCTCTCTCTAAAAATTAAAAAAAAAAAAAAAAAAAAACTAGCAATAAGCAGCGGCACTTGCTAGGGATCTGAAAGGTACCTACTTCTTAAGAAATTGTTCTCAAAAAAAAAAAAAGGAAGAAAGAAAAAGAAGATTCTTCTGAGAAGAGCCAGTGCCCCCACCATGCTGAAGACTGTGGAAGAGCTACCACAGCTCAAGTGAGATGATTACTGGCCGCGGCCAGCAGCTGAGGGGCAAGACGGCCATGTGTTCCTACCAGGAAATTCACGCTTGTGTCACACATAGGTGTGTCTCACCTCTCACCATAAATGTTCCCAGATATCTCATGGTGAAAATGTAGGTGGAAGAGTATAAATAGCTATTTGGCAGCGTGGATACTCAATACTCACCTTTTGACCAATAGAACTTCTCTGAGGTGGGTTTTCGGAGGGACTGTGGGATTTCTTCACGAGTGCCAGCTTACAGACCCGATAGAATTCACTCCGGTCTCTTTCAAGAGACACAGATCAATTAGAATATGTCAATTGACATATTCGTGCAATTGCACGAAGTAGAACACCCAGCTACAAATACGTGACTGATGAGCCGTTTCTCGTTTCCACGACGAAAGCCACGTGAAACAGCCCCAGGATCGCTCCCAGGGCTGAAAGGTCTCGCCAGCGCCCTTCAGGCCCCACTGCTGTGCCGTCCTCGGGATGCCCAAGTTCACGCGGTGGCAGAGCTAGAATTCACATTCAGGGTTATGTTACGCTGGAGAAGCTGTCCGTGTGATCAGTTGGCCCTTTATATGCCTGGCTTTTCTTCTGCCCTGGGTTCCGAGGTCTGACGCGGTGACAGTACCTCACCGTAAGTGCAATGACTTGTGTCCCTGTGCACTGCCTAATGCGCAAGGTGCCGGCTTCAACTCGTAACTAGTGAAGTTGTGGGCTTTCATTTGCAGTTTCCTTTGCAAAATCAGTAGCGCTCCTAATATCAGGGCTTAATGCTTGTTTCCAAACGCTGAGATGAGTTAGCATGGCTGCTAGAATAGGGACTTGCGGGCAGAGGACAGTACACATAGCAGGCAAGGGGAGAGAGGGAAGTCTGAGCCCTACAGGTTGTATTCAAACAAGACGTGGTTTGAGCCCTTTTCTCGTGTTTCAGGGTTCTTTTCCCTTTTGATAGCCATTTGTTATACTTTTTAACTCACTTGCCTTTTTTTTAATAATTATTTATTTTGAGAGAGAGAGAGAGAGAGAGAGAGAGAGAGAGAGAGAGCATAGGCACACATATGCATAGGGGAGGGGCAGAGAGAAAGGGAGAGAGAAAATCCCAAGCAGGCTCCTCACGACGTGGGGGCTCGTGAAATCATGACCTGAGCCGAAATCGAGAGTCAGACGTTCAACCAACTGAGCCACCCAGGCAGGCACCCTTTAACTCACTTTTCTTTATATTTTGCAAATAAAGACTGATTTCATTACTGCTTGGGAACATAGCAAGAAGGCACCCTGGGTGATTGCTAAGAGAGCCCATCAGATCTTACAGACGAGCGGAAGGCATGTCTTTTTCTGCCTGTCGATAACTGTGTGTAATAATCTTTGTGGTTAAGCATAGCTTCCAAATTAAGAACTCACCGTGCTTTACGCGCAGTGAACCTTGCCAGCTGAATACATAATGAACTCATTTTTTAAAGATTAGAATGACTTTTCAACAAAGTATTTATTCCTGAAAATATCTCTAAATCTTTTCTATTGTGCAAGGTTTAATTCTAGAAAATGATAATTCAGACAAAAACTGATCTGAGGGTGTAGTGTCGAAGGAAAGAAATACTGAACTTGGATTAGAACACCACTGTTGGATAATTGCTTCTGTTCCCCAGTCCCTCAAACTGCCTGTGGATGTTACTCGGATACGATTTTACTAAGGTGGGTCATGTAGTTCTGGATAGGAGACCGCCCCAGTATAGATGTTGGGGGTCTTGATGGTGAGGGAGAAGATCTGATAACAGAAACACTGATAGCATTTAGGAAGGGAGGGAAGAAGGAAAGGAAGGAGGAACCAGGAGGGAGGGAGAGACAACATGGGAGGGTGTATCTAATGTAGGAGCAAACAGGTACAGTCCTCAGCTGGGACCTAAGGGCATGATATATTTTTTTTAATTTAATGTTTATTTGTGAGAGAGAGAGACAGAGTGCAAGCAGGGGAGGGGCAGAGGGAGACACAGAATCTGAAGCAGGCTCCAGGCTCTGAGCTGTCAGCACAGTGTCTGACACGGGACTCGAACTCACAAACCATGAGATCATGACCTGAGCCAAATTCGGATGGGGCATCAATATTTGAGAAGCTAGCATTGTAGTTGATCGTGATCATGGCCCTGAGTTATTGTGAAAAATCAAAATTGTATTCAATTTTATTTTATTTTTTGAAATTGCCTATTGAATGATGTATTTAATGTTCCGCTACAAATACATATTATAGCATAAGCTGGCAATTAAAATGTATTTATTTATTTGGGGGGGAGGGGCAGAGAAAGGGGGAGACAGAGAATCCTAAGCAGGCTCCGCATTGTCAGCGAGAGCCCAATGCAGGGCTCCATCTCACGAACTGTGAGATCCCAACCTGAGCTGAAATTAAAGGTCGGACACTTAACCAACTGAGCCACCCAGGTGCCCCTTATATTCAATTTTATAAGGCAGGAGTAAATGGTACTTTTTTAGACTATTTGTAAAACTTTGATTTCAAATTTTGGGAAATGAAACCCAAGTTGTATAGAAGAAGAACTTCCAGGCCCTGTTCAGGAGATGTCCTGGGGTTGCCACGGTGGGCAGTGTCGGGGGGGGGAGGGAAGGGGGAGGGGTGGTGTTCTCTTCATCTTCATGCAGAAAGCTTATCTTCCATCTTTTATATATAAATTTCTGCATAAGATTTCATCAAAGGGAGAGAGTTCAAATACTTTAGAAAACTATTTGAAAACTACCGACCTAGAAGTTTCAGTAATGCAGAATTTCGTTCCTTGGTGATGCCAGAGGGGTTACTATATAAGTTTCACCCACAGAGTCCCCAGTGATTGACGTGCCACAGACCTCAGTCACAGCAGAGAGGCGCCCAGAGCTGCCAGCCTGCTCCCAACAGACCCACTTAACAGCTGGCCAGCTGCTCGGTGCATTAGCAGCTGTGTGTGGAGCAGGTGGCTGCCTGGCTGGGCCAGTGGGGTGGGACGGGAGAAATCCCAGGTGCCTGCCTGCACACCTTCACCAGGTGACCCGCCTTGACCCGGTGCATGTCCCAGCGGCTGTCTCAACTGCCCGCTTGTGAAGAGGATCCTGAGTCTAGCAAGGCCTCCATGGGAAGTGGTGGGAAGGGGCTGGAAGGAATAGGAGAAAGAGAAGCAGAGGCGTGAAGTGGGTCTAAGGAAGCAGCCGTGCTGGGCTGCTTTTGGGACATTAGAGGCTTCTCTGTGTCCGGACCACAGACGCTGCCCCATCCAGGAGGCAGGTGGGCAGGCTGGAGATCAGGCAGCTGGAGCTTTCCTCTGTCCACACCGCAGGAGCAACCCAGGCCCTCCGGTTCTGTCTGAGCAGCGCCTGAGACCCCCCGCCCAGACTGGCGGGATCCCCACCCTTGGCACCCTGGTCGCAGGTGCTGAGCTCCCATGGCCTCATGGAACAGAAGAGACTTCACAGAGGTCTGTTTGCTCTGCCGTCCGGTATCCCCGGCTCCCGGCCGGCGAGCACAAGAATCTCTTCCCATGTGTGTTGGCTTCTCAGGTGGGGAGGTCACCCTCATTCCGCGGCACCAGGATCTCACCCTAACGAGAAGCATATGCTCCAGTGCACAGCTCGGTAATTCTATTCCCCACCGCTGACTTCCTCCCACCAAACACAGAAAGCTTGGAAATGGCTTTTGCCAATAACAGCATGATTGTTGAGTCCTGAGATAGTGTCACCCTTTAGTCACTGAAGACGTGTACGTTTTGCAGGCAACGTAGGCCAAAATAAATGCCTCTTTCCCTGCTGGCTTTGTTCCCTTACGTTTGAATTTCAGCACACTTCTGTAAGGATCTCTTTCCTGATGACCACACCCAGCTTTTCACAGAAGGTCATCCGACACGACTTTTTGGGTTGCCTGCTGGGTTTTTCACTCGTTCTCGAGTACTATTCAGCTGGTACGCCAAGGAGATTTCTTGGTGCTGAGAAGACAAAAGGAATATAGGACCCAGGCCCAAACTCACGGAGGCTACGGTCTGACAGAGGAGGCCAGATGTTGGTGACTGAGGCAACGTGTGATTTGGAAAAGAGATGCAGTGACACGTGTCCCAGGAGGACGAGGACAAGGAAGATCCTTGAGTTCCGGAGGGACTCGGGATAAGCACATGACGTGACTTGAATCTTGAAAGATGGGTAGATTTCTGGAAGAGAGAAAAACCGTGTGAGGGGCGCCTGGGTGGCTCAGTCAGTTAAGCGTCCGACTCTTGATTTCGGCTCATGATCTCACGGTTCATGAGTTCGAGCCCCGCCTCGGGCTCCGTGCTTACAGGGAGGAGTCTGCTTGGATCCTCTGTCTTCCTCTCACCGCCCCTCCCCCTCCTCTCAAATACAAATAAGTGTTGAAAGGAAGAAAGACCTTGTGAGATTAGAGCCGCAGTTGCCAGCAAAGCCACGGACTTGGGTGAAGTGCATACTGCGTGCTGGTGTTTGAGGAGCTCAGGGGCTGCGGGGATGGGGGAGGGGCGGGTGGGGAGGAGAGTTCTGACCACACCGTGCCTCCATTTACAGGGCCCAGTGGCCTCCATTTCTTTCTTCTTTTTTATTAAGTTCTTTATGTTAATTCCAGTTAGTTAACACACAGTGTCACATTCGTTTCTGGTGTACGATATGGCGATTCAGCACTTCCATACGTCACCCAGTGCCCATCATGACAAGTGCACTCCTTAATCCCCATTACCTATTTAACCCATCCCCCGACCCACCTCCCCTCTGGTAACCAGCAGTTTATTCTCTATGTAAGAGTCTGTTTCTTGGGGCGCCTGGGTGGCTCAGTTGAGCGTCTGATTCTTGATTTTGCTCAGGTCATGATCCCAGCGTCATGAGATCGAGCCCTGTGTCTGGCTCTGCACTCCGTGTGGAGGCTCTTAAGAGTCTCTCTCTCTCTCCCCCTCTGTCCCTCTCCCCTGTTCATGCGCTCTCTCGCTCTCTCTCTCTAAAATAAAATGAGGAAGAAAAAAAGAATCTGTTTCATGGTTTGTCTCTTCCTCTCTTTTTTCCTTTGTTCATTTGTTTTGGTTCTTCAATTCCACATGTGAGTAAAATCATATGATATTTGTCTTTTTCGGACTGCCTTATTTCACTTAGCATGATACTGTCTGGCTCCATCCACGTTGTTGCAAATGGCAAGATTTCAGTCTTTTTTATGGCTGAGTAATATTCCATTGTGTATGTATCACTTCCTCTTTATCCATTCATCTGTTGATGGACAGTTGGGCTGCTTCCACACCTTGCCTGTTGTAAATAATGCTGCAATAAACAGGGGTGTGTGTATCATTTGAAATAATGTTTTTCTGTTTGGGGAGTAAATATCCCAGTAGTGCAACTACTGGATCTTAGAGTAGTTCTATTGTTAACTTTTTGAGAAACCTCTGTACCATTTTTAATGGCCCTAGAAGCCCTTCCCAGCCCTTCCCGGGCAGACAGCAAACTCCTTTCCAGCCCATCCCTTATGCCCCGCCAACCCAACCCCCACCTGCACCCCATCCAAAGCATCTTCCAAGCCCACTACCCTGTGTGCCTTCCTGCACACTGTTTCCTCCTCCTCCTCCTCCTGCTGCCCTCCTCACCCCTACCCCCAGCTGCCAATTCTTCGAAACTTGACTCATCCAGAAGCCTTCTCTACCCTCCCTGTGCTCCCAAAGCATGTTCTCCAGTCACCGGCCTTGCTGGCTGTGGCCATCGTCACCACCACCGCTGCCGGGCCGGGGCCCTCCGGGCTGGACCGGGGGTGGGGTATAGCTCGAAGGGATTTTAGAAGCGTTTCTGCAGTTGATGTGCTTGTGTTGGAGAAGGCAGAAGCAACTTCGCAGTCGAGTTAGGCGGTTTGAAGGAGCAGCAATCAGGACCCGTGAGCTTCAGGTCCTTCCACGTGGGTCCCTTCAGCCTGACGTGGTATCCACTCCATCTGAAGAGCAGCAGTGACTCAAGAACCCCACCTGGGGAAAACCGCAGACCAAAGAGTGCACGCCACCTCCTGGCTGAGGTGGAGATCCTGGCGGGGCCGTGTTGTGGGGACAGCCAGGGGAGTGGGGTGGGGTGTGGAAGTCAGGGCAGGGGCCCAGCAGCGTGGGATCCCCAAGCGGAAAACCGGAACTGGTCACCAACAGCCGGCTCTACCTTCAGAGAAGCTTTCTTACCAAATAGGGAAAGTCTTTAGCTGAATGTGTCAAATGTCCTATGTTTTCCATTTCCTCAGCAGCTCTTGTTAAAAAACAAAATTCAGCAGAGTAAATTTGAATACCTAATTGACTTTATTAAATGATTCATGAATCAGGCAGCATCCCATCTAGCAAGTAGAGGGGAGGTCTGCTGAGCTAAACAAGAGAAAGGTTTTTAAAAGCAGGGAGAGGGGCGGGGGCGCCTGGGCGGCTCAGTCGGTGAAGCCTCCGACTTCAGCTCAGATCATGATCTCACAGTCTGTGGGTTCAAGCCCCACGTCAGGCTCTGTGCTGACAGCTGAGCCTGCTTCTGTTTCTGTGTCTCCCTTTCTCTCTGCCCCTACCCCACTCATGCTCTGTCTCTCTCTCTCTCTCTCTCAAAAATAATAAACATTAAAAAAAACTTTTTTAAAAGCAGGGAGAAGGGCATAAATAAAAGAAGAATGGATTTTACTAGCAAGGAATGCATTGTTTGGGCAAGGTTGCCCTCCGAAGGGGAACAGAAGGGGTCAATTAGTAAATTCCCTGGTACTGACCAGGAAATTCATTTTGTCTGGTTAAAGGTTACGTGCTGTGCAATTGAAACTGCAGTTAGTTTGGGTATCCAGTCTCGGTGTACCGACTGGGGGCCTTCCCCTAAGTGACACCATTTTGGGCCTTTGGTTTTGTTTGTAACGCTCTGTAGAACGGAGCGATGCTCTAAGTAACTAAATCATCTCTGGGCTGGGTGTTCTTCAGCAAATGAATCAGAACTGGGCATCCTTATCCTCACACTCACTTTAGAAACTTTCCCATTTGTATTCCTCTTGTCTAATGGGAATGGAAATCATCTCCAGCCGTGATGCAGCCTGTCGCTTGGGAAGGTCAGACAGTGCAAGGCGCCTTCTGACGCCTAGCCTCTCCCTTCTTCCTCCTTTGTTTGACGTCTGAGCAGTGGAGGAGGTGAGCAAGATTGGAGGCTTTGCCACCGGCTCCTTTCCACCCACTGCATTTCAGTGTTGCTATGGCAACTGGTAGGCCGTAGAAGCACCGCCAAATATTGTTTCCTTCTTCAACGGAGAACAATCCACTGTTGCCACCTCAGTGACGTGTGTGCACGGGAAGGGCAAGGGTTTGGGGACCAGAGGGGAGAATGGTTGGTGCACGGTTGGTGCATTTAGGCCTCGAGTGGACACAGTTACACACAAGGCCATTTCAGGTAGTGGGGATTATGGGAGCAGGCCGAGCGGCGGAGTGCGTGGGCCTCGAGGCAGGAGGAGCCCTGCGAAGCAATTTGACTGAGGTGTCTACACTGGTGGGCTGGGCGGGTGCCTGTCCTGCTGGGGGACCTGGCCAGCACTCTCCATTTGTCTTCTGCTGCCAGCCGCCATCACGGGCCTCAAAGCAAGGCGCTCGGAGAGTGGGCCAGGCAACAGGTCTGTGTCTGGAAAACTTAAGTGAAACGTCACGAACTGTTGGGACAGTTTATAGAAGAATGCAACAGGGTAGATCAGATCCTGCCCTGAGGACAGAGAGACAGGCGTAGGTCTGCTCCTGCTCTGCTCTCTACCCCTGAGGGCCCTTAGAAGAGTTCCGTACCTCCCCAGTCCTTGTCCAAAAAGAAAACGAGTCCTACTCTGTGGCGGTGCTGTGAGAATTATAATGTGTATAAGACGCATCTGCTGTGACCAGCCTGTACGTAAGAGGTGCTCATTAACGTTAACTACCAATTAATAACTGAAAGACAGTTCAGACCTGGACGTATCGGGTGTTTCCCAGCATCAGAAGCAACTGGAAACTTTTTAAAATACTCACCTAAGCCAGGTTTACTAAGCTAGAGTTTGCAAAAATAAGACCAAGAAGTCTATATATTTTTTTAAACTTTCCTAAGTAATTCTGATGCAACCAAGTGTATAATCTGGGATAGGAAATTTGCTTATTGGCTTGAGAAAGAAGAGTAGAAACGGTTCTGGATTTCTCCCCACCGCCTTCTTTCCACTCCTCCCAACGCTTACCTTGCTACCTTTCTTCTACTTCTAAACTCCAAAGCTTTTGGGTAGAATTATCTGAGTTTGGAAGCAGGGATGTTTGAGAAAGTGGTTGAAAATAAATTAATCAGAAAAGCAAGAAAAAAATCAAAGTTTTCCTCACCCCTGAAAGAAGTTGAAAAGAATCTATGGAAAGGTGTATGCAGTCCCTAGATGACATCTGGACCGTCTTGGCTACCTACTGTGTTACAAAGATGACATTTAAGGTACAATATGTGTAAGCCCTAAATAGGGGTGTAGTGTGTGTCCAGCTCAAGTTTTTTCTGCACCCCACAGGAACGTGGCTGAAGAGTGGTCTGGGCCTCGTGCACCAGGAAGGTAGCCAGCGGACGTGGACGTACATTGCCCCTCAGCTGGGGTACTGGGTGGCAGCCATGTCTCCTCCCAACCCAGGTAACACGAAGCCAGCGCCTGCGATGATGGGCGTTGAGTTCTTTGAGGGTTCAGGCTAAGTATGCTTTGGAAAATTACTTCAGCAGCGAGACCTCATCTTACTCAAAAATGGTAGAAAGGGGCACCTGGCCAGCTCAATGGGTAGAGCATGTGACTCTTGATCTGAGGGCCATGAGTTCGAGCCCCACGTTGGGTGTAGAGATTACTTAAAAAAAAAAAATGGTTAAAAGTCTGAAAATCAAATGATGAAACTAAGGTATTGTGTGGGGGTGGGGGAGTTCTGGTTGCGACTCTCCCGTCTAGGATAACAATAATGCACAGAACATACTCCTGTCTTGTATCTGTTTTGCTCAGACAGCTGCCATAGGGAATTCCTAATCTAAAGCCCATGGGGGCGGTTTAGATCTCCTCCCTAATTCCTGAAACAGCTGTGGCCTGTTGTAAGAGAACATGTGGGGAAGGGCACTCCGTAGACAGGCTAACACAGTCACCACTGGAGCTTTCTTGGGGCAAAAAGCTTGTTTTGGCCTTTCCTGAAGGTTCAGAAACAAACCAGTTTGCTTTGTGTCTAAAACAATAATCATCTCTACTTAGGATACGTGAATTAACTCACACTTTTTAAAGCATGACTTAAAAAAAAGTTTTAACCTATATGCCCTAATTTATCCCAAGGAACATTCTAGAATTGTTTCTTAAAATAGTCGTCTTCAGAGAATTCTTTCCAGTCATGGCTTCTGTCACTCAAAATGCCTTTAGAATCTGTATCACTGGGACTGCCTTCATTAGTGAAACGTTTTCATTGGTGGCAAATCTTTATGCTCCAAGGGTCCCTTTGATTCTTGTTAGACGCTTCTAAAAGTCATGCACATCCTAGTCTGGTGAGTAAAGTAGGTAATTGAGCCAGGTCAGAAATATGCTATGATTAAAAGCTGTCTCTCATCATGAAGGCAGTTCCAAAATGGGAGTCCAAGATATTTTAGCAGTGGAATTGTCACTGGAATGACACTCACATTCCCATAGTAGCGGATTTGATGGAGGTGCTGAGAAATTGGCCCCAGACTGAGAAAATGTTGATTTCCCATTTCACAAAGGGAATTCTGTGTTTCCCTTTGTGATAGCGTTCTTGTAGTAATATAGGCACGAACCAGGTACAAAAATGCCCCGGGCTCCAAATCACAAATATCTAGAATATGAGTAAGAGTAAAGAAGGAAAGAAAAGAAATTCCTGAAGTACCCAAGTAGAGGCCATAAAGCCCATACATTACAGTTAACTTTCATTTTAGATATATTTCGGGGGCACATGGGTGGCTCAGTCGGTTGAGCACCGACTTGGCTCAGGTCATGATCTCACGGTTCGTGGGCTCAAGCCCCACGTCAGGTTCTGTGCTGACAGCTCAGAGCCTGGAGCCTGCTTCGGATTCTGTGTCTCCCTCTCTCTCTGTCCCTCCCCCTCTCGCATTCTGTCTCTGTCAAAAATTAATAAACATTACAAAAAATTTAGATATCTTTCAGACAACTGTGATTCTCAGTTTGCCCATCATGCCACAGATTAATAGATGCTTTGTAAAGAGGGGAGAAAGAACGGCTTGGTATAGGTCTGCCAACCCTTCCGAGCAGTGAAGGAAGAGACAAAAATTTATAAAGAGCATATATGACAGAGCCCTGATGGCATTTAATGTACAGACACATATATTAGTAACCTTACAGCCATCCCCTTTATTAAAACAAATTACAAAGATGCTGTGCCTTCATGAGCCCAAAACCAACAAGAAAATAGTTAGGGTTTTTTCTTTCATTCTCCAGTTAAGAAAGAAATTGAGTACAGCTGTAAATTTTATAGAGTGTTCCATTGGCAGAAGTTAAGATAATAACATTTTAAGTACTTAAAGGACAGAACTTGAATTATTTGGAAATGATTTTTATGTGTACCCCGGATTTTTGGTGATTCCTGCCAAGGCATTGCCTAGGTCCATGGGGGTTGTCTCTGGGTAAAAAAAAAAAAAAAAAAAAATGGTTTCTCTGAATGATGAATGGAGTATACAGTTGTCAATTGTTTTTCCAACTTTGGGGCATATTAACTCCACACTCCCCCACTGAAGTGAATTATGTTTGGCAGAGAATGGTGTTAGCTTTTTCAGCTTAAGTCATGTCACAATTTTCAAAAATTAGTAAACCTCTTTGGGTTTATCTAGCTCTTAAGTGGTCTGCTTCCAAAGATTTTTGAAGAAATCTGTCCCTTAAGATATCGAGAATCAGTAAGTAAATGGGTACCTGTGGTATGTAGTAATTATAACCATGCTAATCTGACATAACATAAAACCACACCCCTTCCTTCGATGCTTGGACACTAGTATGTCCCCAAATGTTATAAATAGGGGAGATTTTTGTTGTTGCTGTCGATCTGTTGTCAGTGCATTAAGATAGATTCTTATTAGTATTGAACATAAACTTTGCCTTGGGATTCTTAACATTGAAATATTAAAGAAATTATATTAATTTCTTTAAATTAAAAAGAAAATATATTTATCTCTGATACTTTGTAAATTCTGAAGGAGGTCTGTGGCCACATACGGTTAGCAATTTTGAAGAGGCATTGTAGAGGAAGACTTTATTTTTACAAATGGAAGGCGTTTTAGAAACACTTGAAAGACCATAATAAGCTGTGGACTTTTTTTTTATAGCCGATTTTATATCATATTTTTAACTGTTCATTTAAGCAAAGGGCTCTCCACATAGTAATAATTATCCAGGGAAAGTGAGAATAAAATCTTGTGGGGTTTTTTTTTTTCTCCTGCAGTATAAAATCCCCAGATACTCAAGCCATCTCTCGTCTAAGAGTCTCTCTCATTATGTTATCATGCATCCATTTTCTTGTATTAAAAGATCATGTATTTAGAATGCTGAACCTGCTGCAAGTGCAGCTCTCTTCTGGGCTAAGGAGGGACCCTTAGCACCACATGGAGTGTTTGGGTGTTCACGCTGCTCCCGGCCACAGCTGCTCCGGTGACGGTGACGGTCGTGGTAATCCCTTGTCATTGAGAGAAATTACAGTGATCTGTAAGCACCTCATCCAAAGGGTGTTTGCCTCTGGCCCCTGCTCCGCACCCCAGCCAGGAAGAGGAAGAACATACGCTCTCAGCTAATTATCCCTCTTATCCCTTCAAGGTTTTCTGCAATCTAAAATGCCCTTTTCTGACCTTCTAGGTCCCGTTGCCACACAGGACATTACCACGTATCACACGGTGTTTCTTTTGGCCATTTTAGGAGGGATGGCTTTCATACTTTTGGTTCTGCTGTGTCTCCTTTTATATTATTGCAGGTAAAGTTTTACCTTTTTGGCAATATCTTTTTTAATTTGGAATTTCTTGTGCAGGCATTGATATTGAGGTCTTTTTTTTTTCTTTTTCTGAATCAAGGTCCTTTTTTTCTCATGAAAAAAATCTCTAAGAACTAAAACATTTGTCCTTAAAGTTGCAAACAAATGAACAGGATGTGGGGGGCATGCTGTTTATGAGGTTGCTCACAAGGGGAGTTCTTATTTCCTTCTTTTTTTTAAGTTTGACGGTTGTCATGATTCGTTCAGAATATTCCTAAACACTGATTAAGAGACAATATTCTCAAGGACAAAGCAGAACTAAAATTCTTTATTTTGATGCCTCGTCTTTTCGGTTTGTGAGAATGTTTGCTGTCGACTCTTGGGTAACCGCTTTTGAACGAATAACTCGGCTGTACGTCTAAAACCCTGAAGGTGAAATCTGCAGATTGCGCTGCTCTGAATCAAAATAAGGCTGCGGGTGTGGGGTGAGAAGGCTTCTGGCTGCTGAGTAGTTGTTTTGTTTCTTCCTGTGGAAATTGAGAATTAGGATCTTGCTTGGAACCTTCTACCACTATGAGAATCTTTAACCGTTGGGTTTGGATTTTTATCTTTGATCGCAGGCGGAAATGCTTGAAACCTCGTCAGCACCACAGAAAACTCCAACTTCCGACGGCCCTCGAGAGCTCCAAAAGAGATCAGTCAACTTCCATGTCTCACATCAACTTGCTGTTTTCACGTCGGGAGTCAGAATTCCCCGGCCCGCTCTCTGTCACCGGCCACGGCCGCCCAGACGCCCCTGGGCCGAAGGAGCTGATGAGCGGGGTCCATTTAGAAATGATGTCTTCCAACGGAGAAGCAGACATGCACACCCCCATGCTAAAGCTTTCCTACAGCACCTCGCAAGAGTTCAGCTCGCGGGAGGAACTTCTCTCCCACAAGGAAGAGGACAAAAGCCAAATCTCCTTCGATAACCTGACACCAAGTGGGACATTGGGAAAAGAGTATCGTAAGTCCGTGGAGATTTTCCCCTTAAAGTCCAGGAAACCTGTGGAAAGAGAAGGCCGTGAGTCCCCTGGCAACAGCGAGTACAGGAGGAGCTACAATGCCATGCTCTCGCAGCCCCTGTTTGAAAAGCAAGACAGAGACAGCCAGGCCTCCGCTAACCATATTTCCACGGGAAGCAAACTCACCATTCAGGAACACATGTACCCCACGCCTTCATCTCCCGAAAAGGAACAGCTGCTGGACCGCAGGCCTACTGAGTGTATGATGTCCCGGTCAGTGGACCACCTGGAGAGACCCACGTCCTTTCCGCGGCCCGGCCAGTTGATCTGCTGTAGTTCCGTTGACCAGGTCAACGACAGCGTTTACAGAAAGGTATTACCTGCCTTGGTCATCCCCGCGCACTATATGAAACTCCCCGGGGACCACTCCTATGTGGGCCAGCCCCTGGTCGTTCCAGCCGACCAGCAGCTGGAGATCGAAAGACTGCAGGCTGAGCTCTCCAGCCCTCACGCGGGGATCTTCCCGCACCCCTCCTCCCAGATCCAAGCGCAGCCTCTGTCCTGCCAGGCCATCTCCCAGCAGCACTTGCAGGATGCAGGCGCCCGGGAGTGGACCCCGCAAGGCGCGTCCATGTCAGAGTCCCTCTCCATCCCGGCCTCCCTGAACGATGCGGCCTTGGCTCAGATGAACAGCGAGGTCCAGCTCCTGACTGAGAAGGCTCTGATGGAACTTGGGGGTGGGAAGCCGCTCCCACACCCCCGGGCGTGGTTCGTCTCCCTGGACGGCAGGTCCAATGCGCACGTTAGACATTCCTACATTGATCTCCAAAGAGCCGGAAGGAACGGAAGCAATGATGCCAGTTTGGATTCTGGCGTGGATATGAATGAACCAAAATCTGCCCGGAAGGGAAGAGGAGACCCCTTGTCCCTCGCACAGAACCACCCGGCCGTCCAGGAGCATCCGCAGAAAGAGCCGCGGGCCGCGGACAGCACCTCCTACACGCAGCTCGTGTACCTGGACGACATGGACCAAAGCGGCAGCGAGTGCGGCACCACCGTCTGTACCCCCGAGGACAGTGCCCTGCGCTGCTTGTTGGATGGCTCCGGCCGGAGAAGCGGCGGCCAGCTGCCCAGCCTGCAGGAGGAGACGACAAAACGAACTTCGGACGTCCCCCCGGAGCCGCTAGCCAGCCCGGAGCAGAGGAGATCGGCCCAGGAGGACGACGAAGAGGAAGACGAGGAGGACCAAGGAGAGGACAAGAAGAGCCCCTGGCAGAAGCGGGAAGAGAGACCCCTGATGGCGTTTAACATGAAGTGAGCTGTCACAGCGCCACCCGTCTGCGGAACATAATAAAAATTGCCAAAAATTCTTTTCTTAGGGAAGCGTTTACTTGTTCGTGGAGGAGGTGGAGCAGCGGCAGCCGTGGAAGCGGACTTAAGCTGCATCACGGTTCACTGTGTACATGTTAGAACGGAATTAAAGTTACCGGATGATGTTCGTGGACGCCTCACCGCCAGGGAGATGGCTGAACAGGAGTGTCTGAATGTGGCTCCTGCGTCTGGGACGCGCCTCCCCCCCCCTCCCCCCACCCCCACCCCCCATCCCAGGACACTGAGAAACCACGAGTGATGTCGCTCAGCTCTGCTGATAACCTCAGTTCTCCCTCAGATTCTAGGAACAGATGAGACTCTTTTCACATTGCTTGAATCCATTTTATCACGATAATGCTCCTGTGACGTTATTATTGGGAAATTAGCGTAGCACTTAGTGTCTCGAGGTATGCGTATCTCAAAGGAAAGCTATGCACCGCTGCTTCGTGCTCTTGGTTTGCTTAGGTGTTTTTGCTTTGGTTAGCTTTCGTTTCGGGTTTGCTTTAGAAAACACACACACACACACACACACACACACACACACACACACACACACACAACTTGGTTGTGAAAGATTTTATTTGTTGGTTTTCATCTGTTCTGCTTCTCGACGGTTTATTTCGGTGTCTCTTTTCGCGAACTCCTGAGTGTCATCTCTTAAACAAGCCTTTTAATGAAATCGTACTGAAGTTTTTTATCAGCTGAGAGCCCTTCAATTCTGGTCCCATTAACTCCAAGTGCCTTTTTTACAGTGACAACAGCAGTCCCCTCACCTTTTCTTCTTGTTGTTGTTGTTTTGTTTTTTTCCTTAACTCCTTTCATTGAACTGCCTGGATTTTATAAAGTTATTAAATGATATCCCTTTTCTTTAAGCTGCATGCTGCCAAATGCCCGTTTCTGCTCCGAATTCTCATTTCAACGCAGTGTTCTCTCTAGTGCCCATGTGTGACGTGAATTCTGTTGAGCTAAGGTAGACTAGAGGACACTTTAGAGATCCCCTGCCCTCCTCCGTCCCTTTGGCCACTAGCCACCATTATGGTTTCATTGGCTGTTTGTATATACGGTTATGTATTAACTCGGGAATCCTATGGGCTGACCTTGCTCACCAGACACAGAGTATGGACTGAGCAAGTGAATGTGACTATTACAGAAATCGTATGTACTATCCAAAAGTGCCAGAATGACTCTTCTGTGCATTCTCCTTAAAGAGCTGCTTGGTTATCCAAAAATGAAAATTCAAAATAAATGCTGAAGAAAAAAAAAACAAACTATCTTGTGGTCCTTTTCATTCACTCTGAGCCACTATTTGTTTCGGAGTCGCTATTACGAATTTGCTCTTTGTTCCTCGGCAGTCTGGTATGCTGGTTGTTGGACTTCTGTTCAAAGACTCCGGAGTAGACACCTAGGAATTTACACCGAGGTTAAATCCCACCTTGTGTTTATTTAGTTTATTCAAGAACACAAGGCGACATTCTGTTGTGTTTCAGATAGGGAGAAATGTCTGCACATTACAAAAAACTCATGTGTTCTTTGATGTTCAGCATTGATCCACTTGGAATCGCTACAAAAAGTTTCATTAAAATGACTAGAACCATCCCAGCTGCGTGAAACTATTAGTCACAATCAGTAATGGAGACATCAGAGCAGAGCGGAGCAGAGAACACAGTAAGCTAGCTATGTATTCAGTAACAGCTTCATTACAAAATCTTATTTGTGAATTCCATGTGGACAGAGAACCAATCAAGTTGATTTTTATCACTTTAATTCTCAAATGTTGATACATTTTGCTTTTCAAGGGGAAAAAAAAGTTGAAATTCCCTGAAGCGTTGGGGCATTTAAATGGATGGGAGTCTGGGGCACCTAGGTGGCTCAGTTGGTTAAGCGCCAGACTGTCAATTTCGGCTCAGGTCCTGATCTCCGGATTTGTGAGATCACACCGCACATCGGGCTCTGGGCTGATAGCGCGGTGCCTGCTTGAGATTCTCTCTCCACCCCTCTGCCTCTTAAATAGATAAACTTAAGTAATAATAAAATAATAATAAATACATAAATGGGAGTCTGTGGTTTCACAATGAGGGACAGTTACGTTGACGGTAAACATTCTCACCAGTAGGTGGCAGGTGAGCCCATGCAGACTTCACTAATAAAGGCCAGTTGTCAATTGCCTCCCAAAGGAAAAGTAAGTGGCTCTCCAAGAAATACCCCAGGGCAGACATAGATGACTGGGAGACTCTCGGCCCTCTCCAGCCCTGCCGAAGTTTGCTGCCAATGCAATCGTCTTTTTAAAGCATCAGTTTCCAGAAAAGCCTCATTTACCATGTGTATTACCTGTGAAAAGTAGGTAACACGTTTGGAGGGAGAGGGGCTTTTCTGCCGCTTTATTAGGCAGGACATACCTGGGTTGGCCCTGGTTATGGAAAGTATGCAGCAGCCAGCAGTGGTCACATTATGTGCCTAGGAGGACAAGGCAGTGGGTGGGTTTGCCAGAAGAAAACTGGTTCTGCCAGAGGTGACTCTTAACTCGTTTTACCCTTGTCTGAAAAGAGGCTCAGAGGATAATGTTTTTTGCTCGGGGCACCTGTACTGATTACCAGACTGGAACTGTCTAGACAGAGCACAGTGACTATGGATTTAAACATTTCATTTATGTTCTTTCTAGCCTGGTAAGAGTAATAAAACACATCTCATTATTAGGAACCAATTGTATTGTCTGAAGAACTAAAGCCAGCAAAGGCACCTTGCTTATGCCACCTAGTGGTGAGCTTTCATCTGCCTGTTGAGGAGACCAGACAGACGGCTGTCCAGGGCCAGCTCTGGGAACGTGGCGTGGGTGTGTGTCCACAGGAATGGCTCGGACACTGGTTCTGCCCTCCAGACAAGGTGAGGAGATGGGGACGGACGTTTGTTGAGTCTCTATGCTAGAAACCATATCAGAAACAATCGTGCATTCAGTTCTCAAAATCTTGGGAGGAAGTGATGTTCCTTCTTTGTTTTACCTCTAAATAAATTGAGGCTTGGGGGTTAAGTAAGTGAGGCCACTCAGCTAGAATCAGTGGGATGCTTCTTAAACAACCAGCCCTCTGGAAAGAATGAGTTTAAAGTCATAAGTGTTCCTGATAAAGGATGTATGGGACACAACTTGCACATCGTAATAAAATACGTAATTGTAAATTCTGTTTGACACTTGATAGCCACAGAACGCTTTTGTTGATTTTTGTCATAGCCAGCCTGTTGCAGTTGACAAAAGGGTATAGTTCTGACGTGAACATCTGTTGATTTTTTTTTTTTTACATTAATGATTAACATGAAACGAAGGAGGAAGACACATGTCATACACATGTCAGGACTTCACTCGATCACTTCATCGATCACCGAGTGACTTCTTTGCTGAAGCACATAATAGTGTTTGACTACTGGGAAGGTATTCCCTCAATTTTCTGTGCTATTCTCAATGTAATGGTTCCAGACATGGTACCATTTTAAGTTTAATCTGCATTATTAATATCTCCCCATGTCTTTCTTTAAATCTAGACAGTCAGCAAGTCAACCCTCTCTTGGGAACATTTGCCAGTTCCCATGGTGTAAATGCTCCCACGTGGCCAATTTCAAACAATAGAGTGACATCACCACTCTCAGGACTTGGGAAGGGGTACACAGTAGCAGAGTTATATTTCCACCAAAAAGGTACAATACAGGGAAATGACCCCAAGAGCATCGTCACATATACAGTTGATCCTCATCATTTGGGGATTCCATATTTGCAAATCTGCCCACTTGCTAAAACTTATTTGTAACCCTGAAATCAATCCTCATATGCTCTTGTGGTCATTCACAGACACGCAGAGCAATGAGAAGCATGAGAATACATGTATCAGATAAGCGTTGTTCAGGCAATAGTCAGAGGGCTGTTTGCTGGGAGTTCAATGTTAATGTGTCAACAACGTGTATTAAAGAAGATGTCTTTGAACGGAAACACCCATGAAGGTGATGTTTTGATCGGCTGATGAAAACGTGACCAGACGCTTTCAGGAACGTAACCCTGTATTTCCCCTGATTACAGTGGTTCTGACACAGGACTCACAAAATCTGAGTTCAAGGCAACTTTACAGAACATGACTACCACCGATAACAGGAATGGACTGCAGTAAATAATCAGGACACGATGCACTTTAAGTAATTAGTACCTTTTTCTTTATTTTTAATTAAATTATGTATATAGTTTATTTTCTTAATTAAATTATTTGTAAACTTGAATATGCTTTTTAAGAACGGCTCTAACAACTGACTCGCAAAAGTCCTGACATTTCGAGGCACCTCTCAAAGGTCTGCCTGATGCCATCACCTGGTCCCTAGCTTTTTGAAGTTCATCTGGAAACCTCTACTTAGGACAAAAGAAAATCTAGGTGCAATTGCTTTCCAGGCTCTGGTCTAACTTAGTGCAACATGGGTAGTGTTTGCTGGAAAAAGGACCACATTCCTTCTGGGGCAGGTCTGGCTGCAGGACTTGGGAGGAATTTATGAAAGAGCATGCCCTACCCCATGCAAGGGAATATGCAACACCACTTAAGTAACAGACCCGGTGCCTCAGAACTTTATTTCGTGTAAGCTAGCACAGATAAATGCTAGAACAGTGAGGCAGAACACCCAGAAAATAGACCAGAATCAAAAAGGAAATAGACCATAAAACCTAAAAATAACCAGCCGAGGGGCGCCTGGGTGGCGCAGTCGGTTAAGCGTCCGACTTCAGCCAGGTCACGATCTCGTGGTCCGTGAGTTCGAGCCCCGCGTCAGGCTCTGGGCTGATGGCTCAGAGCCTGGAGCCTGTTTCCGATTCTGTGTCTCCCTCTCTCTCTGCCCCTCCCCCGTTCATGCTCTGTCTCTCTCTGTCCCAAAAATAAATAAATGTTGAAAAAAAAAAAATTTAAAAAAAATAAATAAATAAATAACCAGCCGAACAAGTGTGATAAACTGTGTAAGATTTCTTGCGGTTAGCCTCTTTTGCTTTTATTTTTTAATTTTTTATTATTATTATTTTTTAAATGTTTATTTGTTTTTGAGAGAAAGAGAGAGAGCACAAGCAGGGGACGGGCAGAGAGAGAGGGAGAGTGAAGAGCCTGACACGGGGCTTAATCTCATGACCGTGAGATCGTGACCTGAGCTGAAATCAAGAGTCACACTTGACCCAGTGAGCCACCCAGGCACCCGGGATTAGTGGAGTTTATTTTATTAAAAAGTTTTTTTAACCTTTATTTATTTTGAGAGAGAGCACGCACAAGTGGGGGAGGAGGAGAGAGAGAGAGAGAGGGAGACATAGAGTCCAAAACAGGCTCCAGGCTCCGAGCTGTCAGCACAGAGCCCGACGTGGGGCTCGAGCCCACAGACTGTGAGATCGTGACCCGAGCTGAAGTCGGATACTTAACCGACTGAGCCACCCAGGCGCCTGTTTATCCTTTTATAAATTTTGTTCTTGCTGACCTCTGTATTGGAGGGACATGGGGATTAAAAATGAGTATAGCTATAGATAGGACTTGTGATGAGTTTTCAACTATTTTGAAATTGCGTTTTTTTTGTTTTAGTTTTTTTTTGAGGTATAACTGACATAGAACATTATACCCGTTGCACAGCATGATTCAATATCTGTATATATTGTGAAATGATCACAACATTAATCGAGTTCACATCCATCACCACACACAGTTACAGGATACTTTTTCTTGTGATGAGAAGTTTTAAAATCTACTCTCTCGGCAACTTTGAGATATGCTGTACCATATTAACTGCGGTCACCATGCTGGTAGTACATCCCCAGGACTTAATTTTCAACTGGACGTTTGTGCATCTTCCATGATTTCTTGTTGGCTATTTTGACACTATAATTAAAGCAAGTCGCAGTGATGTTTTGGGACTTTTATGACAACACTTGACATCCTGGAAGACCCGTCCAAGGGAACTTGATGGTTTTCAGGATCCATGGAAAAGGAGAAGGAACGGTCGACGTAGCAGATGTGGGAGAGATTCAGCAGAGCTCTTTAGGTAAAGTAATCGCAGCCTCTTCTTTTCCCCCCTGAAAACCGTATTTTCAAAGCTGTGGATATAAACACCAAAACCCCTGGTAGATGTCTTTGTCATTCTTAACAGAGATTGCGAGCCCGTTGGTGCTGGTGTTCTGGCACCTGAGAACCGGCTAATAATTCCTGTAAGACCTTTTACCCTCCTGCAGGATGAACAGGAAGGGGCGCACGGGGGGACGTGGAACATGAGAGAGCCTTGATGACCTCGCGCGGGAGGAGATGGGAGCCAACCGTGATGAGATGACCACTCCACACCGTGAGTGACCACATGGGGCGTCTTAGTTGCTGTGACAAAAACACATAGGTTGGTAACCGGAAGTCTGAGATCAGGGCCCCAACAGGGTCACGTGAGGGCCCTTGGAGGGAGCTCTGTGAGGTCTGTTATAAGGGCACCAATCCCATTCGGGAGGGCTGTCCTCTCATGACCCAGCCACCTCTCAAGGCTCTACCTCCTGGTGCCATTACCTTGGGCGTTAGGATTCCAACACGTGCATTTGGGGGAGGACACAAACATTCAGGCCAGAGCATGGGACAGGGTGCCATCTCCTGACTCCTGGTCCCTGTGTGCACCCCTCTCATCAGGCCCCCTCTCGATCCCCTGCTCTTTCTGGCCAGCTCTTCTGCACTCTGCCATCTGTTCACCTTCTGTGTATGATGAATATTTAATCATCAGAGTAAAAGACATTGTCAGCCATGCTAATCATTAAAACTTTAGGGCTGGGGGCACTTGGGTGGCTCAGTCGTTTGAGCATCCGACTTCGGCTCGGGTCATGGTCTCACGGTCCGTGAGTTTGAGCCCCGTGCCGGGCTCTGTGCTGACAGCTCAGAGCCTGGAGCCTGCTTCAGATTCTGTCTCCCTTTCTCTCTGCTCCTCCCCACTTGTGCTCTGTCTCTCTCTCTGTCTCTCTCAAAGATGAATACATTTTTTTAAATTATTATTATTATCAAAAAGAAAAAAACTTTAAGGCTGTGGGAAGAATCCTGACTTGGACTCAGAGCACCTGGGGGTCAGACCCGGCCCTGGGATCAGACAGGTGACTGACTTCTACAGCTGTAGAAGGGGAACAGTGTTATCTTCCCTGCTTACCTCTCTGGGTGGGTTGCATTGAAATGAGCCAACAAATATTAAAGTTCCTTATAAACTGTAAATTGCAGTAAAATAATTATTCTGGGAGTCTTGTAGTCCCCTAATCCAGTGGCTACGTGGAACAATGATCATTTTTTTAATTGTATCAGCTGCTTCTCAGCCTCTTTTTAGGACAGTGGTAGACAAAACAGCCCGATCTCTTCTTTGCCATGCTTTGCACTTTCCGAAAGTTTCAGCTGGGTGATCTCTCCCTTTTGTGCGAGGAGGATGGTTTTCCAGGTGTCTGACATTACCCAGGGGGCTCAGTGAAGATACCACCTCCTTACCTATCGGTCTAGAAATACGTATGAGCACACTGCTTACAAGGCAATAAGGTTGGGACAGGTGCCCCGTAACCATAGTTTATTCGCTACTGGCCACAAAGATGAACTCCATTGTGATGCATGTCAGCAGCCTCTCCATTCCTTCATTAAGTTGCTCTTGTAGGAAGATCGTGTGCTTGGAACTTCCGAACAGTGGAAATCCAATTCAGATGCACATTGGGATCAGCTGAGAGCAGGAAAAAGTACTGACATATTCAGGCCCCACCGCAGCCGAACGGGACTCAGAATCTCTGCAGGTAACACCTGGTGCTGGTGTTTCTTTGAAAACGCTTCCCCCGGCTGACGCTGATAACATAGGCTTACCAACCACTGCTTTAGAAATTCTGAAGATACTTCACAGTGTGAGAGCAGCTCCTGTTCTGTACTTCAGGGAATGACGGGTCTCCCCTTCATTTCTAGGGTAGGTCAGCCGCCCTGCCCTAGATTCGCGGTGGGGGAGGGCAGACATGTTCAATAACAGTCCCCACGCTGAGCGGCATGTGCCCAATACATGGCGACCAGGGCCCTGCTCTGAATTCTTCACACCGTTTGTTGACAATCCACATGCTGGGGCGCCCGGGGGACTCAGTCTGTTAAGCGTCCAACCTTGGCTCGGGTCATGATCTTACAGTTCGTAGGTTTGAGCCCTGCGTCGGGCTCTGTGCTGACAATGCACAGCCTGGGGTCTGCTTCCTCTCTCTCCGTCTCTCTGTCTCTCTCTGTCTCTCTCTCTCTCTCTGTCTCTCAGAAATAAATAAACATTAAAGAAACCCCAGATGTCGACCAACCCTGGGTTCTGTCCTCTGTCCTGCTCACACACTACACATTCCCCTTGTTACCACACCCACGGCCAAGGACTCCCATCACTGGACCACCACTGTGTCTGCAGCCCAAACCTGCTGTTGATCAGCCCGGCTGCTGACGGGGCATCTCCATCCAGATGGCCCTCAAGCATCTCCGACTCAACTTGTCCCAAGATGGAGTCACCATGCATCACCCCGTGAGCCTCTCTGCCTACCCCCCTCAAAACAGCCCAGTTTTCCCAGTTTCCTCCAAATCTGCTACCCCACTGTCATGGTTTTACCGTACAGTTTCCCCAGCCAGAAACCTCAGGGTCAACCTCACCACCCAAATCCAGGCACCAAGTCCTATCAATTCCGCCTGCTATCAGGAAACAATGAATATTTCACGTGTCCAGCTGGCCAGGGCTTTCCGAGTAAAATTTACCGGTGTCCTAGGTTTAAGGATGAGTGTAACTATTCCTCGGAAGACAGAGATAGTGAATTACTTCAGAGAAATCTCTGAGATACGGGTGTATCTCCCCTCGAGCCACTTCTTTGCCATTCATTTATGTTCATTTACCTGTGTTGTAACACATAGGGACCTTCTTCCCCTTCTCTCCCAAGATTTGTTTCCATTAAGAAGTTAAGGTTTCGGGGCGCCTGGGTGGCTCGGTCGGTTGAGCGTCCGACTTCGGCTCAGGTCATGATCTCACGGTCCGTGAGTTCGAGCCCCACGTCGGGCTCTGTGTTGACCGCTCAGAGCCTGGAGCCTGTTTCAGATTCTGTGTCTCCCTCTCTCTGTGCCCCTCCCCTGTTCATGCTCTGTCTCTCTCTGTCTCAAAAATGAATAAATGTTAAAAAAAAAATTAAAAAAAATAATAATAATAATAAAAGAAGTTAAGGTTTCTGGGGCGCCTGGGTGGCTCAGTCGGTTAAGCGTCGGGTCATGATCTTACGGTTTGTGAGTCTGAGCCCCACATTGCGTTCTGTGCTGACAGTGTGGAGCCTGGAGCCTGCTTCAGATTCTGTGTCTTCCTCTCTCTCTCTGCCCTACCCTGCTTGCTCACATGCACATGCTCTCTCTCTCAAAATAAATCTCTCTCAAAAGTAAATATTAAAAAAAATATTTTTAATAAAAAAAAAGTTAAGGTTTCTCTTCACTGAAAGGGAGGAGGCAGCTATGCAGTAGATCCTATGAAGCACCAAAATTTATAATTTGGGGGTCCTCTTTTATAGCATGGATCCCCTTTATATGTGCAATCTGACACTTGCCCTCTGCATTGCCCCAAGGGGTGAGATGGGGCAGCGTGTAAAGATATTTTTTAAAGTAAATAGCCTGCCTCTGATCCAGAAACCTTGTTTTTGCTATCAGGATAAAATAACTACGGGTATAAAGACTTCTCAGATGCCAAGTGTGTCCCAGACCTGTTCTTGTGGTTGCAAATGACAGAAACCGAACTCAAACTAGCACAAATAAGGGACTTCATCACTAAGGGAGATTTGCCAGCCAGATGACAAGGTGTGATATTGTCATTTAAAGTAAGAAGTATATACGTGGACTTTGTCCTTCTTCCTGGCAGAGCTCCTAAAACCCCTGTTATTTCTTTTTTAATTTTTTTTTTTTCAACGTTTATTTATTTTTGGGACAGAGAGAGACAGAGCATGAACGGGGGAGGGGCAGAGAGAGAGGGAGACACAGAATCGGAAACAGGCTCCAGGCTCCGAGCCATCAGCCCAGAGCCTGACGCGGGGCTCGAACTCCCGGACCGCGAGATCATGACCTGGCCGAAGTCGGACGCTTAACCGACTGCGCCACCCAGGCGCCCCAACCCCTGTTATTTCTTAAGTGGTAAGAGCGATTAAGGTATCTTGGTATTCATAACAAGTCCTTTCAGCCTGAGTTTGTTCAGGAAGTGACTCTTGGACTGCTCCTAAGGATGGCGGCTGATTGCACGGAGACCCAACCATGCGACTAGAAAGTAGGAGCTTCAATCTCCCCCCCAACCCCCCTCCCGCCTCAGAGGACGAGGGAGGGGCTGGAGGTTGAATTGATTGCCAGCAGTCGGTGATTTAATCAACTGTGTCTATGTCAGGAAGCCTCCATAAAAACCCAAAAGGATGGGATTCGGAGAGTGTCTGGGTTGGTAAACCCGTGGAGATTGGGGGAGAGCGGTCCGCTCAGAGAGCATAGAAGCTCCACTCCCTTCCCTGCCCCCATACCTTGTCCTACACATCTGGTTCTTCCTGAGTTACATCCTTTTATACTAAACTAGTAAGCAAAATGTTTCTCCAAGGTCTCTGAACCTCTCTGGCAAATTAATGGCATGTGAGGTTGGGGTCATGGAAACCTCTGATCTATAGCCAGTGGGTCAGAAGCACAGGGGACAATTTGGGACTTGTGATTGGCATCTGAAGTGGGGGGGGGTAGGGTGACAGTCACGTGGGACTGAGCCCTGAACCTGTAGAACCTGAGGCTGTCTCCAGGTAGATAGTGTCAGAACTGAGTCAAATTGTAGGACACCCAGCTGGTGGTGGAGAATTTCTTTGTGGTACTGGAAACCCAAACACATCAGAATTGGGGTCAGAATTGTACAAGGGTTGGGGAGCCCGGGGGGCTCAGTCGGTCGGGCGTCCAACTTCGGCTCAGGCCATGATCTCACCGCTCCTGAGTTCGAGCCCTGCGTCGGGCTCTGCACTGACAGCTTGGAGCCTGGAGCCTGCTTCGGGTTCTGTCTCTCCCTCTTTCTCTCTGCCCCTCCCCCGCTCACACGCTGTTTCTCTCTCTCTCAAAAATAAACATTAAGAAAACATAATACTAATTTTAGAATTGTAGGAGGGAACTGAACCACAGAACACAGGGTGTAAAAATAAGGGTTTCGTGTTTATAGATGACGTCCCTAATGCATTCTCTTTTGATTCTCACAACTCCCCTGTCATGACTAAAGCAGGTGATATTAACCCACTTTGATATCCAAAGATACTGAAATTGAGTGGGTTGCCCAAACGGTGGTAAAGACCCAGGATTTGAACAGACACCCAGATGATTTACTCAGAAGTGCGGTATTCCCCCCATGACACGCAGCTGCCTCACAGAGCTTAATTCCAGGGATAAACAGCGGTGACACTTAGTACTTCCTCTGCTTAGAAGCAGGTTCCAAGCACTTCGTGTGGATCATCTCATGTAACCATTCTGCAGTGCTTATGGAAAAGTGTTACTTACTTTAAAAAATTTTTTTTTATTGTTTATTTATTTTTGAGAGAGATAGAGTGTGAGCAGTGAGGGGCAGAGGGAGGGAGACACAGAATCTAAAGCAGGCTCCAGGCTCTGAGCTGTCGGCACAGAACCTGACGTGGGGCTCGAACCCACAACTGAGAGGTCATGACCTGGGCCGAAGTTAGATGCTTAACTGACTGAGCCACCCAGGTGCCCCCAAAGTGTTACTTTCTTAGGAAAGCAAAACACTATGTCTCCCAGCATGCTAGCAATTTGATAAAGAGTTAAAACAACTATATACATTCTTTTAAGAAGCGTGGGGGTGGTTACTGAGGTCTTCAATGATCCTGCGTGCACCTTAGAAAGAAAACTCAATCCCTCCTCCCGAAGGTGGGAAATTTTGGAGTCCTGTGGTGTTAGTCGCTCCTTAAAGGCCAGGCAAGGAAGGAAATTTGGTTAAGAGAGATCAACTACCCAGTGGTGGAAATTTTCATGTTTTTTAAATTTATTTTTTAAGGTTTTTTTTTTTGTTTTTTTTTTGTTTTTTTTTTTTTGTTTTTTTTTAGAGAAGGCACAAGTGAGCAAGAGGCAGAGAGAGAGAGAGAGAGAATCCCACAAGGGGCAGAGAGAGAGACAGAGACAGAGAGAGAGAAAGGGAGAGAGAGAGAGAAATGGGTCTCACCCGAAGCGGGCCTCAAACTCACAAACCATGAAATCGTGACCTGAGCCAAAGTCGGACGCTTAACCCACTGAGCCACCCAGGTGCCCCGAAAATTTCATGTTTGTTATCAGGAGACACACAAAAGGGGGCAAAAAGATGACAAATATAACACAACCACTTGGAATTAGAGAATAGCTCAAATTGCCCTGGAGATCAGTTACATTTTTCCTTTTTAAACAAGGCCGGAAAGACAGAGTTTCCTTTTCTTGAGTGAGAGCGGAGGATTGTAGAGGAAGTTTGCCTTTTGTCCAGGTTGGAGGGTGAAAGAAAAGCCCGAGAGGGACATCTTCAGAGGAGTGCCACAGAGCGGAGAGGATTCTTGGCCAGAGACACTTACAGAGGTTGTTTTTGAAAAAGGTTGCTGTTCTCTAATACTGATGCTAGCTCCTTTCCAGTCAGCATGGGAATGAGACAGTATCGACCAATGAACAGCCGAGGGTGTCTCCATGAACGGCAGTGAAACGTTTTGTGCGAGCCTCTGCGGTCCTTTAATGTACAGAGAGCTGTCCTCACTCCTTGTTCTGTGTTAACAATAAAGCGCACTGTCTGAACTTCACAGGGCCAACAGAATAACGCTTGGACCTTCAGGAAAATCTTATGGTTGGAAAAAGCAAGTATACTTGCAGAGACGTGCATGATGCATCAATAATATGGGCTATTCAAGTAGAATTTTAGCTCACTGAAGTAGAACGTCAGGACGCAAAGAGGAAATGTCATTGCTTCTAGAAACAGAAACGTCATCTTTCAATTATTTTGTAGGCAGAGACTTGCACAATGGTGTGTGTGCGTGTGTGTATGTAAAGGAGAAGAGAGGCAGTGCATATAAGAGCTGATAAGAAACACTAGCCACCAGATGAATTTATTTTAAAATTATGAAAACAATGTTACTGAACCATGTAGTGACTTTCGGTGTTTCCTCTCTTTATAAAACAAATTATTTGGCAGATGAAAAGCTGTTTGCTAAGTTCTCTCGATATCCTTTTTCCTTTACATTCTTAGACGTAGTACCAAAATGACATCTCTTGTGTGTTTAGAAGTATTTTCTCTGCCTCTTTCTGGTTAATAATCCCTTTCTTCTTTGCAAATGATGCCCAGTATACAGGGTGGAACCCAACGCCCTGTGTCTACTAGGGAAGTATAGTGATTGGTCCACATTCACAGTGATTGATCAACGTAGCAGCCAATCAGAATCCTCCTCTGCCCTTTTTTTTTTTTTTCACTGGGGCTACAAAAAGTAAGGCCAGTGGTAGAACAACATATATGAGCCGCTGAAGCTGTTAATAGTCACATTCCTTTAACTACTTGAGCCCCCCACTAACTTTCCAATGACATCCCCACTTTGCCAAAGGTAGCCAGGCCACAATAAGATCACGTGAACTTGACACGCAGAGAGAAGGGCTGAGAGAAGAGCCCTGCTACGTTCAGGACTGCGGTTCCAGTTGCTTCCAAGCCTCACCTGGAATCACTTTCATTCCTTTCACTTTATTATTCACCCCTTCCCTCCATTATTTAAAATATTCCAGGGGCACCTGAGTGGCTCTGTTACGGAACTAGGCTGGAGCGCCATCGGAAAAACCAAGCGGCACTCGGAGATCTTGGTGGACGGAGATTTATTTAACACCGGCAGGCTCAGAGGAGACCCTTTCTCCAAAGATCTGAGCCCTGAATGCAAGTGGGGAGGCTAACTTATAGTCGTCAGCTTCCATATCTGTGGGGGTTTTCGCGTGCCCAGCAAACAAAGGAAGAAGAACCCGGAGAAGGGGTCTCCAAGCTAGAGACCAGAGCTTGTTTTAGTCCCATCCGCCATCTTTGGCCTACTTCATTCACTTCTCCAACAATCCTACCCAATTATTACACTCATAAGTCACCACCATAGCAATCATGAGGCACCATGACAAGACAAATTCTCATTCTGCTGCATTTTAATGTTTATTTATTTTTGAGAGAGGAAGACAGAGCATGAGTGGAGGAGGGACAGAAAGAGAGGGAGACGCAGAATCCGAAGCAGGCTCCAGGCTCCAAGCTGTCGGCACAGAGCCCGACGTGGGACTCAAACCCAAGACTGTGAGATCATGAGCCACCCAAGCACTCCTCATTCTGTTGCGTTTTAGATGCTCCTTCTTTAAATGAGAACTAGAGCATTCCTAGCTCCCCCTGCCTCTGTATTATAGCATTTTCCCATTGGAGATAGGAAAGTATGTAAGAATCATGAATTGTGTGAATGGTAATCAAAATCATCCTGGTGACACAATCTCTGCCTTTGATCTTAAGGAGGGGGTGGGAGCCAAGTTTGTCATCAGAGCTGAGATCAGAACTGTCTGACAGAATAGAGTTTTAAATGAATTTACTTGTCTTTTATATCCCATGTTTTTGCATTGACATAACTTTTTAATTCATTTAAAAAATCTTCCCGGGGCGCCTGGGTGGCGCAGTCGGTTAAGCGTCGACTTCAGCCAGGTCACAGATCTCGCGGTCCGTGAGTTCGAGCCCCGCGTCAGGCTCTGGGCTGATGGCTCGGAGCCTGGAGCCTGTTTCCGATTCTGTGTCTCCCTCTCTCTCTGCCCCTCCCAAAAATAAATAAAAACGTTAAAAAAAAAAAAAATTTAAAAAATCTTCCCCACCTCCTTTTTTTATTTCCTCACTAACTCAGCATCTTACTTTTAGTCCCTACATCAAACCTTCTAAGACCTTGGCAGGCTCAGGGACAAATCCATTTGTGACTTTACGATTGCACGTTGCCTTAACATGCACCCATACTGTAAGCCCAGAGCACATAAAATAAACCTACACCCAACTCACCTGACTGACCCTCCTATACCAAATGTCAATTTAGAAATAAATGCCTCTTGGGCCGCCTGGGTGGCTCAGTCGGTTAAGCGTCTGACTTCGGCTCAGGCCCTGATCTCATGGTTCGTGGGTTCAAGCCCCTCGTCAGGCTCTGTGCTGACAACTCGGAGCCTGGAGCCTGCTTCAGATTCTGTGTCTCCCTCTCTCTCTGTCCCTTCCCCACTCTCACTCTGTCTCTCTCTCTCTCTCTCAAAAATGAATAAACATTAAAGAAATAGATGCCTCTTCGGCCAAGACAAGCCCAGAATAACAACCAAAATTCAAAGGTAAAATAGGTCAGGGTTGAGATGATACAGAGAGCCTGAAGAGTTGGCCTGGGAAGGTCCAAGGAGGAGGTGAGGCTTGCACTCAGTTTAGAAAGTCAAGTGAAAGAGTTTTTCCAGACCAGAGAAGAGAGGCCAAGGTTAGGATGAGGTCAGCTTATTTGCCAGGACTCAGCTATCCAGCTCCCAAATTATGTTTCTCTGCGTGTTTATTCTCTGTGACCAAGACTCCAAACAGATGTACCCACAATGATGAAGTTTCAGGGTGATGGTGGTGTTCGTGGGGTTCAGAGCTGACGGGCAAGAAAGAATTCTTGAAGACGTCTTTGGTGCAAAAAGATTATATTAAAGCTCGGGGACAGGACCCATGGGCAGGATGAGTGAGCTGCGCTGCAGGTGTGGGGGGTGACCATTTGATGGAGTGGGGTGGGGGGGGGGAGATAAAGTCAAGTGGGAGTTTCCAAAGAGGCTCTCACGTGCTAAAGACTTCCTGGAAGCCTAGCTATTGTCAAGCTAAGGTGGTTCTGCCTCCACCAAAGCATTAAGATAGTAGGGAGTTCCTGGCCCTTGGGCCATTGATGGGATTTGCCTTTTTCTGGTAAACTGGTGGAGAGTCTTTTGTCCTTTCCTGTTTTGGGGTAGCCTGGAGTGTCCGAGGAATATCACACATGTCTGAAGTGGGGGGGTGGGGGGAGGGACGGGGCGGGGCGGGTGCAGCTTGTACTTTGCCCTCAGCCTGCCCCACAATCCCTCATCAACTAGATGTGGAGGTAAACTGACTACCCCATAACATCTTGAATTTTTCAACTATAGCTTAATTATTTATTTTACTTGAATGAAAAAAAAAAAAACTTCAATCCTGCCCTTTGCAGCAATATAGATGGACCTTGAGGGCATCATGCTAACTAAAGTACCCAGACAAAGGCAAATGCTGCTGGCATCACTTATATGTGGAATCTGGTTTTAAAAAGTCAGATTAATACAAACAGAGAGTAGGAGCGCCTGGGTCAGTTAAGCATCTGACTTCAGCTCAGGTTAATGATCTCACAGTTCATGACTTTGAGCCATGCATCGGGGCTCTGCGCTGACAGCTCAGAGCCTGGAGCCTGCTTCGGATTCTGTGTTTCCCTCTCTCTCTCTGCCCTTCCTCCGCTTGCACTCTGTCTCTCCCTCTCAAAAATAAGTAGACATTAAAAAAAAGAAGAAAGCGATGGGACTGGGGAAGGGGGAAAGGTGAGAGGGTTGGAAAAGGGTACAAACTTTAGCTATAGGACGCATAAAGTCTGAGGATCTTCTGGAACGCAGGTTGACTATAGTGGATAATACTGTGCTACATAATTGCAATTGGCTAACGGAGCAGAACTTAAATGTTCTCATACATGCACAAAAAGATGAATATGTAAGGTGGTGGATGTGTTAATTAAGTAAATGGTAGGAATCCTTTCACGAAAATGTTTCTATTTAACTCTAGCCTCCGGGACATTAGCTGTCAGATGATGACATCAGTTGTGAGTCACAAGCTCTCAATTTTCAGGAATACCATAGTAACAGTGTTCTTTTTTTTTTTTTTTTTTCCATTTGAGAATAACCTTTGCAATAATTAGAGAAATGCCTTTGTATGACTCAATGTTTTTTCTCCCTCCGTCCTCTGAGGCCTGTAACACTGACCTGCCCTAGGAATCCTGGATTCCAGAAACCCTTGGTGGATTAAGTCAGCGCATTGTCGTTGAGATTGCTCACAAGTGTGATTACCCCTTATCTGTTTCCTTTGAGAAAGTCACTCCAATTGTTTCCATGTGTGAATCTACTGATGAAGCCATTACACATCTGTCATCCACTCACACCCTCCTGTGCTGATCACTGAGATAATGACAGGGTGGTGGTCCCACGTGACTCAGTCCTTCCAAGCGTAAGCAGCCCCAATATGAACGTTTTTAAATTGTTTAAAAGGAGTATGAACGAGAAATTCACATTTTTTACTGCAGGTTGTGGAACTCCTGACCAGTCCAGGGACAATAGCCCCCACCCCCCACCCCGAGCCACAGCATTTGCTTCTATGGCAGGCCCTCCAACCACTCTATCTGTAACATCGCTGTGATCCAGAAAGAGCCCGTTCCTTCCCCATGGGATGGAGGGCTCTCAGCCTTGAGTCTCCAGATAAACTTACAATTTTGCTGGGGAAACAAATACACATACTTGAGAAATTAACGGTGCAAGTAGAAAGAAAGGATGTCAGCCTTTGACACCTGGAGAATGGCTGTCAGGCTGATTCCCCCCAGAAAAACGAAAGGGAAAGAGTATAGGTTCCATGCGGGTCTGAGGCCCTTCCCAGAAGACTGTGGGAAGAGTTGATGCGTTCTTAGGTGCGGTCACATGCCTCTCCTTTAAAACCGCCGGGGATCTTAAAGTTGTGATCAGAGCAAGCGTCTTCGAAGGACAAATTCCGACTGTTAGAGAAAACGAGACTGTGGGCTTATTTAAAGTGGCACATCGGCTGCCTCTCTGTGGAAGTGACCACACAGCACAGGGCAGGGACCCCTTTTGCTAAGCAGTGTTGCAGCCACACATGGCAGAGTGCGAGGCTTCAGGGAGGAGAGGGGCTACTACTCCCCAAAGTTCAGCCTTCGGTCTCTTGAGAATGAGTTGTCTTGTAAAGAATGCGTCGGGTGAATCAGTGAAAGGACTTCCCCAGAAGCTGATGCTGGGGTAGCAGAGCATCGTGGGCAGAAACTTAAAAAGGAAATGTCCGGGAACTGGTCCCACAACACTTAGCCCACTTACAAAAGGGTCATGAGAGACAGCGGGAGCATTTGGGAAGATTTCTTTGGACAAAACAGTGCTGTGAACTCCACGCACAGGGCCAGACCCTGGGGAGGGGGCCAAGGCCACTGTGGGCAGAGAGGCTGGAGTCACAGAGGAGGGGCACTGACCACAACCCTCCCCTCTCTCTGGCCACGTGTTCTGCATTATGGCCAGCCCCATCGAGAAGAAGAGAAAAGACTGAAGGCTAAAACTAGAAGTTTTGCTCATTTACAGGGCTGAGCATTCTGACTGATGAATTGAAATGCATCTTGTCAAGACTGTTGACTCTTGCTCCTTGAGAGTGACCAGATATGTCACCAACTTGACAGTTTTTGACGGATGGACAGAGGGAACTTCCCCCTGCCCCCAACAAAGGACAGCGGGAGAGAAAACCAGGTTTAAGTTGCGTCTGATTATGCAACAAGTTTAGTAACTTAAACCTGGTTCCCTCCTATAGTTTCTCCTTCATTCTCCTCCAAGCACGTAGTAGAATCTATTCCATTTCTTTGGAACACCTGGGTTCCCATCCTGTGTAAAAACATCTGCTAATTTAAAGAGTTTGTGTTAAGAGTGCTCTTGGCAGTTGTAGGGAGGAAGAATTATATTTTTAGGGACAAAAAGATTGACAATAAACAGAAGGGCCGAGGAAGACTGAAAATGCGTAGTGAGACAGAGATGGCTCGTGTATGTGGAAGGATGCTGGGCCCTGGGCAACAAGTGGCCAGTCTCACCCAAGATACCCCTACCCTAGCAAGACTCGGGGACCGTAGAGCCACTGGACAGAGAGGAGCCATATAGACCTGGATCACAATTGTCCAGCACAAGCTTCGAGGAAAGACACTACCAAGTGCACTGGTGCCAATTAAGACCCATGGTGGGGAGATGGTCCAATAATGCCTAAGAGTGAATATCCTGCTAATCCAGGTGCCTGGGGTCTCAGACTCACATCTCAAAAATAATGAAATCCATTTGGATGTGCCTTCTGTAAGTTTGTAGCCTGAGATCCACACCTGTCACAATAGCAAGGAAATATTTGGCACTAAGATGTGATGGGCAACCAAAGAAATAATCAGCCAGCAGGCAACAGACTGACATTTTCACCAATTTATGAGTTTTCAAATTCCAAGATTTAGGGTTTTTTTTGTGCTATTTAACAGATTGTTTTCTTCCCAGGAAGTATTTTTCTATGGCCATAATAAGTACAGGAAAACCTTGGTTTGCGAGCGTAATTTGTTACAGAAACATGCTTGTAATTCAAAGTGCTCGGATATCAAAGTGAATTTCTCCATAAGAAATAATAGAAACTCAGATGCTTCCTTCCACAGCCCAAAAGTATTCATATAAAAATGATTACAATACAGTAATATAATACAAAATCATGAACAAAATACGAAGTATAAAGAGAAATAAACAAATGAACCTGCACTTACCTTTGAAAACCTTCGTGGCTGGTGTGAGAGAGATGAGAGGAGGGTTATCGTGTAGGACAATTTTCACTATCACTAACGGAATCACTGCTATCTATTGGTTCAATGGAATCTTTTTCTTTTCGTAACAAGGAACCTATCCAATGACACTTGCTTTTGTCTCCTTTCGAGGATTTCGCGGAAATGTGACATCTCATTGTCCTTAAACAGATTCATTGCTCCCATTGCTACCAGCTCATTCGGTGGTGGTGTTTTCTACAAAATTTTGCACTGTTTCCCACATTTTACACATCTCCCTAATCTCACTTGAAGTGAGGGATTCCTTCGCCTTTTTCTCTTCCCGCTCTACAGATGAGAGGCAGACATAGACTTATAAAATCTTGCAATTTCGGCCACTCGCATCCCTCACTTGTACTTCTCGATGATTTCCTTAACTTCCACCATAATCATCTCCCTCTTCTTAGCGCCTTTCTTTTCAACCTTTTTCTGCATGGGGGCCATTGTATACACTTGCACAGATGTTGACAGTATTAATAAACTCTGGTCATATACTGTATTTCATGTAACTGGCAATAAGGCAGCAGAGGGAAGGGTCTATATCCGCAGGCAGACTGACTAGAATGAAGCAAAGCATTCCTAAGTTTCATCTTGTATGGAAAAGCAAAGGACTGTGCATAGGTGCTTTGAAGTGACAAAAAAAAAAAAACCACGCTCATGCTGGGCACCTTCTAACATTCTGAAAAATCACTGATTTCTGCCAAACATCAAGACCTGAGACCGAGCATCCAAGCCTGGGAGATGATCACCCACAATCCCGCAGTGAGAGAGAGAGAAGAACCATTGGCTCAGTTGTGATCATGTGACATTCAGCATCAGGTACGCCTCGTGTTACAAGACATCACTCGTTTATCAAGTTAAAATTTATTAGAAATATTTGCTCGTCTTGCAGAACACTCACAGAACAAGTTACTTGCAATCCAAGGCTTTACTGTACCTAAGTAGTTGGCAGACAAGGCAATTTAAGGTGTTCTTTAAGACAAGTGAGACAATTGTGGGGGTTTTTCTTGGTGTAGTAGACAGCCCTGGGTTTGCCTGCCAGGAACCCCTTTCTAGAAACAGCCCTCTCGTTCCACCCAATCCATAGGCTGCAGAAGTGGCCTACTAGCAGACATGTTTTCAGAACACCACACTATCCCTGCCGTTGATTAATCCACAGGTTCTCCAAAGGGTATGGTGCCCGTGGTCCAGGTGGCCTTTCAGCCTCCATCCGTCCCTGACACTATGATGTAGCAGCTGAGCAGCTTGGGTAGGACTGACTGCAGAAGTGGGCCCTGACTGGCCAAGACAGTGAGCATAAACACATCCTCCTTGCCCAGTGAGTGGTTGAGGAATGAGCACATGGTCTAAGTTGGTCTAATTAAAGTGAAATTAAAGGCTTTTGTGCAGCCATTGGAGGAAAAATAAATATTCTCTTTCTGTACAGTGAAGGCTGAAACTGCTAGGGTCCTTTTGCTATCAGGAAGAAAGGCAGGGAATGCACCTGACAGAAAGACGGAGGGCAAGCCAAAAGCATCACAGAGAAACTGAATGGGAGTCTGGATCAAACCAACCCCAAAGCCTTCCAATGCCATCGGACTTTTGAAATGTGCTTTAGTGAGTTCATTTCATTATTTAAGTCTGTTCGAATTGTGTTTTGTGCTGTATCCTGATCTGTAAAATTTGGTTCCATGAAGAGGGGAATTATAAGTAACAGACCCTAAAATGTGATCTTGACTAAGTGAAGTAAGTTGAGTGGAAAACAATGAGAACAATGCCATTTTATGTAATGGCAATCATAAATTAGAGTTCAGAAGATGTGCTTACCAAGATCTTTACACGAGATTTGGTAGAAAAATTCAACACGTTGGAGTGTCTTGATTGCTTATTGTAGCCTTCCGTAAGATTCCACAAGAAAGAGATGTGCTTAGGCTTTAGAGAAAGAAAATATTATTTTGCTAAAATAAAATGTTAGTAAATGTCTTAATAGAGCCTGAAATTTAAGAGATCGGCGGGTTTCAAAATGTGGAGTCTGATATGGTTGAAAAAGCCAAACTCTTACTTCAGGTCAGCTGAGGAAAATCTTGCAGGAGAGACAAGCAGGGTTTAGGGAGGCATGATTCTGTCTGCCAAACAGAGACAATGACTCTCCTTGCACGGATGGTTGCAGCATAACATCAGGGAACAGAGTAGCTGTCCCTCCCCATCCTAACTCATTATTCTGAATTTTCCTGGGGGCAGAAGCCTAGGCAGAAGCATGGTCATTAACCAAAGGCTAAGAATGGATGAAGTGGAACTAGAAGAAAGACAGTTCCCTATCTGAGGGCTATCGGGCTTTGGGTATAAGCCCATGACATTGACTATATTCTTGTTATACTTTAAGTAGAATTTCTGTAACTGCCACCTCATGCTATGATGTTGACCATCTCCTGTTCATCTTTCTTTTAACTGGATCTAGTTCTGGTAAAGAGATAGTTTTGTTTGACTCACAGTCTTTGGCTTCCTGCTCTCAGTATGTTTTTTCTTTATTTGGTTGGCCTGGGTCATAATGCCTCCTAATATGAATGGGAAAATGAAAGATCCCCCTAACAAAGCTCTCTTTTCATTTTTATTTTATTTTATTTTATTTTATTTTATTTTATTTTATTTTATTTTATTAAGAGAAAAAGAGAGTGTACACAAGCACAAGCAGGGGAGCAGGGAGGGGAGGGGAGGGGCGGGAAGAGAGAGAGAGAGAGAGAGAGAGAGAGAGAGAGAATATCTTAAGCAGGCTCCATGCTAAGCCTGGAGTCCAATTCGGAGCTCAGGCTCACAACTGTGGGATCATGACCTGAGGTGAAATCAAGAGTTAGATGCTCAGGGTACCCAGGTGGCTCAGTTGGTTAAGTGTTCGAATTGAGCTCAAGTCATGATCTCATGGTTCATGGGTTCGAGTCCCGTGTCAGGCTCTGTGCTGACAGCCTGCTTAAGATTCTGTCTCTGGCTCTCTCTGCCCATCCCCCACTTGTGCTCTGTCTCTAAAATAAATAAACATTAAAGAAATTTTTTTTTAAAAAAGTTAGATGCTCAACCAATGGAGCCACCCAGGTACCCCGAAAATAGCTGTCTCAAAAGTGCCTAATTTGGTCTTATTTCCTATTGTCGTACATTTGTAACAGCTAAGGAAGCAGGTAGAATGTTTTTTGCTGATGCTTATTTTTTCCCATAATTTCTATGTCTTCAGTATCCTAAGCAATTGGTTTTTAGATAATTCTAAAGTGTTCTGGGGTTCCGTGAGGTAGGAAGTCAAGATAGGATCTTCTGATCTTTGCTGATTTGTGTATTATGGGACTCGTGTAATTACTTTTTCTAAAATGATTTCCCTTTTAAAAACCAGTAATAATGTTTGAAAACTGTTGTCCTAGGCACTGGCCACAAGGATCTGTTCTTAGCTAGTAGTTGTGTTGTTATAGTTAAAAATAAAAATGAAAATGAAAAATAATAATACTAATAGTACCAGAAGGAGAGAACTGGGTAGAAGGAGGAAGTGGGGGCATCAAAACACAGGAGGGTGGGGGCACCTGGGTGACTTAGTCGGTTGAGCGTTCTACTCTGGCTCAGGTCATGATCTCGTGGTTTGTGAGTTAAAGCCTCGCATCGGTCTCTCTACTGTCAGCACAGAGCCTGCTTTGGATCCTCTGTACCCCTCTCTCTCTGCCCCTCCCCCAGTCACACTATCTCTCAAAAATAAATAAACATTAAAAAAAAAAAACAAAAAAAAAAAATGGGGACGCCTGGGTGGCTCAGTGGGTTAGGCATTTGACTTCGGCCTAGGTCATGATCTCACAGTTGGTGGGTTCAAGCCCTGCATCGGGCTCTGTGCTGACAGCTCAGAGCCTGGAGCCTGCTTCGGATTCTGTGTCTCCCTCTCCCTCTGCCCCTCCTCAACTCACGTTCTGTCTCTCTCTCAAAAACAAGTAAACATAGAAAAAAAAATTTAACAAAAACGAAACCAGAGGTGGGTGTTGCCCTGCATGCAGAGAGGGGCTCGTACCCAGAACAGAAGTAGCCCGCCTGGACTCTGTGTCTTCTGGGGTAGCAGCAAGACGTGTACGTTGGCTCTCGAGGTAAGGATCAGGGAGAACAGGAGTTGCTAATACTGAGCCATTTAAGGGATTTAAAAAATTGACCTCGAGAGGACCTGAACGCTGTAACTCAGGAACGGGAGAAAAACATGCAGAGAGAGAAGGCCATTTCTAGAGCTCATCGGATGGTTTTTTTTTTTTTTAATTTTTTTTTTTCAACGTTTATTTATTTTTGGGACAGAGAGAGACAGAGCATGAACGGGGGAGGGGCAGAGAGGGAGGGAGACACAGAATCGGAAACAGGCTCCAGGCTCTGAGCCATCAGCCCAGAGCCTGACGCGGGGCTGGAACTCCCGGACCGCGAGATCGTGACCTGGCTGAAGTCGGACACTTAACTGACTGCGCCACCCAGGCGCCCCTCATCGGATGGTTTAATGTCATCACAGAACAAGGAGCAGAAGCCCCTCGGAGGTCACGTGGTTCAGTCTCCTCATTGGCAGACTTAATGAAAGACTGGACTGAGGGAGGTTTCGCTGTCCGGGTAGAGGCGTCTGCAGCTGTGACAGGCGGTGATGGCCGGCCAACCCTCTACAAACGGCTGTCCTTTAAAGATAGAATCATTTGGGGGCCTTCAGAGATAACACATCAGGAACTTGATCTACCTGGTGAATTTCTTCCCCTGCTCTTTGCCCAACATATGGATTCCCTGGCACAACCTAGCGGAAGCATTCAGCAGCAAAGATATTTGGGGGAGTGATGGCTGAAAATATCTATGCATAAATTATATGTTGCTATTTTTAAAGTGAATTTGCATTAACTAGTCTCCGTCCCCTTCTTTATTGGAGAAGGCGGGTGAGTTCCGTTAAGCAATATTTTGCTGTTGAATAAGAGTTCGATGTAGCCCATCTTTAACTTTCCAGATTTTCTAATGATTCCTCTCACATATATCTACATCCTTAGGGGCTGAAGTACCGGAGGAGAGACCCTCTAATAATTGTGTATCATGTTTTAGTTCACGTGATATCATTCAATCTTTAGCGTCATTTCTCAGTGGGCAGCGAAGAAAGGCCTGTGGTAACAGAATAATCACAACAGGTTTCTGTCCACAACGCTCCCTCACACCAGCAGTCATAGTGTCAAAGCACAACTTGAAGTTATGTTGGTGATCCTCTCACCTTGTTAGGACCATGAAAGGTGAAGCAGTTTTCCTGTGGGTTGGGGCTTTCCCTGTTGTACGTTGTTACAGCCGTGCTGAGGCACAGAGCTCAGAGACAGACGTTTTAAGGCATTCTGTAGAGCAAACCAGTCAGCCCAACATGAACAGAGAAATGGACCGAGGTCTGGTATCCATCGGCATTGCGCTCCTATGTAAAAATGATATGGGGCAATAAAAGACAGGCCATTCCTGTCTGCTGTAATAGCCTTGGGGATGAAGGACCAAAAAGATGGGCTGGAGGACCTAGGACGTGAGAAGAGTTCTGTAGGAGGGCTGAGCCCATGCAGGGCTGCCTGCAGCGATGTCTGGCTTATTCCGATGAATTTTGACCTTCTGTAAGAACCAAAAACACCACTGAGTGGAGGCTCAGGGTCAGCCAAGTCCTGGCTTAAGACAGTCATTGGTATTTCTGTATCCTTTTCTCACCAAATCCCTCGTGAGGGAAAATGTCCAGCCTTTGAGGACATCCTACCGTGGGACCAAGGGTTATGAAATTAAAAGTGCCTATGTTTTCATTTGCAATTTGTATCTTTTCCTTTTGTTCATATACGCTTAAATAGGCTTTTTCTTTTTCTAAAGCCTGGTGCTGAAGAACGCTTCGTTTGATTCAGTCGCTTGGTGTATGAGGGAGAAGTGATTGGAGGCCTGTAAATTATTCACGGGAGCCCCCCAGAAGTCACCCCGATGCATCACAAGTCTGAGAGACGCCACAGTAGGGGAGTGCAGAATGTGCTGGGTGATGGGTCACACTGTCACAGCTACTGCAAAAGAAAATGGGCTGTGATTTAGGCTATCAGTACAACAGGTAATTCAGAAAATTCTGACGTAAGTAAACCTTCTTCCAGCCTCTCTATCCGCTGCGCCAAGGGTTTATCTTCATAGGCAGACATGAAGATCACCCTCTAGCTTGTAAAAGAAAGAGGAACTGAAAATCAGATGTAGGAACACAGAGCTCGTGGACACAAAAGATGACACTGACAGTCCTTTCCTGGTAATCAGCAGAAGGAAAGGCATTAGAGCCAAAGGTTTGTAGAAGCAGAAACTGCCCCTTAGATATCCTACTTACTTGCAACGATTAAAGGTAGAGACTCAGTCAGATGCTCTCAGTTCTTAGAAGAATCACTTCAGTTGAATCAATGTAAGACAAGCAGCATCCACTGACTTGAGAGAAAGGTCTAGTAGGACCTGGTACCTTCGGCTTGGCAAAATTGCCTTCCTGGGGAATGGTCCCATCTACATAAGGTGCTAAGGCCATATGAGAAAACTCACACCCCAATCCCTTCTCTGTGGTATTTAAACAGACCCAACAGACGGGTCTGTTAGCTGTGAAAACAGCAGCAACAACAACACCACATAGGAATAAAGGTCCGTAAGATCTCTGAAATAAAATGACCGTGAGGATTGAGAGAAACAAGACCACAGTGGGTAGGCTACCGCTTTGCGTCAGGAGGGGGAAATCAAGGAAGGAGCACTTCTGTCCATGAGGTGGCAGAACTTCTTCTGGGGGCAGGCTAACATTCCAGGGGAGGGGTTGATGGAGACAACCCCGTGTGTAGACCCATCCTGTCAGCAGCAGCAGGGAACAGAATTCCCTCAGGGCACCCGTGGGAGCAGAGAGGTGCATTCTAAAGTAACTGACTTCCAAGAGGTATTGAAACATTCCCCAGCTCCCTCTTTGAACGCTGCCCCTGGGGCATGATGGGGTGGGGCAGGCAAGTCAGGCCCTGAGATTCGCAGCTACAGTGAGTCACATAGAAAGACTTAGAGATCAGGACAGGTTAGATCTTGTCCTGCTTGTCGCATCACATGGGGTGGAGAGGGAGCATGGGGACCCTAGGCAGGTGGAGGGCATTATTTTGTAAATCTGAGCGGAAATAAACATCTTCGGGGACCCTTGAGATTTGGGGGTTGGGGTGAGTGGTATACTGTCTCTGATGGAATCCAAAGATGGAAATCTAGGATGCCAGGGGTGGGAAGGGGCCAAGGCAGGCTCAAGGGGGTCCCTTCTTCACATCAACATAGACCAGGGGGCGCAAACAAGGAGAGCCGTCGTTTATAACACTTCATGCCGACCTGGAAACAGAACACGGCCTTCACAGCTGTTGCCACCAGGCGAGCTGCAGGCGTTCTACCACTTCCTGGACACCTGCTCTCTGCCCAGGCTTCTGCCGATAATGCTGGGCCTCTAAATCCCCTCAAAGATGGGCCGCAGGGGTGCCTGGGTGGCTCAGTTGGTTAAGCAACTGACTTCGGCTCAGGTCATGATCTCACCGCTCGTGGGTACGAGCCCCACGTCGGGCTCTGTGCTGACAGCTCAGGGCCTGGAGCCTGCCTCGGATTCTGTGTCTCCCTCTCTCTCTGCTCCTCCCCTGCTCAGGTTCTCTCTCTCTCTCTCTCTCTCTCTCAAAAATAAATAAACATTAAAAAACAATTTAATGAAATTTTGTAAATGTCAAAAAAAATTTTTTTTAAATAATAAATCCCCACCAAGGGCTCATTTGAGACCTTGTACGTACAGCCCATGACCAAGTACAGTCACTTGCGCGGTGACTCACAGGGAAGACCCGAGGAGCCTGCACCTAAGAGAGAACTGTATTTGCTGGGACATGTCCAGTAGCCAGTTGCACGGCCAGCTGAGGACCCAGCGATGTTCCCTGGCCTGTCCTGTCAGAAAGCAAGCTGGAGAATGCAAAACAGCAGGGGGGATGCATCTAGGCTAGAAGAGCAGAAGCAAGGAAGCAGCGTCAGGTTCTGAAACCCAGGATTGAAGCCAGATGCAAGATGCCAGACGAGGATACACCAAGAAGCCAGGAGTTCAGAGCCAGGAATTAAATGAACCTGACTCCACAGTCCAGATCAAGGTGTCAAGTCAGAGGCAGGCCCTGGTGAGGAAGCATGAATGCTCAGGCAGGAGGCAGGCAGTAAACGGAGCCCATACTTTCTTCTCCACTCATCCACTCAGGATCCTTACTCTTACCCAAGAATGAAGGATGGCTTAGCCAGAAGTTGAAAGGGAACTAGAAATTCAGCTTTCCTTCATCCCTTCGGTCAGGCTCGTCTGTGCTGAAAGCAACAGCAGGAGTCTGGAAGTACCAGCCTGTTCCTCCTCTGCTAAGAGCCTGAACAATCAAAGGCTCTAGGCCACAGTGGAAGAACCCACAGGAGAGCCAAACAAAACCTGAGCTTCACCATGGTCAACATCTTTTTTTTTTTAAATTATAAATAAATTTTTAAAATTTATTTTATTCATTATTATTTTTTTTTTTTGATAGAGAGAGTGGGCATGAGCAGTGGGGAGGGGCAGGAGGAGAGGGAGAAGGAGATCCTCAAGCAGGCTCGACACCCAGCAAGGAGCTTGATGCAGGGCTTCATCCCATGACCCTGGGATCATGACCTGAGCTGAAATCAAGAGCCAGGCATTCAACCAACTGAGTAACCCAGGCGCCCCTCCACAGTCAGTTTCACCTTTCTTTACTTTCTGTTATGCTATATGTGAGAAATAAACCCACTTGACCCATCAAAGGAGGGACGCAGAGACTCTGAGCACAGTGAAGAGAGGCTTTAATGAATGTTCTTGCAAGAGGGGGTGTCTGGTGGACAGACACATTCAGAGCGGTTACAGCAGGTAATTAATCTCCTAGCGTGAAGTCCCTCCTCTGATTCCTCATTGGCTGCGTACTACAGAGGTTCGGCCTTACCAGGAAGTCGCCTATGCCCATGTAAGGCCATGTAAGCCTGATTGGAGCAAATGTGCATTCCCTGAGGTGATGCAGACTTTCAGTTCTTTGGCACGTGCTCATTGCAAAGCCCGTGAAAAGTAAGCTGGCAAAATGGAGAGGGGAAGAGCCAGGAAGTAAAGTGTCTAAGGGTTTGGGACTCCATTTTGTCGAGGGAGGGGTTCCTACATATTTCCAATAGGTTGTAAACCTTTTGTTAACTAGGCAGCACAGCTTTTATTTGGTGTTTCTGAAAATGAAATATTTCCCTTACTTTTCACACTGTATTTGCCCTCCAGGGAGATCTGGTCCCTGAAAAATCTCTAAAAAGTGACACCTGTCATCATTTCTTTGTACATTATCCAAGGAAGAAGCTAAGGGCAGAGGCTGGCAGGGCAACTATATGGTGACTTGAAGAATGACAGCAAGAAAAGGCTTGATGTAAAATAGTGGGATGTAGAACATTCGATCCAAAATCCACTGTTAAACTTCACATTGAAGGAAATGTAGCTTGACTCTTATGGTCTCAATAATTATTCTCCTAAGCCCCAAATATGCTCAGACACAGTTGGGGTGATGGTATGCATACAAAGATTGAAAGACTAAATACAACAAATGTACCAACCAATTCACTAAGCGTGGAAAGTTGTGTGACGTCATCCAAAAGGATGATCTGAAAGCAACGTAAAATTAAAAAGCTGACTTCTCTTCATGTTTCACCACTAAAAGGAGTCACAGACATACACATAACCATATAAGAAGGAGCTTTCTCAAATGGCCACACTTCCCAAGAGCTTCTGGCTTACTTAAATTTGTATTAAAGACTCTAAATGTTTCTGCAATAATTTTCAAACATCACTGTCTGCATAGGCTGACCCAAGGAGTGGTGTCTGGGGACAGATATGATGACCCATTGGCGATAGTGGAGGGTGGGAGCATAATGGCCTTCAGGCTTCGAATTTCTTAACATTTAGAGAATAGTTCTTGTTATCATGCCATCTGAATATTTTCCCAAGAGTTGATGTGGTTTTCAGTTGCTATGTTCAACTACATGCGACCTGCCATGTTATTCTGTTTTGAAAAATACAGTATTTTTAGAGTTTTCTCCCCAAAGCTCTGAAAAGTAAATATACAAAAGTTTTGGTGTTGGGTTTGATCTCTAAAAGATTTCCTTGAGTTCCCTTGTACCAGACAATAAATAATTTTAGAAAAATGAAGTACAAATTAAAGCATGAAGCATGACTGCAAGTGTTATACAATCTGATACACTGGTTGAAAAATATATGAAAAGATATACCTAGTCCTATAAAGAATTCACTTAGAATTTCATCATGAATATCGGATGCACTTCTGACTTTAAAATGGTAGCATCTTGGGGCACCTGGGTGGCTCAGTCAGTTAAGCATCTGACTTTGGCTCAGGTCATGATCTCACAGTGCATGGGTTTGAGCCCAGTGTCGGTCTCTGTGCTGACAGCTCAGAGCCTGGAGCCTGCTTTGGATTCTGTGTCTGCCCCTCTCTCTGTCCCTCCCCCACTCATTCTCTCTCTCTCTCTCTCTCTCTCTCTCTCTCTCTCTCTCTCTCAAAAATAAACATTAAAAAAAATTTTAATGGTAGCATCTTCTGCAAACATCAATAATCCATGAAAAAATGTATTTCCTAAACTCTTCACCATTAATTATTATAGCCATGAAATAATTTATTTTACTGAGGAAAGGATTACATTTGCTAGTAACTTTCTTTTAAAAAAAAAAAAAAAGATTTTATTTTTAAGTAATCTCTTTACCTAACATGGGGCTTGAACTCACAACTCCAAGATCAAGAGTTACATGCTCCACCAACTGAGCCAGCCAGGCACCCTTTCTAGTAACTTTTATATGGTTGGTTAAAATGTCAGACCCAATGTCCTGAGTGGAGAGTTTATTTTATTTTATTTTATTTATTTGTTTGTTTATTTATTTATTTTAGGTAAGCGTCATGTCCAATGTGGGGCTTGAACTCACAACCCCGAGATCAAGAGTTACATGGTCTACCGACCGAGCCAACCAGGTGACCTGAGAGGTTACATTAGACTTTGAGAAGTCACCCTCTCATTCAGAATCCTCCAGAGCTCTCCAGGTTTCATCCTGCTGTCCTCTCCCTCCTACACTTCTCTTCTAGGCCAACTGGTCACCTCACTGCCTCCGGGACCATCATGTGGACTCTCAGACCTTGATCTCAGGTCTCAGATACCAAGATTTTCTGACTGGAGAGCCTTTCCTTTCCCTGCCCTCTACTCCCCAAAGTCCTGAAGCAAACCAGCCTCTTAGGACAACTCATGTTCCTCCCTTTCTGGAACCTCTTCTGTACCTCCCAGCCAGCCCACCCACCATGGCATGATGCTTTATGACGTAGTCTATTTCAGTTGGATGGCTTGCCACCATGATAAGTTGAAGTTCCCAGAGGGCCAGCGAAGTCTTATTCTTCCTCCAACTCCCCATGGTGTCCAGCTGCAAAGCCCAGCTTTGGTGCTTAGAAGGCCCGAGTTAAAATCCTAGCTCTGTCATCTCATTTATGACTTCCCTGAACTGGCAATTATTGACACTGTGTTATGTCAGCACTGTGTTCTCCTGGGGAGGATTAGAAGTTGAGTCAGACGTAGCTACCACTTTCTAGGCCCTCAGGACTGACTGAGATGTGTCTCCCCCCATAGCGACCATACATTCCTATGGTGAAGCCAATATTCATATATCGAAGCCTCAACATCCCATATGGCTGTATATGGAGATGGGGACTCGGAGGAGGCGATCTGGGTGAAATGAGGTCCTGAGAGTGGGGCAAGAAGAGGGTGTGGTCGTGTCAGTGGAGGGGAAGCCTGAGGCTGCTCTGAGTTCCCCGAGTCCCTGGCCTGGGGTTGCACGAACCTCAGCATCAAGTAAAGCTCAGGTGTTTTCCAAGAATCCAAGGTCTGCTTTCCTAAGCCTTTCAAGCTTAGGGAGCAAACAGCAGCGCTAACCTACCTTAAACAGTACTCTCAGCATGGGCTCGCTTAGCCTCCTCTCCCCTCCACCAATTCTCCCCAGAAACTATAAATGAAATTGAAAACAGGGGATCATTATACCTTCAGTGGAGGCAGGGCTGAGGATTCAAGCTTTTTCTTTTTTTTTTTAATTTTTTTTTTTTTTTTAACATTTATTTATTTTTGGGACAGAGAGAGACAGAGCATGAACGGGGGAGGGGCAGAGAGAGAGGGAGACACAGAATCGGAAACAGGCTCCAGGCTCTGAGCCATCAGCCCAGAGCCCGACGCGGGGCTGGAACTCACGGACCGCGAGATCGTGACCTGGCTGAAGTCGGATGCTTAACCGACTGCGCCACCCAGGCGCCCTCAAGCTTTTTCTATAGAACACGTAGTAACCTAGGACAACTGGCCCCCCACCACCTCTCACCTCCGCTTATCCTACCCTCCAAGAGGGGTTGGAAATTTACGGATGGGTGGGTATTCACTGGAGTCCACTTTGACATGACTCAGCTTTTCTCTTAGGCTCTGGGTTTTTTTTTCTTTTCTTTCTTTCTTTCTTTCTGTTTGTTTGTTTTTTTTTTTTTTTTTTTTTTTTTTTACTTTTCCACCCTGTGCTAAATGAAGAAAAAAAAAAAAATCTTCCTAAATCTCCAGTTCAAATTCCCAAAAGAGAATCTAATTTGATTTTCAACCCCCCTTTTGAAGGATGTGTTCATGCAGGTGTCTTGACGGTCCTGCCCTCCGGAGGCAGCTGCCCTGGTCTCCCAGGCAGTGAGCTGTGGGCAGGGCCCTCTCCCTTCCAGTGGGTGGTGAGCATCCAGGTGATGAGGGACCATGAACCTGGCTGAGGACCGGGCACAAGCTAGCACCTCCCCTCACTGGTGGGATAGGCGTGACAGTCCTCTGGCACGCCTGGCTGCCCAAAAACAAAGGAAAGAAAAAACCAGTGGTTAACTGATAGGGATCACAGTGGTGCAGGCCAGGAGTCTCCATCAGTTTACAGATATCTTAGCCAATTACAAGATAAAGCCAGTCTGGGGCCCCTGGGTGGCTCATTCGGTTGAGCGTCTGACCTCAGCCCAGGTCCTGCATGATCTCACAGTTTGTGAGCTCAAGCCCTGCATCAGACTCACTGTGGTCGGCGCGGAGCCTGCTTGGGATTCTCCGTCTCCCTCTCTCTCTACCCCTCCCCTGCTTGCCTTCTCCCCAAAATAAATAAATATTTAAAAAAAGAAGAAAAGAAAAAGGCAATCTTATCAATAGCCTAATCTCCAGAAACCTATAAGACTCTGTTTCCTGGAGCCCCTAATATCACCTTCCCCTCCATAGTGATGTGAGAACAGAGGCAAGAAGGAAAAAGCAGGTAAAATTAAATTTCCTTATAACCAGCAGCCCACTGACAAATACTTGAGGGAAGTTCAGAGAACATTTCTCCAGGAACCCCCTACCGTCCTGATGTTAATGCCTTACTAACTAGCGGGAGAACAACCTTAGCTTGACAATAGCAAGGCCTCAGGTATCTTAAGAGTCCTCTTTAGCATATCAACGTCCTCCTGGAGGCCTGTCTTTTGCCTCTGTCTCCCCCAACTCCATTAGTATATAACCAGTCACTCTTGCACCCCCAGTACACCCTTTCCTGCCCCCGGGTCCTGTCCCAGTGCTGGAATAAAAATCACACTTTTTGCACCAAAGACGTCTTCAACAATTCTTTCTTGGCCATCAGCTCTGAACCCCCATCCCTCCAAAACCCCATCACAGGCATCCAGGGACAAGCCTGGCCTGCCCATATGGGATGGAATGCTTTCAGCTGCAAGTAACAGGATATTCCAATACAAGGAACCCGAAACCCTAAGAGATTCTTTTTCTTCCCTGACAAGAGGCTGGCAGGTGGAGATCCTGGAGCTCAGAGGGTCTGTGACCCCACGAAGACCAGGCTTTTCCCATCCTTCCCCTCTGTCAAGTGGCTTCACGGTAGTTGAATCAGCTCCATGAATATGTCACTCGTTCAGGTCTCCCCTGGGCCCGCAGGGGGCATCTTGATGTCTCAATGATAAAAGGAGTCATAGTGCCGCTTCTGGCAAGGGTGAGTAGTTGCCATTTACAGTGTCACAGGAGCAAGTGGATGCTGATGACAGGTAGAGGGTGGTGCATTGTGGACGCAAGTATCTGCTCTCACAAGCAGACAACCGCACCAGTGCTGTGAGTGCTAGAAGAATTTGCTAAGACACTATTTTGGATAAGTTACATAACCTCTGTGAGGCTCAGATTCCTAAATGGAAAATAGGAATCATCCCTACATGACAGAGCTGTTGTAGAGATAATGTGAAATAATATCTAAGAAAGTCTCTGCCTCTATCCCTGGCGTCCAGCAAACACACATTTGTTTCACCCTCCCCATCACCCACGGAGGAAATACTCCATAAATACTCGTTAACCACAGAAAACACTGCTTACCTGGGATTTTATCCTCCTGAAAGTTGTTGGATATTTGTTGTGAAAAAAGAAAAAATCAATTTGACGTGCCAAGTAAAAGTAAACATTAAAAAATGCAAAGGCTGACATGCTAGGAATTAATTTAAAATGCAATTGTGCCTCACTGTATTTATAAGAAAGCTGGGTAACTACATTTAAGCATCTAACACATTTCCCCTGGATCATCTGATTGTCCATTGTCACTCTCCCTCAGGCACGGCACCTCGGAACAATCTTGCATTCGTTCCTGTCACCGGCTTATTGCTGAAATTGAAATGTTGGGGGATTTTTGTTGTTGTTTATTTAAAAGTGTGTGCTTGGTTTTTATGTTTTGTTTTGTTTTTGTTTTTTCGTCTATTGCAGAGTCTCTGGGACAGACTGGGGTCGTTTCTCATGTGAAACAAGTCAGAGTAACTGGCAGTTTCGCCTCCAGATGCTGTTCCTCATAAGAAGTTCAAGATATTGTAGTTACATCCATTTCCCCCACCTGTATCTTTGACAACATAATTGGTGGGTGCTTCTGCGGTGGATTCCATTTATTCACATTTGATTTCAAGACTCTTTATCAAATTATCCTAATTATATCACTTCTCAGATCCTTTCCCTGCCAATTACACACAAGGCATGTGGTTTCCGTCTTTCCCCTTCAATATGTCATCAGAGGCTCCTGCTGTCTACCCGAGATTCAAGAATTCTTCCTTTTATTCAAAATTCATCTCAAAGCCCATCTCCTCCAGGAAACTCATACCTGCTAAGTGTGATGTATTTGTTTCCTGGGGGATGCCATAACAAATCACTACAAACTTATCTGGTGGCCTAAAACAACACAAGTTTATTCTCTCCTGGTTCTAGAGGGCAGAAGTCCAAACTCAAGGTGTCACCAGAGCCATACTCCTTCTGAAGGCTCTGGGGGAGAATCCTTCCTAGCCTCTTCCAGCTTCTGGTATTCCCATGGCATAGCATTCCTAGGCATGGGATTGTATAATCCCCATCTCTGCCCCCATCTTCACATGGCCTTCTCTCCTGGGTGCCCGTGTCTTCCTCTTCTGTCTAATCTCCCTCTGCTTCACGCTTAAAAGGACCTGTCACGGGATTTAGGACCCACCTGGGTAATCCAGGATGATCTCGTCTTGAGCTCCCTAAGTTAATTTTATCTGCAAAGACCCTTTTCCCAATAAAGGGCACAAATGTTCAGGGGCACATTTTATGTTACATATATTTTACCACAATTACAATTTTTTATTTTTTATTTTTTGAGAGAGAGAGAGTAGGGTGCAAGTGAATGATGGCAGAGAGAGAGAGAGGGAGAGAGAGAGAAGCGGGGCTTACCCGATGCAGGGCTTGGGCTCGTCTGGGACTCGAACTCAAGAACCGTGAGATCATGACCTGAGCTAAAGTCAGATGCTTAATGCTGAGCCACCCAGGTGCCCTACAATTTTTTAATAAAAAAAATAATAAAATATTTTTTAAATAATAAGAAAAAAAAAAACAATTGTTTCCCTAAGGTCAAGCTTCTTCTCCTGAGAAGTATACTCCTGAGAGTGCAGCCATTCACTTGCATCGCCCCTGTGGGACTTGGGGACAAGAAGAACTGACACAAATACACTCGACTCCTGCATCTCACTGTGCCGTGAGACAAAGTCCTTTGTCTCTGAACTAGGAAGCTCGTGTCTTCTAGCAGCAGTAACACCGTAACAAGCCCACTTGTTAGCGTGTGAGCCAGGTAACATCTCGGACCGCTCGCAGTTCTTGACGCATACGACCGCATTTCGTTCTTACCAAGTGGAAATAAAACTGTGTGTGCTGAGCCACAGAGCCCGTGCTCCAGCCTTGGAAATTCTGCTCACCAGTCCTTGCACATAGCTCTCAGAAAATTGTGCCTGTGATTCCTGGGGAAGACCACAGTGATGGAAGGAGGCTAAAATTAAATTTGACTCAACAAAATGTCATTATGGGCCTGCTATATGCCAGGCCCCCTCTAAGACACTGAAAAGATGACCGACAACGGATCTCATTCTGAAGGAGCTCAGTGTCCAGGAGAAATGCAAACACAGGACAATACTAAAGTGTGATAATCACCAAGTCCAGAGTCAGCGTGTTAGAGGGTGGCAACTGCGGGCCAGAATCAACTGCAGACTCATGCTCTCATTCACTACGTTATGTTTCCTGAGACAGGCATTGTTTATATTGACATATGATTGCTAAAATATGAACACAAAAATGTATCATCTTTATCGATAAATGAAAGAGGAAATTTGGCAATACACCATCTGGTGATGCCCCCGTGGACAAAAGCTTGGATATATTCAAGGGATTGGGCAAGCAGTGTGGTTTCAAAGACGTTCTTGTTTACAGAGGTAAGGGCACCCTGTAGTTCATGGCATGGCATCATCTCTGCATCCCCCGGCACCTTCATTCACATCGCCCTGAAGTCCCACCTTGTCCTCCGGAGGCAAGGCGTGAAGTTGCATAATGCAGCTGGTCTGCAGGGTTCACTGTGGTCCCACCCTACTGGTTTGAGCAAGTATGAAAACTTTTCAGCAGAACGCTGAGCAGTCAGAGGTGAAAATTACACTGAGTGCTCATCAAAAGTGCTTCTCAAATGCATGTAGTCATAGGTTACTTAACAATTAGAAAGGGAGTCACTTAAAAAAAGAAAAAAAGTGAAACAGGAGCCTGAAGAGAGCATCTCTCAGGAATAGGCAGTACGATGCAAAAGTCATGGGCAGGGCTTGGGGGGCATCGACGAAAGTGCGAACTAGGATCTGGCAGCATTTTTCAAACTTCCCCTGTTATACAGACAGCAATCACAGCTGGAAAGCAGGACTGAGTCTGTCTTTAAGACTGCAAGTTCTGGTCCTTCTAGATTCCTTCCAATGCTGCTTGCAAACTGGCGGCTTCTTTCCTTAGCTCATCTCTTTCTTGCTGAACCCTGTCACATGCAGTTAAGGGTAACCAACTGACACTTTGAATATTCGGCCTCGAAATGATCTTTCTTGAGTCTAACGTATATGAGACATATTTTCTATCTTGTAAGTTACTAAACACAAGAATTTTACCCAAATGTTTTGAAAATACACAACATGGGACACCGTATTGTTTTTAGCTTTTTATGGTTTCCTTACCACTTTTCCAATCTTTGCTTTTGCTTCCTTCTTAATTGTAAAGCCAATAGCACACATTTAGTGTGGCAACATCCTACGTTTACAATTTTTTTTTTTTTTTTGAGAGAGAGAGAGAGAGAGAGAGAGAGAGAGAGAGAGAGAGGTGGGAGGGAGGGGCAGAAGGAGAGAGAGAATCTTAAGCAGGCTCCACACCCAGCACAGAGCTTGATGAGGGGCTTGATCCCATGACTTGAGCTGAAGTCAAGAGTTGGAGGCTTACCTGACTGAGCCACCCAGGCATCCCATACGTCCCAATTTCTGTGTCAGTTACCAATTGTCATGTAACAAAACACCACAAAATTTAGTGTCTTGAGAAAACACCACTCATTTCTCACAAATCTACAGGTCTGCTGGGCAATTCTGCTCATCTAGGCTGAGCTCTGCTGATCTTTGCTGAGATCATGAGTGTATCTACAGAGGGCAGGTGAGCTATTGGTTGGTTCACGATGGGATGGTCTTATCTGGACTATCCCTATCCATGGAGTCTCTTATCCTTCTGGGAGGCTATCTAGGCTTGTCTTTGTTGCAGCGGCAGGATTTTGGGAGAAAGATTGAGAGAGAGAGAGGAATCACACAAGGCCTCTTGAGCCTAATCTTGGATCTGGCACACCATCATTTCCGTCACATTCAAATGGCCGAAGCAGGTCAAAAAGCCAGCCCAAATTCAAGGGCTTTTCCTGGAAAGAGAGCCAAAGTCATACTGCAAAGGGTATAAATACAGGGAGAGGTTAAGAATTGGGTTCATTTCTAGGGCGCCTGGGGGGCTCAGTCGGTTAAGTGTCTGACTCTTGATTTCAGCTCAGGTCATGATCTCACAGTTTGTGGGATTGAGCCCCACATCAGGACCTGAGCTAACATCCGAAGCCTGCTTGGGATTCTCTCTCTCCTTCTCTATCTGCCCGCCGACCCCCACCCAATAAATAAAAAAAAACATTAAAAAAAAAGAAAAAAATCTTGCTGGTAACTTGATAATACATAAATCCAAAGGTTCATGGTTTTTGTTTTTTTTTTTAATCAATGGAAAATACACTTCCATTACTTCCTCAAATACAGTAGAACCTTGGTTTGCGAGCATAATTCGTTCCAGAAACATGCTTGTGATCCAAAGCACTTGTATATCAAAGCGAATTTCCCCATAAGAAATAATGGAAACTCAGATGATTAGTTCCACAACCCAAAAACATCCATATAAAAATCATTATAATACTGTAATTTAATACAAAATAATAAATAAAATACAAAATATAGAGAAAAATAAACAAATTAACCTGCACTTACCTTTGAAAACCTTTGTGGCTGGTATGAGGGAGACAAGAGAAGGTTATGTCACAATCACTAACAGAATCACTGCTATCTATTGGCTCGATGGAATCTTTTTCTTTTTGTGCAACTTTAACAAGGAAGCTATTCAATGACCTAGAATGAAGCCAAGCATTCCTAAGTTTACTCTTGTATGGAGAAGCAAAGGACTGTCCACTTTAAAGTGACAAAAAATACACTAGTGCCAGTTCTGGGCACCTTCCAACACTCTGAAAAATCACTGATTTCTGCTAAACACCGTGGCCTGAGACAGAGCCTTGGAGCATGGGAGATGATCATCCACAACCCATAGAGACAGAAAAACCATTGGCTCAGTTGTGATCATGTGATGTTTGGCATCACATACTACTCATATTGCAAGACATTGTTCGTTTATCAAGTTAAAAGTTTTTAGGGGCACCTGGGTGGCTCAGTCGGTTGAGCAGTCGACTTCGGCTCAGGTCATGATCTCAGGGTCCATGAGTTCGAGCCCTGCGTCGGGCTCTGTGCTGACAGCTCAGAGCCTGGAGCGTGGTTCAGATTCTGTGTCTCCTCTCTCTCTCGCCCACTCATGCTCTGTCTCTCTCTCTGTCAAAAATAAGTAAACATTAAAAAAAATTTTTTTAAGTTAAAGTTTGTTAGAAATGTTTGCTCATCTTGTGGAACACTTGCCGAACAAGTTACTCACAATCCAAGGTTTTAGTGTACTATCTTCCCCCATTCTTTGCTTCTGGAACTCCTTTTTTCTCCACTATCTTCTCCCTCTGGAACTCATTCTTTCCTTCTGGAACTTTTGTGAAATGAATGCTAAATCTTTTTGTTCTATCAAGTTCGTTTCTTAACTTTAAATTTTCCATCTTTGTATTTCTCTGAACTGCATTCTGGGTTATTTCTCAGGTCTATCTTCTGATTCATTAAATCTCTTTTCAACTATATCAATAGTTTCCTCTCCTCTGAAAAAATGGGGTAGGTTGGGTCCTCCACTTACTACCCTTCCAAAATGAACCTTTGGATTTCGAGCGCAAATAACATGAACTTCTTGGGCTTTTCCTTTAGTCCTGTTGTCAAATTCTCTTAATTGCTTCTTTCCATAATCTTATTATAGTATCCTACAGGATACTGTAGGTATCCTACAGTATCCTATAGTATACTACATTATAGTCTCCAGAGATGAAAATAAGAGACAATATTCAAATATATCTTGAGGTTAAGTATTATGCGGTATTACTTTACAGCTAATGTGTAATGTCCTTCTAATGATAGACTCACTTATGTAAGAATTTTTTCATTGTAATTAAGGCATCTCTAAGTTAGTCATCTCGTATTATTTAACGGACCACAGTAACTATGTTCATTTTATCCTTGTAGTAGATGTGGCTTTACAATTTTTTTATTATTGTTTTGGTCTAAAAAAATGCACTTTACAAGCAAAAACAAGGGTTCTATATAAATCTCTGGTTATATCACCTCACACCCATAGGATTACTAGCATTACAAAAAATAGAAAATAACAAGTGTTGGTGAGGATGTAGAGAATTACAACCCGTGTTCACTGTTGGTAGGAACATAAAATGGTTGCAGCCGCTATGGAATACACTGTGTCAGTTCCTCAAAAAACATGAAAAATGGAATTACCAGATGATTCAGTAATTCCCCTTTTGGATATATAGCCAAAAAAACCTGAAAGCAGGGATTCAGAATGATGTTTCTCATCCGCTTTTATCGCAGCATTAGTCACAAGAGCAAGAAGCAGAAAGACCCCAAATGTCTATGGAAGGAGACCTGGAGAAACAAATGTTTATATCCATACAATGGGTATTAGAAAGCTTTAGAAAGAAGGAAATTCTGACCCAGGCTCCAACACAGATGAACCCTGAGGAGGATATCATGTTAAGTGAAGCCACCCCCAGCAGACAAATCCCCCATGATTCCGTGTATAGGAGGTAGCGAGAGTAGCGACATTCATAGGGACAGAGGGCAGAATGCTGGCTGTCAGAGAGGAAATGGGGAGTTGTTTAGTGGCACAGCTTCAGTTTCTCAGGATGAAAGAGCTCCAGGGATTGGTCGCACAACATGATTATACATAATACTAGCAAACTACACACTTAGAAATGGCTAAGATGGTGTATTTTTTATTATGTGTATTTGACCCCAATTTTTTAAAAACCAAAAAGTTATAATCATTTAAATAAAATAAGACCAATTATACAGCTATGGTCTTGCATCTATAATAGGAGATGAGTTAGCAGGGTAGGAAATTCTCCAGGGCCTCTAACACTAATAGCTACTCTATGGTACTCTCTTGCCCCACGTCACTCTTGGACCTGAGATTCTGGAAGATGCCCCTTGGTTCTAATTCCCCAAACTCTGGGATTAAGTCAGGGAAAGAAGCAAACATTTTTAGAAATAGTTTCTGTACATGACAATAGGATTTAGGAATCTCCTGGGTCATCTGCAAACTTTGCCCTCCTTCAAGTGATTTACAATGGCAAACATTTGTATTATATAATACCTCAATCCTGTACTGAACAGACGTCTGGGCCAACTCCTTTCCATTCTGGGGAACAGATGTTCCCTGTTTGTCATTGTTTTCCAGCGTTTAACTGCTTTTTGATGCCCTCATTTTATTTCTCCAGGATTATTTTCTTATTCTTTTTTTTTTTTTTTCCTGAGAGGTTTTTAGTCAAAGCTTCTTGCAAATCCAAATAAATATGTTTGCTGAGTTTCCTTTGCTTTGTATTTTTAAAATCTCTTCAAGAACCTTCCCGATAGGTTATTGATGGGTCAGATACACTTGCTCCTGGTCATGATCCTGCTGGTTACCCAACTAGGTTACAGTTATCCGACTGTTCATGTTCACAGGCAAAAGCCGCAGGAAGCTCTGTGATCTACATTTGCCTTTATTCCAGAGTTTGAAGCCAGAGGCCACAAGTGACTTTCTGCCTCAGAAATAGTTGCAATTGTGAAAGATAGTATTAGATTTCCTTCATGTTTTGGCCCCTTTTTACACTTCTTACAGAACCTTAGCAGGCTCAACACCATCAGTCACAAAAGGCTGATGGGCTTTGAAATCGCTCTGCAATTTTTGTCTTTATATGCTCCACCTCAGTGCATTTTAAGGGCATAGTCTCCCTTGGGGGGCGGAATGGGGTGGGGAGGCACAAAATGCCCCCAATACCTTCTGCAAAAAAACTGACGCACACCGAAAATTTCAAGTGGCTTTTAAAGTTCTATTTTGCTCGTTGATCAGTTTCTGATAACTATCCACTGACCGTAAAACCTTCCTGCGGTCTGGGAGGACTTTTGAACACCAACCGTTACGGGAAAGCAAAGGAAGGGCTGCTGTGTACAGACTGCGTACAGCAAATAAGAGCCCAAACGTCACCTGCCTTTTATTTGGCAATCCATGCAGCTCGTGGAAACTTCTTCATTCAGGAGGCGACGCAGAACGTTTCAGCCAGAAGACCACCCACTTTTGCTTGGAGGCCTAGGTTATGACTTCTCCTTGGCGGAGCCAAAGTGGCCTACGTGACACTGTCCAGTCCCCCAGCGCCACGGACAGGATTACCCCAATTCCCCCAAGATGGTTGTTGCGCTCTGAGCGGACTGCCTGTGATGTCCACTGAAAACAGGGCAGCTCAGAATTTTTCTCTGTTAAGAGTTTTAGGCCTGCCAGTCTGTTGGAATGGGGAGGTGGGGAGGTGGGAAGCACTCTGTTTTGACTTTTGATTTTACAGTGTATTGGAAAGACGGTTACAAGAAATGGAATTGTATGTATGCGTGTATGTATGCGTGGGGGAGGCTTCTGGAAATCAGGAGCCTCGGCACGCCTATTCTTGGGTTGAAGATCCCCGCAATGGTTAAAAGCGCTTCCTAACCTGTAGAGGTGTCAAATCGCGGGGACCGCGTTCCGAAACGAAGACCCACGGATTTGGGAGTCTGCGTGTTGCGGCAGATGAGGGGCGTGGCGGGCTCGGGCTCCAGGCTCTCGGCGCCCGCGCCCTCCCCGGGGCTCGCGACCACCCCGCGCCGCCCGTCTCCGCCTCGGCCCCTCCCCCCGCCCCAGGCGCCGCGAGGCGTGCCCACCCCTCCCCGCCCCCGCCGCGGTGGGCGGGCCCAGGCCGGGCGGGGCCGGTGGGCGCGGCGCCCCGGCTCCTGGCTCCGAGGAGACGGCGGGCGGCACTAGGGGGAGCTGCTGGCGACGCCGCCGCGCCGGCCCCCCACGCCCGCGGCCCCGAGCGCCGCCTCCCCAGCCCGCGCCGCCGCGATGGCGGAGGACAGCGAGTCTGCGGCCAGCCAGCAGAGCCTGGAGCTGGACGACCAGGACACGTGCGGGATAGACGGGGACAATGAGGAGGAGACGGAGCACGCCAAAGGGTAGGCGCGCGGGCGGCACGGGGCGCGGGGAGAGCGCGCGGCGCGGGCTGCGCTCGGACGCCGGGTCCGGGGGCGCGGGCGGGGCCGGGGCCGCTCTGAGGGGGCTGGAGGTCCCCAGGCCCGCTGAGGTCCGGCTCCCGGGGGCTCGCGGGCGGCGCGGCGGAGGCGAGGCCCGGGGTGGGCGGGGAGGCGCGGGCCCCCCGTGCGGGGACCGGCGACGCCGCTGTCACCTGCCGCGGGGCCGGCCGGCCCCTGCTCGTCCCCGCCGCCTCCTGAGTCCGGCCCCGGCCCGCGGTGCGACGTGCGGTCCTGGCCGGTGTGCGACTCGGCGGGACCTAGGGGAGGCGCGGTCCCCGTCCCTTTGTGGCGGCCCCGTTTGTGGGAAGTCGTCCCCTTCCGTTCCTTGTCATCCTCTCCTTAAGTCCTTCTAGACCTTCCCACCCCTCCCCCAGCCTCCACCACCTCCAGAAAAAAAAAAAAAAAAAAAAAAGAGGAGCTGATGGGGGGGTGGGGGCAGTGGTTTGACATTTGCGCCGGGTCGGTTGCTCGCTGGAGGCGCGGAACTGCGGAAAGTTGTGCTTCGCGGCCGCTGTCCCCTCCCGCCCCGCGCGGAGAGCCCCCGCGGACGCGCGGGTTTGCCACTGCCCGGCGTGCCTGCAGAGCTCCGTAAAGCAGGTCCGGTCCGCTGATTTGGGCTCAGGCTTGGGGGCCAGCTCCCGCTGGTCTGAACAGATCCTGCTTGCAAAGCGGGTGTTTGATCTCCAAAGCCAGAGGCACCAAGGATTTTAGCACCCGATCAGGTTTCCTCTGATTCCTTTTCACTGGCCGGCTCCTCTTTCTCCCCCGCAGACTAGATTTGCTCTCGCTTTGGAGAAAAGATTGCTTCCGGTTAAGGGTATTGAAGTTCTGTTTTTAGAGTCTGGGAGGGGGGAGGCGGTCATTTTAAATAAGACTGGTGTCCTTAAAGGTGGTGTTTGCATTACCCTTTTACCCCGTCGGCTTCACACTGCGCTGGTACCGAGCACTTCCTGCCGCCCCTGGGATGTGAGATTTTGCAAACCGTGGTGACTGAAGAAGTGGGTCAGCTTGAAAACATGATAGGGAGGCCTTAGACACAGATGGCTTATTTATTCAGTTCATGGAGAGGATTCTTTCAGTGATTGACGATTTAAAGTGTAAAGCATTTGCATTCTGTTTAACGTCTGCTTGGAGATTTGTTTAAGAAAAGAACTTTTACTGAGCTTTTAATGTGTTAGAAAATATTAAAAGAGATCAAGAAAAAGAAAAGCTGACTAAATCTTTCTCCCATTTGCAAGTCGCTTTTTTTTTTTGTAATGAATTCTTGGGTGGCGCCTCCAAGTACCGAATGTTACAATTCAAGTCTAGAATTTCTTTAAGAGGAAAGGAAATTCTTACAGAAATCTGAGCCTGAGTTCTGTTTATGCAGTGATAGAAATGTGCCTGTGATAGCTAGCTAAATATAAATTTGCTTTTGAGACAATAGCGTTAGTGCTAGAATGGGCCCAGGTGCACATGGGACGGGTTACCCCAATAACTTCAGCACCTGTTCATTATCTTTCTGAGGAGACCCTGGACTTTTCTCTTCTCCGCTGTAATTTCTGTTATTAAGTCTTTGGAAGGTTTGAGTTGTACCTCCTTGCCTACACAGTCCAGAACGTCCATGCTACAGAGAATTATTTATCTGTGTGTCCACTGATCTGGGAAGCCGTGGCTTCCTTGGCTGTGTGAATTTCCCAGATCGGCACCCAGAGGCATCTCTCTGTCCCCCTCAGAGGTTTTCAGTCTTGTACATTCACATAGCATATATTAGCACAGTTACTCGAAATGTAGAGATGCCCAGTACACAAGTATTTTAACCAAGAACGGGTAATACAACAGCTTCTAGTGGTAAGAGATTGATATAATGGATTTTTTTTGGTAGTCTGTTAAATGTGAGGAGAGCAGTAAAAATTCATGTTGCTGGGCTTGTTGGACTGCTTTTTTGGGGGGTTTGAATTTCGATGGTGTGTGCCAGATTTGGGGGTATTCGTGTTTTATTTGACTTGTGTACTGATGATGGTATGGCTCAGTGAAACCTGGATTTTTTTCTTACATCGCTCCAGTTTGTAAATGTTAACATTTGAAAAGAGGTTTTCTCTGCTTGACCTCTTCCTTCTCTACCAGTTTAAATTAAATTACAAATAAGGAGCCTTTGGAGGAATGCGTAGGTAAACACTCTACTTTTTAATGATGAATTGTTGAAGCGGCGCCTGGCTGGCTCAGTCAGTAGAGCCTGCCACTCTTGATTTTGGGGTCTTGCGTTTGAGCCCCACGTTGGGTGTAGAGATTACTTAAGAATGATTAATTATCGCTTTGAGGCCACGAGGTATGGGTCAGTACACAAAGCAGTAATTTACTAAATACTATCCTGGTGGCCAGAAGGAATTAATTTCCTCCCACTATTGAGTATGCAGTTGACGCTTGAACAACACTGGTTTGAAACGCACAGGTCCGGTTATACACGGATGTTTTTCCATAAATACAGCACACTATGCAAATATTTTGTCTCTTCCTTATGATGTTCATAATAACATTTTCTTTTTTCCAGCTGGCTTAATTGCAAGAATACCGTATATAATATATATACAAAATAGGTGTTCATTGACTGCTCATGTTATCAGTGAGGCTTCTGGTCACCACTGTGTCGTTAGTAGTTAAGTTTTGGGGGAGTCAAAAGTTATACAAAGATTTCTGACAGCGTAGGCATTCAGAACCCTAACACCCCCGATATTCAGGGGTCAGCTGTCATGTATTTACTGCTTGTTTTAGACATATTAGTTGCAACTAGAGCCTTAGATAAAAGGAAAATACCAAATTAGATTCTTTTGCACCAAAATGTCAACATTACTATGTATGCTTTTCTTCTTTCATTTTCATGGAATTTTCTTTATGGACTTAAAAGATCATTGCACTTTTGTGGATAATATTTCAAGCCCATGAATGAAATGTTTTATGCTGTGAAAAGACCAATAAAGGATTACCTAGATTGTTTAAATAACTCCCTTGTAACATATGCCTCACAATTAGGGGAAGTAACCTTGTAAAGAGCATGGAGGGAACTTGAAAACTGTCAAGCAAATTGGAAGTTCTAAAGTAATTGTGTTTGTACTGAATTTTCTTAACAAAGACTTTCTAAGTAGATGAAATTTTACTTCAGTCCAGCTTTCTATGTGAATAATTAGAAAGGGTTCAGATGACTGAAGGTTTCTGTTCTACTGGGGTTGACTGCTACTAAAGAGGTTCCCTTTAGGGTGACTTCCCGTGCAGCTTTCCCAGGTGGGTTTGAGGTTAGGTAAATACTCATGGACCTTTAATACTTCTCTCCGTTTGATGCATAGGTGGTTTCTGTTACTTTCTTCGGAAGGGATTTGGGGAAACTTTGAGGACAGGGCAAATTTCACTATTTTCTCATTCTTGCCCCCCCCCTTTTTTTTTTTTTTTTTTTTTTTTAGTTTATTTATTTTGAAAGAGAGAGGGTGCACACAGGAAGGGTAGAGAGGGAGAGAGAGAATCCTAAGCAGGCTCTGCACTGTCAGCATGGAACTCGATGTGGGGCTCGAGCCCGCGAACTGCCATGAGATCATGACCTGAGCTGAAAGTTGGACGCTTAACCAATTGAGCCACCAGGCACCTCTGGTCCTTGCCCCATTTTATGCATCTTTTCCCCATTTGTAAAGTACACTGGGTGGTGGTAATTATCTCTTACTCGTCCTGCCACACCTCACACGAAGCATAGTTATTGGCCAGGGTTGGAGGCATCGTCACACAATTGGCCCCAAATAAAATTAGCGTTCAGGTCGGCAACAAAACCAAATCCCTTTTCTGGCTTTACCAACACCGATTTTCACAATGCAAAAAAAAAAAAAAAGGAAAGAGAAAAACATTTTCCTAGACAGATTGATGGCTTTTATCTCCTTCCCACCAAGAGCGTTTTCCTCAATATTCAGTGTGGTGGAATAGGAGGCAGCTACCAGGAATATTTACCTAGGGAGTAACATAAACATTTATGAATATGCCGTTGTTGGCAGATGAATGGCCAAATTATTCCCTGAGGTAGATATGAAATAGTTGTAGTATTTGAGGGTTATTCTGAGACATTTTTAAGACTTTTTTTTTTTCTCCTTAGAAAAATGAAGGTCTGGTATTTGGTAAAGATTAAATCTTTGGATTGAACAAAGAACAAAGAATGTAACCTCTCTTCTCCCACACCCCATATAGGGGGGACATTGAAGTTATTCTCTGCACAGTATATTGTTCTTTCTGACTTTATCTGTGTATCATTGAGACCGGCTGTGGGAACTTCGTAGGATAATTCAAAGCTGCCCTTTCTGAAATCTGATCTGTTATCAACTGTGTAGATCTAAATGGAAAGGTGTGTTAACAGCTTATGCCCAAGAACTCCCTCAATTCCAGTAACAGTCTGAAATCATCAAATGTCTGCTCTGACTTGCATCTGAAATGTGGTATCACTTTGGGCTCAGAACAAACTTTTTCCAGAAGTTTACCTAAACTCTGGAAAATATCAAGGTATGGGACACACTCTTCATCATGCTGAAGTTGTTTGTTAACACAAGTGTCCACACTAAATATATAGGAGTTACAGTCAGTTGCTTAGTTAACTTAGGGAGTGGAACCAAATTCTGTACCAAGTTCAAGAAAAAGTTGGTTGATTTTTTGTTGTTGTTGTTCTTGTATTTGAAAATATGTTTCTGACTTTTATTCATTTTAAGAGTAAAATATGCAGTATTAAAAATTCAAGCAGGGGTGCCTCGGTGGCTCAGTTAGTTAAGTGCCCAACTCTTGATCTCAGCTCAGGTCTTGATCTCAGGGTTATGAGTTCAAGTCCCACTTTGGGCTCTGCAGTGGGTTTGAAGCCTACTTAAAAAAATTCAAACAATAAAGCATATAAAGAGTTGAAGGCGCCTGGTCATCTTATTGACTAGAGAAACCACTATTGACAGTTTAATCCACTAACATTGTAATGTATATTAAAAAGTACATATTTGGGGCGCCTGGGTGGCGCAGTCGGTCAAGCGTCCGACTTCAGCCAGGTCACGATCTCGCGGTCCGTGGGTTCGAGCCCCGCGTCGGGCTCTGGGCTGATGGCTCAGAGCCTGGAGCCTGTTTCCGATTCTGTGTCTCCCTCTCTCTCTGCCCCTCCCCCGTTCATGCTCTGTCTCTCTCTGTCCCAAAAATAAATAAAAAACGTTGAAAAAAAAAAATTAAAAAAAAAAAAAGTACATATTTAACATAAATGAGATCAAACTTTACATGGACTCATTTGTTACCTTATGTTTTTCACTGACTATTAGTGTTGTCTGCTAGAACTTTCTGCAGTGATGGGAATGTCCAATAGCTCTCACTAGCCACCTGGAAGATGGTTAGTGTGACTAAGGAACTGAATTTTAAATTTTATTTAATTTTAATTAATTTAAATTTAAATGGCCCTTTCTGTGGACAACTCAGATCATATCCTGCTTTTGACTGCTTGAAGCTTCTCTGGTACTCAGAATATTTCTTTATTCTTCTGTTGTCTTTCCTGGATATTCGACATTTCTTCCTTCTAGCTCTATACCCTACTTTTCTTCGAAACTCTGAGAATGATCTTTAAGTTTTGAACAAGTATGTTTTTATCTGTATTTCTCTATCAATGTCAAAAATTAACCATTATCTAAAATATTCTACCAAGACAAAACACGTAGGATATTTGACTTTTCCTTCCTTTACATGTTCTAGGTTTTGTTGGAATAGTCTGGAATTTTAATTCCATGTAGCTTTTTTATTTTTGCCCTTATATTCCATTAAAACTTTTTTAACTATTACATTATACTCACATCCATATTGTCAAAAACTTCTTAGACTTTCCTTTTTTGTTGCTTATCACTATTCCTTGTAAACCATACCTTCTTTTTTTGAGTACTTTTTCTTTTTTTTTCAGTTTATTTATTTATTTTGAGAGAGACAGAGTGAGTGGGGAAGGGGCAGAGAGAGGGAGACAGAGGATCCAAAGCAGGCTCTCTGAGAGCCCCGTGAGAGGCTTGAACTCACGAACTGCGAAGAATATGACCTGAGCCAAAGCTGGATGCTCAACCAACTGGGCCATGCAGGTGCCCCTCATTTTTTTTTTTTTTATTAGAGTATGCAGATGATATATTTTCTGAATTCTTGTATGTCTGGAGATGTCTTTCTTTTGTCCTCATGCATAAACCACAGTCTGGGCATGCGTGTAATTCTGTAATAATCATTTTTCTCCAAACTCCACAAACGGTTTATTATCATCTGGCATTTAGTGGCACAGATGTTATTTCTCTGCCAATCTGCTTCCCTTTCTTGTATAGGAAACCTTACTCTTTCTTTGTTTTGAATTGCTTTTAGTCTAGAAGTTTCTAGGATTTTTCCCCTATCTTTCTATAACCTGAGGGTTTCTGCATCCTTTTACATCCTAGAATCACACTTTTCTTTAATATCTGAACACAGTGGCTCAAGCTCAGACAGGATGATTGCGGTTTCTTAGAGCCTGAGGCTTTCACGGTCCTCAGCCTGCCCATCGCTAGCTCCAAATGCTTTCGGCTCCTTTCCGTTTTCTCCTCAGACCTTTGACCCTGGGTCACTTTGTTGTCTGTCATCCCCTGCCCCCAAGAACCACTAAGGTAAGGCTGTTGTGCACACCATTGACTGAGGGTTTGTGAATAATGAGGGGGAGAGGTTTGATTATAGCGTAGGGCAGAAAACAACTTATTCGCCATCAGACATCACTGTTCACCAAAGGGATTGATTTCCTGTCCGTGCCCGTCCCTGGGCCAGGGCTTCGCACATGTTCTTGGGGGTCCTCTCTCCCCGAGTGTGTTCTCTACATCTTCCCACCTTTGCCTCCTTCTCCAAGTTCAAGGTCTGGCTAAGGTTTCCACTGAAGGTGATAATCCCTGCCAGAGGCCCTACAGCCCTTCCTGCCACAGTGAGATCTGTGGTCCTTTTCAGAAAAGGAGATCATAAACAAGGCTGACACCTCCAAACATGTCTGCAGAACATGAACGTGTGTCCACCTGTCTGCTCACCAGTAGGCTGGGCACGGACGCCGTGCTTGCAGGCTCTGATTTTTGCCATATCTGGTGCACTGAACATACTGGCGGCCTAACAAAGATTTATCAAATGGATTCAGTGGTTCTTAGTCCCCCTTGACAAATTAATTTCTAATTTAAAAAGTTTCCCCCTATGTGCATTAGGAATATGTGAAGGATTTTTTTTTTTTTCTCCTAATTCTCATTGAAAGGACTAGAGATGTAGAATTCTCTGTTGGGCTCTGTGCTGCAGAGGATCCGGTGTGTAAAATAATTGCTAATTTTTTGAACTTCTGGTATGTTCTTACTTCGTGTATACATTTTTCTTGTTGAACCTTTGTAGCAACAGATGAGGAGAAGGGGGCTTTTCCAAGTTTATGTAACTTGTGCAGGCCACATTTCAGATTCAGATGTAGGTGTTGGGCCTCTTGCCATGTGACTGTAAACTCTCGCCTGTGCACTAAACTGCATGGACCGTAAATCAATAAAGTAGTGATTTGTTTGATAGTGTTTCACGCTTATCTCCCTGGAGGTCAGAGATTACCAACCTGAGCACCTCTTCAGTTACTTTTCTCAAGTGTAATGAGTACAGTAAATGTCAGTGAGTTTAAAAATAAATGAATGCATTTCCTCATTTAAAAAAATTTTGCAGCTTGATTACAGAGAGCCCTCTTGAATTTCTCTTCAGGCCCGTTAAAGGACTAATTTTAATTATAGCATCAGTGTAATTTGCAGTGAGATCTTTTTTCTTCTTTTCCTGTTTCATGGCTATCTCCTCTCCCTTCTGGACCAAATTCTGTAGCTGCCCCCCCATGGCCTCCTGCAGGCCAGCATCCTTCCCCTGGTGCCCTCTGCCTCCCAGCACTGTGATGGGTCAAGCCTCCATAGTCAGTTTACTAGAAGAAGCAAAACGTGTTCGGGAGTCTGGTGTTGAGCAGCTCCCGTGGACGGCACTGCTGGAGGAATCCACTTGAGCCTGCTGGTTCCCTCTGGTTCACACTGGTTCCCAGCTCCACACAGCCCGGCTGGTTTGACACTTGAGAGGGTAGTGCTTTTGTGGGTGTTTTGGGTTCCTGTAAGTTAGGAAGTTCTTCAAGCCACAGGAGAAGATCCAATGCACACATCACCCAGCAGGCATCCCAAACAGAGGTGGGATTTTAATTGTACAGTTTCTCTTTTGTGAGCACATTGTGTTTCTGTTACTGCATCAAACACACACACATACACACACACACACACACACACACACACACACACACACACACACACGGGAAATATGGGCTCCTTTATTCCCACGGCAGTGTTCACTCATGTTCAAGTTCATGTAGTACATTCCGAGAATGATGGTGATTCAGTTAATATGATAATTGCCCATAATTTCTTCATTTGGTGTTTTTGGGGCATGGGGGAGGGATACTTGCTGTTTACTATCCTTTGGGTGTTGATTAACATTTTGTAGAAACTGAAGAAAAAAAACAATGAAAGCAGAGATTTTTTTTTTTTTTTTTTCCAAATGAAGTTCACAGGTTGCCTGGGTGGCTCAGTTGGACTCTTGGTTTTGGCTCAGGTCATGATCTCACGGTTTGTGAGCTCAAGCCCTGCATTGGGCTCTGTGCTGACAGTGGAAAACCTGCTTGGGATATTCTCTCTCTGTCTCTCTCAAAAATAAATAAACTTTGGAAAAAACTTGCTTTTGCAAAAGCACATCGTTGTTTTTTAAATTTTTTTTTAATGTTTATTTATTTTTGAGAGAGAGAGAGAGAGCATAAGCAGAGGAGGGGCAGAGAGATGGGGAGACACAGAATCTGAAGCAGGCTCCAGGCTCTGAGCTGACAGCACAGGGCCCGTTGCGGGACTCAAACTCACAAACTGTGAGATCTTGACCTGAGCCGAGGTCGGACGTTCAACTGACTGAGCCACCCAGGTGCCCCATCATCATGTCGTTTTTAATAGAGAATGTCAGAATGTATCATTAGGCAAAAAGACAGTTCCTTGGTATATATCTTAAAAAATGTGATCTACTCTTCTTGTCCTGCAAGTTCCTGTCATTTGGTGTCCCGGGAACATCATAGCCCTCGCTGAGTCCTGTGACACGACTGGCCGCTCCATCTTACGACTTGGTGGAGACTCATCATCGTTCACTCAGTCTGCTCTTGGGCTCTCGGTCCGCGGCTGCTAGGGGGCCCTTTCTCCCAAGTCAGCTCTGTCTCCTTCCTGCTGCCTGGAGTGTTTCTGTCCTCCCTGCCGCCGGTCGCGGTGTGTGTGATGGGAAGTCACACGTGAACCCAGCAGACGTCCTGGGGCTGGCAGAGAACAAAGTAGAGGGAGCCTGGCCCCTCTTGTCACAGAACGTCCTTGTGGGGCACACGGAGACTCCCGAGAAAGAAGTGAGCTTCTGTGCTGGATGCTCTGGGATTGGGACGTTACCCGACACAGCCCGACCCGTGTGCTAACAAATACAGCGTTGGTGTATTAGCTGTGGCTCCATATCCACCTTAATTTGTTAAATTAAAGAATATTTTGAATAGGTTGTTGAGCGTATGGTTGCGAGATCCAAGAGGCACAAAAGGGTGTCCTGTGGAAAGGGAGTCTCGCTCTCCCAGCACTGAGTGTCCCCCTTCAGGAGCAGCTGCTGTTGCCGGCCGGTGGCCTGTCCTTGCGATGGCGTATGCCGGTCCGACATACACAGGGACACGGGTGTGCGTGTGCACGCGTGCGTACTTACACGTGCCTGTGCAGATGGTAGCGAGCCGGACCGCTGCCGCACCTCGGTTTTCCACTTCACGGTGTATCTCTGAAATACAGGTATCGGAGCACATAGACCAAGCTCTTTTTTAATTGTTTGAAACAATATTTTTTAAGTTTATTTATTTTCTTTTTATTTATTTATTTATTTATTTATTTATTTTTTATTTAAAAAAAAAATTTTTTTAACGTTTATTTATTTTTGAGACAGAGAGAGACAGAGCATGAACGGGGGAGGGTCAGAGAGAAGGAGACACAGAATCGGAAGCAGGCTTCAGGCTCCGAGCTGTCAGCACAGAGCCCGACGCGGGGCTCGAACTCACAGACCGCAAGATCATGACCTGAGCTGAAGTCGGCCACCCAACCGACTGAGCCACCCAGGCGCCCCAAGTTTATTTATTTTCAAGAGAGAGAGAGAGAGCGAGCACGATCAGGGAGGGGCAGAGAGAGAGGGAGACACAGAATCTGAAAGGGGCTCCAGGCTCCGGGCTGTCAGCGCAGAGCCCGACGCGGGGCTTGAACTCACGAACTGCGAGATCGTGACCTGAGCTGAAGTCGGACACTCAACCGACAGAGCCACCCACGCAGGCACCCTGACCAACCTCTTTTTTTAAAAGGCTGTATGGGGGCACCTGGGTGGCTCAGTCGGTGAAGCGTCCGAGTTCAGCTCAGGTCACGATCTCACGGTCCGTGAGTTCGAGCCCCGCATCAGGCTCTATGCTGACGGCTCGGGGCCTGGAGCCGGCTTCCGATTCTGTGTCTCCCTCTCTCTCTGCCCCTCCCCCATTCATGCTCTGTCTTTCTCTGTCTCAAAAATAAATAAACGTTAAAAAAAATTTTTTTTTTAAAGGCTGTATGTTGGGGGCACCTGGGTGGCTCAGGGTGGCTCAGTGGGTTGTGTCCAACTCTTGAATTCGGCTCGGGTCATGATCCCAGGGTCCTGCTGAGCATGGAGCCTTCTCAGGATTCTCTCTCACTTTCTCTCTCTCTCTCCCCTCCCCTTTCTGCTCCCTTCCTCTGCTCCTCTCCCCCCCCCCCCCCCCCCCCGCCTGCATGCTCACTCTCTCTTAGAAAGAAAGAAAGAAAGAACAAAAGAAAGAAAGAAAGAAAGAAAGAAAGAAAGAAAGAAAGAAAAGCTAAAAAGTTGAATGTTGTATCATTGACTAGGTGTGCCATTATTTAATCTGTCCCCTGTGAATAGATCATGAGGTTGTTTCCTTTTTTTTTTTTTTTGTGCCAGTAAGCAGTGCTGAAATTAATATCTTTGTATGTATATCACTTCTCCAAAATATTTCTTTTTTTTTTTTTTAATGTTTTTTTATTTCTGAGGCAGAGAGAGACAGCGCCTGAGTAGGGGAGGGGCAGAGAGAGAGGGAGACACAGAATCAGAAGCAGGCTCCAGGCTCTGAGCTGTCAGCACCAAGCCTGACGTGGGGCTTGAACTCACAAACCGTGAGATCATGACCTGAGCCGAAGTCGGTCACTCAACCGACTGAGCCACCCAGGCGCCCCTCCAAAATATTTCTTAATGAATATTTTAGTGTCTTTTTTAGCTAACAAGCATTAGAGAGGCCATGCGGCGTATTGAAATTAGTATTAAACCAGAAATCAAGAAACTTCTGTCACTAAGCCTCAATTTAATTTCTCTGAGCTCTGGGGTGCCTCTGTGCTTTTAAAAAATTTCCTTGTCTCTTTCCTCTACCAGCCCAAAGTGGACTGTGACCTTTAGCTCCCTTCTGGATTGGGGATGGCATAGCCTTCTGTGCTTGAGAACTCCCAAGTTCACTTTTGTGATTCCAGGTGCTGGCCTCACCTGTTGCTATGACAGCCGCATCACTCCTCAGACACGGGTTTTCTCTCCACAGCCATGTAGATCTTGCCCCTCACTTCTTCACAGGATTTTTCTGGGGGAAGAGAGCAAAATATTTTGCCACACTCTGTAACTACAAGGATTTCATGTACGTATGGAATGTTTCTGTAATGAGAGATTTGATGAGGTCCGTGATCAGCATTAGGATATAGAAAAGAGGTAGAAAACAAAACTGTGTGGGGCGCCTGGGTGGCCTAGTCCGTTAAGCATCCAACTTCAGCTCAGGTCATGATCTCACAGATTACAAGTTCGAGCCCCGCGTCAGGCTCTGTGCTGACAGCTCAGAGCTTGGAGCCTGCTTTCAGATTCTCTGTCTCCCTCTCTCTTTCTGCCCCTCTCCTGCTTGGACTCTCTCTGTCTCTCTCTCAAGAATAAATAAACATTAAAAAATTGAAAAAGAAAAAGAAACTGATATGTAAAAGAATTTAGAAGTAGGAATATCATTTGAAAAGCACACTGGTAAAAAAAAATAAAAATAAAAATAAAAAAAAAATAAAAAAAAAATAAAAAAAAAAAATAAAAAAAAAAAAAAGGGGCGCCTGGGTGGCGCAGTCGGTTGAGCGTCCGACTTCAGCCAGGTCACGATCTCGCGGTCCGTGAGTTCGAGCCCCGCGTCGGGCTCTGGGCTGATGGCTCAGAGCCTGGAGCCTGTTTCCGATTCTGTGTCTCCCTCTCTCTCTGCCCCTCCACCGTTCATGCTCTGTCTCTCTCTGTCCCAAAAATAAATAAACGTTGAAAAAAAAAAAAAAAAAAATTAAAAAAAAAAAAAAAAATACCAGAGAACATTATTAAAAAAAAAAAAAAGAAAAGCACACTGGTATATTAACTTTACTGATGCATTAATATTAAATATAATAATGCTAATACAATATGGCAATGACTCTCAGCCAGGAAAAAGATTTATTTATGGCTTGTTAACTATATCTGCCTCTGACAGGCCCAGAAATGGGAAAAGTCATGTAAGTAGGAGCTGCTGTATATCAGTTATTCTTTTTTTAATTTTTCTATTTTTAATTTTTTTATGAGAGAGAGAGAGGCAGGGTGTGAGGCAGGGAGAGGGCAGGGAGGGGCAGAGAGAGAGGGAGTCACAGATCAGAAGCAGGCTCCAGACTCTGAGCTGTCGGCACAGAGTCCTACATGGGGCTCGAACTCACGAACCGTGAGATCATGACCTGAGCTGAAGTCATATGCTCAACTGACTGAGCCACCCAGGCGCCCCATATCAGTTATTCTTTCAGAAAAATACCGTGAGCATGAGTGAGAGAAGGTCATAGGAAATAGGTAATTTTTCACTAAGTTGGACTGTCTTGAGGGATACCTCATACCTTTTAAAAATTTTTTTCCACTTATGTTCATCATTTCATCTTTAGGAACAGTTTTGGCCAAGAGACAAAGAGGTAAGCATTTGAGAAATGTGTTTGTTGAGGGGCACCTGGGTGGCTCAGTGGGTTAAGCATCCGACTCTTGATTTCAGCTCAGGTCATTATATGGTTTGTGAGTTCGAGTCCTGCATCTGGCTCTGTGCTGACAATGCAGATTCTCTCTCCCTTTTTCTCTGCTCCCCCACCCAAAATAAATAAATAAAAACTTTAAAAACAAAAAGAAATTTGTTGAATAGGTGAACAATTCGTACTTTGTCTTTTAATTTATGCAATAAATTTAAAGATATATTTAAAAATTTCATTTTACATTTTAAATATTTCTTCCCTTACTCTGATCTTGGACTGTCTGCAGACAGGCCTTAACTTCACAAACTGTAAATCACACTAGACTAGTTTCTTGCTAATGCATATTGATAAAATTTTATTATAATTCACATTAACTCTTACCAGAATTGGGTTTTATAGGAAGTAGGCACCAGAATTGTTTGATAATAAGGAAATGATTATGGCCAGAGAACGCTAATGAGGACACATTTTCCCACATTTACATTATGGTAAGAGTTGAAAGACTAAAAAATTTGGAAGCAAGCAGATATCTCAAAAAGGGGGATTGTTTAGCAAACGGTAGACCAGTAGCGAGCAAAGGAGTCATCCAGCTGCTTCTACCCCAACTGGGCCTGGGTTGAATCTAGGGCTTACTGAAGTCACTGCCCGCCTCCCAACACCTGCGTAAACATTGACGCTGTTGGCCGGTCCCACTGTGACCTCTACCCAACTGCAGCCCCCTTGGCTGACCTTTATAATGATCTCTGACCTTCACTGGCCATAAACTTGGGGGGGCATCTTTGAGCTCTGAGCCTTCCAAAGGCAGGTCCGTGATTTACTGCTTGATTGGAGATAAGGTGATTTACTGCTTGATTGGAGATAACGCCGCTTTGGAGAGCCTCGGACATATATTTCCTGCATCAGCCCCATGAGGAGAACGAATGTGCTGAAAAAGGCACGAAGCCACCTAACTGATGAGGTGGCTGAAATCTTCGGGTCAGGCGATAACACAGCCACATGATGGCAGCTGGAAGGGTGGTGACACCTCACTCTGGACTGAGTGTTACACTCGGGAAGAAAAAGGGTAAAGGAGTCATTCTTGGAACTGCACGAATGAGCCGCTGACTAGAACAGACTGACTCTTGAATCTGAACCGTGGGTCAAATCCATTATTGAACTGGGTGGCCACATGATCAACATTGGAGATGGCTGTCCCGATCCAGCATGAGGAGAGGCTTGAGGCCAGCGCACCCGAAGGATTTGACTCTACCTTGGCCAACTTCCCACAGCTGCGGGTGCGAATTCTCCTCTGTCTGCAGGGCACTGCTAAGCACCTGTGGGTTACTTGTACCGTTCCTAAACTGCATCCAAACCTCCTCATGCATTGTCCCCTGTAGTGCCTTTCCATCTAGTTATGGGATTTGGCATCCTAAACATAACATACACACAGCACTAAACATCTGTTATAATTCATTGAAAAACCAAGAGGCTGATAAAAAATGTTCAAAGATCACGAATAGGCAGTTGACAAACGAAGACCTAAATATTGCCAGTGTATATCTAAAAAGATGTTCAGCCAGCGGAGATGCAGGGAGGAGAGGCGTCATGGTGTAGTAATTGCGTGGGCTCTGGAGCCCAGACCGGCTGGACTCGCGTCCTGGCCCTTCTTCTTGCAACTTTCACCAGGTTCCTTCATCTCTTTGGATTTCAGTTTCCTCTTCTGTAAGACGAGAAGATCAGCCTAATAGCACTTGCCTTACAAGTTGTGACTGTGCACAAGGTTGACATCTGTGAGGTGTTTGGTTAGCACAGCACCTGGCACGGTGAGTGCCCCGCAAAGCTGCTGCCGTGGCTGGTGGGGGCGAGGATGGCAGCCAGCGCTAGATTGTTCTCCAGAGTGGCTTTGTCCATTCACGTTTCACCAGTGGTTATACGGGCGTTCCTTTACCTCCCATCCTTCTGATATTGTTAGACTTGCAAATGTTAAACAAATCAGCAGATGAAGAGTAGAATCTGAGGCGGTTTTGTTTTCATGTTCCTTCTGCCAGGGAGGTGGATGGAGCATCTTGTTACGACTTTTTTGGTGGTTGGAGATTCCTCTTTTGTGAAGGGCTTACTCATAGCCCATTCTTCTGTCAGTCTTTTGTCTCTTTCTTATTGATTTTTTAAATTGATTTCTCATTCACACAGCAAATATTTATTGAGGATCTTTTGTATGTCAGACACTCCTTTAGGCGCCAAAAATACAAAGGGAAATGCTGTTTTGTGCATTCCATGTACTAGTTAGAGGAAGAATAATAAATACATAGCACAGGGGCGCCTGGGTGGCGCAGTCGGTTAAGCGTCCGACTTCAGCCGGGTCACGATCTCGCGGTCTGTGAGTTCGAGCCCTGCATCAGGCTCTGGGCTGATGGCTCAGAGCCTGGAGCCTGTTTCCGATTCTGTGTCTCCCTCTCTCTCTGCCCCTCCCCCGTTCATGCTCTGTCTCTCTCTGTCCCAAAAATAAATAAACGTTGAAAAAAAAAATAAATTAAAAAAAAAATAAATACATAGCACAATTTTAGCTACCAGTAAGTTACGAGAAGAGGTAAAGCAGGGCAATCATAAAAATAGTTAACATTGAGTGATTTCTGTGTGCCATCTACCGTACTAAGTTCGTACATGTATTAATTCGTTTTCTTCTTGCAATTCTTCCTGTCTGTTCAAAACTCCATCCTTTTACGGCTGTGGAAACTGAAGCACAGACAGGTTAAGTAATATATTCCAAGTCACACAGCTAGAAAGTAGTGGAGCCAGAATTAAAAACCAGGTGGTCAGACCCCTAGCTAGTGCCTGCAATCCTAGCCCGGATGTCGTGTTTTCTCTCTGTGCTGTGCTGGGGAGAAAATGGGAAGGCGAAAAGAGCTTTTTGTGGATTCTGACCATTGGTAGTATTTTATCATGTGCCTTATGAATATCTTGTCTCACTATGTAGTTTAACATTTTTATTTATAATGGGTTTGCCACAAAATATTTAACTCCGATGTAGTCAAGTTATTGCCTTTTATTTGTGGTTTGTTTTTTTGAGTCCTTGCATAAGGAATGATTTCCTTCACTGATGTTAGGAAGCTGTTATCTCATTCTTTCAGTTTTTCATTCAACAGGTGTTTACTCAAGCACCTACTATATTCCAGACACCATCCTAGGCCCTGGGTGGATGTTAACTACACTGACAAATATCACCGCCTTCAGTGTTTTTTTTTTTTTTTTTTTTTTAATATATGAAATTTATTGTCAAATTGGTTTCCATACAACACCCAGTGCTCATCCCAAAAGGTGCCCTCCTCAATACCCATCACCCACCCTCCCCTCCCTCCCACCCCCCATCAACCCTCAGTTTGTTCTCAGTTTTTAACAGTCTCTTATGCTTTGGCTGTCTCCCACTCTAACCTCTTTTTTTTTTTTTTTTTTTTCCCTTCCCCTCCCCCATGGGTTTCTGTTAAGTTTCTCAGGATCCACATAAGAGTGAAACCATATGGTATCTGTCTTTCTCTGTATGGCTTATTTCACTTAGCATCACACTCTCCAGTTCTATCCACGTTGCTACAAAAGGCCATATTTCATTTTTTCTCATTGCCACGTAGTATTCCATTGTGTATATAAACCACAATTTCTTTATCCATTCATCAGTTGATGGACATTTAGGCTCTTTCCATAATGTGCCTATTGTTGAGAGTGCTGCTATAAACATTGGGGTACAAGTGCCCCTATGCATCAGCACTCCTGTATCCCTTGGGTAAATTCCTAGCAGTGCTATTGCTGGGTCATAGGGTAGGTCTATTTTTAATTTTTTGAGGAACCTCCACACTGCTTTCCAGAGCGGCTGCACCAATTTGCATTCCCACCAACAGTGCAAGAGGGTTCCCGTTTCTCCACATCCTCTCCAGCATCTATAGTCTCCTGATTTGTTCATTTTGGCCACTCTGACTCCGCCTTCAGTTTTAAAGTTATATTTTCTAACTTTGGGTCTTTAACTCATTTAACATTTGTTTATTTTTTTGAAGTATATTTCTTTTGAGAGAAAGAGAGAGAGCAAGCACAGGGGAGGGGCAGAGAGAGAGAAGAAGAGAGAAAATCCCAGGCAGGCTCCGTGCTGTCAGTGCAGAGCCTGATGCGGGGCTCAGTCCCGCAAACCACGAGATGGTGATCTGAGCTGAAATCAAGAGTCAGATGCTTAACTGACAGAGCCAACCAAGCGCCCCTAAAATTTATTTTTGTAGTTTGTGGGAAGTACAAAACTAATTTTAGTTTTCTCCACAAAGGAAGTCAGTTTTCCTGATACTATTTACTGAAAGTTCATTTCTTCAGTTGTTGGTGATGTGATCATTGTCATATAGCAGGTTCCTGTACATCATGGGTTGTTACTGGTCTGCCTATGCTATTTCATTGATCTCTTTGTCTGTTATTGAGCTCTGTGGTATTTTTTTAAATGTTTCCTTTGTAAAGGCATTGTGATTATTTTTTTTCAGTGATTATATTTATTTCCTTTTTTTTTTTTTTTAATTTTTTTTTTCAACGTTTTTTATTTATTTTTGGGACAGAGAGAGACAGAGCATGAACAGGGGAGGGGCAGAGAGAGAGGGAGACACAGAATCGGAAACAGGCTCCAGGCTCCGAGCCATCAGCCCAGAGCCTGACGCGGGGCTCGAACTCACGGACCGCGAGATCGTGACCTGGCTGAAGTCGGACGCTTAACCGACTGCGCCACCCAGGCGCCCCTATTTATTTCCTTTTTATTGAAGAATACTTCACATACAACATAACGATTCAATATTTAAATACATTACAAAATGGTCACCACAGTGAATCTAGTCACCATCTGTCACCATATAAAGTTGTTACGATATAATTGACTATGTTCCCTGTGCTGTACATTACATCCCCATGCCTTATGTATAACTGGAAGATTGTACCTCTTAACCCCGTTTACCTGTTTTGGCCATCCCCCTACCTACTTCCTCTTTGGCAACCATCAGTTTATTCTCTGTATCTATGCATCTGTTTCTGTTTTATTTGTTCATTTGTTTTGTTTTTTAGATTCCTCATATAAAACATACAGAACTTGCCTTTGTCTGACTTCTTTCACTTAATGTAATACCCTCTAGGTCCATCTGCCCTGTCACAAATGGCAAGATTTCATCCTTTTTTATGGCTGAGTAATAATCCATGGAGTGTATGTATGTATGTGTAATGTCTGTGTGTATATATATGTGTGTATGTATATATATATGTATACATATATATATAGTCACTTCCATATCTTGACTATGATATATAAAATGCTACAGTAAACATAGGGATGCAGATATGTTTCTGAATTAGTGGTGTTTTTTTTGTTTTTTTTTTTTTGGATAAATACCTAGAAATGGAATTAGCGGATCATGTGGTAGTTTTATTTTTAACTTTTTGAGAAAACTCCATACTCTTTTCCACATTGGCTTCACCAATTTACATTCCCACCAACAGTGCATGAGGGTTCCCTTTTCTCCACATCCTCGTCAACACTTGTTATTTCTTACCTTTTTAAGAATAGCCCCTCAGACAGGTGTGAGGTGTGACCTCATTGTGGTTCTGATTTGCATTTTCCTAACGAAGAGTGATGTTGAGCATCTTTTCATGTGTCTGTTGGCCATCTGGATGTCTTCTTTGGAGAAATGTCTATTCAGGTCCTCTGCCCATTTTTTTTAAATTGGATTATTTTTATTATATTGAGTTGTATGAGTTCTTTATATATTTTAACATATTTATATATTAACCCCTTCTCAGCTATATCATTTGTGAATATCTTCTCCCATTCAGTAGGTTGCCTTTTGTTGATGGTTTTCTTTGCTGTGCAAAAGCTTTCAAGTTTAATATCGTTCCATTTGTTTATTTTTGCTTTAGTTAGCCTTGCCTGAGGAGAGAGATCAAAAAATGATGTTGTTAGGACCAGTGTCAAAGAGCTTACTGCCTGTGTTTTCTTCTGGGAGTTTTGTGGTTTCTGGTCTTCTATTTAGGTCTTTAATTCACTTTTAGTTTATTTTCATATTTTGTATTTCATATATGGTGTAAGAAAGTGATACCGTTTTGTTCTTTTGCATGTAGCTATCCAGTTTTTCCCAATACCATTTATTGAAGAAACTGTCTTTTCTTCATTGTATTTTCTTGCCTCCTTAGTGGTAGATTAATTGACCATATAAGCCTGGGCTTATTTCTGGGCTCTTTATTCTGTTCCTTGATCTCTGTATCTGTTTTTGTGCCAATGCCATACTGTAGTGATACAGTAGTTTTATAGTATAATTTGAAATCCAGGAGTGTTTATCCTGCAGCTTTGTTCTTTCTTGAGGTTGCTTTGGATATTTGGGGTCTTTTGTGGTTCCTACAAATTCTAGGAGTATTTGTTCTAGTTCTGTGAAAAATGCCATTGGTATTTTGACAGGGATTGCATTGAATCTACAGATGCTTTGGGCAGTATGGACATTTTAACAATATTAATTCTTCTAACCCATGAGCATGGTATATCTTTTTTATTTATGTGTATCTTCTTCAAACTCTTTCATTAATGCCTTATAGTTTTTAGAGTATAGATCTTTTACCTCCTTGGTTAAATTTATTACTAGGCATTTTATTCTTTCTGGTGCAATTGCAAGTGAAATTGTTTTCTTAATTTCTCTTTTTCATAATTACTAGTGTACAGAAATGCAGCATTTCTTCTGTATGTTAATTTTGTACCCTGGAACATTACCAAATTCATTTATTAGTTGTATTAGCTTTGGAGTGGAGACTAAAGTTTTCTATGTATAGTATAATGTTATGTATGAATAATGACAGTTTTACTTCTTCCTTTCCAGTTTGCATCCTTCTAATTTTTTTTCCTCACCTAATTATGTGACTAGGATTCCAGTACTATATTGAATAAAAGTGGTAAGAGTGGGCCTCCTTGTCTTGTTCTTGATCTTGAAGGAAAAGTTTCTCTCAACTTTTTTCATTGTTGAGTATGATATTAGCTGTGGGTTTATCATATATAGTCTTTGCTATGTTGAGATAAATTCTCTCTGTACCCACTTTATTGAGTTTTTATACTAAATATGTGTTGCATTTTGTCAAATGCTCTTTCCGTATCTGTTGAGATGGTCAAATGATTTCTTATTCTTTGTTTTGTTAATGTGCTGTATCACATTGAATCGATTTGTGAATATTGAACCATCCTTGCATCCCAGGAATAAATCTCACTTGATCATTCTGCATGATCCTTTTAATGGATTGTTGAATTCAGTTTGCTAATATTTTATCGAGAATTTTTGCCTCTGTCTCTATCAGGGATATTGGCCTGTAATTTTCTGTTTTTGTATTGTGTATGTTTGGTTTTGGTATCAGGGTAATGCTGGCATCATAGAATGAACTTGGAAGCATTCCTTCCCTCCTCTTAGTTTTTGGAGTAGTTTTAGAACAGATATTAACTCTTCTTTAAATGTTTGGTAGAATTCACCGGTGACACTGTCTGGTCCTGGAAGTTTGTTTGTGAGAGTTTTTGATTACTGACTCAATTTCATTACTAATAATGGATCTGTTCAGATTTTCTATTTCTTCTTGATTGAGCCATGGAAGATTGTTCTTTGGAATTTATCCATTTCTTCTATATTGTCCCAATTGATATATAATTGTTCATAGTAGTCTTTTATGACTCTTTGTATTTCTGTTGTATCAAATATAACTTCGTTCATTTTTTATTTATTTGAGTCCTCTCTTTTTCTTTTTTTTTAAATGTTTACTTTTGAGAGAGAGAGACAGAGACAGAGCATGAGTTGGGGGGGCGGGGGAGGGGTAGAGAGTGGGAGACACAGAAACCACAGCAGGCTCCAGGTTCTTGGCTGTCAGCACAGAGTCTGCACGGGGCTCAAACTCATGAAGCGCGAGATCATGACCTGAGCCAAAGTCAGACACTTAACTCACTGAGCCACCCAGGTACCCCGAGTCCTCTTTTTTTCTAGATCAGTCTTTCCAGAGGTTTATCTTTTCAAAGAATGAGTTCTTAGTTTCACTAACCCTTTCTTTTTTATTTTAGTCTCTAATTAATTTATTTCTACTCTGATCTTTATTATTTCCTCCTTTCTAACTTAGGGTTTTGTTTGTTCTTCTTTTTCTAGTTCCTTTAGGTGTAAGTTTAGATTATTTATTCGAGATTTTTCTTCTTTCTTGAAAAGGACTTGTATTACTCTAAACTTCCCTCTTAAAAATGCTTTTGCTACATCCCATAGATTTTGGAGTATTGTATTTTCATTTTCATTTATCTCAAGGCATTTAAAAAAATTTCTTCTTTGTTGTTTTTTGTTGTTATTGCTGACCCATTGGTTGTTCAGTAGCATGTTATTTTGTCTCTGCATGTATGTGGTTTTGTGTGTGTGTGTGTTTGTTTTTTGTTTTATTTTTTTTCCAGTTTTCTCCTGGTAGTTGGTCTCCAGTTTTAGACTGTTGTGGTTGGAAAAGATGCTTGATATGGTTTGAATCTTCTTAAATTTACTGAGACTTGTTTGTGGCCTAGCAGCCTGTATCTCTCCTAGAGAACATTCCACATATACTTGAGAAGAAATATGTATTCTGCTGTTTTTGGATGGAAGACTCTGTATATATCTGTTAAGTCCATCTGGTCTAACATGTGGTTTAAGGCCACTGTTTCCTTATTAGTTTTCTGTCTGGATGATCTAAGTGGGATGTAAAGTCCCCTACGATTAATGTATTACTGGCAGTTTCTCCCTATTTATTAACACCTGCTTTGTGTATCTCGATGCTCCATTGTTGGATGCATAGATACTTACAAATGTTAAATCTTTTGTTGGATTGCTCCTTTTATCATTATGTAATGCCCTCCCTTGTCTCATGATATAGACTTTGTTTTAAAGTATATTCTGTCTGGGGCACCTGGGGGGGCTCAGTCAGTCATGCAACTGACTCTCAATTCTGGCTTAGGTCATGATCTCGCAGTTCACGAGATTGAGTCCTACATCGGGCTCTGTGCTGATATCCCTACTTGGGATATTCTCTCTCTCTCTCTCTCTGTCTCTCTCTCTCTCTGTCTCTTCCCTGCTTATGCTGTCTCTCTCTCTTTCTCAAAATAAATGAATAAACATTTTTTAAGAATTTAAAGTATATTCTGTCTGATATCTGTTGCTACCCCAGCTTTATTTTTGTTTCTATTTGCATGGACTGTCTTTAACTATCCCTTCACTTTTGGTCTGTGTGTGCTTTTAGGTCTGAAGTGAGTCTCATGTAGGCAGCATGCAGATGGGTCTGTTTGTTTGTTTGTTTATTTATTTTCCATTCAGTCATCCTATGTCTTTTTTCCTGGAGCATTTAGTCCATTTACATTTCAAGTAATTATCAATAGGTGTATATTTATTGCTGTTTTGTTTACTGTTTGCTGGTTGTTTTTGTAGTTCTTTGTTTCTTCTCTTCTTTGTGGTTTTTCTTTAGTGTTATGTTTGGAATTCTTTTCTCTTTATTTTTTGGATATTTATTACAGGTTTTTGGTTAGTGGTTACTGTGAAGTTCATATATAACAACCTATGTGCATAGCAGTCTATTTTAAGTTGGTGTTTGTTTAAGTTCACATGCATTCTATATTTTAACACCCTTGCCACCCACTTTTATGTGTTCAGTGCCATATTTTGCATCTTTTTATTTTGTGTGTTTCTTAAGTAATTCTTGTAGATTTAATTGATTTTTTTGCTTTTGTCTCCTAATCTTCAGACTACTTTGTGAGTGATTGGCCTCCGCTACCTTCTGGGTTGCATATCCTACTATAAGCTTGCCTTTAGCAGTGAGATTTTTTTCTAATTATGGCTTTTTCATTTTTACTTAAAGCAGTCCCTTTAATATTTCTTATAAAGCTATTTACTGTGGGTGAACTGCTTTAGCTTTTGCTTCTCTGGGAAACCCTTTATCTCCCCTTTAGTTCTGAATGATAATCTTGCTGGATAGAGTGTTCTTGGTTTACGTTTTTTTCATTTCAGCATTTTGACTATATCATGACACTTCTCCCTGGCCTGCAAAGTTTATGTCAAAAAATCAGCTTGTGGTCTTATGGGGGTTCCTTTATATGTAACTAGTTGATTTTCTCTTGATGCTTTTAAGATTCTCTCTTTAATTTTTGGCAGTTTAATTATAATGTGTCTTATTGTGGAACTCTTTGGGTTTATCTTTTTTCAAACTCTCTGTGCTTCCTGGACCTGGATGTCTGTTTCCTTTACCAGGTTAGGGAAATTTTCACCTGTTATTTTTCAGGTGAGTATTCTGCCCCTTTCTCTTTCTTTTCTCCTTCTGGAACCCCTATAATGTGAATGTTAACATGCTTGATGTCGATGTCCTAGAGGTTCCTTAAACTATCTTAATTTTTTAAAATTCTTTTTTCTTTTTGCTGTTCAGTTTGGGTAATTTCCATTACCCAGGCTTCCAGATCGCTGATCTGTTCTGTGTCCCCCAGTCTGCTGTTGATTCCTGCTAGTGTGTTTTTCATTTCAGTTAATTGTATTCTTCAGCTCTGACTGGTTCTTTCTTATATTTTCTATGTTTTTGTTGATGTTCTCACTGTATTCACCCATTGTTCTCTCAAGTCCATTGGGCATCTTTATAACCATTACTTTGAACTCTTCAGGAAGAATGCTTACTTCCATTTCATTTAGTCTTTTTTGAGGCCTTGTCTTTTTCTTCTGTTTGGAACATATTATTCTGTGTCTTAATTTTGCCTGACCCTGGGGCGCCTGGGTGGCTCAGTTGGTTAAGCATCCAACTTCAGCTCAGGTCATGACCTCACGGTTCATGGGTTTGGGCCCCGCATCAGGCTCTGTGCTGACAGCTCGGAGCCTGGAGCCTGCTTCAGAATCTGTGACTCCCCTTCTCTCTGTCCCCTCCCCAGCTCATTCTCTGTCTCTGTCTCTCAAAAAATAAATAAACGTTAAAAAAAATTTTTTTTTTAATTTTGCCTAACTCTGTGTTTGTTTCTGTGTATAAGGTAATTCAGCTATGTCTTTTGGTCTTGAAGGAATGTCCTTTCATAGGAGATGCCCTGTGGGGTCTAGAAGCTCGGTCCCCCTCACCACCAGAGTCAGCTGCTCCAGGTGTGTTCTCTTTGTGGGCTGCATGTGCCCCTCTGTTGTGGCCAGGCCTCCATTGCAGGGGGCTTGCTGCTGGGCAGGGCTGGCCTGCAGCCTGGGACTGCTGCAGGTACGCTAGGGATAGCAGCCTCTGGGCTGCGGGGTTTGAGGAGGAATGGGATTGTGCAGGGCTCTTAGCAGAACATGCCTCCTGGCCTTAGCAGTCCACAGGAACAGTTTCAAAATGGCGCCTGCTAGTGCCAGGATCAGCAGAGCTGAATGAGACAGCAAAATGGCTAATACCAGTGGAGGGGCCCAGCTGCCTCCTGCCTACCTTGGAAGCCCTCAAGATTAGTAAATGAGTCTCCTTTACCTATAATCTATGCACTTTTCATTCTAGAGCCTTTGTACTCATTTCCAGGTCTAGTGAGTCTATGCGTAAGCCCTCTAAGAGTGGGTTTTTCTTTCCCTACAGTTGTATAGTTTTCCTGAATTTACTCCCTATTGGTTTTCAAAGCCAGGTATTAAAAAAAATTTTTTTTTAATGTTTATTTATTTTCGAGAGAGTGTGAGCAGGGGAGGGGCAGAGAGAGGGGGAGACAAAGAATCTGAAGCAGGCCCCAGGCTCTGAGCTGTCACCAGAGCCCCATGTGGGACTCAGACCAGCAAACTACAAGATCATGACCTGAGCCGAAGTCAGATGCTTACCTGACTGAGTCACCCAAGTGCTCCTCAAAGCCAAGTGTTTTAGGGGCTTCTTGCTCCTGTGCAGGATCTAAGTGTTGGCAAGCCTGGTTTGGAGCTCAAATCTCTTGTTCCTTAGAGAAAATTTTCTTACTGTTAAGGCCCCTTCTGACTGTGGAGCTCCATGGCTGGGGGTGTGGGGTTTTTTCCCCCTTACTGAGACTGTATCTCTACCCCTTCTACCCATCTTCATGCCATCGCTTTTGTGGTGGGTTCTCTGTCCAGTTTCTAGGTCTCCTTCTGTATGTAGATGAAGATTTGTTGTGTCAGTGGGACTCCTCCTGAGCTCCGTATCTTCTTATGCTGCCATCTTGAGTCCTTTTCCAGAGCCTTTGTTCTTGGCCGTCTTAGGCATTGTAATTATTATAGATGATTTAGAAAATGCATGAAAGTACAACCAAGCATACCGATAATCCCATCGTTTTCTGTGCAGAAATAGTAAATCAAGGGGAAGAATTTATAAAATAACTAAAATATCAAACTACTAATGGTTTTTGCGGGGAGGAGCTCAGTGATTTCTAGTGGAATCCTGTGAAACCTAAAATCGTTATTTCGGGGATTCACAAAGCCTAAATTAGTTCCTTTGATGTCTTTCTTAAAATTAATGTATTAGTTATGATAGGCTAAACTGCTGTGTCAACTAGACCCTATTGTGTAATTCCTTATTCCCTTGACAGCCGCGGGCAGGTGTTCAGATGGGCGGCAAGAAGAGTCTCCTTCGTTCTGCCAGCCAGAGCCTAGAATTCTGCCATCACATGGCTCTCCCATCCTCTGTTGTCTCGTCCTACACCCACCATCAGCACGTGGGAAGGGAGAACACCCAAGGGGGTCTCTGGGCCAGCAGGAAGGGGCGGAACCCCCCCTCCCCCTCCCATCCCTCTGGCCAGAACTTAGTCACATGGCCATACCTGCCTGTGAGTGAGCTGCGAGATGTAGTCTGGTTGTGAGCCTGAGAAGAGGCGAGATGGATCTTGTGGTTCGCTCGCAACCTCTGCCTCGCTTGTTTCTCCTGGAGCATCTGCAGAACGTTTGCATGGCCGTATTGCCCTGTTCATTCCAGTGAGTCCTGTCCGTGGAATCCTTGAAGATTTCCTTGAAGAGATTTGCTGGCTATGCTTATGAAATATGTGCCATTTCTATGGCCGAGAAGGAGTTTATTGGTTTACCTTTTAAGGATAAATGGGGTTTGAACATGGCAAGGATTCTCTGTAGGCACAGACGGAAGTAGCTGTCCTTCCTGCAGTAAGAAAATGGAGAGGCTCTTCTTTGTGAACCTTTTGTATGAATTCTTGGGGACCCAGGAAGTGCAGCTTCTGTTCTTTAAGAACCAAGAGATCTTTATATACTGTTTTTAATTGAAAAAAAAATGTCTTATTTATTTTTTGAGACAGAGAGTGTGAGCAGGGGAGGAGCAGAGGGAGAGGAGGGCAGAGGATCCAAGGCGGGACTCCATGCTGACAGGCTGTCAGTGAGGAGCCCGATGCAGGGCTCGAACTCGTGAATCGTGAGATTGCGACTTGAGCCGAAGTTGGACGCTCAACCAACTGAGCCACCCAAGTGCCCCAGAACCGAGAGATCTTTATAAAAGGGCTGGGTGAGTTCCATGGCTAAACTGTGGTTCAGTGGTCACTCTCAAGCCCTGAGAGTCTGAGTCCGTTTTTCTTCATTGGATTTCCAAGAAGAGTCTTTTTTTTTTTTAAGTTTATTAATTTATTTTGAGAGACAGAAAGTATGTGGGGGAGAACAGAGAGAGGGAGAGAGAGAGAAAATCCCAAGCAGGCTCTGCACCGTCAGTGCAGGGCCCGATGAGGGGCTCAAACTCACAAACCGTGAGATCGTGACCTGAGCCAAGAAGAGTCTTGAGGATCCGGCAGCATCTCTCCTACCCAGGGGCCATGACATCTGAGTGTCACACACTCCTCCTGGTCTGCAGAAGGCAGACCACAGATACGCCACCACGGGCAACGCTTGATCTACGTGGGCCTTGACATCATCCTGACATCTCCAGCGAAAGGAGTTTCACCTGCCAGTTTGGTTTTTTTTTAACAGTTCTGTTGAGATATACCTCACATACCCTACAATTCGCCTATTAAAAGTGTACAATTCTGGGGGCACCTGGGTGGCTCAGTCGGTTAAGCGTCCGACTTCGGCTCAGGTCACGATCTCACGGTCCGTGAGTTCGAGCCCCGCGTCAGGCTCTGGGCTGATGGCTCAGAGCCTGGAGCCTGCTTTCGATTCTGTGTCTCCCTCTCTCTCTGCCCCTCTCCTGTTCATGCTCTGTCTCTCTCTGTCTCAAAAATAAATAAACGTTAAAAAGTGTACAATTCTGGGGCACCTTGATGGCTCAGTTAGTTGAGCGTCCCTCTTTGGCCCCGCGTCGGGCTTGCTGCTCTCAGCCTGTCAGCACAGAGCCCACTTTGGATCCTTTGTTCCCCTCTCTGCCCCTCCCCCCTCCCCTCCCTCCCTCCCTCTCTCTGTCTCAAAAATAAAATATTAAAAAAAAAAAGTGTGGACTCTGACTGGACTTTCTGGCTCAGTCTGGGCTGTCCCACTTTTATTTTTCTTTTTTTAATTTTTTTTTTAACGTTTATTTATTTTTGAGACAGAGAGAGACAGAGCATGAACGGGGGAGGGGCAGAGAGAGAGGGAGACACAGAATCCAAAGCAGGCTCCAGGCTCCGAGCCATCAGCCCAGAGCCCGACGCGGGGCTCGAACTCACGGACCGTGAGATTGTGACCTGAGCCGAAGTCGGACGCCTAACCGACTGAGCCACCCAGGCACCCCTGGGCTGTCCCACTTTAAAATAAGTAAAGTGTATAGTTCTGTGGCATTTCGTAGATTCACGGGGTTGTACAACTATCCCACCATCAATTTTAGAACATTCTCATCACCCCAAAAAGAAACCTGTGTCACTTAGCTGTAACTCCCCGGCCCTCTTCATCCTCCCAGCCCCTGACAACCACTGATCTATTTTGTCTCCATAGATTTGCCTGGTCTGCACATCTTGTGCAAACGGAATCCTTATCCTGATGTTCTCAGGCTCCATCCACGTGTCAGTGTTTCGTCTTTCATTGCTGAGAAATACGCCATTGTATGGATGTAACGCGTCTTCTTTATTCAGTTGTCAGTTGGTGGGCATTTGGGTGCTTTCTGCTCGTTGGCTGTTACAAATGATGCTTCTCTGAACGTTCGTGGACAAGTGTCTGTGTGGCTGGTTCACGTCTCTCGGGCATACACCTAGGAGTGGGACCACCTGGCAGTGGTTAGCATTTTGAGAAGCTGCCAGACTTTTCCATTTCTGCCAACAGCGAGTGAGGGTTCAGCTTTGTCCACGTGCCTGCCAGCACTCTGTTACCTTTGGGGATTACACTTGTTCTTGTGAGTGTGAAGCTGTATGCCTGTCAGTTCTCATCTCCAAACTGTAATCTGCTAGAGGCTTCTGGAAAGTGGAAAAGTAGTTCTTCTTCATTGAGGGGTGAGGAAGTTCTGCTGCTTATCACTGTGTCACTGCCATCAGATCCGTCTGGGAGTTTGGAGGAGGGGATGGCTAATTTAGTGAGAAGGAGGGGAAAAGGGGGAAAAAAAATTCTTGGTGAGCTAGAGTTAACAAAAATGATTGCAGTTTCTCCATTCTACCACAATAAGTATGATTAAAAAAAAACTTTTTAATGTTTATTTACTTTTGGTGGGGGGTAGGCAGACAGAGAGAAGGAGACAAAGAATGTGAAGCAGGTTCCAGGCTCCGAGCTGTCAGCACAGAGCCTGATGCAGGGCTCGAACTCAGGGACTGCGAAGTCGTGACCTGAGCTGAAGTTAGATACTTAACCGACTGAGCCACCCAGGCGCCCCTAATTTATCTTTTATAGAACAAAATTGACACTCAGGACAAAAATTTCTGGATTCTTCATTGGTGGAGAAATTTCCGTCTAATTGGGTAGGCAGGCATTCAGACTAGTCATAATCTCTCACTCTCTATCCCTCTGGATTAAAGCATTTTAGAGATTTGGAGATACTTTAAAGTAGGTGTATTAGACAGAAGAGGCTCCCAGTGGTTTCCAGAAAAGCCATAACCAGCAGAGTAAAAGAATTGAGGCAGGACAGGGATAATTCCCTGGGTTGGGAAGCCAAGGGCATGTCTTGATGACTTTAGTTACCACTCCCCACCCCCTGCACCCAACAAAGTATTGAGCACATAGTAGATGCACAATAAAGACGTGATGATAGGCTATAGCGTTACAGCAGATACTCGGCACCCAGGAAGAGACAAGCATCAAGCTCTTGGGGAACCAGAAAAGACTGTTTATTTCACACTGCTGCCAGCCCAGCAGACTCATGTCCAAAGCTGAGCATCCAGCTCGGGTTTTACTGATCTTTTATACATAATGTGCTTCTGGATTGGGTGGGACTAGTATAGTCAAGCTTCTGGTTCCTGGCTGCTGGCTCATGTCAGAGACAAGCCTGATAACAGAAGCCCAGAGCATGTTAAGGGAGTATCTGGCCTCGGACATCTGGCTGGCCCTTTTTATTTGCATTTACCAGCTTTTCTTCTCAATAGTAAGTTTACCCTGTAGGTAGGAGAACTGTAGCTTTCACAGTTTTTTAACACCTGGCAATAGGTGATTAGAGTCATCTCAAGAGCCAGAATTATTCACTCATTGATTCAACAAGCATTGGTCATGAAAATCTACTAATGTCAGGCATTAGAGCGACACAGACCTTAGGGATGCAAATGTGAATAGCTTTCATCTGTTACACGCCCCCCCCCCCCCCCCCACGATGTGGTACATCCATTAACCACACAGTCACAGTTCAGCAAGTTTACCACTCTACAAAGGTGCCAGCTGTACCCTCTCTATGCAGGGCATTCCTGAAATATTCAGACTCCCAAATCAGAGAATTCGCAAAACCATACTTACCCGCAGCGTACTTCCTGCGCCATTATGTGGCTCTGATGTGTTTAAGCCCAGTTGCTAGTCAGATATTTATGGTTGTCTTTAGCCACCAGATGATTTTAAATATAAACATCACAATAGTACAAATTTGATGAAAATAAACCACTCATTTTGGGGTAGGAACGCATGACTGTTTTTAGACCACTTGGGTGCCATTTGGCTGGGTCTTCATGTTGTCTCCAAAAATGCACACTGCTTTCTATTTTAGGATCAGGAACAGGGAACTATGAATCTGCATCTCAAGCACTGTCTCTTCAATAGTTTTTCTCACTATGGGAGATACCTTTTATTTATGTATGTTTCTAAAATTTTTTAAAAAATTTTTTAACATTTACTCATTTTTGAGAGACAGAGTGTGGAGTGGGGGAGGGGCAGAGAGGGAGACACAGAATCCGAAGCAGACCCCAGGCTCTGAGCTGTCACCACAGGGCGCACTGTGGGGCTCGAACTCACAAACTGCGAGATCCTGACCTGAGCTGAAGTCGGACGCTTAACTGACTGAGCCACCCAGGCCCCCCACCTTTCTTTTTTTGGGGGGTGATTTTTTTTTTAAACGTTGGAAGATACCTTTTATATTTCAACTTTACAGAGGAGTGAATTGTCAATTTTAAATGGAAAAGTTTATGATTTTAATACATAATAACTGAAGGAAAGAAGAGTCCCTTTATGACCTTGCTATTGGGTGATAAGGCTTTGTTATCAATTAGGATACTCTGAGGTATCCTGTGGGTTAAAATAAAAAAAAAAGCTCACAGTTCTGTTGTGTAGGTCGCCAAAGGTTTGTTTCCCACCCACACTGTGTGCGTGCAGGCAGGGTCCCCCACTCCTTAGAGGTATCAGGGGTGTCGCTTAGGTAGGAGGCTCCATCCGCTCCTGTGTCAGGGCTGCAGGGCTTGGAGGGAGGGTGAAGTCAGCAAAGAGGAAAGTGTAATGACTCTCCACCTTTCCCCCAGGAGTGACACCTGTCACTTGTTCTAACTTCCCATTGGCTGAGTGAACTGCCTATTCACACATCAGTTTCCAGGGGATGGGGATGTATATGTGTGGTACTTTCCAGTGGCCGTGGGGGAGGAGATTCAGAAATACTGGTAAAGAGAGTGGCTGGCTGTCAGTAGAGCATGCAACCCCCCTTCCCGCACCCCTGCCCCCCACTTTTTTTTTTCTCTTTTTTAAAGTAGGCTTCACTGTGGAGCCCAGTGTGGGTCTTGAACTCACAACCCTGAAATTAAGACCTGAGCTGAGATCAAGAGTCAGATGCTTAACCCACTGAGCCACCCAGGTGCCCTGAGCATGCAGCTCTTGATCTCGGGGTTGTGAGTTTGAGCCCCACGCTGGGTGTGGAGATTACTTGAGAAAAAAATATTGGTGAGCAGGAATAATGTTTACCACACATCTGAGTAGGAAAACCCTGCTCTCCCCTCTGTGTTTCTCCTTTACCTTCCCACTCCTGCCACATCACAGCACTGTGACACCAGGGGTGCGGGCTTTCCACCTAGCAGCTCTGCGACACCAGCTGGGTGCCCTACATACTAACTCCTTTCTGATATTGTCTTCCTGGAGGTCATCTCACATGACTCCCCCCCCCCTCCCCACTTCAGATGCCAGTCTCAGGCCCCGGTCATCACCCCTGCTTCTGGCCAACCAATTATAAGTTGGGGAGATTATACGACCCCTTCCTCAGGTTCAATTAGTTTGAATTCACAGAACTCAAGAAAACGGTGACTTACTGTTTACCAGTTTACTGTAAAAGGATGTGATAGAGGGTACAGATGAACATCCAGATGGAAGAGGTGCATGCAGCAGGGTATGTGGAAAGAGGCATGAAACTTCCATGCCCTCTCCAGGTGCGCCACCCTCCCAGCACCTCCGTGTACTCTCAACCTGGAAGATTTTTATGAAGCTTCGTGAGTAGGCATGATTGGTCATTAACTCCATTTCCAGCCTCTCTCCCTTCTCTGGGGAGAATGGGGGGGAGGGCTGAAACTTCCAAGCTTCTTTTTTTCTTTTTAATTGTTTATTTATTTTTGAGAGAGAGAGAGAGAGAGAGAGAGAGCGAGCCAGAGAGCACATGAGCAGGGAAGGGACAGAGAGAGAGGAGAGGGAGACACAGAATCCAAAGCAGGCTCCAGACTCTAAGCTGTCAGCACAGAGCCTGACGTGGGGCTTAAACTCACGAACCGTGAGATCATGACCTGAGCCAAAGTTGGACACTTATCTGACTGAGCCACCCAGGCGCCCCTGAAAATTCCAAGCTTCCAATCATGGCTTGGTCTTTCTGATGATCAGAGACTGATATATTTTTTTCTACTATTTCATACATTTTACGGAGAAATGACAGACATTCTGTTCCTATGGAGCTCACATTGTAGTGGGAAGAGCAGATAAGAGCACCAGGTTAGAGTGTGCTACATAGAAAGATGCTGAGATGGCAATGACAGGGGGGTCATTGCGTTGGGGGCACCTAATCAGATTAGGGGAGGAGCAAGAAGCTTTCTCGGAGGAGGTGATTCTTGGCGTGAATCTTGAGTGATAAACAGTTTACCAGGCAGCAAAGGAGACACGGATGTCCTGGCAGAGAAAACAACATGTTTATCCACGTAGTAATAGCAGTACCTGCTGCTTATTGGCCAGCTTTCTTTGTGCAAGCCGCTAGACTGCACACTACAGGCCCTGTCTCATTTAGCTTCCCGTGGGCCTCCCATTTGCGTCTTACCTACTGCCTTAGGATGATATGCCTCATAAGACAGGACTTTGCTCTGTTTGCTGTTGTTCCAGTAACTGGTGCTCTGTAACAAACAACAGACATCTCATTAGGCTCACAGATCCTGTGGGTTAGGAATTTGGAAAGAGCCCGGTTGCAAGGGTTTCTCACTGGGGCTCATGCAGTCCACGTTCAGATTTCAGCTGGGGCCGTGGTAAGCTGAAGGCTCCGCCAGACTGGACACCCAAGGTGGCTCACTCGCGTGGCTGGCCGGTAGCTGTGGCTCAGTGTGTTCCTCCCTCCGCGTGCCCACCTCTGGCCCCCCAGCAGGGCTGGATTCAGGGTCGCCTGACCGAAAGAGTCTTCCACAAGAAGTGGGTGGGGGCCGCTTGCCGTTCTCACTAGACTTGGAAGTCACATATTGACACATCCGTTGTGAGTGCTTGGTTGTGAGTGAGCCACAAGACTGTAAGTGCACACATTCCGGGGAGTGGGACTATTCCCAGGGCACAGGGGTGCAAGAGCACCTGGCTCGAGGGGTCCCAAATAGACCAGGGTCAGTCCCTCACCACTGACAACATCCAAAGGCAGAGAGATGAGTGGAGGCGAAACAAGAAAGGAATTTATTTCGGTGAGGCCTCAAAGAGTGTCTCCAAAGAGTGTCTCCAAAGTACTTCCAGGTTTATATAAGGAAAACATGAGACAGAGGTCGGCGGGTACATGCAGGGGGGCAGTCAAGGTCAGGTCGATCATTGTCTTTAGGGGTCTTGCTGGTGTCTAGGGAGTCCCTATTGCTTGAGGAGGTAGTTTTGGTCCCTGTGTGGGATGCTTTGCCTGCAGGGTCTTTTGCCTGAGTTGACAGATAAGCTGGAAAGAACTTAATTAGGAAGTACTGACTGAGGTCAAAATAGAGGTAGTGGAGGTCTCCTTTCACATCCCCACCGGCAGAACAGCATCTCAGTTCCATGGAAGGACAAGCCTGTGTCTTCTGTAGCCACTTCCTGCTGACCAGGGATGACGCAGGGATTTCAGACCGGAGGACTCTGACAGGATAGGATTTCGTTTCCCTAGTCCCTCCCGAAGTATACGGTAAGGCCGTCTCCACGCTTGTGCAAATAGCATAGGCTCCCATTTGACGAATACAAAAAAGTCAAACAACAACCACAAAGAACAAGAAATATAGCAATGCTAAGCAGGGCATGTTTCCATTTGGAAGGAGTCAAATTTAGCCAAGTACTAAAAGAATCTAGAGCTAGAGTGTTTACAGCAGTGATATGTTTGTTTAAATCTTCTGTGGCTTCAGTTTTCGGGTAATTTGGAGTGTAGACACAACATTCTGGTTTTTTTTTTTTTTAACTTTATTTATTTGGGGAGAGTGAGCGAGCACAGGAGGGACAGAGTGGGAGAGAGAGAGAATCTCAATGCACGCTGATAACACAGAGCCTGATGTGGGGCTCGAACCCACAAACTGGAATCAAGACCTGAGCCACGTAGGCCCCTGACATAACATTCTGTTTTAATGAGAGTATAGGTTTCTTCTTGGGCTACAGTCATAATATCAGGGGCCATGCTGTGTTTTGTTTTGTTTTGTTTTGTCTTGTGTTTTAGAGTGCTAGCAGGGGAGAGGAACGGGGTGAGGCAGTGCGGGGAGAGAGGGAGAGAGAGAGAGAGAGAGAAAGAGAGAGGGAGAGAGAATGTCTTAAGCAGGCTGTATGCTCAACATGGAGCTTGATGTGAGGCTTGATCCCATGACCCTGGGATCATGACTTGATCCAAAATCAAGAGTCAGACTGACTAAGCCACCCCAGTGCCCCAAGGGCCATCCAGTTTTGAAGGACTGCTTTTCAAATTTATGTGGTTTCATCATTTAGGAGGGTGACTATTTGCTGGGTTTAATTAAAGGTGGCCACTGTATGCTTAGCCAAAGCCTTTACTTGTAATTCTACATTGATAGAGGCAGCTCCTGGGACAAACATGATCAAGGGTAAAACCATCAAGAAGCCCTCTTTGCCTGATGTCTAGCTTTAACAATGTCCTGATTACAAGGAATCAACTGGCATGTAGGAGACAACTCCTCTGGGAGATATGGGCATCCCTAAGTGCATCATCCAATTTAATCATAAGGAAGGTGGGCCATCCACTATTTCCACAAGTCCATAGCTAACCCATGGAGTGGGGTTTGCTCCGGCTTTTGAGGAGCGTTTTTGCTATCCCAGCCATGTAGTAAGTAAGCCATGTAGTAAGTCACGGTGATAGTTGACTTATACAACCGTTGAGGAGTCCATCCTGTTGTCCAGCTGTTAAAATAATCATGCGTCCACGGGGTCCTGTTATTATCCCCACTGAGTAATAGGCAAGAAGATTGTCTCTATACATGAGCTATTGTGCCCATTCTCTGAAGTTTACCTCAAGTTGTCTAGCTTAGGCAAGCGTTGACAAACATCCTAAAACCACCAAAGCTAGAATTTTATATCCCAAAAGGTGTGTTTCTGAAATATAAATTTTCTCTCTAAAATCACTCTATTGGGGTGCCTGGGTGGCTCAGTCGGTTGAGTGTCCAACTTCGGCTCAGGTCATGATCTCACTGTTCGTGGGTTTGAGCCCCGCATCAGGTTCTGTGCTGACAGACAGCTCAGAGTCTGGAACCTGCTTCTGATTCTGTCTCTCTCTCTCTCTCTCTCTCTCTCTCTCTCTCTGCCCCTCCCCTGCTTTCACTCTGTCTCTGTCTCTTTCAAAAATAAATAAGCATTAAAAAAAAAATTAAAATCACTCTCATTTTCATCAGAGATAGCCAAAGTAGACTAATCTGTTTGTAAAACAAGTCCAGTTTTAACAAACTTGGCCCAATTATTGGCATAAGCACAGCAAGAATAGTCATTGTATAAGTTCTTATAAATCTGCTTTGCTGGGACTTTTTATAATGAATTAAAAAAACATTTTTTTAATGTTTATTTATTTTTGAGAGAGAGAGAGAGAAAGAGAGACAGAGTGTGAGCTGAGAAGGGGCAGAGAGAGAGGGAGATACAGAATCTGAAGCAGACTCCAGGCTCTGAGCTGACAGCCCAGAGCCCAATGCAGGGCTCGAAGCCACCAACTGGGAGATCATGACCTGAGCCAAAGTCTGGCGGTTAACTGAGCCACCCAGGTGCCCCTATGATGAATTTTAGATTGAACTTTTAATAGCTTCTCAGGGCCAGAAACCAAGCGAAATACTTGCCTTCAGATTTGCCTTGCAGTAGGGCACCTGGGTGGCTCAGTCGGTTAAGTGTGTCCGACTTCAGCTCAGGTCACGATCTCATGGTCTGTGAGTTTGAGCCCCCATCAGGCTCTGCACTGACAGCAGGGAGCTTATTTGGGATTCTCTGTCTCCCTCTCTCTCTGCCCCTCCCCCACATTCTCTTCCATTCACGTGCATGCTAACTCTCAAAATGAATAAATTAAAAAAAAAAAAAAAGATCGCCTGAAATACCTATAGATTTGGACGAATTCCTCTTCTTGAGGTCCCCAAAACATCCTACGGTTTCCTGCAGCCATCAGGAAGTGACCTTCTTTACTCACCTCCTAAGACTGCTGGGAACTCTAAGCAGAGTCAGGCCACCATTTTCAAGCGCTCTGTTGGCTGCATGAAGTCAACCTGAATTAGTTCCTTGAAGCTGTGTGGTCATATTGGAGTCTGTGCGTGTCTCTCCAATATGACATTCCAGTCAAAACCTTGATAGCGTAACCAGCATTTCCAGTGGTGTCCTGTTACAAGGAGGACAGATTTTTATTGAACTTATGCAAATAATTTTAATTGCCATGAAGGAAAGAAGGCTCGCTGAGAGTTTCCGAAATCTAGAGGGTTTGGGAAGGGAGGAAAGATAAATGTTTCAGTTTGTTCACAAAGGAATATTTTATCATGTTTATGCAAGTCATAGGTATGACAGTTTCCTTAAATCTGGAAGAGCAAACGTTAGAGAACCAGCTCAAACCAGAGTCAGAAAACTATTGTCATCTTCCTCAGTCCATTCAGTCCCTTGTTGCCACTTCTTGTTCTGTTTGAATGCAGCTTTTCCTTTAGTTCTTACCCAGTTTAATTTTACGATCTTAAAGATATCAGAAACCTGTAGTTATCAAAAGCCTTTTCAATGAATCTCCTTGAACATGAAACACACTTTCCAAGAGCAAAGGCAAAGTATAAACGACTCAAAAATGGCCATGTTTAAAGATTTGATGAGAGTTCATTATAATGCAGTTGGCAAGGAAATCAGGTTATTTCTGTGACATGCAGCATTTCACCAATTAGAATGTCAAGGGATGGGGCGCCTGGGTGGCTCAGTCGGTTAAACTTCCGACTTTGGCTCAGGTCATGATCTCGCGGTTCATGTGTTCGGGCCCCTCATCAGGCTCTGTGCTGACAGCTCAGAGCCTGCAGCCTGCTTCAGATTCTGTGTCTCCCTCTCTCTCTCTCTGCCCCTCCCCCCCCCCCCAGACACACTCTGCCTCTTTCTCTCTCTCAAAAATAAACATTAAACAAAAAAAAACAATGCCAAGTGATGACCTTATACCAAGACGTATTAAAACTTGAGAGATTTTATATAAGAACAGTGATACCATTTACCCATACAACATAACCTAAGAAGGTTTATCATCATTTATTTAACAGTGTTCCCCAAATAACATTCCAAATGAACATGCCTAATTAGTCAAAAAGACTTCATTTAGATTTGGGTATTTAGGAACTTTTGTTAAAAACTTCAGAAGGTTTTAAAGCACATACCCAAATAGGATTACAGATCATTACAAAACTTAATATTTAATTATCTGTTTAACCAAGGGTGGAAGGGTACCTAAGTTGTTAGCAAAACTTAGGTCCTTTAATAATGAGAAGTTTCTGTTCTCTTAAGTAATCAAACACCTGATAAAGACACAGCATAGAAACTGTTTTTCTGGGCAGATAAAGAAAAAAAAGCTTTGTTTACAATCTCTTATCAAGAGGAGACCAACAATCCGAGAAAACTTTGTCTTTTTAACAGAGAGAAGAGCCAAGCTTCAGTCTTAATACAGGTGTCCTTTTAAAATTCATTCATGCCTGCCTGAGTCCTAACCACACATAAAATTCTTTTCCAAAGATTCCCTTCACGGGGCTCCTGGGTGGCTCAGTTGAGCATCCACCTTTTGATTTGGGATCACGTCCTACATGGAATCCGTGTTAGGTGTAGAGCAGGCTTGGAATTCTCTCTCCCTTCCTCTGTCCCTCTCCAGCTCGAATGCTCGCTCTCTCTCTCTCTATCTCTCTCTCTCTCAAAAAAAAAAAAAACAAAAAAACAAAAAAAACAAAACCCAAAAAGCAATGATTTCCTTCACAGACCTTCTACAACTTTCTTCTCACATTCAGATTTTGTTTTAAGTTTTCCCTCTTTAAATAGCCAGTCTCATTTTAGGACAAGTTACTACTTTTCCCTCAATAAAAATGTATTCCCATTCTTCATAACTTTCTTATGAAAGACATGTCTTACTTTCCCTGCATACAGAGTTGCTTTCCTGGTCATTTCTTGGCAGTCTCAATTACGTCGATCAGACCTTTTACTTTTAGAAACGTTAGTCTCCGGTGAAAACTAAGCAGTAACCAATTGTGAACTGTCTGTTACACCATCTTTCATTTGGAAGGAGTCTTAAAAGTGTTGAGTGCGTGTTGAAAACTACCACAGTCCATCTTCTGGCCAAAAATTATATTCTCCCATATGTGGACTACATTTACTCTCCCTAAGACCCTTTCCAGAATCATATCTGTGTTTTGGCTTATATATCAGGCTCAAGCTTTAAGACTAGGATCTCATCATGTAAACTAAGTCTAGGTGTGATCATGTCCACTTCCTACACATCCCTTGTGAAATGGTGGACAGATGTCAGAGAGCCTTGGTGGATATTTCCATCCCAGAGCGGGTTAGTAGAGAGCAAACCATACTCAGTGGTCTGTGGCAGTTCTGAAATCCAATCAGGAGCGTATTGATGAGGTTTTGGGGTGATGGGTTTGTGAGTCCCAGAGCTGATGACCGAGAAAGAATTCTCGAAGATGTCTTTGGCGCAAAAAGGTGATTTTATTGAAGCTCATGGACGGGAACCATGGGCAGGAAGAGCTGCATCAGGGTTGTGGGGAGACATTGTTTTATGGAGTGGGGGGACATAGAGTCAAGAGGGAGTTTCCCAAACAGACTTTCACATGCTAAAGACTTTCTGGAGGCCTAGCTATTGTCAAGCTAAAGTTGTTTCTCCCTGTTGCAAAGTATTAAGACAGTCCGGGAGTTCCTGGACTTTAGGCTATGATGGGATTGCCTTTTTCTGGTAAACTGGTGGATATTCTTATCAGTTTAACCTTTTTTGTTTGTTTTTGTCCTTTCCTGTTTTTGGGTAGCCTGGAGTGTCCAAGGAATATCATACATGTCCCATGGTGAGGGGCAGGGGGAGAGGCTGCTGTTAGCCTACACTTTGCCCTCAACCTGCCCCACGCTCCCTCATCAGTGTCTCCAGCTCCTGAATCCAAGTTCAGTCCCAGTCCTTGGGAGCTGTCCTCCGTGGCTCTGGTGTCTTGTCTTTCGGGCTCTTGGTGCTGGCTTTCCAATCATCCTTCCAAAAGAAAATGGACTTTGCACCTGAGTGAGTAACCTTTGTCTGCTTCCTGCCTATAAAAGGTTGAGGGTCCAAAGTCTTGTTTCCATTTTGTTCTGCTCTCTTTCAAGCGGGTATAATGCTTTTAGAAAGGTGTTGGGGGCTGTCCTGCAGTTTTCATTTTAATCCACTCTGTTAGACAAAAGCCACCCAGAATTCTCTTCTTTCAGATAAGCTTTTTTCTTTGTTGGGTTCCTGGTAAGGATGCTGTAGGACAGAGATTCTTAGAAGCTCTGTTTACAGAGAATAGACAAGTCCCATCCTTCAAGAGATTTAGAAGGCCTTTTGTCTGTCTGGAACGGTCCAGAGGCACCACCTTCGATCTTTCTCAGGTCCTCACAAAGGGTCATACAGCTCCACCCTAGTGTTGAGTTTCTGTCCTGAGGCCATTTCTTAATATGCAAACCCCTTGCCTTCTGGAGATGCTGGGGATGAGGAACACTTATTTTTTAACCTACAAAGTACTGGGTGAGTTTATATGTTCTCTGACTTCCACTCGGAAACGGAATAGCTTATTCTTCAGTTGATCTCTCTCTTGCCATTATCAACAGCTGGGCAAAGCCAGCAGCTGCAACCCCCTGCCCAGAAATCTTTTTAGTTAGATCATCAGCTCGTAGGTACATTTTCTGTACATCATCACCGGCCACAGCTTTATAAATGTTCCTGTAGTATGTAACACGGGTCTCCCTTCCTCGATCAGATTCCGTATTTGAAAATGAAAAAGTCACTGAAATAATCATGACATGAAATACTGTCTCCCTTTTTCTTGGCGCCCTTGCCTTGTGTTTTGGGGATTTATTAGAGTGGCCCTCCATTTCCAGGCACCGCATTTCTGATCCAGATTTATTGCTGTGTAACAAATCATCGCCAAGGTAGTGACACAGAACAGCGGTCACTTCGTTATGCTCGCACCTGCTGTGGGTAAGGAGGTGGAAAGGCAGTTTCTCGCTTGGTGTCTTGTGCAGGTGCAGGCTTGACCGAGCTGGTGGTCCTGCCGGGCTCCCTCCCCCCGCCCCCGTTGCTGCCGGCAGCTGCCCGGAGGCCAGGCCGGTGCGCTGTCTGCCGTCCGCTGGCCCGGCCCTCTTGGGGTGCTTGGACCTCTTCCATGGCTCCTGGCTGCCCCCAGAGTGACATCCTCAGGGAGCCAGGTGGAAACTGCATGGCCTTTTGTGACCTAGCCTCCAGAATCACACGGTGTCACTCCTGCTGGGTAAAGAGCAGGGGTGACAAGCTTGCCCAGATTCGAGGGGAGAGGAATTGACTCCACCTCTTGTTGGGAAAAGTATCAAAGAATTTTCAGACATGTTTGGAAATTGCTTGCACCCGGCATGGTATCTGGCAAAAAGAGAAGCTCACTAGGTCATTGCATCCAATAAATCGGCCGGTCTGCCTCCCTTATTGTATTTGCTTATCAGTCTTTAGCAAGTGCAGTGTGACCCAGTAATAACAAGTTATGTTACAACGGGACTTGTGTTTATAATGTATTCTTGAAAAATAGAGACATGGTACTTCACGCTTTTATTCCAAATGAATTAGAAAGCTAAATATTATTTTCCAAAAGTCATAGAGTCAATAGAGGGACAACACAGAAGGATGATCATATAGTTTTGGAATAGGCAAGGTCTTTCTAATAAGCAATGTTTAAAAGCCCCAGAAGCCACAAGGGAAAATTTTTTAAATATTAGGCTCCACCAAAATGTTAAATGTCTGTACAGGAGAAGATACCATAAAAAATACACCGGGCAGAGTATTTGCAATCTAAATTATACACAACAGCCTAGACAGTGTGACGCAGACATGAAGCAGTATTGCACAGGGCCGTTGGAAGGATGAAAGAAAAGTGCCCGAAGTAAAAATACTTAACACCTGATAGGTTCCATCCACATGGTTCTAAAGACCACCTACAAATCAATTTTTTTTTTTTTTTTAAATTTTTTTTTTTTTTTCAACGTTTATTTATTTTTGGGACAGAGAGAGACAGAGCATGAACGGGGGAGGAGCAGAGAGAGAGGGAGACACAGAATCGGAAACAGGCTCCAGGCTCTGAGCCATCAGCCCAGAGCCTGACGCGGGGCTCGAACTCACGGACCGCGAGATCGTGACCTGGCTGAAGTCGGACGCTTAACCGACTGCGCCACCCAGGCGCCCCCAAATCAATTTTTTAAAGAGAGGGGTAACAGAAAAAGGATATGAGTGAGCAATTCATGGAAAACTAGAAGTAGTCCATTAACACGAAAAGATGTATAGCCGCGCTCCTGATTAAACAAAGAAAAATTAAATCTGCAGTGAGACTTTTCTACCTGTCAGACGATCAGGGATGAAAAAGAATGGTAATATTTCAGTATTGGCAGAGAGACTGGGACACTGACGTTCTCGTCTACTTACGGCTCTTTGTTCCTTTATAGGTGAGGTGTGTTTTGCCTCTGACTTCTTTCAGGGTTGTTGTTTTTTTTTAATCTTTGATTTTCAGTAGTTTGAAAATGATAACGCCTGTGCTGAGGCGGAGTGTTTTTTGACATGTATCCTCCTTGGTGTTCTCCGAGCTTCCTGGGTCTGTGGTTTGGTGTCTGACAAAATGGGGGAAATTCTCAGTCATGCTACTTCAAATATTTTTTCTTAATGCTTATTTATTTTTGAGAGGGAAAGAGAGTGCAAGCAGGATGAGGCAGAGAGAGGGAGAGGACAGGATCCGAAGCAGGCTCCCACTGACGGCGCAGAGCCTGATGTAAGGCTCAAACTCAAACTGTGAGTGAGTGACTGGAGCCGAAGTCAAATGCTTAATCCACGGGGCCACCCAGGCGCCCCTGTTTCACGTATTTGGTTTCTGTGCTGGCCTATCTGGTTTCTGTGCTTGGTCTCTTTTCCAGCTGTGTATTTGGCCTTTCAGTACGCCTTGTAATTTTCTCTTGATAGCCAGACGCGAGGTACTTGGTAAGAGGAATGGCTGTAAGTGGGCCTTTGGTAGCATGGTGGCACGGTGTGGGCCGGGGAAGTTCCGTGGTCCCGCGATTGGGCCCCTGCCGGCCTTTAGTGAACCTGTGCCTCTGGACTGCGCACTCACTTGTGCTTTCTTAGTTTTCTTCTCCCCCCGTGTGTGGGGCAGGATGCCACAGTGGGCTGGGGTCGGGTATTTCCTTTCCCCATGTCTGTTAGGCTCTGGTCGACTGGTTTCTCCTGGGGCCAGGCCTTGTTGAGAACAGTGCGCTGGCGGATTTCAGAACGTCACCTCTTCGCCCTCCCACTGCCAGGCGTGTGTGAGGAGTTTTGTCTGGTATTTGCTGTGGGAACCTGATTGGGCTCCTGGAGGTAAAGTGTGGGTCCCCTTCTCCACACGCAGGCCCCAGCACTTGGTCTGTTACATTTGGGGTTTTCTTTTCTTTTCTTTTCTTTTCTTTTCTTTTCTTTTCTTTTCCTTTCCTTTCCTTTCCTTTCCTTTCCTTTCCTTTCCTTTCCTTTCCTTTCCTTTCCTTTCCTTTCCTTTCCTTTCCTTCTTTCTTTTGTTTTTTTTAATGTTTATTTTTGAGAGACAAAGAGACACAGATTGCAAGCAAGCAAGGGGCAGAGAGAGAGAGGGAGACACAGAATCCGAAGCGGGCTCCAGGCTCCGAGCTGTCAGCACAGAGCCCGACGCGGGGCTCGAACTCATGGACCGTGAGATCATGACCTGGGCTAAAGTTGGACGCTTAACCGACTGAGCCACCCACACGCCCTACATTTGGGGTTTTCTTCCTTGAGCAGCGGCTCCCATGGAGATGTGCACTCCTCTGGCTTTGCTCTGGGAAGCCTCAATACCCTGTATTCACCCGTCCATCTCCAGTCTTGGGGCCTCTAGTTTGCCCGGTGCCCTTGCCTTTCTCTTGGATCCAGTAGGAATTGTTGATTTTTCAGTCTGTTAGGATGGAGCAGTGATTTCTAAGCTCTTTACATGCAGAACCAGAAACTGATTTACTGTTGGTGGAGAGCCTATTGGTGCAGTTTAGTAAAGTGATCTTAATTTTCTTACTGAAACTAAAAATGTCCTTGACCTACCATTTCCACCTTTGTGAAAGCATAAAGATGTAAATACCAGAATTTTTTTTTTTTGGCGGTAGCATTTTTTAATATAGGACTGGTTAAATAAAATATATATTTACACAATGGAATGCTCTCCACCTGCTAAAAAGAAATGAGGTAGCTCGGTGTATCCTGACATGGAAAGGAGTCTAAGGAACATTAAGTGGAAGGAGAAAAAAAACAAGCTGGCAAATGGTATGTTTTTTTTTTTTTAATGTTTGTTTATTTTTGAGAGAGAGAGAGAGAGAACACGTGTGCACAAGCCTGTGTGAGTGGGGGAGGGGCAGTGAGAGGGAGAGAGGGAGAATCCCAAGCAGGCTCCACGCTGTCAGCACAGAGCCTGTCGTGGGGCTCAATCCCACAAACCGTGAGATCATTACTGAGCCCGGACGCTCTGTCATCTGAGCCACCCAGGGGCCCCAGCAAATGGTATGTTTTTAAGATTCGGTTTTTGTTTAAAACTTATTCATGATGGGGGCGTCTGGGTGGCTGAGTCGGTTGAGCATCCACCTCTTGATTTCAGCTCAGGTCATGATCTCACGGTTCATGGGGTCGAACCCTGCATCCAGCTCTGAGCTGACAGTGTGGAGCCGGCTTGGGGTTCTCTCCCTCTCTCTCTGCCCCTACCCTGCTCTCACACATATGGTCCGTCAAAAAGGAAAAAAAGAAAAAGAAATAAAAAAACCAACTTATTCATAGTAAAAATTAAGCCATGCTTAGAGAAGAAAGAATATTTTGGAAGAATATATACCAGAAAAACCATTGGCTGCCTTTGAAGGACAATGTTCTAAAGCTGTTAATATATATCAGTAAGATTTGTGTCTTGTATGATGCATGTATATTTGATAATTAGGTAAAAATTCAAGAGAGAAAGCAGGCAGCAACAGATAATTGAGAACAATAGAATGGAACTGATTGTTTCTATCACTTTTCCCTACATCCAGGCAATAATGCAGTAGTAATCTCGGACTCTGAATTTTAACTTACCTTCTGGGAATACTTTGGTAGCGTAGACCCAGTTAACTGGAAATTGCAAATCTCTCTGTGTTTCTTTTGCTCTTTCAGAAGGTGACAGCCATAAGTTGACAAGAGTTCCAGACAGAAATGTTTTACCAGTGAACTTTTTTTTTTTCATGTAGAATTTTTTGTTGTTCATTCCTCTTGTTAAATTATTTATTAAGGACAATTTCCCTTCTGCAGAGAAGTGGTTTCTTTGGCTCTGTGGTGTTGAGATTAGTGGCTTGTTGTACCCAAGAGATGTTTATAATGGAGTTTCTTACATGTATCTCTCCCTTAAAGGGCTGACTAAAAAGTAGGTTAGCAGAGCAGTGATACATGTGAGAGCTGTTTGACTTCCATGATAAAATATGATCTGTATCTACAGCCTTCCTGTTCTAATGATATCTGAGATCTAAGCACCTGTACTATGACTGAGTGTAGACTGATGATTCTTTGTTACTTGTCCTGTTAACTTCGCATCTAAATTTCATTTCCTGCTTTACATCCTGTTGTGAGTTTCTGGATCTAATCCCATCCTGTGTGTGAGGGGGTGGGGCTTCCCACACGACACCAGGCAGTTCTAGGTCACAAGTAGAATTCTCATACAGTTGTGCCGTGATACTGTCTACCCAGAAGTAGTATAAGATTCCCTGGGGTAGGGGTTCAGTCCCGCCAGACTGCTCCCACCTACCCTGTCCCCCCACTTCAGACGCCAGCTGCAAACCCAAGTTGTCACCTAAACTTCTGACCAACCAGCTGTAAATCAGAGGTTCCCAAGACCCCTGCTCTGATTCCATTTGTTAGAACAGCCACAGAACCGAGAGAAACATTTTTTTTTTTACTAGATCACCGGGTTATCAGAAAAGAAATCAGGTGCGCCCCGTGGGAGAGATACGCAGGGCCAGGTGTGGGGAAGGGGTGTGGAGCCTCTGTGCTCTCTGAGCCCGCTACTCTCCCTGAACCTCCCCGTGTTCACCAGCCCAGAAGCTCTCCGAACCCTGCCCTTTTGGGTTCTTATAGAGGCTTCGATACGTAGACGTGACTAATGAAGTCATTGGCCATTCTGCTGCCCCCCTCTCTCCTCCCTGGGGGTTGGGGGCTGGGACTGAAAGTTCCAAACGTCTAACACATGGTAGGCACCGCTGGCAACCAGCCCCCATGCTTAGACGCTTTCCAAAAGTCACATCATTAACATAAGAGACATTTTAAGCTGTTGTCACGTAGGAAATTGGTACGAGAGCTATATACTTGGTCATCTGAATGATCAAATATCTTTGTTTCTTATAAATCACGGTATCATGCATCCTGACAGCTTTTTTTCCCCCTGCCTGTGTCTAATTTGTGTTGTCCTAAATGATTAACTTTATATAATGATTTTTTGTTCTTGTTTTGCCCTCTGTAAATTTCCTAACAGAAGTCCCGGAGCAGACTTGGGTGCCAAAAAGAAAAAGAAGAAGCAGAAGCGAAAAAAGGAGAAACCAAATTCCGGAGGCACCAAGTCAGACTCGGCATCTGATTCCCAGGAGATTAAAATCCAGCAGCCTTCAAAAGTGAGCCCCGTTTTACTGTCACCTCTGTGGTTTCTCAAGCACGTGAGAGCTGGTTTGTGCAGCTTGGTGCCGTGTTGGGGCACCCTTAGGAATTTGCTGTGACTGTATGCTGGAGGGCACTATACCTGGAGGCTATTTACAGCCTCCTGAAGCTGATGTTAAGTACCTGAATAACTAAGAGGTACAGACTGAGTTTTTGTGTGTATGTGGATAGAGCCTGCAATTTTCCTTTTTCTCAGAGCAAATTAGTACGTAGATTGTAGTGAAAGAAGTTAAGTCTCATTGGGAGCTTGTTAGGTGTGCTGTTTTGTTTTTTTTTTTAAGTTACACTTACTATTTAATTACTTTTAGTTCAGAAGATATTCACATTGTAATTTTTCTGGGTGTCTGTCTAATTACCTGAATAGCACCACACCATCTGGCAGCAGATTTCAGCGGGAGCAGCCACGGGTAAGTCTTCCGTTGACTTTGGGTGTGAGCAGTCTTCAGTGGCCGTTCTCAAATTCCATTGCCGAGGGTGGGAAATCTCTCCTAACATTCCCGCTGGAGAAACACCCATCCAGGACCAAACCAGCAGTTGTCCCGCTGAGCCCCGTGTTGGCAGATTGCCGGCCTCGTGGGGCTCTGGTGGGACAGATGGCAGGCGCCCCTTCCTGTGTGGCCAGCCGCGGTCCCCCTGGCCGTGAACACAGGCCTTGTGTGCTGGCCACAGGGACGCACAGAGCCCTCTAGATGCAAGAAACTCACAGCGTGGAAAGGGGCAAGATTCGAAGGAGGACGAGGCAGAGATGACGCGGATGGTCACAGCTCCGTGTGGGTTTCCTGGGTAGCGCGTGGTATAGCGGAAAGGGCTCGGGAGCGGACTGGGGAATGTGGGCTCACGAGACGCGTGGGTGTCACCCCCTTTGCGCCTGTGTCCTCACCTGCGGCGTGGGGGTCATGCCTTTTGCCTCCTGCCGCAACTCACGGGGCCGTGAGGAGGAGGTTACAGTTAAATGATCTCTGTATTGTAAAGCACTGCCTACATGGTGGTTATTAGCACTATGCAAGTTTCGTGGGGTTGAAGGTTTTTTTCCTTGTGCACAGTTGACACTTTATCACGAGAAGCGAATCTTGCAGGCAGTCTCTCTTGTTGTTACCGTTTTCCTCGTAAGGACCAGGAGTCACTGAGAGGATACTTAACTTTGCCCAGTTTTCCCTCTGTGGGGTGAGAAGAAAACGGGGTCTTCCCCCACCCCTCGCTTTTCAGCTCGTCTCTCAGGTAATAAATACTCTGTCCACCAGGCATACTTTCCGAGGTCACTCAATTAAGGTGCACCGTAAACTCATTTTTCCCGTTCCTCAGTCGCTTCGTCGGATCCCTGCGGTGTCACTTCTATGCCGCTGTGACCCTCCGTATTGCTTCTCCCATCACCGTCAGCCTATTGCCCTCTCCACACCCCCCATTGGTTTTGCACCCTTCCTTTACTTCTGAAGGTCACTTACAAGAAACTAGAGCTAGTCACCACAGGAGGAACTGCTTGCATCATATGGTAGAGAAATTATTTTCTTTTTAAGTTGAGAATACATCGCAATGTTTTAACGCGGGCCTTTCTCCATTGCATTTGTTTAAAAAAATTTTTTTTAAGGTTAATTTTTTTTTTTTGAGAGAGAGACACACACAGAATGTGAGTGGGAGAGGAGCAGGGAGAGAGGGAGACACAGAATCTGTAGCAGGCTCCAGGCTCTGAGCTGTCAGCACAGAGCCTGATGTGGGCCTTGAACCCATGAACTGTGAGATCATGACCTGAGCCCAAGTCGGACGCTTACCCGACTGAGCCACCCAGGCGCCCCTCCATTTCATTTTGTTTTAAACTGGGGCTTCTTTCCCTTACACTAGATGCTGGCTCTGGATAACCCTGTAAATTACAGCGGGTGGTGTTTCGGACATGCCCTCCTCTGCACTCACGGGCCAGAATAAGATGGTATTTGTCTGGATTCTTTAGACGTCTTAGTGGTGGAGGGCCTGGACGTTTTTCCAAGGTATTAAATTGAGAAAATAAAGGGTAAAGGGCACTGTTGGTATTTAATATTCCACCGACGAAAAGAGGTGTGCCCGACGTAGGGATATGGTAGCGGGAAGCTAACATGGGGTTGATACACGTCCTCACCTCCCCTAACACCAAATCGTTTCCCCTCAGGTGGTGCTGCTGTGTGGAAGGTGGATGGATAGTTTTAAGAATATATCATAGCTGGGGATGAGTGCTGGGTGTTGTATGTAAGCGATGAATCATGGGAATCAACCCCCAAAGCCAAGAGCACACTGTATATACACTGTAGGTTAGCTAACTTGACCATAAATTATATTAAAAAAAAAAAATATCATAGCTGAATTTTCCTTGCTGCTTTATGACCACGGATTTGAAAATTGTGCTCACTTGTATCTACTTTAAGAAAGCACTTAAAATAGTGAGCATTCAGATATAAATATTTCATGAATGGTCATTTTGTGGACAGACTGCTAGTCAACCTGATGAGGCTAATGAGGTAGGGTTGACACCACTCTGAGGTCTTTATGGAGCTGAGATAGGATTGGCTCCTTTGGAGCAAAGATGCTGATTCATGTCGGTCGCAAAACTGCTTGAGTTTGGTATGTTAGGGATTGAGAATTTAACTCCAAAATTAGGAAAGGAAAATTCGCATGACAGATTCAGTGCAGGCACTGTGTAGGTTCAAATTTGCTTTTAAAAAGATAAACGGGTGCATGTTCAAGCATTACTGGTTGAAATATGCTGTGCTCTGAGTTCCTGGTTAAATTATAGGTCTTCAAAGAGACTGCTTTGTTGGGGGTTCAAATGCATGTAAATTTCATTTTGCTGGCAATCAGTCCCTCTTATGTTGGAGGTTCAGAAGAGACCAGAGCAAGAGAAATCTAAAAATACAATAAATGGGACTAGCCAAAGTATTTTTTCAAGTTAATATGTGTAATTGAAATCTGATCTTCGTGACTTAGACCTCTATGAAAGTACCAGATAAACAGCTTACAGAATTGTGGCAGTCCTGGGTGATGCTGTTGGACTTAGAAGTGGAGACGATACTGACCTCAACCCATCTCTGGTTAGACTCCAGCACTTTGTTTCCTTGAGTTATTGTAGTGGCAAGAATCCTAAGCAAACCCAGTGACAAATCAAAGACAGGGCAGTCCGTGTTAAATAAACCCTGTTTTGTACTGTGGCACATGGGTATAGCTTCCCAAATCAAAGGATCAACCCCAGACCACAGACCTCAGATTCAAAGTTGAACAGAAGTCCAGAGCCACTGTTAATAAACCAGCGAGTGTCGATGGTACCTCTCGTTGGTGCCCATGGTGTGTTGACATACAGGAAAACCGAAGGGCTCTGAAATTCTCGTCAACCACTTCTGAACTACATGAAGAGCATTCTTCGTGTGGCATCAAAGTTCAAAAACTAATCATTTTGTGTGTTGAAAAAACTCCGTGATTTTACTATTCAGCACTGCGTGCTCTCATTTTAGGAATAGTCTCATTTTCCATGTGGAATTACATTATTTCAGGGATTAAAAAAAAAAAAGAGCTGGGAATCTTTAGAGATAAGAGGAATATTGGCTTCGAGGAAGAGACCTTAGAATTTAAAGATACGTTCATTTTTCCAGACTGAGAATATGTTTTACTTAAAAAGGTTAGTTTCCAACACTTGGGTTGGGGAAAACAGGCTGTGGTTGCCAAAGAGCTAAACTCTCGGAAGAAACTGCTCTTTGGAAGGTTTTGTCTCTGGGGGAGGATCCGGGCTGGGAGAGGGCAGGGGGTGGTCCAGGAGGAAGGCATACGCAGTGAGATTTTCTTTCTTGGTTAACTTCCTTCCCAGCTTAGCACTCAATTCACAGTTCTTTCCGTCTTCTTTTTCCTTTTTTTTTTTTTGAACTAAAATTTCCCTTTTCTGCCTGGTTTGCATCCTAGCAGTCCTTTCCTTTGTCCCCACATTGCTGCTGCCGAGCATTAACCCTAACAGTGACACCAAGGGTGTGCCTGACTGGCTGCTGTAGGGCAGTGACTCCTGAGTGCGTGTCACTCCTCCCTGCCACTCCTTCCAGATGAGTGATGGTGACGACCCCTCGCAGCCAGGTGGGACCCTGAAGCCAGTGGGTGGTTGGCTTTACCTCAGATTTCCAAAACTGTCAAAGCCCCATTAAAGCTACAGAGCTGTTGTGATCTTTAACATAATGCGTTCACTTCTGTTTTAGTGCGTTAGCGCTTGAGCCCAAGACCCTGACCAGGCTTAGAGGAAGATTGTGTTTTTGGTGTTGTAGTCTCCAGGGCAGATACAGACGTGTCTGGCCCAGGTTTTGGAGCCACGTAAGCTTCCTCATCTTTGTGTCTGTGTGTCTTTGCTGTTATAGAATCCCACCATTCCAATGCAGAAGTTGCAGGATATCCAGAGAGCAATGGAGCTGTTGTCCGCATGCCAGGGCCCCGCCAGGAACATTGATGAGGCTGCCAAACACAGATACCAGTTTTGGGACACCCAGCCGGTACCCAAATTAAGTAAGCTTTTCTGCCTTTTCCGCGCCCCCCCCCTCCCCCACCCCAAAACACAGCTGGGTTGACAACAAACAAAAAACACAAAAGGAACTTCACTTAACATATTTGCTTTATGTCACAGATCAGAAATTTACACAAAAGTCATATTTTTCTTTAAAATATAAATATTGCGTCGTGATATTGGCTTTCAGGAGAAACAGTTTTAGAGTCGCATTCCTCTTCCTATAAAAAAACCCAGGTTTCTCACTTGAAACATTCGTATATTTTTAAAAATGTGTAAAAGGGAGCGCCTGGGTGATTCAGTTGTTTAAGCGTCCGACTCTTGGTTTTGGCTTAGTCATGATCTCACAGTTCGTGAGGTCGAGCCCCACGTCGGGCTCCTCAGTGACAGTGTGGAGCCTGCTTGGGAGTCTCTCTCTCTGAGCCCCTCCACTGTTTGCATGCCCTCTCTCTCTCCCCCAAAATAAAAAAAGCTTTAAAAAAACTTAAAAAAAAAAAAATATGTATATATATATATATATATATATATATATATATATATATATATATATAAAAGACAGTCTCAGAACCAGTTTTGGTTTTAAGCTTCACGGAAGAGTTTTCCCTGTACATAAATTTTTAGCCGTCTCACATCTCAGTTATTCCAAAAGACACAGGAAATTTGTCCTATTAAACCTAATTGAAATGGAAAATGTTATGCCTCTTAAGAGGATTCTGCACACTCACCACTGGTGTTAATTGTTAGCGGCGGGAGAACATGGCAGCACAGCGAGGGGACGGGGCCATTGGGCGGTCTCTGGGGGCCCCTCGGGCAGCGGGCATCGCTCTTTCTCCTGTTACATGTCCATAAACATCATTTGAAGTGTTCTCTTTTTCACAGTAAAAAGGGTGATGATGTAAATGCACTAAAATTGTTTTAACTGCATTAAAAGCTAAACCCACTGCTTACTGTTATCCTCATATGAAGATAGATGATAATTATTTCTGTGTTTTTCCTTCTTGATTGTTCAGCTTCCAGCATCTGTGTGAGGTAAAGGGTTACGTGTCATCCAGATCTCATAATAGTTCGCTTACGTACAAATAACCAGTTTTGTCGTATAAAAATCAGGGAACAATCGTCTGTGCCTTCAAATAGTGGTTTTCACACTTTTTAAAGTTACCGCTCATCTCGCAGCCACACATGTTAAAAAGCATGGGATTTGGAGTGTGAAAGATAGAAGAGAGCAGTTATCCTCACTGGTCTTTTCTTTCAGGCTCTAGAAATAAATGTATTTGGTAGTGGAGGGAGACTCTAGCATGAATTTACAGGATTTTAAATGCCATTGAATCGAGGGACCGTTAGCTAAAGCAGTGTAGGTCTATTGACTGAATGTTTTGGGTTTAGCTGAGTGCTGCTTGGCAAGCTGTTGGTGGTTTTTAGGTCAGTGCCCTGGGGGACAAGAAAGCCTCCTGTAGCCTGACTCTAAGCAGAGGTCCTGGAGGGACTCTAAGGGAGCAGCTGAGAACCTGACCACTCAGACTGGCTTGATGGAGCCTCAGGTATTCATAGGGGGGTGAGCTGGTGGAGCAGATATAAAGAGGGATGTGACAAAGGCAGGGGTTAGAAAGAGAAAACGAACCCCCTTGTAGCTGGTACAGATCCTGTGGCTTCCACCCCTAAAAAGGTGATGCCAAGAACCTGTACCTGAGGGTCATTAATTCAGCAGGTATTTGTACCTTGTTTTCCTTCCGGTTCTGTTTATTTATTTATTCATTGGAGTATAATTGACATATAGCATTGTTTTAATTTCAGGTGTACAACATAAGGATACGGTGTTTGCATACATTGTAAAATGACCCCCACAGCGGGTCTGGTTACCATCCGTTACCACACAAAGTTACAGTTTTTCTTTTTCTTATAGTAAGAACTTTTAAGATCTTCTCTCATAGCAACTTCCAAATAAATCACGGGCTGTACATGACATCGCCAGAATGAACTTGTTTTTATAACTGGAAGTTTGTACCTTTGACCTCCCTTCACCCATTTCACACCCCACCCCACCCCCCCCCCCCCCGCCCCGACAACCACCAATCTGTGTCTGAGTTGAGAATTTTTGGTTTTTAGGTTCCACATATAAGTGAAATCATACGGTATTTGTCTTTCTCTCTCTGACTTACTTCCCTTCCCATGATGCCTTCAGGGTCCATCCGTGTTGTCACAGATGGCAAGGTTTCTTTCTTTTTGACAGCTGAGTAAGATTTATCAGTTATTTGTTGCGTGTCCATTATTAAACGCCGTGGGCAACGTACCGGGGAAACAGTGATGGGAAAGGACGGTAAAAGTGGTGGCCAGGTGGGGGTGGAGGGAGAGCATCCTCCAGGCAGGAAAAGGCTTTAGTCAGGAAAGATGCTGTGGGGAAAGCGATGTGTAAGCTTCTATCTGAAAACACTCAAGCTGCCAGCCACGTGGCGAGCAGGAGAAGGGCCTCCCGCGCAGAGGGAGGGAAGCCGTGAGCCATGAGCCTGAGGGTGGTCCCTGAGGGTGGATCTGGAGAGCCAGGCCAGGTGGGCGGCCAGGTGGACGTCAGCCACAGGAAGAGCCCGGGTTCTCTTCCAGTTGCATTGGGAAGCCGTGGGGAAGGAACCTGGAAAGGGCGCCTTTGTGGAAATCGCTAGCGACGTTTATGACTTGGCTGTAGTGGCAACATTCCAGGCGGAGAGCAGTGAACAGTCCTGAAATTAGTTGTAGATTTTGCTGGGAGGGGTCAGAGGTCACTGCAGCCCTTCCCTCCCCCACAACCAGGTTTTTGAAATGCAGAGCAAGAGGACACCGACTCCGAGCTGTGCTGTGTGGGGGCTCTGTAATCTGGGGGTTGAGGCTCAGAAGTCCCTGTCATTTCGTAATAAACACCTTGTCACTGCATGACAAAGGATTTCTCCTTTTATTTAATTGGTGAGATAGCAGCCCCTCTCCACTACCCAGCTGCCCTGTTGTCACTCCAGAAGTGGCTGAAACGGTAGCATGGTTTCAAAGATTATATTCCACCCCAGACCCCTAAAAATGGTGTCGTTTTACGGAATGGACCATTTTGGGTCATCCGAATACTTTGTCGTTGAATATTCTGTCCTTCTGCCTTTCTCTCTCTGTGTCCCTCTCCAGATGAAGTGATAACCTCGCACGGTGCCATCGAAGCGGATAAGGACAACGTGCGTCGGGAGCCGTATTCCCTGCCGCAGGGTTTCATGTGGGACACTTTAGATCTGGGTAATGCCGACGTGGTGAGTACAGGCCTTCCGTTCAGCACCTGCCTTCGCACAAATTGCTTCCGAGTTGGTTCCGAGCACCATAGAAAGGACGCTTGCTTGATCTTGCAGCTCAAGGAGTTGTACACGCTGTTAAATGAGAATTACGTGGAAGACGAGGAGAGCATGTTCCGGTTCGACTACTCGCCCGAGTTCCTGCTCTGGTGAGTGTCGCTGGCGCCACGAGGGGCGGCCCCGGGCGCGGGCGGTCGGGACCGCGTGGCTCCGTCTCTCCCCGGGTCCCGGGACACTAACCGGCGCCTGTCTCCCTTGCCTGCATGGACTTCAGGGCTCTGCGTCCCCCAGGCTGGCTCCTTCAGTGGCACTGTGGGGTCAGAGTGTCTTCGAACAAAAAGCTAGTGGGGTTCATCAGTGCCATCCCGGCAAACATTCGGATTTATGACAGGTACGTATTAAAGCTCGTCCGTGTCAGTTTTGATGTGTTACTCTTCCAGAATTGCAGTTCCAACGGGCTTTTAAAATTACTCCTGCAGATTGTTTACGGTGGGGGGCAGGGGGTTACGGGAACTCTGCTTTCTGCTCAGTTTTGCCCAACCTAGAACTGCTCAAAAAGATAAAGTTGATTTAATCAAAGAAAACTGGACCGTGAACAACAAAAAAAGGGCAGCTCTGTGTCTCTGCCTCTCAGTCTCATACATGCAGACACTCTGATGTTATTTTTTTTGTTTTTAATTTTTTTTTATAACATTTATTTTTTGAGAGAGTTTGAGTAGGGGAGGGGCCGAGAGAGGGAGTCACAGATCCTAAAGCAGACTTCAGGTGCTGAACTGTCAGCACAGAACCTGATGCAGGGCTCAAATTTGAGAACCTCAAGATCATGCCCTGACCCAAAGTCAGATGCTTAACCGACTGAGCCACCCAGGCACCCCACACACTCAGATGTTTTATGTGTGTGTCTGAATAAAGATATAAATAGATATTTCATACTTATTTCTAGAGAAAAAAAAATTATCTTAATTTTAGGAGAGATTTTTAAAAAATCTTTTTATCCATTGGATAACTATGTTGTGTTTTTGCTCCGGTCTTTAGCCCAGAAAGTCAGAGAGCTAATCCATAACAGGTCTGTTTACCTTTCATTGTACTGGGTTACTTGATTTGCTGCTCAAAAACTTTTGATGTCAAGGTATCTTGGTGCCAAATGAAATGCCCGTGTATCTAGAACCAGCGCAGGAAATGGGCTTTGAAGCCCTGAAAGGTTTACCGTAGCTCAGAAAATTACCGGCTTCTGTCTGGCCAAGGTACCTGTTGGGGACCTAGGAATTGCATTAGATTCCAGTGCAACATCTTACCAGATTCTGCATCTGGGTGACCCCGTTCTTGTCCTCATTGCATACATTACAGGAAAAACAGATGTAGAAACTTGGAGGTACATCTTATCCACTTTCTAAAGTGAAAACTTACAAAAGACCAAAGTCCTCAAGTGTCTTCAGGACAAGGGGGTCTGGGTCTCCATGGCCTATAGTGATAGTTATTTTGGCAGGGGACATATGGGGAATAGCGTATCCATCGGAGTTTGTGAAATGTCTAAACGATGGGCTGTTTTTCTTTAATATTCTGTTGAAGGAGGTCTCTCGGTTTCTTATTCTTTGCAATTTTATGGGAGTTGTCTTGTTTTTAAAAACGTTTTCGTCTTATGTTTGCTCTACTTTTTGACATCTTTCTTAGTGTGAAGAAGATGGTAGAAATCAACTTTCTTTGTGTTCATAAGAAATTGAGATCAAAGCGGGTAGCCCCAGTGTTAATTCGAGAAATAACCAGAAGAGTAAACCTGGAAGGTATTTTTCAGGCCGTTTATACCGCTGGAGTGGTTCTTCCCAAGCCAGTGGCCACATGCAGGTAACAGTGCCACACGCTCACCTTGAATCTTGCCTCCCCGCCATGTGGCTACCAGTAGTATTCTCACATGTAACTGGGAAACTTTGCCTTTTACCTGTTCTTTTGTAGCTGGTTTGGTAGCAGAGGTGGAGACCAGACCCAAGCACCACTGAGACCAGTGTTCTTTCCATTCTACCATACAGCCACTTGGCGATAAAAAGAGTTAAACGTTAAAAAACATTTTCCTGCTAACAGTGCCGGTTCTGTATTCCTGCGTCTCTTCTGTTGGAAAGACTAGTGCTGCCCCTACCTTGGGGAGCCCAGGGCACCGTGGTCTTGAAATTCAAATGTCCAGAGTACTACCATTTTTCTTCCTTCCAAACGCTTAGATTTACGCGTTGTTCTGCACTGCTCTCAGGAACTGTTCCAAAAGTTTGGTAAACACCAGTTGAGAAGCCCAAACAGACTTGCTTGCTAAGAGCAGGAAGAGCTTAAGCTCTTTGTAGGAGTTCATCTGTTCTCATCACGCTTTCAGAGGTTAATCCAGGGAGAAAATGGTTTATCAGATTTCTCCCTTGACTAACCTGTTTGTGAAGCATCGGAAGGAGTTTCTCTCCCTTGACTGTTTTTGACTCAAATAAGATGAAGTTTCCACTAAACAGTAAAAAATGTGAAACTATAAAATGACTTGTCTCCCATTCAATTAGTTATGTACTTCACAGGTAGATCTTAATACAAATCGTCTGTCTAAACTGGAATCACTTAAGAAACTCAAGGTCGTTTCTCAGAAAGTTGTTTTCTTTGATGTGCGTTATAGGAAAGCAACGGCTACTAATTTAGAGGGGATGTTTTCCTATGTTTTTAGAACTTCTTAGTTTGCTTTCTGTAGAATCAGCGGTGGTCGTTAAATACTTGCAGACCGGGCATTTTTAACTTTATCTTACAGTTTTATGATAGCCCTTTACTGGCAGAGATGAAAGGTCACAAACTACAAAGGAATGTAACTGGAAAGCAGGACATGTTTTAGATGTAAAAAAACCAAGCTAATTATACAAGAACAGGGCCAGCATCCAACACTGCACAGGGGGCAGCAAGGGTGTTCGTTAAATGCCTCTATGACGACTGAGCTGAGACAAAGGGTAAAAGCTGGTAGAGTTAGAAAATCGATCAGATTTTAAAACCTTCGTTGTATTCCAGATACTGGCATCGATCGCTAAACCCCAGAAAATTGGTAGAAGTGAAATTTTCTCACTTGAGTAGAAATATGACTTTACAGAGAACAATGAAGCTCTACAGACTTCCGGATGTAAGTAAGAATGTTCTGGAGTTTTTCGAAGCTGTAACAGCTAAAGCTTTTAATGTAGAAAAGGATTATTTGCAAGAGTCTTAAAAACTGGCTCATGTGTTTGAGGATGTGAATATGTAGCTTTTTAGAATTCCAGGTGAGGAAAATCAGGGAGCTTATTTGAAAATACCAGGGTTTTATTTTGTTTTGTTTAAGGCTTTTTAAGTCTTCAGTTTGTGGTTGGATGGGATTGAACTCAAGACATGTAAGTTTTGAAATTTTGAGTGTTTACCATCTGTTACGTAAAAAGAAAGAAAAGTTAAGGCTTCTGATGCTGTCTTAACACAAAGGAACTAAGGAATAAGGCTTAGAGGAGAGGCCAAGGAGAGGAAATAATATTTCATTAAATTATCTTTTTAAACTAGCAAATTCTCAACATGGTAAGTTGTCTTTTAATAGGGGAAAAGTTAAACGTGGTTAAACGTGCTTACTAGCGTTGCCTTATTTGGAGCTTGGATGGTGTATTAATTTTCTATTGCTGTGTAACAAATTACTGCAAATTTAGCAGTTTTATTTTATTTTATTTTATTTTATTTTATTTTATTTTATTTTATTTTATTTTATTTTATTTTATTTTATTTATTTTTTGAGAGAGAAAGTGCTAGGGAGGGGCAGAGAGAGAGAGTCTTAAGCAGTCTCCATGCCCAGTGCAGAGCCTGACGCAGGGCTCAGTCTCATGACCATGAGATCATGACCAGAGCTGAAATCAAGAGTTGGATGCTTAACCAACTGAGCCATAAGGGGCCCCAGTTTAGCAGTTTAAAACATACATTTATAATTTCCCAAGTTCTGTGGGTCAGGAGTCAAAGCCCAGCTTGCCCGAGGCCTCTGCCTCAGGGTCTCTCGTGAAGTTCTCTCAAGTATCAGCCAGGGCTGGGTCTCATCTGAAAATTTGACTGGGGTCCACTTCCAACTCACATGGCTGTTAGCAGGCTTGAGTTTTTGCAGACATTGGGACCGAGGGCTTTTAATTCCTTGCTGGCTGCCAGTCAGAGGCCTCCCTCAGTTCTTTGCCAGATGGGATTCCCCATAGGGCAGCAGCTGACAACATGGCAGCTTGCTCCATCAAAGCCAGTGAGGGAGAGAGTCTACAGATTGAATCTGCTAGCAAGATGGAAATTAGAACCTTATGTAGTCGTTCATGAAAGTGACAGCCAACCACCATTGCTGTATTTCACTGTTTAGAAGTGAGTCACAGGTCCCACCCACACTCAGGAGGAGCACAGGGGTGTGAACACCAGGAGGTGGCATCACTTGGGGGCCATCTTGGAATCTGTCCATCACAGATGGGATCTTTTCATTTGAAGTTTTGATTTCATCAGAGCTGTTCTTTCTTTTGGGTTGTTAGAAAGTAGTTCAGTGAATATTTTAGCTTGATTGGGAGATTGGGAGGGCTTCAGCTGTCTGTAGTGGCCTTTCTGGGTTTAGTAGACCCTAGTTCCTTTTGTCATTTGGCCATTGCGTGTTTACCAAGTACATGTAATCAGTAGTTGCCACACGAATTGGTGTATTTTGTTTTGTTTTGTTTTTATGTTTATTTATTTTGAGAGAGAGCAAGCAGGGGAGGGGCAGAGAGAGAGAGAGAGAGAGAAAGAAAGAATCACAAGCAGGCTCCGTGTTGTCAGCTCAGAGCCCAAAGCGGGGCTTGAACCCGTTAACCGTGAGATTGTGACCTGAGCTGAAACCAAGAGTCAGACGCTTAACCAGCTGAGCCACCCAGGTGCCCCTTGATGTATTTTTTCTGATGACAGACAGGAATCAACTAACTTCTGACCTTAAGCAGAATTTCATAAGGACAAAACCGGAGGTGAAGGAAACCAATCGCCAGAGATACCAAGATCATCATTCCAGGCTTTGCAACGTGGCAGAAGGTTCAGAAGGCCTCTTCGTCCCTTGTCTTAACTGTTTTTGTAGAGAGTGGGGCGCAAGCCTATTAACTCACCTCCTCTGAGGCCATGATGGGAGAGGAAACATAGATCAGAAGAGAGGAAGATAAAAACTGTGACAACAGGACAGGGGAGGGTCCACATGCCCTGGGGCTGGGCTGGAGCAGCAGAAGGGAGGGTGGGCCCACGTGTGGAGATGCACGCACCGAACTGCAGAAGTAGGAAGACCTTCAAAGATGTCACACTGTCAACATGACAGCTAATGTTTGTTGGCCAGGATTCTTTTGAAGCCAACCACCGAGACCTGGAGTGACCCGAGAGGGACAGAGTCACGTAGAGGCGCAGGCAGCCGTGAGCCCAGCACACAGCTAAGACGAAACACCCCCTCTGCGGGCACTGGCTGTCGTCAGCATCCTCCTTCCAGCTGTTAGAAAGACTCCGCCGTCCGGGCGTTGGAGTTGGAAACCCGCAGGCGTGCCTACAGTTTTCACGGGGGGCTCGTGCTGTGCTGTGGTAGTCTCCCCGAATTTCATTTTTCTGAACCCAAAGCCGTCCGGCTTGTGTGTAAGGAAAGTGTCTGCTTACGTGTAGGTTGTAGAAGTAGTTTTAATACCTCTCATCAGGTTTTTTTCAGGGTGATTAGAATCTGAGCTGGTAAGAGGATTTTTGACTTTTGTCCTTCGTCCTTTACGTTTTTACACAAAAATCGATCAACTCAGGTAACAGTTCTAACAAGCTGGTAACAAGTCACTGACTGGTCAGGCACTGGGTTTTTGTTCTTGTTTTTTCCCAGTAAATTGAAGTTGACAGAGTGCTGTCACGCATGTCGTTCGCTGTGTTCTCACGACAGCCTTGTGAAGCTGGTGTGCCTCATCTGCATTTTCCTGTGAGAAGATGGAGGCCCGTGCAGGTTGACACGGGCCCGTCACCGACCGGTGGGGACTCGGGGTGCGCACCCCAGACACCCGCGTTTTGCCTGTTAGACCCCATGAGCTCCCGCCTCTGTCACCTCTGACGCCCCCGGGGGGCGGCATGGCCCGGTTCCCGTCGGGCGTCCCTACCTGCCGTCACTGGAGCACAGGCACACACAGGAAAGGATGGTCGACGGGGTCCGGGCGGGAGCTCTCTGGTGTGTGTGTCAGTCGCCCTCCCTGCATCCCGTTATAGGGAAGGAGAGGAAAAGGGAGAGTAAGATAATGACAGAAAGGAGGGCAGAAGAGGTGAGAGTACAGATATTAGAAAACTGGAAGGTGCCCACGGCAGCCACCTGAGGGTCTGCCTCTTGAGGACCCACTGGACAGTGCTGGGGCACCTGGCGGGCTCAGTCGGTGGAGCATGCGACTCTTGGTCCTGGGGTTGTGAGTCTGAGCCCCCCCGTAGGGTACAGAGATTACTTAAAAATGAAATCTTTTTTTAAAAAATTATTTATTTAAATTCAAGTTAGTTAACATAGTGTAGTATTGGTTTCAGGAATAGAATGCGGTGATTCATCTCTTACATACAACACCCAGCGCTCAATCCAGCGAGTGACCTCCTTAATGCCTGTCATCCGTTTGGCCCATCCCCCACCCATCTCCCCTCCAGCAACCCTCAGTTTTTGTTCTCTGTATTTAAGAGTTTCTTACGGTTTGCCTCCGTCTCTGTTTTTTATCTTATTTTTCTTTCTTTTCCCCTATATTAATCCATCTGGGTTCTTAAATTACACGTATGAGTGCAATCAGAGGATATCGGTCTTTTTCTGACTGACTTATTTCGCTTAGCGTAATACATTCTAGTTCCATCCACGTTGCAAATGGCAAGATTTCATTCTTTTTCATTGCCAAGTAATACTCGTGTGTGAGTGTGAGTGTGTGTGTGTGTACACGTTTACACCACATCTCATTCATCCACTTGTCATTTGATGGACATTTGGGCCCCTTCCATAATTTGGCTATTGTTGAGAGTGCTGCTGTAAACACTGGGGTACATGTGCCCTTCAAGTCAGGAATTTTGTATCCTTTGGATAAATACCTACTAGTGCATTTGCTAGGTCATAGGGTTTAAAACTAAAATCTTAAAAAGCAGCAGCGGGGGACACTGCAGTGCTTACCACACCACGGCTGCCCCTCCTAGGGGCCCAGGTGGGTGATTTTAAGCAATCGTGTGATTTAAGAACATTTTTGTACCATGACGTGTAAGAAGAACCTTCCTGAATACACCTTTTGCTCCGGGTCAGTCTCATCTTCCGATTCGTCATTACTGTTTCCGCTTCATGTCTTACTTGTCGTATTCATGGAGTTCTTAACACAGGAGCTAGGATTGTTATGGCGAGCGTGGTACTAGATAGACACCGTGTGTCCACGGCCTCATTTCTTACTCGGAACAGAGAGGGGCGGGGCGTTCGCCCGGTTTCACGGAAGAGTGCAATGAAATTGCTTTGCCCAGAGTCTCCTAGGTGGGAGAGAACCGCACAGGCCCATGCCATGACCTCTGCTCTCTGAGATGCTGGGGCCTTCCCAAGAGTTAAGCCTGTCCCTGCCCTGTAAACGTTGGCTTTGTTTTATGTTTGCTGTTGAATTTTTTTTTATTTTGGTCAGTGCTCCTAAAGGTGAAGGCACTTAATGTAGGCAAAACACTGGAGGCAGGTTAATGTCCCAGTGTCCCCCCTCGGTGCTGCTGGCAGGACACACTCAGGAAGATGTCCTGAGACCCAGTGTTCTACCTTCAGTAGCCACAGAAGCGTTCTTTGCCATTTAGCACCCTCCTGCTGCCTTTTTAAAGCCAATAACCGTAATCACTGCTTCCATCTCTGCTCTGGAATCTTGGCTCTAAGACAGTTTACACCACATAGCTCGACAGAGAACAACACAGCTTCTGTTTCTTAATAGAGCGCTGAGCCTTTTTTCTCTGATGTACTGATAAGCAGATTTTACACATATTTCAGTGAACAGAGTCCGAATGATGCATGTTAGTTGGACCCTGGGAAAGTAAGTCTGATTGAGACCACAGAGTTTGCTTATGAAACGTTGGATTTTCTCAGTCACTAGAAATGTCTTTGTTTTTTATTGAATTCTCCGAAACATGACCACCTTACTCTTTCGGGTTATGCCAAAACTTAATCATTTTTTATCCAGGCTTAGCGTTCTCCCCCCCTCTTTCTGAGGACCACAGCTATAACTTGAGGGTTTATTTCACATTTTAAAATTTATTTCTTGCTTCTGTAGATGTTTTGGAGAGTGTGTGACTTTATGATGTTAGAAGCAAGTTTAGGGCCTGAGACACATGGCCATTATGAGCCAGCAAAAATAAATATTCTTCCTCGGTTTTCTGGGATCTTGCCTTTTTTTTTTTTTAATGTTTATTTATTTATTTTGAGACAGAGTGTGAGCAAGAGAGGGTCAGAGAGAGAGGGAAGGAGAGAATCCCAAGCAGGCTGCATGCCATCAGTGCAGAGCCCAGTGTGAGGCACAAACTGTGAGATCGCATGACCTGAGCTGAAACCAAGAGTCGCTTAACTGACTGAGCCACCCAGGCTCCCCTTGCATTTTTCTTATAGCTGACACTGTCTGATGTTCCTTTTAAAAAAAAAAAAAAATTCTGCATAAAAGCACTTGAAGTGCTTACAAATTGCCCAGTGCATATACATTCTCTCTGCCTGTTTGCCCAAACACTGTTTCCCTGAGTTTTCCATTCTCAGTTCTACCACCCCTTATTCTCACCTTTGGAGACCTGAGTCAGCACTTCTCGAAGTGTAGTCCTGGGACCCCTGGAAGTCCTCGAGTCTGTTCTAGAGGAGTCTGTGATGTCAACACTATTTTTGTAATAACATTGAAACATAAAATGCATTTTTCGCTGAAATTACCCTGCAGATGTGCTGTGAAGTCTACCAGTGGTCGTATGGAATGTGTGCTCCAGTATTGTTTTGTTTTAAAATTTTCTCTGTTTGAATTTCTAGTATGATAGATATAGGTAGATAGAACCCACATAAGCAAAACTTTCTGGGAATATTCAATTTTTAAGAGGGTAAAGGGGTTTCAGACAAAAATATTTGGGAACTGCTGCTTTAAAGATGTCTGCCGGGCAAAAGATGTTGATTTTAGTGATTTTGCAGTATAAATATTCAGTGAATGAGAATTGTCCTGCAGAAGAATGTTCTGGTCTAGGAAGAAGCTGGCAAGCTTTTTCTTCATTTCTGAATGTCTGCTTAACAGATGCATGTATCCTGTTGCTTTCATTAGTGAATCTAATCGCTTGATCTTGTTACTGAACCAGTAGCAAAAGAAAAAGCAGTTTAATGTTGAGCAGTGCTGCTTAAAAATTTATCAAGGTCATCCTCATGGAAGAAAATCATCTTTTTAAATGACTTTTTAAAATACATTCTTTCTAGGGGCTCCTGGGTGGCTCAATCCATTAAGCATCCGACTTGGGCTCAGGTCATGATCTCGCGGTTTGTGAGTTCAAGCCCCACATCGGGCTGTGCACCCACTTGGGATTCTCTCTCTCTCTCTCTCTCTCTCTCTCTCTCTCTCTTTCTGCCCTTCCCCAACTTGTGCATGCTCTGTCTCAAAATAAATAAATAAACTTCAAAAAAATAAAAATATACATTCTTTGTATATATATTTTAGTTTTCCTATTAGCATTGAGAAATATACATTGATTAGGGGCACCTGGGTGGCTCAGTCAGTTAAGCATCTGACTTCAGCTCAGGTTATGATCTCGCAGTTCATAGTTCAAGCCCCACGTTGGTCTCTGTGCTGTGACAGCTCGGAGCCTGGAGCCTGCTTTGGATTCTGTGCCCCCCCACCCCTGCCCCCCGTCTCTGCCCCTCCCCTGCGCGTCTCTATCTTTCTCTCAAAAATAAATAAAACTATTTAAAAATATATATATGTATTGATTACATTTAACAGTATTTGGAAATCACATGGGTTCCATCTTCCCGTGAATCTGCAGTATAGAAATGCTACCAAACACTAAAATTGGTTCAGGGGAAACAAAAGAAAAGAATTTACGCCAGGCTTACGCATAAGTGCCAGGCAAAGAAATCTCATCTTTGCAGAGCAGACAGTAATTTTTTTCCCTGTCTGCAGCCTTCACCACAGCTTACTAGGTAAATGATTGTGGTACAAAACATAGGAATTCATTCATGCATTCATTCAGCACGTATTCGGGCCGTTATTGCCCTGCCTGCTTGAGGGGTTAAGCGTTCGATGGAAGCTAGGACCTGGAGATTTCCCGTCCTTTCGCTTTGTGCTCCACAGAACGGCCACATGAGTTCTCTACAGTGTTAAGGACTTACATTCTCTCAGTTTAGACGATTACACTGTATTTCAGCTGCATTCCTGTGTCTTCATAGATTACATGAATCATAACAGAATGGCACATAGTAAGGACATTTGGTCTGTAAATACAAAGAACAAGTTGCTCAATCCCACTAATCAGTAATCAGTCAGCATTGTTTGTCATGGACCCTTAGAAACCTCAGCACAGCCACTGAGATGGATCGGAGCCAGCACTCAGGATGAAAACCTATTTTCCACCATCGGCTTCTCCTGTCCTTCTAGACTAGGGCATGCAGGAACTGTAATGATCTAATTTTAGAGGCAGTATTGAATTTTAAAGTATTTAAAAATAACTTAGAATAGGAAAGGTAGACTAGCACTATTTATATATAGTTACTTACTGGTTAAAATGTACCCCCTATTTAGGGGCACCTGGGTGGCTCAGTCGGTTAAGCAACTGACTTCAGCTCAGCTCATGATCTCACGGTTCGTGGGTTTGAGCCCCGTGATGGGCTTTGTGCTGACAGCTCGGAGCCTGGAGCCTGCTTTGGATTTTGTGTCTCCCTCTCTCTCTACCCCTCCCCTGCTCATGCTTTGTCTATCTCTCAAAAATAAATAAAAACGTTAAAAATATTTTTTTAATGTGCCCACTATTTCTAAAAGAAAATCAAGTTAACTGAAACTATTTTAATATTTTTAATGAAATAAAACTATTTTAATATTTTTAATATTTTGTACAAACAAGCACATGTAGTGGGTTTTCCCACTTCTAGGCTCAAGTGTCCTGGTGTCCAGGCAGTTTCCTAGGGAGCTAAGTGATGTCTGGAACTCTTGAGGACAAGCAGTTGAACAAATCCACATGGTGACCTGTTCGGACCTTTAGGTTAATTCTGTTCTTCACAGAAATCGTGATGCTCTGGAATGATGGATTCAGTTGCCTGCTCTGATCACCTTTTAATCAAAAGATGGCGTGAGAGGCCAGGGCCAGTACTCGGCCGCTCGCCATTCCCCTTTAGAAAATAGCTGACTGTTAAAACGCTCTCCCTTCCCATTCTGACCAACATGATTTACTTTTATTTCATTTTTGTTGCTCATAAGAACAAAATTCCAACAGCCTTTTCGCAGGCCATTGAATAAAGTAAGATTCTTAACTGTTTTCATCTGCATTTTCAACATGTCAGGGCAGTTTTAAAGCACAGTATTCTAGAACACATGCTGATAAGATCGTTCTGCCCTGTGATGTGAGCTGTTAAAAGTCGCAGCTCTGGAACGCGGATCAGCTTGTAGTGTTCCCTCTGACTTTGGGCAGTATTGTCACGGGCAATACTGACCAAAGAGCAGGCACACGGACAGAGGGAACAGTACGCCGTCGAACGTATATTCTCAGTCAGTGCTTCTCAAACTTGAATGTGTATACAGATCACCAGGGAATCTTGTTAAATTGCAGATTCTGACCCGTGCAGGTGGTGGGGGTGGTGCGCAACACTCAGCAGTTCTGACAAGCTCCCAGGTGACGCCGAGACAGCTGGCCTTTTATTCTTCTTCTATTTAAACTTCCCAATTTGTTTTGTTTTTACTGCAACAAGGCCACCAAGACTTCAGGCTTGAGGCCAATGGAACCGAGAGACATCAAGGCGGTTCGCGACTTAACCAACACTTACCTGAAGCAGTTTCATCTCGCCCCGGTGATGGATGAAGAGGATGTAGCTCACTGGTTCCTCCCCCAGGAACACATTATCGACACGTTTGTAGTGGAGGTAAAGATGAGGTGATAAGATAGTACAGAGAAGTGTGAAAACACCATCTGGTCAGGTCTGTTTGCTGGAAGAATCAAAGAATGCCCCCCTCCCTTTCCTTCTTTCTCTTGTGTCTCTGCTTCTAGACCAGATTTCTGCTCACCCTCATAGAACCAGACTTTCTTCTTACAGTTTCCATTCCTGGAGTAGAGCACATTTTTACTAGGTGTTAATGGGGAATTAGGATGCTCTTCTGTTGGTCCCTGTGTGATCAATTGCTTTATCCAGTTTTGAAAATGCCAGTTTGGCTGACATACACTCCAAAGTTTAATACCCTTTTGTTTCACAAAACTGGCTTAACTGAACTGCTTTTTGGTTGAGATGGCAAAACTCAGCCACTTAACCCTTGTTCAGGAAAGGAAGGAAAGAAACCCTTGTTCAGGAAGGAAAAGTGACAGTCTGGATTTTCTGTTGATTGGTTAGACAGATTTAACATGATGCTTTCTAAGCCCTCCCCCCCCCCCTTTTTTTTTAAAGCTTGGAATTTGTTGTTCAAATGACGTTTCACTTAGAACCTCTTTTGGGTGACATGGGATTAGGTTGGAAAGTTGAGATTTAATCTGGTAAGTACCTGGAGGAGAGGAGGAGTGAGGCGGCAGTTAGAAGTCCTGGTGGTGGCCTACTCACCCGTTCAGTTGCGAGCCTTGAGCCGGAAGTGTGTTGCCAGCCCTGTCGGGCATCGGTCCGGATAGGGGATGACAGCCAAGTGAGGGCAGAAGCGGCGAAAATGGACAGGGTGAATTCAAAGGACCTTTCTGGAGAACAGCAAGCTTTTATTTCTGAAAACCGCGCTGGAGTGGACATCTCGATACTCAGATCTTTATGCACTTGTGTAAGTTTCTCCAGGTCAGCAGTTCTCAAAGTTTTTGATCTCAGGACTTCTTGACTCAGGAATTATTGAGGACCCAATTTTTTTGTTTGTTTTTATTTTTCTTTTATTTCTAGGGATAATATTTACAGATATTTATTACATTGAAAGTTGAAACAAAAATGTTTATTATTTTATAAAGCAGATAGAGAAAGCCAAATACTGTATGTTCTCACTTCTATGTAGAATCCAAAACAAAAACAAAAACAAAAACACCTGACAGATGCAGGAAACAGCTTGGTGGCTGCCCAGAGTAGGGGGTGGGTTGAAGAGGGTCAAAAGCTATAAACTTCCAGTTAATAAAATAAGTCGTGAGGATGTAATGTACAGCATAGTGTCATATATTTGAAAGGAGCTAAGAGAGTAGATCTTAAAAGTTCTTATCATAAGAAAAAACAATTATTACTGCATGCGGTGATGGATTTTAACTAAACTTACTGTGATCATTTTGCAGTATATACAAATATTGAATTAGTACCTTGTACACTTGAAAGTCATATAATGTTATGTGTCAGTTGTATCTTAGTTTAAAAGACAATAAATAATTGAAATATATATATACTATTTAATAACAATAGGACAAGAATAAACATGTTACCTAAATAACATGATTTTCATGAAAAACACCTATTTTCCAAAGCAACAAAATTAAGAATGGTACGTTTTGTATTTCTGCAAATCTCTCTAACATCCGATTTACTAGAAGACAGCTGGGTCCTCCCAGCTGCTTCTGCATCCCATCTATTGTGATGTGCTCTTTTGGCTGAAGCATGTGGGGAAAAATCCTTCACAGGAAGTATTGAAGAGAAGGGAAAGAATGAGTATTTTAACAGCCTGTTCAAATCATTTTGAATATTCTCTATCTGAAAGCGTGTTAATGAACAGCTCATATTCTGTTAGATTAAAACCCACTGGTGCATCTTGTGCTTTGATCATTCTTTCACCAGTGTATGAGTTTGTAATGTCATAGATTGGTCATTTGGGAAATAATTGGTTCGCTGAGTTACAGATCTTCCAAACTCTATACCTTCGGGCTTCTCTTTGAGACAACCTTTGTGTTTCCAGACGCAGAAGAGCTAGATGTTGCTTCCTTCCAAGCCATCACACAGGATGTTAGAAGGATGAGTTCTTAAGGGTCGAGAGCTAATACAATTAATAATTCTTTAGTCACGGACATGCTTCAGTGAAGCTTCTTTTTAATTACGAGGGGGTGGCGGTGAAGAGTAAAATGACCACCGTACAGCTTGGTGCCACTGCCTTGTATTGTGCTGAGGCAGGGGGAGCTGCGCCGCCATTGTTTCTGCATCCTCAGTGCAGATGTCCACACGGTGAAGAAGGCATAGAACTTCTTAGTGCTGTTACGAAAATCGTTTTGATTTCACGGGCTTCTGGAAGGGTCTCGGGCACCCACAGGTGTTCACAGACCACATTTTGAGAACTGCTGCCCTAGGATACATACTCAGAAGTCTAACTGCAGAGTCTAAGGGTCAGACACGTCTTTAACCATCACTAGAGATTGCCAGATAGCTCACCAAAGTATCTCCTAGCAGCGAATGAGAGTTCCTCTTTCTGCACATCCTCACTAACACTTGGTTATTATCAGACTTTAAATTTAGGTTGGTCTGATGGATATCACATGGTTTGTTTTTAATCTGTTCTTATTACTGATGAATTTGAACATCGTCTGTTAGCCATTTGTATGCTGCTCATATACTTTGCCTTTTTTTTTTAACTATCATCTTGATTTCTAAAAGTTTTTGCATGTGTTGAATAATTATACTCGAATTGTGCTCTATTTCTGGGTTCTCTCTTCTGTTCCATTGATCTGTGGTGTCTGTTCCTGCCACCCTGTCTTAATTACTATAGCTCTGTAGAAGCCTTGATATGAGGCAGAGTGATTCATCCCACTTTATTCTTCTTTGTCAATTATTTTGATCTATTTCCTTGACCTTTCCTTCATAAATTGTAGAATACGCTTGTCTTTGTCTACAGAATACCTTGCTGGGATTCTGATAAGAATGCATTAACCTATAAATTAATTTGGGGAGAACTGACAGGTCTTCCAGTCCATAGACATGATATGTCTCTCTTTATTTTAATCTTTTCAATTTTATTTTATCAGCATTTTATAATTCTATATTTTCAAGTTGATAAGAGTAAAGTGGTTTCATTTTTCTCACATCCTTCTAATGGCTACAGGATCCATAGTGATAATGCTTATTACATTCCTGATACTTATACATTTGTATCTTCTTTTTTTATGTTTGCATCAAATCAACTGTAATTGACTTTTTTCCACAAAGAACAAGACTTTTGTTTTATTGATTTTTCTCTGTTTTCCTATGTTTGGTGTCATTGATTTCTGATCTTATATTTATTATTTCCTTACTTTTGCTTTCTTTGGGCTTATCATACTCTTCCTTGTCTTGTCCCTTGAGGGATGGACTTAGATTACTGAGGCCTTTCCTTGTTATGTGTGAGCACGTAGTTCTCTAAGTGTCCCTCCCTCCACTGCTCTAGCTTCATCCTAGTATTTTAATGTGTCATATTTTCATTTTCGTTTGGTTCTATGTATATTTTTAAATTTCTTTTGGAACTTCCTCGTTGAGCCACGGACTATTTAGAATTCTGTTCAACTTTGACACGCTCAGAGATTTCCTGTTGATTTCTAGTTTCATTCTATTATGGTTGGATAAGACACTTTGTATGATTTCAGCTCTATTAAGGTTCTTGAGGTTTGTTTTAGGCCCATGTGGTCTCTCTTGGTGAATGTGTGTGAAATGTGTATTCTGCTCTTTTGAGGTGGGGTGTTTGTTCTCTATATGCCATTTAGATCCTTTTGTTATTATTCAGATTTTCTGCTTCCTGATGGTTTTCTTGCCAGCAGTTCTGTCATTTGATGAGAGGAGTGTGAAAGTCCCCGACTATAACTTTGTATTTTGCCCATCTCTCCTTCCAGCTCTCTCAGTTTTTCTTGATGTATTTTGACGGTCTTGTTTGGTACATATACATTTAGGACCTTTCTGTCTTCTCAGGGGATCAATATTTTTATCAACATGTAATATCCCTCTTTGTTTAAGGTAGCTTTCTTTGCTGTGAAGTCTACTTGATTGGATGTTAATATAGTCACTCCTATTTTCAAATTAATGTTTATATGGTATGTCTCATATAGCCTTTTAACTTTCAGCTTACCCACATCATTGAATTTGAAGTGAGTTTCTTTTTTTCCAACGTTTATTTATTTTTGGGACAGAGAGAGACAGAGCATGAACGGGGGAGGGGCAGAGAGAGAGGGAGACACAGAATCGGAAACAGGCTCCAGGCTCTGAGCCATCAGCCCAGAGCCCGACGCGGGGCTCGAACTCCCGGACCGCGAGATCGTGACCTGGCTGAAGTCGGATGCTTAACTGACTGCGCCACCCAGGCGCCCCAACTCTCCATCTTTTTGACTGTTAAATATTGTCTTGAGTATCAGATGGTTTTACAACTTGTGTTTCAGTCATCGAGTAGATTTATAAAACTCATAAGGAGAAGCATAGTTTACAGTATGTACCAGGATTTCCGCTCTGTTGTTCCTTCTTACTTCCTGATGCACTAAGATTCCTTCTGTTATTATTTCATTTCTATTTGGAGAATGTCCTTTGGCCAGTCTTAAAGGTATGTCTTCTAGCAGCAAATTCTTTTAGTTTTCATTTGTCCTAGAATGTCCTTATTTCTCCTTCATTCCTGAAGGGTAGTTTCACCAGAAGCAGAATTCATGGTTGATCGTTCTTTTCTTCCAGCACTTATAAACGATGTGCATTCCTCCTGGCCTCTGTGGCTTCTGATGAGGAACCTGCTGTAATGTGAATCTCTTGGTCATGGTAATGTAAGGTAATGGTAATGTGATGGTGTTCTCCTTGGTAATGTCTCATTTCTCCATGGCTACTTTCAGGACTTTTCTTTGTCTTTAGTTTTCAGAACTGTAATTAGGATCCATCTTGGAGTGGATTTCTTTGGGTTTTTCCTGTTAAGATTCGCTCAGCTTCTTGAATTTATTGTGTGTGTTTTGCCAAATCTGGGAATCTTTTCAGTCATTATTTCTTCTGCTTTTGTAGCTCCACATTTTTTCTTTTTCTTTGATTTCTTGTGGGACTCTTCTGATAGGATTGTTGGGTCTTTTGTCGTTCTCCCACAGATCCCTGAGACTTAATTCTTTTTTTTTTTCTTTTTCCCCAGTCTGTTTTCTTTTTTTTTTTTCATACTGGGTAAATTCTACTGAATTCTTCAAGTGCAGTGATTTCTGTCCTCTGTCATCTCCACTCCACTATTGAGCCCATCGAGTGAGTTTTGTTTTTCAAGTGAAGTCCTTATTAAAGCTGAAAATTGAGGGGGCGCCTGGGTGGCGCAGTCGGTTAAGCGTCCGACTTCAGCCAGGTCATGATCTCGCGGTCCGTGAGTTCGAGCCCCGCGTCGGGCTCTGGGCTGATGGCTCAGAGCCTGGAGCCTGTTTCTGATTCTGTGTCTCCCTCTCTCTCTGCCCCTCCCCCGTTCATGCTCTGTCTCTGTCCCAAAAAAATAAATAAACGTTAAAAAAAAAAAATTTAAAGCTGAAAATTGAGGTCTTTAATTCAACTCAAATATTGAGCTAGCTGTTAATAGAGAGCAGTAGAGAATCACTTTAGCAAAACATGGTTAGTTTCTTAATGTCTGAAAACCGGTTTCGTATATCAGAAGCATTAAGAAAAACAGTATATTCCTTATGGAATTTTCTGCCAAAAGAAATACTAGCAAGAATATATGTGTTGTCTAGTCTCTTCAGCTGTGTATAATTCAGGCATATCACAGTTTGAATTGTATGCCATCCGCATAGGCCACCAGAGCTAATGTAAACAACCCAAACAATACTGGCTAACTTTTTATATTAAAAGGTATACCAGTGATGGTGAAATCAAGACCATTGTTTGGGTCCCTTTTGATTTTTGGTTGCTTCAGATTCACAGGTGTGTCTGCCTTTCACAAGCTTCTCAAAACAGCTGCTACACTCTGTTGACCTCACTTTAAGCTGATAAAATTCTTGCTCTGTGCCAAGAAGATGTTAGATTGATACAGTATCTTTTAGTTGGGGAAGATGGCCTTCCAGTCCCTGGAGCTCTTGTTTCTGCAAAAACAGTGAATCTGCTTTCATCTCTGTTCCAAGGGTCTAGGGAGACTCATTAGTCAAGCTAAGGGAAACTTCCCTGTTAGAACATTCTGCTTCTTAAGAATGTCAGGCAGATTGCCAGCCAGCACTAGGCTAAGTAGGGTCTAACTCCATGCTGCTTCTCAGGCTCTACCCAACATACCCTAAGGGCCCCCCAGACCCAGACTGCTGACAGAGAGGTAGGAGGTGCTGCCTTTTTTCATAAAGTTCCCGTACAAGTCAGAAATCAAAAAGTTCGCTTAAATGCACGGATGCAGCGTGTTCAAGGAGGTATTTACCTGACTTACCTTTGTCCTTTAGAACTCCAGTGGTAAACTAACTGACTTCCTGAGCTTCTACACACTCCCCTCCACAGTCATGCACCACCCTGCTCACAAGAGCCTCAAAGCTGCCTACTCCTTCTACAACATTCACACCGAGACGCCCCTGCTGGACCTCATGAGTGACGCACTCATTATAGCCAAGCTGGTAAGTGACTGACTCCTTTTTTGTCTGTTTCTCCATATCTGCGTGTCAGTGTGTATAAAACCTCTTACTGTATTTTCCTCCACACGGGTGCAATTCATTAGAGATTTTTTTTTTTATTTTTTTTTAACGTTTATTTGCTTTTGAGAGACAGAGACAGAGAACCAGCAGGGGAGGAACAGAGAGAGAGGGAGACACAGAACCCGAAGCAGGCTCCAGGCCCCAAGCTGTCAGCACAGAGCCTGATGCGGGGCTCAAACCCACGAACTGCGAGATCATGACCTGAGCTGAAGTCAGTTGCATAACCGACTGAGCCACTCAGGCGCCCCTCATTTGAGATGTTTTTTTACTGTTGACCATCAGAGGAACAATTTTGATAAGAGTTTCTTTTAAAACTTCAGTGACTGTTTGCATCATTAATTCTATTTGCAACTTAACCAAAAACATTTTGTGCAAATTAGAAACTTTGTTGTTTTTAATGTTTATTTTTGAGAGCAGAGAGAGACAGAGCACAAGCAGGGGAGGGGGACAGAGAGAGGGATACAGAGAATCCAAAACAGGCTCCAGGCTCTGAGCTGTCAGCACAGAGCCTGACGTGGGCTCGAACTCACGAGCCTTGAGATCATGACCTGAGCTGAAGTGGGATGTTTAATCGACTGAGCCACCCAGGTGCCCCCAAATTAGAAACTCCTAACCCTCATATAAGAATGCATAAAACTCATAATACAAGGAATATAGGGAAAATACATGATGCTTGATATAAGGAACATACATGTTTGTGTTGTAGTGAATAATTAGCAACAACAACCTTTTTTTGGACTCAACTAGTCTCTGAATTTTAAAATAAAAGGCATTTTGAAAAATGAAAGGAATTAAATTCAAAATGTGCTGTCCTATATTTGCAGTATTTTTCTAGTTGTAGTAATTAGGGTAATTGTTAAATTCTTGATACAAATAAACATTTTCTTTTAAAAGGAAGTTGAGGGGCACCCAAGTGGCTCAGTTGGTTGAGTGTCTGACTCTTGATTTTGGCTCAGGTCATGATCTCACAATGGTGAGTTCGAGCCCTACGTCAGGCTCCACACTGAGCACGGAGCCTGCTTGAGATTCTCTCTCTCAAAAAAAAAAAGAAAGAGAAAAAAAAAGTTGAAATTAGCTAACAGTTGTTTTGATGTAATTATTAAACATGAGAAAATGTTATTTGTGAGAAACTGGGAACAACACGTGAGACATATCTGCATTTATCTGGCATTTGATAACTGAAAACACTTTTTTTTTTTAACATTGTACTCTTGGATCCCCAAGTCAACATTATCCAGATTCTTTGATCCTGTTCTTTTTCAGCTACTTCCTCCCCCCCCCCCCCCATAAAAGGCCGACAATAAATGATGTAAAGCAAAACCCCTGAGAAATAGAAATGTAGGTGCTTCATCTATACCACGTCTTTCATGGTATTATTACTTAACATTTTTAAGAAATTAGATTTTTACTAGTAAAATGTTACTAAATTTACTTCCCAGCAGCAGCCCAAGACAAGGATACACTTGAAGTCGTTAAAGCTCTAGCTAAGTCAGAACTTCAAAAGGCCAATAACTAACAGTTCTGGAGACAGAGCCATCTGGGCAAAATGTTCCTTCTCAAACAGGGACAGAATATTCTCTGAGATCTTCATAGATTATGTTGGTGTTAGCCAACATACTACCGATTTGGACTGAGCATTTCTGGGTAAGCCTCCTGACTCCGTCAGACTCGCTGCTAGTTTTATAAGACCATTTGAACTGAGTTCTTCACCTACACATAGATTATAGACATTAAACCTCTTTAGGAGAAATGCATATTCAAGCTGTTAGTAGATGAATTAAATACTACACTGAAATACATAATAGAGGAAACACTCTGGTCCTTTGAAATTTAAAATTTTAAATCCTTTTTATATTGGCAGAAAGGATTTGATGTATTCAATGCACTAGATTTGATGGAAAATAAGACCTTCTTGGAAAAACTCAAGTTTGGCATAGGAGATGGCAATTTGCAGTATTATCTGTACAACTGGAGATGTCCAGGAACAGATTCTGAAAAGGTAAGTGAAGTTGACACACCCTTTATAAACTTCATACATTTACCTAGGAAATCCCATACTTGCTTCCCTTAGGATTGGTAAGGTGTTTTTTAGTAGCTTTTAAAACATACAGATCTGTTACACGATAATTTATTTTTTCTTGCTTACCTGTTATGTTTCTTCCCTCCCTAGGTTGGACTAGTATTACAATAGATGGATATTTCTATTTCTAGAACTCTGGCATCATCATTTGTTAATATTCTATTTAATGATTCCTGGAACTGCCATTCCAAAGAAGAATAAAATAAAAGCACAACTTCGGCAAAATCGATGTCGTCGGTAACAATCAGAAAAGATGAAAAAACACCCATACGTGACCAATAGTACATCTTTCTAGCTAGAATGTTAACATTCTTTTTTTCCACTGTTCACCTATTTGTAGGAGGGATGAAAGGGTACAAAGAGCACATTCCTCGAATTTTCAGACTTTTGGCTGTCTCCTGATGAAGAGAAGGGATTTTTCCTCTCTGTAGAAAAGGGACTGTTTTTCTATGGACTGAACAGAAGTCACAGAATTGTGTAAGCAAATCTTTGCTGTTGTGTGGAGATGAACTGCTGCATTTCTTTGATTAAGTGTTGGTCTGTTTGTCCATGTAACAGAATGAAGGACCCATCTGGCAAATCGGTACTTCCCCACCTTGCACAGTGTGATTGAGAGCGTTTATGGAACCCGGACGTGTGTAACTCAGTGAGGAGTGGGGGGTGTCTAAGTATATAGTGAGATCAAAAGGTACCGGGGACTAGTAAGTACATTTATTTCTCCAGGAGCAGAGTCGCCAAATGAGTAAACACATAGATTTGTACTTTGATCTTCAACAGGTCAGTGGATTGGTTTCAGAAGCAAAGTTTTGTGCAAACATGGTCTCTGTGAGTCTACACCCATGGCTGACTAGACTTTGCTGCTGCTGCACATACTCGCTTCTTCTCGGCAGCAACAAGAGATGTGAGGCAAAGAAAATAAAAGCTCTAAAGCCAAAAGAAATGCTCAGTGGAATTTATTAGTGCTATCAGGACATTGATAGTTTGAATGTTTTTATTACTTATGCAAAATTGCACATGTTCCTTTATGCTGACTTTAATTTATCATGAAAGCTGTCATGCTAATGGAAAATGTTATTTGTAAATAAGTGTTCATAATTTTGTTACTGATGGTGTTTTTATCTAGAATTTGAAAACCAGTTTTCTCAGTGTACATATCTACGTGCATATTAACTGCCAGTAGTCCAGGAGGGGGAAAACATGAACGAGGCCACGTGGAAACTGGCTTTGGCTCAAATACCACGAAGTAGATATACTTGTTCCTGCCTTTACTGTACCAGTGCCTAGGCTCTTCAGTCCAGAAAAATTGAATTTTCGACAATATGACAGTCTTCATGTTGTAAGCGGTCAGATGAAACTGGTCGTACCTTATACCAGGCAGGACCTAGCAAACTATGGCCCACGAGCCAAATCCAGCCCATCACCTCTTTTTGTACAGCCCGTGAGCTAAGAATGGTTTTTACATGTTTGAATGGTTCCGGGGGTGGGGGTGGGGGTGGGGGGGGGAGGATCAAAGAAAAATAACATCTTGTGATGTGAAAATTATAGGAAATGCAGATTTCAGCATCCATATATAAAGTGTCATTGGAACACAGCCACACTCACTTGCTTACGCATTTCCTGTGGCTGCTTCACACTACAAAAGGCAGAGTTGTGTTATTCTGACAGCACTGTATGGCCCAAAAGGCCTAGCGTATTTACTACCTGGCCCTTTACAGAAAAAAAAATTTTGTCAGCTCTGACTTACACTAAAGAGCTGAAAGCCACTTTCTGCACAAGATTAAACCCACAGCCGTGGCAGCCCCGAGACCACCACTAGAGGGCGCCCGGGGGGCCACAGTAGTGCCTGAGGACGGGGATGGTTTTTGAAGACCAAGGATTCGGACCCAACTGCATTACCCCATTCTTCCTTAACAGGAGAGTGGCTTTGGAAGCAAAACTGAACTAACTCATTGAAACACCAAGAATTAAGTAAGCGGGATTTTTTTTTTAATTAAAAAAATTTTTTTTCTAATGTTTATTCTTGAGAGAGACAGAGACAGTATGAACGGGGAAGGGGCAGGGAAAGGGAGACACAGTACCCAAAGCAGGCCCCAGGCGCTGAGCTGTCAGCACAGAGCCCCATGTGGGGCTCTAACTCACGAATCTCTCGAGATCATGACCTGAGCCTAAGTCAGGTGTTTAACCACCTAAGTCACCCAGGCGCCCCAAGTAAATGGAATTTTAAGTTAATCTGGACTCAAGGCTCTAGCTGGGAATTAGGGATTTTAATTTAATCTGGCTTTAAGACTATAGTTGGGAATTATATTCCGCTCATTTTTATGGCACAGTCTTACATGAAGCAGGTTTTCAAATAATTGCAGAATTGCCAAATTTTATCACAAGCTCCCCTCGTGATGAGACTATGGCACTTTTCCTTTGTTTACATGATTCAGTTGTAGAATTCAGTTTTCCTGTCGTTTTTAAATGCACTAGTTAATAAATGTCACATTTCCCTCTTTATAATTTAGGCAGATTACCAGTAAATATTTCAAAATTGAAAATCAGTAAAATCACTTGTGTTGATAAAGTTATCAGGACTAAATTTTTTTTTAATGTTTCTTTTTGCGAGAAAGGGAAGGGAGGGGCAGGGAGGAAGGGGGACAGAGGATCCCAAGAGGGCTCCACACTGACAGCAGAGAACCTGATGCAGGGCTTGAACTCATGAACCATGAGATCATGACCTGAGCCGACTTTGGATGCTTACCGACTGAGCCACCCAGGCGCCCCATCAGTTTACTTTTTTTAATTCTCTTCCTGACTTATTTCACCTAATTACCGGCCTACTTTGTACCCATGTTATATTTCCAAGAAAGGAAGTTAACCACGTAAAGGGGTGAACTTCAGCCATTCAAAATACCGTGTCTGGCTTTTTTTTATGAACATTAAGCCTTTCTCCCAAGCTCATGCATTTGCCTACCTACAAAGTTAAATCAACAGGAAGTTAAGAAAAAAAGATTTTTTTGTGATGTTTTTTTTTTTAATTTTTGTTTTAATGTTTATTTATTATTGAGAGACAGAGACAGAGCATGAGCATTGGCGAATCAGAGAGGGGGGAGACACAGAATCAGAGGCAAGCTCCAGGCTCTGTGCAAGCTGTCAGCACAGAGCCTGATGTGGGGCTCGAACCCGCAAACTGCGAGACCACGACCTGAGCCGAAGTCGGTCGCTTAACCCACTGAGCCACCCAGGTGCCCCGTTTTTGTGATGTTTCTAAAGACGATGTATTGTTTGGTGTTTCATAGCTCTTTTAAAGCTGATGATGCATCTGCAGTCCGCTCTCACCGGCAGCACTAACTAGAACCTGTTTACTGTGGTATACCTTCCAAGCCTGCCAGAAAGATGTTAAGTGTCGTGGGATGCAGATTTTCTTGCTTACTAGCATTGGTACCAGCCTCTTGGAAAGTGAATTTATACAAGCATGGACCTTAGTCGCAATAAACTTTTGTTACGATATTCGTACTTCTGGATATTTTCTGCACTTAGTGTTTTCAAGCGTCAGCCCATCTGGCTATACAAAGAGTCTTATACGTATGAAACGGATGTTACCAAAAGTATTCGAGAATATACGTAAAAATAACAAATTTTATTAGTTCCAAGGCTTCTTTGTAAAGTGTCCTCTTACAACTGCGAAACGATAAGTTGACCCAAGATTACTTTGAGGTAGTTTTTTTACCTTTGGGAGGTTTCCTTATCTTATTGGGGTTTGGAATCAGTTTCTTTATTTTAAGGGGTTGTAACACCACAGCCTGCTGACTTCCAACAAGCTTTCTTTTCTGTTTAGCGAGGTCTTCAAAGGACGTGTCCAAAACCTCTCTGTCTCGGCTTTCTGAGGACGCAGTGTCTAAACTTGCCCCGGAGTCCTCGGGTCTGCCTTGAAGCCAGGGCACGTGTAAGCTGGGTACTCGGGGAATTATAGCTCTGACTTCAGCGTCAAAGGCTGTGGTGGTCTTTTTGAACCCCAAGGCCAGGACGCACTTCAGGCCGATGACCGGTGCGAGCCTCTCGCTGAGCCGGGGAACCTGACAAGCGGGAACCGCCCGGCTCAGACTTAACTGAATCAGGTGCGAGGTGAGGATGGCGGGCTTGGCTGACCTGCACACCAGGACCAGCAGCAGCCCGTTCCTTTCCAGAGCGCGGGTGACTTCATTGATGCCAATGGCGAGCTGCTTCCTGACGTCCACGGGGGTCCACCCTGACCCCTGCTCGCTACCTTCTGGCGGTTTCTCCTTCAGGCCTTCGCTCTTCTCAACCTCTGTGCCACACCTGTCTGGGCTTGGTTTTTTTAAAAACTGCTTTCTCCTTTTCTTCTTATCCTCCATCTTCCGAAGCCCAAGAGATTTAAATCTGTCTTCAAGCGTCTGCAGTATGAAGTGCATGTGTTCTCTCTCGAGCGCACTCCAGCAGATGGCGTAAGGGTTGTTCAGCGAGGTCTTTACGGTTAAGGGTCTAGTCTTCCGAACGGAGCCCCTCCCCGGTGCCTGAGGAGCCGCGGCCATTCCGAAAAATCTCTCGTGGAGAAGCAAACGACAAAGTAAAACTTGTGTTACTGGCAGTGCATGTCATAAGAGTATCCTACCTGTACTTTGGTTCTCGATGGGCCACAGCAAGCCTCATTCCACAGAACTGATTACGTGACCATACACCAGACCTCTTTTAAGACTAAGGCATTTATTTTCCCCATTTTTTCATGACTTTGTCTTTATTCGTACACAGGCAATATATACATGTTTTTGCATTACTGCAATCCCCGTGACGTTCTATTTATTTATTTCCTTTATTAAAAATGTTCCATGTTTCTACCTGTTCATGGTCATTCTTTTAAGGACTGTGTGGTATTCTTAACAATTCTGCCAACATTTTCTAAGATGCTCTCCAGTCAGGCTTCATTCAGCAAACACTCCCTGAGCACCTCCGGCGTGCAGGCAGCGTTCCAGTCACTGGGCTCGGCAGGGAACCAAAACCAAGTCCACCTGCACAGAGCTCACTGTGAGCACCCGGAAGCCTCTGCCATTCATGATTACCGACCAGGTGTGAGTTAATCCACGCACACGGTTAAAAACTCAAATGATATTTTCGTTCTATGCCCTTTGTTAGCCTCCCTCCCTCCCCAGACCCTAAGCTTCTGTGTGACCCTCCTCGAACATCTAGAGACACGGGCGTACATTCCCCCTGCCGGTTATTCCAAGAGACTGCTCCAACTGGCAATCTGCTGAAAATCAGGGGAATTTTGTCATGAAACGTGAAAAAGAAAAACAGGAAGGCTCCTTCTTGGGAAGCTGTTGTAAACCACTGATGTGGGAAGCACATCCTGGCTCTCCTTCCCAGAGCAAGCGCATTTCTCTTCCCTCACTTTTATGCCTCCCTTCTTCCTGGGGCTCAGCCCATAGTGACCTACGTGGCAAAGCTGAAGGGGGTTAAACAAGCCAGCCCCCGACGAGTCTGGCGTCTGGAACTGTCCCTGTTTTCAGGTAACCAGATGTTCTCCTTCCAGACAGTCCCTCATTCCAAACCATGTATCCCACTGAGGGCTGCCTTCCCCGACATGCCCCCTGCACCATGAAGTCCGCTCCAGTTCACCCAGGCTGGCTACTACTGATGGAGACAGGCGTCTCTGTGGAGCGTGTCAGAAGCGAGAAGGCACTTTCTCCATGTATCACTTGATTCTCACACAACTCCCATATGATTGCCCAACGTGTGGGTAAGAAAACAGCCTTGACCGGGGCGCCTGGGTGGCGCAGTCGGTTAAGCGTCCGACTTCAGCCAGGTCACGATCTCGCGGTCCGTGAGTTCGAGCCCCGCGTCAGGCTCTGGGCTGATGGCTCAGAGACTGGAGCCTGTTTCCGATTCTGTGTCTCCCTCTCTCTCTGCCCCTCCCCTGTTCATGCTCTGTCTCTCTCTGTCGCAAAAATAAATAAACGTTGGAAAAAAAAAAAATTAAAAAAAAAAAAAAAAAAAACAGCCTTGACTTTAAGCGCCTTGCCCAAAGTCACAACTGGTTTTCCGGACCCAAATTTGATGCCCTTTCAATCCTGGCTGCACCTCAAAAATAACCTGTTGCCTTTTAAAACCTATGGATGGGTTGGTCCTTATACCGCATGTACTGAACTGGGAGCCCTGGGAATAGGGCCAGGGCGTCTATACTTGTAAAAAGCTGCCCAGGTGAATCTGATACTGAACAGGGTTAGGAACTGCTGGGGTAGGGCTGTGGAAAACAGGACGGCCTTTGGAAATGGCATCCTGACCTCCACTGGTCACTCCTCCTCCTAAGTCACCTTCTAACAGAAATCCAAAATTCAGCTCCTTCAGGCAAGGTCAGACCCTGTTCGTGCCAGTTCTGCCGGAGCCTCCGTATCTGCCGCAGAAGCCCGCTGCACAGCACTCCTCGTCCTGCATTTTCCCCGTGTTCCCCTCAAGCTCCGGGAATCAGGAAGTGGGGACTGCGGGAGGCTGGCATCAGCTTGAAGGTGGTCATGAAGACGAGCAAGACAAATCTAACAGGGCTCTTGCCAAACCGCGAGTCTGTCCGCGTGCCTCGGTATTCGAACAGCACAGAATACTTAAATCCTTCAGTAAATACTTACAGTTATGTGCTCCGGAGGGGAGGCCAAGACAGGCGTGGGAACTACCACCTTCAGAATCTAGCCGGGGAGATGAGAACCAAGCAGTTCAATAAGCACAGTCTTAGGGCACATGATCCAGAAAACAAAATACGGACTGATGAGAAGTAACAGTTTTGGAGGAGAAAAACAGGCCTTGCTGAGGTGCCTTTTGCGCTATGTCTTGGGGGCATCCACGACCTAGAAGATCAAGTGCAAACCCTCTAAGGTTGACATACAAGGCCCTCCCCACTCTGCCCCCCCTCCCATCTCCCCACCAGCCTTTCACCTTCTATGCCCCACCAGGCACGATCACACCCCGCCACGGAACCACTTATTGTTTAAGGAGGCCTCCGGTTCCCCAGCTCTACGTGTTCAGGCACACTATTCCCTCTGCCTGCCTGCAATACTCTCCCACCTTCAGCCCCACCACCGCCGATCTTTCTTCCGGTATTTCTGGATTATCCACAATGCACGGAGCCATAAAGTACCAAGTAAAAACCATTCCTGGCCTCACTAGGCTTAGAGCCCATGAAGAAGACGTATCAGCAGGTAATAAAACAAGATGTGCACACTGAGGTCTGGAAACTGCAGGATAGTAAGCACGTGGCAGAAGCCTGACTTAATTGAGGGGGTCAGCAAGGAAGTCCTGGAGAAAGTGACCTTTTTAACCCTACATCTGAAGAGTGCCTGCCAAAGGGAGTAGGAAGCCGAAAGAGTATCCCAGGGAACACGTTCACCAAGGTCTCTGGGGCAGAGATGCTAGAAACGGTGAGGTTATTAGCAAAGGTAGACAAAGGCCAGAGGGTGAAAGTCCTTGCAAGCCTTGTAATGAGAAGCAACCGTAACGTTTAAAGCAGAAGAGTGAAGTGATTAGAAAGGCAATGCAGGAAGATCTTCGCGGATTCCCGGCCTGGTGGCGTCCTCTGCCAAGAGTGGAAGGGGCAAAGAGGTTCCCAGAGAAGGCCTGACGGTGACCTGCACTAGAGTCGCCGCGGAGGGAAAGGCACAGAAATACATCCTAGCTCAAACAGTTAAGAGATAGAATCTACTCGGCTTAGTGTCAGCAACTGGGAGCAGAGCAGAGGAAGGCCTCAGAAATGCCCTCCGGTCTCAGGATCCGGTAGCAGAGGGGAGGACAGCCTCAGTTCCCGGGGGCTGCATTCCTGTCCCGGAGTCACCCCTTCCCCGTGCATGCCCCCCCCTCCCCCCCGTATTTAGTACCCTCGTTCCTCACTACTTACCATACCGAACTGTAGTTACCTTGTGGTCCGTCCCCGCTTCTAGGCAGCGGAGCACTGAAGGACCAGGGTGGACTATGTCTTACTATTTCTCGTACCTACAGACACTTAACTCCAGGAGGACAGAGGGGAGTAAACCGAGGGCCGGAGGCAGGAAAGTACGCAGGTCCGGGCGAGGGGGGTGCGGCCCAGGAGACGGGGTTCCCGGGGAAGACCTGGGGAGCTCGCGAGCCCACCGCCCCCAGGCCTCCGCCCTCCGCGGCGTCCCGGGCTCGATCCCACCCGACGCGCCCCTCCCGTCCTCCGCGTCCCCCTGATCCGACTTCCACTAACGACCGCGACCCCACGGCGCCCACGTGCGCCGCGACGCGCGTGCGCAGAGCCCTCGCCCTACCCGGCTCCGCCTTCCAAACGCTCAGAGAGCTTCCCATCTCGTCATCCCGCCTTGACACTCACCGGGGAGAGAGTCTGCCCACAGCGTCTCGAGGCAGCAACTTGCAAAAAGCCTGAGTTTGGTTGGGAGCGGGGTTGGGAGGCTCAGGACCGCGTCCTATCGCGTCAGTGCGCAGGCGCAATGTCTGTCTCGCGAGACATCACGGTTGCCGTGGTAACCCGCCGCTCACCGTCTCCGAGGCTAGGTCTGGGGGCTCTTCTACGGTAGTCGCGGGAGGGCTGGGTTTTCACTTGTCGCCCACACCCTTCTAATCCAGTTTCTACCTTTCAGCGCTTGGCGGTGTTGGCTCTGTCTCTCTTCCCGCTTTTCTGTATTTGGCTTGCCTAAGGGGACGCAAAACCCTAGTCCTTGTCCCAGTGCCCCCATCTCCGTCGTATCCCCAGTACCAGGAAAATCAAGATAAACGGGGGATGAGGGGTGGTTTGCGATTTAAAAAAAAAAAGTGCTTACAGGCAACAATGTAGGCGATCATGAGCCTCCTGAAAGGAGAGAGTAAAGAAGACTTTGCGTTCTGCGACAGCGGCTCAGAAAAGTCCTCCAAATGTCCGCCGTAGCAACTCCGACCAGTGGAAACTAACGGTTATGAATGGAGTCGCTAGGAAGGCACGGACAGCCGCAAAACAGCTGAAGGACGTTTGCAAGGTCAGGCCTCTGAACCTGTTGATTTAGCTGTGGCGAGAACTTAGAAGAAAGTAGGTTGCTTCTGACTTAAAGAGCCTGCTCCCTCCCCACCCCATTCCTTTCTCTTTTCCAGCCCAATTTAGCGCCCCTCCCCCACTTTACTTTTCCTCTCTCCATCTTTCTCAAAAATTTTCCGTCCTCAATCTCTTCGCTGCTCGTTTTGTTTTCCATTTTTTGGATCTATTTCCTGTATTTTCAGTTTTTGTTACCTACATAGCGCCCAACTGGCGATAAAGTAAACAAAACAAAAAACTGTTCCCTTGGGTCAAAAATTATTGCAGGTTACACAGGGTTAAAGTACAGTTTGATTTTTTTTTTTTAAATCACAATTGAAAAGATTAAGAAGAATGAAGTTACAATGAGTTTGAGTGTAACAACAGGCTTTTGTTTCACAAAATGAATCTTATTGGTTCGTGATGAACTGCCAACATTCAGTTTTAAAGTAGTCTTAGATCTCTAGCTTTTAAGCTGTAACAGAAATGCAGACGCACATACCTAATTGAAATGCTAGAGTGATGGGAAGGAAATGTGAATAAATTTTTGTTCCCCTAAGGTTCCAGACTGTGTAGTTAGATTTGTAGCATCTTCTCAGTTTGCATTCCCTCTGTGAGTATTACCTACCATTTACACCCCATGGCTCTGGGGCCAGGCTGCCTGGATTGAAATCCTAACTCCATCCCTGGCCAAGTATCTGACTCCTAAAGCAAGCTAATTAGCCCTCTCCATGAAGTGATAAAAATAGTACCTGTTGTGCTTATTAGAAGAGATCATCTCTGTAAGATGATTAGCACAGTGGCACAGAAAAAGTGCTGGATAAGTGTAACTGTGATAAATCTAGGAACAATCTGAATTAAGAGTTAATAAAAATTAACAGTAGCCTCTATGATTTTAGTGCATGTGTTTTATTTTGAGACTGCCAATATAATTGCCACAAGAATTTTGCTAAAATGAATAACCACACTTCAAAGAAGTTGGATCACACAAACATTGCAAGAAAAAAACCAAACACTTCTCCCGTGACCCAATTACTTCAAAACACATTTCCTTTCAGTGTTCCTTTCTGATTGGTTTCACATTTGTGTATGTATTTAAATTGTAAATGATAACAGATTAAATTTTGTATTCTGATTTTCTTTCCATATAACTTTTTTCAATGTTTCTCACATAGTCTTCAAATTATCACTTTAACTCACGTGGTGTATATGTATATATATGTACATATGTATATAGAACCTTTTTTTAAATGTTTATTTTTGAGAGAGAGAGAGAGAGAGAGAGATACAGAGTGTGAGTGGGGGAGGGGCAGACAGGGAGGGAGACACAGAATCCAGAGCAGGCTCCAGGCTCTGAGCTGTCAGCATAGAGCCGGTCAAGGAGCTTGAACCCATAAACTGTGAGATCATGACCTGAGCTGAAGTCAGATGCTTAAGGGACTGAGCCATCCAGGCGCCCCTGTATATATAACCTTGTAATGACAGCCATTCAGTTATTTTGCCCTGTAAAGCCTCAATTTGGTCTTTGAATAATGAAGTTTACTTTTTACATTAATTCCAGAATTGGACTATTGGTAGATTTATATGCTTGTCGTGATGTAAGGGTGGTTTAAGGGCCTTGGTGATAAGTCATGTCATTAAGTATCTGTAGATGCAACCTAAACGTGAGACATTTCAAGCCGTTAAGCGATCTCTAAGCAACAGCATGGTGACGTGCCACACATCCATAGATAAGGCCAGTAAGGAGAAAAAGAATCTAATTGGATGTAGGCCATTTATTATACTTCTGAGACAGCAAAAGCAAGATCAGCATGTTTATCAGTTCCCTGCCTCCCTAGGCCCATGGGACATCCCTAGTCCCAGAGATCACTAACCATAGGTGTCATGAGTGATGGGGTCACTGCATTGACAAGCCAGCTTTAAACTTCAGCTGAGCAGTTTCATAGACTTACACAGAAACCTGCAGCTATATATACCCTAAGGTGGCGAGCAGAGAGGGCAGGGGGCAAGGTGAAAAGCATTAGTCTCCACTAAAACTGGGGATGTGGAAGAGAAACACCTTTTTTAAAAATTTTTTTAATGTTTATTTTTGAGAGAGAGAGTTGGGGAGGGGCAGAGAGAGAGGGAGACAGAGTCCGAAGCAGGCTCCAGGCTCTGAGCTGTCAGCACAGACCCTGATGCAGGGCTCAAACTCATGATCCATGAGATCATGACCTGAACTGAAGTCATACATTTAACCAGCAGAGCCACCCAGGCACCCCGAAGAGAAACACCTTTGTGGGAGTCTTCCACAAGATAGGGACCCTCGCTGCAGAAGGGTTCTCAGGCATTCTGCCCCTGCAGTCAAGCCTTGCCTACATGGCTAGATGGAGACATGCAAGGTTGTCAGGGGGCCTTGGAGGAGAGCTGTCCTATTCAAAAAGAGATATTTGAAAGATCTTAAATGGTCAAAGAGCTGTCTGGGGATGTTCTTTTTTTTTTTTTTTAATAGATTCTATTTATTAGAGTTTTGTTTTGTTTATTTTTTGAGGTTTTCTTTTTTTTTTTTAAACTAACCTCTGCACCCAATGTGGAGCTCAAACTCACAACCCCAAGATCTAGAGTCACACGCTCTACTGACTGAGCCAGCCAGGTACCCTTGTTTTGTTTTCTTTTTAAGGGCAGAGGCCTAATGTGATAGGAATCTAGGCTTTAGATTTTCTATAGGTCCTAAAGAGCCAGCACCAGTAATTTTGGAAATAAAGTGTCTGTATGATACAAAATAAGCTACAGGTAACTATTCACAATGTACCATAGATATACATAAACATAAACCTATAATTTTAGACTTTTTTAAAGTAGACATTTATATTGGGGTGCCTGGGTGGCTCAGTGGTTAAGCGTCTGGCTTCGGCTCAGGTCATGATCTCATGGTTCGTGAGTTCGAGCCCCACGTCGGGCTCTGTGCTGACAGCTGGGAGCCTGGAGCTGGCTTCAGATTCTGTGTCTCCCTCTCTCTCTGTGTCTCAGCTGGGCTGGGTGCTAAAAGGCCTCACAGAGAGGTGCCTGTTCAACCAAGACCTGGAGGAAGTGGAGGACTGAGCCGGGGAAGAGTGGGGGAAGGTTAAGGCCCTGAGGCAGGAGTGTGCTTGACCTGTTAGAATGGGGAAAGAGACCCAAGCAGCAGGGGGAGCCCTCGGAAGGAAGGTGAGAATGACAGGAGAGGAGAGAAGTGGCTCTAGGCTTGTAGCCCACGCTAAAGATAATTCTTACCCTGAAGGCTTCCTGGAGGAGGAGGTGCGAGTCTTGAAAGAGGGCCTGGCCAGTTAAGAAGATGGGAAAGAGCATTCCAGACAGTGGGGTGGTAGCTAGCCATGGGCCTGGATAGCTGGGGGTGGGATGTGCATGTGAGGAAGGAGAGCAGTGAAAGATGAGGTTGAACAGGTCAATAGGACCTGAATAATCCTGGACCACCACATACACTATGCAGAGGCTATTCTAAAAGGAGAGTTAGCAGGCGCCTGAGTGGCTCAGTTGGGTGAGCATCCGACTTTGGCTCAGGTCATAATCTTGCGCCTCCGTCCCCCTCTCTCTCTGCCCCTCCCCTGCTTACGTGCTCTCTCTCAAAAATTAAAAAAACATTTTAAAATATAATAAAAATAAAAGAGTTACCGTTTTGCTTCAGACAATAGATCTCAGCCCTGCTGTGTCACTCCTGGTGCTTGCATCCCACAGCCTTTAACATAATCTCTGGTGGCAGGAATCAGGCATTAGGTTTGTGTCTGTGGTTTGTCTTCCAGATTAAATGCTCAGCCACAATTAAGATAAATACTACGCAAAGTGACCTAAAGAGTCATTGCAATCCCTATCAAAATCCCAATGGGCGTTTTTGTTGAATTTAAAAAAATCCTAGGGGCGCCTGAGTGGCTCAGTCTGTTAAGCATCTGACTTCAGCTCAGGTCACGATCTCATGGTTCATCAGTTTGAGTCCCGCGTTGGGCTCTGTGCTTACAGCTCAGAGCCTGGAGCCTGCTTTGGATTCTGTGTCTCCCTCTCTCTCTGCCCCTCCCCTGCTCATGCTCTCTCTCTCTCTCAAAAATAAATAAATATTAAAAAAAATTTTTTTTTAATCCTAAAATTCATATCAGATCTCACAGAACCCCTGAACAGCCAAAGCAATCTTGGGAAATGAAGAACAAAATTGGAGGGCTCACACTTTCAGATATTAACAACGAACTACAAAACTACAGTAATCAAAACAGTGTGGTGTTGGTATAAAGACAGACTTATACATCAATGGAACAGAGAGCCCAGAAATAACTCTCACATAAATGGTCAATTAACTTGTGACAAGGAGGCCAAGACCCTTTAATGGGGAAAGAGCTGTTTTTTCAACAAACAGTGCTGGGAAAACTGGATATCCACATGCATATGAATGAAGTTGGACCCTTACTTACACCCCATGAAAAATGAAACTCAAAGTGGATCAAAGATCCAAACTTATGAGCCAAAACCATAAAACTCATAAAACATAGGGGAAAATCTCTGTGACACTGCATTTGGCAGTGATATCTTGTATCTGACAACAAAAGCACAGGCAACAAAAGAAAAAAATAGATAAATTGGTTCTTCATCAGAATTAATGTTGTGCATCGAAAGACACCATCAAGAGAGTGAAAAGCCACAGGGGAAGATATTTTTGCAAATTATATCTGATAAGGGACTAATATTCAGAATATATAAAGAACAACAACTCAATCACAAAAAGCAAAAACAAACAAAAAACCATGGGGCCCCTGGCTTGCTCAGTTGGTAGAGCATGCAACTCTTGATCTTGGGGTTGTTAGTCTCCCAAAAAGCCAACTCAAAAATGGGCAAAGGACTTGAAAAAGATATTTCTCCAAGGAAGATATACTAATGTCTGATAAGCACATAAAAAGATGCTCAACATCCTTAATCATTAGGGTAATGCAAATCAAAACCATGATGAGATACCACTTCACATCCATGAGGGTGGCTATTATTTTTTTTTTTTTTAATTTTTTTTTCAACGTTTTTTATTTATTTTTGGGACAGAGAGAGACAGAGCATGAACGGGGGAGGGGCAGAGAGAGAGGGAGACACAGAATCGGAAACAGGCTCCAGGCTCCGAGCCATCAGCCCAGAGCCCGACGCGGGGCTCGAACTCACCGACCGCGAGATCGTGACCTGGCTGAAGTCGGACGCTTAACCGACTGCGCCACCCAGGCGCCCCAAAGGGTGGCTATTATTAAAGCAACAGAGGGGCGCTTGGTTGGCTCTGTCGGTTAGGCATCCAACTTTGGCTCAAGTCATGATCCCATGGTTCATGGGTTCAAGTCCCATTTTGGGCTCTGTGCAGACAGCTCACAGCCTGGACCCTCCTTTGGATTCTGTGTCTCCGTCTCTCTCTGCCCCTGCCTGGGTTGCACTCTTTCTCTCAAGAAATAAAATAAAATAAACATTAAAAAAAAAAAAGCAGAAAATAACCAGTGTTGGTGAGGGATACTGTGAAATCTGAACCCTACTACATCACCGGTTGGAATGTAAAATGATGCAGCTGCTGTGGAATACAGTTTGTCAATTCCTCTAAAAGTTAAAACATAGAATGATGATATAACCCAGCAATTCCACTCCTACGATATACCCAAAAGAATTGAAAGCAGGGACTGAACAGATACTAGTATGACAATGGCCATAGTTGCTTTATCCACAAGAGCCAAAAGGTAGAAACAATTTAGATGTCCATCAACGAATGAGTGAATGTCCTATTTACATACAATGGAATATTATTCAGCCATAAAAAGGAATAAAATACTGACACCTGCTACAACATGGATGAACTTGAAAAACATTATGCTAAGTGAAATAAGCCAGTTGCAAAGGGACAAACATTGTGCAATCATGCTGTATAAAGTCCCCAGACTAGGTAAATTCATAGATTAAAAGGTAGAAGAGAGGTTACCAAGGCTGGGGGGAAGGGGAGAAGGTGTTTAATGGGCACAGAGTTTCTATTTAGGAGGATGAAAAAATATTGGAAATACTGGCGATGGTTAACACAGCATTATGAATGTACTTAATGCCACTCTAAATACTATTTTTTCACTCATTTTTCTTTACTATTCCTTTTTTTATCTCATTTTCATTTTTTTCTTTACTTTTTTCTCATTTCTTCCTTTTAATTTTTTTCTCATCTTTTCCTTTTATTTAGTTAGTGTTCAGTTTTGTTTATTTCTATGCTCATCTAGCATTGTGTTTTGATTCCATTACAAAGATCAGCTGATCAGGTGGACTCTGGAATTTTCTTTTGAGGTGACGTGGGCCAAGCTTCTCACCAACTTCTCCCAATTTTAAGTTGGCCTTGGGATACCTTGACTCCAAAGTCAACAGTAAGTCCAACATGCCCCCGGGCCTCTCTGCTGTCTCTGCTGATGAGGGTCCATATGGCCAGCCACCAGCTCTCAAGACCATCATCAAGGGTTAACTTGGCCAAGCTGAAGTTGGCTCGACGCATCCTGCCTTAGGAAAGAGGTGGTCATTAAAATCATTGAAAAGACTTAGCAGAACTCCTCCAAACTCAAGAGACTATCCTGTGAATAAGAATCAGGAAGGCCGTGAACCATCCCAAAACAATTATTTGAAGTGATCCAGACTCTGCCTTGTCCTGGAATACTCTACTGAAAGAGAGGAACTTGAGTTCCTACTGGCTCACGGCAGTCTGCAAGAAAAGAAGGCCACAGGCAAATTCCATCAGATGATGTCTGTGGGGTATGGTCACCAGGAGTGTGTTGTCCGTAGATTTAAAGGCATGTTCTTGGATGCTGACATGGTAAGTTTGAAGATTTTGGCTTCAGTCACAATTCACCTTTGGCAACAAGCTGGGTGCCTCCTTTGGCAGCCCCCTCTCCGTGCTGCCCCGGAACCCCTCCAGGGTCAGATAAGATGGAACCGTGGTGGGTGTGTGGAATCTGAGGGTGTTCTGTAGACACTGGTCAGCGGACCCCTGCCTCCAAGGAGTACTCAGTGGAATATACCATATCCCCTTTTACATATGCAGGAAATGTGAAAAACTGCTCAAGAAATCTCTCATTGTCAGTCTCAGCAAGAGAGCACTTTAGAGCCCAAGATCTATGGATGAATACAGGTCATGGAGATGAACTAAAAAACCCTTATGTGGAGCCACTCCCTGACTACACGGAAGCCTGGTTGAGTTGATCGTGCCCGGGAGTCACACAGGGAAGAGATCAAGACTCGTTGATGGGCCGTAAGCACAAGGAAGCAATGACCTCCTGTTTGCTCCTGAGTTACGAGGGAGCCGAGCTGGAGGGCCATGTCGTGGCCCAGAAACCCCAGGCTTCGGCTGAGCTAACCAACAGCAGCATGCTTTTCTTGTCTCACCAGGTACAGCGTGGAGTCTGCAACACGGAGCAAGGTAGCCGTGAGCTGGCTGTTCTCACCTCTGATTCCTGCTCTAAGAGCGCTCAGCGGAGCAACACAGAACATGGGCCACCTGACAATGGTCAGGTGTCAGGGTAGAAGTTCCACCAGTCCCCCACCCTGCCTGGAGAGGAAGAGACCACCCTCACCTTCAGAAGCAGTGGCCCCTCCACCAGCACAAATCAACTTCTGAATTCCCTGCTTTGGGAGGAGGCTGGCCTCGGCCAGACCTCCATGCAGAAGGGCAGAGACAGCCTCACCCCGCCAGAGTCTGGGGCTTCCACAGCCTGTGCTCCCCTCCACACTCCACCTCTGCACCCCAGTCTCCCAACAAGGCCGCACCCGCAGGGACCCAAGTTTCACGGCCCAGTCAGGCCTCAGGGCTGTGCCCCCCAGACCTCTCAGGTGCCCCAGCCCAGCACAGACTCCCAATTGTGTCCCTTTGGCCACTTCTTCCATCCACACATCAGAAGCAGTGGCAAAGCCACAGAGGGAACCAATTTCCTCCCGGGTGTGGCCGAAGGAAACCCGATCTACCTTGGCAACTTCCCACAGATGAGCCATTCCCGAGGCAGGGGGCGGCAGGGGGCGGCAGGGGACCACTGAGAACTTCTTCAGCCGGTTCAGGTTCAAGTTCATACTGAGACACATCTGTGTTTCAGGTTTGCCAGAAGGAACCTGAAAGCAAACACTGATAGGAGACACTCAGACCTCACAGACTGAGAGCAGAAACAGTGATAAAGGAGAACTGTGGGGAGGCCAAGCCGTGCTCATTACACTTGACATGGGCTGGAAAGAACGTGAATTTCATGCAGCCCAGTGAGAAGGTGCAGGAGACCGGCCAAGGGCTGCACACAAAGAGTGGCCAGTAGGAGCCGAGGAAGAGATTTGCCCCGCTGTGTGTGCAGCGTACTCCGGCCAAGGGGATTTTGCACGGTGGATAGAAGGGTCCATGCGCTCACAGCTATCTCTCAGTGGAGTTCCATTTAAGTGGACAGCAGCACCTCTGTGGCATTCAAAAGCATCGCTTCCAAAACCACGTCAGCTTAACCTTTAAAAGGCTGCCAGGGGGCGCCTGGGTGGCACACGGGGCGCCTGGGTGGCGCAGTCGGTTAAGTGTCCGACTTCAGCCAGGTCACGATCTCACGGTCCGTGAGTTCGAGCCCCGCGTCAGGCTCTGGGCTGATGGCTCAGAGCCTGGAGCCTGTTTCCGATTCTGTGTCTCCCTCTCTCTCTGCCCCTCCCCCGTTCATGCTCTGTCTCTCTCTGTCCCAAAAATAAATAAACGTTGAAAAAAAAAATTAAAAAAAAAAAAAGGCTGCCAGGAGCCTCCAGGGAGACAAGGGGAGGGGCGGGCACCGGCACCCCTACCTGGGCAAGACCGCGGAGGCCCTGTGGTCTTCTTTGTGCCGGAGCCACCAAAGCTCTGCAGCGCTTGGCCCGCTGTTCTCGTGTGCTCATGGGGGAGGCCAGTTGGTGTTTCCACAGGGCAGTTTGGCAGGGCGTCAGAACCCTTAATGGGTTCTTCTGGGAAAAATCTCCCGGGTGACTTTCACCGAGGGCCTCACTAGCATTAGCGCGAAGTCTGCTGCCAAAAATAGTTTGGAGTTTATCATAAGAAAACTCGGCTGCCCCTGATATATGCACGCTTAATGCCGCTTGTGTTTTCGGATGCTCGTTCTGGCTGCGAGTTGGGGGGTGGGTGGGGTAAGCATTAGACTCCCTTGTGCTTGGACAGTGGCTTTAACCTCAGGGACTGGAAGTGAAGGAGGCAGCAAGCAGAAAATCAGCCTGAGTGTCATTGGCTGCTGTGCGACCTTCTCTCATTTGTAATTTTCTTCATTCTACACGATTTATTCCAGAGCGCAGACAGGAGGATGCTTTTCCAGCTCGTTTTATGTGCCGGCATAGTGCTGATACAGGAAAAAAACAAAACAAAACAAGACAGTATGAGGAAGGGAAGTTACAAAATAAAGATGGATGAAAAATCCCTCAAAATATAACTCACAGTCCAGTCATGTATTTAAAAAAAGAGAAACATTTCATCAAGTTCAAGTCAAAATTAATAAGGAATGCAAGGTTGGTTTAACAATCGAAAATCAGTTCATGTAAGCTCTCTTGAAAAGATTAAAAGGGAAACATATGATCATCCCAATCCCAACAGAGACATTAAAAAAAGCTTTTGATGGGGCGCCTGGGTGGCGCAGTCGGTTAAGCGTCCGACTTCAGCCAGGTCACGATCTCGCGGTCCGTGAGTTCGAGCCCCGCGTCGGGCTCTGGGCTGATGGCTCGGAGCCTGGAGCCTGTTTCCGATTCCGTGTCTCCCTCTCTCTCTGCCCCTCCCCCGTTCATGCTCTGTCTCTCTCTGTCCCAAAAATAAATAAAAACGTTGAAAAAGAAAAAAAAAAAAAAAAAGCTTTTGATGAAATTCTACATCCATTTATGAAAACAAGTTTTGCCAAACTACAAATAGGAAGAAACCTCCTTAACCTACTAAAACATGTATATCCATCAAAATAAGCCAGCTGCAGTGAACATATCACATTTGATGGTGAAACACTGAACACGTTACCTTTAAGGAACCATATACTATTCCTAGCCATTATTATACTCAGGTCCTGGCTAGTGCAGAAAGGCAAGGAAAAGAAAGATTTGAGGAATGCAAAGGACTAAGTAAAACTATCATCATTCATAGACTATTGTTTGATAAATAGAAAACCCCAAATCGTTTACTGAAAAGTAATTAAAACTTAAGAGATCTATCAAGGCTGCTGGATAAAGAGTCAATAGACAACAACTCCCTTTCTCTGTACCAGTTACAAAAGGATGAACAATGCAAATATTTTAAAGACTTCATCTATAACATAATAAAAAAATTACAAAGATACTTAGAAAGAAATCCCCTTAAGGGGCTCCTGGGTGTCTCAGTCAGTTAGGCATCGGACTCTTGATCTCAGCACAGGTGTTGATCTCAGGATGGTGTGTTCAAGCCCCGAGTTGGGCTCTGTGCTGGGCATGAAGCCTACTTAAAAAAAAAAAAAAATACACATAAGATGTGTAGACCTTTAATGGAGAAAATTGGAAAACTCTCTGAAAACATTAAAGAAAACTAATTGAAAAAGATATGAGTCATGAATAGTGAAACTCTGTCACAAAAATATCTGCTTCTCCTCCCCCACCCAACTGATGTAGCTTTTCAATGCAATTCTAAGAAAAATTCAAGAATTTTCTTTTGTGGAACATGACTCATGGATGTTAGAGTTTAGAGGGAAGAGCAAAGTGCCAGAACAACGCTTTGTGAAGATGAACAAAATAGGTAGGATTTAATGATTAAGACAGTGTGACATGAGTGGAGGGATAAACAAAGGGAGAGTCCAAAAAAACGATTATATAATTGCATCTTGTGTTTTCTTTTTTATTTTATTTTATTTAAAAAAATTTTTAAATGTTTTTATTTTTGAGAGAGAGAGAGACAGAGTGTGAGTGGGGGAGACACAGAATTGGAAGCAGGCTCCAGGCTCTGAGCTGTCAGCACAGAGCCCAATGCCGGACTCGAACTCACAAACAATGAGATCATGACCTGAGTCAAATTTGGATGCTTAACCGACTGAGCCACCCAGGTGCGCCACACCTGGTGTTTTCTTAAACACACTCTAATCAGCCTTTGTCCCCCACCACTGCACTGAAACTTCTCTCTCCAGGTTGTCAGTGATCTTGACAATGACCAAGATCCAATCGATAACTCTCAGTCCTCCTCCCCCCTGACATGCTTTCTCACTTGATGTGCTTTCTGGACACCACATTCTCTTGGTTTTTCTCTTACTCAATGACCACTTCTTCTCTGTCTCCTACGCTCATTCTTCCTCTCCTTTCCAAGCTCTTAATGTTGTGATTTCCCATGGCTTAGTCTTCAATCCTCTTTCTTCATTTATATACACTCAGTTTCTAGAGTCACCCAGTCTGAGGGTTCTAAATACTATCTCTCTGTTCATGAGTACCACATTAATGTACCCCGCCCAAACTAGACTTGCTATCCAACTGCCTATTTGACATCTCACTTGGATGTCTGATATCTCAAAACTCACATGTCCAGAACTAAACTTCTGATCTTTGCTCCCCGCCAAACCTACTCCACCAGTGGGCCTCCCAGTGACTCAGGCCAACACTCTTGGAATTATCCCGACTCCTCTCTTTCCTTCACATCCCATGTAGAATCTTTGAGGGACTACTGTTGACATTACCTTCAAAATATATCCAGAATCTGAGATACTTCTCACTACTACCACCTGAGTTTGAGACACCCCGTAAGTTCTTCTCTGGATTATAATTATGGTAAAGATTCTGCTTCCAACCTTGTTTCCCTGCAATCTATTTTCAACACAGCAACAAGAGTGATCCCTTTAAAAAGTAGTGGTATCTTGGCAGATCGCACCCAAAACTCTTCAATGGTTCTGTTTCACTCCCATTTAACCCCAAATGCCTTTGTGGAAGGTCTTGTCCGGTTTCCATCTTCTATTCCCTGGCCTCTTCTGCTCCTCTGCTCTGGCCACACTGGCTCCTTGGTGTTCTTCACACCTGCCGGGGAAGCTCACTCTTGAGGGTCTCTGTATTGGATGCAGCTCTTAGGGGGTCTTCCTGATCAGCTCTTTCACCTCCTTCAAACTTTTACTCAAATGCCATCTTCTCAAAGAGACCTACCCTGTGTCCCCTACTTACCATTGCGGGTTACCTCTTCTACCCCACATACCCACGACTGCCCATCTCAGCAATCAGAAAGAATGAAACCTTGCCATTTGCAACAAGGCGGATGCTGAGTGAAGTAAGGCAGTCAGAGGAAGAGAAGTATCATATGATTTCACTCATATGTGGAATTTGAGAAACAAAACAGATGAACATAGGGGAAGGGAAGGAAAAATAAGATAAACACAGAGAGGGAGGCAAAGCATAAGGGACTCTTAAATACAGAGAACAAACTGAGGGTTGCTGGAGGGGTTTGGGGTGGGGGGTTGGGCTACATGGGGGATGGGCATCAAGGAGGGCATTTGTTGGGATGAGCACTGGGTGTTATATGTAAGTGATAAATCACTAAATTCTACTCCTGACATCATTATTACATTATATGTTAATTAACTTGGATTCAAATTAAAAAAAAAAAAAGACTTACCATCTCTTTTGCTCTTTTTTTTTTTTTAAATTTTTTTTTTCAACGTTTTTATTTATTTTTGGGACAGAGAGAGACAGAGCATGAACCGGGGAGGGGCAGAGAGAGAGGGAGACACAGAATCGGAAACAGGCTCCAGGCTCTGAGCCATCAGCCCAGAGCCTGACGCGGGGCTCGAACTCACGGACCGCGAGATCGTGACCTGGCTGAAGTCGGACGCTTAACCGACTGCGCCACCCAGGCGCCCCTCTTTTGCTCTTTTTAAAAATTGCACTTATCAGGGCATCTGGGTGGCTGAGTTGGTTGAACGTTCGACTCTTTATTTCAGCTCAGGTCATGATCTCCTGGTTCCTGAGATCGAGCGCCATGTCGGGCTCTGTGCTGAGAGCACTGACCCTGCTTGGGATTTTGTCTCTCCCTCTCATGCTCTCGCTCTCTCACTCTCAAAAATAAATAAATAAACTTAAAAAAAATTTTTTTAATTGCACTTATAATCTAAAATCTTTTAATAGACTATAGAATTCACTTATTATATATGGTATTGTCTGCAATGCCCTACCAGAATGTAATGCGAGGATGGGGATTCTTGTTTGTTCTGTTGACTAATGTCTTTCAAGAACCTAAAACAGTGCCTTGCTCATAGTGGGCACTCAGTAACTATTTGAATGAATGAATGAGGAAGATAGGATATAATGGAATCAAGGGAGTCACAAAGGTAAGGATAATGTTCTATTTATTTTAAAAAAATCTTTAATGTCCACTTATTTATTTTGAGAGAGAGAGAGGGCATGAGCAGGGAGGGGCAGAGAGAGAGAGAGGGAGAGAGAGAGAATCCCACACAGGCTCTGCACTGCCAGCGAAGAGCCTGGAGTAGGGCTCTAACTCATGAGCTGTGAGATCATGCCTGAGCCGAAGTCAATTTAACCAACTGAGCCACCCAGGCACCCTGGTAATGTTCTATTTCTTAAACTGGTGGTAGTTTCATAAATGTGCCCTTTATTTTTAAAATTTTACATATATATGAGTGTATGTATGTATATTGATCTGTAATCAATATTTAACAATATAGTAAAAAAAAAAAAAAAAGAACTTGATTGTCCAAATTGATTCATTTCCTAAGGGCTCCAGAAAGCTGGGTTTTCACTGTACGTAGTATATTATTATCACTGGACAGAGACATCAATATATCCATTGTCTTTCCTTTCTTTTTGTTCCTTGGAACAAGGCACCATGGCTCTAGCCTCTGGTCAGAGGAGGGCAACTCAAGAGAACATGCTTTGAGAGTTCTTAACATTAATTAATAAAACAGCACAGTGTGCCTTCCCTTTCCCCTTTTCCTGATTTTTAAAAAATGTTTATTTTGGGGGCGCCTGGGTGGCGCAGTCGGTTAAGCGTCCGACTTCAGCCAGGTCACGATCTCGCGGTCCGTGAGTTCGAGCCCCGCGTCAGGCCCTGGGCTGATGGCTCGGAGCCTGGAGCCTGTTTCCGATTCTGTGTCTCCCTCTCTCTGCCCCTCCCCCGTTCATGCTCTGTCTCTCTCTGTCCCAAAAATAAATAAAAAACGTTGAAAAAAAATTAAAAAAAAAAATGTTTATTTTTGAGAGAGAGACAGAGACAGAGATAGAGCACAAGTGGAGGAGGGGCAGAGGGAGAAGGAGACACAGAATCCCAAGCAGGCTCAGCCTGGGAGCTGTCAGCACAGAGCCCCACGCAGGGCTCGAACCCATGAACCTCAAGATCATGACCCAGAGGAGTCAGAGGCCCTTCATTTCCTGATTTCTTATAATGACTATAATGCCCAAATGTCTCAGCTACAGGTTCACACGGATACTGGCCCTCACCCCAGTATTTCCCTACTGGAACACTTGAGGGCTTCCCCAGCTGAGAAAGCACTCACTGTCCTGAAGCTGCCTTTCTTTTGCCTTTGTACCCCACAGTACACCTGGAAATTTAAAAACTAAAAACCAAAAAAAGCCTGGCCATTGCGTTTTGTTAACATTAGCTTTTTGTCTTTTACTTGGAAATTCATTGATTATACCATGAAAAAATTTTCAAGGAGAAAACTTAAAAACCAAGGGATTGGGGCGCCTGGGTGGCGCAGTCGGTTAAGCGTCCGACTTCAGCCAGGTCACGATCTCGCGGTCCGTGAGTTCGAGCCCCGCGTCAGGCTCTGGGCTGATGGCTCAGAGCCTGGAGGCTGTTTCCGATTCTGTGTCTCCCTCTCTCTCTGCCCCTCCCCCCGTTCATGCTCTGTCTCTCTCTGTCCCAAAAATAAATAAACGTTGAAAAAAAAATTAAAAAAAAACAAACGAAGGGATTTACACGAAAAAGAAAAGCAAATATTTTTTTTAAATGTAGTTTTATGCAAAAACAAGCTAAAATGAAAAAAAAAAAAAACCAAGCTAAAATGTTTTAGGCCCTATCTTTCCCATCTCTTGCATGGTTATATGTTGTATTGTTAGATGTTTCAAGTCAGTAACTTTCTAAATCCTGAATTTGTCAGTTCTTCCCGGCACCTGGCTCCATGAAAGTTTTTTTTTTTTAATACTGTTTTTTTTTTTTTTTTTAATGTTTATTTGAGACAGAGAGAGACAGAACATGAACGGGGGAGGGGCAGAGAGAGAGAGAGAGGGAGACACAATCAGAAGCAGGCTCCAGGCTCTGAGCCATCAGCCCAGAGCCCGACGTGGGGCTCGAACTCACGGACCGGGAGATAGTGACCTGAGCTGAAGTCGGACGCTTAACCGACTGAGCCACCCAGGCGCCCAATACTGTTTATTTTTGAGAGAGAGTGCGAGCAGGGAAGTGGCAGAGAGAGGGAGACACAGAATCCAAAGCAGGCTCCAGGCTCCAAGCTCCAGCACAGAGCCGGATCCAGGGCTTGAACTCACGAACACTGAGATCATGACCTGATCTGAAGTCAGACACCCAACCAACTGAGTCATCCACGAAAGTTTCTTTTAAATGAAGAGTTGGAGGTAGTGGTGGGCGGGGGAGGTGGGGCACCTGGGGCTCGGTGGGTTAAGCCTCTGACTCTTAATTTCAGCTCAGGTCATTATCTCACGGTTTGTGGGACAGAGCGCCTCCCGCCCCGCTTGCAGCGTGGAGTCAGGTTGGGATTCTTTCTCTCCCCCTCTGTCCCTTCCCCACTTGTGCTCTGTCTCAAAAATAAACATTTAAAAATATATAAAAACATAAATGAAGAATGGAAAATTAACTCCTCATATCACCAGAAAATGCTGTTCCAGTTCTTTGAACAATTAATCCAATGTGAATCACAACCTCATTCTGTGTATCTGTAGACCTGCGGTGACATTGGATTTGTTCCCCTGGCGAAAGGGTTCAAATTGAATACGCACGTAGTTTTGTGCCTTTGCCCTAACTGAGAACTAGTTAGGGTGGTTGCAGCACGTGTTCAGAACGTATTTTTGCTTTTTAAAGAGAAGACGCCTTTTTCATTGCCGATGAACTGTACCTAGAGATGGGAGAGGAGACGTGAGAGGTCTCAATATACTGCCTACAGTCCAGGTTCCTCCGTTTACGAAGGGGCGGAGGTATACATATATACACAAAAAGGAATCCCCACTGATTTCCGTGCCCTGCAGAGACCTCTCTGGATTTCCTGAAAACGGTCTCTTGAGAAAGAATTGGGGAGGGAGCCAAGAGCGGAGAGGAACTCATTTAAATTCCCAGCTCCTTCCCTTTCCAGTTCCAAGCTTCACCCTCTCTCTCAACTGACTACCCTCGCGCGAGGCTGGAGAGCCGGACAGCTGCCCCCTACACGGCCGGTGCGGCTCACAGCTCAGCCCCGCCCCCAGAACCAATGGCCAATGGGAGCCATGCGGGCCCAGAGCGCGACCAATGGTAGCTGGCGGGCGGAGGCGCGCCGCCATTTAAGGAGCCGCGGGGCGGGGTCTGGGTGAGTGTGCGTCGGGAGTGTGGCTGCAGTTGGGTTTTGTGACCATGTCTCTGCAGGTAAGTCGAAGGCCGTGAGGGAGGGTTTGCCCCCCCACCCCCCCGAGGGAATCGCTGCAGTGGGGCTTGTGGCTAGCGTGATGCTCCTGGCCGGCGGGCCGCTCGGACCTGGAACTTGGGACAGTTGCTGCCTGCAGTCCTCTTGCCCCCGTTTCCTCCCCTTCCCTCATCCCCGCTCCCGCCTGCCCCGAATTGTCCGTGGTGACCCCGAGGACACTCCCACCTGCTTCGCGAGCGTCCACTCATGGCAGTGGGGACGGCACCGGTGCCATCTATGGATGGCGAGCCGGGGTTCCCTATGGCAACGCTTGTGAACCCCGGGGATTGGTTAAACGCCAAGTAGGCTCACGTTCCCAGGAGGACGGACACCGAGTTGCTCCGGGAGGACCAGGCGGCCCTGCCCCTCCAGTTCTTCCCATCTGAGAAATGGAGGCGAGGGCGGCTGGGGTCCCACCCGCACCGCCTCGCTCCTTGGTACAGCCAGGGGCCTCTCTCAGGCAAAAGTTGTTTTGGGCAGCAGAGAGCTGTAAAACTACAATAAAAAAATACTATTTTGCTGATATGCGAAAAAAGTAAATGTTCAGGGTGGGAACTTTGGGGAAAGAGAACTAATGTAAATAAAGGCCATCAGGAATTCCTTCACCCAAATGACAACCACTGCTAACACGATGGATTCGTTTCTAGTATGTGTGAAAAATGTGTACGTGTATATATATGCCTGTACGTGCTTGCACATACAGGTGCATGTATACATAGATACATGTGCATGGTATAAGTGTGTATATACACACACTGATTCGATTATGCTCTTATGTGTATACAGTTTTGTTCCTGTACCTATCACTGTATTATGAGCCCCCTTCCAAGCCCCTGTCTGTCCTTCGGGTGCTGACCCCTCAGGCTTGGGCTAAGCGCCATGTCCTCTGGGAAGGCTTCTTCCACGCCCGCTGACACTCTGTCCTCTGTGTCCCCAGAGTGCCTGCAGCTCCTCCACTATAGCAAGTATCACGTGATCACTGTTGACTTGCTCATCTCCCACTGGAGCCCGAGCTCCTTGGGCGCCGGCTGCCCTGTTTCGTCCCCATGTGCCTGGCAAAGGCCTGGCACATCATAGGTGTTCAGTACGTGCATTAAGTAGTATGATCCAAGTGATGAGCTCTGGCTGGGCAGAGTCAACAGAATGAAATCAAGAATATGTGCTTTCTTAATGGCATTTAATCTTAACACCTTCCCCCTGAGGTTATTATTTTTTTTTTAATTTTTTTTTCAACGTTTATTTATTTTTGGGACAGAGAGAGACAGAGCATGAACGGGGGAGGGGCAGAGAGAGAGGGAGACACAGAATCGGAAACAGGCTCCAGGCTCTGAGCCATCAGCCCAGAGCCCGACGCGGGTCTCGAACTCACGGACCGCGAGATCGTGACCTGGCTGAAGTCGGACGCTCAACCGACTGCGCCACCCAGGCGCCCCCCCCCCCCCCCGAGGTTAATAGTATCATTTTTGGGGGGGGTGTGGAGTCTGAATCACAAGAACTTTGTTGCTAGCATAGAGTCCCATGGCATTGTCTCTCAAAGCTAGAATTCAAACCCAAGATCCTGATGTGAGGGCAGTGCTCTTTCCACTTGAGCTCCTCATGGTTGCACTGGGAAGGGCCCCATAGAGAGGGTACATGGGAGCCACACCATGGAGCAGGAATGTATCAAGTTGTGGCACCACAAAATGGCACACTGGATGGAAAGAATGATCTTGGTCCCTGCTCTGGAATGGGCTTCTCTACCCTGGAAGGGAGAAGAAAGGGGGATCCTTGAAGTTGTGTGTGAAACTGTGTCAGGGGCTGACCTCTTGTAAAGAGGGCCAAGCGTTTCATTAGGTTATCAAATGGTTCCATGTTCCCCCACATTATGAGGAACGCTTTTCCAGAAGTTCCTTCCTGGAAGGCAGGGACCTAGCATGGTTGTTGAGAATCCTTAGAATTCTCCTCAAGGCTTGGCTTGCCAAGGGGAATTGGGTTTCTGTCACTGGGAAAGGGCATAAGACCTTACAGCAAGCAAATCTGGAGGCAAAGATCCCTATGCCTCTGAATAGCCCTGCCCGGCCCTTAGGAAGCTGTGGGTACTTATGGAGCATTTTCATTTTGTCCTGATTATAGACACAAGAGGGACACACTATAGAACATTTGGAGAGTATAGAAAGTGGTAAAACACCAGAAAACTTACCAATAATCAGAGGCAATTACTGTTTGCATATTTTAGTATACTTCTTGCTGGTCTTTATTTTTTCTACATGGCTTACAAAGCTGAGTGTATAAAGACAATTTGGTATTATTTGTTAAATCAACATATTTTTCATTGTGAATAAGTTTTCTCTAGCATTAGGTGTTTTTTTTTCCCCACAAAGAGACTTAAAATAATAATGGTAGCTTTGTTAAACACTCACCATGTCCCAGGCACTATTTAAAATATTTTATATGTGTTGGGACGCCTAAGTGACTCAGTTGATTAAGCATCCAACTGTTGACTTTCTCTCAGGTCATGTCTCATGGTTCGTGACTTTGAGCCCCACGTCGGCTCTGCACTGACAGTGTGTGGCCTACTTGGGATTCTCTCTCCTCTCCACACCCCCCCCTCAAATAAATAAATAAACTTAAATAACTATTTTACATGTGTTAACCTGATTAATCTTGCCAACAACCTTGTGGATAGGTAGTATTATTGTCCCATATTCTGGCTGAGAAAACAGACACAGGTTAAATAACTTCCAAGGACACATAGCTCTTAAGAGATGAAGCTGAGATTCTAATTGGGGCAGTCTGGCTCTGGAGCAAGTGTTTTTGTTTTTGTTTTTGTTTTTGTTTTTTGAGAGAGAGAGTGCACGTGAGCAGTAGAGGGAGAGAGAATCCTAAGCAGGCCCTGTGTTCAGCACGGAGCCCGATGTGGGGCCTGATCTTATGACCCTGAGATCATGACCTGAGCCAAAATCAAGAGTCAGATACTCAACTGACTGAGTCATCCAGGCACCCCTAAAGCCTGCGTTCTTAACCATGACATTGTTTAAAGCAGTTGGCAACTTCCTAGAAAGAAACTCGGAAAGAGAAGGCAGGGTGTATGACCCTTGTCACATGCACCCATGCTTCTTAGACCCTTGTAAGGATTAATTAGGAGGCTGGGCCATTTTCCAGGTTATTTAGGTTGGAGAACCCAGTCTCTCTGATTTACAAGTGATTTTTGTCCATGACGAAACAACTGTCCTAGTTGTGCTACTGTTCTGTCTTTGGCGCTGAAGGAAACTTTATCCAGCACCTCTGCTGAGATCACTGAGGTTCTGACATTACATTGGGGCTATCCACTTTCTGTACTGGGACTTTGGATATTTGGATCAAAGGCAGCTCTGCATTGGAGAAAGAAAATGGGGGTGGGGGTGGAATGCCTTCTTGAGCTTTTCTTGTTTGATACCCAGGCCGGTGACATTTCCTGCTTATCCCTGATTTATTTTTTTAACGTTTATTTATTTTTGAGACAGGGAGAGACAGAGCATGAACAGGGGAGGGTCAGAGAGAGGGAGACACAGAGTCTGAAACAGGCTCCAGGCTCTGAGCTGTCAGCACAGAGCCTGACGCGGGGCTAGAACTCAAGGACTGCGAGATCATGACCCGAGCCGAAGTCGGCCGTTCAACCGACTGAGCCACCCAGGCGCCCCTGCTTATCCCTGATTTAAATAACACAAGGTAAAATAACGTTTATTTATTTTTTTTAAAGAATAGAAAAATTCTATTAAGGAAAATAGTTACCAAAGCCCTTTTTAGAGAAACGAAGAGGTTATAAGACAAGGGATAAAGCTAAGAGCACACAGGGGCCTCCTGGCTGGCTCAGTCTGTGGTGCGGGCAGCTCTTGATCTCAGGGTCATGGGTTCGAGTCCCACACTGGGGGCAGAGATTACTTGAGTAAAATATAAAACAAAATCTTTTTAAAAATCCTGGGAGCCCATAGACATTCCTCTGTGCAGAATATGTCAACAGGGAGCTGCCGGCCAGCCTGACGCTCTTTGGGAGTTGGGCAAAGAGGAACCGGGTGGTGAAAGCTCTCGACAGAGACTGGTTGGTAGCAAAGCTATTGCAAATGGCAAAGGGTGGATTTAGGAAGGAGAGGGGGAAGCGTCCATGAGGGGGATCAACAAAGCTGCACTAAGTGTAATTTGTTTTTAAAAAGTTATATTTGTATGCTTTAAACTTACAACAAATGTGGGTTGAAATTTCTCTTGATAGATTTTTTTTTTGCCACCTTTTGACCGCATCCATCCATTTCCCCCACCCTTCATCCCCACCTGTGGTAACTGCCAATCTGTCCTCCTTTTCCCTAAGTTTAGTGACCTTAGATTCCACATACAAGTGAGGTCCTTTAGTATTTGTTGGCCTCTGTCTGACTTCACCTCACATAATGCCCTCAGGGCCCATCCTTGTTGCTGCTCATGGCAGGATCTCCTTCCCTTTTATGGCTGAATGATATTCCAGGATGTGTGTGTAAGTGTCTGTATAATATTTTCCTTATCCATTCATCCATCATTGTGATGAGGGACCATAAGGCAAGCTGAGGGTCAAGCACCAGCTAGCACAACCCACCCCCCCTTGCCACCCCAGGTGGGATATGTGTGACATTCCTCAGACACTCCTGGCTGCCCAAGAACAAAGGAAAGGACAGAAGATAAATGGTTAGACTGATAGAGTCTCCCTCAATTTACAAATATCTTAGTAGTAATATCACAAGAAAAAGGCAATCTTATCAGTAGCCTAAAGTCCAGGAACTGCCTACTTTCCTAATGTTAATGCTTTGCTAGAGGGAAACACAACCTTAGCTTGACAATAGCTAGGCCTCCAGTAATCTATGAGTCTTCTTTAGCATCTGGAAATCCCTTTGCTGACAGCTCAGAGCCTGGAGCCTGCTTCTGGATTCTGCGTCTCCCTCTTTCTCTGCCCCTCCCCTGTTCGCCCTTGTCTGCCTCTCGAAAAAAAAATAAACATTAAAAAAAAAAAACGCTTCCTCTTGACTTTACCTCCCCCATCTCCATAGTGTATAACCAGTCATTGTTCACAACCCCAGTGCTGCTCTTTCTGCCCACAGGTCCTGTCCCCGTGCTTTAATAATAATCACCCTTTTGCGCCTCTTCAAGAATTCTTTCTTGGCCATCGGTTCTGAACCCCCCCCCATCACCCCAAAACCTCATTGATAGGACACTCAACTTGTACTTTCCATGTCTTGACTCTTGTTAAGAACAAAAACCAGAACCACTGGGCATGACCGTGGGGGTGCCAGCATCGCTGTGAGACAGGGGTTTTGCTTCCACCCAGAGGTAGAATTGCTGGATCACGTGGGAGCTGGATTTTTAATTTGTTGTTTTCCACTGTGGCTGCACCAGTTTATGTTCCCACCCATAGCGCAGGAAGGTTCCCTTTTCTCCAAGGTCTCACCAACACTATTTCTTGTCTTTTGATTTTAACCATCCTAATAAGAGTGAGGTCATATCTCATAGTGGCTTTGATGTGCATTTCCTGGTGATGAGTGATGTTGAGCACCTTTCCATGTGTCTGTTGGCCATCTCTATGTCTTATTTATTTTTTCTTAATTTATAAAGGATGTATTAGATTTTTTTCAGAAAAATTCTCTAAACTACATAACTAAGTTCTACACAGACAAGCTCTCATTCTTCATTTAGCCTTGATTTTCTTAGTTTTCACGTTTCTGATCATCTGCCATCTTTTTGTTATTATCTCCATTTTATTTATTTATTTTTAACTTATTTATTTAAATTCAAGTTAATTAACAATTTTTTTCATCCACTGTCACCATTTGGCATTTTGTTTTTTCTGCGTTCCCCAAGCATTATTCAGCAACTGGGCTGCGGCCCTTCTCACTGGTAACCTCTTCTTTTCAAGAGACAGGCACTTATTTACAATAGTTCTGTCGGTTCTGGGACCATATGAAGAATCCTGTCTAAAGGCTTTCCCTGCTTGTTGTCTTGAATCTCAGATCCTGATCTTTCAGCCTCAGAGCAAGTAGCTTTCATTCTAGACTGTACTTTCTATGCTTTCTCTTCAGCTTTCTGGGACTCGTTTCTTTTTTTGTATTTTTCGTTTTTCTTCTGCAAATGAGCTTCTTTCTACTTTCCTGATGACTTCTTTATGTTGTCTGGCCAGCTGTAGTTAACTTGTCTGGAATGTTATCTGGGAGGGGTTTTCTTTCTCTTCTTCTTTTTGCCTTCTTCTGAAGCCCTTTACCAGTGCGCACCCCTGACGCCCCGCCTGAAGCCCAACCACCGCTCCTCCTCTCGGCCTTCCCCAAAAGGGAGCGCCACATGCTACCGCGCTGCTGAGCCGCGCCTCCTTCTCCTCCCCCAGGGGGTGCTCCGCTTCCCCTACCATCCCACCCCCCCCCCCCCCAGGTGATGCCCTGCTTCGCGGTCCTCCCGCAGAGGGTGCTCTGTGCTCCACCTCCTACGCTGGGCGGGCCAGCTCTCCACCCACATCACTAGTGACGGGGTGCGAGAGGATCTGTGCAGCGTCGGACCCTTTCCATTTGCCTTCCTTTCCCATTTTGTTTAATTGATTTTTTTAAAGCTATCGAGTGGTATGAATTCTTTATATTTTTTAAATGTTAAGCATTTTTTATTTTATTTCATTTTTGCATTGTTTATTTTTTAATTTTTTTTCAATATATGAAATTTATTGTCTAATTGGTTTCCATACCACACCCAGTGCTCATCCCAAAAGGTGCCCTCCTCAATACCCATCACCCACCCCCCATCAACCCTCAGTTTGTTCTCAGTTTTTAAGAGTCTCTTATGCTTTGGCTCTCTTCCACTCTAACCTCTTTCTTTTTTTTCCTTCCCCTCCCCCATGGGTTTCTGTTAAGTTTCTCAGGATCCACATAAGAGTGAAACCATATGGTATCTGTCTTTCTCTGTATGGCTTATTTCACTCAGCATCACGCTCTCCAGTTCCATCCACGTTGCTACAAAGGGCCATATTTCATTCTTTCTCATTGCCACATAGTACTCCATTGTGTATATAAACCACAATTTCTTTATCCATTCATCAGTTGATGGGATTTAGGCTCTTTCCATAATTTGGCTATTGTTGAGAGTGCTGCTATAAACATTGGGGTACAAGTGCCCCTATGCATCAGTACTCCTGTATCCCTCGGGTAAATTCCTAGCAGTGCTACTGCTGGGTCATAGGGTAGGTCTGTTTTAAATTTTCTGAGGAACTTCCACACTGTTTTCCAAAGTGGCTGTACCAATTTGCATTCCCACCAACAGTATTAAGCACTTTTTAAAGATACATGATTTGCAAATATTTTTTCCCATTCCATAGGTTGCCTTTTCATTTTGTTGATGCTTTTCTTTACCTTGTAGAACTTTTCAGCGTGATGGAGTCTCACGTCTTTATTTTTGTTTTAGTTGCCCTTGCTTCTGGTGTCAGATCCGATCATTGCCGAGACCAGTGTCTGCCCCCTATATTTTCTGTCTAGGAGTTTTATGGTCTAAACCAAAGGTCTTACTTGACCTTACTTTAAATCCACTTTGGGGGGCGCCTGGGTGGCGCAGTCGGTTAAGTGTCCGACTTCAGCCAGGTCACGATCTCGCGGTCCGGTCCGTGAGTTCGAGCCCCGCGTCAGGCTCTGGGCTGATGGCTCAGAGCCTGGAGCCTGTTTCCGATTCTGTGTCTCCCTCTCTCTCTGCCCCTCCCCCGTTCATGCTCCGTCTCTCTCTGTCCCCAAAATAAATAAACGTTGAAAAAAAAAATTAAAAAAAAAATAAATTAATTAAAAAAAAATAAATAAATCCACTTTGGGTTGTGCATAGTGTCAGATAGTGGTCCAGTTTCATTCTTCTGTATGTGGCAGTCAAGTGGTCCCAGCACCATTTGGTGAGGAGAGTGACCTTTCCCCCATTCTACATTCTTGGCTCTTTGTCAAAAATTAATTGACCGTATACGCATGCTTTTATTTCTGGGCTCTCTGTTCTGTTTCATTGATCTGTTTGTTTTTAGGCCAGTACCATACTGTTTTGATTACTGTAGCTTTGTAATATACAGTAGTTGCAAGTCAGGAAGTGTGATGACTCCAGCTTTGTTTTTCTTTCTCAAGGTTGCTTTGACTGTTCTATACAAACTTTAAGGTTGTTTTTTTTTTCTATGTAAACTGTGCCATTAGAATGTTGATAGGGATTGGCTTCGACAAATCTGTAGATTGCTTTAGGTGGTAGGGACATTTAAACAAAATTTTTTCTTCCAATTCATGAGCATAGAATAGCTTTCCATTTATTTGTGTCTTCTTCAGTTTTTAGAATTTTCAGTATTAAGAATTTTTAGTATTGGGGCGCCTGGGTGGCCCAGTCAGTTAGGCATCCAACTTTGGCACAGGTCATGACCTCAGGGTTTGTGAGTTCGAGCTCCACATTGGGCTCTGAGCTGACAACTTGGAGGCTGGAGCCTGCTTCAGATTCTGTGTCTTTCTCTGTCCGTTCCCTGATTATGCATGCGCGCGCGCTCTCTCTCTCTCTCTCTCTCTCAAAAATAAATAAATAAACATTAAAAAAAAGAATGCTCATAATTAAGAGTTTTATATAGTTGTCCCTATCTTATCTGTTTATCAGGTACCAGGAGAGGTATCTGTAAACGATAGTTCTGGTGGAGCCAGACTATAATGGTTCCAATTCTGTTTGAAAGCTTCCTCTTTCTTTTTGAGTTCCCGGTGTTTGGTGGTGAATGCCCCCAAGATAGATGGGCCTGCCGAAAGTTAGTGAATGCACCATGCACCTTTTTCTCCTTTTGTTCTAGGCTGATTTTGATAGGATCGCCGAAGATGTGAAGAAGATGAAAACAAGGCCAAATGACGGAGAACTGAAAGAACTCTATGGGCTCTACAAACAATCTGTAGTTGGCGACATTAATATTGGTATTTCATACATATGTATATGTATATGTATGTTAATATCTTTTAAATAATATATTTAAAAATAATGATAAGTTTCATTTGAACAGTGTTTGTTAGAAGTATAGAGTAAAAAATAACCTTGAAAATGTATCTGTCCTTCTTTTGGCAGAGTGTCCAGGAATATTAGATTTAAAAGGCAAGGCTAAATGGGAAGCATGGAACCTCCAAAAAGGTTGTTAATTCTTTAATAAGTGAAATAAACTTTCTTAATTGCCCGATACATCAGTGAGATAATCTGTTTTGTCTTTCTAGGGTTATCGAAGGAAGATGCCATGAGTGCGTACATTGCTAAAGCAAAAGAGCTGATAGAAAAATACGGAATTTAAAATTCAGCTATGAGAAAGTTTTTCTTTTGAAACCTTCATAACGCTATCATGACCTCACATCTGGACAAGAAATGCACGGTTAACTCTACATGTCGTGAATATTTTTGCCATTAACATGAATTGTAATCCTTAATTAGCGGTACACTGAAACTGTGTTATGTAATGAAATTTTACTTGCCTAAACCAGATGATTGTAAAAGTTCTTTAAAAAAAATTTTTTTTTTCAACGTTTATTTATTTATTTTTGGGACGGAGAGAGACAGAGCATGAATGGGGGAGGGGCAGAGAGAGAGGGAGACACAGAATCGGAAACAGGCTCCAGGCTCCGAGCCATCAGCCCAGAGCCCGACGCGGGGCTCGAACTCACGGACCGCGAGATCGTGACCTGGCTGAAGTCGGACGCTCAACCGACTGCGCCACCCAGGCGCCCCGTAAAAGTTCTTTTAAAAAAAAATTATTGCTCTGGTAGTATGTGCACAAAAACATTAACCATTTTTTTTTTTTGGCTTACCAGTTTTTCTACAGAGAGTTAACATTATTGGTGTATAATCAAAACAGTTTATTAAGAACGAGTAACAAGGTTTTTCCTTTGTTGCACCATGTAGCTTTGGGATTCTCACTGACCTGGGGCCTTGGTCAACCATAGACATCTGTGGTTCTTGTCCTTACTCTGTAATTCTTTACTAGGTGACTGAGGCAAATTATGTAACCTCGCTAATCAGCCTCCTCTATAGAGTAGGGGGAAAATCAGTCTCACAGGGTTGTAAGAAATGAATGAGGAAACTATAATACTTTAGTTTAAAGCATACGTTATGAAAAACCTAATAACAAATAAGCTAAAAATTTCAAAAAGAAACTTATGAGTCGATGACTATTCAAAGAAAGAAAAAAGCTACCTATTTTTTCTCTAAATTTCTACATTTAAGACAAACCAAAAAATCAAATGTAGTATCTAGTATTAATAAACCTACGACTACTCTACTGCTTAAGCTCAATTTTTATCATAGTGAAAATGCAGAGTCTGGAATATCATATTGGCCTAATCCTCCGTCTTTCTTGCGGGCACACAGCTTCCCTGGAGGAAGGTGGCCTTCTTTTAGCAGTTCTAGAATCTGTCTGAGATTGCATAGGATAAACATCATCAAAACCAGTGTAACTCTATTCCCTGGATAAGGGTGTGCATTTGGTATGCTATGACCAGTGAGGGACAGTTCATTTCATGTGACTTAAAAAAAAAAAAACAAGCAAACAAACAACCTAGGTTGACTAGATGAATTTCCAGGGAAGTGAAAAAAGCCAGTCTCAAAAGATTACGCTGTGTATGATTCCATTTATGTAACGTTCTTGAAATGGCAGACATAGAGGACGGAATAGTGATTGCCACAGAGGATGGAATAGGGAGGTAGGTGTGGCTTTAAAGAACAGCAGAAGGGATCCTGTGGGGATGGAATGTTCTGTCCCTTGACTCACAGTGAACATCTAGCTGTAACATTACACTGAGTTTTGTGCATGTTACCATTGGGGGCAACGGGGTAGATCTGTATTATTTCTCACAACAACATGTGAATATACAGTTATCTCAAAATAACAAGTTTAATAAAAAAATCTAGCTTGATTCCTATTCCGGAAAATTTTGGAAAGTAGAGATGATTCTCATCTCTACTAAATCTTCCCTAAAGATAGTCAGGAGTCTTCGATGATGACGTCAGCGTCCAAATCCAAGAAAATTTAGACGTCAGCAATGACGGGGCCGCTCCTTCTAATCGAGGGCCTGGAAGCTCCCAGAGCTATTCCCATGTGACTTCGCCTTCACCGGGAGGAGAGGCAGCGGAGAAGGCGCACCTCAACAGCCTGACATCGGCTACATCATGCAATTCCCGTTGTGGACCATATTAACTAACAGTTGTTCAAATGAATGATCACAAATCAAATGACTTTTGTGTCGCTCCTTCCATAGGGAGCCCTGGAGATGGTGTCACGCCAAAGGGTAAAAAGCACAGCAGGTACTAAGCACGTATTATGATTGGCTTGAGGCTATTTTTAGCTCAAGTTGATTACATGAATTCTAACTCCTCCCACAATGAATTTTTAATATATTTTTTAAAGATTTTATTCTAAGTAATTTCTTCACCCAGTGGGAGGCTCACACCTACAACCATGAGATCAAGGGCCACACGTGCCACGACTGAGCCAGCCGAGTGCCCCACCCCACAATGAATTTTTTATATTATTTGCTCTTCTGTTAGGAATGATCAACTATGAAAACTACGTCCTGTAGGCATTTTGCTCTACCTCATTCACTAACACAGACGTGAACCCCTATTATGTGATCATTAGCAAACCGATGCTTTAAAATGGAACATTTTAATACGGTTCGCTGTGTTAGGCACCGGAAGCCTTCGGGAAGACACATCAGTGGCACCACGTAGCGGGGTTTATCGCGAAGACCCACAGGACATGGGAAGTCGGGTCTCTGCACCGACGGGGTTCCGGAGACAAACACAGACTTGGACTTGCCAGCCCCAAGCGTTCGGTGCCTCTTGTCCCGTCAGCAGGAGGCTGTGATCCCACGTGCGGTGTTGTGCCTTCCGCGGACTCGGCTGGTTTTCCCTGTATTTCTGCATTCTCCCCTTTGAGCTCCTGTGTCCCCCAACTGTTCTGCTTCCTCCCCGTGTCCGCACGGCGTTGTCCCAGGGCGAGCCTGAGGCCTCGTGTCGGGCACGGCATTCGCGCGTGGCCGCTCCGCACACCGGAGGCGGGATACCAGACTGGCTGTCCTCGGGAGGACTCCTGCCGGCCCGAGTCCATCGTTGCAGGGCGCCACCGGGGCCCACGGAGCCAGCAGGTGCCGGGTGTAGGAGGGGCCCGCAGGGAGCGGCCGGGCTTGGGGGGCTTTCCGAGGACTGGCCCGTGGAGACGGCGGTGATCGCTCGGGACTATCTTATTTTAAAAAACAGCAAGAGGTTACATGTTCTCATTGAAAGGGAGGACCCCACATTTCAAACTATGGATCAAGCTTTGAACCAAGCGTGTTGATGAAACCATGTATTTTCTAGCATTTCCCCCCTATCATTTCCACTGTTAAAATAATTGAAGGGAAAAAAATGGATGATTCACCGAGCAGAAATTTTGCTGACAGATGAGACGCCTCCCACAGATGAGTCTCAAATGAGATTCTGATGTGAAGATAAAGGACCCTGCCAGAAATACTCTCTACCCATTCGTCTTTGGTCTCCAGATGCAGAAACTTGCTCTGTGAAGAAATACATTTCTGTATAACACATCACCCCTGATAGTAGCAAATGCATAATTTTCCAACCTCTGAATAAAGCTAACCAACTACTTCTCTGCGGGGCACCTGAGCGGCTCAGTCGGTCCAGCCTCCGACTTCAGCTCGGGTCGTGATAAGGTGGTGGTTCATGAGTTTGAGCCTCGCATCTGGCTCACTGCTGGCAGCCCAGAGCCTGCCTCCAATCCGCAGGCTACCCCTCTCTCTGCCCCTCTCCCACTAGCGTGCTCTCAAGAATAAACATTAAAAAAAAAAAAAACTAACAAACTACTTCTGAAAAATTGAAGAGTATCATACAATCACTTGGGGCTACCTTCAGACTGAAAGGGAAAATATCTAAAAATAGGCAAGTATCAGTAGCTGTAGACACTTGGTTATGTAGTTCTTGAGGAAGTTCTTCTCCTTGGAAGTTTCCATAAAGATGACAGTGATTTCCTGGAAGGACATGAATATCAACACTGGCATCAGTTACATCTTCCCAGGCCAAAAATGAACAAAATTACGTTTAACAACAACTGATGCCTACCACCGCCAACAAAAGATTTACTTCCAGATACTGCCTTTCTAAAGTTGACACCGACGATAGAGTTACGTCTAAGGTCTCATGTTCTATAAGTCCTGCGTTTTTAATTTCTCTAAGACCTATCAGTATACAGTGCTATTATCAGCATTCTCTCCGTTTACACTAAATAAAGCCTCGGCCAATTTTCTACTTACCGCAGGAACTGCTGGTTGATATTAGCTGAAAATCACCAAACAAATCCCTGGAAATACAGCAAGCTATCAAAACAATTTCACCTTCTATATCCTTGGCTATATCTTCAGATCCAATAAAACGTGTTAAATCACAGGAAGGAACAGCTTCGGATGGTGGATCAAAGCAGCAGATCTTAAGAGCTGGTTAGTAACTTTTCATCATCGACGTCTCGGAACCTTTCCCTGTTAATGTCATGAAATGTGGTGCGTCTTCGCTTTCCAGCAATACAAGCATGTTTCCCAGTGCTACCTACACTCGCACCTGTCAGTACCTGCCTGAGACTCACTTGGCCCCGGCCATTTTCCAAGGTCATCTGACTTCTAGAACAATGCAGGTGGCAGGCAGCACGAAGACAGGCAGGCACCCAGTCCAAGGAGGCCAGTACCAACCAGTATCTTTAACTGTCATCCCCAGAAACATCAACCTATTTCCCAGCTCTCCAGACGGTTGCCACGTACAGAGCAAAAGCAGGTTCAGGAAAGCAGGGCTCCTGAGTGGTCTCCACCTGTTCTCAGCCGGCACAACAACAGCATTTATGAAGCTGGGTGCTGGGTGCTGTGTTCACCATAAACAGTCCGATTACTTCAGCGGCTTAGACACTGGCTGGGAGGCGACTAGAGAGAGGCGTTAAGTGCTGCCAGGTTCAGGGTGATCTGTGAGCATGACAGCCGGGGTTGGGAAAGCGCCAAGCGAGGGCTCCCTGGGGAAATGGAGCTGGTTCGGAGGTCTGGATGGGTAGGGAAAGGATTGGCCGAGGGAGAGAGGCAGCAGGGGTAGAGGGACTAGAACGAGCACAGACTGTCGGCCGTCATTCAGAGAGCAAAGCGGGGATGGGGACAGATTAAGGGAGAGGGGGTAGGCAGGGGCCAAGTCTAGGCCTCCTAAGTGATTCTGGTCGTCCTAAAAGTGACAGGAAGCCACCACAAGGATTGAAGGCAAGATGTGTCACGACCAGACTTGTCTTTTATCCCTCTGGGGAGTGTGAGGAGTGGGTTGGAGGGGGACAGAGCATCTAAGACGGGGCCAGTTCAGCCAGCTCTTATTTTCTGCTTCCACCTGGGAGGGAGGAAATGAGGAATGCCACTGGGTCCCTAACAATGAGGAAAAATGTAGTTTGTAAACTACAAAATCATAACTTTTCTTGAACTTAGCTGAGTTTTGCAAGGCAAAGTAGAAAGCAAATTCCGAGGAGAGGCAGGCCCCTCTAGGGAGAGGTGGGACGTGTGGCTCACGTGGGCACAGCACAGGAGGAAGGGGTGTGTGCCGTGCATTCCAGAAGAAATCAGCTAAAATGTTAACAAAGCGCTGGCCATCTGGTGAGGGACCATGTGTCAGATGGGACTCACACCGACTTGTGGGCTCTTTTCCACAGGCCTCCAGTAGGGGTTCAGGAGAGAGATGGGAGCAAGGCAGGGGGCCAGAAGAAGCCCCACCTGTGGGGCAGGCCGGCAGCAGGGAATTGGCTGTGGCCTTGAGATGGGCGCTGCCTCTGCCCAGGCCCTTCTCTCCCAGGAGCCAAAGCCTCAAACTGCTGGAGGAGAGGCAGCCAAAGCTTTGGCCCTGGGCACAGGCACGGACGCACGGCTGCAGGGGCAGAAGCATAAACCCTCTACCCTCGAGGAAGGAGGGGAGGAAGGGCTTGGGCCTACATGGATACCAACACTCCTTCTGGGAAGGGGCCGGGAACTTCCTCCCAAGACCAACCACAGACACGAGGAGAAGGGGCAGGTGTGTTGAGAAAGGCCCACCCACAAGGACCCGGCACAGAGGACCTGCCTCAGATCAAAGTTCATGCCTGTCTGGGACATCCAAGAACTCCCCATGTTGCCCCAGAGGCTAACGCGGCACATCGGGTAACCAGCAACAGCTGCCTGCCCGTGGGGAGCACCTGAGGCCTGTTCTATGAGGCCCTGGCAAGACTAAAATATTGAGAAAATTCTCCAGCAACCTGGGCTCCACACTCGGCCCACACAACACCAGGGAATTTGGAGGCTGGTGTTGTCCTGCAGTGCCCATAGTAACAGCCGTCTCCAGTCTAGACGGACTCAGCTCTCCACAGCGCCCGATAGAAGACATGTGCACAGATCCAGGTATAAAACTCTTTCCTTCTACTTCTGTTTTATGCATGATACCTGGCTTTCAGCAAAAAATGATCAGACCAGGGCACCTGGGTGGCTCAGTCAGTTACGTGTCCGACTTTCCTCAGGTCATCATTCAGCATTTTGTGAGTTCAAGCCCCGCTTCAGGCTCACTGCTGTCAGCACAGAGCCTGCTTCAGATCCTCTGCCTGCTCTCTCTGTGCCCTTCCCCTGCATGTTTCTCTCTCTCTCTCTCTCTCAAAAATAAACATTAAAAAAAAAAACTTTGATAATATAATTGATAAAAATATTATCAGACCTAGAAAAAAGCATTGTCAAGCGGCAAAGCAATAACAACCATCAGACTCAGATGAGACCCAATGTTGGAACTATCAGAGAGTGACTTTAAACCTATGATTGAGGTGTCAAAGGGTTTAATGGAAAAGGTGGACAACACATGTGAAGAAGCGGGGAAGATCACTAGAGTCAAGACGATGAGAGTCAAACAGAAATTCTAGAAATAAGCAGCAGCGACAATGAGGACTCCTCTTAACAGGCTCATCAGTAGACTGGGCACAGCTGAGGAAGTATTCTGTGAACCTGAAGGTGGTCAATAGAAATGATCCAGGGGCACCTGGATAGCTGAGGCAGTTTAGCGTTTCTGCTCAGGTCATGATCTCAGGGTTTATGAAATGGAGTGCTGTGTCTGGCTCTGCACCGAGTGTGGAGCCTGCTTGGGATTCTCTCCCTCTCTCTCTCTCTCTCTCTCTCTCTCTTCCCTTCTCCCTCTCTTTCTTTCTCCCCCCATCTCTCTCCCCCTCATGCACTCTCACTCTCAAAACATGGAGTAGAAGGAGGGGGAGGAGGAGGAAAATGATCCAAACTGAAACGTAGGTAAGAAAAGAATGAAAAAGAGCATCCGAGAGCCAAGGGGCACTATCACCAGGCCTGACGTATGCATAATGAGGGTGGCAGAGAGGAGGGAACAGCACACTAGTCCAAGCGAAGGATGGGGGCAGCTCCGGGGAGTGGGGGCAGGGGGCCATCTTTTCCCGCTGTGCCAGATTTCCATTTGGCCACCAAGCTGACGCCTTGTTTGTAGGGGAGGGGGAGGCCTGGGAGGCGCCTTATCAGCCCGATTGTGTGCACTTTGGAAAAGGCTGAGAGCGGGCAGGGGAGACTGAGAAGTGGGAAGGAGCGGGAGCGGGCCTGGGGCATGACTGTGATTTGCAGGGAGGTAGCCGACACTTGTGCACAGCTATTGTGATTTGATTCACTGGGGAGCCGGTGAGAACGTTAAGGAGGATTTTTATACTTCCTGGGCGAACTATCCCAGAGAGTGATTTATCTTTTGTTTTTGGCTTTGGGAGGTTGGAGAGCTGTGGAGAATTTAGCTAAGCTCCTCTACAACGTTGTTGCGACGGCGTCCACCCTGTGGCGTCCGCAGGCCCTTGGACAGACGCCAGCCCTCCGGTGAGCGCGTGAGCGCATGCGCTGGCCGTCGCGGGCGAAGGTAAGATCCCATTGGACTCCCCCATTCCTGCCTCTCCGAACCTTCCCTCGTGCACCCCTCAGGTGAAACCCGGGTGAAGCCGACCCAAACCCCGCTTTTTTGTTTGAGTCGACCACTCAGGCCTTATTGGAAGCACTGCACCCGCACAGCCCAACAGAGGCGTGCGCTGTGCGTCCGTCCCGCCGCTCCCTCTGCCTGCACCTGGCCTTGACCCCAGCGTGGCGCCCCTAGGCGGGCTGTGGGGCTCCTCCGGGGCCCTCGGTAGTAAACTCCTCCGTTTTAATTTCTCTGGTGGTCTGTTGTTGAACCGAGGCTCGCCACCCCGCAGCTGGGGCCCTCCTTGGGAAATGTTAATCTAACAAACTCCCAAGAGCCTTCGGTAGTGAATCTCTTTGTTGTGTTGTTTTTTTTTAAAAATTGCTTGTGGTTTCGTGCCAAACTGTCAGCGAAGCGCGACCTCGTTTAATCCCCACCACAACACCTGGATTACTCTTCTCCCTTCCCCGACAGGTGAGACACAGCTCCCCAGTCTGAGTCTCCAGGCTCCCAAAGCCGCAGGCGGAGGGTTTGATCCCGGTGAGTGGAGTCTACGTACAGATGGCGTAATTTGCATTTATGCAAGGCTTGATTGTAAACACCCAGCGGCTGCTTACGTTATTTCTTTGAATGTGCACAGTGATTAGGATCACTTTTCCATTTTGGGGGGTTGATCTCACACTGGGGTTTCTTTGATTCTGACTCTGTGCGAAGCACAGCAACACACAGCCTCCCCCCATGGGGATCACAGCGGGGAGGAGCCGGCCCGGCGCAAATGGAGAGATGGATACACCTGGGAGCCCCCAGGAGGCGGGTGGTGGGCCCTGCGATAGATGCGAGGTGGGGGTGGCCGGTGAACGGAGGGACCGGAGGGATGGTCTCCGTTCTCGAGGTGCGGCAAGTCCCTGCCTCGTTTCTCAGCTGCTTGTTTGAACTTCTAGTCCCAAGCACTGGCCACCGCGGCCCTACACCCAGTTCCAGGCTTTGTGGAGAAAATAAAAGAAGCGTCTGCTAAACATGTGCCTTCTAGGAACTTACACGGAAGGGACGACCCCCAGGCAAAACAGGAGAAAAGTCTGACCATGTGTAATGGTGACCAAGGGCCACATGCTGGCCCCTCAGTAACTGCCATGGGGAAGTTAGAACAGGAAAGCCATTTGTAGGCTTGGGTTATTGGGGAATGTTCCAATTCCACTCTCTAGGAAGAAGCTAGGTGAGCTCTGGAACAAAACTCACAGAAAGGCAAACCACTTCTCTCTCCTGGTTCAACCTCCACGCTTGATATGTAGGGACCCACTTCTGTTGACCTCTCTGCGGAAGAGGAGAATGCTCTGGCATTAATTTATTCAACAATATTTGTTAAGTGATGAAACATAATTGCTCAACCACTGATTGATTGATTGGCTTTCAGTGGAGCCTAGGCACAGGAATTGTATGTACAAAGCGTGAATAGAGCATATTTTACTGAAAAATATTTTCTAGGTAGAATTTCTATGCCTGGGCTCCATTGCAAGCCAATAAAAATGTGACAGGTGGCCCCACGGGAGATGAAATGAAACTTTTAGAATGTTCTCTTCCTGTATCAGCTGCCTCAAAGAACTGCCAATCTATTTTTTTTTTTTTTAGATAATTACATATGTTTAAAAAAACATTTGTCTCAGTTCCGTACGTGCAATTACTAACAGCAGGCTTATCTGCCATCGGTTTGGGAAACCACGGCTACAGAAGTCGTCATCAGTAAAATCCTTGAGAGTGCCTCCAAGATCCGTGAGGAGAGTCTTGTTCCTCTGACAGTTCTTTATCTGACGAATCTGAGGCTGGGCCTTTGGCTTGAAACGTTAACGGCGAAGGCCTGATATTTCCCATAACACGCTTGTTCGGAAACTGAAAACTACTGGAAGGGAAGAGTCATTAAATCATTATGGTTTGAAAGTGGATTTCTTTATCTACAAGTTTCAGGGAGAACTAGGTCTTTGCAAAAGCAGGGAGCAAAACGTTGACCGGTAATTCCAGTGTCCTCGTGCCACCAAAATGGCCCTCCGGGCCTCAGATCTGGGGGCAGTGTGGGCCTCTCTCCTGGTGGGGAAGGGAGAGCGAAGGGGAGGAGGATGGGCAGCGGGAACAGTGGAGCCCACTTTA